>NC_064648.1:212260352-213716980 GCF_023864345.2 Schistocerca serialis cubense
GTGTCCGGAAACGCTTAATTTCAATGTTAGAGCTCATTTTAGTTTCGTCAGTATGTACTGTAATTCCTCGAATCACCGCCATGATTTCATCACGATTTCATACGAGATACTCTACCTGTGCTGCTATAACATGTGCCTTTACAAGTACGACACAACATGTGGTTCATGCAGGATGGAGCTCCTGCACATTTCAGTCGAAGTGTTCGTACGCTTCTCAACAACAGATTCGGTGACCGATGGATTGGTAGAGGCGGAGCAATTCCGTGGCCTCCACGCTCTCCTGACTCAACCCTCTTGACTTTCATTTATGGGGGCATTGGAAAGCTCTTGTCTACGCAACCCCGGTACCAAATGTAAACACTCTTCATGCTCTTATTGTGGACGGCTGTGATACAATACGCCATTCTCCAGGGCTGCATCAGCGCATCAGGGATTCCGTGCGACGGAGGGTGGATGCATGTATCCTCGGAAACGGCGGACATTTTGAACATTTCCTGTAACAAAGTGTTCAAACACGCTGGTACGTTCTGTTGGTGTGTGTTTCCATTTCATGATTAATGTGATTTGAAGAGAAGTGATAAAATGAGCTCTAACATGGAAAGTAAGCGTTTCCAGACGCTTGTCCACATAACATATTTTCTTTCTTTGTGTGTGGGGAATGTTTCCCGAAAGTTTGGCCGTAGCTTTTTGTAACACCCTCTATATATATATATATTAGAACACAAACAGAACCTGATCATTACCTTTGTCGACTTCAAAAACGCGTACGACTCTATCGACCGCAAAACTCTCTTCCAAATTCTAGCAGAATACAAAGTAGACAACAAAACACGGGCTATCATAGAGCAAACTTTAACCAACGCGACCTCCAAAGTAAAGTTCTGTGGGGAACTATCAGAGCCCTTTGAAATTCGCACAAGGCGATGGCCTGTCACCTCTCCTTTTCAGGCTGGTGTTAGATAAGGTAATAAAAGAATGGGAAACATCACAACAGGGGATAACCTTAGGAAACCTACAGATTAAATGCCTGGCTTTTGCAGACGATTTGGCGATTGTCACGAAAGTTATAAAATAAACAAAAGACGCTACGTAAAAACTGCACGAAATAGCTTCCAAAACTGGACTACAGATTGCGTACGAAAAGACACAGTTTATGAGCACAAAGAAACTCTCATCTCTGAACACAAATTATGGTACGATTTAAAAAACGGCAAACTTCAAATACCTCGGTGAAACACTACAAATGAGTGGACATAACAGAGATTCAAACGAAGAAAGAAAGACTACGCTGGACAAGGCATACAAAATAGGTGGAATCATTACAACAAGAAGTCTATGTCACAAAAAGCCGAGTTACGCCACTACGACACGGTGGTGCTCCCCGAGGCACTTTATGCAGCAGAGACCACACTAATCCTAGGGAAACACGTATCAGACAACTAGAAAAAGTAGAAGGGAAAATACTTAGGAAAATATTTGGCGCAACTAACAACAATGGAATATGGCTCAAGAAACCTACAGAGGAACTGTACAAACATACGGAGACAATCACAGAAAAGATTAGAAAACGCAGACTACAATTCTATGCACACCTACACAGAAAAACTACATGAACCAACTCAACATAACAGCAGACACAATAAACGACAGAATAAAATTCGGAAACATCATTAAGAAAAGTGAATTACACGAGATACACTGTGACAAACGAACAGGCGTAAAATGGACCAAAGAACGCAAGCAAGATCACAGCCGGAAGATGAAAGAAATATGGGCAACCGAAAAGGCAATCAAGATGAAGTCGAAGACACAAAGCCGGCAAGAACCATGGACAGAGGACCGGGAACAGAAACACAGTGAGCGAATGAGGGAAGTTTGGGCAGCGAGGAAGGCAGAAAAAGGAACTGGCCGTGTAGTTTAGTCCAAATGCCCTCTTTAAGCGCAAAACACCAATAATAATAATTATATATATATATAATCACAGCTAGGCTGAAAGCCTCATGGCAAACGTGGATAGAACAAACATGTACAAAGTGCAATACAAACAGCTGAAGGTCAAAATTAAATTCCAAAATTTTAAAATGTATTACCACCATCTTTTAAGGCAGAAGGCCGCAATGTTTTCGCTTAAGGGGAAATTTTGAGAATAAGGCTGAAGGGCCACAGTTTATTTTCCAAAAATTCAAAAAATACCTGAACCTTTAAGTTTTAAGTGGCCAAAAACTCACTAAATGAAAGGGCAATGCAACGACAGTAACTAAATTTAACAATAAGGTTTTAAGCGGCTGAAGGCCCACAAATGATTTTCCAAAAATTGGAAATGCCTTAGACCTTTAGGTTTTAAGTGGTTGTAAGCGCACTAAATGAAAAGATAGCGCAACAACAGTAACTTTCAGCAAAATATCCACTTGCCAGAATTCAAACTCATACAGGCTGAAGGCCCTTGTTTTACATAAAACAGAATTAAAAAATTCTCTTCTAAAGCATTGGCAATAATAGATTACCAACAGATCATTAAACACCCATGAACAGGACAGTATAGACAACGGCAGTCAGACGCCTACGAGGGGGGGGGGGGGGGATAGATAGGGATGGGCCTGCCCTCAAAACATTAACGTTGATTTAGGTGAGACAGGTGGTGGGCCCAACTACACTTGATAGGTCGGTAACCCAACCAAGAGACAGTCGTAGACCGACCGACCAAACAACTTGCTGGCTACCAATCGGTACATGAGCTCAAGCACCAGACTGTTGGGGACTTGATTATGTATTAAGCTGTCAAAACTACACACCATGGTGGACAGCGACAACAGGTGAGGAAAGGACACTGCCAGGGTAGGTAACCGGAACACTAACGGCCACAAGGCAGAAAATTCCACTGGTACACTTGAATTGTAGTGAAGCAATATAGTTAGTTCCAGCGCACGGCGGCTCGATTTCACCACTACAAACACTCCGTGATGCTTACAGGAAAACCTCGCCAACAGCGAAGCACCAAAACGAACACGACATGAACGGACGTGGCTTGGGTACTTAGGACACCACTCAGCTTTGACGTCCTGGGTCAGTGAGCCACGAAGCTCGTAGCGATCGGACAGCTCCACACACGGTCCGGCACTGCGCAGGGACTGCCAGCTGACCCAGCCGACTGCACCGCACGGAGATGTCCTCCTTGGTCTGCAGCAACCGACCGACTGCCCGCACACCCCCTAGCCGGAAACTACCGGGTGATCAAAAAGTCTGCATAAATTTGGAAACTGCATAAATCATGGAATAGTGTAGATAGAGAGGCACAAATTGACACACATGCTTGGAATGACATGGGGTTTTATGAGAACCAAAGAAATACAAATGTTCAAAAAATGTCCGACAGATGGCGCTTCATCTGATCAGAATAGCAATAATCAGCGTAACAAAGTAAGACAAAACAAAGATGATGTTCTTTACAGGAAATGCTCAATATGTCCACCATCATTCCTCAACAATAGCTGTAGTCGAGGCATAATGTTGTGAACAGCACTGTAAAGCATGTCTGCAGTTATGGTGAGGCATTTGCGTCGGATGTTGTCTTTCAGTATCCCTAGAGATGTCGGTCCATCACGATGCACTTGCGACTTCAGGTAACCCCAAAGCCAATAATCGCACGGACTGAGGTCTGGGGAGCTGGGAGGCCAAGCATGACGAAAGTGACGGCTGAGCACTCGATCATCACCAAACGACGCGCGCACAAGAGATCTTTCACGCGTCTAGCAATATGGGGTGGAGCGCCACCCTGCATAAACATCGTACGTTCCAGCAGGGGTTTATCAGCCAGGCTGGGGATGATGCGATTCTGTAACATATCGGCGTACTTCTCACCCGTCACGGTTGTTGTTGTTGTTGTTGTTGTTGTTGTTGTTGTTGTGGTCTTCAGTCCTGAGACTGGTTTGATGCAGCTCTCCATGCTACTCTATCCTGTGCAAGCTTTGTCATCTCCCAGTACCTACTGCAACCTACATCCTTCTGGATCTGCTTAGTGTATTCATCTCTTGGTCTCCCTCTACGATTTTTACCCTCCACGCTGCCCTCCAATACTAAATTGGTGATCCCTTGATGCCTCAGACCATGCCCTACCAACCGATCCCTTCTTCTGGTCAAGTTGTGCCACAAACTTCTCTTCTCCCCAATCCTATTCAATACTTCCTCATTAGTTATGTGATCTACCCATCTAATCTTCAGCATTCTTCTGTAGCACCACATTTCGAAAGCTTCTATTCTCTTCTTGTCCAAACTATTTATTGACCATGTTTCACTTCCATACATGGCTACACTCCATACGAATACTTTAAGAAATGACTTCCTGACACTTAAATCAATACTGGATGTTAACAACTTTCTCTTCTTCAGAAACGCTTTCCTTGCCATTGCCAGCCTACATTTTACATCCTCTCTACTTCGACCATCATCAGTTATTTTGCTCCCCAAATAGCAAAACTCCTTTACTACTTTAAGTGTCTCATTTCCTAATCTAATTCCCTCAGCATCACCCGACTTAATTAGACTACATTCCATTATCCTTGTTTTGCTTTTATTGATGTTCATCTTATATCCTCCTTTCAAGACACTGTCCATTCCGTTCAACTGCTCTTCCAAGTCCTTTGCTGTCTCTGACAGAATTACAATGTCATCGGCGAACCTCAAAGTTTTTATTTCTTCTCCATGAGTTTTAATACCTACTCCGAATTTTTCTTTTGTTTCCTTTACTGCTTGCTCAATATACAGATTGAACAACATCGGCAAGAGGCTACAACCCTGTCTTACTCCCTTCCCAACCACTGCTCTCCTTTCATGTCCCTCGACTCTTATAACTGCCATCTGGTTTCTGTACAAATTGTAAATAGCCTTTCGCTCCCTGTATTTTACCCCTGCCACCTTTAGAATTTGAAAGAGAGTATTCCAGTCAACACTGTCAAAAGCTTTCTCTAAGTCTACAAATGCTAGAAACGTAGGTTTGCCTTCCCTTAATCTTTCTTCTAAGATAAGTCGTAAGGTCAGTATTGCCTCACGTGTTCCAGTGTTTCTACGGAATCCAAACTGATCTTCCCCGAGGTTGGCTTCTACTAGTTTTTCCATTCGTCTGTAAAGAATTCGTGTTAGTATTTTGCAGCTGTGACATTAACCTAATAGTTCGGTAATTTTCACATCTGTCAACACCTGATTTCTTTGGGATTGGAATTATTATATTCTTCTTGAAGTCTGAGGGCATTTCGCCTGTTTCATATTTCTTGCTCACCAGATGGTAGAGTTTTGTCAGGACCGGCTCTCCCAAGGCCGTCAGTAGTTCCAATGGAATGTTGTCTACTCCGGGGGCCTTGTTTCGACTCAGGTCTTTCAGTGTTCTGTCAAACTCTTCACGTAGTATCATATCTCCCATTTGATCTTCATCTACATGCTCTTCCATTTCCATAATATTGTCCTCAAGTATATCGCCCTTGTATAGACCCTCTATATACTTCCACCTTTCTGCCTTCCCTTCTTTGCTTAAGACTGGGTTTCCATCTGAGCTCTTGATATTCATACAAGTGGCTCTCTTTTCTCCAAAGGTCTCTTTCATTTTCCTGTAGCCAGTATCTATCTTACCCCTTGTGAGACAAGCCTCTACATCCTTACATTTGCCCTCTAGCCATCCCTGCTTAGCCATTTTGCACTTCCTGTCGATCTCATTTTTGAGACGTTTCTATTCCTTTTGCCTGCTTCACTTACTGCATTTTTTTACTTTCTTCTTTCATCAATTAAATTCAGTATCGCTTCTGTTACCCAAGGATTTCTACTAGCCATCATCTTTTTACCTACTTGATCCTCTGCTGCTTTCACTACTTCATCCCTCAGAGCTACCCATTCTTCATCTACTGTATTTCTTTCCCCCATTCCTGTCAATTGTTCCCTTATGCTCTCCCTGAAACTGTACAACCTCTGGTTTAGTCAGTTTATCCAGGTCCCATCTCCTTAAATTCCCACCTTTTTGCAGTTTCTTCAGTTTTAATCTACAGTTCATAACTAATAGATTGTGGTCAGAGTCCACATCTGCCCCTGGAAATGTCTTACAATTTAAAACCTGGTTCCTAAATCTCTGCCTTACCATTATATAACCTATCTGAAACCTGTCAGTATCTCCAGGCTTCTTCCATGTATACAACCTTCTTTTATGATTCTTGAACCAAGTGTTAGCTATGATTAAGTTATGCTCTGTGCAAAATTCTACCAGACGGCTTCCTCTTTCATTTCTCACCCCCAATCCATATTCACCCACTATGTTTCCTTCTCTCCCTTTCCCTACTGTCGAATTCCAGTCATCCACGACTATTAAATTTTCGTCCCTTCACTACGTGAATAATATCTTTTATCTCATTATAGATTTCATCAATTTCTTCATCATCTGCAGAGCTAGTTGGCATATGAACTTGTACTACCATAGTAGGCATGGGGTTCGTATCTATCTTGGCCACAATAATGCGTTCACTATGCTGTTTGTAGTAGCTTACCCGCATTCCTATTTTCCTATTCATTATTAAACCTACTCCTGCATTACCCCTATTGCTATCCGTCACGGTAGCAGTTACAAAACCAGAAACACGCATTTCCTCGAAGAAAAAATGCCCGATAACGGTAGATGTGGTAAATCCAACCCATACCGTAACTTTCTCGTCTTGAAATGGAGTTTCCACGACAGTTCTAGGATTTTCGGTAGCCCAGAATGTGCGGTTGTGGACGTTGACAGACCCCCGGAGCGTGAAATGAGCTTCGTCGGTCCACAACACGTTACTCAACCAATCGTCATCTTCCGCCATATTTTTGAAACGCCCACACCGCAAATGCCCTCCGCTTCACTAAATCGACAGGTAGCAGTTCACGATGCCGCTGAATTTTGTACGGATAGCGTCGGAGGGTACGCCTCAGTGCCAACCAAACAGTAGTGTATGGAATGCCGGTGCGACGTGCGACTGCACGAGCGCTGACTTCCCCGTGCATAGACGAACCCGCTACAGTCTCCATTTCCTCCTGAACTGTCTCGGCAGCATTACGCCTTGTGCTCGGTCGGCCACTACGGGGTCTATCGTCCAAACAACCCGTGGCTTCGAACTTCGAAATCATTCTCGCCACAGCTGCATTTGTCGACGGACATTTACCCGTTCGAATCCCCTTCCTATGGCGATAGGATCGTAACGCTGAACTAGCACATCCCCCATTCTGATGATACAGCTTCACTAAAAGCGCCTTTTCAGGTAACGTCAACATGCTGCGACTGTTGGCGCTTGTGATTCTATCTATCATCACAGCTCCTTTTATACACGATTGTCATGCGCAGTCACTGACGTTTTGCTTTCCAGCGCCATCTGTCTGACATTTTGTGAATTTTTTTTTTTCTTTTTGGTTCTAATAAAACTCCATGTCATTCCAAACATGTGTGTCAATTTTTACCTCTCTATCTACATTATTGTGTGGTTTATTACGTTTTCAAATTTATACTGACTTTTTGATCACCCGGTATACGCACAAGACCAAAGATGGTACACGGTGCAAATATCGATAGACATCGCTGCTGCCACACGTACGAGGAGGAAGAACCACGACGTAACCGCAACAACGGCGGGAACCGAACGCAGATAGACAGGCAAGTTGAAGGAAACGCAAGAGTTGGGAGTGAGCACGGCGCAGACTGTTTTCCCGACGATGAGCGAGCAGTCGCGAAGTCGCGCGGCACTCACCGCCTCGGTCAGCGAAGCGTCCACCAGCAGCTGTGGCCGTGTCGGCGGCGGCCGCTCACCAGCAGACGGGACCGCTGCTGTCCGCCGCCTCCGTGTTTGTTTTCGCTTCCCGTGCCGCCTGCAGCCAGAGGCGCCTGTTTATTTGGGGCCCTCGGGGCGGCTGTTTTCGTGTATACCGGAGTGGCGTATCGCTTACAGCCGTTATGAGCGGAGCCCGTCTAGAATGACCGCCGAGAGGGAAGGCCATTACCTGCCCGGGGCGGTGGCCCCACTAACAAGTGGCATTCCCGGTAAACAAACACCTCGTGTGGCAGAAAGGGCGTCCGTTCGGATCTGGACCCACACCTTCCCTCCCGCCAAGAACGTGATAAACTGACCCAGTAAAACTGACACCGGCTCTTTAATGCTGAGTAATCGGCCACGTGCGGGACTAGGGGGAGTGGGGAACAATATCACGGACGAGACGAAGCACCGGAATTGACTTAGGTTAGAACTAGTCAGTAGGACTTACATTAGGAAATTAGTATTAGGAACCCGCAGCGAATAACACCTAGGCCTGCCCACTGTCAGGGGCACGCCCATCGGGATTAGCTCGATGGACAAGGCAACAAAGTAGGTTATATATATATATATATATATATATATATATATATATATATATATATATATATATATGTGGTGTTACAATAAGGTACGGCCAAACTTTCAGGAAACATTCCCCACACACAAAGAAAGAAAATATGTTATGTGGAAATGTGTCCGGAAACGAATGGTTCAAATGGCTCTGAGCACTATGGGACTTAACATCTGTGGTCATCAGTCCCCTAGAACTTAGAACTACTTAAACCTAACTAACCTAAGGACAGCACACAACACCCAGCCATCACGAGGCAGAGAATGTCCGGAAACGCTTACTTTCCATGTTAGAGCTCATTTTATTACTTCTCTTCAAGTCACATTAATCGTGGAATGGAAACACACAGCAACAGAACGTACCAGCGTGACTTCAAACACTTTGTTACAGGAAATGTTCAAAATGTCCTCCGTTAGCGAGGATACATCCATCCACCCTCCGTCGCATGGAATCCCAGATGCGCTGATGCAGCCCTGGAGAATGGCGTATTGTATCACAGCCGGCCACGATACGAGCACGAAGAGTCTCTACATTTGGTACCGGGGTTGCGTAGACAAGAGCTTTCAAATGCCCCCATAAATGAAAGTCAAGAGGGATGAGGTCAGGAGAGCGTGGAGGCCACGGAATTGGTCCGCCTCTAGCAATCCGTCGGTCACCGAATCTGTTGTTGAGAAACGTACGAACACTTCGACTGAAATGTGCAGGAGCTCCATCGTGCATGAACCACATGTTGTGTCGTACTGGTAAAGGCACATGTTCTAGCAGCACATGTAGAGTATCCCGTATGAAATCGTGATAACGTGCTCCATTGAGCGTAGGTGGAAGAACGAAACTAAAATGAGGTCTAACATGGAAATTAAGCGTTTCCGGACACATGTCCACATCTTTTCTTTATTTGTGTGAGGAATGTTTCCTGAAAGTTTGGCCGTACCTTTTTGTAACACACTGTACATATCTCTTGACACAATTGTGACGCTGCAGGCAGATCTAATATACTAAATACTAATACTTGTAACAATTTAGCTGCCCATTGTAATTACACTATAGCTGTGGCTCACAATCAATTAAATAACAATTAGCTGCAAGTCATATTTAACAAACTTACAAACGAAGCCCCACTAATCATATAAGGAAGTGGGTTATGCTCTATAATTATTATTGTTTTAAATACAAAATTAAAAAAAAACACGATATATTTCCGTCTCAGTTGTAACACGTTTTCTTTCATTTTTTGCTATTAATCGCCTAAAACTCCAGCATATCAATTTGACATAGTAGCAGTGCTAAAATTTTTGAATTTTAAGTAGAACTGTCTTCGAAAACGAGTGCTATGTATCCTTAAAATTTTAACTCATTTCAAACACTCACAAGGCTAGCCCACGACACCGGGATCACAGATTTACTTCAAACTTTGTACATCCTTACTACGCCATTAAAACGACATAATGTGCAAGTTAAGTTATCAGTTTAATGAATCACGGTTGCAAAATACTAGCACGAATTGTTTACAGACAAATGGAAAAACTGGTAGAAGACGACCTCGGGGAAGATCAGTTTGCATTCGGTAGAAATGTTTGAACGCGCGAGGCAATACTGACCCTACGACTTATCTTAGAAAATAGATTAAGGAAAGGTAAACCTACGTTTCTAGCATTTGTAGACTTAGAGAAAGCTTTTGACAATGTTGACTGGAATACTCTCTTTCAAAGGTGGTAGGGGTAAAATACAGGGAGCGAGAGGCTATTTACAATTTGTACAGAAACCACATCGCAGTTATAACAGTCGAGGGGCATGAAAGGGAAGCAGTGGTTGGGAAGGGAGTGAGACAGGGTTGTAGCCTATCCCCGATGTTATTCAATCTGTATATTGAGCAAGCAGTGAAGGAAACGAAAGAAAAATACGGAGTAGGAATTAAAATCCATGGAGACGAAATAAAAACTTTGAGGTTCGGCGATGACATTATAATTGTGTCAGAGACAGCAAAGGACCTGGAAGAGCAGTTGAATAGAATGGACAGTGTCTTGAAAGGAGGATATAAGATGAACATCAACAAAAGCAAAACGAGGATAATGGAATGTAGTCGAATTAAATCCGGTGATGCTGCGGGAATGGAAATGAGATGGTTAAAGTAGTAAATGAGTTTTGCTATTTTGGGAGCAAAATAACTGATTACGGTCGAAGTGGAGAGGGTACAAACTGTAGACTATCTATGGCAAGGGAAGCGTTTCTAACAAAGAGAAATTTGTTAACATCGAGCACAGATTTGTGTGTCAGGAAGTCTTTTCTGAAAGTATTTCTATGGAATGTAGCTTTGTGTGGAAGCGTACCATGGACTTTAAACAGTTTACACAACAAGAGAATACAAGCTCTCGAAATCTGGTGCTACAAAATAATGGTGAAGATTAGATCGATAGATCACGTAAGTAATGAGGAGATACTGAATGAATTTGGGAGAAGAGAAATTTGTGGCACATCTTGACTAGAAGAAGGGATCGCTTGGTAGCACATGTTCTGAGGCATCAAGGGATCTCCAATTTAGTATTGGAGGGCAGCGTGGAGGGTTAAATCGTAGAGGAAGACCAAGAGATGAATACACTAAGCAGATTCAGAAGGATGTAGGGTGCAGTGGGTACTGGGAGATGAAGAAGCTATCACAGGATAGAGTAGCATGGAGAGCTGCATCAAACCAGTCTCTGGACTGAAGACCACAACAACAACAATGTGCAAGTAGCGCACTACTTTGACAATCCCGACAAAATCGCAAAAGAAATTTTTTACTCACCTGTTATCTAAAAAATGTGTGTGAGAAGGAACTGGATATAACAAATCGTGGTGGTCACGCGTTTAGTGTTAGAGCTTTACAACAGGGTTGTCGACGATGTGGAGGTTCGAATCCTAACAAACACTTAAGTATTAATCTACATTTTTTTCATCACTGGTCACGTTATTTAACTTATATGACATTTGAGGGGTAATATCACTGTTCTATATTGCCTTGGCAGAAAATCCTAAGAAATTTTGGTCTTATGTCAAAGCGGGAGGTGGATCAAAACAAAATGTCCAGACACTCTGTGACCAAAATGGTACTGAAACAGAGGATGACATACTAAAGGCCGAAATACTAAATGTCTTTTTCCAAAGCTGTTTCACAGACGAAGCCTTTACTGTAGTTCCTTCTCTAGATTGTCGCACAGATGACAAAATGATAGATATCGAAATAGACGACAGAGCGATAGAGAAACAATTAAAATCGCTCAAAAGAGGAAAGGCCGCTGGGCCTGATGGGATACCAGTTCGATTTTACACAGAGTACGCGAAGGAACTTGCCCCCCTTCATGCAGCGGTGTACCGTAGGTCTCTAGAAGATCGTAGCGTTCCGAAGGATTGGAAAAGAGCACAGGTCATCCCCGTTTTCAAGAAGGGACTTCGAACCTATATTCTAACGTCGATCAGTTGTAGAATTTTGGAACACGTATTATGTTCGAGTATAATGACTTTTCTGGAGACTAGAAATCTACTCTGTAGGAATCAGCATGGGTTTCGAAAAAGACGATCGTGTGAAACCCAGCTCGCGCTATTCGTCCACGAGACTCAGAGGGCCATAGACACGGGTTCCCAGGTAGATGCCGTGTTTCTTGACTTCCGCAAGGCGTTCGATACAGTTCCCCACAGTCGTTTAATGAACGAAGTAAGAGCATATGGACTATCAGACCAATTGTGTGATTGAAGAGTTCCTAGATAACAGAACGCAGCACGTCATTCTCAATGGAGAGAAGTCTTCCGAAGTAACAGTGATTTCAGGTGTGCCGCAGGGGAGTGTCGTAGGACCGTTGCTATTCACAATATACATAAATGACCTTGTGGATAACATCGGAAGTTCACTGAGGCTTTTTGCGGATGATGCTGTGGTATATCGAGAGGTTGTAACAGTGGAAAAATGTACTGAAATGCAGGAGGATCTGCAGCGAATTGACGCATAGTGCAGTGAATGGCAATTGAATCTCAATGTAGATAAGTGTAATGTGCTGAGAATATATAGAAAGAAAGATCCCTTATCATTTAGCTACAATATAGCAGGTCAGCAACTGGAAGCAGTTAATTCCATAAATTATCTGGGATTACGTATTAGGAGTGATTTAAAATGGAATGATCATATAAAGTTGATCGTCGGTAAAGCAGATTCCAGACTGAGATTCATTGGAAGAATCCTAAGGAAATGCAATCAATAAACAAAGGAAGCAGGTTACAGTACACTTGTTCGCCCACTGCTCGAATACTGCTCAGCAGTGTGGATTCTGTACCAGATAGGGTCGATAGAAGAGATAGAGAAGATCCAACGGAGAGCTGCGCGCTTCGTTACAGGATCATTTAGTAATCGCGAAAGCGTTACGGAGATGATAGAGAAACTCCAGTGGAAGACTCTGGAGGAGAGACGCTCAGTAGCTCGGTACGGGATTTTGTTGAAGTTTCGAGAACATACCTTGACCGAAGAGTCAAGCAGTATATTGCTCCCTTCTACGTATATCTCGCGAAGAGACCATGAGGATAAAATCAGAGAGATTAGAGCCCACACAGAGGCATACCGACAATCCTTCTTTCCACGAAGAATACGAGACTGGAATAGAAGGGAGAACCGATAGAGGTACTCAAGGTACCCTCCGCCACACACCGCCAGGTGGTTTGCGGAGTATGGATGTAGATGTAGATGGAGCACCAATTCCTCGAGTCCTACCAATAAAGCTCTGTAAACGCCCAAAATCAAGAGGCATATCGATGACCACTAAACCTACATCAAACTTCTGTATGGATCTAGCATTAGCTGAAAATTGAAGGATCATCTCCAGTCTGCTTTTAACTAGTGTACAGCTTTTTATATTGGTACTGGTCTTACCAGTTCTCACAAGAATTATTTTTAAACGATATATTAAAAGAAATAGTGTTTCAGTATTTTGGGAAAGAGCATCAGTTCGTGATTTAAAGTTTCGGAAGCAGTTGGCACCACTGAGTGCCACTAGTACACTTTCGTCCATTTCGCGGTCATAGTCCTGCGTGTGTACACAGTTCTGGCCCGAAAGAGTATTGACTTAACACATTGCCGCCAACACTGGCCTGCAGTGCTGGCGTACATGTACTGCTGTGTCCGCAACGTTGCCTCCACAATGTTGCTGGGCTATATTGCCGGCAATATAAAATTGTTAGGGCCCTTGTAAACTGCATTAAGGAAATTTTACTTCCTCGCGTATACAGTGGAAAAGAAGGCTACATGATTAAATTTGTTGGTGGTTTGTAGGTGCAGAGATTGCCAAAGTGAATGTATAGAGCTCCCAGCTCTGGCAGTAATCCGCCTGGGCAGCGAATAGATCTGAGCTGTGATGTGCTACTTTTTCTCATATTGTCAGTGAGGTTTATGTAGTAAGTAATTAATATCATGCTTCACTCCTCCATTATTTTATTATTATTATTATTAGTGTTACAGTTATTGTTATTATAATAATAATAATTATTATTATTATCATTTTCGATTATTCCCATTTACAGAGAGTGTTTGAACTTGAAATCCTTCATGATGATTGATTATGTTTTTTCCGAGCCCAAATTTTCTTCATGTGTTCACTATGTTGTTTCTTTCGCTCCGCTGTCCATTTGCATCCTGGTCTCTTCTGTGTTGTCGTGTCAAATTTATGTATTCTGATGATGTTCCTGAATTCAGTACTATTTTCTGCATCGTTTACTGTTATGTGTGCTTGTCTGAGGTCCTCTTCAACTTCTTTTATCCATTTTGTTTTTCCCCTGCCTGAGTTGATGACTTTAAGAATTCGCTTTTAAATTCTGTTTTCATTCATCCTGTGGATATGTCCGTAGAACTGCATTCTTCTTTTCCTTATTGTATCCGTAATCTTGTCTGCGTATTTATATAATTCTGATGTTGGTCTCTTCTTCCAGATTCCTTGCTCTTGTATCGGACCAAAAATTTTCCTGACAATTTTCCTTTCTTGTTTCTCTATTTCTTTGATTTTAGTTTTCCCACCTATTTGTGTTGTTTCAGATGCATACAGTGCCTCCGGAAGTACGACAGTGTTGTAGTGCCTCAATTTTGCGTTAATGGATATGGACTTTTTGTTATAATAGTTCCACGTGAGTTTATATGCTTTCTGTAGTTTTTTTACTCTTTCCTCATTGGCCTTTAGGTTGATCCCTGATGGCTGGATGAGTTCTCCCAGGTACTTAAAATGTGGTACTTGTACGATTTTTCCCATTGGATGTCACAATAGGCAATTTGTCTTGTGGCACTTTTCCTATGTACTGGGTTTTCTCATACGAGATTTGCAGGCCAGTTCTTCGTGCAGTTTCGTGTAACTATTATTATTGTTATTATTATTATTATCTTTCCTTTCTCAGACGTTATGTCTGGTTAAAAATGGAAAGTGACGCGGTACCCTGCTGAAGCGTGACTTCCTTTTAACTGCACAGTATATGTTACATAGCATTTAGGAACTTTCGGGTAATTGAACATGTATCAATAATTACAGATTTCTGTAGTTGTATATATAAGTTTGGATATAGCTGTATTGCGTTGATGTACTGGTGGATATTGTGTGGTATGACTCCTGTAGTTGATAGTATAATTGGTATAATAATAATAATAATAGTAATAATAATAATAATAATAATAATAATTATTATTATTATTATTATTATTATTGGCAATTATTATTTTTATTAATAATGCTAATTACTATTATTGTGATTGTTATGTAATTTTTTCTATGTTATTCCTGGTCAGATGTAAGAGACGGCCTTACGGCGTTAATCTGGTCAGGCTACATAAGCGATAAATAAACAAATAAATAAGCCTGTCGACTCACGTAAATCTTTGGAAATCATTATTAACAAAGACACATCCACTGAAAGCGAAGTTTAAAGAGAAGCACTTACCAATGTAGACAAGCAACCAAACTGCTAAACAGTATTTTATGCGGCTCTCAAATCAGATTAAAAACGAAGCTTAGGATATTTAAAACTATTATAGGAAGTACAGCACTAAAATGGAAAATAGTTCAAAAAATTAGGAAGTTACTTCAACATAATGGGATTTTGGATGAGATGAGATTAAAAAATGAACACATATGTCAGAGAATGAATCAGGGTACCACAAATTGATACAATTGAAGCAAAACGACTAATATGGGCACATGTGCTATTTGGCAGAGGAGAAGCTGGCCTCTGTAGCCGAGCGGTTCTAGGGGCGCTTCAGTCCGGAACCGCGCTGCTGCTACGGTCGCAGGTTCGAATCCTGCCTCGGGCATGGATGTGTGTGATGTCAGGTTAGTTAGGTTTAAGTAGTTCTAAGTTCTAGGGAACTGATGAGCTCAGATGTTAAGTTCCATAGTGCTTAGAGCCATTTCTGAGCAGAGGACAGGCGGCTTAAGGAGATGGAGTGGATTCCGACTGACAGAAGAACAACAAGAAACCCGCAAACAACATGAGAATAAGCAGTCGGAAGAGCTATGTCAGAGAGGAATTTGCAGGTAGGAGATTGGAAAGATCGGAGGCTTTGGAAGCTAGGCTGCGAGAAACAACTATCACATTATATTAAATGACAATTAAAAAAAGAATAAACTGCAAATGAGGTGGATGTAAAAAATGGATCTCCGTCATATGGTTCCTACTCTCTATACATGCGCACCTGTGTGTGTGTGTGTGTGTGCCGGCCGCGATGGCCGTGCGGTTCTAGGCGCTCCAGTCCGGAGCTGCGCTGCTGCTACGGTCGCAGGTTCGAATCCTGCCTCGGGCATGGGTGTGTGTGATGTCCTTAGGTTAGTTAGGTTTAAGTAGTTCTAAGTTCTAGGGGACTGATGACCACAGCAGTAGAGTCCCATAGTGCTCAGAGCCATTTGAAGCATTTGTGTGTGTGGGGGGGGGGGGGGGGGGGCGCGAGAAGGGGGTGGGAGTAGTCAGCGAGCTAAAATGGCTGCGAGAGTAAACAATGCCCCTGACTGTGAATGTATCACGGTGAGTGATTCGCGTTGCCAATACAAAAGGGCGTAACTGGCTACTGGGAAATTCACCGTGAACCGCTGCGGTTTCATTTGCGTGCCTGTGACAACAGTGTCTGGAACAACAACAACACTCAATGCAGCGGCCTCATTCAAACTCACCAGCACTCGGCAAAGGAAGAACAAACACTGCACCACGCTCGGAAAATGGGAGCTAGTACTTAATGTTTATTTAGCAAGTATATGCTGCGAGACCCCATCCGTATACACTGAGTTCCAGAAGGAATCTAAAGTGTTTTAATAGTTGACGCTATAGGTCAATCATAATAAAAGTAATTTGAAGATAAAACCGATTCAGTTGCATTTATTTATTTATTTATTTATTTATAAGCACAGCCGCTTTCACAGCATTTTAGTTGTATCATCAGGTGTAATCTGCACAAAATAATAGACAAAAACTTCTGTAAGGCAAGAAAATAACTAGAATGAAAAGGTATGCAGGATGAACATAATCAGGAAATGAAGTCCTGTTCTGTTCAATAAAGAGTATGGGATGACCCAACGTACACAATCAGCAATTTTTCGCTATGTAGAGGACGCAAGTTATAAAACGCAAGGGATACCAAAACAAATAGCCAAGTAACATTGCCGTGGGCGGAGCTTGAGTAGTTCGCATTTCTGCCACTAGGGGCGTATAGGACAACTCACTGCAGTTCAGTGCCACCTGTGTTGTCGACCTGGCTTGTTCTGTTCATCTGCGGTTATTGTTTTTGGTAGCGCTGTTTTAAACTTTTTTCGCTTTCTACAGTCGCAAGTTGATGTCAACAACGTGCAGCTGTTGAATTTTGTTTTCTACTCGAGGAAAATGCTGCTGAAACTGTTTCAATGTTGCAAACATCTTACCAAGATGACACTACGGGAAGAAATCAAGTGTACTAGGGGTTTGCTCAATTTAAAAATGGCGAGATGGCGACTGATGACAAACCTCGTTCTGGACATCCATCAACTGCCCGAATCGACGAAAGTACTGAAAACATTCGAGAGCTTGTGTTCATATCCTGTCGACAGGCAGTTGATCAACTCTTGTCACGGATGTCTGTGATGTCCTTACGTTAGTTAGGTTTAAGTAGTTCTAAGTTCTAGGGGACTGATTATCTCAGAAGTTAAGTCCCATAGTGCTCAGAGCCATTTGAACCACGTTTGCTCCTTGGGTTCCGACTGACAAGCAAAAGGGATGTCGAGTTGAAATATGTCACGCTTTGAAACAACAGTTTGAAACTGATCCAGATCTTCTGTCAAATGTTATTATTGATGATGAGTTATGGTGCTATGGTTACCACTCAGAAACAAAGCAACAGTCAAGCCATCATCGTCACCTCGTCCAAAAAAATGTTACGTCAAATTAAACATCAAAATAAATGCTGTTTTTTTTTTTAGTGGGAAGGGCGTAGTTCATTTGGAGAGTGTTCCCCCAGGTCAGACCGTCTGTCAAACATTTTTTTTTTTTTTTTTTTTTTGAATTTTAAGAAGACTGCGCAACAATGTTTGTCAAAAAAGACCTGATTTGTGGCAGACAGGAGAGTGGTTCTTCCAGCACGACAACGCACCAGCACACACAGTCATCTCTGTTAGACAGTTTCTGGCTAAAAATAGCATGGTTCCGTTGCTCCACACACCTTATTCGCCTGACCTGGCTCCGTACGATCTTTTCTTATTTCCATGCACTAAAAGGAGCAGGAAAGGTCATCGACAACACTGAAGAAGTCAAGAAAAAAAAGAGGGAGGAGCTGTCAGTCATTTCTGAAGATGACTACAAGAAATGTTTCGAACAGTGGAAGCACTGGTGGAGCAAATGTATTTGTAGGAATGGAGAGTATTTTGAAGGATATAAAGTTGTTTTGTGAACAATTTGAAAATATATGGCTTTTAAAATATAATTCTGGTTTTTTTTTGTTACCTACTCGCAGCATAAAACCCTATAGAATGTTCCTGTGATATGTAGAAAGGACAAAAGCTAAAACGAAAACTCCCTGCTAACAAATTATCTGGTAGGTGAAGTATTACTACCGTTAGTTCAACGGGTACTGGTGCTTGTGCTCAATAGAATTTAGTAGTGTTCTACTTACCACATAGTTTGTTAGCAGGAAGTTCTAATTTTAGCTTTTGTCCTTTCTAGGTATCACATACTACGTGCTATTTTATAAATGAAGTCCGCTACACAGGGAAAAGCTGATGAGTATGAACGCTTTTCTTTGGTCGGAATATAACTTGATTTTAGTGTTCCTGACGATGCAGCTGTAATCCTGCGAAACCGGTCGTGATTATAAGTGTAATACTTACAGCTGAAGTGGTTTTATCTTAAAAAAAAGTTTCAAATGGCTCTGAGCACTATGGGATTTAATATCTGAGGTCATCAGTCCCCTAGAACTTAGAACTACTTACCTAACTAACCTAAGGACATCACATACATCCAAGCCCGAGGTAGGATTCGAACCTGCGACTATAGAAGCAGCATGGTTCCAGACTGAAGTGCCTGGAACCGCTCGACCACAGCGGCCGGCTTTTTATTTTCAAAATGATATACCCAAACTGTCGCTGCCCTGTATACGAAGCCTTCTGCCTAATAAAACACGGCATGTAACGTATGTCCAACATTTACTACTTACACTTATTATCTGGTTATACATATAAGTTTCCATTTCGCTTGTTGGTACTACAGTTGCTATTGTCTTATTTACTGACTATCGATTTTGTTTGGACGTTCAAATTGTGCTTGACTTTATATGATTGAATTTTGAGCTGTGATGTTCTTTTGTTGGCCAGTACTAGTGTAGACCCAAGACCCGAATCTTTACAACATGAAGCATCGTGAATAAAATAGCTTCAAACGTTTGATAAACTTTACAAACGAGTTACTGTGCTAAATACTTTTCATTGAGGTTGTGAAATCGAAGGCACAATTTTTTCACGCATCTCAATGTTTATAATCCCATATCTCTTGAACTATGTCTGGTATAGTAAGACAATTTTTTTTTCCTTTATTGTATTTCAATGCCCCATCTGGGACGAAAGACATTACAAGTAGACATTTACAACAATATACAGAAGAAAACATGGCGGAACATAGAAAAAAAGGCGGAACAAAAGAGAAGAAAGCATACAAAAAGCAGCGACTGTAAAACGGAGATTGTGAAGGCATTGCTAATTACGCATATAAAATGTTTTTCGTGATTTTCTTTAGATTTCTATTCTTTTTCTTTTGTTCACATGGGCATTTTCTAATTGTTATTATGTAAGATTCTACCGTGGTTTTTAAATGTAAATATGTAATTGTGATTATTTCGTTTGCTAATGGATAAGTATATTTCTTGCTTTGTACCTATGGTAAAGTTTGTAAAGTTCTCTTTTGGAATATTATTAATTGTGAAAAATGCAGTCAATAGCATTTATAAAGATTCATGTAATTTACGATAACGATATACGTAACATCTATAGACAGGGGACAGCGATAGTGATATAGATAGTCGAAAGGTTGTTGCGTAGTAGAGGGGATGGTGGATGGTGTGTTTGTGAAGCGTGCGCGGGAAAATAGTACTGTGTTTTATGTCAAGCATACGTAATTGTATGGACAGTGATACCGAACTATCAGATTGTTAATTCTCTTTACCACTGCGGTATGTAATGCCATCGCCAGCGAACTTTAAGAGCAAATAAACCGGACTGTGGAAGTGCCGCTAACATTACTTTGTTGTGGCCGACACGAACTGTGCTTTTATGCGAATGAACTTTGCTGGTTTTGGTTTTGGGTGGTGGAGCTGTTGTATATCCCATTCCATCAAGCCGTGAAAGTGAAGACTTTCATTAAGTGTGCAATGTAAATGACTTTCAGTGACGTTGTCGAAGTTTGAAATGCGAGAACAGAGTGGACATTGTTTAAGGTGTGCTTCACACACAATAACAATTCTATGGACTGTGTATTTGTGGCTAAGACTATATGAATGTGACGAGCTGTGTAATTATGTACGATAGCGTCACGGGCAGTGCATAAAGTGTAGAAACGAGCGATGTCTACGTCACGTACTTTGAAAGACAGGACATGTCAACAACGTTCGTATACTGGCGTCTTGTGGTTTGTTTATCACCACGGGGTTAATGATACAGCTGTGCCGAAACTTTATTTGCGTTTCGCCAGAGAAGATTAACCAGCTGAACTGCCTGTGTCCTGCTCTCATCATCGTAAGCCGCCGACTTCGTGCTGCCCAACGCAACGCTTCGTATGCAACAAAAAGTTAAAGAGATTTCGCCGAACGCTATCCCCTGACCTAGAAACTTTCTTTCTCTATTAAAAGTACAAGAAATTTTGGATGGCTTCACAGCTCAGATTTTGATAATTATTTTTCCTGTGAGTTGAGGTCATCACAAGGTAAAAATCCAGAAAACACATACTGTAACGATTAAAAGGCACCAGGTAATGTGCGGCTGAAGCATAAAAGGTCGCAGAAAGATTAAAACAGCCACGTGACAGATGGCATAGCATGGAACAAACATGGAATCTACACAGGTCAAACACACAGAACCACATCACTTGATGACAATGTGTAATGGTACTGAACACAACACTAACACAGCACACTTGATAATGAATAAAACCTGGGAGGATCTGTCAGCGGTGAGGGACAAGGGAGAAGGGAAAAGGAGGTGAGAAGGAGCAGGAGAGAAAAAAGGGGAAGAGGTTGAGGGCGCGCCAAAGGGGGAGTGGCAGGGAGGAAAGGGACGGGAGAGGAAAACAGCCGAGGAGGGGGTGCAGGGACTCAGGGCGGAAAGGAGGAAAATCCACTCAGAGAAGGAGGGGAGAGTAAAACGGGGGCCTGGGGATGGGTGGGCAAGAGACAACAAGGCCAGGCTAGCCGGCCGGTGTGGCCGTGCGGTTCTAAGCGCTTCAGTTTGGAACCACATGACCGCTACGGTTGCAGGTTCGAATCCTGCCTCGGACATGGATGTGTGTGATGTCCTTAGGTTAGTTAGGTTTAAGTAGTTCTAAGTTCTAGAGGACTGATGACCCCAGTAGTTAAGTCCCATAGTGCTCAGAACCATTTGAACCATTTTTGAAGGCCAGGCTACAGTTGGTAGGAAGGGTAGATGTCACAGTGAAGTTCAACATCCAGGAGGGGGAGGTGCTGGAAATTGCCCTGATGAAGGCGATGGACAGATACAGCAATAGAGGTGCAGCATAAGGTTGGTGATGGAGAGGAAAGACAAAACCATAGGGTGAGAGGATCAAGCCTGCAGACAGTGTAAAGGATGTAGAGATGTTGGAGGAAAAGGAAGAGGTGGGGGAAGGGGATGAGGTCATACAGGAATGGTGTGGGGGAATGGAGGCAGAGAGAAAATGCAGGGCTGAGCATGTGGCTTTATAGGATTTGGAGGGCCTTATAAAAGTGGGGGGGAGGGGGGCGAGGTCTAGGCAATGCTGGTATAACACAGGATTCAGTCATATAAACTCCAGCACAATTTCAATGTCCAAACAAAATCGATAGTCAATAAATATGACAATAGCAACTGGAGTACCAACAAGTGGATGAGGGATTTGTAGGTGTGGAGGATGATGGAAGGATGCAATCCCCACGTCCGGCCAGACAGGAGTGTCAGGAGGCGGAGGTGGGAATGGGCTTTTTGGTGGATGGTCAGGAGATGAGGGGTCCAGGTGAGGTGATGGTTCAGGGTGAGGCTAAAGTATCTCAGGTTGAGGGGGAGGTAGATGGGATGACCATAGATGGTTAAGTAGAAGTTATGTAGACAGGAGGAGTGGGTGGTGCAGCCTATGATGATTGCCTGGGTGTTGGAGAGGTTGATACAAAGGAACCACTGGTTATGTCAAGTGTTGAACTGGTCAAGGTGTTTTTGGAGGGTAGGATAGAGAGCCAGACAGTGTGATCGGCATATTGGAGAAGGTGGACAGGTGGCATGTCAGCAGTGTAGGAGATAGAGGAGAGGGAGATGATGGAGCCCTGGGGGATGTCAGCAGTGGGATAAAAGATATGGGAGTTGGTGTCATGGAGGGTGACATAGGAAGGATGGCGTGAGAGGAAGGATGTGACCAGATGGACAAAATTGATAGGCAGTGCGTGGGTTTGGAGATTAAAGGAGAGACCAGGATGCCATACACGGTCACGGCAGAACAACGGGAATCAAGTTGGAGGGAAAGAAGGTGGATGAGGTTAAGGAGTTGGTCTTCAGCGGAAAAGGAGGGTCAGAAGTCACACTGGGTATGGGGGGGGGGGGGGGGGGGGAGGTGGTGTTGATGGAGGTGGTGATGGATACGATGGGAGACGATGGATTCGAAGACACAGTAACAAAATGTTGGAGGCACATGTATATGTGGACACTGTCTACAAAACTTGTTGAGAACAGAGTTAGTAGCACAGAAGTAATAAATTAAAATGTGACACCTGAAGTGGAAATTTTAGTGCACAAACAGTGGAAATGTGATAAGCGGTAAATGTTTTTCCTCTCATTGCTTTGTGGAGGGTGTCAGGGAGGAAAAGTCTCGTGGAACTTTGAAATTATGTGTAAAGTTTGTTGAAAGTCGCAAAGTGCTCTCATTCTCAAATACTGGATGAATATAGTTTGGGTAATTTGGCCATAGTGAGTTGCGCTCCTAAAGGGTGTTTGATTGAACTTGAGACAACCAAAAATCTCGAAAACAACCCATTACACGAAAAAAAAGTTCTAGATGAAATGTTAATATTAAAAAAGGGGACATTTATGTGTGCTACGACTGGCCACCTCCTAACCAATCCCCCTGCGTGATCGGGGTCAACTTTGTATTTTCAAATGGAAACCCACTGAGGCATAGCGCCTCTACGTCGTTCGTATTCCGATGGGACATTATAGAAGTGATCAGACGTGCAGTGTGAGTCACGCAAAGGACAGGTGGCGTCAGATGTTGTTGTGTATGTAGTTTGTGTGATCCAATAGAGGTTACTAGCTGACGGGCACTGTTTGAGCTGCAGTCAAAATACTGTCAGTTTCATTTCCGGTTCTGTTTGTTTAATTTTCTAATTGTTTGTCAAGTACCACTAAAATTGAACTCAGTTGTGAGAGTGAATAAAGGTTTGGAGTGAAATACTTTATTTTGTAAAGTTTTTGTACTATGCAGTGAAGTGATTGGTCATGTGAGGAATGTTCCTGCATGATGTGTGTTAGTCATTTGTGCAAGCGATTTTGTTATAGAGTATTTAGTTCCCCATCCTCTGTTATGCCAGTCCCACCTGGATAACCACCCCCCCCCCCCAAATTCTATAAGTCCCTCCAGATACTCGAGCACCATGCACTCGGCCTCGCCTTCCTTATATGCCTCCCGTCCCATACGCAGATCCTCTTTGACGTGATTCCTTTCCCCCATTTGCTCCTTTTCCTCAAACTTATCTGCATCCTCTACACCTTCCGCGAGCTTGATCCCCCTTGTCCCCTAGTTGCTCCTCTCAATCCCCACCCTCTGCCACACCTTCACTGTTGCGCCCCCCTACCCTTCACCTCTACACCCTTCATCTCTTTTCCCAAGGTGGCTTATGTCAACTCCCCCACCTGGATAATGCCCTCTCTCCATTTACCCCTCCTGTCAGCTCTGATCCTCGCCTCTCCCTCCTTTCCTCTGTCCTTTCCCTAGTCTGCCTCTTCCCCTCCCTCCATCCTGTTTTTTCCCCACCTACCCTCTCTTTGCCTCCCTTCTCTCCCCCGAGTTCCTTTTTGCTATCCTCTCCACTGCCTTTCCCACTCCTCCTTGCGTTCGCCCAGCTCCCATTTTCTAAGTGCCCTCCCTCCATCGGCTCCCCCTTTTTTCTTTCCTCTCCTCCCCTGTTTTCCCCCCTCATAGGTCCGGGTCCTCCCCCACCCCCCTTCTATTTGCTGCCATGTCACCTGTATAATGCTGTTTTAAGAGAGTGTTCAATGTTGTGCATCCCCTGTCAGTATTGTGAACAACCGCCATACTAATGCTAATTGTGTTTTTCATCTCGTGCAAACAGAAACCAGACTGTCGTTGTGTTTTTTAATTGTGCCTGTCTACTTCTTGTATGTATTAATCTGCATCGTCACCGCAGTGTTTTTATACTTCAAATTCCACGACTTTCCACCATTTTACAGTTTTTTACAATGTCACCGTTTTATAGCCTGTTTTTCTTGTTCGTTTCAATTCTCATTGTGTTTTTTAACTTTTCTGTAGCCTATAGAGCAGCATATTACGCTGCTGCAACCAATTGAAATCCAATAAAGAACTTGGGTTGGGTTGTGTTGTATTGGGGAAGGAGACCAGACAGCGAGATCATCGGTCTCATCGGCTTAGGGAAGGACGGGGAAGGAAGTCGGCCGTGCCCTTTCAAAGGAACCATCCCGGCATTTGCGTGGAGCGATTTATGGAAATCACGGAAAACCTAAATCAGGACAGCCGGATGCGGGATCCAATAAAGAAAAAAAAAAGATTATTTACTAGGTTTATGGTACTAGGGAAGCGAGATTATTATTTCCGTAAAGTAGCTTTGTTAACAGTGTTATGTTACGGTAAGTGCTATTCTGATTCAGTGACGAATTTTGAATGGTTCTGTGTAGATGCACGTGATTGAACGAGCTTGATGTTCCTTTCCGACTGGTTGTGATGTTTCTCTGCCAATCACAAACTAGCAACATCGCGAGTTTTTTTGGGAACTAGAAACTTCTTTTGTGTAGAGAGAGCAGAGTCGGGGCTTGGATTTCATGGTGATGATAGGTGCTCCACTGAAAATGATTAATATTGTGATATTTCGGTACCAAATGTTTGAGAAGTCCGTAAAGTGTGGAAGGAAGTTCGATTCAAAGCACGGTGTGAAATTCGGAACTTTTAGTGACATTTTAAGTAACTAGAGTCTGCGTGGCGTGTTGCTTACTCCCGCATGTGAACGTGTTTTTACGTGAGACAGGTTATAGCAACAGTGAGCGAGCAATTCTAAAAGAAACAATCCACGTGTAAACTTTCGGTGAAGGATTACCATAAACTGGCTACTGTTATGATTATGTGTGCGTGTGAACTTTTCAACCTTCATATCTACATCTACATGGTTACTCTGAAATTGCCTTACAGAGGGTTCATAGAACCATTTTCATACTACTTCTCTACCGTTCCACTCTCGAATGGCGCGTTGGAAAAAGGAACACCTAAATCTTTCCGTTCGAGCTCTAATTTCTCTTATTTTATTATGATGATCATTTCTCCCTACGTAGGTGGGTGTCAACAAAACATTTTCGCATTTGGAAGAGAAAATTGGTGATTGAAATTTCTTAAATAGATCTCGTCGCAAAGAACACCGCCTTTGTTTCAGTGACTGCCGCGTCGACTCGCGATAACACGAAACGAGCTGCCCTTCTTTGCACATTTTCCGTGTCCTCCGCCAATCCTACCTGGTAAGGATCCCGTACCGCACAGCAATATTCCAGCAAGTGTAATGTAGTCTGTCTCTTTAGTGGGTTTGTCGCATCTTGTAAGTGTTCTGCCAACAATGCACAGTCTTTGTTTCGCCTTCCCTACAATATTATTGGTCTTTCCAATTTAATTTGCTCGTAATTGTAATTCCTAGGCATCTACTCCAACTGACAGCCCTTAGATTTGTGCGATTTATCGTATACCCCAAAAAAAAAAAAAATTGGATTTCTTTTAGTACCCACGTGGATGACCTCACACTTTTCTTTGTTTAGTACCAATTGCAACTTTTCGCAGCAAACAGAAATTCTCTCTAGATCATTTTGTAATTCAGGGTGTATACATGGACAAGGAAAACAAAATTCCCCGATTTTTCCCGGATTTCCCGATTAAAAATACACTTTCTCCTGGATGAAAATACACTTTTTCCGTGATAAGTAACAGTATCATTTTCCTGAAAACTGTACAACTTATCAATCCATTCAATGGTTGTGGTTTTATACACCGGCGTAGAATTTCCCAGCACTTTAGAAAATGAAACTCAGGGGAAAAAACACCTTTTGGAAATATGTCTGATGTTCAGCAACATGTACATTGCATATTTCGTATTACGAAAGCATAAATTCGAACTCCACCAAACAACGCATGTTACTTTTTGAAGGACTGAGATCGAGATTGTGATGCGCTTTTGTACGCCAGTCGTAGCTCATGTCACGTGATCTCGCCAGCTGATGACAGTGGATATTCAGAGCGTAGGACACGTATTGTAGTCAGCCAATAGCAACATCACTGTTAAGTAGCGCGAAGACACAAATAGGGAAAGGTAATGGTTTAAATTAATATACATAGTAATGCTGCAAGGAAAAAGCTTTTACGTATAATATTGGTCTCTAAGATTAATAAGCTGCAAGAGAAGCTATGCTTCCACACGTAATGTTTACCTTTTTTGTTCATGTTGCACTTTAAGATACAGCACACAAATGTGCCAGTAAAATTTTTAACAACGACATAAATGTCTGATCTTCTGGGCTCGAAAATATTCTAAATGGTCGCCCTCAAAGGTTTGATTTTTGGATGAGAGTCAAACGCCCAGTGATTTAAGAAATGCATCGGATATTCGCGCATAGAGTTCATCTGTCGTAAAAGGAAATTTACTTTGAAAGTAACGCTTTCCAAACAACCATTCGGAATATTTTCCCACGACCTGTTAGAAGTAGATTTGTTTCAGCAGTTTCCAGAAAGTGCCAGATAACAGGCGTCGCCACACTTACGCAGCTACGATGACGCAGGAAACATTAAAAGATCTTACATTATGTCATAAAAGAAACAAGACATTAGAGGATACTACAAGAGCACAGGAATTTTGTGAACTATACTGAAATGCATCATTCGGCTTAAAGTGCACATTCGTATGTCCAGATTCAGATGTAAATTTTCCTGCAGTACCAGTACTGTATCATCTCATCTTTCATTCTTTATTAAGGCATAATGCCATACATGCTAGAAGATGAAAACGTGAACTTGAAATGCAGCAAACAGTTGAAACTAGCCAATAGTGTGGAATTAAACACTTAGTTTCAAATAAATTGACTGCCTCAGCAGAAAATATTAAGAAAAGTCAAATTTCCTTAACAAACCGACAAAAATAACTTCATTGTTCTGCATGGCGATTAACGCTTGACTGTCAGAAAGGCGGAGACAAAATAAAATCTGAAACTAATTACATATTTGAGCCTTTCGTAATTATGTGAATGTATTTTACTTCACTTGATAGCTTCCGGCCACAGAAATCCGTTTTGTTTTCATTTGACGTGAGAGCAATAAACGAAGAGGAAATAGAAAAATCACTTAATGTAAACACGGGCCACGTGCATTCAAGTTCTAAGGCCTCCAATTTTTTTTCTCCGGACTGGAAAGAGAGAGAAACATGCGCATTGTTCTAAAATGAGGCCGCGTTCATTGTCAATATGTCCCAGAGATGGCAGCACCATACGGCAGATGGAATTTTACCGCCAGCGGCGAGGATGAGAACTATTTTAAATACTTAAAATGGCGACATTTTCCTTACTTGAACAGCGTGCAATCATTTGTTTTCTGAATTTGCGTGGTGTGAAACCAATTGAAATTCATCGACAGTTGAAGGAGACATTTGGTGATGGAGTTATGGATGTGTCGAAAGTGCGTTCGTGGGTGCGACAGTTTAATGAAGGCAGAACATCGTGTGACAGCAAACCGAAACAACCTCAGGCTCGCACAAGCCGGTCTGACGACACGATCGAGAAAGTGGAGAGAATTGTTTTGGGGGATCGCCGAATGACTGTTGAACAGATCGCCTCCAGAGTTGGCATTTCTGTGAGTTCTGTGCACACAATCCTGCATGACGACCTGAAAATGCGAAAAGTGTCATGCAGGTGGGTGCCACGAATGCTGACGGACGACCACATGGCTGCCCGTGTGGCATGTTGCCAAGCAACGACAACATGAATGGGACTTTCTTTTAGTCGCTTGTGACAATGGATGAGACGTGGATGCCATTTTCAATCCAGAAAGAAAGCGCTAGTCAGCTCAATGGAAGCACACACATTCACCACCACCAAAAAAGTTTCGGGTAACTGCCAGTGCTGAAAAAATTCTGGGACAGCGGGGGCGTAATCCTTACCCATTGCACTCCAAAGGGCACTACGGTAACAGGTGCATCCTATGAAAATGATTTGAAGAACAAATTCCTTCCTGCACTGCAACAAAAACGTCCGGGAAGGGCTGCGCATGTGCTGTTTCACCGAGACAACGCACCCGCACATCGAGCTAATGTTACGCAACAGTTTCTTCGTGATAACAACTTTGAAGTGATTCATCATGCTCCCTACTCATCTGACCTGGCTCCTAGTGAGTTTTGGCTTTTTCCAACAATGAAAGACACTCTCCGTGGCCGAACATTCACCAGCCGTGCTGCTATTGCCTCAGCGATTTTCCAGTGGTCAAAACAGACTCCTAAAGAAGCCTTCGCCGCTGCCATGGAATCATGGCGTCAGCGTTGTGAAAAATGTGTACGTCTGCAGGGCGATTAGGTCGAGAAGTAACGCCAGTTTCATCGATTTCGGGTGAGTAGTTAATTAGAAAAAAAGTCGGAGGCCTTAGAACTTGAATGCACCTCGTAGAGACTACCACCTCTCCACTACAACTCAGACTGCCGGATCTACGATATTTCCGAACCGGGCCAGTATTAGGTAGTGGCGCTCCCCCTCCCCTCTAGCGTTTGAGGTAGGGTGCCAAAAATGTAAGAAATCGACTTTTCAAAAATATCTTCATTTTCTAGCGCACATCTTTCTGAAGAACCTGATACATAAAACATATGTTGTTCGAGGGAACGTAAGACACGTTATTTGGTCTTATGTGTGCCAAAGTGCAGTGCCACGCCTCTTCACACAGCATTCTCCCATCGCACGTCTCTGTATTTCGCTCTGTGGAATTCAAACATGTAATATATTGTAATGGGGGCGATCGAACTATATTCACGGCAGTGGAAATTAAAATGTCCTGTGGTGCCTCTCCTGCTGACAGTCGGCCAGTTTGACATCCTCCTCCTCTCTAAAAAATTCTCGCCATTACTACTGGATGGGAATATTTGTAACCGGCAGAACAAGAACTCCTCAGAAAAATTGCAGTCTTTACTGCGTATTAGCTAATAACTTTGTATTTAGTGTGGCACAAAATTAAATATAGGATACACGAACGAGTAAAGACAAGAGACAAGCAAGACACATTTCTTCAATCCTTAGGTCCTAGCTTTTTTTTTTTTCTCTCTCTCTAATCTTTCCACAGTTTTATATGGTGTACTTTCCATTCTGGGAAAGAATCTATTACCTCACCAAAGTTCGTCAACGTTTTGCTACATGAAAAACGAAATGTCATTGTCTAATACTAGAAAAGCTGTTAATACTAACAGTACCCAAGACTGGTGTGGTTTCTCGATCTGATTACGTGTATTTTGTCACTGCTAGACAGAACGAAATAGGCCTGCCTAATATTGCAGCAATTGTTACACACGCCAAATAAACGAGACTTTTTTGCCACAAATGTTCATTTTTACAACACGACGGAATATAAATCACGAAGTACCAATGTCAAATGCCTATTAGGCCTACTATAACCAAAAAGTTTTATGTTAGGAAATAGTTTCACATTTCATTCATACGCTCTATCTTCTGAAGAATGAGATCGAGAAGTAGTAGTACGAAATTTTTGTATAAATTTGGAATCGTCACATTCTTCCGTAATTTGTGTGAGTCCCCGTTTCTTCTCGTTCCTCGTTCTAACAATCAATCTTGTTATCACTAATTCTGTAACTATTCTTGCCAGTGTCAAAACTTATTATCTAGTTAACGCCTCTAACCCTGCCACTATCATCGGTTTAGTTATCCCGCATTTATTCTCAGATTAGGCGTTATTAAGCGTTCGTACAACGCGTTTTCCTCGCTACTCCCAGAATAGAACTTTAGCGGCTGCTAGCCGGGTGTAAGGTGTCAGGCAAATCCAACCCCTGACATGATAAGCAAATCCAGTAGTATGTCACATAGCTCCGAATAAATTGTGACAGTCAATTAACCAAAGTAATACGAGTAACGAGTGAGCAAATGGAATGCCACAGACTAACACAAGAATGCCTAAATGCATGTCATACCTTCCCACCGTGAGACAGACTCAGTTCCGAGGGGAGAAACGAGAACAGAAGCCGAGAGCAGAACCGTGTTAAGCTAGAAGGCCCTACGATAAGGGACGGACTGGACACCCACGTCACCAGCTAACCACTAGGACCACCCCAGCTGCAAGTTTTAGCGTGAGACTTTTTCGCGTCTCTGTTACGTTAGGACCTCCCCCCAGCCAATGTTAAAAGCTAGAGCCCTCCAGAAGAACAGTATAGATCTTACGATAACACAAAAAGGGCCACACCACCCGCAAGTTTTAGCGTGAGACTTTTTCGCGTCTCTGTTACTTTGCAAACTTTAAAAACATTGCCCCACCACGAAAAGTATAACGTTTCTCATTGGATAGACAGAATTTTTGTAGGCGGAGCTTAAGGTTAACATTGAGACCCGGATTGGTCAGATGAAAACACAGCCAGATAGTTTTTTTTTTTTTTAACCAACTTCGGTAAATTTCTTTATTTGTGTGTGAGGAATGTTTTCTGAAAGTTTGGCCGTACCCTTTTGTAACACCCTGTATAAACGTGTTGAGGCTGTTCCGCCATGTCAAGAGGATATTCAGTGCAGCGTGTTTCAGTATCAAAATCACAAGCATTTTTCGTCCTTTTGCACCCAAGCACACTTCGCAAAACCACGTAGCACATTGCTGGCACTTTTATCCAGAGCAGCTGCCTATAACACTCGTTACTGTTTCTTTCATATCCACATCCGACCATAATGCACTTGGCTTTTTCCCTTTGTACGTACGGACCATCTGAAAAGAAACCAAGAAAACCTGTTCTCTAGAATTTCGCAGTGAAACATCAATTGAACTAATAATTTGACTGAGTGCAAATAGCCCCATGTGCAGATATTTCGAAAGACGCGGCAAATCAGACGTTTGTGTAAAAAGCAAGCCGTATTTGTTGACTTCTCATCTACGTGATTACTCTGCTATTCACAATAAAGTGCCTGGCAGAGGGTTCAATGAACCACCTTCAAGCTGTCTCTCTACCGTTCCACTCTCGAACGGCGCGCGGAAAAAACGAGCACTTAAATTTTTCTGTGCGATCCCTGATTTCTCTTATTTTATCGTGATGATCATTTCTCCATAGGTAGGTGGGTGCCAACAGAATGTTTTCGTAATCGGAGGAGAAAACTGGTGATTGAAATTTCGTGGGAAGATGCCGTCGCAACGAAAAAAGGCCTTTGTTTTAATGTTTGCCACCCCAATTCCCGTATCATGTCTGTGGCACTATCTCCCCTACTTCGCGAAAACACAAGAGCTGCCCTTCTTTGTACTTTCTCGATATCATCCGTTTAAGTCCCACCTGATGCGGATCCCACACCGCACAGCAGTACTCCAGAATAGGGCGGACAAGCGTAGTGTAGGCAGTCTCTTTAGTACACCTGTTGCACCTTCTAAGTGTTCTGCCAATGAGTCGCAGTCTTTGGTTTGCTCTGCCCACAACATTATCTATGTGATCGTTCTAATTTAGGTTATTTGTAATTGTTATGCCTAAGTATTTAGTAGAATTTACAGCCTTCAGATTTGTGTGACTAATCGCGTAATCGAAATTTAGCTGATTTCTTTTAGTACTCATGTGAATAACTTCACACTTTCTTTTATTCAGGGTCAATTGCCACTTTCCGCACCATACAGATATCTAAATTATTTTGCAAGTCGTTTTGATCATCTGATGACTTTGGAAGACGGTAAATGACAGCATCATCTGCAAACAATATAAGACGGCTACTCAGATTGTCTCCTATGTCGTTAATATAGATCAGGAACAATAGAGGGCCTATAACACTTCCTTGGGAAACGCCGGATATTACTACTGTTTTACTCGATGACTCTCCGTCTGTTACTACGAACTGTGACCTTTCTGACAGGAAATCAGGAATCCAGTCGCACAACTGAGGCGATACTCCGTAGGCACGCAGTTTGATTAGAAGACGCTTGTGAGGAACGGCGTCGAAAGCCTTCTGCAAATCTAAAAATATGGAATCAATTTGACATCCCTTGTCAATAGCACTTATTACTTCATGAATATAAAGAGCTAGTTGTGTTTCGCAAGAAAGACATTTTCTGAATCCGTGCTGACTACGTGTCAATAAATCGTTTTCTTCGAGGTACTTCATAACGTTCGAATACAGTATATGTTCCAAAACCCTGCTGCAAATCTACGTTAGTGATCTGGGTCTGTAATTCAGCGGATTACTCCTACTTCCCTTTCTAGATATTGGCGTGACTTGAGCAATTTTCCAGTATTTAGGTACGGATCTTTCTGTGAACGAGTGGTTGTATAAAATTGCTAAATATTGAGCTATTTTGTCAGCATACTCTGAGAGGAGCCTGACTGGTATACAATCTGGACCGGAGGCCTTGCCTTTATTAAGTGATTTAAGCTACTTTACTACACCGAGAATACCTACTTCTATGTTACTCATCTTTTAAGTTGTTCTTGATTAGAATTCAGGAATATTTACTTCGGCTTCTTTGGTGAAAGAGTTTCGGAAAGCCGTGTTTAATAACTCTGCTTCAGTGGCACTGTCAATAGCGACTTCACAGTTGTTATCGCGCAGTGAAGGTATTGATTGCGTCTTGCCACTGGTGTTCTTTATGTATGATCAGAACCTCTTTGGGTTGTCTGCCAGATTCCGAGACAGAGATTCGTTGTGGAAATTATTAAAAGCATCTCGCATTGAAGTACGCGCTGTATTTCGAACTTCTGCAAAACTTTGCCAGTCTTGGGGATTTTGCGTTCTTTTAAATTTGGCATGCTTTTTTCGTTGCTTCTGCAACAGCGTTCTTATCTGTTTTGTGTACCATGGGCGATCAGAACCATCACTTATTAATTTGTGTGGTATATATCTCTCAATTGCTGTCGATACTATCGCTTTGAAATGATTCCACAACTTTTCTAAGCTTACATGATCAGATCGGAAGGAGTGAAGACTGTCTCTTAAAAAGGCGTTAAGAGAATTTTTATCAGCTTTTTAAATAGATATACCTTGCGTTTCTTTTTGATGGTTGTGGGTGTTACGGTATTCAGCCTAGCAGCAACTGCCTTGTGATCGCTAATCCCTGTATTCGCCACGATACTCACTATTTGTCCAGGATTATTTGTTGCTAAGAGGTCAAGTATGCTTTCACAACCATTTACGCTTCGAGTAGGCTCATAAACTAATTCTTCAAAATAATTTTCTGAGAAAGCATTCAGTACAATTTCGGATGATGTTTTATGCCTGCCGCCGGCTTTAAACGTATAATTTATCCAGCATATCGAGGGTATATTGAAGTCGCCATCGACTATAATTATATATGTGGGGTACCTATTTGAAATGAGACTCAATTTTTCTTTGAACTGTTCAGCAACTATATTTTCTCATTCGGAGGATCGGTAAAACGATCCAATTAATAGTTTAGTCCGACTGTCAAGTACAACCTCTACCCATACTATTTCGCAGGAACTATCTACTTCAGTTTCACCAGGGAAACTACTTCTGACAGCGATAAATACTCCACCAGCAACTGTATTTAATCTATCCTTTCTGAACACTGTTATATCGTTTGAAAAAATCTCGGCTGAATTTATTTCCGGCCTTAGCCAGCTTTCCGTACCTATAACTATTTGAGCTTCAGTGCTTCAGGGCTTGGAGCTCTGGTTCTTTGCCAACACAGCTACGACAATTTACAGCTACAATACCGATCGTTCCTACAACTACCTTACTGCGTTTTACCTGCCCCCTTTTAGATGGACGCCCTTTCTGTGGTTCCCTGAGACCCTGCAACCTAAAATACCGCCCAGTCTCTTCCACGCAGCCCCCGCTACCTGCACAATCTTGTTCTTATAAAGTAACCATAACAAATTCTTCCAATCCATGTGTGGCATACAGCAAACCACTGCTTAACAGTACTTGTTAAAAACAGTTTTGGTTGCAATTTTAGTTTCTACTTTTCAACGATGCGTTTCGCCTTATTTAGGCATCTTCAGGTTATCTTTTAAAGATGCCTAAATAAGGCGAAACGCGTCGTTGAAAAATAAAAAAAAACTAAAATTGGAACCAAGACTGTTTTAAACCAATACTAGTAACCCATAAGAGTTAAAAATTTCACGTAATTGTGCACGGTACACCTTGTTCTGCTTTAACTATGGCAATAATCCACTACAATTCGCTTACCTCTAGAGTTCGCTCTTCTGTCCTGTCAATAATGCAACAGAAAACAGCCTTACGACAGCAACACAGGGATACAGTGCAGGCAAAACGGCGTTGACGCTGCGAGGAACTGTCCCACTGTTCAAACGTTTCCTGTTTCAGGCGGATTAGCCCCCTGCTGTACCGTATTTGCGAAACTAGGCAAACTGTTAGGCTGTGTCCTACGTAAGCGTCATAAACAACCGACAGCGAGCGACCTCTAGATACGCCGCACTTACAAGGGAACCTCCCCATTGCACCCTCCTCAGATTTAGTTATCAGTTGGCACAGTGGATAGGCCTTGAAAAACTGAACACAGATCAATCGAGAAAACAGGAAGAAGTTGTGTGGAACTATGAAAAAAAATAAGCAAAATATACAAACCGATGAGTCCATGCGGAAGATAGGCAACATCAAGGATCATGTGCGCGCAAGAGCGCCGTGGTCCCGTGGTTAGCGTGAGCAGCTGCGGAACGAGAGGTCCTTAGTTCAAGTCTTCCCTCGAGTGAAAAGTTTAATTTTTTATTTTCAGGCAATTATTATCTGTCCGTCCGTCCGTCCGATGCGATGACTTTTTTGGGAGTGATTATCACATCCGCAAGAAAACCTAAATCGGGCAAGGTAGAAGAATCTTTTTACCAGTGTACAAGTTAGGTGGGTCGACAACATATTCCTGTCATGTGACGCACATGCCGTCACCAGTGTCGTATAGAATACAGGGTGTTACAAACTTTCAGAAAACACTCCTCACACACAAAGAAAGAAAATATGTTACGTGGACGTGTGTCCGGAAAAGCTTACTTTCCATGTTAGAGCTCATTTTATTAGTTCTCTTCAAATCACATTAATCATGGAATGGAAACACACAGCAACACAACGTACCAGCGTGACTTCAAACACTTTGTTACAGGAAATGTTCAAAACGTCCTCCGTTAGCGAGGATACACGCATCCACCCTCCGTCGCACGGAATCCCTGATGCGCTGATGCAGCCCTGGATGTGCAGGAGCTCCATCGTGCATGAACCACATGTTGTGTCGTACTTGTAAAGACACATGTTCTAGCAGCACAGGTAGCGTAGGTGGAAGAACATAGAGACATCACCAACAATGCTTGCCCAAGCCGGCCAGTGTGGCCGTGCGGTTCTAGGCGCTTCAGTCTGGAACCGCGTGACCGCTACGGTCGCAGGTTCGTATCCTGCCTCGGGCATGGATGTGTGTGATGCTCTTAGGTTAGTTGGCTTTAAGTAGTTCTAAGTTCTAGGGGACTGATGACCACAGATGTTAAGTCCCATAGTGCTCAGAGCCATTTGAACCAGTTACCTGCCAAAACGTTCACAGAAAATCTGTGTTGATGACGTGTTTGCACAACTGCGTGCGGATTCTCGTCAGCCCACACATGTCGATTGTGAAAATTTACAATTTGATCACGTTGGAATGAAGCCTCATCCGTAAAGAGAACATTTGCACTGAAATGAGGATTGACACATTGTCGGATGAACCATTCGCAGAAGTGTACCCGTGGAGGCCAATCAGCTGCTGATAGTGCCTGCACACGCTGTACATGGTACGGAAACAATTGGTTCTCCCGTAGCACTCTCCATACAGTGACGTGGTCAACGTTACCTTGTACAACAGCAACTTCTCTGACGCTGACATTAGGGTTATCGTCAACTGTACGAAGAATTTCCTCGTCCATTGCAGGTGTCCTCGTCGTTCTAGGTCTTCCCCAGTCGCGAGTCACAGGCTGGAATGTTCCGTGCTCCCTAAGACGCCGATCAATTGCTTCGAACGTCTTCCTGTAGGGACACCTTCGTTCTGGAAATCTGTCTCGATACAAACGTACCGCGCCACGGCTATTGCCCCGTGCTAATCCGTACACCAAATGGGCATCTGCCAACTCCGCGTTTGTAAACATTGCACTGACTGCAAAACCACGTTCGTGATGAACACTAACCTGTTGATGTTACGTACTGATGTGCTTGATGCTAGTACTGTAGAACAATGAGTCGCATGTCAACACAAGCACCCAAGTCAACATTACCTTCCTTCAATTGGACCAATTGGCGGTGAATCGAGGAAGTACAGAACATACTGACGAAACTAAAATAAGCTCTATCATGGAGCGTTTCCGGACACATTTCCACATAACATCTTTTCTTTATTTGTGTGTGAGGAATGTTTCCTGAAAGTTTGGCCGTACCTTTTTGTAACACCCTCTATATCAGACGCGTTTTCCTGTGGAGGACTCGTTGACCTATGACCTTGCGATCAAATGTTTTCGGTTCCCATTGGAGAGGCACGTCCTTTCGTCTAGTAATCGCACGGTTTTGCGGTGCGGTCGCAAAACACCGACACTAAACTTATTACAGTGAACAGAGGCGTCAATGAACGAACGGACAGATCATAACTTTGCGAGAGTAAAAAAGTAAACTTTTCGCTCGAGGGAAGACTTGAACCGAGGACCTCTCGTTCCGCAAGCTGCTCACGCTATTGCCTATCTTGCGCATGGACTACTCAGTTTGTATATTTTCCTTATTTCTTTCATAGTTCCACACAACTTGTTCCTGTATTCTCGATTGATCTGCGTTCAGTTTTTCAAGGCCTATCCACTATGCCAACTTATAACTAAATCTGAGAGGGGTGCGATTGGGAGTGTTGTGTACATAGTTCTGCGTAGTCAGCGCGTACACAACTTTCCCACTAGAGCGCACCCCGCTAAGCGCAACAGCGCAGGCGAAGCGCTCGTCCGTCTCTGCGCTACGAGATGGTGCTGCCATAGAGACGGACCAAATTCTGCTTCCGCCGATCCGCGTATTAATATGTAACGCAGCCAATGAGATTGCTACTAACGTAGAACCTTTTCTCCTCGTGGATCACACACGCGCAGTGATACCTGAACACGTGAGGTATTATAACGAGTGTACAGACCTCCGATCAGTCAGTCTGCATTAGTCTGCATTAGTCTGTACTAGTCTATAGTCAAGTTTCAGTCTGCGCCTAATAAGATTACCATATTCCTGTACATAGCCATGAAGATAAATATACAGACACTTTGTCAAGCATCAGAGATATGTGAGAATAAGATTAGTGTACCAAGACCAAAGGATGTTCCAATTGTCACTTGTAAACAGCATCCAGAATCAAGTTACATAATGTCTATGATTTTTATTATTTTAATAAATGTGTGTGAAAATTAATCAAGTTCTGTTTAAAGTTGGTCACCGTCAATCTGCTACTCTAAGCATGGAAGTGGCATTTCTATCGTCTGACCTGACGGCAGAAGATAAACACACCACGATAAGACCACGAGACATATTGCTGACACTCGCCTACTTCGTTAGAGCGACCAGTCAAATAATCTGATGGTGTGTGTACCGAAGGTCTTACAGTACGCACACCACAGGGAGGTTCCCTTGTTAGTAACAAGCAGCAGCATTGGGCGAAAAGCTCGCGTGTGACTGCGTGCGAGCGACCGCCTCGCGCTACGAAATAGCTGCTTAGAGGCAACCAGCTGTTTCTATGAAACGGCGCCCCTCAACTGCAGAATACTGCAGCTATAGAGTAAGGCTGCAAAATTAGTTTTACTTTGGGAAATAAAGCGTAAAGGAACGCTGCGTATGAAATTTACAAAGGAAGGAATCTTCATGGGGAATTTCATAATTTTACAACATCAACTACGAAGATCACCAGACAAATTCTTCGAATGCATGTGAATGAGCAGGGGACAATTTACCTCATCAATAAATTAAGGGTACCACACCGTGGTTCAGGTAGAAAAAAATTGATTTTCGGTTTGCATGATATTTAGATAAATAAAGGTTTTATTTAAGTACTGTGAAAAGGATTTTGCTGAAAAAAAATTTTTTTCGAGCATTTAAAGAGCATTTTCCTACCACTTGTGTTTATGTGCCATGCCCACTTTTCTGTCACCCACTCTCAACCCATCCACTGTCAACTCTAAGACATATGGAGATGCCATTATTAGCAAAATAAAATGTGTAGGCCAAGTTCAAAAACGTTTGGGAACAAGGCTGAGAAAACTAACTGTTGATATGAGAGGAAAAAAATTAGAAGATGGAAAATTGTTGACCGGAAAGGGTCTGTTAACTGAAATAGAAAACTTGCAGGTATACTATGGGCACGCAATTAGGAGAAATAAAGAAAACCTGGAGGCAATGAAGAGAGATGTTTGGGCCATATTCTTCCATAAGTCCCCTAATGATGATAAGCCATGTCATGGAATGTGTCCATGAGGACAGAATTCGTGGTGCAAATACAACAGGGCTCAGGCAACTGGAGATTCTTATTCTCACGAGCATTCTCTTCCTGCTGCTGTTATTACAGCAATTAAACCTATTTTCAGAGACTTGGTTCATCCTGACCTTCTACGGAAATGTCTGCATGGGCAGACACAGAACCCAAATGAATGTTTCAAGAGCATAATTTGGAACCGCCTTCCTAAAACTGTATTTGTAGGCATGCATACAATGAAACTAGGAGTTCATGATGCCGTTATTACATTCAATTGTGGTAATATTGGAAAGTGTTGGGTACCGAAAAAGCCGGGAATTAATCCTGGTGAAAATATGATCACTGGGCTGCAACATTGCGATAAAATGAGGATAGCCGATGCAGACAGGTCTCCATCTAATATGGCCAAGAAAGCAAGACAAAAAACATCTGGGAAGGTGAAAAATAAGCTGGACGACCTGCTAGAGGCCAAAGAAGGGCCATCATATGCAGCAGGACTGTTTTAATTAACTGTAACTAACAAATTACAAAAGTTGTTTCTTTAACGTCAATGTTCCACAGACTAAAATTTTCAGTACATATGCCCCATTATATCAGAAACTATCATAGATAAATGAATGAAATTTTCAGACACTCTGCATAAAATAAAAAGCCACCTCTGGTACTACATTCACTAATATACTCCCATTAGGAAGTTCACAAAAAATATTTTCTGCAGAAAAAACTTAATATTTTTTGTTAATAAATTTAAAAAAGTATTTCTTAAAAACTATAAAATAGATAAAGTAGATTTTAGTACAGTTGACTCTATTAGCATCATGTAACATACAGTAAAAATATTAAGGTCGTACATCAAATAGTTTTTTTCAGAAATGGGTCAAATATTTGCCTAAATTAACGTGGGTTAGATAGGCAGGGTGTGGTGCCCTTAAAGACCAATGTTTTTTACTTGATCAAGAACTTTTAACAGCCTTTAAATTCGGAAAAATGACTGACTGACAGCACGAAAAGTAATGTTAGCATTTCGGGTTTGAGACTGACGTTACGAAAAGGTCCTGTGTTAAGTCCCAGCTTTATCATATAGGAGTGCTGTTCAATAAAGAATGATCATATTTTGTTTTATAACATACCTTTACCCATCCTTACAATTTTGATGGTCCTTCTCAAAGTAGTCTCCCATGAATGCGATGCACTTCTGCCAGTCTTCAGATACATGCTGGAAACCACTTTTTGAGAGCTCCTCCAAAATCGCCTCCGCAGCCTTCATCAGTGCTTCTGATGGCTGATAATGCATCCCACGAAGGCGTTCGTCGTTTTAGCGAACAGAAAAAAGTCACACGGGGCTAAACCCGGACTACAGGCAGGCCGAGGGATGCGCTTCACGTTGACTTTTGCGAGATATTCAGCAACAACATTGGCAATATGCGGCCGCGCTTTATCGTGGTGCAGCATCCAGCCTGCCTCACAGAAGTGTGGTCTTCTGCGCCTGATATGGACTTTCAATGTTTTCAGGACATTCGTGTAGTATTGTCGAGTTACTAATGTGTGTGCATCTACAATATCCTGATATATCATTCCATGAAGAATGAGATGACCGTAACTTTCCCAGCAGAAGCAACCACTTTTGCTTCTTTGGCGGTTGGTGATGAAGGATTTTTCCACATTGAGCTTTGATTTTTTTCTCTCACTATCAAAATTATGTAGCCAAGTTTCATCAGCAGTGAATACATTTGAAAGAAACTTTGGATCTTCCTCTACCATCGACTTTAACTGCATACACACCTGCACACGAATGTCCTTTTGTTCGGGAATCGACTGTCTTGGAACCCATCGCACACAGACACGTGTCATGTGTAATTTTTCTGTCAGCAACGTGTGGGTGGCACCCAATGAAATGTAGAGTATTTCAGGAAAGTGATCTTAAGGTAACTCGTCGATCCTCTCTCACAATGACGGCAGCAGTGTTGGTGTTTTCTTCCGTAAGAGCAGTAACTGGAGCACCGGGTCCACCTTCCATTGAAATTGATTGCCTCCCCTCTTTAAACACTTTAAACAGCCTTCGAGCTGTGCTGTACGGAAAAACAGACTCCACAGGCCTCCTGGGACACTGTGCAGGCCTCAGCTGAAGGCTTGTTGAGACGAAAGTAGAATATCAAAGCTGCATATTGTTCCTCGCGTGTTACCGCCATGGTAGCGGTAGGCGATTCTGAACATGTCTGACCTTGCCTGCCTCTCACAGGCGAGAACCAGGAGTCCCAACAATGAAACTACTACGACGTGTCTGTTGTACATTAACCCATTTCTGCCTGAATTATTTTTTGCTTCTGATTTCTACAAATATATTTGTGTGTTTATTGTCATCAAAGAATCCTCCCTTTTTTTTCTACATGCAATATTTCTACGTTGTCTTCTATGTTATTAAGGAAACTTGATTTACTAGAGGAATTCGAGATAGCTATCCATGAAAAGAAACAAAGCAATATTCTAAATGCACAAGATAATTTTAAAGAAATGAGATTTTTTAGCGGGTTTTTAGAATTATTTTAGGGTAAGTATGCGACCTTAAACTTGTAGCATGTCAATGACGGAGTTGCGAGAGGCTAACGATGGCAGACCAATCCAATAAGGAAATAAGGCGTCCAATAGCATAGCGTTACCGCCAAGCACACGGCTGTAACCACGCCACAACACCTAGGCGCGTCAGCCCACAACAGCTCCCGAGCCGGCACAGTGCGACAGCATATTTGGTAGCTATGGGACGGCCATCGACTTGTGTCAACAACTTCAATGTAAGACGAGGACCCACAGTCCAATATACTTTTAATTTTGTTTTACTCTATGGACTTCCCAACTATTTGTGATGGTATTTTGTCTTTTTAGTCCGTTTAATTTCATGACAGATTTTACAACCTGATGATGGGAGCATTGTCTCTTGAAACGCGTTGTCAAAATATATGTATAAAAATCGCGGTTGAATGCTAACATTGATAAACAGTATAACGACAACTGCGACCTCGACTCCATAATGGATTATATTTAAAAAAATAATTAATAATTAAAACAAAAAATGGCGTAACATACATGTCACGCTAGGCAGAACATACATTTTAGGCAGAATATATGACTTCAAGTAAAATAATACACTGTATGTGATTTACATCAAGTTCACGTGACATTACTCACTTTCTGTGATATGGCACAAAACATTCAATGCACAAACCAACATCACATTTGCAGCACACAGTTCTTGGGGTTCCTTAGCAGTTTTCCGCCGCACAGCGTCTTGTTTTTTTCTGTGGCATCATGGCTACCAGATGGTTTGTTTCATCATATACCATGCAGCACTCTGCCTTGGTTTGAACTGCCTGCAGGGCGTCCAGGACCTCTTGGCACTGCAGCATTGGAAGTCAGGTAACATTTCACTATGTAGCGCCGGAAGTGCAGCTGAGGCATATTTATACCAGTCTTTCTATGAAGAAGCCACCCGTTATGTATAGAGATATCTAGAAGCCATGTAAATTTCATCCATTTGGCCAGTTCCTCCCATATTTTTGTTGTATTCTCCAGTTACAGTCGAGGCACAAGTATTCTTTTCTTCTCTTGTCTATAGTATCGGGTAACGGTGCTCACTGGACTGATACCATGGCTTGTGGAAGCAATTGTTACTGTAGAATTGTCTAGCCATATGGCAACGATTATTTCACTTTCCTTGCTGCTCTTGTAATCAAAATCTCCTCTCTTAGCCCCTTTTGCACATAGTCTTAGAAGGTATGAGATGACACTCTTCAGGCACACGACTTTCACGAATAGTCCCAGTTGCCCCAAAACCTCGTTGCTTCAGGTAAATCAACAATGTTTGTGATGTAAACAGGTTGTCAAAATAAAACCTGTAGGGAAGATGTTTGTTCTTTTCAGGAGGAAAATCGATCATTTGAATCAAAGGAGCAGCACATGCTTTCTCGTATTTGTCGTTCCTCTGAGGATCACCTCCCTGGTATATTTGAAAGTCCACTACATAACCCATGGTTGTGTTTAGACACCATGCTTTGTACTCAAATCTAATGGGCTTACGTTTCAGAAACTGTTTACTTCCATGTCTGCCAAAATATTTTATCATGCTCTCATCGTAAGACAAATCTTGTTCAGGCTGAAAGTGGAGAGCAAACTTTTTTCTTAGCATGTTTATTAATGCACGAAGTTTCCACATTCTATCATTAGCATCTATTTTTGTGTTGTCACACGAGTGAAAGAATCCCATAATCGTTTCAAACCTGTCCCTTCTCATCATGCTGTGGACCAATTCATTTCTCATGTCCAATCCATAATCCCAGTAATATCTTCTGCTAGGTAAAGGATTATAGCCAGAAAGAATTAGAGTTCCTAGAAAACCTTTTATCTCTTCATATGTTATTTGTGAATCTGAGCTGTTCTTGAATAAAGCATACTTTGTCGAGTCAGTGAGAAGAAATTCAATTACTTCGTCGTTCCAAAATAGTTCGAAGCACTGAACTGGACACAAGTTTCTGTATTTACTATAATCATTCTCCGGAAATACAGAACTAACACTACGCAGATCGTCTTTTTTCCAATCTCTGATTACAGTTTTTAAGGTATGTGACTTTTCCTGTTCATCTGGTTTATCATCAAGAGAGAAATTAATCTCAACTTCACTACCTAACCTGTGTTTACTTGCTAAAGCCACTTCTGCACCAGCCTGGAGTTGCCTTGGTCCAAGATTATCGACGTTTCCTCCCCCATTTTCTTCCCCAGAATCTTCATCCGAATCCACATTAGCTTCAAGAGGTTCAATAAATATATCTGTTGCATATTCTTCCTCCACTTCAAGAATAGCCAGGATCTCATGGAGAGACAGACCTCTAAAGAGAACGAATCGTTATTTTCACTGTTTTGCCTAGTGTGACATATATGCAACACAAAATTAAAACTGTATTTGGAGCCACAAAAATAAGAATTGCATTTTGCAGATAACCATTAACATAAATTTCAGTACTTTTAACATTATAATCAACCATAATTTAAACAAATTGTACTATAATTTGCGATAAAAAATGATACTTCTTATTCCAAGACATAATCTCACTCACAAAAGTCTTCTGTACTTGAAGCACCAGTCACTGACCACTTAATGCTTGCAACTGACTGAAACCTACCTAAACATGAACAACAAAGCCTCCTTGTAACAACAACAACGCTGTACTAGTCCACATATAATAATTTTTTCTTCTGATTTTCGATAGATTAGTGTAATCGATGTTCTGATTTCATTTCTCTTTTTTGTTTCATGCCATTATGTTAAGGAAACTGTAAACAATTTTCGATGTGAAAATTTAATGTTTATGTCAAATGTCAAGCAGTATTGTAACAGAATTGAAGTGTAACAAATGTTGAATCTGTTGTAAGATGTTAAAGTTGTAGTTGTGCGTCTGGTCCATATGTAGGCAATGTATTAGGATATGTAGAATGCAAAACCTCGGGTGAATACCCGGCTTGTAAGGGAGCGGTAAAAGGTGGATGGCAGGCGAGCGCGGGAAAATGCACGCGGGAACTGCACGGCACAACGGGCTCAGCAGCAGTAGTAGTTGGAGTTGGGCATCGGTCTGAGCAACACCTTCTGGAGCGAGGAGGCTCTCCTGGAAGACGTGGTTTCATTTAGCCTCGGATATGCCGTTCCGACGCCTATACAGCATGGCAAAATTCCATAGGCACTAAATGGAAAAGTATTGCGACGCTATGAAGAAGTAAAGTGCCGATACGTCAAGAGCCATAGCTGTGGTTGTATGTGTGCTCCGTGCCTCGCCATCTCGCCGCCCGCCAACCGCCGCATCGATACTAGCAGGTTGAAACTTTTAGTACTGTATTCGTGTGGACCAGTGTTACTTTTGTTCCATACTGTTCAATAACAACTTAAATTTTACCAGAATTGTCCCATCATTCAATTATCCTCACAACTAACCTAGCCAGGGTCCTTTCCAAATGTTGTGCAATCCGAGTGTCCCGAAATGAAGAATTAAAGTTTATGTTAATAATAATTACATGCAGACCTAGCTATGTTAGAATGATGTTTAAAGAACTGTTTTGTTAGTGAACTAATAGACGAATAACAAAAGTCTGACAAAGTTGGAAGATAATTTTGATATTGATTTAGTAATGAAGCTTAATTATTTCGAGACAGATATAATGGTATTTAAATGAGCAGGAAATAAGATAAAAAGAGTAGTAACTTATATAGTGGAAATTTTGAGCACACAATGATTTCAGTAATTAAATTATTTTTTTTATACAGTGATCATAACAGTTTCAGGGTCCCCCCCCCCCCCTCTTTTTTATTCATTTGAATTCTGAAGTGTTCTAAACTGATTTGACCAGCAAAGTTAAAGCCAATATAAAGGCCAAAATTTATCAGTGTTTTACCTTTATCAAAATTGACATTGTGTGTGTGTTTCGAAAGTGCTATTTCTCGGGTAACGTATGCCCGATTTTAATCAGATAAATAGACAGTACGAAGTTTTATAGTAAACATTATAGTATGGTGTCATGTATCTATGGTTTATCCATATCAGTACAGAAAGCGAAATTATCAGTTCAGTAGATTTTCTGGTTCTAAAATTTACCATATTATGCAGTGTTATTACGTGTTGTTTTGCAACCACGTACATCAACTTGTACAGGGAAGAAACTCAGTTAATGCCTAATTAGGCTGGCGACCGTATTATTAACAATTTGGTAGCATCTTCTGTGTTGTTTCTTGTCCGTCCTGAATTGCTTGACGTATCATTGTTGTTACAGAGTGGGTGTAAGTCTGATTTGCCACCATTCAGGTACACCTCTCTCCTAAGGTGAAGCCCGTCAACTTACCATAGTACAGGCTTTAAGGAGTATCGTGTGCCCCACGAGCACGTTACATCCTTATCTGAAAGCCATACAACAATAGCCACTCCAAACACAGGCATTGTTGCCAACGAGAGAAAACAATGACAGGCTGTTCCGTGACATATATGTTACGCTAGGCAGAAATGGGTTAAGCTGGCAGAATATCATAACATTAAATTTCACGCGAGAAATTATGACCCTAAAAAAATTGTGATCATTGTTTATTGAACAGCCCTCGTATTTTAACTGACTCAGCTACAATTTTGAACACTAAGTTTTATGTATACTTTTTCCACTGCGTCGCTAAGTATATTTTCAGGGTCTTGCCAAAGTATATGATCTTTAAGTCTATATCCACCTATCCCAGTATATCAGATACATTAAATTCCTAATAAATTACAATGTACAACCACAAAATTTTACAGATATTCGAGCCGGCCGGTGTGGCCGAGCGGTTCTAGGCGTTTCAGTCTGGAACCGTCCGACCGCTACGGTCGCAGGTTCGAATCCTGCCTCGGGCATGGATGTGTGTGATGTCATTAGGTTAGTTAGGTTTAAGTAGTTCTAAGTTCTGGGGGCTGATGACCTCAGATCGTAATTCATCAGCAGTCAGTGTTAAGGTGAAGTGTTTCAATCAATTTAAATAGTGTGTCAGTGTAATAGAAAATCAAACGTTTTGCGAAACGATTTGTCTAAATGTATGAAATAAAAAATATAGGTGAACGTTTTGTGCACCTCATTTTCTGTTCGTTACTTCGAGCATCATTCAAAGGGACGTAGAACATTACTCTGAACTATTTACTTCTTTTAAGCAAATCATCCACAAAATATTTGACCGATTTCTTTCATTTTTTATTTTCAAGTTTTATTCAGAAAGCATGATCTTACTGACGCCTCATTTGCCTTCCTAACTTCACTTTCTCGAAAATCTTGTCTTTGGTACTTCATTCCAAGGAAGTCTTTCTGACATTTAAATATCGCTCCAATGTATTTTTATGTGCAAAATAGTTAGGCCTTGAACAGATAAACTTTTTGACGCTTCATTTACATAGCTTGGCAGCAGATTTTCGTGAAATATTTAAATTTTTCCTCAACCCATTAATTAATTTTTCCTTAATTACCCTGATTGCTTCCAACCAGTTAAATATTTTCATGCAAAACTAGACCTTACGCTGGTCGCTTTGAGACCCCCTTTGCCTGTTTCTCTCTCTTTGTTTGGCTATCAAAATTCGGACAAAACTTCATGGTGCAATTTATAGGGAGTCTTGTTTTCGCTATTCTCACCCGTTTACAAAAACGTATCGACTGTTAATCATACGATCAAATAGTCATTTCTGCGTGCTGTCGTTTTCAAAAAAAGTCGTTACGATATCTTGAACCGTTTATGAGATACGATTTTTACGACTACTAAATTCACGAAGCGCAGGAAAGGATTCGGACGCGCAGCTAGCGGATATAATAACTCATACAAAATGTGATCAAAAGTATCCGGACGCCCCCAAAAACATAAGTTTTTCATATTAGGTGCATTGTGCTGCCACCTACTCCCAGGTACTCCACATCAGCGACCTCAGTAGTCGTTAGACATCGAGAGAGCAGAATGGGGCGCTCCGTGGGACTCACGGACTTCGAGCGTGGTCAGGTGATTGGGTGTCATTTGTGTCATACGTCTGTACGCGAGATTTCCACACTCCTAAACATCCCTAGGTCCACAGTTTCCGATGTGATAGTGAAGTGGAAACGTGAAGGGCACGTTCCGCACAAAAGCGTACAGGCCGACCTCGTCTGTTGACTGACAGAGACCGCCGACAGTTGAAGAGGGTCGTAATGTGTAATAGGCAGACATCTATCCAGACCGTCACACAGGAATTCCAAACTGCATCAGGATCCACTGCAAGGACTGTGACAGTTAGGCGGGAGGTGAGAAAACTTGGATTTCACGGTCGAGCAGCTGCTCGTAAGCCACACATCAGGTAAATACTAAACAAAGCCTCGCTGGTGTAAGGAGTGTAAACATTGGACGACTGAACAGTGGAAAAACGTCGTGTGGAGTGACGAATCACGGTACACAACGTGGCGATCTGATGGCAGCGTGTGGGTATGGCGAATGCCCGGTGAAGGTCAACTTCCAGCGTGTGTAGTGCCAACAGTAAAATTCGGAGGCGGTGGTGTTTTGGTGTGGTCGTGTTTTTCGTGTTGTTTTGCGTGGCACTATCACAGCACAGGCCTACAATGATGTTTTAAGCACCTTTTTCGTTCCCACTGTTGAAGAGCAATTCGGGGATGGCGATTGCATCTTTCAACACGATCGAACACTTGTTCATAATAAACGACCTGTAGCGGAGTGGTTCCACGACAGTAACATCCCTGTAATGGACTGGCCTGCACAGAGTCCTGACCTGAATCCTATAGATCACCTTTGGGATGTTTTGGAACGCCGACTTCCTGCCAGGCCTCACCAACCGACATCGACACCTCTCCTCAGCGCAGCACTCCGTGAAGAATGGACTGCCATTCCCGAAGAAAGCTTCCAGCGCCTGATTGAACGTATGCCTGCGAGAGAGGAAGCTGTCATCAAGGCTAAGGGTGGGCCAACACCATATTGAATGCCAGCATTACCGTTAGGGAGCGCCACGAACTTGTAAGTAATTTTCAGCCAGATGCCCGGATACTTTTCATCACATATATTACAGGTCAGGGCAGGCCAATGTGCAAAAGTGCGGCACATCTCATCCAAAGCGGGACAGCAACACGTGTGACTTTCGCACGTGTACCAAATGCTTCCTTGTCTACGCGATACCAGGAAGACCGAAACACAAAAATGGTTCAAATGGCCCTGAGCACTATGGGACTTAACTTCTGAGGTCATCAGTCCCCTAGAACTTAGAACTACTTAAACCTAACGAACCTAAGGACATCACACACATCCATGCCCGAGGCAGGATTCGAACCTACGACCGCCGCAGTCGCGCGGTTCCAGACTGCAGCGCCTAAAACCGCTCGGCCACTGCGGCCGGCGACCGAAACACACATGATAGGGAGTGACATACGGCGAACACTGAGTATTAAAAAAAAGAAAAAAACTGGAGATCTGTGTTTTCAATTTAAACGCGACTGGAAACTGCAGTTCTTCATTACAGCAGCAGGTGAAAACGTAAATACCGTGTGACGAGGGTCTCCCGTCGGGTAGACCGTTCGCCGGGTGCAAGTCTTTCGATTTGACGCCACTTCGTCGACTTGCGCGTCGTTGGGGATGAAATGATGATGATAAGGACAACACAACACCCAGTCCCTGAGCGGAGAAAATATCCGACCCATCTGGGAATCGAACGCGGGCCGTTAAGTATGACATTCCGTCGCGCTGACCACTTTTTTTTTCATTTTGTTCTATATAGTTCGTTGTGTTTGGTCTGTGCGGACGTCACAAGACATCCGTTCAAGTTGATCGTTGATGCCTTGACTCAGTTTTGTTATTACAGAGAGCACGCAACCCTCTGACGGAACACGCTGAGCTACCGTGTGGGCATCAGTCAGCTACCAGGGTCGGGCACAGCAGTAGGTGAAAACGCGTCTGCTGTGCCGCCGAATAATTGGCGGCCAACACTAGATCGCGACTGAAACGCACTACAACTCATTTCATATCAGACGAATACGCTCCGTCTTCAGGCCACGAGTGACCCACCGGGACCATCCGACCGCCGTGTCATCCTCAGATGAGGATGCAGGTAGGAGGGGCGTGGGGTCAGCACACCACTCTTCCGGTCGTTACGATGGTATTCTTGACCGAAGCCGCTACTATTCGGTCGAGTAGCTCCTCAATTGGCAACACGAGGCTGAGTGCACCCTGAAAAATGGCAACAGCACATGGCGGCGTAGAGGCTCACCCATCCAAGTGCCGACCACGCCCGACAGCCCTTAACATCGGTGGTCTGACGGGAACCGGTGTAGCCACTGCGGCAAGGCCGTTGCCACATCAGACGAATACAGAGTACTAAAAAAGAAAAAAAAAGTAAGTGAGGTGTGGGGCCTCCTGTCGGGTAGACCGTTCGCTGGGTGCAAGTGTTCCGATATGACGCCACTTCGGCGACTTGCGCGTCGATGGGGATGGATGAATGATGATGATTAGGACAACACAACACCCATTCCCTGAGCGGAGAAAATCTATGACCCAGACGGGAATCGAACCCGGGTCCTTAGGATTGACATTCTGTCGCCCTGACCACTGAATAGAGAGTACAGACCACGGAAGGATAGCAAGCCAGATTAAATGTGTTTAAGGTAAAGTCAGAGGATCAAGTAGGTAAAAACACGAGGGCTAGTAGAAATCCTTCGGTAACAGAAGAAATATTGAATTTAATTGATGAAAGGAGAAAATAGAAAAATGCAGTAAATGAAGCAGGCAAAAAGGAATACAACCGTCGCAAAAATGAGATCGACAGGAAGTGCAAAATGGCTAAGCAGGGATGGCTAGAGGACAAATGTAAGGATGTAGAGGCTTGTCTCACTAGCGGTAAGATAGATACTGCCTACAGGAAAATTAAAGAGACATTTGGAGAAAAGAGAACTACTTGTATGAATATCAAGAGCTCAGATGGAAACCCAGTTCTAAGCAAAGAAGGGAAAGCAGAAAGGTGGAAGGAGTATATAGAGGGTCTATACAAGAGTGATGTACTTGAGGACAATATTATAGAAATGGAAAAGGATGTAGATGAAGATGAAATGGGAGATACGATACTGAGTGAAGAGTTTGACAGAGTACTGAAAGACCTGAGTCGAAACAAGGCCCCCGGAGTAGACAACATTCCATTGGAACTACTGACGGCCTTGGGAGAGCCAGTCCTGACAAAACTCTACCATCTGGTGAGCAAGATGTATGAGACAGGCGAAATACCCTCAGACTTCAAGAAAAATATAATAATTCCAATCGCAAAGAAAGCAGGTATTGACAGATGTGAGAATTACCGAACTATCAGCATAATAAGTCACAGCTGCAAAATGCTAACGCGAATTATTTACAGACGAACGGTAAATCTGGTAGAAGCCGACATCGGGGAAGATCAGTTTGGATTCCGTAGAAATATTGGAACACGTGAGGCAATACTGACCTGACGTCTTATCTTAGAAGAAAGATTAAATAAAGGCAAAACTACATTTCTAGCATTTGTAGACTTAGAGAAAGTTTTTGACAATGTTGACTAGAATACTCTCTTTCAAATTCTGAAGGTGGCAGGGGTAAAATACAGGGAGCGAAAGGATATTTACAATTTTTACGGAAACCAGATGGCAGACTCTTATGAGTCGATGGGCATGAAAGGGGAGCAGTGGTTGGGAAGCGAGTGAGACCGGGTTGTAGCCTATCCGCGATGTTATTCAATCTGTGTATTGAGCAACCAATAAAGGAAACAAAAGAAAAGTTCGGAGTAGGTATTAAAATCCATGGAGAACAAATAAAAACTTTGAGGTTCGCCGATGACATTGTAATTCTGTCAGAGACAGCAAAGGACTTGGAGCAGCAGTTGAACGGTATGGACAGTGTCTTGAACGGAGGATATAAGATGAACATCAACAAAAGCAAAACGAGGATAATGGAATGTAGTCGAATTAAATCGCGTGATGCTGAGGGAATTAGGTTAGGAAATGAGACACTTAAAGTAGTAAAGGAGTTTTGCTATTTGTGTAGCAAAATAACTGATGATGGTCGAAGTAGAGATGATATAAAATGTAGAGTGGCAATGGCAAGGAAAGCGTTTCTGAAGAAGAGAAATTTGTTAACATGGAGTATAGATTTAAGTGTCAGGAAGTCGTTTCTGAAAGTATTTGTATAGAGTGTAACCATGTGTGGAAGTGAAACATGGACGATAAATAGTTTGGACAAGAAGAGAATAGAAGCTTTCGAAATGTGGTGCTACAGAAGAATTTAGCATTGGAGGGCAGTGTGGAGGGTAAAAATCGTAGAGGGAGACCAAGAGATCAATACACTAAGCAGATTCAAAAGGATGTAGGTTGCAGTAAGTTCTGGGACATGAAGATGCTTGCACAGGATAGAGTAGCATGGAGAGCTGCATCAAACCAGTCTCAGGACTGAAGACAACAAGAACAACATGGTAATAAGTGAGACACGCGAACAGGATTGTAATGTAAGTCATAACAATTGATACCTGTCGAACTTTTCGTTTCTTCTGTTATCTTCGTAATTATTTTACTGTTTTCAGTTTTCCAGAGTGACAATCACAGTACACTAGCTCTGTGAACAACTTTCGATACTGCATTGCGAATAGCAAGATAGGGAAACCATTTTCGGAATGGGAGTTTGTAAAAGACTATCTCATTGTTGCTGCAGAACGTTAACAGGTTTTAAGAAACAGCCGGCAGTTTGCACAGCCAGTTAATAAGGCTAGGGACTTCGTTGCATTCTCTGTTGCGTTGGATGAAGCAACACATCTCACAGATGTAGCTCAGGTAGATCTCTACAGGTAGATCTCTACAGGCTGGTTATAATTAAACTTTCAAGCCGCTGTATAAATAAACCACTGGTCAGAATGACGACAAATTGCAACGAAATACTATCAGAAAGGGGGGGGGGGAGTATGGCAGAAGAAAAACAAATAGTTACAAAATGGCTCTGAGCACTATGGGACTCAACTGCTGAGGTCATTAGTCCCCTAGAACTTAGAACTAGTTAAACCTAACTAACCTAAGGACATCACAAACATCCATGCCCGAGGCAGGATTCGAACCTGCGACCGTAGCGGTCTTGCGGTTCCAGACTGCAGCGCCTTTAACCGCACGGCCACTTCGGCCGGCCAAATAGTTACAAAATGTAGCAATATATGGCGCTGTAAGCATCATAATTTAATAGTGGTCGACTGCAAATGACAAGTGAATCTTGCAACAATGCCTAAGGTGTACGTTTGACGTTAAACATACTACTCAGCGTGTGTGGGTGTATAGATCTGGTACTGTTAGTTACGTAAGCCCATGAAATGGTTCAAATGGCTCTGAGCACTATGGGACTTAACATCTGTGGTCATTTGTCCCCTAGAACTTAGAACCACTTAAACCTAACTAACCTAAGGACATCACGCACATCGATGCAGGATTCGAACCTGCGACCGTAGCGGTCACGCGGTTCCAGACTGAAGCGCCTAGAGCCGCACGGCCACAACGGCCGGCGAGGGAGAGAAGAAAAAAATGGACTGTTAACTGTTGTCACGAAAACAAGGAACCCCTGACGAATCGTACAGTTATGTATTGAAAGTAAATAATATTTATTATGACCTGAAGCAATATTTAATAGTAAAAATCGTGTGTGGTATTCGAACGTAACTTTTTGTTTATCTGTTTTGAAAGTACTACCTCTTAACAGAGATTCTGACTGTAGTTAGCAGCCCCAAAATATCGTAACACAGCAAAACATTCCAGAACATACAGTAGTTTGAGTACAATATGTGTGTCTTCCAGTATATTGACAGTATTGTGGTATGAGTGGGGCAGTGAACAAATGGTTTACCTCATACACTGCTGGCCATTAAAATTGCTACACCAAGAGGAAATGCAAATGATAAACGGGTATTCATCGGACAAATATATTATACTAGAACTGACATCTGATTACATTTTCACGCAATTTGGGTGCATAAGTCCTGAGAAATAAGTACCCAGAACAACCACCTCTGGCCGTAATAACGGCCTTGTTACGCCTGGGCATTGAGTCAAACAGAGCTTGGATGGCGTGTTCAGGTACAGATGCCCATGCAACTTCAACACGATACCACAGTTCATCAAGCGTAGTGACTGGCCTATTGTGACGAGCTAGTTGCTCGGCCACCAATCACCAGACGTTTTCAGTTGGTGAGAGATCTGGAGAATGTGCTGGCCAGGACAGCAGTCGACCATTTTCTGTATCCAGAAAGGCCAGTACAGGACCTGCAACATGCGGTCGTGCATTACCCTGCTGAAATGTAGGGTTTCGCAGGGATCGAATGAAGGGTAGAGCCACGGGTCGTAACACATCTGAAATGTAACGTCCACTGTTCAAAGTGCCGTCAGTGCGAATAGGAGGTGACCGTGACGTGTAACCAATGGCACCCCATACCATCACGTCGGGTGATACGCCAGTATGGCGATGACGAATACACGCTTCCAATGTACGTTCACCGCGATGTCGCCAAACACGGATGCGACCATCGTGATGCTATAAACGATGCGACCATCGTGATGCTATAAACAGGACCTGGATTCACCCGAAAAAATGACGTTTTACCATTCGTGCACCCACGTTCGTCGTCGAGTACACCGTCGCAGGCGCTCCTGTCTGTGATGCAGCGTCAAGGATAATCGCAGCCACAGTCTCCGAGCTGATAGTCCGTGCTGCTGCAAACGTCGTCGAACTGTTCGTGCACATGGTTGTTGTCTTGCAAACGTCCTCATCTGTTGACTCAGGGATCGAGACGTGGCTGCACGATCCGTTACAGTCATGCGGATAAGATGCCTGTCATCTCGACTGCTAGTGATACGAGGCCGTTGGGATCCAGTACGGCGTTCCGTATTACCCTCCTGAACCCACCGATTCCATATTCTGCTTTCAGTCATTGGATCTCGATCAACGCGAGCAGCAATGTCGCGGTACGATAAACCGCAATCGCGATAGGCTACAATCCGACCTTTATCAAAGTCGGAAACGTGATGGTACGCATTTCTGCTCCTTACACGAGGCATCACAACAACGTTTCACCAGGCAACGCCGGTCAACTGCTGTTTGCGTATGAGGAATCGGTTGGAAACGTTCCTCATGTCAGCACGTTGTAAGTGTCGCCACCGGCGCCAACCTCGTGTGAATGCTCTGAAAAGCCAATCATTTGCATATCACAGCATCTTCTTCCCGTCGGTTAAATTTCGCGTCTGTAGCACGTCATCTTCGTGGTGTAGCAATTTTAATGGCCAGTAGTGTATTTAACTGGAAGAATGCAGAAGTTTGAAACTAACAGTACAGCTAGTCGGCCCTTTGTCAACTTTAGCCATTTTCCATTTTTACACATAACATGTGCTTTAACTTGGAGAAGGAATTCTGTAAGTGTTATGTGTTTTTGTGTGTCCTGGAAATTTAACGAAGCAAGCCTTCACTCGATTAGAAGCGCCGTGTTTGGTGGCTTTCGTATTTATAGCTGGTTATTGCGCAGATGTGCACTTTAGATGCAGCCAAGTCGTAATTACAGGAGCCTGGTACATGATTTAATAAACGTCATTACCGAGTATTTAATTTGAATTCTGCGAAGAAAATAAAGCATACACATATGATGCGGTTCCATCACAGAAATATACAAGTTTCTTGCACCTTTATTCTTCATTTTCACTGCAAAGATAAGCAACAATAATAAAACGCGAGATTTTTGTGTCTAATCCACATATCGATGTAAACATGAGCGGAATGAAACTCAAAATAGCAAGATCTAAGGCTCTATGCAGAACACTTCTAAAATATTTCAGAGAACTTGAACAAAGCAACGTAGTTCGCATAAGCTAAGGTTGTCTATAGCATTCGTTGGGAAACAAAATGGCGGATGCGCCATCCTTTGTTTTTAGGAGCACTAACTTTTAGCATGTCGCGCGAATAGTTTCGCGGAGTTTCATTTCAAATTTTTAGAAGCATTATATGGCTATTTGTATGTATGTCTTCCAGTTTTTAATTATTCTAAATTCAGTACTATCAACATCTAATTACTATTGTTCCGTTTCTTACGTGTACTTCCCTTGTTTAACTTCTTATTCCCCAACACTTGATTTCTGCGCTTTGCCTTAAACGTTCCTTCTCTATCCATCCAGGATGCCAATCCCGTAGGCTTATACATGTTATGAAAGAGCTGGATTTTTTTTACAAAGAAAGGTCTAAGTCCTGGCAAAATGGTGCTGCTCAAATTAAGCACTATTGTATCTTATACACACATCAAAAAAGTTTTGCATAACCCGGTTCCCAGAACTCCTGATGATAAACGTTGACTATGGATATTGTATCACACATACAGTCCCTTTGACTGTTCAGAGATGTCACTAAATTATCGATACGTCCATGTATTGCCGGGAAAATATCGATGTACCCGCCAAATAAAATATCGGCTGCACATCGTAAATATACTGACAGTTTTATAGCTGTATATTTAAGTATTGAATTGCACTATGGGATCAAAAGTATTAAGATTGTAAGATTAATTTGATGGTATTACTCACTGTTCTTATTCTTGTTACAAGCACTGCTCTGGAAAACATAATGTATGCTCTCCATTACCGATAAATATCGAGTGAAACAGGCATTTTTCCACCGATGGCGACTCCCACATACTTTACAAAATATAAACAAACCAAAGAGTGTGGCTGTTGTTGTCTCCAAAGAGTTTTGTGGAGGCAGAGATTTTCTTCAATGACTTACAAGTTCGTGGCGCCCTCCATCGGTAATGCTGGAATTCAATATGGCGTTGGCCCACCCTTGATGACAGCTTCCACTCTCGCAGGTATACGTTCAGTCGGGTGCTTGAAGGTTACTTGGGGAATGGCAGCCCATTCTTCACGGAGTGCTGCACTAAGGAGAGGTATCACGTCGCTCGGTGACGCCTGGCATGAAGTCGGCGTTCCAAAAAATTCCAAACGTGTTCTATAGGATTCAGGCCAGTACATTACAGGGATGTTATTGTGGTGCAATCACTCCGCCAAAGGCCGTGCATAATGGTGTTCGACCGTGTAGAAAGATGCAATCGTCATCTCCGAATTGCTCTTCAACAGTGGGAACCACGAACGTGCTTAAAACATCAATGTAGGCCTGTGCTGTAATAGTCCCACGCAAAACAACAAGGAGTGCAAGACCTCTCCATGAAAAACACGACCGCACCATAACACCACCGCCTCCGAATTTTACTGTCGGCACTACACACGCTGGCAGATGACGTTCACCGGGCATTCGCCATACCCACACCCTGCCATCGGATCGCCACATTGTGTATCGTGATTCGTCACTCCACACAACGTTTTTCCACTGTTCAATGTTTACGCTCCTTACACCAAGCGAGGCGTCGTTTGTCATTTACCGGCGTAATGTGTGGCTTATGAGCAGCCGCTCGACCATCAAATCCAAGTTTTCTCACCTCCCGCCTAACTGTCATAGTACTTGCAGTGGACCCTGATGCAGTTTGGAATTCCTGTGTGATGGTCTGGATAGATGTCTGCCTATTGCACATTTACGACCCTCTTCAACTGTCGGCTATCTCTGTCAGTCAACAGACGAGGTCGGCATGTACGCTTTTGTGCTGTACGTGTCCCTTCTCGTTTCCACTTCACTATCACATCGGAAACAGTGGAGCTAGAGATTTTTAGGAGTGTGGAAATCTGGCGTACAGACGTATGACACAAGTGACACCCAATCAGCTGCCCACGTTCAAAGTCCGTGAGTTCCGCGGAGCGCCCCATTCTGCTCTGTCACGATGACTACTGAGGTCGCTGATATGGAGTACCTGGCAGTAGGTGGCAGCACAATGCAGATAATATGAAAAACGTATGTTTTGGGGAGAGGCCGGATTCTTTTGAGAAAAAAATTGCAATATAAAACCATAATACTAATTTTATAGTGAAAGTAGTGCAATAAATACCTATTTTATCACGAATGCCACACAAAACGATAAATGAGTGAAGAAAATCTCTGCCTCCACAAAACTCTTTGGAGACAACAACAGCCACACTCTTTGGTTTGTTTATATTTTGTAAAGTATGTGGGAGTCGCCATCGGTGGAAAAATGCCTGTTTCACTCGATATTTATCGGTAATGGAAAGCATACATTATGTTTTCCAGAGCAGTGCTTGTAACAAGAATAAAAACAGTGAGTAATACCATCAAATTAATCTTACAATCTTAATATTTTTCCCACAGTGCTCACTTTTTCGTCTCTATATTTGCCACAGATGCACGACCCGCACAATACTCGAAACTAAATTGTATCACTGATGATAAATCGCCAGGCGATTTGAAACCGGTCATGAATAAATAAAAATAGAAGAAAAAACGACGATCGGTTGCAGTAATTCATGAAACGTTTACAAGACAGTCGCAGTGTTCCAAATTCAGAATGGGTAAAAGTTTTACTTTTGATCATATACTGTATCATTAGACATTCCTTACTTCAACAAGCTAGTAGCCTGCTTATCCCCCTTTAGAGCAATAAGTGAAACGAAAACGATGCACGTTTAACCTGGCGATAACCACTTCACTAACAATGGTAACGTGACACAATAAAAGGGTTTCCGAGGGGTGAGTCGTTCGTTTCGGTACATACCGGGTCTGTCTATTTGTCTGGAACGCTTCCTGTCGATTTGCTTTTTTTAAAAAAAAAAATTACCGCCAACGCCAGCGACCTAGCAGTTGTGTTAAAATTGCGTGGTGAAGATAAGCGCAGCCGTTTCTGTTGGTAGCTCCGAGCGCCGATTACGCCAGCATTTCCCCTCACACCTCTCCGAGCACCGCAAAGAGCAATCTTGTCATTTAGATTTTTGTTCGTCAGTTTCATCAACTGTTTTTGGAGAATAACGATGTGAAGAAATAGCTCACTAGTTGTGCTAAACATTATTTTTTAAATTAGCTGACGCGCTATTTCTTCACATCGGAAATGTTGTTATTGCATTCACACCGCCACCCCTCCACTGCAAACGGACTTCCTTTTTTTGCCACATGTACTTGTTTCACGCAGTAAAAGAGACCAACTGGACGTGATGGAAGCTCAAAAGGTGGTAAGACTCCTTCACACAGTGGAAGTAAAATTACGTTCTACTGCAGTTTCTAAAGAACAATCTGAAATATATACTGAAAATTGCGAAAAAATATATCTACATGTACATATACATCCATACTCCCCAAGCCACCTGACGGTGTGTGGCGGAGGGTACCTTGAGTACATCTATCGGTTCTCCCTTCTATTCCAGTCTCGTATTGTTCGTTGAAAGAAAGATTGTCGGTATGCCTCTATCTGGGCTCTAATCTCTCAGATTCTATCCTCATGGTATCTTCGCGAGATATACGTAGGAGGCAGCAATATACTGCTTGACTCCTCGGTGAAGGTATGTTCTTGAAACTTTAACAAAAGCCCGTACCGAGCTACTGAGCGTCTCTCCTGCAGAGTCTTCCACTGGAGTTTATCTATCATCTCTGTAGCGCTTTCTCTGTTACTAAATGATCCTGTAACGAAGCGCGGTGCTTTCCGTTGGATCTTCTCAATCTGTTCTATCAACCGTATCTGGTACAGATCGCACACTGGTGAGCAATATTCAAGCAGTGGGCGAAAAAGTGCACTGTAACATACTTCCTTTGTTTTCGGATTGCATTTCCTTAGGATTCTTCCAATGAATCTCAGTCTGGCATCTGCTTTACCGACGATCATCTTTATATGATCATTTCATTTTAAATCACTCCTAATGCCTACTCCCAGATAATTTATGGAATTAACTGTTTCCAGTTGCTGACCTGCTATATTGTAGCTAAATGATAAGGGATCTTTCTTTCTATGTAGTCGCAGCACATTACACTTGTCTACATTGAGATTCAGTTGCCATTCCCTGCACCATGCGTCAATTCGCTGCAGATCCTCCTGCATTTCAGTACAATTTTCCATTGTTACAACCTGTCGATATACCACAGCATCATCCGCAAAAAGCCTCAGTGAACTTCCGATGTCATCCACAAGGTCATTTATGTATATTGTGAATAGCAACGGTCGTACGACACTCCCCTGCGGCACACCTGAAATCACTATTACTTCGGAAGACTTCTCTCCGTTGAGAATGACATGCTGCGGTCTGTTATCTACGACCTCTTCAATCCAATCACACAATTGGTCTGACAGTCCATATGCTCTTACTTTGTTCATTAAACGACTGTGGGGAACTGCATCGAACGCCTTGCAGAAGTCAAGAAACACGGCATCTACCTGGGAACCCGTGTTCCAGGTGTATATCAGTATCGATATTTATCGGTATATCGGTATCGAGTTTTCCTTTTTGGTACGGATATATAGCTATATCTTGTGATAAAATATACCAGACATATATCGATACTTTTTGTGGAAAATATCGATTTATCAATATTTTATCATCAGCCGCATCCTGTATTATATACAGCACCGATTCTTAAGACACTCGCACTCACTTTGGGGCAGAAGGGATACAGCCTCTATCGCGTCTCTCGCGCGAATTTTCACTGTTAAAAACTGTTCGATCATTGACCGTACTTAAAAACACACACACATGTAAGGGACAGTACGCTGTGTAAAATACGTGCAAACTAGGGGTGGTGCCATTCTGCAACGCAACTGTTGTTCTGGGACTAACAACAAGAAACTACCGTAAAGATAAGGTGGGGCGACGCTTGCACATAACACTGCACCTGATAGGCCACCATACACGCCAAATGTACATTGTTATCTATGCAGTTCAAAAATGGTTCAAATGGCTCTGAGCACTATAGGACTTAACTTCTGAGGTCATCAGTCCCCTAGAACTTAAAAGTACTTAAACCTAACTAACCCAAGGATATCACACACATCCATGCCCGAAGCAGGATTCGACCTGCGACCGGAGCGGTCGCGCAGTTCCAGACTGTAGCGCCTAGAACTACAATAGTGCTGATCGCTTTTTCCAGCTTCTATGCTGTTGTTGTTGTGGTCTTCAGTCCTGAGACTGGTTTGGTGCAGCTCTCCATGCTACTCTATCCTGTGCAAGCTTCTTCATCTCCCAGTACCTACTGCAGCCTACATCCTTCTGTATCTCGTTAGTGTATTCATCTCTTGGTCTCCCTCTACGATTTTTACACTCCACGCTGCCCTCCAATACTAAATTGGTGATCCCTTGATGACTCAGAACATGTCCTACCAACCGATCCCTTCTTCTAGTCAAGTTGTGCCACAAACTTCTCTTCTCCCCAGTTCTATTCAATACCTCCTCAGATGTTAACAAATTTCTCTTCTTCACAAACTCTTTCCTTGCCATTGCCAGTATACACTTTATATCCTTTCTACTTCGACCATCATCTGTTATTTTGCTCTCCAAATAGCAAAACTCCTTTACTACTTTAAGTATCTCATTTCCTAATCTAATTCCCTCAGCATCACCCGACTTAATTCGACTACATTCCATTAACGTCGTTTTGCTTTTGTTGATGTTCATCTTATATCCTCCTTTCAAGGCACTGTCCATTCCGTTCAACTGCTCTTCCAAGTCCTTTGCTGTCTCTGACAGAATTACAATGTCATAGGCGAACCTCAAGGTTTTTATTTCTTCTCCGTGGATTTTAATACCAACTCCGAACTTTTCTTTTGTTTCCTTTACTGCTTGCTCAACATACAGATTGAATAGCATCTGACAAATTGTAAATAGCCTTTCGCTCCCTGTATTTTACCCCTGCCACCTTCAGAATTTGAAAGAGAGTATTCCAGTCAACATTGTCAAAAGCTTTCTCTAAGTCTACAAATGCTGGAAACGTAGGTTTGCCTTTTCTTAACCTAGCTTCTAAGGTAAGTCGTAGGTTCAGTATTGCCTCACGTGTTTCCACATTTCTACAGAATCCAAACAGATATTCCGTGAGGTCGTCTTCTACCAGTTTTTCCATTCGTCTGTAAAGAATTTTTCAGCTGTGACTTATCAAACTGATAGTTCGGTAATTTTCACATCTGTCAACACCTGCTTTCTCTGGGATTGGAATTATTATATTCTTCTTGAAGTCTGAGGGTATTTCGCCTGTCTCATACATCTTGCTCACCAGATGGTAGAGTTTTGTCAGGACTGGCTCTCCAAAGGCTGTCAGTAGTTCTAATGGAATGTTGTCTACTCCTGGGGCCTTGACACTGGTATCGACGGAAAACGGAAAATTTTAAACTGCGGCAGCCGATGGATGTGTGGGATGGTGCAGCGCAGGTAAACCGCGCAGCTGGCAAGGATAGTTCTAAGATGGTCATGTCATTTTGGTTTTTGTATGTCATCGATGTGCACCCCAGAGAGAGAGAGAGCAAGTTACGTTACTGTTCAACCATCTTTGGTGCTGTCATGGCACAGTCTTTACCTCTACGCAGTCTGCTATCTTCTTAGTTGAAATGTGTCAGGTGATGGACGCATTCTGTAGCGTTGTGTCGACTTGTGATTGCAACTGTCAGGTGAAGGAAGATTTATTGTAAGGGCAGCAAAGATGAATACGACGTATACAGGGTGGTCCATTGATAGTGACCGGGCCAAATATCTCACGAAATAAGCATCAAACGAAAAAACTACAAAGAACGAAACCCGTCTAACTTGACGGCGGAAACCAGATGGCGCAATGGTTAGCCCGCTAGATGGCGCTGCTATAGGTCAAACGGATATCAACTGCGTTTTCTTAAAAATAAAAACCCCCATTTTTTATTACATATTCGTGTAGCACCTAAAGAAATTTGAATGTTTTAGTTGGACAACTTTTTTCGCTTTTTGACAGATGGCGCTGTAATAGTTACAAACGTGGTGTCACGTAACATTCCGCCACTGCGGACGGTATTTGCTTCGTGATACATTACGCGTGTTAAAATGGACCGTTTACCAATTGCGTAAAAGGTTGATATCGTGTAGATATATGGCTATTGTGATCAAAATGCCCAACGGGCGTGTGCTATGTATGCTGCTCGGTATCCTGGACGACATCATCCAAGTCTCCAGACCGTTCGCCGGATAGTTACGTTATTTAAGGAAACAGGAAGCGTTCAGCCACATGTGAAACGTCAACCACGACCTGCAACAAATGATGACCCCCAAGTAGGTATTTTATCGATGGCAACCTAAATGGTGCAATGTATGCTGATTTGCTATGTAATGGTCTACCGATGTTACTAGAAGATGTTTCACTGCGAGACAGAATGGCGGTGTACTTCCAATATGATGGACATCCGGCACATAGCTCGCGTGCGGTTGAATCGGTACTAAATAGCATATTTCGTTACAGGTGGATTGGTCGTCGAAGCACCATACCGTGGCCCGCACGTTCACCGGATCTGATGTCCCAGGATTTACTTCTGTGGGGAAAGTTGACGGATATTTTCTATCGTGTTCCACCGAAAACGCCTGACAACATGCGTCAGCGCATTGTCAATGCATGTGCGAACATTACGGAAGGCGAACTACTCGCTGTTCAGAGGAATGTCGTTACACGTATTGCCAAATGCATTGGGGTTGACGGACATCATTTTGAGCATTTATTGCTTTAATATGGTATTAACAGGTAATGACGCTGTAATAGCATGCGTTCTCAGAAATGATACGTTAACAAAGCTACATGTATCACGTTGGAACAACCGAAATAAAATGTTCAGACGTACCTACGTTCTGTATTTTAATTTAAACAACCTACCTGTTACCAACTGTTCGTCTGAAATTGTGAGTCATATGTTTGTGACTATTACAGCGCCATCTATCAGAAAGTGAAAAAAGTGGTCCAACTAAAACATTCATATTTCTTTACGGACTACACGAATATGTAATAAAAATCGGGGGTTCTATTAAAAAAACACAGTTGATATCCGTTTGACCTACGGCAGCGCCATCTAGCGGGCCAACCATAGCGCCATCTGGTGTTCCCCTTCAAGCTCGACAAGTTTCTTTCTTTGTAGTTTTTCGTTTGGCTCTTATTTCGTGAGATATTTGGCCCGGTCACGATCAATGGACCACCCTGTATATTAGCAAGCGTTGTAGCCTATCCCCGATGTTATTCAATCTGTATATTGAGCAAGCAGTGAAGGAAACAAAAGAAAAAATGGGAGTAGAAATTAAAAACCATGGATGGGAAATAAAAACTTTGAGGTTTGACAATGGCATTGTAATTTTGTCAGAGACAGCAAAGTACATAGAAGAGCAGTTAAACGGAATGGACAGTGTCTTGAAAGGAGGATATAAGATGAACATCAACAAAAGCAAAACGTGGATAATGGAATGTAGTCGAATTAAATCAGGTGATGCTGTGGGAATTAGATTAGGAAATGAGACACTTTAAGTAGTAAAGGAGTTTTGTTATTTGGGGAGCAAAAAAACTGATGATGGTCGAAGTAGAGAGGATATAAAATGTAGACTGGCAATGGCAAGGAAAGCGTTTCTGAAGAAGAGAAATTTGTTACCATCGAGTATAGATTTAAGTGTCAGGAAGTCGTTTCTGAAAGTATTTGTATAGAGTGTAGCCATGTATGGAAGTGAAACATGGATGATAAATAGTGTGGACAAGGAAGAGAATAGAAGCTTTTGAAATGTGGTGCTACAGAAGAATGCTGAAGATTAGATGGGTAGATCACATAACTAATGAGGAAGTATTGAATAGGATTGGGGAGAAGAGTAGTTTGTGGCACAACTTGACCAGAAGAAGGGATCGGTTGTTAGGACATATTCTGAGGCATCAAGGGATCACCAATTTAGTACTGGAGGGCAGCGTGGAGGGTAAAAATCGTAGAGGGAGACCAACAGATGAATACACTAAGCAGATTCAGAAGGATGTAGGCTGCAGTAGGTACTGGAAGATGAAGAAGCTTGCACAGGATAGAGTAGCATGGAGAGCTGCATCAAACCAGTCTCTGGACTGAAGACCACAACAACTACATTAGAAAACGAAGAGAATATAAATTTTGAATAATGTAATCAATTTTGAAGGGAAGAAGTTTGGGTAAGACTGCAACATTGCGCAGCTAGAAATGATCTCTTGCTTCAAGTTGAGAGAAAGACCACTCCACATCCCTGAGTCATGCATTAAGATATCAACTGATTAAGTTGCTTGATTTTTATAGAAATTCTCTGTTAACATTGCACCCTCTTTAAATCATCGTTCAATTTGTTAACATAGCATTGTTCAGACCTATGTTATGTGTGAAGATCACGCGAAGTTCTACTCTGTGTTTTTCAGTACATCGTTCTAAAATGTTGTCTTCGAGTATTTCATAGAAATAATTACTCTCCCCATTATATTGTTTATCATGAGGCATTACCACATGCAGCAGCATCAAGGACGCGAGGTAAGTAGAAATCTTGATTAGGGCCACATAATTGTTTTACTTCAGTTGCGCATTTAATATAAAGACAAGCTGCATTCTGATCAGTTACAGTTAGCACGTAAAGTGCCCTCCGCCACACACCGTTTGGTGGCTTGCGGAGTACAAATGTAGATGTAGATGTAGCATACGAGTTTAAGCTGGGTGCCAGTTTGTGGGGACTCAGTTTTGCTAGTATGTAGACATTTGTAGAGTGGGAGGTACAGTTGAGCTAAATTTCAGACAGAAACAAATATCTGTTCTGTTTCACAGGGGAAAATTGCACTGTAGTTCCTTCTCTACATTGTCGCACAGATGACAAAATGGTAGATATCGAAATAGATGACAGAGGGGTAGAAAAACAATTAAAATCGCTCAAAAGAGGAAACGCCGCTGGACCTGATGGGATACCAGTTCGATTTTACACAGAGTACGCGAAGGAACTTGCCCCCCTTCTTGCAGCGGTGTACCGTAGGTCTCTAGAAGAGCGTAGCGTTCCAAAGGGTTGGAAAAGGGCACAGGTCATCTCCGTTTTCAAGAAGGGACGTCGAACAGATGTGCAGAACTATAGACCTATATCTCTAACGTCGATCAGTCGTAGAATTTTGGAACACGTATTATGTTCCAGTATAATGACTTAACTGGAGACTAGAAATCTACTCTCTGGGAATCAGCATGAGTCCACGAGACTCAGAGGGCCATAGACACGGGTTCCCAGGTAGATGCCGTGTTTCTTGACTTCCGCAAGACGTTTGATACAGTTCCCCACAGTCGTTTAATGAACAAAGTAAGAGCTTATGGACTATCAGACCTATTGTCTGATTGGATTGAAGAGTCCCTAGATAACAGAACGCAGCGTGTCATTTTCGACGGAGAGAAGTCTTCCGAAGTAAGAGTGATCTCAAATGTGCCGCAGGGGAGTGTCGTAGGACCGTTGCTATTCACAATATATATAAATGACATTGTGGATAACATCGAAAGTTCACTGAGGGTTTTTGCGGATGATGCTGTAGTACATCGAGTGGTTGTAACAATGGAAAATTCTACTGAAATGCAGGAGGATCTGCAACGAATTGACGCATGGTGCAGAGAATGGCAACTGAATTTCAATGTAGACAAGTGTTATGTGCTGCGAATACGTAGAAAGAAAGATCCTTTATCATTTAGCTACAATATATCAGGTCAGCAACTGGAAACAGTTAATTCCATAAATTATCTGGGAGTAGACATTACGAGTGATTTAAAATCGAATGACCATATAAAATTAATCGTCGCTAAAGCAGATGACAGACAGAGATTCATTGGAAGAATCCTAAGGAAATGCAGTCCGAAAACAAAGGAAGTAGGTTACAGTACACTTGTTCGCCCACTGCTTGAATACTGCTCAGCAGTGTGGGATCCCTACCAGATAGGGTTGATAGAAGAGATAGAGAAGATCCAACGGAGAACAGCGCGCTTCGTTACAGGATCATTTAGTAATCACGAAAGCGTTACGGAGATGATACACTACTGGCCATTAAAATTGCTACACCACGAAGATGACGTGCTACAGACGCGAAATTTCACCGGCAGGAAGAAGATGCTGTGATATGCAAGTGATTAGCTTTTCTGAGCATTCACACAAGGCTGGCGCCGGTGGCGACACCTACAACGTACTGACATGAGGAAAGTTTCCAACCGATTTCTCATACACAAGCAGCAGTTGGCCGGCGTTCCCTGGCGAAACGTTGTTGTGATGTCACGTGTAAGGAGGAGAAATGCGTACCATCACGTTTCCGACTTTGATAAAGGTCGGATCGTAGCCTATCGCGATTGCGGTTTATCGTGTCTGCTCCCGGGGCCTTGTTTCGACTCAGGTCTTTCAGTGCTCTGTCAAACTCTTCACGCAGTATCTTATCTCCCATTTCGTCTTCATCTACATCCTCTTCCATTTCCATAATATTGTCCTCAAGTACATCGCCCTTGTATAAACCCTCTATATACTCCTTCCACCTTTCTGCCTTCCCTTCTTTGCTTAGAACTGGGTTGCCATCTGAGCTCTTGATATTCAGACAAGTGGTTCTCTTATCTCCAAAGGTCTCTTTAATTTTCCTGTAGGCAGTATCTATCTTACCCCTAGAGAGACAAGCCTCTACATCCTTACATTTGTCCTCTAGCCATCCCTGCTTAGCCATTTTGCACTTCCTGTCGATCTCATTTTTGAGACGTTTGTATTCCTTTTTGCCTGCTTCATTTACTGCATTTTTATATTTTCTCCTTTCATCAATTAAATTCAATATTTCTTCTGTTACCCAAGGATTTCTACTAGCTCTCGTCTTTTTACCTACTTGATCGTCTGCTGCCTTCACTACTTCATCCCTCAGAGCTACCCATTCTTCTTCTACTGTATTTCTTTCCCCCATTCCTGTCAATTGTTCCCTTATGCGCTCCCTGAAACTCTCTACAACCTCTGATTCTTTCAGTTTATCCAGGTCCCATCTCCTTAAATTCCCACCTTTTTGCAGCTTCTTCAGTTTCAATCTGCAGTTCATAACCAATAGGTTGTGGTCAGAATCCACATCTGTCCCTGGAAATGTCCTACAATTTAAAACCTGGTTCCTAAAACTCTGTCTTACCATTATATAATCTATCTGATACCTTTTAGTATCTCCAGGATTCTTCCATGTATACAACCTTCTTTTATGAGTCTCATACCAAGTATTAGCTATGATTAAGTTATGCTCTGTGCAAAATTCTACCAGACGGCTTCCTCTTTCATTTCTGCCCCCCATTCCATATTCACCTACTATGTTTCCTTCTCTCCCTTTTCCTACTGACGAATTCCAGTCACCCATGACTATTAAATTTTCGTCTCCCTTCACTACCTGAATAATTTCTTTTATCTCGTCATACATTTCATCTATTTCTTAATCATCTGCAGAGCTAGTTGGCATATAAACTTGTGTTATTGTGTGTTAAAAACTGTAAAAACTGAGTCTTACTGTGATTTAACGGTAGTTTATTTTCTACAAGCCATGATGTGAGGTCATGTACTGCTGTAGTTGAAACCGAGTCAATATTGCACACAACATCCTTTACTACCAAGCTATTGTTGTCAACAAACATAAATATTGTAGAGTTACCCATAATACTAAAAGGCATATAATTTATATAAATAAGGAACAGGAGTGGCCCCAACACTGACCCCTGGGGCACCCCCCCCCCCCCACTTGACAGTACCCCACACAGACCCCACATCACAGCCGTTATCAACATTGTGAATAATGACCTTTTTCTGCCTGTTGCTAAAGTAGGAGGTGAACCAATTGTGAGCTACTCCCCTTATTCCGTAATGGTCCAACTTCTGGAGCAATATTGTGAGATCAACACAGTCAAATGCCTTAGTTAAATAAAAAAATACGCCAAGCGTTCGAAACTATTTGTTTAGCCCATCCAGTACCTCACAGAGAAAAGAGAATATAGCATTTTCATTTGTAAAACGACTTCTAAAGCCGAATTGTACATTACATAGCAAATTGTGTGATATAAAATGATCAATTAACCTTACATACTCAGCCATTTCGATAACTTTTGCAAACACTGATGGCATAGAAATAGGTCTAAAATTATCTACATTATCCCTTTCTCCCTTTTTAAAAAGCGTCTTTACTACTGAGTACTTTAATCGCTCAGGAAACTGAACATACCTAAACACAAAAATAGAAAAGTGAAGCACATGGTGTATATACATCATTAAGCAAACGTTTCATTAAGAAAGAAGCTCAATTATAAAAATTTGAGATAAATGTACATTACTTACATTCTGTCAGAATATAAAACTACCGTCGTCGTCAGAACGCAGCCTTTTGACTGTAAGAGTCCCACCCGATGCGATGAGTACGACACTTATTACATCGTAATATGTTGTTAAACATGTACTGAACTGTCGATGTTACCATCGTTCTAATAATCCATCACACATACAAGTTCAGGTGCACTGACAACATGTAGAGCTAAGTCAGTTTATGGACTATAACGAGAGAAGAAAAGCATACTCCAATGTATTTTATTTTTGTATTTTTTATAAATAAAATGTTGTCTCGACATTTCATTGTATCCGAAGAATGTGATTTATTGTATCAACCTACTTCAACAGTGATTCATAGAACTGTACAGTTATTTTAGACAGTTATCGAAAACATTTTAAACAATTACGATGGAATAGCATACATATTTACTAAGTCGTCTTTGCTATAACAGAGCCTGGTTGAAGGATGCATCCTGTATTTGTGCGGAGGCATGGTGATGTTTTGGCCCGATCTGTGGTGATGCACAGTGAATCAGATTGCTGGCGAGCGTTTTACGCCATTTGTATTCCTAAAATTTATACGCATACAAAGTATTATATATCAGAGCTCTGTCTTCATCTCATTTACGAGAACTTAAGTCAATGTGATGGCTTATTAACAGACAACACATGCATTATCCCCTATTATGTTATAAATAAATACTCCCATCCTATCCTACTGCCCATTACAATCATCGCACTATTTAGAAAGCTGTATGATGTCGACGGATGAAAAGACTTTACGATATAAAGCTTATAAGTTGTATCCTTGGTGTGCACTATCTTTGCTACGTGCACAGGCAGTATCTTTAGTAAATGTATTTTCAAATGGCTCTGAGCACTATGGGACTCAACTGCTGAGGTCATTAGTCCCCTAGAACTTAGAACTAGTTAAACCTAACTAACCTAAGGACATCACAAACATCCATGCCCGAGGCAGGATTCGAACCTGCGACCGTAGCGGTCTTGCGGTTCCAGACTGCAGCGCCTTTAACCGCACGGCCACTTCGGCCGGCAAATGTATTTTCGCGCCAACTGACTTAGGTCCACATGTTGTCAGTGCACCTGAACTTGTATGTGTGATAGATTATTAGATCGATGGTAACATCGACAGTTCAGTACATGTTTAACAACATATTACGATGTAATAAGTGTCGTACTCATCGCATCGGGTGGGACTCTCACAGTCAAAAGGCTGCGTTCTGACGACGACGGTAGTTTTATATTCTGACAGAATGTAAGTAATGTACATTTATCTCAAATTTTTATAATTGAGCTTCTTTCTTAATGAAATATTTGCTTAATGATGTATATACACCCTGTGTTTAGTTAGCTTTTGCAGTGTTACTTGAAAATGGCCATGAGGCCGAAATTGCAATAGTAACAATAAACATTTTATACAGTGTAAGACGTGTATGTTTCTATTGTCAAACCACAATTTATGAAAGATGCTTATATTTTATTAATAGGATTAAGTAGGAATAATTAATATTTGTCGTGTTGGAAATAATTGTGGTAGCGGGGAATGTCTGCACCAAAGTATTGTTGGCAAGAGAGACCGCACATTGCTATAATTTTAAAAAGGGTGGGAGAGACCGCGTGTGGATACATTTTAAGAAAAGGGCGGGAAAGACCGCGCATTGATACATTTTGTAATGGGAGCGGGGATTGTCTGCACCAGAAAGCATTGTTGGCAGGAGAGACCGCACTTTAGCGTTCGTAGGAAGTCAGTAGTAAGCGAGATGTGAAGCGGGTGGGTAGCAGGTCTGAAGCGAGAGGTTGAGAGGAGCGGTGTGCCTGCCAGCCAACAGCTATGACTTACAAGAGATTATAAATGGATGTACAGACATTAGCTAACTATTATCATAAGAGGAACTAATATTATTGAATTATTTTCTTTGCGAAGCTCAAGACTACTGATGGTATGTTTGCGCATTGCTAGTTGTAAGATTATTGTAAAAAGTAAGTCCCATTTGAACGTTTGTAAAATCATTTCATTATCAGCAGTAAATATTTGAAGAAATGTTTTCAGTATATAATTAATTTTTGCCAGCGATGTTGCAATACTAATCATAATCCATCCCAAAAAAACAATCAACGTAAAACTTTGCAAAAATTTTATTGTTGTCAAGAAAAAGTGTAACTATGAATCACGTAACTTCAGTCAAATTAATTAAAGAATAACGTCAGCTCTGGTAATAAATACAGCCACTTACTATGACAGCCCACCAGCAGCTAATAGAGTATAGTAAACCAGAGTAAGTATATTCATGTCGCAGTTCGATGTATCAGTCAGATGGCGATCCAGTAACAGTAAAAAAGGTGAGGAACAGTTTTGGGTTATTGCAGGTAACGACTGATGGCCACGACGACGACACATTCTATGTTTCGTCGAAATAATCAGAAAATCACTTTTAATAAGCAGCAGTTAAATTTGTATGCGAAGACTGAGAAAGAGAATTAATTTCAAAGGGAAGATTTTATTTGTTATTATTAAGCAAGCGGTAGAAATCGTAAGGGAAGGTTTCATAGGTTATTGTAGAAGGGAAGGTTGAGTAACACAAAAGAGATATGGAGGAGATGGGAAGGTTTCAACAGCCAACGGCGACTATGATGTCTTTTAAGAAATCATTGAATTGTCTTCAGTCTTGAATCCCGCTTCCAGCTGAGCCCCAATGTCCAGTGAAGATGTCTCTGGTGACGTCCCAGACAGCAATGTGACTGTAGCCTACCATACTGCCCGACAACCACGAGTGATGAAATGGAGTGCCGTTTCATTTCATAACAGGAGACCTTTGGTTGTCAACCGCAGCACCCCAACAGCAAAGCGATACGTCGAAGATATTCTACGCCCCGATTTGTTGCCCTTCATGGCAGGCAATCCTGGGCTTGTATTCCAGCAAGATACGAGGAGCGTTTGAAAAGTCCGTGCAAAGTCCGAGAGATGGCACCACCGGCGCGTATCGAGGTCATAGAGTAAATATCTCTGGAGTGGGCATTCACATGCGCAGCACACATTTTGTGTTGTCACCATACATTGCCGGCCTGGTCACGTGTTCTCGGGACGTCGTGTGTTTGTCCGTATAGCGCCCTGTATGTTTAGAATGTCACTACATCCCTAATACAGACGGATTCTTTTCGTACATGTCGTGGATTATTTATATATGTTGCGCAGACATTTTAACAGTATCCATTTGATACCGGGAATAAACCAGCTACGTAACTTTTAAGGGCAAGTGATATTACATCCTGCTTCTTTGCGATAGGTATCACGGTTCAGATGCACTCGATTTTTGGTAGTTTTCGGTATGATACGGCACTTTATAGTATTACAGAGCCTGACGTACATTTATGCAATGATAGAGTTGCAAAACGACTTGACAGTACGCTAGTACGTTTGCAAGTGTCCGAAAAACGCCGAATTTGCCACACATTAGCGATTATATCCCTGCTAATTCGTCCTTTTTTTCTGCTATTTCTGCGTATTTATTTTCTCGTTTTTTGCGACCTAAAGCACAATTTTTCTTACTGGTGACACTTTGAAGTGTTTATTTAACGCATTTTACGTACTTGCTCCCAGTTTATTAAATAAATAGTAGACTAAGTAATCTATATACATAATCGACAAGTCACTGATAAATGTATGGCGGATAGTATTTTCTGAAACAACTAACCATTCCCTTTCCTGTTCCACCAGCAAATTTACGAGAGGAAGCGATTGTTTGTACGCTTTTGTACGAGCCGTAACATCTATTATATAGTCATAAAATCGTAGAAAAATAGGTCTACAGGATCAGGCCTTAATTATAATGCGTCTCGAAATTTTTAAACATATACTGTGTCTCTTACTAATATGATAACTATAATTAGAGCTGCATGGTATGTACCCATGAAAAGTTACTATCCCACCTTTCACATATTTTTCTTTGCATCTGTAGCAACTACAGTAATTCACCATCGCTATTACACTATCAACAAACGGTGAAACACAACAAATACTTTTGATATTATAAACTTTAAACGCTGCAGAAAGCACACACGCACAGCGAAGTCACGAAAACACGTGACAATCCTGGTTTAATGTTGACAACATGCGCAGAACGCAATGCTCACTCCAGAGATATTTATGATCCAGGTCATGTTTAGTTAGTAGCATCGTTGGAAAGGACGCACACCAAGTTTCAACCATATTGGTCTGTTTCTTTCTGTTTGGCATTCGTGTTAATCGAGGAAATCGAGTGATAGTCAAAAAAAGAAAAAAAAATGGACGAAAAAGAATTTTGTGTGGTGATTAAACATTACTTTATGAAATGCAAAAGGAGACTAAAGAGAAGCTTGATAAACATTACGGTGACTCTGCACCTTCGATTAGAACAGTTTATAAGAGGTTTCAAAATTTTTGGAGTGGCCATACGGGTACAAGTGATGCTGAACGTTCTGGATGCCCTGTGGAGGTCACGACTCCAGAAATCATTGATAAAATCCGTGATACGGTGATGGATGACAGAAGAGTTAAGGTGTGTGAGATTGCTAGTGCTGTGGGCATCTCGAATGAACGAGTGCATAACATTTTGGATAAACATTTGGACATGAGAAACCTATTCACAAGCTGGGTTCCGCGAATGCTCACGCTTGACCAAAAACGGAATCGTGTGAAGTGTTGCAAGGATGGTTTGCAGCTGTTCAGGAAGAATCCGCAGGACTTTAAGCGTCGTTACTGTAGACGAAACATGGATACATTACTATACTTCTGAGACCAAACAATAATTTAAGCAATGGGTTACCAAGCGAGAATCTGCTCCAAAAAAGGGCGAAGACCACTCTTTCGGCCGGAAAGGTTTTGGCGACTGTCTTTTGGGTTTCGCAAGGGATAATCCTCATCGACTATGTGGAAAAGGGTAAAACTATTACAGGTGCACCGTTATTGGACCGTTAGAAAATCGAGCTGCAAGAAAAACGCCGGCGATTGAACCGCAAAAAAGTCCTTTTCCAACACGACAATGCAACAGCACACACCTCAGCAGTTGTGGTCGCGAAATTAATGGAAATAGGATTCCGACTCTTTTGCATCCCCCCTATTCTCCAGACTTGGCTCCCTCAGAGTACTGTTTGTTTCCCAGTCTGAAGAAATGGCTGGCAGGACGAAGATTCTATTCAAATGAGGAGGTGATTGCAGCAACTAATACCTATTTTGCAAACTTGGAGACTTCCTATTATTCGGAAGGGATCAACAAATTGGAACAGCGTCGGGCGAATTATATAAGTCTAAAAGGAGACTATGTCGAAAACAAATTTACCGCAAACACGTCAATAGTTTTTATTTTTGCACGGACTTTTCAAACGCCTTTCGTTATGCCCGCCCGCACACCACGAGAGTTTCTGCTGCGCGTCTCCGTACTTGCTAAACCCTACCTTGGCCAGAAAGGTCGCTGGATCACTCTCCAGTTGAGGACGTTTGGAGCATTATGGACAGGACCCTCCAACCAGCTCAGGACTTTGACTAACTCGCCCATTGGACTGAATGTGGCACGTCATCCCTCATGATGACATCCAATAACTAATCAGTGCCAAGCCGAATATCTGCTTGCATAAGTGCCAGAGATTGACCACTGTGTTATTGGTTCGGATGGATCTGAACACTATGGAAATTGACATCTGAGGTCATCAGTGCCCTCGACCTTAAAACTGCTTAAACCTTACGAACCTAAGGACATCACACACATCCATGCCCGAGGCAGGATTCGAACCTGCGACCGTAGCGGTCGCGCTGTTCCAGACTGTAGCACCTAGAACCGCTCGGCCACACCGGCCGCCTCTTTCTCTTGAATAAATTATTCATTTTTTTCTGAAAGTGTAATCATTTATTTATCTGCACGTGTACATCACATCTGCCGATTTCAGTCTCATTTGGATCATTCCTTGAAGTTGCGTCGTTTTTTTTTTTCGTAGGGTGTGTGTTGACTTGAATAACAAAGACATAAAAGTTTGTTTTATGCACAAATCAGTAAGACTTTTCACGTAAAAATTCTGAGGCATTACTTTTCAACACACCCTCGCAGTTTAGTCAATGTGTGTAGGTTTCAACAACTGATTGGGGATGAGCTATGCCCGCTGTTCATAGTTACTTAGCCGCCAAACTTGGTTCAGCTGCTTCCTTGGTTCAGTGAATGCATTACAGCATACACAGAGATCTACATCTCCATCTACATCTACATGGATACGCTGCAAATCACATTTAAGTCCCTGGCAGAGGGTTCATCGAACCACCTTCACAATTTTCTATTTTTCCAATCTCGTATAGCGCGCGGAAAGAACGAACACCTGTATCTTTCCGTAAGAGCTCTGATTTCCTTATTTTATCGTGGTCATCATTCCTCCCCATGTAGGTCGGTGTCAACAGAATATTTTCGCATTCGGAGTAGAAAGTTGGTGATTGGAATTTCGTGTCGAAGATTCCGTCGCAACGAAAAACGCCTTTCTTTTAATGATTTCCAACCCAAATCCCGTGTCATTCCTGTGACACTGTCTCCCATATTTCACGATAATACAAAACGTGCTGAAGTTCTTTGAACTTTTTCGATATACTGTCAGTCCTACCCGGTAAGGATCCCACACCGCGCAGCAGTATTCTAAAAGAGGACGGACAAGCGTAGTGTAGGCAATCTCCTTAGTAGGTCTGTTACATTTTCTAAGTGTCCTGCCCATAAAACACAGTCTTTGGTTAGCCTTCCCCGCAACATTTCCTATGTGTTCCTTCCAATTTAAGTTGTTGGTAGTTGTAATACCTAGGTATTTAGTTGAATTTACGGCATTTAGATTAGACTGATTTATCGCGTAACCGAAGTTTAACGAGTTCCTTTTAGCACTCATGTGGATGACTTCACACTTTTCGTTATTTAGGGTCAACTGCCACTTTTCGCACCATTCACGTACCTTTTCTAAATCGTATTGCAGTTTGTTTTCATCTTCTGATGGCTCTATTACTCGATAAACGACAGCGTCATCTGCAAATAACCGAAGACGGCTGCTCAGATTGTCTCACAAATCGTTGATATAGATAAGGAACAGCAAAGGGCCTATAACGCTACCTTGGGGAACGCCAGAAATCACTTCTGTTTTACTCGATGACTTTCCGTCAAATACTACGAACTGTCACCTCTTTGACGGGAAATCACAAATCCAGTCACATAACTGAGACGATATTCCATAAGCACGCAATGTCGCTACGAGCCGCTTGTGTGGTACAGTGTGAAAAGCCTTCCGGAAATCCAGAAATACGGAATCGATCTGAAATCCCTTGTGAATAGCACTTCGTGTGAATAAAGAGATAGTTGTGTTTCACAGGAACGATGTTTTCTAAACCCATGTTGACTGTGTGTCAATAGACCGTTTTATTCGAGGTAATTCATAATGCTCTAACACAATATATGTTCAAAAATCCAGCTGCATATCGACGTTAACGATATGGGCCTGTAATTTAGTGAATTACTCCTACTACCTTTCTTGAATACTGGTGTGACCTGTGCAACTTTCCAGTCTTTGGGTACGGCTCTTTCGTCGAGCGAACGGTTGTATATGATTGTTAAGGGTGGAGCTAATGCATCAGCATACTCCGAAAAGAACCTAATTGGTATACAGTCTGGACTAGAAGACTTGCTTTTAGTAGGCCTAAGTGATTTAAGTTGCTTCACTACTCCGAGGATGCTCTTGGAGTTACAAGTTTGGGCGAGTGTCCCAAAAAGCACTTGGCGGTGCAGTTAAAATCGCCAACTCTATTAAAGCAAGGCCTAAAAACACGACTGTTGGTGTTCACCGTCATAAAGTGGGGAGGGACCATAACATCTTTAATTCACTGCGAAATTCGGTGACTGTCGAGGCGTAAAGTATTGTCAGGATTTAACTTACGAGTGGACAGTGTGGTGGAAAACTTGCAAGTTCCTACTTAGAGTGTGTGACAGATGAAAAGAGGTTCACACGGTTGCCATATTTGGTGTATATTTTCGGTGCTCTCAGCATTCTTGGCTTATGTCTGCAGGACAACGACGTTGATAAGTTTTTGTGCAAGACAAAGTAGAATGAAACTTCAACAATTGGCTCAGAAAATGGAACAAGATTCCCTCGACGTATTTTCACTCTTAGATGATTTTGTGGAAACCAATGAAATTGATAAAACAACAGCTGCAGCCAAACCAGATATCCTCAAAACTTTGACCTCCAGCCTAAGGTCATTTAAAATCATATATTTCTCTAAATTTTATTCAAATTTCTAAATAGGCCTAATGTAAATACTAAGTTCTTCAAAAACTCAATTTCTCAAACACAACGATTTTTAAAACTAATAATTAATAGGGCAGTATATAAGCGTTTCCATGTTTCTTTTAGGAATTACTTCCCTAGAACTGAGGGCGAAATTCAACGTATCAAAAATCACTTTGAAGAACGTTGTCATCAAGCGAATAAAGAGTCGTTAGTTGAAATATCACGTAAATAGACTCTAAAATCGTTTTCTGAAACAGCACAATTGGTCTCTTTTTGGATGAGTACCATTACTTTTTGAAAAAATAAGTACAGGAATAGATTGAATGTAGACAGTGATCTGAGACTAAAATTAACTGTTTTAATCCAAGTATTGAGTCTCTCATGGGGGACAAAAACTACCAAAAATTCCATTGAGCTATTTTTCACCCTGAGCACTAGATTTTCAGTTTTTACATGTGATTCTGACAGCTAAGTGAATAGAATAAAACTCTTTCCTTGATTAAAAAAACATTGATATTTTTCAGTCCTTCTTGTACAGTATCTTTTATTAATTAGGCCTACTGACATACGTTACAAAATAGTCTGCACAGCTAAAAAGACTGCGAACGGCTGCTGTATACTTTTCCAAGTCGAATGCAACAGGCGATAACGATGTGGTTTACATTTTTGTATCACTCAGACAGGTAGCTCTAAAGTAACATCTCAGTGTCCATTAAATAACTCGGCGACGTAAACAAAAATGACAATTACGTCCAGCTTAACAAAGCGCTAAATATACACAATGACCAGGGACGCCCACAGGGTTCCATGTCAGTAGGGGCAAAACATTTTCCTCATACATGCGGTTTATAAATTTTGTGGCCATTGTTATCTGCTCATCATATTCTCCTATTACTTTCAGCAGTGCACTCGGAGTACCTGGTCATTGTTTTAAACATAAACAAACTGACAGTATTCTAATAGCAGTTTTCATATTCCTAGATTTTAAGTTTTCCCATACTTTGCGCTGTTTTTTGTTGGCCCCGTAGTAAACCCTTTTTCCTGAATTAACTGTTTTCCTGGCATTAAAAATTTCATATCGATGACATTCCGCACATTTTGCGATTTTGAAAAGCTACTGCAAGCTTCAACATCTCAGTTTCAAACACCGACAAATTTTTTCATTGTTCTAGTTTATTTTATAACTGACTAAATGATTCAATCATTTTTACGCCATTTCATCGAATTTTCGGGTCCTTTCTGTGACAACTTGAGGGCATTTTAGATAGCAAAAATCCGGGCCCTGCGCTTACAGGTCCTTTTTCATGTTCGTAAATGAATTCTCATCAAGGGCAGCTGCCCCCACTGATTTTACCCTACGGGCGCCCCTGTTAATGATATAATAAACACGCTAGATAGCTGACAGTTTCTCAGGAAATTGTAATTTCACATTTGGTGCTGCAGAATGTAAAAGACAAGAAATCAACATGCACTTCTTGCCAATATGAAGAATCAGTAACGAGAAATGAAGAAAAATACGTGGTTGTTTTTTCACCCACTTTCTAGTCGAACGTAGTGAAGTCTCGAAAAATCCATCAGAGTCAGTCGGCGAATAGCCCCTCTATTCCGCGCGGAGGTTTCGCTAACAGAGCAAAAATGGCTGAGTTCGAGAGGTGACAGGGCAGTACTTCGCTTCCCTGCACTTCGGAATTTGTCGCGGGCTAGCGATACAAACAACGCTAGTGCGGAAAGGGAGCTGATTTACGAAACAGGCGAACGCGGCATTCAGTTCACACGGAGATACGCGAGCCGACTGCGCACCGGACGGAAGGCAATAAATGGCGAGAAGAGAGTTGCATAGCCCCGTGTCACTTCCGCCGCCCGATATTCGCGCGGGAAAATTTCTCGCGGGCTCACGCGCCGGCCTGTCAAACGTCAACACGGAACCCCGCGCGATGTTACCTCGGTGGGAGTCGGCGGTAGACTAATCGCAGCCTCCTGCTACCACTGCGCGCCCGAGTCTACCCCCACCACCGCTCCTCAGCCCCACCAACGCGCCGCGCAGCTCGCCCGGGCGAGTCCCCGGGAAAATGCGCGGACGCGGGAAGCGAGCAGCCCGCCATCTCTGGGTCACCGCTCGAACTGCTAGCTAGCACTAGCGACGCCACTAGCGGAACGAGTCGGAACTACGTGCGCTGCTGCGAATGCGTCGCCCTGTTAAAAGTATTCGCTGCGCCCTTTGTTTGCTTTTCTCTTCACTTCCTAGCCTCGTCTTTTGCTTCCTTTTACGGACGCGTCCCGCCGCATCCTCAAGGATATTCCCTTCCGTAATCACGTGCGCTTCTAAGCGCTCCTTTTAACTCCTGTTCCACGCCAATTTCACTAATGCGTACGGGCGGAAGCACTTTAGAAAAAGTTTTTAGAGCAGCGCGCGGCGACAATTGAGAAATAACGAAACCGACGCTCGGCTGCAGATCTTGGGATGAGGCTGCTGACGTCAGCATCACTTCTGCCGCAGGCGTTATCACATTCCTCTCCACATCTGCTTCTTCATTCACACGAACAATCCACTCTAAAGCCGTCGGCACACGGACCGTGCTGTCGAACGTTAACGTCGAGCGTGCCAAGTTCAACGTGCTGCTGAACGCTCAGGAACGATGCCACTTGTGCATACGGTACGTGGGCCCCAACCATGGAGGTAAGGATAGAGGGAGACGCCGTGACGTCACAGTTGTGAAGCTATGTGAAGCCAAGGATAGCCATCTCAATCCGACCAAAACATTGCTGCTGTAAGCTTGTGTGCATAGACTTGTCGCTCGCTTTTGGAAGGATTTTGCGCTTTTATGGTGACTTGTGTGATGTTCGGATGTACGAATCGTTCTGATTGTGATGCGAAATCGAAGGGAATAACATTTCATGTGTAAGTTGTCTCGTTAAGTGTGATTTTACAACTTCATTGTGAATGAACGTGTGCTACATCGGTACTTGTACTATAGCGTGTTTTTCTCCTGTATGATTTTAAATTTCCTAAAAATGAAAGTCGGAAAGCTGTGTGCGAGAATGACGTGAGGAGGAAGAATTGGCGTGCATCTAAATGGAGCACTATATGTTCTCAGCATTTCCGAGAAGAGGACATATACCGAACTTCTCTTTCAACAGTAAGGCTCCGAGAAAATGCTGTACCATCAGTTTTCCCTACACACCCAAAACATTTGCAAAAGGTATGTTAATTCAAAGAATTAAATTCTTAGTTTTCAAGTTCACGTTTCAGTATAATACGTACGTATCGTCGATAATCGAAGTGTTGAGTAACTCACTTTGTCTTCATCATGTACCAAATTAAAAGCTAACACTACATTAACTGGCGTAAAGTATAGACCTAAACAGGACACTGTGTAGATTTGCCATTCCATGTACCGTATTTCAGTAAATATTGGTGGTAATGAACAGTGTTTCCCAGTAGTGTAACGTAACTGAAATGTCCCAGTACGTATTACACACAAGATGTATTTATGGGGCTTTGGAGGGAGGGTATAGCTAACTTAGTTTTCAATCTCTATTATTTAGTTTGTGATACACGTTTATTACTGAATTAACAAAATTGTATCGTTTACATTGAAGGCTAGCTATTCGTAATATTACATTAAAAAATATTTTTAATCAGAAGAAACGCGGAATTTCGTTTTTACGAGATTTTACACTCCTGGAAATGGAAAAAAGAACACATTGACACCGGTGTGTCAGACCCACCATACTTGCTCCGGACACTGCGAGAGGGCTGTACAAGCAATGATCACACGCACGGCACAGCGGACACACCAGGAACCGCGGTGTTGGCCGTCGAATGGCGCTAGCTGCGCAGCATTTGTGCACCGCCGCCGTCAGTGTCAGCCAGTTTGCCATGGCATACGGAGCTCCATCCCAGTCTTTAACACTGGTAGCATGCCGCGACAGCGTGGACGTGAACCGTATGTGCAGTTGACGGACTTTGAGCGAGGGCGTATAGTGGGCATGCGGGAGGCCGGGAGGACGTACCGCCGAATTGCTCAACACGTGGGGCGTGAGGTCTCCACAGTACATCGATGTTGTCGCCAGTGGTCGGTGGAAGGTGCACGTGCCCGTCGACCTGGGACCGGACCGCAGCGACGCACGGATGCACGCCAAGACCGTAGGATCCTACGCAGTGCCGTAGGGGACCGCACCGCCACTTCCCAGCAAATTAGGGACACTGTTGCTCCTGGGGTATCGGCGAGGACCATTCGCAACCGTCTCCATGAAGCTGGGCTACGGTCCCGCACACCGTTAGGCCGTCTTCCGCTCACGCCCCAACATCGTGCAGCCCGCCTCCAGTGGTGTCGCGACAGGCATGAATGGAGGGACGAATGGAGACGTGTCGTCTTCAGCGATGAGAGTCGCTTCTGCCTTGGTGCCAATGATGGTCGTATGCGTGTTTGGCGCCGTGCAGGTGAGCGCCACAATCAGGACTGTATACGACCGAGGCACACAGGGCCAACACCCGGCATCATGGTGTGGGGAGCGATCTCTTACACTGGCCGTACACCACTGGTGATCGTCGAGGGGACACTGAATAGTGCACGGTACATCCAAACCCTCATCGAACCCATCGTTCTACCATTCCTAGACCGGCAAGGGAACTTGCTGTTCCAACAGGACAATGCACGTCCGCATGTATCCCGTGCCACCCAACGTGCTCTAGAAGATGTAAGTCAACTACCCTGGCCAGCAAGATCTCCGGATCTGTCCCCCATTGAGCATGTTTGGGACTGGATGAAGCGTCGTCTCACGCGGTCTGCACGTCCAGCACGAACGCTGGTCCAACTGAGGCGCCAGGTGGAAATGGCATGGCAAGTCGTTCCACAGGACTACATCCAGCATCTCTACGATCGCCTCCATGGGAGAATAGCAGCCTGCATTGCTGCGAAAGGTGGATATACACTGTACTAGTGCCGACATTGTGCGTGCTCTGTTGCCTGTGTCTATGTGCCTGTGGGTCTGTCAGTGTGATCATGTGATGTATCTGACCCCAGGAATGTGTCAATAAAGTTTCCCCTTCCTGGGACAATGAATTCACGGTGTTCTTATTTCAATTTCCAGGAGTGTATTTTAAACAAAAACTTTGAAACAACCAATCTGATGACGTTACATGCGTATATGGTGCAATTAGCGACTGTAATACACGCAGCGCTATAGCACACTGGCAATGTTTTGGTCAGAGTGTCATGGCAGCGAGCCACGCCCCCATGGCTTCAAAACGTAGTACGGCTGGGATACGTAGCGCCATCTCCCCTTATTCTTACCTCCATGGCCCCAACCTGGTATACGCCATCGCAACGCACTCCAGCGGCAGTAGAGGGATGTTTCTAGTTCGTAAACCACACTGTTTACTCAACGGGCGCGCGTAAAATTCCCACGTTAGCTCTATTGAAACGCAGATTTCCTCTATCATCCGCGAAAAGGAAAGTACCATGTCCAATCAATAGGGACACAGGCTTATAAAAGTTCCATTACAAACAGTGCGCCGGCCGCGGTGGTCTCGCGGTTCTAGGCGCTCAGTCCGGAACCGCGCAACTGCTACGGTCGCAGGTGCGAATCCTGCCTCGGGCACGGATGTGTGTGATGTCCTTAGGTTAGTTAGGTTTAAGTAGTTCTAAGTTCTAGGGGACTGATGACCACAGCTGTTAAGTCCCATAGTGCTCAGAGCCATTTTTTTTTTTTTTTTGAACTAACAGTGCGGTACAAATTTGGAATACTTCTCTGCATAAGATAAACATTATTTCATCATTCCCACATTTTAGTAAAACCCCGAGGTCAGTCTTACTCGATCACTGTTCCTACCCTGTAGCAGAATCTTTGCAACATGTGAATTACGAAGCGTAAAAGAAAAAGGAGCAAAATATCTTTACACAAGTAGCGCAAGCTGTGCTGTAGATTAAGCTAATCCAACAAAGTCACCCCTCAAAAAAGGTGAACTTATATTTACATAACATCAAATATTATATATTAAACTAATAATAAAGTATCAGAACCTAATAAAAACTCGAATGTTAGGAAAAAAATTTTGGTTTTGTTAAGACGCGAGCCACCGCCCCAAGAAAAACTCGTTACTGAATAGATACGCTGCTCATTACGGTTTTTTTTCCGTTGTCGATCGTTGTGTTTGGTCGTTGCGGACGTGACAAGACATCCGTTCAAGTTGATCGTAGTTCTTTTTATTACAGAAAGCACGCAGCCCTCTGACCGAACACGCTGAGCTACCGTGACGGCTACGCTAAACAACCAACATACTTTTAATACTTAATCATACTGTGTTACGGCTTGCTAAAACCATTAATCGTAAGTAATTATGTTACTAATTGAAATTTAATTATAACAAATTGTACCACGAACAATGCATTTTGGGTGGATCTTCAGTGTGTCACTGCCTTCAAATAGCCTATTCTCATAATGCGCAAGTTACAATAATTCTTTTGCCACGAATACGATGTACGTCATTGTTTTATTAGAACGAATCACGCAACTAACAACGGGTTTTCCAGTGATTCTCAATTTGCTGGTGCTCAGAAACGGCATATATACATATAGGCTTCAAATGAATGCCAATATGGGGCCTCACAACTCTGTACTGAAGGGAGACGGCGCGCGTGTGACGTAGGTGGCGTTGTGACATCTCATTGGTCAACGCTCAGACGCACGCTCAGAATATCTGACATGCCAGATACTGCTCTGCACGTTCGGAAAGACTCCCGAACGTGCTATTCCACACCATGACGTCATAAACTCGGCACACTCAACGCTCAACGTTCGGATGCACGGTTCGTGTTCCGACGGCTTAAGGTGCCAAGCGGAGGGTACTTTCTACTATCTGCAGCACCTTTTCTACGTGTTGATAGATATAAATAGGTATAGCGAACGAGAATCTGCTCTTGTCTTCAAGCTGGGCGAGCATTAGCAAACAGCATTCTGTGGTGTTGTGTTCGCATTCCCTTGACGTGTTCCGCTGGCTGTCGGCCGTTCAGGGAACAGTCAAAGGAAGTTCGCGTCGTTGCCTCATCGGCGCTAACAGTACAAAAAGCGTTCGCCCACAGTCTTATACAGGGTGGTCCATTGATCGTGACCGGGCCAAATATTTCACGAAATAAGCGTCAAACGAAAAAACTACAAAGATCGAAACTTGTCTGGCTTGAAGGGGGAAACCAGATGGCGCTATGATTGGCCCGCTAGATGGCGCTGCCATAGGTCAAACGGATATCAACTGCGTTTTTTTAAAAATAGCAACCCCCATTTTTTATTAAGTATTCGTGTAGTACGTAAAGAAATATGAATGTTTTCGTTAGACTGCTTTTTTCGCTTTGGGACAGGTGGCACTGTAATGGTCACCAACGCTCTGGTGGGCGGTTTGCGGGTTTAAATCACCTCGGGGTATGACCGTGCGGTGCATTTGACCTGCGGTCGTCGCACGGTGGTGCTGGCAGCAGTCCACATACGCAGAGGTGTGTTGGTGCATGTCAGAGTACGGTGCAGCGAGTAAGTGTGCAGACGTGTTCAGACGTTCCGATGGTGACTGTGTGTTGAATATGGCTCAAAGAACACATATTGATGACGTTATGAGGGGTAGAATACTAGGGGGACTGGAGGCTGGTCAAACACAGCAGGTCATAGCACGGCCCTTCCGTGTGCCACAAGGTGTGACCTCAAGATTATGGAAACGATTCCAGCAGACAGGAAACGTGTCCAGGCGCTACAGTACGGGACGTCCACAGTGTACAGCACCACAAGAAGACCGATACCTCACCATCAGTGCCCGCAGACGGCCACGGAGTACTGCAGGTAGCCTCGCTCGGGACCTTACCGCAGCCACTGGAACAGTTGTCTCCAGACACACAGTCTACAGACGACTGAACAGACACGGTTTATTCGCCGGGAGACCTGCAAAGTGCATTCCACTGACCCCTGGTCACAGGAGAGCCCGTAGAGCCTGGTGTGAAGAACACAGTACATGGTCACTGGAACAGTGGTCCCAGGTTATATTCACGGACGAGTCCAAAGTATAGTCTGAACAGTGATTCTCGCCGGGTTTTTATCTGGCGTGAACCAGGAATCAGATACCAACCCCTTAATGTCCTTGAAAGGGACCTGTATGGAGGTCGTGGGGCGGGATTATGATTGGTGCACGTACACCCCTGCATGTCTTTGACAGAGGAACTGTATCGGGACCATTTTGCACCAGTATGTCCACCTTTTCAGGGGTGCAGTGGGTACCACCTTCCTCCTGATGGATGATAACGCACGGCCACACCGAGCTGTCATCGTGGAGGAGTACGTTGAAACAGCAGATATCAGGCGAATGGAGTGGCCTGCCTGTTCTCCAGACCTAAACCCCATCGAGCACGTCTGGGATGCTCCCGGTCGACGTATCGCTGAACATCTGCAAACCCCTATGACACTTCAGGAGCTCCGACAGGCACTGGTGCCAGAATGGGAGGCTATACCCCAGCAGCTGCTCGACCACCTGATCCAGAGTATGCCAACCCGTTGTGCGGCCTGTGTACGTGTGCACGGTGATCATATCCCATACTGATGTCGGGGTACATGCACAGAAAACAGTGGCGTTTTGTAGCACATGTGTTTCGGGACGGTTTTCTCAACTTATCACCAGTACCGTGGACTTACAGATGTGTGTCGTGTGTGTTCACTACGTGCCTCTGCTATTAGCGCCAGTTGTGTGTAGTGCCGCATGGTGTGGCACCACATTCTGCAAGTATCCTTAATTTATGGGCATGAGTGTATTTCCGAAACAGAATACCCCACGCGTCTAGCTCCAACTACCATTCCGCGTTCAAGGTCTGTTAATTCTTGCCATGTGACCATAATCACACCGGGAATCTCTTTGGACGAGTCACCAGAGAACAAATGACAGCTCCAGAATGCACTGCCCTTTTATACCTTTCGAACGCGATAGTACAGCCATCTGTATATGTGCATGTCGCTATTCTGTGACTTCTCTCGCCTCTCTGTATAGCAGATCTTGTCAGATGGCCTATGTGACAGATCGTACGTATATTTCACATTTCAGTAAGCATATTTTACTGACATTTTCCTCCTTACGAGTACGTTAATACAGTCTTTGACGTGGTTCGCATATGTTACTGGTTCAACGTTTAACGTAAGACTGTGCCCATCAATGAGTAGATTATGATAGCGCCAAAACTTTTAAACTGGGTCAGTAATTATATGAAATGTTATAAATCACATATTTGTTACCCCCGGAAGCCATTAGACACGCATTATGCAGCTGGTATAAAGACCCATGAATAGCATTCCTCTTTTGCAATACAGATTCCGCACAGCAATTATCATCGCCAAAAGACAATAACGTATCGTCCAGAGTTACTAAGTACAGCCTTCTCAAACGCCTTCACGAAAGAATACGAAGTAAATATTCCAGAATTCGAATCGAGAACAGCTCCCAACATGAGTAACGTAGAAGTAAACATCCTCGGAGTAGTGAAGCAACTTAAATCACTTAATAAAAGCAAGTCTTCTGGTCCAGACTGTGTACCAAATGAGTTCCTTTCGGACTATGCTGATGCATTAGAGCCATACTTAACAATCATATACAACCGTTCGCTCGACGAAAGAGCCCGCTGGAGTGACCGAGCGGTTCTAGGCGCTACAGTCTGGAACCGCACGACCGCTACGGTCACAGGTTCGAATCCTGCCTCGGGCATGGATGTGTGTTATGTCCTTAGGTTAGTTAGGTTTAAGTAGCTCTAAGTTCTAGGGGACTGGTGACCTCAGAAGTTAAGTCCCATAGTGCTCAGAGCCATTTGAACCATATTTCGACGAAAGATCAGTACCCAAAGACTGGAAAGTTGCATAGGTCACGCCAATATTCAAGAAAGGTAGTAGGAGTAATCCACTAAATTACAGGCCCATATCGTTAAACTCGATATGCAGCAGGATTTTAGAACGTACACTCCTGGAAATTGAAATAAGAACACCGTGAATTCATTGTCCCAGGAAGGGGAAACTTTATTGACACATTCCTGGGGTCAGATACATCACATGATCACACTGACAGAACCACAGGCACATAGACACAGGCAACAGAGCATGCACAATGTCGGCACTAGTACAGTGTATATCCACCTTTCGCAGCAATGCAGGCTGCTATTCTCCCATGGAGGCGATCGTAGAGATGCTGGATGTAGTCCTGTGGAACGGCTTGCCATGCCATTTCCACTTGGCGCCTCAGTTGGACCAGCGTTCGTGCTGGACGTGCAGACCGCGTGAGACGACGCTTCATCCAGTCCCAAACATGCTCAATGGGGGACAGATCCTTAGATCTTGCTGGCCAGGGTAGTTGACTTACATCTTCTAGAGCACGTTGGGTGGCACGGGATACATGCGGACGTGCATTGTCCTGTTGGAACAGCAAGTTCCCTTGCCGGTCTAGGAATGGTAGAACGATGGGTTCGATGAGGGTTTGGATGTACCGTGCACTATTCAGTGTCCCCTCGACGATCACCAGTGGTGTATGGCCAGTGTAGGAGATCGCTCCCCATGACGCCGGGTGTTGGCCCTGTGTGCCTCGGTCGTATGCAGTCCTGATTGTGGCGCTCACCTGCACGGCGCCAAACACGTATACGACCATCATCGGCACCAAGGCAGAAGCGACTCTCATCGCTGAAGACGACACGTCTCCATTCGTCCCTCCATTCACGCCTGTCGCGACACCACTGGAGGCGGGCTGCACGATGTTGGGGCGTGAGCGGAAGACGGCCTAACGGTGTGCGGGACCGTAGCCCAGCTTCATGGAGACGGTTGCGAATGGTCCTCGCCGATACCCCAGGAGCAACAGTGTCCCTAATTTGCTGGGAAGTGGCGGTGCGGTCCCCTACGGCACTGCGTAGGATCCTACGGTCTTGGCGTGCATCCGTGCGTCGCTGCGGTCCGGTCCCAGGTCGACGGGCACGTGCACCTTCCGCCGACCACTGGCGACAACTTCGATGTACTGTGGAGACCTCACGCCCCACGTGTTGAGCAATTCGGCGGTACGTCCACCCGACCTCCCGCATGCCCACTATACGCCCTCGCTCAAAGTCCGTCAACTGCACATACAGTTCACGTCCACGCTGTCGCGGCATGCTACCAGTGTTAAAGACTGCGATGGAGCTCCGTATGCCACGGCAAACTGGCTGACACTGCCGGCCGAAGTGGCCGTGCGGTTAAAGGCGCTGCAGTCTGGAACCGCAAGACCGCTACGGTCGCAGGTTCGAATCCTGCCTCGGGCATGGATGTTTGTGATGTCCTTAGGTTAGTTAGGTTTAACTAGTTCTAAGTTCTAGGGGACTAATGACCTCAGCAGTTGAGTCCCATAGCGCTCAGAGCCATTTGAACCATTTGGCTGACACTGACGGCGGCGGTGTACAAATGCTGCGCAGCTAGCGCCATTCGACGGCCAACACCGCGGTTCCTGGTGTGTCCGCTGTGCCGTGCGTGTGATCATTGCTTGTACAGCCCTCTCGCAGTGTCCGTAGCAAGTATGGTGGGTCTGACACACCGGTGTCAATGTGTTCTTTTTTCCATTTCCAGGAGTGTATATTGCTTTCGAACATTATGAATTACCTCGAAGAAAAAGGTCTGTTGACACACAGCCAACATGATTTTAGAATACATCGTTCCTGTGAAACACAACTAGCTCTTTATTCGCATGCTATTGACAAGGGATTTCAGATCGATTTCGTATTTCTGGATATCCGGAAGGCTTTTCACACTGTACCACACAAGCGGCTCGTAGCGACATTGCGTGCTTATGGAATATCGTCTCAGTTATATGACTGGAATTGTAATTTCCTGTCAAAGAGGTCACAGTTCGTAGTATTTGACGGAAAGTCATCGAGTAAAACAGAAGTGATTTCTGGCGTTCCCCAAGGTAGTGTTATAGGCCCTTTGCTGTTCCTTATCTATATAAACGATTTGGCAGACAATCTGAGCAGCCGTCTTCGGTTATTTGCAGATGACGCTGTCGTTTATCGAGTAATAAAGTCATCAGAAGATCAAAACAAACTGCAAAACGAGTTAGAAAAAATATCTGAATGGTGCGAAAAGTGGCAGTTGACCCTAAATAATGAGAAGTGTGAGGTCATCCACATGAGTGCTAAAAGGAACTCGTTAAACTTTGGTTACACGATAAGTCAGTCTAATCTAAAAGCCGTAAATTCAACTAAATACCTAGGTACTTCAATTACCAACAACTTAAATTGGAAGGAACACATACAAAATGTTGTGGGGAAGGCTAACCAAAGACTGCGTTTTATTGGCAGGGCACTTAGAAAATGTAACAGACCTACTAAGGAGACTGCCTACTCTACGCTCGTCCGTCCTCTTTTAGAATACTGCTGCGCGGTGTGGGATCCTTACCGGGTAGGACTGACAGTATATCGAAAAAGTTCAAAGAACTTCAGCACGTTTTGTATTATCGCGAAATATGGGAGAGAGTGTCACAGAAATGACACAGGATTTGGGGTGGAAATCATTAAAAGAAAGGTGTTTTTCATTGAACGGAATCTTCTCACGAAATTGCAATCACCAACTTTCTCGTCCGAATGCGAAAAAATTCCGTTGACACCGACCTACATAAGGAGGAACGATCACCACTATAAAATAAGGGAAATAAGAGCTCCTACGGAAAGATATACGAGATTGGAATAATAGAGAACTGTGAAGGTGGTTCGATGAACCCTCTGCCAGGCACTTAAATGTGATTTGCACAGTATCCATGTAGATGTCCATAGGCTTACGCTCGGTATCTCAAATTCTCTTCCGATCCCACCAGTGCAGTACATCTCTCTGTTTTTTTTTTTGTTTTTTTTTTTTGTTTTTTTTTGTAGGAGGGGGAGGGGGAGAGGTCTGAAGGGGTGAGAGATTTGTAGAGGAGGAGGAAGGGGGTGCCGACGAGAGGACAGAAGAAATCAGAAATATGCGGTCAGACAAGTCAAAAATTAGATTTTCTGCTTACAGTTAGTGAGTGCATCTTTTGCCGTGTTGGCAGCATCAGCTTTGCCTGCAGCGTCACCAAGTTACTGCTGACACAACGCGTTCTTCCGTCTGCACTCTGCGATCTTAGCTCAGGATTACCCTTACTGTGCTCTGTAAAAGTAAGTAGCATTTCGTATTTGTTTTGTACATAGAGTGAAAAGTCTGCTGAAAGAAATGTAGCGTATTTCTTTTGCATGTCGGTATTCCGGTTGCCGATCTTGCGGGCACTGGAGAAGATGAGGCGCTCTTCGAGGTCTAAATCGCTTGTCTGTTCCCGTCCTCTGAGTGCCCTTCACTCTCTACAACGCCGATAAAGCAGCCCACAATATCCAGGGCACCCTCCTCCAACAGCAGATTTCTCATCCACCGGGTGACAATAATTAGGCTGAGCACCCAATCTAGCCAAGTATTTAGCATCTGTTCTTGGCCCTCACGTCGCTAAATGCGAACATCACATTCCCAATTCTATGGTGTTTATTCAGAGATTGAAGTCCTTGTCTCTTAGTCCCTGCGATTTGCTTGTGAGCTTTGATGTCGTGTCGCTTTTTACCCGGGTTCCTCTGGAAGAATCCTTGCAATTAATTGGTGAGAAACTGGATGAGGAAACAACCAGGCTTTGTCGCCACGTGCTGACGTCGACGTACTTTTTATTCAATGACAAATATTTCGAACAGACTGACGGAGTGGCTATGGGGAGCCCATTGTCCCCAATAGTCGCCAATCTTTTTATGGAAGATTTTGAGGACATGGCGCTGAAGACGGCGTCCTTAAAACTAACCTGTTTCTGGAGGTACGTTGACGACACGTTTATGCTGTGGCCTCATGGGAGAGAAACTCTTGACCGCCTCCTAGATCATTTTAATTCCCTGCATCCTAGCATCAAGTTTACCATGGAGGTGGAAGGTGATGGGAAGCTTCCGTTTCTGGATGTTCTGGTGTACAGAAAGGATGATGGGACACTGGGACACAGTGTTTATCGAAAGCCTACGCACACGGACCGTTACCTACATGCTTCTAGCTGTCATCCATCGTTCCAGCGTACGGGGGTCCTGCGGACGTTGGCGAGAAGAGCTTATGCCATTTCAGATGGAGAAAGCTTGACACAAGAATTGGACCACCTTAAGGTTGTGTTCAAGCAGAATGGCTATACAGATAAACAGATCCGTCGTGCCTTCCAGTTTGGACCATCGCCTGAACCACCAGAAGATACCTGCAAATCGGTGGCTTTTCTGCCTTTTGCTGGGAGCATTTCCTCGAAGATAGGAAGAATTCTAAAAAGATATCATATCAAAAGTATTTTTCGTCCGCCAGCCAAGATTAGAGCGCTTCTTGGCTCTGTTAAGGATGACTTGGGTTTGAGGAAGCCCGGTGTGTACAAGATCCCTTGCCACTGTGGGAAGGCTTATATTGGCCAGACAATCCGGACCATTCAGGACCGATGTGTTGAGCATCAGCGGCACACACGGCTGCTTCAACCTGAGAAATCCGCAGTGGCGGAGCACTGTCTCACCGAGGGACACAGAATGCTCTATGACAAGAAACAAATGGTTGTCCCTGCATGTCGCTGTTGGGACTGTGTTTTAAAAGAATCCATAGAGATCCGTTTATCTGACAATCTTATTAATAGAGACAAGGGTTATCTTTTAAGTAAGACTTGGGACCCGGTGTTATCTGACATTAAAAAACAACGGTCTGTGTTTCAATCGTCGGAATAAAAAAATTTTTTTCTTTTATTTTTGACAGCGATATCTCGATTTCGCCTCTGTCCACCACTGGCGGCGCGGTATGTCTACTGCGCTAGAGTGCAGTCACGGCACCTTCTCGCGCACGCGTTGTGGGTCTTCTGCGGCCTATATAGGGGCTGCCGCTTGCGCTGGGAAGTCAGTTCCGGCGAGATTGTGCACCAGCGCTCTCACCTGAAGATGGCGGCCAGTTGGACCGCGGAAATATTGTGTCATGAAGACGTTGTGATCCGGCTGCATACCCGAGAAGAATACAGGGTGATTCAAAAAGAATACCACAACTTTAGGAATTTAAAACTCTGCAATGACAAAAGGCAGAGCTAAGCACTATCTGTCGGCGAATTAAGGGAGCTATAAAGTTTCATTTAGTTGTACATTTGTTCGCTTGAGGCGCTGTTGACTAGGCGTCAGCGTCAGTTGATGCTAAGATGGCGACCGCTCAACAGAAAGCTTTTTGTGTTATTGAGTACGGCAGAAGTGAATCGACGACAGTTGTTCAGCGTGCATTTTGAACGAAGTATGGTGTTAAACCTCGTGATAGGTGGTGTATTAAACGTTGGTATAAACAGTTTACAGAGAATGGGTGTTTGTGCAAAGGGAAAAGTTCTGGACGGCCGAGAACGAGTGATGAAAATGTAGCACGCATCCAGCAAGCATTTGTTCGCAGCCCAGGAAAATCGACTCGCAGAGCTAGCAGAGAGCTGCAAATTCCACAATCAACTGTATGGAGAGTCCTACGAAAAAGTTAGTTATGAAACCTGAACGTCAACTACCCGAGGCGATGGATCGGCCGCCAGGCAGCCCGTGACAGAGCACTTCATCACTGGCCTCCAAGAAGCCCTGATCTTACCCCCTGCGATTTTTTCTTATGGGGGTCTGTTAAGGATATGGTGTTTCGGCCACCTCTCCCAACCACCATTGATGATTTGAAACGAGAAATAACAGCAGCTATCCAATCTGTTACGCCTGATATGCTACAGAGAGTGTGGAACGAGTTGGAGTATCGGGTTGATATTGCTCTAGTGTCTGGAGGGGGCCATATTGAAACACTTTTAATGTTCTGCTGCGATGTACTGTACCATTACATACCGGTAACATTTCTTACAAAACGGGCTCAATGTGGGTACATCAGTGCCCACAGGAGTCAGAAAGCGCAGGATTGCATTCTGCACGGGAGCACCAAGGATGGGCGTAGGTGTGGTGGCTACCTCTCCCGATATGCTGCGCTTCAGATCAGCACATGTGTGAATGTTCCCCCGGTAAACCCTGTCCTTCACGTAGCCAGACAACCAGTAATCACGGGGAATTGAGTTCAGGTCATCGTGCTGGCCGAGCAGCTGGAAAAGGTGGGCTGATAATTCGATCGTTTCCAAGTGTGTTTCCGACAAACAGGTGGACTTCACGAGCGATCTGCGGTGGGACCCCATCTTGCACAAAAACTGTTTGGGTTCAGTGCGTCTCTCTCCTGTAGGGAGGGTATAACGTGCTGGCGAAGCATATCGCGGTAACGCTGCATGCCTTTGATCCTTGAGCGCCAACCTGTTCAAAAAGTGTTGTGACTTGGTAAGACAGCCAAGCCACTATGAGGAAGCCGAAAGGCTCGCGTTTAAGCTCACGCAGGATGGCGTGAGGTCTGGAGCATTTAAGGAAGTTAGACTTTAGCAAGAAAGGTCGTAGCTGTTCGAATACTTAACTTTAATCCATAATTGTTGAACATCGGTCTGGCGGTACATGCATCACAAGATAAATAGCAAATGATAATGGCGCCTTGCTAGGTCGTAGCAAATGACGTAGCTGAAGGCTATGCTAACTATCGTCTCTGCATACCCGAGAAGAATATTATCAATTATTACGCCGGGAAAGCCTTCGTAGTCACATCGGAAACTAATTGCTAGGTGGGCCATAGACACGGGTTCACAGGTAGATGCCGTGTTTCTTGACTTCCGCAAGGCGTTCGATACAGTTCCCCACAGTCGTTTAATGAACAAAGTAAGAGCATATGGACTGTCAGACCAATTGTGTGATTGGATTGAGGAGTTCCTAGATAACAGGACGCAGCATGTCATTCTCAATGGAGAGAAGTCTTCCGAAGTAAGAGTCATTTCAGGTGTGCCGCAGGGGAGTGTCGTAGGACCATTGCTATTCACAATATACATAAATGACCTTGTGGATGACATCGGAAGTTCACTGAGGCTTTTTGCGGATGATGCTGTGGTGTATCGAGAGGGTGTAACAATGGAAAATTGTACTGAAATGCAAGAGGATCTGCAGCGAATTGACGCATGGTGCAGGGAATGGCAATTGAATCTCAATGTAGACAAGTGTAATGTGCTGCGAATACACAGAAAGATAGATCCTTTATCATTTAGCTACAAAATAGCAGGTCAGCAACTGGAAGCAGTTAATACCATAAATTATCTGGGAGTACGCATTACGAGTGATTGAAAATGGAGTGATCATATAATGTTGATCGTCGGTAAAGCAGATGCCAGACTGAGATTCATTGGAAGAATCCTAAGGAAATGCAATCCGAAAACAAAGGAAGTAGGTTACAGTACGCTTGTTCGCCCACTGCTTGAATACTGCTCAGCAGTGTGGGATCCGTACCAGATAGGGTTGATAGAATAGATAGAGAAGATCCAACGCAGAGCAGCGCGCTTCGTTACAGGATCATTTAGTAATCGCGAAAGCGTTACGGAGATGATAGATAAACTTCTGTGGAAGACTCTGCAGGAGAGACGCTCAGTAGCTCGGTACGGGCTTTTGTCAAAGTTTCGAGAACATACCTTCACCGATGAGTCAAGCAGTATATTGCTCCCTCCTACGTATATCTCGTGAAGAGACCATGAGGATAAAATCAGAGAGATTAGAGCCCACACAGAGGCATACCGACAATCCTCCTTTCCACGAACAATACGAGACTGGAATAGAAGGGAGAACCGATAGAGGTACTCAAGGTACCCTCCGCCACACACCGTCAGGTGGCTTGCGGATTATGGATGTAGATGTAGATGTAGAAATGAGAGCGTAATTTGTCGGTGAACCATCGCTAGCCAAGTCGGCTGTACAACTGGGGCGAGTGCTAGGAAGTGTCTCTCTAGACCTGCCGTGTGGCGGTGCTCGGTCTGCAATCACTGACAGTGGCGACACGCGGGTCTGACGTATACTAACGGACCGCGGCCGATTTAAAGGCTACCACCTGGCAAGTGTGGTGTCTGGCGGTGACACCACACAAAAGAAACGGGCCAGTGATGAACATAGCCGTGAAGCTACACTGTACGGTGACACGTTCACCATACAGAGGAACTTCATTCACAGTGATTGGAGGTACGGTTGTAACACCATAGCTCTAATTCTCTACTGATTTATTTTGCCTTTTGTTTTTTTTAATGTTACATCGTTGAGCTTCTGTAAATGTCATCTTCAACTTTTTTAGTCCTGTCTTTCTCAGTTGCATGTAATATTACGGTATATTGATAATTTTTACTTATGGACCGTCTGACAGCAAACCACACACACACACACACACACACACACACACACACACACGCACACACACACAAAAGAATTATATCACACCAAAACACACACACACCAAAACACACACACACACACAAATGCATACACGAACAGAGAACCGACTCGTGGAGATAACATCTTGGACCTACTGATAACAAACAGACCCGAACTTTTCGACTCTTTAAGTGCAGAACAGGGAATCAGTGATCATAAGGCCGTTGCAGCATTCCTGAATATGGAAGTTAATAGGAATATAAAAAAAGGGAGGAAGGTTTATCTGTTTAGCAAGAGTAATAGAAGGCAGATTTCAGACTACCTAGCAGATCAAAACGAAAATTTCTGTTCCGACACTGACAATGTTGAGTGTTTATGGAAAAAGTTCAAGGCAATCGTAAAATGCGTTTTAGACAGGTACGTGCCGAGTAAAACTGTGAGGGACGGGAAAAACCCACCGTGGTACAACAACAAACTTAGGAAACTACCGCGAAAGCAAAGAGAGCTTCACTCCAAGTTTAAACGCAGCCAAAACCTCTCAGACAAACAGAAGCTAAACGATGTCAAAGTTAGCGTAAGGAGGGCTATGCGTGAAGCGTTCAGTGAATTCGAAAGTAAAATTCTATGTACCGACTTGACAGAAAATCCTAGGAAGTTCTGGTCTTACGTTAAATCAGTAAGTGGCTCGAAACAGCATATCCAGACACTCCGGGATGATGATGGCATTGAAACAGAGGATGACACGCGTAAAGCTGAAATACTAAACACCTTTTTCCAAAGCTGTTTCACAGAGGAAGACCGCACTGCAGTTCCTTCTCTAAATCCTCGCACAAACGAAAAAATGGCTGACATCGAAATAAGTGTCCAAGGAATAGAAAAGCAACTGGAATCACTCAATAGAGGAAAGTCCACTGGACCTGACGGGATACCAATTCGATTCTACACAGAGTACGCGAAAGAACTTGCCCCCCTTCTAACAGCCGTGTACCGCAAGTCTCTAGAGGAACGGAGGGTTCCAAATGATTGGAAAAGAGCACAGGTAGTCCCAGTCTTCAAGAAGGGTCGTCGAGCAGATGCGCAAAACTATAGACCTATATCTCTGACGTCGATCTGTTGTAGAATTTTAGAACATGTTTTTTGCTCGAGTATCATGTCGTTTTTGGAAACCCAGAATCTACTGTGTAGGAATCAACATGGATTCCGGAAACAGCGATCGTGTGAGACCCAACTCGCTTTATTTATTCATGAGATCCAGAAAATATTAGATACAGGCTCCCAGGTAGATGCCATTTTTCTTGACTTCCGGAAGGCGTTCGATACAGTTCCGCACTGTCGCCTGATAAACAAAGTAAGAGCCTACGGAATATCAGACCAGCTGTGTGGCTGGATTGAAGAGTTTTTAGCAAACAGAACACAGCATGTTGTCATCAATGGAGAGACGTCTACAGACGTTAAAGTAACCTCTGGCGTGCCACAGGGGAGTGTTATGGGACCATTGCTTTTCACAATATATATAAATGACCTAGTAGATAGTGTTGGAAGTTCCATGCGGCTTTTCGCCGATGATGCTGTAGTATACAGAGAAGTTGCAGAATTAGAAAATTATAGCGAAATGCAGGAAGATCTGCAGCGGATAGGCACTTGGTGCAGGGAGTGGCAACTGTCCCTTAACATAGACAAATGTAATGTATTGCGAATACATAGAAAGAAGGGTCCTTTATTGTATGATTATATGATAGTGGAACAAACACTGGTAGCAGTTACTTCTGTAAAATATCTGGGAGTATGCGTGCGGAACGATTTGAAGTGGAATGATCATATAAAATTAATTGTTGGCGAGGCGGGTACCAGGTTGAGATTCATTGGGAGAGTCCTTAGAAAATGTAGTCCATCAACAAAGGAGGTGGGTTTCAAAACACTCGTTCGACCTATACTTGAGTATTGCTCAACAGTGTGGGATCCGTACCAGATCGGTTTGACGGAGGAGATAGAGAAGATCCAAAGAAGAGCGGCGCGTTTCGTCACAGGGTTATTTGGTAACCGTGATAGCGTTACGGAGATGTTTAATAACTCAAGTGGCAGACTCTGCAAGAGAGGCGCTCTGCATCGCGGTGTAGCTTGCTGTCCAGGTTTAGAGAGGGTGCGTTTCTGGATGAGGTATCGAATGTATTGCTTCCCCCTACTTATACCTCCCGAGGAGATCACGAATGTAAAATTAGAGAGATTAGAGCGCGCACGGAGGCTTTCAGACAGTCGTTCTTCCCGCGAACCATACGCGACTGGAACAGGAAAGGGAGGTAATGACAGTGGCACGTAAAGTGCCCTCCGCCACACACCGTTGGGTGGCTTGCGGAGTATAAATGTAGATGTAGATGTACTTCAATAATTACACTCGAAAGTTTGGCAATAACATTCGATCTTTGGCAAAAACATTTAACAGTCGGCAACAGAAATCAAAACACTGTATTGAAACAAGCGTTCAGTTCATAGTGCTGTGAAATGTGGGGGAAAAAAAACTGCAAATTGTCATTCATAAGAATTATTATTTATTTCTCGTTCAGCTACAGGCAAAGCGTGATACACTTACAAACATCAACATAAAAATTTAAATTAACATTAACAATGATTTACAATAAAATTTTCAGGGTTTCCAGCCACAAAAGTGCTTGGTCACTTATCACATGTATGTCCATCAGATTTCCTCCCTTAAGTCCGTGTACGTCACACTCAACTATATGCTGCATGGTTTGACTCTCTCCGCACTCACAATTGGGGTCCTGGGAGAAACCCCCCTTTTTCAAGAAATATCCGCACCGACCAACACCTGTCCGCAGACGATTTAGAGTTACCCACACTCTATGTTGGAGTTGGAAGCCTGGAACTCGTTGAGATGGGTCCTCAATAAGGAAACTGTTATTCACTTTGCTTTCCTGCCATTGCTGTTTCCACAGGTTATCGATATCAATCTGTTGTTTGAGTTCTTTCCAGAAGGGATTTCTTGACATCAATCTGTCAGGGGGAGGAGGTAGGTCCCTGAACTTTTCTTTGTACCTCTGGATTGCTCTTTCACGTCTAATCGAGGGTGGTTCGATATTGGCAAGGACGGGCAGCCAAGGTTTCGGGGTGGGTCTTACTGTTCCTGTTATGAGCCTCATTGTCTCGTTAAGTTGCACATCAATATATCTGACATGCCTACTGCGGACCCAGACGGGTGCGCAATATTCCGCTACACTATACAGAAGTGCCAGTGCTGATGTGCGTAGAGTTTCAGTGGAACATCCCCAGGTTGTTCCTGCCAGTTTCATTATGATGTTGTTTCTTGTTTTCATTTTTTGGGCGACTTCGTACAGGTGGCTCTTATATGTGAGAGTGCGATCTAGCTTAACACCCAGATATTTTGGCGTTCTATCGTTTTTCAACAATTTACCTTTTATTTGCACTTTTAGCTCACGATTTGCATCTTTGTTACGCAAGTGCATTATTGATGCCACGGATTTAGTCGGATTTAGTTTGAGGTGCCAGTTGTCATAATATTGTTGTAGTCGTTCCAGATCCCTGTTTAAAATTTCTTCCAGTTCTTCGAAAGTGTTGGCGTGAGCCACGATAGCGATGTCATCTGCATACATAAAAGAACGAGATTCCAGGTTTGGGATGTCCGCTATGTATAAATTGAAAAGGCGTGGAGCCAGCACAGACCCTTGGGGGAGACCATTTTGTAGTGTCCTGTAGCTGCTTGTTTTCCCATTCAGAGATACCTTGAATCTCCTGTTTATCAACATATTTCTGACTAGATCTATGATCTTCTTGCATTTCACGACTTTTGACAGTTTATACAGTATCCCTTTTGTCCATACGGTGTCGTATGCAGAGGTGAGATCTAATAATACCATGCCCGTTTTCTTTTTGTTTTGGTAATCTCTTTCAATGAAAGTGGTTAGGGCGAGAACTTGGTCGCAACAATCTCTTCCTTTTCGAAAACCGCCTTGCTCTGGGGGAAGAGCAGCTTCTATTTTACTTTCTATTCTGCCTAGGATGACTCGTTCAAACAGCTTGTAAGTGGTGCACAATAAAGATATCGGTCTATAATCTTTAGCATTCTCTCCTGTTTTCCCTGGTTTCTGGATGGCTATGACTTGTGCGTTTTTCCATTGCTTTGGTAACCGGCTGGTATCTATGATATTAGAGAAAAGAGAAGACAGCCATGCTCTTCCCTTTGGCCCGAGGTTCTTCAAGAATTCTGGAAGAAGGCCGTCACAGCCAGCTGCTTTACCAGGTGACATTTTCTTTAGTGCTATATTTATCTCTTCTTGTGTTACCCAGTTCGCTAAACCTGATTCCTCCTCGCTTGCATCTAGCTCTTCGTTCACCAGTTGGTGCAGTTCTTTTTTCTTCGAGGCGGAGGCATGGATTCTGGATGTTTGTAGTATAGAAGAGCATATCTTGTTAGGGGTCATTTTATTATTGATGTTCCGTCCCTTGAATTGTGCTCCGCCAAGTTTCTTCAGTAGACTCCAGCTCTTCTGTGAGGAGTGCGTAAAGTCCATTTGTTCCATCCGCTTTTGCCATCTCTGTTTGCGTTCCTCGTCCATAGCTCTTATGAGCTGTTCTCCTAGTTCTGGATTCTCTGTTTTGTTATATTCATCGAGTAGTTGTTCGCACTCCTTTGTCCAGCATGGAATGTATTCTTTCCGCGCTCCTCTTGGTATTGAGTTATGTGCCGCTTTAATAATTAACTTCGTAAATCTGTCGTAATTTTCTGGAACTGGGGGAATTCTGTTTGCATTATTTTCAATGGTATCTTTAAACTTAACCCAGTTAGCCTTCCTGAGGTTCCAGCGGGCTATAGGGGGGCTCTTTATTACTGGTATTTGGATCCCAAGGTCTATAATAACTGGTCTGTGTTGGCTCCGAGGAATACGGCTCAGTACAGTTCTCTTGGACGGAAGTGCTATTCCAGTTTCTCCAGATGAGACAAAACAAAGATCGGGCGTTAATGTTGTGCCCCACGCTCCTGAACAGAAGGTGGGGGTATCTTTTGCATCGTATATTAATGTATAATTATTTATATCTGCCCAGTCTGCCAGCATGAGTCCTTCTTTGTCGCAAGACTGATAGCCCCATCTGGGGTGGTGGGAGTTAAAATCGCCAATAATGACTGCAGGGTGTTGTGGGTTAGGTAAAACAGGTTGTTCCCATTTTTCTGAAGGTGGCTTGTACACGTTATACACAGTCATATCGTTTAGTTTGATTCCCACGGCAAATTCGTGGTGCATAGTTTCCTCGATATTATCAACCAGTTCTTTCTTGATCAGTGTTGCAATACCGTGTTTATTATGGGCTTTATAGCCCACAATTTCATAGCCTGGTATTAGAAGTCTCGAGATATTTTCTTCTGATAGATGTGTTTCCTGCAAGGTCAGCACATCAATTTTTTCTTCTGTTAGTAGCTTTGTGAGGATGTCTCCTTTTGTCCTCGTGTATCCTTCTATGTTAACTTGGCATATACGTATTCGTCCACGCACTTGGCTCCGGGGGGGAAACTGAGGCATTTGTCTCGCTCTCTTGCGTAACTTCGCCTGTGAGGGCCGGGAGGTATTACTACGTCCGGCCGCCGTTTGGTGGTGACATTTGCTTCTCGTGTCGCAGCTCGTTCTGAGCATTTCGATTTTCTTCTCGCAATGCGATCGTTGTGCGGCACGATACTGGGGGGGGGGGGGGGGGGGAGGCCACGTCGAGGCTGTCACCATCTTCATAAGAAGAAGAACACCAACACCAAAAATGCAACAGGAGCGTAATATGTAAGAAATTGTCCACGCAACCTGTAAGTACGGTTCAAAACATTACTACTTAATAGGAAATACCAACCACCAGAACTGTTTATGACCTATAGGCACAGTGACAAAAAAATGTAAATTAAATAGCAATCATTTGTACATATTCCAGGCCACTGATGATGCCTTGCAGAAAATAAAGGCGAAACGCGTATGGCATTAAAATTGTGTTTTATTCAGTTGCTGTCAGACGGTCCGTAAGTAAAAATTATCAATATACCGTTCTGTAAATGTGTTTGATTGAATCGATAACACAAAATTGTATTCTGCTTTCTTTATAAAAACTGTGATGTCTTTTAGAGTGTAGGAAGTGCAATCCATGAGCAAATTATCTGTTTGGTCTTTGTCATATAATCTCTTTGGTTATCTTTAAAATTAAATAATTTTATTTAAATAATTTTGTGTAGAACTGCCAATATATGCAGATGTTCTGCTTTATTTAAAACTGTTTGTTTGCTGTTATGTAAACTGCTGACCTTCACTTAGGGTTCTTAGTTATGTCATATGTAAAAGGTGTTGTGGTTCCCCTCGGGAACGGAACTGTGTAGCGCGCGCAACTTGTAGTTGGCGTAGGTAGAAAAGGTGGAACAAACAGTCAGTCGGGGACGAGCTGCCAATCTGTGAACTGCCCATGTAAAGTTGTATATTGTGCTGGTGCCGAGAGAGGCTTTTCCTGACGCTTTCCAACGCCTCGGATGGATGGATGAAGACCTGGAATTTTCTGGAATTGCTATCTATCATCGCCACCAAGAAGTAACACAATATTCTACCTGCAAATCCACCTACTAACATGCAATCGCCACACCACTGTGCAATCACTGTAACGGAATACTGTAATAATGTACAGTGAAGGATCAGCTTATTGGATGTGTTAGTGTGCTCAAATATAAGGTAATGTACGGGGTGAGTCACCTAACGTTACCGCTGGATATATTTCGTAAACCACATCAAATACTGACGAATGGATTCCACAGACCGAACGTGAGGAGAGGGGCTAGTGTAATTGTTTAACACAAACCATACAAAAATGCACGGAAGTATGTTTTTTAACGCAAACCTAGGTTTTTTTAAATGGAACCCCGTTGGCTTTGTTAGCACATCTGAACATATAAACAAATACGTAATCAGTGCCGTTTGTTGCATTGTAAAATGTTAAATGCATTCGGAGATATTGTAACCTAAAGTTGACGCTTGAGTACCACTCCTCCGCTGTTCGATCGTGTGTATCGGAGAGCACCGAATTACGTAGGGATCCAAAGGGAACGGTGATGGACCTTAGGTACAGAAGAGTCTGGAACAGCACATTACGTCCACATGCTAACACCTTTTTATTGGTCTTTTCCACTGACACACATGTACATTACCATGAGGGGTGAGGTACACGTTCGACGGGCGTTTCACAGGACGTGGAGGACGCATAAATTAGCCAGCCCGTTCTCCTGATCTTACACCTCTGGACTTCTTTCTGTGGGGTACGTTAAAGGAGAATGTGTACCGTGATGTGCCTACAACCCCAGAGGGTATGAAACAACGTATTGTGGCAGCCTGCGGCGACATTACACCAGATGTACTGCGGCGTGTACGACATTCATTACGCCAGAGATTGCAATTGTGTGCAGCAAATGATGGCCACCACATTGAACATCTATTGGCCTGACATGTCGGGACACACTCTATTCCACTCCGTAATTGAAAACGGAAACCACGTGTGTACGTGTACCTCACCCCTCATGGTAATGTACATGTGCGTCAGTGAAAAAAGACCAATAAAAAGGTGTTAGCATGTGGACGTAATGTGCTGTTCCAGTCTCTTCTGTACCTAAGGTCCATCACCGTTCCCTTTGGATCCCTACGTAATTCGGTGCTCTCCGATACACACGATCGAACAGCGGAGGAGTGGTACTCAAGTGTCAACTTTAGGTTACAATATCTCCGGATGTAATTAACATTTTACAATGCAACAAACGGCACTGATTACGTATTTGTTTATACGTTCAGATGTGCTAACAAAACTAATGGAGTCCCACTTTAAAAAAACGTAGGTTTGTGTTAAAAAACATACTCCCGTGCATTTTTTTATGCTTTGTATTGACCAATTACACTAGCCCCTCTCTTCACGTTCGGTCTGTGGAATCCATTCGTCATTATTTGATGTGGTTTACGAAATATATCCAGCGGTAATGTTAGGTGACTCACCCTGTATAACTGAATTTATGTACCTATATTGATTTTTCCTTATCATAACACCTCTCAGGTTCCTCTCCGTTTGAACTAAAGTGATTACCGAGTGTCCCTACTGAAAGAACATTAAAGCCCAGTGTTTTGCTAATTTATGTCTCTTGAACATAGTAAAAAGAAAGTCAAAGTTCATGTGGCAAGAGAGTGAGTTAAAGTAAATGATGCATGCTGAAAATAATTTTCCTACTAAAACTACTTATTAAAGTGTTGTTGCCAACTTCAAAATTAAAAGTTCTTAAGACTGCGGCTTATAAAGTTTTGCTCAGTAAATGATCACATTGCTGCATGGTGCAAATCGCAGAAGGTGAGTCAGTATCTTACAAATATGTTAATTTTGTGTCTCACTGTAGTAAAAGTGGAAAACCGCAGTTGTGAGAAGTTATATACTCATGCTTGCTAAGCACTTGCTTTTTTTGGGTATTGAAAGTGTACTGATAGTGTAATAAGATCCACAAGTTATCCTTTATGCTCATGATAAATAACAATTAATAGAAAGACCACTGTTCATGAAAAAAATACACTACTGGCCATTAAAATTGCTACACCACGAAGATGACGTGCTAAAGACGCGAAATTTAACCGACAGGAAGACGATGCTGTGATATGCAAATGATTAGCTTTTCAGAGCATTCACACAAGGTTGGTGCCGGTGGCTACACTTACAACGTGCTGATATGAGGAAAGTTTTACGGTCGCAGGTTCGAATCCTGCCTCGGGCATGGATGTGTGTGATGTCCTTAGGTTAGTTAGGTTTAAGTAGTTCTAAGTTCTAGGGGACTGATGACCACAGCTGTTAAGTCCCATAGTGCTCAGAGCCATTTGAACCATTTTTGAGGAAAGTTTACAACCGATTTCTCATACACAGACAGCAGTTGACCGGCGTTGCCTGGTGAAACGTTGTTGTGATGCCTCGTGTAAGGAGGAGAAATGCGTACAATCACGTTTCCGACTTTGATAAAGGTCCGATCGTAGCCTATCGCGATTGCGGTTTATCGTATCGCGGCATTGCTGCTCGCGTTGGGCGAGATCCAGTGACTGTTAGCAGAATATGGAATCGGTGGGTACAGGAGGGTAATACGTAACGCCGTACTAGATCCCAACTGCCTCGTATCACTAGCAGTCGAGATGACAGCCATCTTATCCACACGGCTGTAACGGATCGTGCAGCCAACTCGATCCCTGAGCCAACAGATGGGGACGTTTGCAAGGCAACAATCATCTGCAGGAACAGTTCGACGACGTTTGCAGCAGCAGGGACTATCAGCTCGGAGACCGTGGCTGCGGTTACCCTTGACGCTGCATCACAGACAGGAGCGCCTGCGGTGGTGTACTCAACGACGAACCTGGGTGCACGAATGGCAAAACGTCATTTTTTCGGATGAATCCACATTCTGTTTACAGCATCATGATGGTCGCATCCGTATTTGGTGACATCGCGGTGAACGCACATTGAAAGCCTGTATTCGTCATCGCCATACTGGCGAATCACTCGGCGTGTTGGTATGTGATGCCATTGGTTACACGTCTCGGTCACCTCTTGTTCGTATTGACGGCACTTTGAACAGTGGACGTTACATTTCAGATGCGTTACGGCCCGTGGCTCTACCCTTCATTGGATCCATGCGAAACCCTACATTTCAGCAGCATAATGGACGACCGCATGTTGCAGGTCCTGTACGGGCCTTTCTGGATACAGAAAATGTTCGAATGCTACCCTGGCCAGCACATTCTCCATATCTATCACCAATTGAAAACGTCTGGTCAATGGTGGCCGAGCAACTGGCTCGTCACAATACGCCAGTCACTACTTTTGATGAACTGTGGTATCGTGTTGAAGCTGCATGGGCAGCTGTACCTGTACACGCCATCCAAACTCTGTTTGACTCAATGCCCAGGCGTATGAAGGCCGTTATTACGGCCAGAGGTGGTTGTTCTGGTTACTGATTTCTCGGGATCTATGCACCCAAATTGCGTGAAAATATAATCTCATGTCAGTTCTAGTATAATATATTTGTCCAATGAATGCCCGTTTATCATCTGCATTTCCTCTTGGTGTAGCAATTTTAATGGCCAGTAGTGTAATTTCTTTATTCAATAAAATAGTGAGAAGTAACCTGTTAGTGAATTCCATTTAACTTTCATTCTAAATAGAAAAGAATTTAGCTGATAGAGGTTTAACCTGTGACTAGTTCATAATTTTGCATTGAACTACATTTACAATTTTATGTCAGCTAGGAAAATGTTTGGAAAGTAATAATGAACCTATGTCCAATTTATGATTCTACAGTGAATATTAATAGTAATGTTATAAAGACCCTTCAGTTTGAATAATCCATGAAAGTAATAGTGTGTATTGTTATCTGTTATATTTATGCCAGTAGTTTGTTCTGATCTGTTAACTCCAACCTTAACCTGAACACACTGTATCCAGGTTGCAGAGTTCATTGCACTCGCATGTGGCAAAGTACAGGTTATGTTTGTCTGTTGAAGTTACTCACAACCTAATTTCTTAAACAAGAATGTTGATCATTCTCTTGCCTAATTTGGCTGGCGACCATTTTCTTTACTCTTTAAACAGTGTAGCTAGGTAAAATATTATTTGTTACTGTTTAAATGTTTACATAATTCTGACTTTCACTTCCGATAAGCCACCTCCGTTAGGTGCAACACGGTCAACACAACAAAATTCCTCTCAGAGGGTAACACTGCTCTGTTGCGTTATACCATAATTGCTTTTACAAGATAGTTTTAATAATAAATGAAAAGCACCAGTTTGCTTTTGTTCTACAATATTACTTCTATTGTTAACCGGTTTTCGGCTTACAAGGCCATCCTCAGATATTTACTGAGTATTATCACCATAGAAGTTAAATATTATCAGACAACATTGGAAGAGAAATAACACATCTAGATTGATGTAGAAACATACAGTAAGTAACATCTTTGCAATGAAATAGTAAAAACTGAACAGTACATAAATATCAGTGTAGTTGACAGGAAAACCTTCAGCACAGAACAGGAATAGCATGTCTACATAACAGTTTCTATTAATAAACTAATAAAATAAGATAAAATTAGTACTAGACAAGGCTGCATCAAGAGGTATGAAACACGTAGAGTGATACACAACCAATTAAAAAAGAAGAGACAGTTGTCAATGTAAATACAGAATACATAAGGGACTTAAGGAATATCAATAAGATATTCTTCTAATAATTATTAGAAGAAGAAATACGCCGGGAAAATTTCAGAAGTCACATCATTAAGATAAACAGAAATTAATAAATGCAGGAAAATTGAGGTGTTTGAGGGAACCTACAGTTTGAGAGGGTGGTAGTACTGCATTTTAACATTAACATTATAATCAAAGCAGTGGCTGTGTACAAGTTTTCATTAAATAAATGAGCAAAGTAAAATATGAACAGTATTTGATGAGACAACTACAAGGGGAGTTAAACATCGACAGTAATACAAGTACAAGTTAAAAGGAAACCCTTAACTATTGAAACTACAGCCTATGTGGAATACAAAGACAACTGCAACAAATAAAACAACTTAATGACTACAGGAAAATGGGAATAAGTAGGAAGAGAGAGTGTGGGAAGTAATGAACAACAGAGATGATTCTATGAAGTTTATGAGAGGGGAAGTGTTGAGTTGTGTCTGGTCATTTAGGATGAGATCTGGACTGTGAGCAAGATGTTTGTTAATTTCCAGGGCTTCCAGCAGGTTGAGTTTATGGCCTTTGTTTGCTAAGTGAAGTACACGGGACACTGGCTGGTAGTTGTGACCCTCACTCAGTACTCACTGGCCTTGTAAGCCGAAAACCGGTTAGCAATAAAAGTAATATTGTAGAACAAAAGCAAACTGGTGCTTTTCATTTATTATTATAATGTTGTTCTACCAAGAACCGACGGAAGATTCTGTTAATAAGATAGTTTTATTTCACGACCTGCCTTCAACTTTAAGGTTGTGGTATAGTAGTAGCAGGGAGAAGTGTAATAAGGTCTCAACACTCCGCAGTTCAGTGTGCTCACCTCGCCCGCCAGAGAAAAATGGGCTTCGTCTGTCCGTAGGATGGTCCTCGCGACAGAGTGGAGAGCGAAATCAAAATGTCGTAGCACGTCCTGTGGTGCAAGCTGCTGTACGATATGGATCTTGTATTAATACCATTCGAGAGAGGTTCGAAGCACCTTCCGTACAGTGGACCACGGGGTGTTCAACTGTTTTGACACGGCACGCGCACTTCCTGTCGATGGGGAATTGTCTGCCATAGCAACAGCCATATCATCAACTACCTGTGGTGCAACCGGTCGTCGGCCTCAACCCAGGGCGAAGCCCAGTTCTCCAGTCGATTCGTACTTCGTCATCATGCTCCGCACAGCAGGTGGAGAAAGAGAACCTTCCGTAATCCTTTCAGCCGACGATATTCCTGAAGTGCAGCTGGAGCATAACTGTTGTTTTGATTATAGGGCTTCACCAATAATGGTTGACACGTTGAAACCTTCCCTTCTCCTCTATATCACTTTTTTTTTACGCAACCTCCCCTTCTACAATAACCTGTGAAACCTTTCCTTAGGATTTCTATCTCTTGCTTAATAATAACAAATGAAATCTTCCCTTTGAAATTTATTCTCTTTCTCAATCTTCGCATACAAATTTAATTGCTGCTTATTAAAAGTGATTTTTTGATTATTTCGACGAAACATAGAATATGTCGTCGTCGTGGCCCTCAGTCGTTATCTGCAATAACCCAAAACTGTTCCTCACCTTTTTTACTGTTACTGGATCGCCATCTGACTGATACATCGAACTGCGACATGAATATACTTACTCTGGTTTACTATACTCTATTAGCTGCTGGTGGGCTGTCATAACAAGTGGCTGTATTTATTACCAAAGCTGACGTTATTCTTTAATAGCAAAGCTGACGTTATTCTTTAATTAATTTGACTGAAGTTACGTAATTCATAGTTAAACTTTTTCTTGACAACAACAAAATTTTGCAAAGTTTTACGTTGATGGTTTTTGGGGTGGATTATAATTAGAAATGCAATATTGCTGGCAAAAGTTAATTATATTCTGAATGAAATGATTTTACAAACGTTCAAATGGGACTTACTTTTTACAATAATCTTACAACTAGCAATGCGCAAACATACCATCAGTAGTCTTTCGCTTCGCAAAGAAAATAATTCAATAACATTAGTTCCTCTTATGATAATAGTTAGCTGATGTCTCTGTACATCCGTTTATAATCTCTTGTAAATCACAGCTGGTGGCTGGCAGGCAAACCGCTCCTCTCAACCTCTCGCTTCAGACCTGCTACCAACTCGCTTCACATCTCGCTTACTACTGACTTCCTACGAATGCTAAAGTGCTGTCTGTCCTGCCAACAATGCTTTCTGGTGCAGACAGTCCCTGCTACCATTACAAAATGTATCAGTGCGCGGTATTTCTCGCTCTTTTCTTAAAATGTATCCATACGCGGTCTCTCCCGCCCTTTTTAAAATTATATCAATTTACGGTCTCTCTTGCCGACAGTACTTTGGTGCAGACATTCCCTGCTACCACAATTATTTACAACATGACAAATATTAATTATCCCTACTTAGTCCTATTAATAAAATATAAACATCTTTAGTAAATTGTGGTTTGACAATAGACAATAGAAATATACACGTCTTACAACGTCAACAAGTGAACGGCGACCAGTCAGGTGTGTGAGACTATGAATCATGATGACTGATCGCGGATCTGGTGGCCATAGTCGGAACTGGACGGTGGCGCTGGGACACGTCGGAATCATGCACCCCATACTCTGGACATTAATGCTACCAAGTTTGGTACTCGTACAGTAATTAGTTTCCGTGTTATAACGTGTTAAGTACGGAACGTTTAATTATAACCATCACGTATTTTAATCCTTTGGTGGTTGATTGGGCACACAAGTCCCACTAAATTAATATGCAGTTTTCAGCGTTGAGTTCTACAAGGGTTGTCCAGAAAGTAAGAATTGGTTCAAATGGCTGTGGGCACCATGGGACTTAACATCTGAGGTCATCAGTCCCCTAGAACGTAGAACTATTTAAACCTAACTAACCTACGGACATCACACACATCATGCCCGAAGCAGGATTCGAACCTGCGACCGTAGCGGTCGCGCGGTTCCAGACTGTAGCGCCTAGAACCGCTCGGCCACTTCGACCGGCTGGGATAGAGCATTTCCGAGGAAGCGATGAAGTGGGAATTTTCCTGCACGACTATTTCGGGAGTATACTGTGAACATCAGGAATGCGGTAAAACATCAGATCACCAACATCGCTGCGGCCGGGAAAAGATCAAGCAAGAACGGGACCAACGACAACTGAAGAGAATCGTTCAGCATGATAGAAGTGCAACTTTTCCGCGTGTTGCTGCAGATTTCAATGCTGGGACATCAACAAGTGTCAGCGTGCAAACCATTCAACGACACATCAGCGATACGGGCTTTCGGAACCAAAGGCCCACTCGTGTAGCCTCGGTGACTGCACGACACAAAGCTTTACGCTTCGCCTGGGCCCATCAACACCGACAATGGACTGTCGATGATGGAAACACGTTGCCTGGTCGGACGAGTCTCGTTTCTAATTGTATCGAGCGGATGGACGTTTACGGGTCTGGAGATAACCTCATGAATCCGTGGGTCCTGCATGTCAACAGGGTGCTGTTCTAGCTGGTGCAGGCTCTGTAATGGTATGGGGCATGTGCAGTTGGAGTCTAGTTGGTGGAGGCTCTGTAAAGGTATTGGGCATATACGAGGTGCATTCAAGTTCTAAGGCCTCCGATTTTTTTTCTAATTAACTACTCACTCGAAATCGATGAAACTGGCGTTACTTCTCGACGTAATCGCCCTGCAGACGTACACATTTTTCACAACGCTGACGCCATGACTCCATGGCAGCGGCGAAGGCTTCTTTAAGAGTCTGTTTTGACCACTGGAAAATCGCTGAGGCAATAGCAGCACGGCTGGTGAATGTGCGGCCACGGAGAGTGTCTTTCGTTGTTGGAAAAAGCGAAAAGTCACTAGGAGCCAGGTCAGGTGTGTAGGGAGCATGAGGAATCACTTCAAAGTGGTTATCACGAAGAAACTGTTGCGTAACGTTAGCTCGATGTGCGGGTGCGTTGTCTCGGTGTAACAGCACACGTGCAGCCCTTCCCGGACGTTTTTTTTTGCAGTGCAGGAAGGAATTTGTTCTTCAAAACATTTTCGTAGGATGCACCTCTTACCGTAGTGCCCTTTGGAACGCAATGGGTAAGGATTACGCCCTCGCTGTCCCAGAACATGGACACCATCATTTTTTCAGCACTGGCGGTTACCCGAAATTTTTTTGGTGGCGGTGAATCTGTGTGCTTCCATTGAGCTGACTGGCGCTTTGTTTCTGGATTGAAAAATGGCATCCACCTCTCATCCATTGTCACAAGCGACTAAAAGAAAGTCCCATTCGTGCTGTCGTTGCGCGTCAACATTGCTCGGCAACGTGCCACACGGGCAGCCGTGTGGTCGTCCGTCAGCATTCGTGGCACCCACCTGGATGACACTTTTCGCATTTTGAGGTCGTCATGCAGGATTGTGTGCACAGAACCCACAGAAACGCCAACTCTGGAGGCGATCTGTTCAACAGTCATTCGGCGATCCCCCAAAACAATTCTCTCCACTTTCTCGATCGTGTCGTCAGACCGGCTTGTGCGAGCCCGAGGTTGTTTCGGTTTGTTGTCACACGATGGTCTGCCTTCATTAAACTGTCGCACCTACGAATCCACTTTCGACACATCCATAACTCCATCACCACATGTCTCCTTCAACTGTCGATGAATTTCAATTGCTTTCACACCACGCAAATTCAGAAAACGAATGATTGCACGCTGTTCAAATAAGGAAAACGTCGCCATTTTAAGTATTTAAAACAGTTCTCATTCTCGCCGCTGGCGGTAAAATTCCATCTGCCGTACGGTGCTGCCATCTCTGGGACGTATTGACAATGAACGCAGCCTCATTTTAAAACAATGCGCATGTTTCTATCTCTTTCCAGTCCGGAGAAAAGAAATCGGAGGCCTTAGAACTTGAATGCACCTCATACAGTTGGAGTCATATGGGACCCCTGATACATCTAGATACGACTCTGAGAGCTGATACATATGTAAGCGCCCTGTGTGATCACCAGCACCCATTCATGTCCATTGTGCATTATGACGGACTTGGGCAATTCCAGCAGGACATTGCGACACCTCACACGTCCAGAATTGCAACAAAGTGGCTCCAGGCGCACTCTTCTGAGTTTAAACACTTCCTCTGACCACTAAACTCCCCCAGACATGACATTATAGAGTATGTCTGGGATGCCTTGCATCGTGCTGTTCAGAGGAGATTTCAACACGCTCGTACTTCCACGAACTTAGGGACAGCCATGCAGGGTTCATGGTGTCAATTCCGTCCAGCACTACTTCAGACATTAGTCGAGTCCATGTCACGTCGTGTTGCGGCACTGCTGCGTGCTCGCGTGGGCCCTGCACCATATTGTGCAGGTGTACCAGTTTCTTTGGCTCTTCATTGTATTAGATGAGATACTGCCGCTGTGACGGTGTTGTCCTCGGCGGAACTGTCCCGGACAACACAAACCATTTATGCTACTACTATTATCAGTGGTTTTTTGTTTTTTTGGTCATCAGTCTACTGACTGGTTTGATGCGGCCCGCCACGAATTCCTTTCCTGTGCTAACCTCTTCATCTCAGAGTAGCACTTGCAGCCTACGTCCTCAATTATTTGCTTGACGTATTCCAATCTCTGTCTTCCTCTACAGTTTTTGCCCCCTACAGCTCCCTCTAGTACCATGGAAGTTATTCCCTCATGTCTTAGCAGATGTCCTATCATCCTGTCCCTTCTCCTTATCAGTGTTTTCCACATATTCCTTTCCTCTCCGATTCTGCACAGAACCTCCTCATTCCTTACCTTATCAGTCCACCTAATTTTCAACATTCGTCTATAGCACCACATCTCAAATGCTTCGATTCTCTTCTGCTCCGGTTTTCCCACAGTCCATGTTTCACTACCATACAATGCTGTACTCCAGACATACATCCTCAGAAATTTCTTCCTCAAATTAAGGCCGGTATTTGATATTAGCAGACTTCTCTTGGCCAGAAATGCCTTTTTTGCCATAGCCAGTCTGCTTTTGATGTCCTCCTTGCTCCGTCCGTCATTGGTTATTTTACTACCTAGGTAGCAGAATTCCTTAACTTCATTGACTTCGTGACCATCAATCCTTATGTTGAGTTTCTCGCTGTTCTCATTTCTACTACTTCTCATTACCTTCGTCTTTCTCCGATTTACTCTCAAACCATACTGTGTACTCATTAGACTGTTCATTCCGTTCAGCAGATCATTTAACGCTTCTTCACTTTCACTCAGGATAGCAATGTCATCAGCGAATCGTATCATTGATATCCTTTCACCTTGTGTTTTAATTCCACTCCTGAACCTTTCTTTCATTTCCATCATTGCTTCCTCGATGTACAGATCGAAGAGTAGGGGCGAAAGGCTACAGCCTTGTCTTACACCCTTCTTAATACGAGCACTTCGTTCTTGATCGCCCACTCTTATTATTCCCTCTTGGTTGTTGTACATATTGTATATGACCCGTCTCTCCCTATAGCTTACCCCTACTTTTTTCAGAATCTCGAACAGCTTGCATCGGTGTACAGATCGTTTAATTATACGATCATAATTGTGCTCATGTCCTCATAGAGTAAACAGCGGCAATGGTCACATGACGCATTTTTCAACAATACAGGGGGGATTCTTCGACGTCCCGTGTCGTTTCTTAGCAACAGTCTGAGTCGATTCGAATGGAGAGCAACGCGAATGGCGCTGTCCGAATTCAGCAAAATCTCAAGAAATCGTGAAATGCAGTAGGGGCACGGGCGACGATAGCGGTCTCTGGTAAGTCATTAATTAGCATCTGATTTCCGACAGTCCCTGGCAGCTAACACAAAGGCGTTAAATCGATTGCATCTTTCTGCGGACGCGTAACATTAATACTCACATCACGTATATTGAATGAATATGGAGATCTTCAACACAGCCGTTATGGGTCTAGTGAAGCAGGGGATACAACCCGTCGGCTTTGACCAATGACGTCATACCTTAGTCATGGATAGTAATGTCACCACTTCGAGACGTAGATAATAAAACAGTTCTGTGTTCCAATAAGCGCTATCATTAAAATAATTGAATGTGAATCTAAAAGCGATCGCTCGGTATTCGTTAAATTATTAATCGTGTGATTTAATTAAGTTAATTGTTTGCTTCTTATTCAGACGGTACTTAATAGTTTTCGTAGTGATATCGAGGTAATTTGGAGTATTAGTTTTTTTACTGTAGAACAATTTTTGGTGTCTTATTTTCTTTTATAGGAATGGATTTGTCTGTCCCAATGAATCTTGACGATTTAAGAGAAGCCGTGGGCGAAGACATGTTGACCCCAATTTGCTTCTTGCAAATGTGTGGTCTCATTGCTGAATACGTCCGATGTCGTGAGTGCGGCGAACATATGCGCCTCACCAGTGTATCAGGTCGCCGTACGAGTTATTCGTATGGCGCTGCAGCAAAGATCGGTTGTGGCGGTCTATGACGAGGGGAACGTGGTTCGAGAAATCTAAAAAGGGGAGGCCGCCAATTGTGAAATTCAGATTCGGTTCATACTGCGCATAATAAAAGCTCATGGCCAGAGGTGTAATGTGGCAAAGCACCAAGATGCACTTCTCAGCCATTGTCGAGAAAATCGACAGTTAAAAGAAACCGTTGTCGTGAAATACTCTCTACGATTAATATTTTTGTACAGCGTCGTGGCGCAGCGGTAAGCGCTCGGGTTCCTAATCCGAAGGTCGCCGGATCGAATTTCGCGCCATGCAATATTTTTTATTATTCGTTTTTTGAAATTCATATATATATATATATATATATATATATATATATATATATATATATATATATATACAGCCTCCATTTTTCCGTTTGTTTAACAGGCTGTACCAAAGCTCCCACGTCCGCACTGATTTTTAACGATGTTATAAGTTGCGCTAGGGACCGCATCTACCTTCTTTCGAAGTTAGCAGGTTACTACGCTGTTATGCGGCAGTTCGTTTCGGCCCATTCAACATCTGTCCTCCAAGTGTAACGAGCGAGTAACGGAGTTTATATTTCATACCTGCCACAGCAAATTTGTGTTCGTGGGGTCTCTATTCCAATTCGAACGTTTGACTTACGCTATACGTATTCGTTTCGGAATATCGTTTCTACGTCTTCCGTTAACTATACGTGGTTAACATTGTGAAGACAATTAGTAACATTTGTGAAATACAACTTTGTTTGCGGAAAACATAATGATGTTCGAAGTCGCCAGTTTTTCCACGACAAACGACTTCCGACAACTTAATATGTGCATAATTGCTGCAACTGATTGCCGGAAATTATATGTATATATATATGAATTACAAAAAACTAGTAATAAAAAAATTTGCATTGCGCGAGATTCGATCCGGCGACCTTCGGGTTACGAACCCGAGCACTTACCGCTGCGGCACGACGCTGCAGAAAATTGTTAATCGTAGAGAGTATTTCACCGCAACGGTTTCTTTTAACTGTAGATTTTCTCGACAACGGCTGAGAAGTGCATCTTGGCGCTTTGCCACATTACACCTCTGGCCATGAGCTTTTATTATGCGCAGTATGAATCGAATCTGAATTTCACAATTGGCGGCCTCCCCTTGTAAGCTCGCCCTGAGAGACATAATGAAAATCACAAACGGTTGGTGTTTAAGATATCCTGTGTGGCTCTGTTTGCACGAATGTCGTATGAGTAAGCGTATGGTAGTAGACTGCTACTCGTTTTGTAGGGAAGTTTGTGGGGAATATGTGGTAAGACATAGCGGGCCGTTGGGGGGTGGGGGGGGGGGGGGGCGAGTGTTATGGTCGAAATTGACGAATCGCATTTTGGGAAAAGGAAGTACAATGGGGGGGAACCTTTGGTGGGATTGTGGGTGTGAGGGCAGTAGTTTCAGGTCAGCATTGTGACGATGTAGTGTTCAGAGTAGTACCAAATAGAAGTAAGGATGTTTTGGTTAGGTTAATTGAAGATCAGGTTGCAGAGGGTTCTATTGTTATTTCAGACGCGTTTTCTTCGTATAGGGATTTAGGGGATAGGGGTTATCAACATCTAGTAGTAAACCACAACACTGAATTTAGATCTCTATCGCCAGGCGCCTGCACTAACAGCATAGAGGGGTACTTGGTCAGCGGTAAAATCTCTTACAGGGAAAGGGAAACGTCAGATTTCGACTCTTGAAAGCCACCTAGATGAGTATTCGTGGAGACAAAATATTCCGCGGACATATTGCCTGTTTAAATGTTTTACTAAACACGTTGGCAAGATGTACCGTCCCAAACATCGCAGTTAATTTTAGAGAGGGGGAGGGAGGGAAGGGGGGTTGGTGAATGTGTGTGTGTGTGTGTGTGAGTGTGTGTGAGGAAGAGAGGGAGGGAGGGAGGGAGGGAGAGGTTTCGTAATGTCGTGTTTGTTGTGAGTGTGGGTGTGTGATTTTTGTTAACTGTCTGTCTAGGCGAGCTTCCGTTATTCCTCGACGTTTCCATGTGGTAAGTTCACTTTTCCATTTGCTTCTTTCACTGTATTTCACTATTTTGCCATATTTCACTGTTTTATTCCACCAATATGTGTATCTTCGTGTTGTGAAGTACGTAACAGAAATTTGACAGCTGTCGATCTTGTTTCGTTTTCCAGCTCTAGTATCAGTACGACATTTTCGAATGTGCATTTGCGAAACCCCCGGCACAACTAAACTTTGTATGCCGTGTTTCATTTAGGGTTTACTGAAGCGGAGGATACATCGTTCAAGTGAAGAACACAACGGTAATGCTAGTGAAAACGAAGAAATCGACTTACGACACACTCGTTTTCCGTACTGTACTTAGGCAACACACTTCGAATGAGCTTTTAATTTGTATCGGGTGTTTCATTTACGGTTTAGTGAAACAGGCGATACATAGTTCAAGTGAACAACAGGACAGCAATGCTACTTAAAACTAAGAAATCGACGTACGCTAAACTTGTATCCCGTACTGCACTTAAGCAATATAGTTCGAAAGTAGATACAACTGACATACTCGTGCATGTAACGTGATGTACTCTTTGCTAGTAATATATTCCATTCATTTCTTTCCATTGTATTTTGCGGAGAAATACTAAGATACAAACACGCGATATCGTTAACGTGAAAATACTACTGGCCCTTATATATGTGAAGTACAGTTTCTCTCTCTCGCATTCCTTTGTTTCTGAACATTCTTCTCAGCTCTTTCATCTTTGTAATACATGCTCTCTGGCGAATTCTGACGTCATTGGTCAAAGCCGACGGGTTGTATCCCCTGCCGTTATATTCGACGTAATTTAATTTTCCAAATCCGTCGTCGAGACCGCTTATCACAGTTCGTCTAAAGCAGTTTGTGTTGCAGAACCATTAACGTCATTAATCTTGCAATTAGAGTAAGATCGAAATACTACAAACTATACGTGTTCCTACGGAGATGCACATGTCAAGTGCTTACTGTACAAGCTTAGTACATCGCGATGCTGCCGTGAAACACACGTTTTCCATGCCCCTGTCGCAAGAAATAATATACTTTCTAACGTATTTTAAATAAATGTCAGGCATTAAGCTCTATTTTGAGTCAAATCTAGCGTCCGATTCCACCAGTCCGCTTTGACCAATGACGTCCCGAGTGAAGGACGCCGTGAGTTTACGATGCGAAGGATGGAAGTGGCTTGTTATTAAATTTCATCTGTGGTTGTCTTAGTAACTGCCGTAAACTATGCTGTTTATTACAAATATATTGCGATTTCTCAGGTTGTGGGGTAGGCAAGAACCTAAGTGCACAGCTTAAGTTGCTGCTCGCTAATCAGGTAGCAATCTTGTTTGTAATCTTAGTTCTCATAAATATATATGACTATTTTTTCCGAATATGGCACCATTTACAAAGGTAGGGTAGGCCAGAAACTTGAGAGCACAGGTGCGACTGTCTGGCATTACCGGTATGTATAATGCTGCTTCTCACAAACATTTGGTTGCTTTTCTCCGAATGTGCCATCACCGCTGAGTGTGAGATTAGGCAGCAACCTAAGAGGACAGTTATAGACGTCAATTATAGTTCTTCATCCCACGGTTCGTTAGTTTTCGTGGTTTTTCATTGTTTGTTGTTATTCCTTTTAGGATTATTTGTTTATTTATTTACTTTTTGTGTCTATATACCGTAGGTCAAGTCACATTGTCGATTCCAACGTTAGTTATGTTTCCCGTTCTTCCAGTAGCATAACGAGTGATACGAAAAAATTAAACGTTTGACGAAATAACTAACAGTCAATAAAAATCATGAAAATAACGGAACTTGGAATCAAAAATTAGAGTGATACCATACATGGCAATTCTCAAAGAGTGTCCAGTACGCACCTGCAACAACAGTAGTACAGAGAGTAACACGAAAACAGAAATCGTATAACTGTGAAGTCTTTTAGAATTTTCATGCGTGATACCGCTCAAATTGGTAACTGCACGTACCATTATTATGTCATTTTCATTAGGGGTGGCTCCCAAATTCCTTTAGGATTTTCCTGTATGGTATCGCTTCCTGTACTAATGCAAAAAAGCGATTAATAGCAAACTTTCGAATCGACAACTAGAACTGACCTATACAGCTCACTTCTGGTTATCGATTGTTCAAATGTGTGTGAAATCTTATGGGACTTAACTGCTAAGGTCATCAGTCCCTAAGCTTACACACTACTTAACCTAAATTACCCTAAGGACAAACACACACACACACACACACACACACGCATGCCCGAGGGAGGACTCGAACCTCCGCCGGGACCAGCCGCACAGTCCATGACTGCAGCGCCTTAGGTTATCGATTCCAAGATTTGTTATTTTTTCGTTACGTGTGTAGTGACTTTTCTCTTAGAAATTCTGTGTTGCTTTCTTCTTATTTCCCGATAATGTCCTGCTTACGTTTCCTTTGAGTTGCTATTTATTTCATTTTGCAGTTCTTGTGTTAGATTTTAGTTTGTGCCCGTTCAAAACTCCACCCCTCCGTTCAAAACTCCACCCTCCTAAGATTCAATACTTCTTATTAAGACCTGCCGCTATTCCACAATATTACGAGTTTACTATGCGTGATGCTGCAATGAACTTTTAAGATAGTCTGTGGTTCTTTCACTTCCTAGCGTAAGCTATAATAATAATTCAGGCACAGAGAACCAGAAGGGCCCAAAGCATATATGTTAAGTTTACGGAAAAATCAGATACTTGTGAAAATCAAATTTGCAGGGAAACCACCAGTCTCATAGGTTTGACTTGTTTTTTTTTTTTTAACATCCTTCCTATAAAAACCATGTAATATTTATTATTGTTATTATTACTGTTGTTATTCTTATTGTTAATTTACAAAATTTTTGTATATAGGCTAGAGACAATAGTTTTTTTAATTGTAGTATAGTTTGTAATTAACGTAAAACTAGAATCAGGACATAAGTAACAGCCACCTAATGCGCCACACATATAGTTGTGACCTGTCCCAACACTTTATATTCCTCGTTGTCATCATTTTCATTAAGCACGTTCTCTGGCTTGAGGCTCAGACGAAACTGTCTGTTCACTTTAGGCATGAGTTGTCGTTGTTTTGTTAACTCTATGTGTTTCAAGTTTGAAACAGTATTTTGTTAAGAGCTCGTGTTTCAAGGTTGGTATTTGCCTTCCACCTACAGGGCACTAGGATTTGCGAGGCATCTACACACTGTGGAGAAATAGCAAACTGTGGTCTCCCTCGATGTGACTTGAACAAAATGGCGGCCTCCCACTATTCCAATCAAGAATACGTTGCTTTAAACAATGTTCACGGAAACCCGTTGAAGATTTTATCATTTCAAAATTTCTTAAAAGTACATTGTTACGATGAACACCAGTTTTAGGTGTGATAGAGAGGTCGATAACACTCTTAAATGTTCTAAAATCCTCAACATCCATTTTACAAATTGGAATACTGAAACCATGGAGCTTGATTTTGTGGTGGGGCATTTACCCTAAGAGCTTCCAGATTTTATGAAGAAATGGGGGTCAGTGTAGCCGGTGAGCGTTGATACAGCTTTTCGCAATCGTTCATATACAGGGTGTTTCAAAAAGCACTTTATAACTTTAAAAATTCATATACATTTATTGAAAGAAGATATAGACCTGGGTTTAATGTTATTTTGTAGGGAAACACATCAAGTTATTTTTTTACCTTAAACTAAAGATGTTGTATGTGGCTTCCGTTGCTTATCCTGCACACATTCCATCGGAGTCAACTTCTTCTCAAACTCCTTGTAGCGTTGCAAGTGTAACTTGCTTAGTGGCGGCATAAATTCTTGCTCAAGTTCAGGTAGAGAAGCTGCCACAGGAGGTATAAAGCACAATATCCTTGATGAATCCCCATAAGAAAATCGAGCGGTGTCAGGTTTGGGAAATGCGCGGACCATGCAATTGGTGCATCGCGGCCAATCAATTGACCTGGTAAGTGGTCACTGAGAAAATCCCAGATGTCAGCCCGGTAGTGGGCTGGTGTACCATCTTGTATGAAGTAAACATTTCGAGCTGTGGTATCAAAAATTGCAACATATGTAGGTACGCTGTCCCATTGATGGCTCTCTCACGGAAAAAGGGGCCGTACCCCTTGTTCTTGCCGAATACACAAGAAGTGTTCAGTTTAGGGCTATCACGAACACGATGCAATATTTGATGTTGATTTTCACTGCCCCAAATCCTACAGTTAGGTGTGTCAACCTTGCCACTTAAGTGAAAAGTCGACTCGTCAGGAAAGAGGATTTTGTCGAAGAAATTTTCATCCTCATGTAAGCAATTTAACATATCCGCGAAGATGTTCTTGCGAGCAATTTTATCAGTGTGTTTTATTGCTTGTACAATCGTCAATCTGCACGGTTTCAAATACAAACGGTTTCTCAACACTCGCCAAATGGTCATATGTGGGGTTTACAGTTCGCGAGATGCGCGCTGGGCCGGTTTCGTAAGGCTGTTGACAAAAACTTGTCTCACTCGCTCAATGACGTCATCAGATGCGCTTGGACGACCTGATGATTTCCCATGTCTTACTCAGCACCCTGTTTCTACAAAACATTTATGCCACTCATAAACTGTAGGCCTACTAGGAAGATCTCTAGCGTACGGAAATTATTTTGTACTGTGTCGCCGACTTTCATTCTTCAAACCAAAACACACAGCCAGCACGCTCAGATGGCCCAGTGGATATCCCGTCAAAAACTGAACACAGATCATGCATGAAAAAAGGAGGAAGGTGTACTGAGCTGCGAGAAAAAAGTAAAAATTATAAGTGAACGATTGAAGCTTAGCAAGTGTAGTGCTGAGCGCAAGTGAACAGCTGTGGCGTCATGGAAAAGTGTGTTCGGTATTTGACTGTGAAACTGACGAGCCAGGTTCGAAACTCTCTGGTGGTACTTATTTTTATTTTCTTCACAACATTATGAACTGTCCGTTCGGTCATTGAAATGTTTGTTCTCTTTCCATAATCTTGGCACTTGTTATACTATAAACTGGTTAGAGAATATGAGTCATGAATGCGTTACCGTTGCAGGTAAACGTCGTGAATAGTGAGAGCAGGCGGAGTACCATATAGATGTCTCACATAAATGAAAACAAGTAAACCAGTGTGAACTATGATACAACAAAGGAGTTCGAGAGTTAAAACTTCCAAAAAGAAACGCAACTTCAAAAACGTTAAAAACATTTGTTTTCACAGAACACAGTGAAAGTATGTGATTGTGAAACGGTTGCGTTCATTTTTTGCAGCTTATGTAACAAACTTCGAGTGCTGTTCAATAAAGAATGATCATAATTTTTTTGACAACATACCTTTATCATTCTCATAATTTTGATGCTCCTTCTCAAAGTAGTCTCCCATGAATCCGATGCACTTGTCCCAGCGTTTCTGCCACGCTTCAAATACGTGCTGGAACCATTTTTCGAGACATCCTTCAAAATCGCTTCCGCAGCCTTCGCCACTGATTCTGATGGTTGATAACGCCTCCCTCAAAGGCGTTTCTTCATGTTAGGGAATAGAAAAAAGTCACTTTGGGCTAACTCCGAACTATAGGGAGGGTGAGGGATGCACTTCACGTTGATTCTTGCAAGATATTCAGCAACAACATTGGCAATATGCGGCCGCGCATTATCGTGGTGCAGCTTCCAGCCTGCTTCACGGAAATATGGTCTTTTGCGCCTGATACAGACTTAAAATGTTCTTAGGACATCCCTGTAGTATTGTCCAGTTACTGATGTGTGTACAGGTACAACATCCTGATAAACCACTCCATGAATATCAGAGAATGAGATGACCCTAACTTTCCCAGCAGAAGCAACCACTTTTGCTTTTCTTTTGCTGGGTGGGGGGTTGGTGATGAAGGAGATTTCCACACTGAGCTTTGATTTTTTCTCTCACTATCAAAATTATGTAGCCAAGCTTCATCAGCAGTGAATACATTTGAAAGAAACTTTGGATCTTCCTCTACTATCGACTTTAACTGCATGCACATCTGCACACGAATGTCATTTTGTTCGGGAATCGACTGTCTTGGAACCCATCGCGCACAAACACGTGTCATGTGTAATTTTTCTGTCAGCAACGTGTGGGTGGCACCCAATGAAATGTAGAGTATTTCAGGAAAGTGATCTTAAGGTAACTCGTCGATCCTCTCTCAAAAAATGGTTCAAATGGCTCTGAGCACTATGGGACTCAACTGCTGTGGTCATTAGTCCCCTAGAACTTAGAACTACTTAAACGTAACTAACCTAAGGACACCACACACATCCATGCCCGAGGCAGGATTCGAACCTGCGACCGTAGCAGTCGCACGGTTCCGGACTGCGCGCCTAGAACCGCGAGACCACCGCGGCCGGTGATCCTCTCTCACAATGACGGCAGCAGTGTTGGTGTTTTCTTCCGTAAGAGCAGTAACTGGAGCACCGGGTCCACCTTCCTTTGAAATTGATTGTCTCCCCTCCTTAAACATTTTAAACAGCCTTCGAGCTGTGCTATAGGGAAGAACAGACTCTCCATAGGCCTCCTGTAACATTGTAGAGGCCTCAGTTGAAGATTTGTTGAGACGAAAGCAGAATTTCAAATCCGCATATTGTTCCTTGCGTGTTACCTGCATTGCAGCGGAAGGCGACACTGAACATGTCTGACCTTGCCTGCCTCTCACAGGCGGGAACCAGGAGTCCCAACATTGAAAATACTGCGGGCTGTTTGCTGCACATTAAGCTAACAGAATGTCGTAAGAGTAAATTTTAGCGCTAGAAATTACGACCATAAAAAATTATGGTAATTCTTTATTGAACAGCCCTCGTATATGTTTTCGTCATTTCCTTGGGAGTGACCACTTTCAAATTCACACGAACACCTAAATCGGGCAAGGAGGCATATCTCACTCACTCACCAGGCGTACAAATTAGGTACCTCTGTAAGAGATTCGTGTCATATGACACACATTCTGTCAGTAATGCCGTGTCTGATACACTAGACATGTTTTCCGGTGGAGGATTCGATTGTCTCTCTGTCATCAAACGCTTGCGCTTCCCAATCGAGAGCCACTTCCTTTCGGCCGCTAATAGAGTAGTTGAGCAGAATCTACTGTCATTATAGGTCCCTTCCTCACACTTCAGTGTTGCAAACGGACGTTACACCACGATACAGACACAAATTTGAATACGGCGAACGGTAAAAAAAAGTTTTTGGCACACGGGAGGTTTGAACACAGCTCGCCTGCTTGATAGTCCAACACCTGACCACTTTTTTATGTAGGGTCAAGGAATAGAAGGAATGGTCTGGGAGCGAAGCGAGCAGGGGTCATTGTACGAGGTCTGGACATGATGTCTCCGTCCCCAAACGGGAACTTATGGAACGGGCAAATGGCCACAGGAGATTATTCATTCGTTTTTTGACAAAAAAAAAAAAATCCGCATTTCTCCTGATTTGTCTCTGAAAGAAAGAAAAACAAACACAAGGTAACACTTCTGTAACACGCACACACAGCGTCGATACTCTACGGACGCCGGCGCTCTTTTTTCATGGCATGTCTTCTTGTAATGTCGTGTACGTACCGTTATCTGATCATCTGCTTGTGTGAATGTATCACATTATCTCCTGCGATGAATAATCCAACTATGGGGCGGATCGTGGAAGATGCTCCGCAAGAATTTCGAGAAGTGTTGACTGTACTTAGGGTTCTTCACAATAGCGCAATGAGGATCGTTGAAACAGTTCCAAAAATCCATGAGTTCTATAACACCACCTCCAAATAAATAATGAATCGCTTGACCTCTGATGCACGTGACGGTGTAGTCTTTCGTCCTCGGGTAGAGGACAATGCGGGAATTGACATAAGGGGGCGACGTCTGTAAATAGAGAGCCGTCATTAAGTATTTACTGTCAATCGTCGGTGTCGATTACATCGATTTAAAAATTCATATGATTTTATCATAATCAGAAATAAGATGGAGCAAATTAACTGAACTATCGATTTGAAAACAACTGCGTCGGTTGTATTAGCTCTCTTCATCCATTATATTTACAGAAAGAGTCCTCCACTTTTAACCAGTTACTGTGGTTTGGTCTCTTACGAAGAAAAACATTCGAAAATCGAATCTGTATTTGGACATACTGTCATTCTCACTAAGACAAAATTTGGTACAGTTACCATGTTTTGTTAGGTTGCTATGGATGACGTTAAGTACATTTGCAATAAGTTTCTCACACTGTTCGGTCTGCCACCCTGCACTCAACGCAAAACATTTTCACGTAGACGTACTTGTTGTTGGGTTGTACTTTTTTTCTCTGTTGTGTGTGTGTGTCTACATATTCTGAGTAGACACAGCTGAGACAAAGTACATGAACAGAGATGCTAACGCACTGGTACTGCGGACGGGACTCTATACCAGATGGGGAGTGGTGAGACAGTCAACTACACTGAAGTGGTATAGGCATGTGTATTCAAATACAGAGATACGTAAACAGGCAGAATACGGCGTTGCGGTAGGCAACACCTACATAGGACAACAAGTGTCTGGCGCAGTTATTAGATCGGCTACTGCTGAAACAATGGTAGGTTATCAAGATTTAAGTGAGTCTGAACGTGGTGTTATAGTCGGCGCACGAGCGACGGGACACAGCATCACCGAGACAGTGATGACGTGGGGATTTTCCCGTACCACCATTTCACGAGTGTACCGTGAATATCAGGAATCTGGTAAAACATCAAATCTCAGACATCGCTGCAGCTGGAAAAAGATCCCGCAAGCAAGGGACCAACGACGACTGAAAAGATTCGTTCAGCGTGACAGAACTGCAACCCTTCCGCAAGTTGCTACAGATTTCAGTGCTGGGACATCAACAAGTGTCAGCGTGCGATCCACTCAATGGAACATCATCGACATGGGCCTTCGGAGCCAAAGGCCCACTCGTGTAGTCTTGATGACAGCTTGACACAAAGCTTTACGCCTCGCCTGGGCCCATCAACACCCATTGAACTGTTGATGAATGGAAACATGTTGCCTGGTCGGAAGAGTCTCGTTTCAGATTGTATCGAGCGGATGGACGTGTACGTGTGTGGAGACAGTCTCATGAATCCATTGACTCTGCATGTCAGCAGGGACTGTTCGTTGGAGTGATAGGGGACCCCTGATACGTCTCTGACAGGTGACACGTACATAAGCATCCTGTCTGATCACATGCATCCACTCATGTCCATTATGTATTCCGACGGACACGAGCAATTCTAGCAGGACAATGCGGTGCCCCACACGTCCAGAACTGCCACAGAGTGGCTCCAGCAACAGTCTTCTGAGTTTAAATACTTCCGCTGGCCACCGAACTCCCCAGACATGAAGATTATTGAGGCTGGCCTGCTCTGTAAAGTGGGACAGAAGTGGTCTGTGGCATTTCTGCCGAGAGAGCACAATTCTGGTGCATGCACAATTGTTTTGGAGCACACCGTTCATCGAGCATTGGTGAACATGCAGCTTCGTAACAGACCACACCTGCGTGTTCTCATCTTGACCCAACGACATCGTTAATTACGATTCCAAAGGGCTCGGGACCATCGGGATTCGACAGTCGATCGATGGAAACGTGTCGGCTCTTTGGGTGAATTACATTTTTGCTACACTCGGTCGATAGGCGCCTCCACAAACGCCGTCATCGAGGTGAGCGGCGGCTCGAAAGTGCAGCGCGGCACCGACTCTGGCTGGTGGGGTGGGAGCAGTATTACGCTATGGGAGACACTCTCCTGCGCTTACATGGGATCTGAGGTAATAATCGAAGATATGCTGACAGCTGCGAACTATGTCCGTCCGTACACACAGGTCTATTACAAATGATTGAAGCGATTTCGTAAATTCACTGTAGCTCCATTCATTGACATATGGTCACGACACGCTACAGATACGTAGAAAAACTCATAAAGTTTTGTTCGGCTGAAGCCGCACTTCAGGTTTCTGCCGCCAGAGCGCTCGAGAGCGCAGTGAGAAAAAATGGCGACAGGAGCCGAGAAAGCGTATGTCGTGCTTGAAATGCACTCACATCAGTCAGTCATAACAGTGCAACGACACTTCAGGACGAAGTTCAACAAAGATCCACCGACTGCTAACTCCATTCGGCGATGGTATGCGCAGTTTAAAGCTTCTGGATGCCTCTGTAAGGGGAAATCGACGGGTCGGGCTGCAGTGAGCGAAGAAACGGTTGAACGCGTGCCGGCAAGTTTCACGCGTAGCCCGCGGAAGTCGACGGATAAAGCAAGCAGGGAGCTAAACGTACCACAGCCGACGGTTTGGAAAATCTTACGGAAAAGGCTGAAGCAGAAGCCTTACCGTTTACAATTGCTACAAGCCCTGACACCCGATGACAAAGTCAAACGCTTTGAATTTTCGGCGCGGTTGCAACAGCTCACGGAAGAGGATGCGTTCAGTGCGAAACTCGTTTTCAGTGACGAAGCAACATTTTTTCTTAATGGTGAAGTGAACAGACACAATGTGCGAATCAGGGCGGTAGAGAATCCTCACGCATTCGTGCAGCAAATTCGCAATTCACCAAAAGTTAACGTGTTTTGAGCAATCTCACGGTTTAAAGTTTACAGCCCCTTTTTCTTCTGTGAAAAAAACGTGTATCTGTACATGCTGTAAAATTGGCTCATTCCACAACTGGAGACCGACAGCGCCGACTTCATCTTTCAACAGGATGGTGCTCCACCGCACTTCCATCGTGATGTTCGGCATTTCTTAAACAGGACATTGGAAAACCGATGGATCGGTCGTGGTGGAGATCACGATCAGCAATTCATGTCATGGCCTCCACGCTCTCCCGACTTAACCCCATGCGATTTCTTTCTGTGGGGTTATGTGAAAGATTCAGTGTTTAAACCTCCTCTACCAAGAAACGTGCCAGAACTGCGAGCTCGCATCAACGATGCTTTCGAACTCATTGATGGGGACATGCTGTGCCGAGTGTGGGAGGAACTTGATTATCGGCTTGATCTCTGCCGAATCACTAAAGGGGCACATATCGAACATTTGTGAATGCCTAAAAAAACTTTTTGAGTTTTTGTATGTGTGTGCAAATCATTGTGAAAATATCTCAAATAATTAAGTTATTGTAGAGCTGTGAAATCGCTTCAATCATTTGTAATAACCCTGTACTTGATGTCTTCCCAAATGGCGATGTCATCTTTCAGCAGTATAATTGCCCGTACCTGGGAGCCAGAGTGGTTTGGGGAGCATTATCTCAACCCAGGTTGATGTCTCGACGACTAGATTCACCAGATGTAAATCCTATGGAACCCATAGGGTCGCTATCGGGTGCCATCTCCACGTACGCATATCAGCGGCCTGTTATTTACGCGAATTGCATATACATATAGTGCCACATACCTCCACAAACCTACCAACAAACTGTCGGATCCATGATATGCGGAATCAGTGATGTATTTCGTTCCAAAGACGGACGAACAATTTATTAAACAGGTGGTCATAACGTGTTGGCTCATCAGTGTATGCTTACTGTGACGCAGAAAAAATTACTCACTATGCTCCATACCCCTTCAACTGAACATATTTATTCAGTCACATGCAGATGTTATAATTCTGTATGTAATATAGTACGAAGAGACAATATCTATGATAACAGCTTACCGTCTTGATATTTGGTTTCTACAATATGAGGAAGTACAAATAATTGCTACAGATGTGGAAAAATTTGCATAGCGAGATAGTAAAACACTAGACTCACAACTTCAGCACTCCAGCAATATTCAGCCATCTAGTTTTCACAGTCTTCTAGATGCTAAGAGAGTGGTGGTGGATGTTGGAATGTTTAAGGGGGACTAAACAGCGAAGGTCATCAGTCCCCTATTCCAAAAACAGGCGAGACATAAATTCGCGGAGCAGGTAAAATCCCAAGGGGAAGGTGACTCCGCCCCAGACACTGAAAGAACACAAATGCGGCAACGAACACTACAGACAAGAAGAGTACAGATTAACACCAGACAGAAAGAAACAGAAGAAAAGAAGATGGCCGAAGACTGGTTGACTGACCACGAGAACAAAAAAAGGGAAAGAGTCAACCATCTTACGACACACTGAAATCTGCAACCAAATATGAGACACTCGAGGAGAAGAGACACAGAAAGGGAAAGGTGCAGGACCTCCCTAAATGGAACTATAAAAAGGACTACCACGGATAAAATTTAAAACGTCATCAGCCATGGAGGCATCGTCGCATAAAACCAAAGGCAAAGTGCCCGGGAGAATAAAAGACTGCCGGAGGGTAGCAGTCGGGGACACTCCAACAAAATGTGGGCGACCGTCAGCCGGGACCCTCACCGACACAGAGGGGGATCCTCCTGACGCAAAAGATGGCCGTGCGTCAGGTAGGTATGGCCGATGCGGAGCCGACACAGGATGACAGAGTCCCTGCGAGAAGCCCGCAGGGAGGAGCGCCACACATCGGTCGTCCCCTTGACAGCCCGCAGTTTATTCGGGGATGTCAGGCCACGCCACTCAGCAGCCCACATCCCAAGCACCTTACGGCGCAACGCCAACTGCTGATCTCGAGCTGGGAGGCCGACCCCCAAAGCTGGGGCGTCGATCGCCCCTTTGGCCAGCCTGTCGACACGTTCGTTCCCCGGGATGCCAACGTGACCTGGCGTCCAAACAAAGACCACCGAACGACCAGAGAGGGTAATGGCGGAAACAGGCTCCCGAATAGAGGATACCAGAGGAGAAGAGGGATAGCAGCGGTCGATGGCCTGGACGCTGCTCAGGGAGTCACTGCAGATGACGATGGACGTACCTGAGCAGAAACGCATATGCTCAAGAACGCGCAGGATGGCCACCAGCTCTGCAGTAAAAATACTGCAGCCAGTCGGCAAGGAGCGCTGTTCAACATGGGCAGCGTGAGCAAAAGCGTAGGCAGTGCGACCATCAACCAGGGAACCATCAGTGTAGACAGTCTCACAGCCCGAAAATGAGGCGAGGAGCGCAAGAAACCGGCGACGGAGGGCCACAGGCGGAACCGAGTCCTTGGGTCCCTGTGCCAAGTCCAGACGGATGGACGGCCGGGGCAAACACCGGGGAGGCGTAGGTGCACGGACCTGCTAACAGGGTGTAGGCTACATGTGCAAAGCTATGATGGTATCCTCACAGCCACAGATTTTACGCAATCAATTGGTCAGTGTGACCCACTGTTCACTGTGCCCCAGTCTCCTCTACGCATAAAAGTTTTTGATGGTTGTCAGCCGAGTGTTGGGCATTTAAAAAAGCATTAAATGATCCTTGACCGACCGGATCCTGTCCATAGCCCACAGAAACCACCGAAATTTACAGGTGTAAGACCGACATGACCTTCGGAAAAACAGGCGATTTCCTTCTATTAGAGTAAATGTACGTCACGAAGAGTGCTGCTCTATTTGGGGTAAAATTATAAACTCTAGAGTGAATGATATAATAGTTACTGGGACGTACTGTTGCATGCCCAGTGTTTGCTACTGAGCACTGTGAAAACCTTATGGGCCAAATTATTTCATTCATTGTGCTTTGTCAGGATGAGTGGATCTTACAAAATCGTGATCCGATCCTCATGGTTTGTCCCCATTTATACCACATGCAAAGCCGCACCAAGGACCCGAGCTAGAGTCGAAGGGAGTCATGTTAGTTTCAAGGAACAGGGAGGCCGGCCGTTGTGGCCGAGCGGTTCTAGGAGCTTCAGGCCGGAACCGCGCTGCTGCTAGTCTCGCAGGTTCGAATCCTGCCTCGGGCATGGATGTGTGTGATGTCCTTAGGTCAGTTAGGTTTAAGTAGTTCTAAGTTCTAGGGGACTGATGACCTCAGATGTTAAGTCCCATAGTGCTCAGAGCCATTTCAACCATTTGAAACAGAGAGCAGGAACAAGAGGCATCATTTCTTAACAAATACAACAGAAAACTGGTGAAAGACTGTTTTAATTAACATTTTAAACATAAGAATGCACTTTCATAACAATATAACATTTTCGCGTTTAGTGATAATGTTCTCGGATTTCTACATCTAATTCTACATCTACACTCTGTAAACCACGTGAGATGCATGGCAGGGGGTACGTCCCATTTTACCAGTTATTAGTGTTTCTTCCCGCACCATTGACGCATCGAATGGGGGAAGAATTATTGTTTGATGTCTCTGTGTGTGCAGTAATCATTCTAATCTTATCCTCACGATCCCTATGTCAGCTAAACGTACAAGACTGTAGTATATACCTAGAGTCATCGTTTAAAGCCGGTTCCTGAAACTCTGTTAATAGACTTTCTCGAAATAGTTTACGTCTATCTTTAAGAGTCTTTTTATTCCAATTGGTTCAGTATTTCTGTGACACTCTCCCACGGATTAAAGCAAAACTGTGAACATTCGTGCTACCCTTCTCTGTATACGTTCAATATCCCCTGTTATTCCTATTTGGTACGAGTCCCACACACTTCAACAGTATTCGCAGGCTGGTCGTACGAGTGCTTTGTAAGCCATCTCCTTTGCAGACTGATTGCACTTGTCCAGTATTCGACCAATAAACCGAAGTCTACCGTCTGCTGTAAACACGACTGAGCCCATTTGATCGTTCCATGTCCTTGCAAAGTGTCACACCCACGTATCTGTATGAGTTGACCTATTCCAACAATGAACCATTGATATTATAGTCATAGGCATTTGTTTTTGTTTTATGAAGTGCACAATTTTACGTTTCTGAACGTTTAAAGCAAGTTTCCAATCTCTGCACACATTGAAACTTTATTAAGATCTGACTGAATATTTATCCAGCTTCTCTTAGATAGTACTTCATATAGATAAGTGCATCAGCTGCAAAGAGCCTTATGCTACTACACTACTGGCCATTAACATTGCTTCATCACGAAGATATAGTGCTACAGGCGCGAAATTTAACCGACAGGAAGAGGATGCTGTGATATACAAATGATTAGCTTTTCAGAGCATTCACACAAGGCTGGCGCCGGTGCCGACACCTACAACGTGCTGATATGAGGAAAGTTTCCGACCGATTTCTCATACACAAACAGCAGTTGACCGGCGTTGCCTGGTGATGCTTCGTGTAAGGAGGAGAAATGCATACCATTACGTTTCCGACTTTGATAAAGGTCGGATTGTAGCCTATCGCGATTGCGGTTTATCGTATCGCGACATTGCTGTTCGCATTGGTCGAGATCCAGTGACTGTTAGCAGAATATGGAATCGGTGGGTTCAGGAGGGTAATACGGAACGCCGCGCTGGATCCCAACGGCCTCGTATCACCAGCAGTCGAGATGACAGACATCTTATCCGCATGGCTGTAACGCATCGTGCAGCCACGTCTCGATCCCTAAGCCAACAGATGGGGACGTTTGCAAGGCAACAATCATCTGCACGAACAGTTCGACGACGTTTCCAGCAACGTGGACTATCAGCTCGGAGACCGTGGCTGCGGTTACCCTTGACGCTGCGTCACAGGCAGGAGTGCCTGCGATGGTGTACTCAACGACGAACCTGGGTGCACGAATGGCAAAACGTCATTTTTTCGGATGAATCCCAGTTTACAGCATCACGATGGTCGCATCCGTGTTCGACGACATCGCGGTGAATGCACATTGGAAGCGTGTATTCGTCATCGCCATACTGGCGTATCACCCGCCGTGATGGTATGGGGTGCCATTGGTTACACATCTCTGTCACCTCTTGTTCGCATTGGTGGCACTTTGAACAGTGGACGCTACATTTCAGATGTGTTACGACCCGTGGCTCTACCCTTCATTCGATCCCTGCGAAACCCTACGTTTCAGCAGGATAATGCACGACCGCATGTTGCAGGTCCTGTACGGGCCTTTCAGCGTGCAGAAAATGTTTGACTGCTGCCCTGGCCAACACATTCTCCAGATCTCTCACCAATTGAAAACGTCTGGTCAATGGTGTCCGACCAACTGGCTCGTCACAATACGCCAGTCACTACTCTTGATGAACTGTGGTATCATGTTGAAACTGCATGGGCAGCTGTACCTGTACACGCCATCCAAGCTCTGTTTGACTCAATGCCCAGGCGTATCAAGGCCGTTATTACAGCCACAGGTGTTTGTTCTGGGTACTGATTTCTCAGGATCTATGCACCCAAATTGCGTGAAAATGTAATCACATGTCAGTTTTAGTGTAATATATTTGTCCATTGAATACCTGTTTCTGTTTATCATCAGTATTTCTTCTTGGTGTAGCAATTTTAATGGCCAGTAGTGTATTATTATTGTCTACAAGATCATTAGTATACAACATGAACAGGAACAGGAAGGCCACCCTCCCCCCCCCCCCCCTCCCCATGAACCATGGACCTTGCCGTTGGTGGGGACGCTTGCGTGCCGCAACGATACAGATAGCCGTACCGTAGGTGCAACCCCAACGGAGGGGTATCTGTTGAGAGTCCAGGGACAACAGTCTGGATGATTGACTGATCTGGCCTTGTAACACTAACCAAAACGGCCTTGCTGTTGTGGTATTGTGAACGGCTGAAAGCAAGGGAAAACTAAAGCCGTAATTTTTCCCGAGGGCATGCAGTTTTACTGTATGATTAAATGATGATGGCGTCCTCTTGGGTAAAATATTCCTGAGGTAAAATAGGCCCCCATTCAGATCTCTGGGCAGGGGTTACTCAAGAGGTTGTCGTTATCAGGAGAAAGAAAACTGGCGTTCTATGGGTCTGAGTGTGGAATGTCAGATCCCTTAATCGGGCAGGTAGGTTAGAAAATTTAAAAAGGGAAATGGATAGGTCAAAGTTAGATATAGTAGGAATTAGTGAAATTCGGTGGCAGGAGGAACAAGACTTTTGGTCAGGTGAATACAGGGTTATAAATACAAAATCAAATAGGGGTAATGCAGGAGTAGGTTTAATAATGAATAAAAAAGTAGGAGTGCGGGTAAGCTACTACAAACAGCATAGTGAACGCATCATTGTGGCCAAGATAGACACGAAGCCCAAACCTACTACAGTAGTACAAGTTTATATGCCAACTAGCTCTGCAGATGATGAAGAAATTGATGGAATGTGTAATGAGATAAAAGAAATTATTCAGGTAGTGAAGGGAGACGAAAATTTAATAGTCATGGGTGACTGTAATTCGACAGGAGGAAAAGGAAGAGAAGGAAACATAGTAGGTGAATATGGATTTGGGCTAAGAAATGAAAGAGGAATCCGCCTGGTAGAATTTTGCACAGAGCATAACTTAACCATAGCTGACACTTGATTCAAGATCCATGAAAGAAGGTTGTATACGTGGAAGAACCCTGGAGATACTAAAATGTATCAGATAGATTATACAATGGTAAGACAGAGATTTAGGAACCAGATTTTAAATTGTAAGACATTTCCAGGGGCAGATGTAGACTCTGACCACAATCTATTGGTTATGAATTGTAGATTAAAACTTGTAGTGGTTAACAAAAAAGAAAAAGAAGAAAAGAAGAAAAGAAAAAGAAAAAAGGTTGAAAATGTGGGAAGAAATCGCAAGTGAAAATGTTTTTTTTTTTAAAAATCGTTAATCGTTAATGCAGATCGGACTTCGTATTACAGAAAAGCTATAGTTGGGGTGTTCCTTGTGGCGTTTTTGAGCAAAAGTTAAACCAATTTCCACTACAAAAATTATTGAAAAGAAACAGAGAATAACAAAATGTAACTGACAGGGGGAAGTGGAGTAGATAAGAGTTCATCCTTTACCAGGTTAACTTGTCTTCTTTCGTGCGGCGTCCAGGTCTTCAAAAATCTCCTTCATTTCGGCGTGAAAAGTCTGCTCCGAAATCTTGCAATCGTCCAGGAATCACTAATTTATACCAATTAAAATCATCTTGATACTGTATGCAATTTAATTTACTTTGCTACTTCCATCCTCCGAATTTCTTAACAACTTCCACAATATGTCTACACATTAAAATCAGATCAAGCTAAGTTTTTTTTTTAACGTTTTCATCAGATCACGTCTGCCTTAAGCTTCGGTTATCAAGAGACAATCAAGAAACGCATAGAAAAACAAAAAAAGAGTTACAATTTTAGTATTTTCTCTGCCGTCGAGCGCTCATATCGCTGCGACGGGACATTTTTTATCTGAGGGAACGAGTGTAGCGCGGCGAAATTCAAAGTCCCACTACAAACTGTAGAAACTGCAAAAAGGTTGGAATTTAAGGAGATGGGACCTGGATAATCTGACTAAACCAGAGGTTGTACAGAGTTTCAGGGAGAGCATAAGGGAACAATTGACAGGAATGGGGGAAAGAAATACAGTAGAAGAAAAATGGGTAGCTTTGAAAGAAGAGATACTGAATTTAATTGATGAAAAGAGAAAATACAAAAATGCAGTAAGTGAAGCAGGCAAAAAGGAATACAAACGTCTCAAAAATGAGATCGACAGGAAGTGCAAAATGGCTAAGCAAGGATGGCTAGAGGACAAATGTAAGGATGTAGAGGCTTATCTCACTAGGGGTAAGATAGATACTGCCTACAGGAAAATTAAAGAGACCTTTGGAGAAAAGAGAACCACTTGTATGAATATCAAGAGCTCAGATGGAAACCCAGTTCTAAACAAAGAAGGGAAAGCAGAAAGGTGGAAGGAGTATATAGAAGGTCTATACAGGGGCGAAGTTCTTGAGGACAATATTATGGAAATGGAAGGGGATGTAGATGAAGATGAAATGGTACTGCGTGAAGAGTTTGACAGAGCACTGAAAGACCAAAGTCGAAACAAGGCCCCGGGAGTAGACAACATTCCATTAGAACTATTGACGGCCTTGGGAGAGCCAGTCCTGACAAAACTCTACCATCTGGTGAGCAAGATGTATGAGACAGGCGAAATTCCCTCAGACTTCAAGAAGAATATAATAATTCCAATCCCAAAGAAAGCAGTTGTTGACAGATGTGAAATTACCGAACTATCTGTTTAGTAAGTCACAGCTGCAAAATACTAACGCGAATTCTTTACAGACGAATGGAGAAACTGGTAGAAGCCGACCTCGGGGAAGATCAGTTTGGATTCCGTAGAAATGTTGGAACACCTGAGGCAATACTGACCCTACGACTTATCTTAGAAGAAAGATTAAGGAAAGGCAAACCTACGTTTCTAGCATTTGTAGACTTAGAGAAAGTTTTTGACAATGTTGACTGGAATACTGTCTTTCAAATTCTGAAGGTGTCAGGAGTAAAATACAGGGAGCGAAAGGCTATTTACAATTTATATAGAAAGCAGATGGCAGTTATAAGAGTCGAGGGACATGACAGGGAAGCAGTGGTTGGGAAGGGAGTGAGACAGGGTTGTAGCCTCTTGCCGATGTTGTTCAATCTGTATATTGAGCAAGCAGTAAAGGAAACAAAAGAAAATTTCCGAGTAGGTATTAAAACCCATGGAGAAGAAAGAAAAACTTTGTGGTTCGCCGATGACATCGTACTTCTGTTAGAGACAGCAAAGGACTTGGAAGAGCAGTTGAACGGAATGGACAGTGTCTTGAAAGGAGGCTATAAGATGAACATCAACAAAAGCAAAACGATGATAATGGAATGTAGTCGAATTAAGTCGGGTGATGCTGAGGGAAATGAGATTAGGAAATGAGACACTTAAAGTAGTAAAGGAGTTTTGCTATTTGGGGAGCAAAATAACTGATGATGGTCGAAGTAGAGTGGATATAAAATGTAGACTGGCAATGGCAAGGAAAGCGTTTCTGAAGAAGAGAAATTTGTTAACATCGAGTATAGATGTAAGTGTCAGGATGTCGTTTCTGAAAGTATTTGTATGGAGTGTAGCCACCTATGGAAGTGAAACATGGACGATAAATAGTTTAGACAAGAAGGGAATAGAAGCTTTCGAAATGTGGTGCTACAGAAGAATGCTGAAGATTAGATGGGTAGATCTCATAACTAATGAGGAGGTATTGAATAGAATTGGAGAGAAGAGGAGTTTGTGGCACAACTTGACTAGAAGAAGGGATCGGTTGGTAGGACATGTTCTGAGGCATCAAGGGATCACCAAGTTAGTACTGGAGGGCAGCGTGGAGGGTAAAAATCGTAGAGGGAGAGCAAGAGATGAATACACTAAGCAGATTCAGAAGGATGTAGGTTGCAGTAGGTACTGGGAGATGAAGAAGCTTGCACAGGATAGAGTAGCATGGAGAGCTGCATCAAACCAGTCACAGGACTGAAGACCACAACAACACAACACGAACAGAAAGGGTCCCAACGTACTTCCCTTGTGCACACCCGAAATTGCTTCTACATTTCACGATGGGTCTCCATCCATTCTGTATAACACAGGCACTGCACTATCGTATTTGTCCGCCGATTCTGGTCAAGCGAATTTCAAGTGAAATATCTCCTCTCCACGGAAATATACATAATGGATGTACTAGTACAGGTTGTAGTCAGATGGTTGACGATATATGGAAGTTCGGGTGTGGCCATTTATCGTGCTAGGGTAGTCAAATGGTAAGGCGACGGGTGGCCATTTATCGTGCTAGGGTAGTCTAATGGTAAGGTGACGGCTGGAGATAGGCTGGCAATCGAGGATCGAACGTCGGTCCGGCACAAGTTTTCACTGCCGTCATTCCATTATACAGCTGATGATTGTCCATATTGACAATTGCGAATACATTTCGTATATTTCATAACGACTTAGTCGCTGCAGTGCATGTCCGAAGAAACATTGCATCTTAGTTAGGAATAATACAGGCGTTGCCAATATCGCGTGAAGTACTAGTTCTATAACTGCTGAGTAGTTGCCTATTGTCTGTCAAAGTAAGATGAGCACTGGTTTGGTATGGCTGAATGCAACTGATCGTAGATCATAATTTCCGTTTGCAGAGAATTTCTCTAGAGTTCTCACAATGTCTGGGAAATGTTGAAAAAATAGTGTGACCATTTTATATTTTTTCACACTATCTCGTCTCTCACATTCGTGATAAATTGGAAACGTATTTCCAGTGTGCAGTGGATTCTCCAAAAAAAGTTTATAGCATCGTTTACAGTGACAACAGTAATCGTAATTTCTGGCGCTGCGTTTACGTCGTTACCCACAAGGTTGAGTTTGCGGCTTGAGCACAGAAATTCTGAGGATCGATAATATTTCTTTCTGGAAAATGGCCTGTACACTGCTCTCTCTGCCTGCCATTGTAGAACAGCCATCGAAGACAAATCCTACTCAATTTCCAGCGATGCGCAGTTACCGTTCCCCAGTGAAGTAGATTTGCCGTTCAATGAGTCGCGATCAGCACGGAATTTGTTGTGCCATTCCACAACGGTAGCTTTCGACGGACGTGGTTCCCCATACACACTCTTCATACTCCGATGGATGTCTACCGGCGGTTGACCTTCGGCAGAAAAGAACAACAGCACGTTGTTCCTCTTTGGACGCATTTGGTGATAACGTCGTCATAGTTCACGTTTCAGCATTTACTACATACACGTCGGAAAGACACGAATGTCACGTCAATCCCTCAGCTACATGTCGGTGCTTATACACTCGCATCGGTGTTGCGCTACGTTGCATATACGCTGCAGTAACGCCTTCAGACGTAAACTTTTGGATCGGACCTTGTATGATGATAGTTTTCCGTAGAAGTGGGATATATCTCGTTTTCTTGATGTTGGCTAGCACATACTCTGAGCATTATAGACAAGAAATCAATGTGAGCCCTTAGTAGGTCGTTCACTGCGTTATCGTTTAAACTTATTGAGGTGCCACTGGGTAAACAACTGTCAATTATGAATGATGTGGACTGCTGAGTGTTCTCTTTAGTCTTTGACACATTTCCTAATTCCTGATAACACCCCTTGTCATGAGGCTACTTTTAAAACCCACATACCCAATAGGAATAAATCGTGAATGGTCCAGAACCACACGAATCACGTGTAAATTTTGATTTTTATGTGAATAAACAAGGGGTTTAGCAGAAGTTTATTTCTTTAATACGCAGATCTGTAACAAAGAAAGAAAAAGTAATACTCACGGTTCTTTTGCCAGCATGTTTAGCTATCGGTATGACAAACTGTCGGCTAAAAACTTCAGGCTGCAGCGCTGAGACACGCAAGTTCAGTTGTCGAATCTGTGGTCTTTATAAATAGTGTCATATCAATTGATGAAAAAATTTGCGGGGATTATTTCTGCAAACATACAGGTTGACAGAGGGGCTAGTGCAATCGACGTTGTTATTTACAAAACAATACATTGCTTCAGTTAATATATTTGATTTTTAGTTCATGTCAAAATTCTGTACGACTGATGGGCAACTTTCAGTCATATTCGCTACGAGATTGTTTTTCCCGCCACGTATTATTTACTCTTTGAGTGTTTTCCCGCGACGAATAATTGCTCTTTGAACGGCTTATGTATACGAGCTGCTGTGCCTTCGCGACACTTGTGTTGTTTGCTCTGTCTTCGACAGTCACTTAAGGAGGCGAATTTGAAGCTTGCAGTATTTTATAACAGAGTTCTGCAACAGAAGCTCTTATTGTAGGTTTCCAGCGTCCGCCGGCCGGGGTGGCCGAGCGGTTCTAGGCGCTACAGTCTGGAACCGCGCGACCGCTACGGTCGCAGGTTCGAATCCTGCCTCGGGCATTGATGTGTGTGATGTCCTTAGGTTCGTTAGGTTTAAGTAGTTATAAGTTCTAGGGGACTGATGACCTCAGAAGTTAAGTCCCATAGTGCTCAGAGCCATTTTTCCAGCGTCCAGCAGAAAGTTTTCTCGGCGTAGAGGTAAGAGATAATCGACTCGAGATGAGACTGACACGTGATCGATAGCGATGGTGCTCATAGGTAGTTGCGAAAATGTGTGATTTGTATGTTCGTCGAGGATGTTAAGGCTGTTGTGTTTTTGTTAGACGTGTCACTATATGTGAAAAACGTTAAGTGGTCGTACTGCACGCAGTTTCTCGTGTTCTGCAGCCTCTGCGGCAGGCATTTCCTTCACGATCAATCATAGTCAAAACCCCTATTGTAACTGAAATGGTGCTTCTTTCGGTTGTCAGTGGCTTGGAATAGATAAGAAACTAGGTGAGTTTGTCTTTAATGTCGCTGACCCATATTAAGTTTCTGGTCAGTTTTGTGTTCATAACCTACTGTCTGACAAGTTAATGGTCGCAGCTTGCAAACATTGTGTTGACGGCAGTGACTGCCTTGTACGTTTAGTACCACTCAACTGGTGCAGTAATTCTCTGGAATGCGTTCAGTTAATCCTGGCACTATGTGCAACAAATGTAAATTATTTGTAAGCAGATTGCGTAAAAGTTTCATGCGTTCGTTTATGACAGTGTTTACCCTCTCTCTCTATATGTCTGAGTGTGTTTCCCAGAATCGAAATAAGTTAATTTTGAGCCCCCCCCTCTCCCCCCCCCCCCCATGGCCCCTCCCCCTCTTCACAGTCTAAAATTAGCTTCAACAGTACTTAAATCAAAAATTCGGATTCCTCTCTTACAAGTTTCAAGTCAGAAATATAACGAAGGTTTCTATCGGTTCACCTACATCAACATCTGCATCATACTCGGCACGGTGAGTGTCGGAGGGTACTTTCGGTACCACTATCTGATCCCTTCAACCCTGTTACACTCGCGAATAGTGCGTGGGAAGAATGATTGTCCATAAGCCTCTGTATTGGCTCTAATTTCTCGAATTTTCTCCTCGTCCTCAATACGCAAGATGTTTGTGTGTGGAAGTAATATGTTGTGCGACCTCTCTTGAAAAGTGCTGTCCTGAAATTTCAACGTAAATCTCTCCGTGATGCACAACGCCTCTCTTGTAACGTCTGCCAGTAGCATCTCCGTAACGCTCTCTCGCCAGCTAAACGATCCCGTAACGAAACGCGCCGCTCTTCTTTGGATCTTCTCTATCCCCTCTATCAGTCCTACGTGATAGAATCACAGATAAATGAAAAATACTCAAGAATCAGGCGAACTAGCGCCTTACAAACCACTTCTTTCGTGTATGAGTTACATTTCGTTAAGATTCTTCCGATGACTGTGAGTCTGGTATCTGCTTTTCCCACTGTCTGTTTTATGTGGTCATTCCACTTAAGGTCGCACTAGATCAGGGGCGGGCAAACGCTGCACGCGGCTCACGAGCGCACAGCGCTGCACGTGTGCTGCTCGCGTGCAGCCGTCAAACGGAGCAGTGGCGACAGCCGGCAGGTTGCCGCAGTGTAGTTCCAGGCTAAGCTGCGGACGTTGAAGCGAAGCGACCACTGCGTAGTGAATTTCAGTAACCGGAAAATGCAGAGTGAATCAAGGAAACGGAGAATTGGAGATTTGCTATCTTTTAAAAAGGAATGGGAGAATCATTTTTTCTCTGTGCAAAAACGTGAAAATTGGAACTGTATAATATGTGACAGTATTCTCGCTGGTCAGCGGCAGTTTAATATTGAACGCCATTATAATAAATTTCAGTATGTTGCCGTTCTTAGTGCAATAAAAGAGGAATTTCTCAAGCGATTTGGGGGTATATCTTACTTATCCAAAGGTTTCGAATAGTTCTCGAGACAATCTGCTGTTTCTGTAGATGATATTCATCCCAGTTTGCAAATGGAATAAATAGGTCTACAGCGTAATTCTCGTCTGAGAGACAGGTACCTTTTGGCAAGACGTGTGATAGATTTTTATCACGACTTTCCACAGCAAGTATCCTCGTCTCCATCGTGAAGCCGCGAAGATAATGTCAATGTTGGGCTCGACACACTTTTGTGGGAGATTTTTTTCTGTCGTGAAAATTAATAAGTCTCGGTTAAGAGTAAACATCAGTAATGAAAATTTGCGTAATTGTTTGCGTTTGTCTGTATGTAGAAATTTTGTTCCAGACATTAAACGTATTGTAAACTCCACCTGTGATAATTAAATAGAACGTACCGTAGGTAATAGGTACTCTTTCAAACGATGATTACTTTCAAGCACTCCTACTACCCTTATTCCTTCATTCAATAAAGCAGGCCAGGAAACAAAACGCATTACAGAGGAAGAAGCGGAGAGAAGGTATGGTGGGGAGGGGAGAGAAGCGGGTGGCCAGCTTGCCCCTGTGTGCACACAGAACACCTGTTAACAGCACACGTGCATGTGCACCGCACACGTGCAGAATTCCTGCCCGCCCCTGCTCTAGATAGTTGCGCTTAGACATTTTAAGGCAGACGCTGTCTCTAGCTGTTTGTCATCAATAGTGTAACTGTACATAGTGAATTTCTTTTCCTATGTATGTGCAACATGTTACATTAATTTACGTTCAGTGTCAACTGCCAGATCCCGCACCATTCACCAATTCTCTGCAGGTCGTTCTGCAAATCCTTACTATCTTCTGGCATTGCTACTTTGATATGGATAACTGCATTATCTGCTAATAGCCTTAAAGACCGTTCGACGCTTCCTACGAAATCATTTATATACACATATAAAAAAATGTTTTCCATCATCTCGATTCCGAGAGTTCCGGAACCAGTATAGAAAATTGGAATAGAGATAAACATAAACATCAATTCCGCTCTTTTTATTGCTCATGAAAACCACACATTGCATGTTGTACCACGATATGGCGAGACCTTCAGAAGTGGTGATCCAGATTGCTGCACACACCGTTAATACCCAGTAGCACGTCCTCTTGCATTGATGCATGCCTGTATTCGTCGTGACATACTATTCACAAGTTCATCAAGGCACTGTTGGTCCAGATTGTCCCACTCATCAATGGCGGTTCAGCGTAGACCCCTCTGAGTGGTTAGTGAGTCACCTCGTCCATAAACAGCCGTTTGCAGTGTATTCTAGGCATGTTCGATGGGGTTCATGTCTGGAGAACATGCTGGCCACTCTAGTAAAGCCGTAGCTAGTAGATGCCGTTATCCTAAAGGAACTCGTTCACAAAATATGCAAGATGGGGGCGCGAATCATCCTCCTTGAAGACGAATGCCTCTTCAGTATGCTGCTGATATTGTTGTCAGGGGATGGCATTCACGTGTCGTACAGCCATTATGGCGCCTTCCATGACCACTAGCGGCGTAGGTCTGCCCCACACAATGCCCCCCCCCCCCCAAAACAGCAGGGAACCTTCACCTTGCTCCACTCACTGGACATTGTGTCTAAGGCATTCAGCCTGACCGGCATGCCTCCAAACACATCTGTGACGATTGTCTGGTTGAAGGCATAGCGACACTCATCGGTGAAGAGAACGTGATGCCAATCCTGAGCGGTCTATTTGGCATGTTGTTGGGCCCATCTGTACCGCACTGCACGGTGTCTTGGTTGCAAAGATGGACCTCGCCGTGGACGTGAAGTTGCGCATCAGACAGCCAATTGCACACAGTTTGAGTCGTAACACGACTTCCTGTGGCTGCACGAAAAGCATTATTCAACATGGTGGCGTTGCAGTCAGGGTTTCTCCGAGCCATAATCCGAAGGTTGTGCTCATCCACTGCAGTAGTAGCCCTTGGACGGCCTAAGCGAGTTCCTGTCTCCCTGTATCTTCTCCATGTCCGAACAACATGGCTTTGGTTCACTACGAGACGCCTAGACACTTCCCTTGTTGAGAGACCTTCCTGGCACAAAGTAGCAATGCGGACGCGATCGAACCGCGGAATTGACCGTCTATGCATGGTTGAACTACAGACAACACGAGCCGTGTACCTCCTTCCTGGTGGAATAACTGGAACTGATCGGCTGTCGGACCCCCTCCGTCGAATAGGCGCTGCTCATGTATGATTATTTACATCTTTTGGCGGGTTTAGTGACTTCTCTGAACAGTCAAAGGGACTGTGCCTGTGATACAGTATCAACAGTCAACATGTCTTCAGGAGTTCTGGGAACTGGGGTGATGCAAAACTTTTATTGATGTGTGTGTGTGTATTGGAAACAGCAACGATCCCGTCACACTTCCCTGTGGTACTCCGGACATTACCTTTACATTTGTCGATTTGGAGTGGCGTGTTGACTTGTGTCTGCAAGAAAGTCTTGAATCGAATCGCAAGGCTGCTCCGATAGTCTGTAAGCTCGTATCTCTTTTTTTTTCATTAAACGGCACTGCGGGACGGTGTCAAATGCCTTACTGAAATCAAGGAACACGGCATGAAACAGAGCGCCATTGTCCACTGCGCTATGGATCTCACGGAGGAACAGTGCGAGCTGAGTTTCGCAGGATCTCTGTTTGCGAAATCCATGTCGATTTTTAATAGAGTTACGTAGTTTCTTGTCATCATATAATAAATTGCAGATATGTCTTATGTTTAGTGATCATTTCTGAAATTGTCCATGTTAATGTGTGGCTGCAACTGAGTTTTTTTTGCGTCGAGTTGTAGAATCGTGAGCATTATTTGTCCACAAATTCTGCTTAGTTGCCTACTCTGCCTGCTCTGTTTAGTCATTCTGATTTAGCGACCGTTTTCTCTCATCAGTTGTCCACTGATCCATACAACCATTCTGGACAGGTATTCAAATACTCCCGATGTGTGTAGAAAGCCCGTTGGAATCTTCCAGTACAGATACAGTAGAGTTCGTTTCTCGGCAATAAGTGCAGAGCGCGCCTCTAGCTCACTGTTACAACACAATGCAGACCGTCCCTCTGCAGTATTTGCTGATCACAATCGTAGCGAAACCTTTTTCTCTGTGACTTGATGATAGTTATAAACTGCAGGCTATCAGACACCTTAATAGCTCCCTATTTACAGCAAACCCAACAGGGCCTGTGAAAACCAGGCAAGAAAATCGAGATCGCAGAAAAGAATGAGGCGGCGTAAGAAGCAGCGATCTTTCAGGAACGAATACTTCCTCTTGGAAGTACAGTCAAAGAACATTCGCCGTTATGTAACTTTCTGAAAGTGTAAAAACTACACTACTGGCCATTAAAATTGCTACACCAATTAGAAATGCAGATGATAAACGGGTATTCATTGGAGACCTAAGGACTGTGCGACTGCAATATTTATTCTTCCATCGATGGAGTTTCTGGAGGAAATAGAACTTCATTTGCACCGTACTTTCTATGAGAGGTGGAGAACTTGACAAGTTTTACTTCTTTTGCTATATCCTTCCTCCTCCAATCCCAAAGAAAGCAGGTGTTGACAGATGTGAAAATTACCGAACTACCAGTTTAATAAGTCACAGCTGCAAAATACTAACGCGAATTCTTTACAGACGAATGGAGAAACTGGTAGAAGCCGACCTTGGGGAAGATCAGTTTGGATTCCATAGAAATGTTGGAACACGTGAGGCAATACTGACCCTACGACTTATCTTAGAAGAAAGATTAAGGAAAGGCAAACCTACGTTTCTAGCATTTGTAGACTTAGAGAAAGCTTTTGACAATGTTGACTGGAATACTCTCTTTCAAATTCTAAAGGTGGCAGGGGTAAAATACAGGGAGCGAAAGGCTATTTACAATTTGTACAGAAAGCAGATGGCAGTTATAAGAGTCGAGGGACATGAAAGGGAAGCAGTGGTTGGGAAGGGAGTGAGACAGAGTTGTAGCCTCTCCCCAATGCTATTCAATCTGTATATTGAGCAAGCAGTAAAGGAAACAAAAGAAATTTTCGGAGTAGGTATTAAAATCCATGGAGAAGAAATAAAAACTTTGAGGTTCGCCGATGACATTGTAATTCTGTCAGAGACAGCAAAGGACTTGGAAGAGCAGTTGAACGGAATGGACAGTGTCTTGAAACGAGGATATAAGGCGAACATCAACAAAGCAAAACGAGGATAATGGAATGTAGTCGAATTAAATCGGGTGATGCTGAGGGAATTAGGTTAGGAAATGAGACACTTAAAGTAGTAAAGGAGTTTTGCTATTTGGGGAGTAAAATAACTGATGATGCTCGAAGTAGAGAGGATATAAAATGTAGACTGGCAATGGCAAGGAAAGCGTTTCTGCAGGAGAGAAATTTGTTAACATCGAGTATAGATGTAAGTGTCAGGAAGTCGTTTCTGAAAGTATTTGTATGGAGTGTAGCCATGTATGGAAGTGAAACATGGACGATAAATATTTTGGACAAGAAGAGAATAGAAGCTTACGAAATGTGGTGCTACAGAAGAATGCTGAAGATTAGATGGGTAGATCACATAACTAATGAGGAGGTATTGATTAGAACTGGGGAGAAGAGGAGTTTGTGGCACAACTTGACTAGAAGAAGGGATCGGTTGGTAGGACATGTTGTGAGGCATCAAGGGATCACCAATTTAGTACTGGAGGGCAGCGTGGGGGGTAAAAATTGTAGAGAAGGACCAAGACATGAATACACTAAGCAGATTCAGAAGGATGTAGGCTGCAGTAGGTACTGGGAGACGAAGAGGCTTGCACAGGATAGGGTAGCATGGAGAGCTGCAACTAACCAGTTTCAGGACTGAAGACCACAACAACAACAACATCCTTCCTCCGTACTATTATTTTTAAAAGTACTCAGGGTTCAACTAAGAATGATCTATTTGATTAACGAAATGTAGTTAATAATTTGTCCTCTACACCAGGGTTGGTTCAAATGGCTCTGAGCACTATGGGACTCAACAGCTTAGGTCATAAGTCCCCTAGAACTTAGAACTACTTAAACCTAACTAACCTCAGGACATCACACACACCCTTGCCCGAGGCAGGATTCGAACCTGCGACCGTAGCAGCCCCGCGGTTCCGAACTGCAGCGCTAGAACCGCACGGCCACCGCGGCCGGCTACACCAGGGTGATCTGGTTAAAGGACTGCATTGTTTATTCTCCAATCGACTGGATTTTTGGTGGAACAGAGACACTTCATCCACCATACTGACTATTGGAGATACTGGATAAATGTTTTTCTTTTGGTATGTCCTTCTTTTGCTTTACATTCTTAAAAGTCATATCCGTAAGTTCACTAAGAACAATCTTCTTTTTTTTATTCCTTGTAGACTTTTATGGTCCTGAAACAAGGAAAGGATGGCCTTTGTACTCTGTTTCCTTCAACCCCTCTCAAACCAACCAACCATCAACTGGGTTTTAGGTGGAAGGGAACCACCACCTCGCTGATACTGACTACCAGCCTATCTTCTATATTTTATTATGTATGTATTTTGCTTTACATTCTTATCAGTTATATTTATCAAGTTAACAGCGAAATAATTGACTTGGTTTGCGAAATGTTGTAAAGTTTTGTCATTTACAGCGTGGTGTTCTGATTGTGTGCTACAATGTTTATTCTCCCTTCAGCGGCTTCTCCGTGGAAAAGAGACGCCACATGCATCATTTTAAGTAACAGATTTACGGAACTTGATAAATCTGCTTTGTTTAGGTGTTTCCTTCCTTCGCATTAAATTTACAAAAGTCATATTCCTAAGGTCCCTAAGAATGATCTATTTGATTTATAAAATGTAGTGACTTTTTTTCCTCACAGCAGGGAGATTCCACTGTATGTGTGCAATGTTTATTTTTCCATCGACTGGGTTTTTGGTGGAAGGGAACCACCACATCCAGCATACTGACTACAGGAGATATTGGGAAAACCTTCTTTTTTTTGGTATATCCTTCTGTTCCTGTACATTGTTATCAGTTAAATTCATCAAGTTCATAGTGGAATAGTTTATTTGATTTTGAAATGTTGTAAACTTTTTGTTCTGTACAGCGGTGTAGTCTAACACCACATGCACCATACTAACAGATTTTCGGATATTGATAAATCTGCTTTATTTAGTTATGTCCTTCCTTTGTATTTTTATTTTTGATTGTCGGATCCCTAGGTTTATCAAGAACAATCAATTTGCTTTACAAAATGTAGCAAGTTTTTCTTTCCTCACAGCAGGTAGATTACATTGTATGGGTGCAGTGTTTACTTACCCACTGACTGGGTGTTTCTGTGTGATATGTCCTTCTTTTGATTTAGATTCCTATTAGTTATATCGATCAAGTTAACAGTGGTATAATTTACTTGATTGGTGATACGTGGTAATGTTTTTGACCTTCAGAGCAGGGTAATCTGGTTGTGCAGCTATAATTTATTCTCCTTTCACCCGGTTTTTGGTGTAAATGAGACACCACTTGCACCATAGTTACTATGAGATTTTTGGATCTTGATTCTGGTGCCGAGTGCCGCGTGTTTCGAAACCGCGCCAGATGTCATGGACCTCAATTACCACTAGAGGTGTCTCCAGCCGTCACGCCATTAGCCGTTGAGTGCGCGCCCACTCCTTGCCTTCGTACATGTGAGCGCGCCACGGTGGAGCACTTGGTCCTAGCGGCCAGTAGCAATGTACTCTATCAGGTGTTTAAGCGCCTGCCTCTCGCTCAGCAGGTAATCTGATATTCGCGTTAGTCTATCAACAACTCGCCCACAGACGGCGTGTTTACTTGCTTTCCATGTACGAGTAGACGTTGTGGATTCGTGAGGGTTCGCTTGTGACCCAGCTGCTATTTGTGTGTTGTTGTTCGTTAGGTCTTGTTCGTTCATTCGTCGTTGTTCGTATCCGTCTTTCCCTGGTCATTTTGATTGTTCGCAGGCCACTCCCGTTTGGTCCCGCTGCGCTTTCGTTGTCGGCAACCCCACGACTGGAACGGTCGCAGATACAACATTCATAAATCTTCTTTGTTTAGATATGTCTTTCCTTTCATTTTTATTTTCATATCCCTATGTTCATTAAGAACGATCTATTTGGATTACAAAATGTAGGAAGTCGTTGTTTCCCCACAGCAGGGAGATCCCATTTTATTGGTGCAATGTTTATTGGTGCAATGTTTATTTTCTCATCGACTGGGTTTTTGGTGGAAGGGAACCACCACATCCAACGTACTGACTACAGGAGATACTGGGAAAATCTTCTTTCTTTTGGTATATCCTTCTTTTGCCTTACATTCTTATCAGTTATATTAATCAAGTTCACTGTAGAATAATTTATTTGACTTGCGAAATGTACTAAATTTCTTGTCCTTTACAGCAGGGTGACCTGGTTTTCTGGGTGTAACGTTTATTCTCCCTTCAACGGGTTTTTGGTGGAAATGAGACACCACATTCACCACACTAACTAACTGGTTTTTGGATCTTGATAAATCTGCTTAGTTTAGGTATGTCCTTCCTTTGCTTTATATTTTTCATAGCTATATCTCGATGTTCACTAAGAACTCGCTGTTGGCATTGACTGAGTTTTTGGTGGAAGGGAACCACCACATCCAGCATACTGACTACGGGAGTGTATGGGAAAAGCGACTTTCTTTTGGTATGTCCATCTTTTGTTATATATTCTTATCAGTTACATTCATCGAGTTAACAGTGGATTAATTTATTTAATATGTGAAAGGTAAATGTTTTGTCCTTTACAACAGGATTATCTGGTTGTGTTGCTACCCTGCCGCCATTGGATAAGCAGCAGCCAGCAGCAAGTCATACTCTTAGCTCACTTATTTGTTTTTGTTGTGTCTAGACAAGACAGCCTAGACACAATGAGAGGAAGCCGAAAGGCACGCGCTAAGCTAAAGCAGGATGGCTTGAGGTCTGAAACAGGATACGTAATGAATGATATAAAGAAAAGTACGTAGCTTCTGGAATACTTAACTTTAATCCATCCTTTTGGTACATCTGGAGATTGTGGCGATACAAGTGAGACTCTTTAGATACATGCAATGTTACTAATGGCGCCTTGCTAGGTCTTAGCCATTGACTTAGCTGAAGGCTATTCTAACTATCGGCTCGGCAAATGAGCTAGGCTTCGTCAGTCTAGTCGCTAGCAAAGTCGTCCGTACGACTGGGGCGAGTCCTAGTCCGTATCTCGAGACCTGCCTTGTGGTGGCGCTCGGTCTGCGATCACACAGTGGCGACACGCGGGTCCGACATGTACTAAATGGACCGCGGCCGATTTAAAGCTACCACCTAGCAAGTGTGGTGTCTGGCGGTGACACCACAGTTTTATAGTTTAATTCTTAATTTCTTTGCGTGTTTTTGTGTGCTTGCATAGTTTAAGTCATAATTTTCGCGTGTATTATAGTATTTGAGAGTTGTAGCATCACGTTTTAGTACCTGTATAGTGTAAATTCGCTTAGTAGTCAGTCATCTGTTTGTTTTAAACAGCTTGTGAGATAAAAGAGAGGGAAAAAAATGATGGATAGGGACTGCGCCTGTTGTGTACGGATTCAGGGGGAATTGGCCACCGTCTGTAAACAGCTGGAAGCTGTGTTGGCCATGGTCGACAGGTTCCAGGCTGTTGCCTTGGGCCGTGGTGACATTAGGACAACCAAGGCGAGCGCTTTGGCGCCTCTGGAACCTGTAGCATTGCCTGGAATCTCTGATGCCACTGCCCCCTCGGATTCAGACGTCCCAGCCGGTCTACACTTGCCTGACGGTGATTGGCGAACCGTGGCGGGGTCGCGGATGCCTGGGCGGAAGGCGAAAGTTGGTGCTGGTCACAAGGCTGTACCCTTATGCCTCCGTAACAGGTTTGAGGTTCTGCCCAGTGCTGAAAGTACTTCTGAGCCAGCTAGGGCGGCCTCCCCTATTGCGGCAGTGGCCGGTCTTCCTGAGAGGTCCGGACAAGTGCAGAGGGTGGGATTGCTTGTCATGGGGAAGGCGAGTGATGGAGCCCCTTCGGGATATGGCAGCTAAGGACGGGAAGAGAGCCAATGTGCACTCTGTGTGCATACTGGGGGGAGTCATCCATGATGTGGAAAGGGTCCTTCCGGATGCCATGAAGGGTACAGGGCGCAGCCAACTGCGGGTGGTGGCTCATGTCGGCATTAATGATGTGTGTCGCTATGGATCGGAAGAGATTTTCTCTGGTTTCCGGCGGCTATCTGAGTTGGTGAAGACTGCCAGTCTTGATAGCAAGATGAAGGCAGAGCTCACCATCATCTGCAGCATCGTCGACAGGACCAATTGTGGACCTTTGGTACAGAGCCGACTGGAGGGTCTGAATCAGAGGCTCAGACGGTTCTGTAGGCTGTAGATTCCTCGACTTGCGCCATAGGGTGGTGGGGTTTCGGGTTCCGCTAAATAGGTCAGGTGTCCACTACACACAGGAGGCGGCTACACGTGTAGCACAGGCTGTGTGGCATGGACAGGGCGTTTTTTTTAAGTTAGACCGTCTCGGGAAAGATCAAAAAGGGCTCCAGTCTCAAAGGGTACAGTCAAAGGAACGACAAGAATTGACCAAGCAACAGTCGGTATTGTAGCTGTAAATTGTCGTAGCTGTGTTGGAAAAGTACCAGAGCTTCAAGTGCTGATAGAAAGCACTGAAGCTGAAATCGTTATAGGAACAGAAAGCTGGCTAAAGCCGGAGATAAATTCTGCCAAATTTTTTACAGAGGCGCAAACTGTGCTCAGAAAGGATAGATTAAATAAAGTAGGTGGTGGTCTGTTTGTGCCTGTTTGTAGTAGTTTATCTTGTAGTGAAGCTGAAATAAATAGTTCCTGCAAATTACTATGGGTAGAGGTTATACTCAACAGCCGTGCCAAAATAATAATTGGCTCCTTCTAACGACGCCCCCGAGTCAGATGATATAATAGCTGAACGGATCAAGGAAAACTTGAATCTCATTACAAATAAGTACCCCACTCATACAGTTATAATTGGTGGAGACTTCAATGTACCCTCGATTTGATGGCGAAAATACACGTTCAAAGCCCGTGGTAGACAGAAAACATCTTCCGAAATTGTACTAAATGCTTTCTCTGAGAATTACTTTGAACAATTAGTTAATGAGCCCACATGAATTGTAAATGGTTGTAAAAATACACTTGACCTCTTAGTCAGAAATAATCCTGATCTAGTATAGAGCGTCGTGATGGATACAAGGATTAGTGAACACAAGGTCATTGTAGCGAAGCTCAAAACCATATCAACGAAACCCTCTTAAAATAAACACAAACTATATCTGTGTAAAACAGTTGATAAAAATTCGCATGATGCCTTCCTAAGAGAGAGTCTCCATTCTTTCCAAGCTAATTATGTAAGTATAGACCAGATATGGCCCAAATTCAAAGGTACAGTATCGACACCAATAGATAGATTCATACCGGATAAGTTAATAAGAGACTGGAGTGATCCACCATGGTACACAAAACGCGTCAGAACACTGTTGCAGAAGCAACGAAAAAAGCACGCCAAATTCAGAAGAACGCAAAATCCTCATGACTGGCTAAGTTTCACGGAACCTCGAAATTTAGTGCTGACGTCAATGCGAGATGCTTTTAATAGTTTCCACAATGAAACATTGTCTCAAAATATGGTAGAAAACCCAAAGAGATTCTGGATGTATGTAAAGTACACCAGTCGCAAAAAAGAGTCAATGCCGTCACTGCGCGATAGCGATGGAAATGTTACCAAAGATGGTGCTACTAAAGCGGAGTTACTAAACACAGTTTTCCATGATTCCTTCACGTAAGAAGACGAAGTAAATATTCCACAATTCGGAACCAGAACAGCTGTTAGCATGAGTGACATAAAAGTAGATGTCTTAGATGTTGCGAAAGAACTCAGATCACTTAAGAAAGGCAAGTCTTGTGGCCCAGATGGTATACCAATCAGGTTCCTCTCAGAGTATGCAGACACAAGAGCGCCTTTCCTAGCAATCCTATACAACTGCTCACTTGATGAAAGGTCTGTTCCTAAAGACTGGAAAGTAGCACAGATCACACCGATATTCAAAAAATGAAATAGGAGTAACCCATTGAATTACAAACCCATATCACTGACCTCAATTTGCAGTAGGATTTTCGAGCATATACTGTACTCGAACATTATGAATCACCTTGAAGAAAATGACTTATTGATACACAACCAACACGGATTCAGAAAATATCGTTCTTGTGCAACTACATGAAGTAATGAGTGCTACCGTCCGCAGCTCGTGGTCGTGTGGCAGCGTTCTCGCTTCCCACGCCCGGGTTCCCGGGTTCGATTCCCGGCGGGGTCCGGGATTTTCTCTGCCTCGTGATGACTGGGTGTTGTGTGATGTCCTTAGGTTAGTTAGGTTTAAGTAGTTCTAAGTTCTAAGGGACTGATGACCTCAGATGTTAAGTCCCATAGTGCTCATAGCCATTTGAACCAATGAGTGCTACCGACAAGGGATCTCAGATCGATTCCAGATTCCTAGATTTCCAGAAGGTTTTTGATACCGCTCCTCACAAGCGACTATTAATCAGATTGCGTGCATATGGAGTATCGTCTCAGTTGTGTGACTGGATTCGTGATTTCCTCTCAGCGAGGTCACAGTTCATAGTGATAGACGATAAATCATCGAGCAGAACAGAAGTGATATCTGGCGTTCAGCAAGGTAATGTCATAGGCCCTCTGCTGTTCCTAATTTACATAAATGATCTAGGTGATAATCTGAGCAGCCCCCTTAGATTTTTTGCAGATGATGCTGTAATTTACCATCTAGTAAAATCATCAGACGATCAATTCCAATTACAAAATGATCTAGAGAGAATTTCTGTATGGTGCGAAAAGTGGCAATTGGCACTAAACAAAGAAAAGTGCAAGGTCATCCACATGGATACTAAAAGAAATCCGATAAATTTCGGGTATACGATAAATCGCACAAATCTATGGACTGTCAAGTCGACTAAATACCTAGGAATTACAATTACGAGCAACTTGAATTGGAAACACCACATAGATAATATTGTAAAGAAGGCGAGACAAAGAGTACACTTTGTTGGCAGAACACTTAGAAGATGCGACAAACCCACTAAAGAGACAGCCTACATTACACTTGTCCATCCTCTGCTGGAATATTGCTGCGCGGTAGGGGATCCTTACCAGGTAGGATTGACGGAGGACACCGAAAAAGTACAAAGAAGGGCAGCTCGTTTCGTGTTATCGCGCAATTGGGGTGAGAGTGTCACTGATATGATACGCGAGTTGGGGTGGCAGTCACTGAAACAAAGGCAGTTTTCATTGCGGCGAGATCTATTTACGAAATTTCAGTCACCAACTTTCTCTTCCGAATGCGAAAATATTTTGTTGACACCCACGTGTGTAGAGAGAAATGATCATCATAATAAAATAAGAGAAATTAGCGCTCGAACGGAAAGATTTAGGTGTTCCTTTTTCCCACGCGCCATTCGAGAGTGGAATGGTAGAGAAGTAGTATGAAAATGGTTCGATGAACCCTCTGTCAGGCCCTTAAGTGTGAATTGCAGAGTAACCATGTAGATGTAGATGTAGATGTAGATGTTTATTCTCCCTTCAATGTGTTTCTGCTGGAAATGAGACACCACACGCACCATACTCAATAGTAGATTTTCGGAACTTGATAAATCTGCTTTGTTTAGGTATGTCCTAAGTTTGCTTTATATTTTTAAAAGTCGTATTCCTAAGGTCACTAGGAACGATCTATTTGCTTTACAAAATGTTGCAAATCTTACTTTCCTCATAGTAGGGAGATTCCATTGTATGGGTGTCTGGTACCGAGTGCTGTGGGTTTCGAATCCGCATCAGACGGCATGGAACTCGATGACCACTAGAGGTCTGTGCAGCAGTCGCGCCGTAAGCTGTGGCTGCGTGAGCTCCTGGCCTCGAGTCCAACGTGAGGACGCCACTGTGAAGCACATCGTCCCAGCGGCCAGTAGCGACATATGCTGCCGTCTGTTTATGCAGCTGCCTCTCACTCGGCCAGCCACGGATGCAGATCCTCTACAACTCCCGTAAACTTGATCCCCCTCACCCGCTTGTCTCTCCCATCTTCTCCCACCCCCGTCCACTGCCGCGCCTGTATTCCCACCTCCCTCCTGCTCACCATCTCTCCACTCTCCATACCCTCACCCATGGTGGCTTCCACCAACTCCCCCTCCCTGATGATGTCCTTCTCCCCTCCATCTCCCCCCCCCTACCAATTTTGATCCTCCCCTTCCACACCCTGTGTTTTTTCCTTAGGGCACCCTCTCTGCCTTCTCTTCCTTCCTTCCCCCCTCCTTCCACTGGGCTTCCCCTACCACCCCCCCCCCCCCCCCGTACCTTCTATCCTCCACCTTCCATCTCCTCTGCCACTGGCATCTACACCCTCCCCTGTCCTTCCTCCCCCACCTTTTCCCCTTTTGGCAGGTCTCCGGACTCGTACACGTCAAGTGAACATTCGCGCACCGGAGATCGTCACTGTCAGTTCTTTGTGTGTGCCGTCGTTTTAGTGCCTCGGTGTTTTCACCGCCCACGCTCCATCGTTCACGTGTGTCATTTCAGTCATCAGTGTTTGTGTACAAGTGCTGAACGTTTTTTATTTTACTACACCTGTAAGCGGCTCCGTGTTTTTTACTCATGTGTCTACTGTTTTTTGTCCACCATTATGTTTTGTTTTTCTGTATCTTCCTTGTTTCTATTTGTACTATCTGTGGCCGAAGAGCGGCGTAATATTGCCGCTACCAGCCAACCTTTCGTATAAAGTGTTAAAATAACAATAAAGAAAAAAAATTTGGTGAGGCAGTCTGGTGTTCGCCTTGTGTTGGTTGATATCTCGCTTATAGACATCGTGTTTACGTTGCGTGTGCTTTCTTCCCGTTTACGAGGGGATGTTGTTTTAATTTCTTGAAGTTATCTCTTGTGACCCCACTGTTTAATACTTTCTTGTTGATCTTGGTGTCTTCTTGGTTGTCTGTCATCGTGCTTGTCCTTCCATTCCCATTCGTCTGACTTGTTTGTTCGCCGGCCGCTACCATTCGGTCCCGCCGCATTTTCGTTAGTGGCAATCCGCCGACCGTTCCTGCCGTGGTTACAACATTTTGGTGACAAGGTAAACGGTAATAGTTGTTCCCATGGAGGCTAAGTTGGTCTGTCTGTTGCAACAACAACAGCAACAGCTCGTGCAGCAGCAGCAGCCTCCAGTTAGACAAACTACAAAAGTCGATGTGGTTGCTAATGGATACAGTTGATGCCCGGGACGCTTTACCACAACAGGTTCCAAGTCCTCGGGTGTCCGATGCTTTCCCAAATCCGCTGTCATTCCCAACTTTTAATGACGCTAAAGAAGACTGTAAAACATACTTACATTGGCTGAAACATTATTTCACGGCTTTTCAAATCACGGATGACCCACTGCAGTGGCCATTGTTTTTGTCTTGGGCCACCCCAGACACATTTTTTTCTTCTCTGCAAGTTGGCACCCTTGTCTGATCCTGTTGCTCTCCCTTTCCAGGAGATATGCCTTTTTCTGACATACTATTATTCACAGTGCTACTATGTGGTCGCCCCTCAGCAGGAGTGCCATAAACAGCCTGGACAATCATATCGTTCCTGGGTCGTGGACTTGCAGGATCTCAGTGATCAATGTGATTTTAAATGCACCAATCAGCAATGTAAGGCTTCCTATGTGGACTCCCTGATCCGGGATGTGGTGGTTCAGCTGGCTCCCGATACTGAGGTCCACACTGAGGCGTTGAAACTCAATAATTCCTCATTGGAAGAGATTCTCCGAATTGCCCACTCATCTGAAATTGCTCAGGTGGCTAATGAGTGTCTCAAGGCTCAGCTGCAAGTGGCGGCGATCGACGCATCTCTGTGGGTTCCACCCTTGCAATGTCGATGTGGCCCAGCCAACAGAGGCCAGTGCCATTGGGACTCCTCTTTGTCTGATGCCTCTATGGCATCAGAGCTGGTCATGTGGCCAGCTTCCATCTTGCCCACAGTGCTTTACCGCACATGCTCAAGCTGATTGCCCCCATTGCTGGAAAACGTGCATGCTGTGTGAGAAGGAGGACCACATGTGATCTGTTTGTCATACTCGTTCGACTCACCCCCGTCCTTCCCCTAATGGGCTTCAGGATACAGTACATGCTCTGCCATCAGTCGTCCCACTGGAGGACCCATCAGCGCGGAGGCTACTCCTCACGCTCCGCCTTTTTACTGGGGATGTCAGTTTTCAGGTCGGCACTGGGGCCACCATCTCCTGGATAAATATTGCATTGTATAGTCGCTTGGACTCTCCTGCATTGTTGCCGCCCTCTTGGTGTTTGGTTGCCTGTGGCGATGGTTCCATTCCCCTTTGTGGACAGTCCACCTACGAACATGTTCCCTGGCTCCTTACCCTATTTGTTGTCGACCATCCGTCGGCTTCAAATTTTTTTGGACTAGATGCATTTCAACAGTTTGGCTTTTCAATTTCCGATGAAGTTATGGTCATATCCACGACCGTTCCTTTTCAGGACATGGACGATCTGTGCTCGGCTTTTGCATCATTGTTTGTGACCTATCTCGGTTGTGCTTCACGTTTTGAGGCACACATCACACTTCGGCCGTATGTGCAGCCTTGCCTTTTTCCAGGCCAGACCCATTCTGGAGGCCTCACAGCCAGCAGTCATGCAGGAACTTCATCGGCTCTAGGCTGCTGGCGTCCTCGAGTCTGTGACATACAGTGCTTGGGCGACACCATTGGTGGTCGTACGGAAACCCAATGGGTCCCTTCAGCTGTTTTGGGACTTCAGTGCTACTGTCAATGCTCACACCTTAGTAGACACTTACCCCATTTCCCGACAGGAAGACCTTCTCGCCAATCTTGTGAGGACGAGTACTTTTCTAAGATCGACCTGGCTGAGGCATACCACCAGTTACCTTTGGATTCCAATTCCTTGAACATCTCGGTTATCAACACACCTTTTGGCTTATACAAGTACAAGCGCCTTCCATTTGGTGTCTCTTCGGTGCCAGCTATTTTGAAAATGGGTCCTGTAGCAGCTTATGCCGCAGCCTATCCCAGCCTGCGTTAATTATCTAGATGACATATCAGTCACCGGGCGTTCCCACCAGGAACATTTGCACAACCTCAGCACCTTATTTCACGCTCTGCAATCTGTGGGTTTACGCTGTCACCTGGACAAGTGTTGTTTTTTTTCAACTAGAAGTGGAATACTTAGGCCACTGGCTTAGCAAAGATGGCATTCACCCTTCGGATTGCAATGTCATGGCCATTGAGGCCCTTCCTCATCCCAAGGACTTATCTGAACTCCAGGTGTGTTTGGGAAAGGTTACTTATTACTTAAAGTTCTTGCCCCAAGCTGCCTCTGTTGCTCAATCAATCACTTGCATCACAAAGGGGTACCTTTTGATTGGACTCCTGCCTGTGACCAGGCTTTTCTCCATTTAAAGGTGATGCTGAAATCCGCCCCTTGACTTACTCCCTTCTCTCTGGATCGCACCTTGGTTGTGATGGCTTATGCGTCGGCCTATGTCATTGGGGCAGTCCTCACACATCGGAATACCAATGGCTCAGAACAGCCCATCACTTATGCATCAAAGACGTTAAGAACAGCACAACAGAACTACTCCCTGATTGAAAAGGAGGCCTTGGCGATATTGTTTGCAGTCCAGATATTTCACATCTATCTCTTTGGGGCAAGACCATTAACTCTTAGTTACCCTTTTCGGACCCCACTCTCACTTTCCAGAGAGGATGGCTCAACGTCTCCACTGCTGGGCATTATTTTTACAGAATTATACTTACACCATTCGCTATAAGCCCACCTCTCACTGTGCTAATGCAGACACTTTGTCACGTCTCCCATCAGGCCCCAATCCTGCATTTGACCAACAGGAGGTCCTCTGCTTTCACATTGATTCCGCCCGCCAGGATTCGCTGTAAGGTCTGCCTCTTATGGCTGCTCACATTGCCATGGCTATGCACCGAGACTCTATCTTGCGGCAGGTTCTCTGCTACATGATCCATCTTTGGCCCTCCAATATTACTCGTCGGTTGTGGACTGACTTCAACCCCTGGCACCACCTGTCCCACTGGCTATCCATGGTTGATGGTGTCCTTCTGTTGGCCACGGAGTTGGATGCCCATCGGGTGGTCATCCCTCCAGATTTTCGACATCATGTGCTCAGTTTGTTACACCCTGGGCACTGTGGTATGTCCCGCATGAAAGTTTTGGCTCGCCAGCATGTGTATTGGCCTGAAATTGGTGGCGATATTGAACGCCTGGTTCGCGGGTGCACTGTGTGTGCCTGTCACCAGGCAAGCCCCCCTCAGTCATTCGCACCCTAGCCTGTGCCTCACCGGCCCTGGGATAGCATCCATCTCGGTTTTGTGGGCCCATTTTTGGGGTCCATGTGGTTACTTATCGTTGATGACTACTCCAAATACCCATATGTCATTCGCATGGCAGCCATGACCATAGAGGCCATGCTCACGGCCCTCACCTAGGTTCTCGCCATTGAGGGCCTGCCTCACACGTTGGTCTCCGATAATGGCCCCCAATCCACGACATTCTCCTTCCACGACTTCTGTCAGGTCAACGGTATCAAACATATCCGTAGCCTACCTTTCCACCCTTCCTCCGATGGCGCAGTGGAGAGGCTTGTCCACACATTTAAACAACAGTTGACAAAGGTGGTGGAAACATCTCTAACCACATCAGCCCTCACCCTGTTCTTGAGCACATATCCCACCACACCAATTGACGGACATAGTCTGACAGAGCTCCTCCATAGGCGACAGCTGCAGACCCTGCACCATTTGCTGAAGCTGTCAACTTCCCACCCCACTCCTAGCCATCTCAGCGTTATGCCCCCCAGCATGGCCTTGTGGGCCCGCATGTAAGGCGCAAGGTGGGCTGTGCTCCTGCCATGGTCGTCACGGCCCATGGTCAGTGTGTGATGTCAGTGCACATGTCGAAAGGATTCTAGCCCCACCATCATAACCAGCTCCATCCATGTACCCCTGTGGGACTACCGCTGCCACCTCCTCCTACACTACCTCCTTCGGGTACAGACATGGTCATCGAGTCGTTGCCACTGCCCTCGGTTGCTACATCCCCGCAAGCCTACCGCCAACCCTCCCCATCCTGAGGTGGATCAGAAGCTCCTTCTAACACCCTGCCCTCTGGCTTGGCTGACATGGACACCTCGGATGTCCCTTCCTTCCCGACAATGGCAGTTGAGAAGCCTGGGTCTTCTCCCATCTGCCGAACACCGCAGCACAGACTGGGGCATTTTCACCCCAGTGCACAAGTTTCAGGGGGGAAGGATCTGGTACCAAGCTCCACGCGTTTCAAATCCACAGGAGACCGCATGGAACTTGATGACCACTAGAGGTCTCTGGAGCAATCACCCCAAATGCTGTGGCTGTGCATGCTCCTGGCCCTAAGTCTAATGTAGGGGCGCCACTGTGGAGCATGTGGCCCACTGGCCAATAGAAAAATACCCTGTCTCTCACTCAGTGAGGCAGTCTGGTGTTTGCATTGAGTCAGTTGACTTCTCGCTTACAGACATCGTGTTTACATTGTGTGTGCTTGCTTCCCGTTTACGAGGGGGCATAGTTTGATTTCGTGAGGTTATCTCTTATGACCCTGTTCCTTAATACTTTGTTGTTGATCTTGGTACCCTGCTTGGTTGTCTGTCATCTTGATTGTCCTTCCATTCCATTCCTGTTTGTTCGCAGCCGCTCCAGTCGATACCACCACATTTTCATTAGCGGTAACCCATGGCATTCCTGTTGTGGTTACAACAGGTGGCAATGTTTATTTTCACATCCACTGGGTGTTTGGTGTAAGGGAACCATCACATCCAGCATACTGACTACTGGAGAGACTGGGAAAATCTTCTTTCTTCTGGTATGTTCTCATTTACTTACATTCTTATCAGTTATATTCATCAAGTTCACAGTAGAATAATTTATTTGTTCTTTGAAATTTTGTAAATATTTTCTCCTTTACAGCTGGGTAATGTTGTTGTTTGGCTACAATGTTTATTCTCACTTCAATAGGTTTTCAGTGGAAATGAGACACCACATGTACCATACTAACAGATTTTTTAAAATTGATAAATCGGCTTTGTTTAGGTATGTCCTTACTTTGTATTGTATTTTTGATAGTCTAATCCGTATGTACACCAAGAACAATGTATTTGCAATACAAAACATAGTAAATGGTTCTTTCCTCACAGCAAGGAGATTCCATTGTATGGGTGCAATGTTTATTTTCCCATCGACTGTGTTTTAGTGAAGGGAACCACGACATCCATCATACTGACTACTGGAGATAACTGGAAAATCTTCTTTCTTCTGGTATGTTCTTCTTTTGCTTGGCATTCTTATCAGCTACATTCTTCCAGTCCACAGTGGAAAAATGTATTTGATTTGTGAAATGTTCAAATTTTTTTACATTACAGCAGGGTGATGTGGTTGTGTGGCTAAGTTGATTATTCTCTCTTGAATGGGTTTTGTGGTGGTAATGACATACCACATTCACCTTACTAACTAACAGATTATCAGAGCTTGATAAATAAGCCTTGATGAATTCTTCTCTGGTTATCAGCCGAGTGGTGGCATCATCTTGTCGCAACGTTTCAATGAGTTTCATACCCATCATCTTCTGGCGAAGTGACGCGATGCTGTGTTCTGCATATCTATATAGCTGCTTGGCTGTCATCCACTACTGTAGGCCGGCCAATCACGTTCTTCCGGCAGGGAGTACCGCGTGGGTATTAGTGGGGGCAGGGGCTGCGGCGCCGCCCAGTATCTACACCAGGTGGCTATCCAATCTGTCTGCGGATGCCACTGCCTTCAGATCAGAGTGTTCCTGATGTATTTTGTCAATTGTGGGATTCCAAGCTGCACTGAGCTGAAAACCGCTACCCCTGTTTACTAAATTGTTGTGCAGACGTATGTCCACTGCCTCTTCGAAGATCGAGCCCCAGAAACTGTTGGTGCTGCACAGCTTCTTCGAAGGTGTGTCCCTTGATAATGCTATGTTTTGCTACCGCAGACTTGTTTGTCTGTTCTAGTCATACATTTCTGATGTATCATTGTATCAACCCGATATATTCCATCCCACATTCGCACTCAATACTGTAAATGTGCAGTGTCTGCAACCCCAGCTGATCTTTGGTTGAGCCAAGAATACCTTTGACTTTTTTGGTGCATGAAAGATGGTCGTTATTTGGTGCTTCTTTAATATTTTTATGATCTCGGCTGTTGGCAGTCCAGCAAACGGCAGAAACGCCACACGTTCTGCCTCGTCTACTTCTTGTTTCTCCTCCCGCCTCTTGTCTGCACGCAAGGCTTATCTTATTTGTGTCTCAGTGTAGCTCTTAAAGAAGGTTTCCCGCGGATGTGCTAACTCATGCGGCAAACTCTCGCTGTCGCAGATCGACCAGGTTCTTTGTACTAAGGTGTTCATTACTGTGTTACATTTTGTTGGATGGTGGAAACTCCAAGCATTGAGATATAAGTCCGTGTGCATCTTCTTCCTGTAGACCAAATGTCCCAATGCACTGTCTGGATTTTTCCTGATCAAAATATCCAAGAAGGGAAGGCAGCCATTCTCTTCTACTTCCCTGATAAATTTGATGCTATCATTTACGTCACTGAGATGGTGTAGGAACTCCTATAGTTTTTTCTTGCAATGGGGCCACACTACAAAAGTGTCATCTACGTATCTGTAGAACACCTTTGGTTTATGGCAGATGGTGTTCAATGCCACATTTTCGAAGTGCTCCATGCACAAGTTGGCATACCTGGGGCCAGGGGGGGAACCCATGGCAACACCATCTGTTTGTTGATAGAATTTTCCACCACATTTGAAGTACATTGTGGTTAACACAAGATAAAAGAGTCTGAGTGTGTCCTCATCGAAGTGATCTTCGAGTAGAGCTAAGGAATCATCCAGAGGCACACGGGTGAAAACAGAGGTGACAACAAAGCCAGCTAGTAGATCCTTCTCATCCAGGCGTAACCCTTGGAGTACCTTAACAAATTCGGTCGAGTTCTTGACATGGGGAGGGCAATGACCCACGAGTGGTTTTAACAGGTGTGCTAGGTGCTTGGCCACACCATACATCAGAGAATTTAGGGTGTTCAATATAGGATGTAGTGGGACATTCTCCTTACGGATCTTTGGGAGGGCATACTGTTGTGGTGGAGCCGGTGCCCGATGGTAAAGCTTCCTGATGGTGTTTCTGTAAAGTCCACAGCTATTGAGAAGATCGATGGTCTTGCCTGTAACAGAAGCAATTGTGTCTTTCCCCACTTCTTTGTATGCTGGATCTTGTAGTAAGATGTAGATCTTCTACCAGTAATCTTCTGACTTCCGTAGGAATGTCGCATTCCATTTGTCTGCTGCTAAGACCGCTATACCCTTGTCATCGCGTAGGTTCATCAGTGCCTTGTGCTCTTCTGCCGTAATGTTGTTCTTAGGCATTCTTGCTTTCTCGAGTACCCTGCTGGTCTCCCTCCTCACTTCCTCGGCTGATCTCAGCGGGAGTCCACATGTGGCTTGCTCGACATATAGATATACAGAACAAAGCACCCCGACACTTCACCAGAAAATGATGGGTATGAAACTCATTGAAACATTGCGACAAGACAACGCCACCACTCGGCTGATAACGCAAGAAGAATGCATCAGTAGAATACGCCAAGAAAGACTGCAATCGCATAAATATGCTTTGTTTAGGAATGTCCTTCCTTTGCATTATATTTTACATATTCATATCCCAATGTTCACTAAGAAGAAAATATTTCTCTCCTTGAAGCAGGGAAATTACATTGTATGTCTGCAATATTTTTTTTTTCTATCAACTGGGTTTTTGGTGGAAAGGAACCACCAAATCCAGCATAATGCCTATGGGAATGACTAGGAAAATCTTCTTTCTACTGGTATATCTTTATAATGAGACACCACATGTACAATATTAATCAACAGATATTCCGAACTTGTAAATCTTCTTAATTAGGTATGTCCTTCCATTGCTTTATATTGTTATCAGTCGTATCAGTATGTTCACAAAGAAAAATTTATTTGCTTGACATGATGTAGTAAATCTATCTATCCTCACAGAAGCAAGATTACATTGCATGGGTGCAATATTTATTATACCATAGAATGAGATTTTGGTGAAAGGGAACCACCACATCCAGCATACTGAACACGGGAGATACTGGGAAAGTCTTCTTTTTTTGGTATGTCCTTCTTTTGAATTATAATCATATCAGTTATATTCATCAAGTTCACAGTGGAATAATTTATTTGAATTGTGAAATGTGGGAAGGTTTTGTTCTTTACAGCAGAGTTATCATGTTGTGTGGCAATAGAGTTTATTCACCATTCAATGTGTTTTCGGTTCAAATAAGACATAATGTGCACCTTACCAACTAACAGATTCTAGGATCTTAATAAATACATTTTTAGGTATGTCTTTCATTTACTTTATATGTTTAAAAATCATGTCAGAATGGTCACTAAGAACAGTCAATGTACATTACAAAATGTAGTAAATCTTACTTTCCTCACAACAGGGAGATTCCACTGTACTGGTGCAATGTTTATTTTCCCATCGTCTGGAAATCTGGTGGAAGGGAACCAAAATATGCAGCATACTGACTATGGGAGATACTAGAAAGCCTTCTTTCTTTTGGTATGTCCTTCCATTAAGTTTTATTCTTGTCAGATATATTTTTCAAGTTCACAGTTGAATACTTCATCGAACTGCAAAATGTTGTAATGTTTTATTTCTTTATAGCCGGGTGATGTGCTTGTTTTGCTACAAATATTGTTCTCCATTCAATAATGTTTTATGCAAGTGAGACATGGTGTGCACCTTACCATCTTACAGACCTTCGGATCTTAATAAATATACTTTTTAGGTGTGTCATTCATTTACTTTATATATTTATAAATCATATCACAATGGTCATTAAGGACAATCAATGTATATTACAATATGTAGTAAATCTTTATTTCCTCACAGTAGGGAGATTCCATTCTATGGGTGCAATGTTCATTTTCCCATCGACTTGCAACCTGGTGGAAGGGAAACACCACAACCAGCATAATGGGTGTGGGAGATACTAGCTACCCTTCTTTCTTTTGGTATATCCTTCTTTAAAATTCAATTCTTTTCTGATATCTCTCTCAAATTCACAGTTTACTAGTTTTTTCGAATTACCAATTGTAGTAAAGTTTTTTTTTTCTTTACAGCAATGTGATGTGGTTGTTTAGTACAATTGAGACATAACATGCTCCTTACAAAGTTACAGATTTCTGATCTTAATAAATATACTTTTTTAGATGTTCTTAATTTACTTTATATATTTGTACTTTAAACATAGCTGCGCTACAGCAATGGTTCCACGTAAATCAGACTAAGAACAGCCGACCAGTTGCAAAGGATAAAGCAATCTTTACCTAGGTTTCAATAGATATAAATCTATCTTCTTCAGAAGATGCAGTATTATAACAACATGAAGTGATATGTCCTTATCGTTTGTCGCTTAGGCGCTCTGCAACTTCTATGTACCTATTTTATTTGTTTGACAAACCCTGTTGTCAGGGCTATATTTTATATGATTAATGTAACTATGCAGATGTTTGCCTAAACGATAAGGACATATCACTTCATGTTGTTATAATACTGCATCTTCTGAAGAAGATAGATTTATATCTATTGAAACCTAGGTAAAGATTGCTTTATCCTTTGCAACTGGTCGGCTGTTCTTAGTCTGATTTATATATTTGTTATACATATAATAGGATCACTAAGAAGGATTAATGTACACTACAGTATGTAGTAAATCTTGATTTTCTCACAGCAGCGAGCTTACATTGTACAGGTGCAATGTTTATTTCCCGATCTACTGCGAATCTGGTGGAAGGGAACCACCAGAACCAGCATAATGAGTGTGGGAGATACTAGCTAGCCTTCTTTCTTTTGCTATTTCCTTTTTTTAAATTTTATTCTTATCAGATATATTTCTTAAGTTCACAGTTTACTAGTTTATTGTAATTGCAAAATGTAGTAAGTTTTGTTCTATACAGCAGGTTGATGTTGCTGTGTGGCTACAGAGATTACTCTCCATTCAATGTGTTTTTGGTGAAAGTGAGACACAATGTGCACCTTACCAAATAACAGATCTTCTGATCTTAGTAAATATACTTTTTTAAGTTGTTGTATTGTTGTTGTTGTTGTTGTGGTCTTCAGTCCTGAGACTGGTTTGATACAGCTCACCATGCTACTCCATACTGTGCAAGCTTCTTCATCTCCCAGTACCTACTGCAACCTACATCCTTCTGAATCTGCTTAGTGTATTTATCTCTTGGTCTCCCTCTACGATTTTTACCCTCTTCCATTTCCATAATATTGTCCTCAAGTATATCGCCCTTGTATAGACCCTCTATATACTGCCACCTTTCTGCTTTCCCTTCTTTGTTTAAGACTGGGTTTCCATCTGAGCTCTTGATATTCATACAAGTGGCTCTCTTTTCTCCAAAGGTCTCTTTCATTTTCCTGTAGCCAGTATCTATCTTACCCCTAGTGAGACAAGCCTCTACATCCTTACATTTGCCCTCTAGCCATCCCTGCTTAGCCATTTTGCACTTCCTGTCGATCTCATTTTTGAGACATTTCTATTCCTTTTTGCCTGCTTCACTTACTGCCTTTTTTAACTTTCTTCTTTCATCAATTAAATTCAGTATCGCTTCTGTTACCCAAGGATTTCTACTAGCCATCATCTTTTTACCTACTTGATCCTCTGCTGCTTTCACTACTTCATCCCTCAGAGCTACCCATTCTTCATCTACTGTATTTCTTTCCCTCATTCCTGTCAATTGTTCCCTTATGCTCTCCCTAAAACTGTACAACCTCTGGTTTAGTCAGTTTATCCAGGTCCCATCTCCTTAAATTCCCACCTTTTTTGCAGTTTCTTCAGTTTTAATCTACAGTTCATAACTAATAGATTGTGGTCAGAGTCCACATCTGCCCATGGAAATGTCTTACAATTTAAAACCTGGTTCCTAAATCTCTGCCTTACCATTATATAACCTATCTGAAACCTGTCAGTATCTCCAGGCTTCTTCCATGTATACAACCTTCTTTTATGATTCTTGAACCAAGTGTTAGCTATGATTAAGTTATGCTCTGTGCAAAATTCTACCAGACGGCTTCCTCTTTCATTTCTCACCCCCAATCCATATTCACCCACTATGTTTCCTTCTCTCCCTTTCCCTACTGTCGAATTCCAGTCATCCATGACTATTAAATTTTCGTCCCTTCACTACGTGAATAATATCTTTTATCTCATTATAGATTTCATCAATTTCTTCATCATCTGCAGAGCTAGTTGGCATATGAACTTGTACTACCATAGTAGGCATGGGGTTCGTATCTATCTTTGCCACAATAATGCATTCACTATGCTGTTTGTAGTAGCTTACCCACACTCCTATTTTTTTTATTCATTATTAAACCTACTCCTGCATTACCACTATTTGATTTTGTATTTACAAACCTGTATTCACCTGACCAAAAGTCTTGTTCCTCCTGCCACCGAACTTCACTGATTCCCACTGTATCTAACTTTAACCTATCCATTTCCCTCTTTAAATTTTCTAACCTATCTGCCTGGTTAAGGGATCTGACATTCCACGTTCCGATCCGTAGAACACCAGTTTTCTTTCTCCTGATAATGACGTCCTCTTGAGTAGTCCCCATTTAGACATCCAAATGGGGGACTATTTTACCTCTGGAATATTTTACCCAGGAGGATGCCATCATCATTTAACCATACAGTACAGCTGCATGCCCTCAGGAAAAATTATGGCTGTAGTTTCCCCTTGCTTTCAGCCGTTTGCAGTACCAGAACAGCAAGGCCGTTTTGGTTAGTGTTACAAGGCCAGATAAGTCAATCATCCAGACTGTTGCCCCTGCAACTACTGAAAAGTCTGCTGCCCCTCTTCAGGAACCACACGTATGTGTGGCCTCTCAACATATACCCTTCCGTTGTGGTTGCACCTACACCTATCTGTATCACTGAGGCATGCAGGCCTCCCCACTAACAGCTAGGTCCATGGTTCTTGGGGGGGAGGGGGGACTAGTATGTCCTTCATTTACTCTATATATCTACAAACCATATCAAAATGATTTACTAGGAACAATCAAAGTACATTTCAATATGTAGTAAAGCTTTATTTCCTTACAGCAGGGAGATTCCATTGTACAGATGCAATGTTTATTCTCCCATCAACTGGGAATCTTAGATTAGATTAGTTTTTCGATCCATAGATCCATGCTGAAGAGATCCTCATGGATGTGGATCATGTCAAATATTTTTTATATTTTTTTATTTTATTTAAAGCTGAAATAAGAATACTAATAGTGTGAGTATATACAAAACATCATTTGTTTCTATTAAAAAATTTGTCAATGGGGTTGAAAGAGTTGGCCACTAGTAAGTCTTTCAGGCTCATTTTAAACTGATCCTTATTTGTAACTAAATTTTTTATTTTGCTGGCAAATTATTGAACATGAGTGTTCCTGAGTAGTGGACTCATTTTTGTACTAAAGTAAGTGATTTTAAGACTTTGTGCAGATCATTTTTGTTTTTGGTTTTGTATGTATGAACTGAGCTGTTTGTTGGAAAAAGAGATAAATAATTTAAGACAAATTTCATTAAAGAGTAAATATACAGAGAGGCAGTAGCCTTTGACAAATCACAGAAAATACCTGCAACTCATAATTTGCTATTTAATGAATTAAGTACATTTTCACTCTAGGTGTAAATAGCCTTCTCGATTTCAGAAATCCAAAGTATGTTCTTGATTATATGTTATTTGTGGTCAGATGGTAGAGAAGCCGCCTATACATTACTTTTTCTAAAATTTTTGAGAATGCTGGCAAAAGTGAAATCAGTCTGTAGTTTGATGGTATCTCCTTATCCCCACTCTTGAATAGAGGCTTAAAATCTACATATTTTAGCCAATCAGGAAATGTCCCAGTTATAATAGACTGGTTACACAACTAACTTCGAATTGTACTAAACTCACAAGAACATGCCTTAAGTAACTCTGTTGATATGAATAGATTATAATTTCCTGCAGGTGCTTGGTAAATAGTCACTATTAAATAGGATCTGTTATGGAACTCTACATCTGTTGCACATGCTTCTGGATGCTGCTCTAAATAGAATTTATTAATGTCATTATTCTTGAATTTATGGCAGTTTTTAATGAATGTGGCAACTCCTACTCCATCCATATCTACTCTGCAGAAGTAGGAAGCTAGCATAAATCCTGAAATCTGGTGGAAGGTAACCAACACTTGCAGCGTGCTGAATATGTGAGATACTAGAAAGCCTTCATCCTTTTCGTTTGCCCTTTTTTTAAATTTTATTCTTATCAGATATATTTCTCAAGTTCACAGTTGAATAGTTTATTCGAATTGCAAAACGTAGTAAAGTTTTTTTCTTTACAGCAGGGTGATGTGGTTGTGTGGCTACAAAGGTTACTCTCCATTCAATGTTTTGGTTGCAAATGACCCTCAACGTGCACCTACCAACTAACAGATCTTCGAATTGTAATAAATATACTTTTTTTAAGAATTTCCTTCATTTACTTTATATATTTACATATCATATCAAAATGGTCACAAAGAACAATCTATGTACATTACAATATGTAGTAAATCTTTATTTTCTCACAGCAGGGAGATTCCATTGTACGGGTGATATGTTTATTTTTCCATCAACTGGGAATCTGGTGGAAAGGAACCACCACATGCAGCATAAGGTCTATGGGAGGTACTAGAAAGCCTTCTTTCTTTTGGTGTGTCCTTATTTTAAATTTTATTCTAATCTGATATATATCTCAATTTCGCAGTTGAATGATTTATTCGGGTTTCAAAATGTAGTAAAGTTTTTGTTCCTTACAGCAGGTTTTATGTGATTGAGTTAGTACAAAAATTATTCTCCATTCAATGTGTTTTTTGCGCAAATGTGCCACATAGTTGTAATGTAATGGACTACTGAAACTATCGATACAATCCACTGGCGAGCTACGCGTTGCTGTGAATCGACATGAAAGAACAATTATAAATAAAATTACAGTGAACTTTAATTACGTCAACATACACAGAAATATTATCGCTCTATTATAAAAACTAATAATTTTCAGGACAATAATATTATGTATTGCTGCAGAACTATTTGAGAACTCTATTCAATTTTCGTACTGTTTCCATAAGTGTATAAGTGTGATGTAAAAAATATGTATGCTCAATTCATGTTGGCACACCTGCGTACTATGAAAGGTCGTGGATTGTTGAGGCAGAAACAGTTACGTTATAAACAGTATCAGTCACGTAGCATACTACAAACCCAAGGACCCATTGTAGTAACAATTACATCAAATCCAGAAGTTACCCCTAGACAACGAGTATTCATGGTGAGGTAATTAAATTATTTCATGTTCGTACTGTGAAGTTACCTTCTCTTTGTCAAATATTAAGTCTCTTATGCTCTGTTAATAGAGTGAACAGACTGACGGGGACTTGTGGTGCACTATTGAAACCAGGAAGACCTCACAGGTTTTTAAACACGTGTCATAATTTGATATAAAATAATTGATGATATTTAATATTTGTTCCCCGGACGAGAGAGGTACAGTACATATGGGAACACTCTGTCCGGAATTCAAATTGCATTGTTCGAACTGATACTTGTTCTATATTCACAGATAACAATAGGTACAGTAACAGTAAATCCCCCCCCATGAACCATGGACCTTGCCGATGGTGGGGAGGCTTGCGTGCCTCAGCGATACAGATAGCCGTACCGTAGGTGCAACCACAACGGAGGGGTATCTGTTGAGAGGCCAGACAAACGTGTGGTTCCTGAAGAGGGGCAGCAGCCTTTTCAGTAGTTGCAAGGGCAACAGTCTGGATGATTGACTGATCTGGCCTTGTAACAATAACCAAAACGGCCTTGCTGTGCTGGTACTGCGAACGGCTGAAAGCAAGGGGAAACTACAGCCATAATTTTTCCCGAGGGCATGCAGCTTTACTGTATGATTAAATGATGATGGCGTCCTCTTGGGTAAAATATTCCGGAGGTAAAATAGTCCCCCATTCGGATCTCCGGGCGGGGACTACTCAAGAGGATGTCGTTATCAGGAGAAAGAAAACTGGCGTTCTACGGATCGGAGCATGGAATGTCAGATCCCTTAATCGGGCAGGTAGGTTAGAAAATTTAAAAAGGGAAATGGATAGGTTGAAGTTAGATATAGTGGGAATTAGTGAAGTTCGGTGGCAGGAGGAACAAGACTTCTGGTCAGGTGACTACAGGGTTATAAACACAAAATCAAATAGGGGTAATGCAGGAGTAGGTTTAATAATGAATAGGAAAATAGGAATGCGGGTAAGCTACTACAAACAGCATAGTGAATGCATTATTGTGGCCAAGATAGATACGAAGCCCACACCTACTACAGTAGTACAAGTTTATATGCCAACTAGCTCTGCAGATGACGAAGAAATTGAAGAAATGTATGATGAAATAAAAGAAATTATTCAGATTGTGAAGGGAGACGAAAATTTAATAGTCATGGGTGACTGGAATTCGAGTGTAGGAAAAGGGAGAGAAGGAAACATAGTAGGTGAATATGGATTGGGGGACAGAAATGAAAGAGGAAGCCGCCTGGTAGAATTTTGCACAGAGCACAACATAATCATAACTAACACTTGGTTTAAGAATCATGAAAGAAGGTTGTATACATGGAAGAACCCTGGAGATACTAAAAGGTATCAGATAGATTATATAATGGTAAGACAGAGATTTAGGAACCAGGTTTTAAATTGTAAGACATTTCCAGGGGCAGATGTGAACTCTGACCACAATCTATTGGTTATGACCTGTAGATTAAAACTGAAGAAACTGCAAAAAGGTGGGAATTTAAGGAGATGGGACCTGGATAAACTGAAAGAACCAGAGGTTGTACAGAGATTCAGGGAGAGCATAAGGGAGCAATTGACAGGAATAGGGGAAATAAATACAGTAGAAGAAGAATGGGTAGCTTTGAGGGATGAAGTAGTGAAGGCAGCAGAGGATCAAGTAGGTAAAAAGACGAGGGCTAGTAGAAATCCTTGGGTAACAGAAGAAATATTGAATTTAATTGATGAAAGGAGAAAATATAAAAATGCGGTAAGTGAAACAGGCAAAAAGGAATACAAACGTCTCAAAAACGAGATCGACAGGAAGTGCAAAATGGCTAAACAGGGATGGCTAGAGGACAAATGTAAGGATGTAGAGGCCTATCTCACTAGGGGTAAGATAGATACCGCCTACAGGAAAATTAAAGAGACCTTTGGAGATAAGAGAACGACTTGTATGAATATCAAGAGCTCAGATGGAAACCCAGTTCTAAGCAAAGAAGGGAAAGCAGAAAGGTGGAAGGAGTATATAGAGGGTCTATACAAGGGCGATGTACTTGAGGACAATATTATGGAAATGGAAGAGGATGTAGATGAAGATGAAATGGGAGATACGATACTGCGTGAAGAGTTTGACAGAGCACTGAAAGACCTGAGTCGAAACAAGGCCCCCGGAGTAGACAATATTCCATTGGAACTACTGACGGCCGTGGGAGAGCCAGTCCTGACAAAACTCTACCATCTGGTGAGCAAGATGTATGAAACAGGCGAAATACCCTCAGACTTCAAGAAGAATATAATAATTCCAATCCCAAAGAAAGCAGGTGTTGACAGATGTGAAAATTACCGAACAATCAGTTTAATAAGCCACAGCTGCAAAATACTAACACGAATTCTTTACAGACGAATGGAAAAACTAGTAGAAGCCAACCTCGGGGAAGATCAGTTTGGATTCCGTAGAAACACTGGAACACGTGAGGCAATACTGACCTTACGACTTATCTTAGAAGAAAGATTAAGGAAAGGCAAACCTACGTTTCTAGCATTTGTAGACTTAGAGAAAGCTTTTGACAATGTTGACTGGAATACTCTCTTTCAAATTCTGAAGGTGGCAGGGGTAAAATACAGGGAGCGAAAGGCTATTTACAATTTGTACAGAAAGCAGATGGCAGTTATAAGAGTCGAGGGACATGAAAGGGAAGCAGTGGTTGGGAAGGGAGTGAGACAGGGTTGTAGCCTCTCCCCGATGTTGTTCAATCTGTATATTGAGCAAGCAGTAAAGGAAACAAAAGAAAAATTCGGGGTAGGTATTAAAATTCATGGAGAAGAAATAAAAACTTTGAGGTTCGCCGATGACATTGTAATTCTGTCAGAGACAGCAAAGGACTTGGAAGAGCAGTTGAATGGAATGGACAGTGTCTTGAAAGGAGGATATAAGATGAACATCAACAAAAGCAAAACAAGGATAATGGAATGTAGTCTAATTAAGTCGGGTGATGCTGAGGGAATTAGATTAGGAAATGAGGCACTTAAAGTAGTAAAGGAGTTTTGCTATTTGGGGAGCAAAATAACTGATGATGGTCGAAGTAGAGAGGATATAAAATGTAGGCTGGCAATGGCAAGGAAAGCGTTTCTGAAGAAGAGAAATTTGTTAACATCCAGTATTGATTTAAGTGTCAGGAAGTCATTTCTGAAAGTATTTGTATGGAGTGTAGCCATGTATGGAAGTGAAACATGGACGATAAATATTTTGGACAAGAAGAGAATAGAAGCTTTCGAAATGTGGTGCTACAGAAGAATGCTGAAGATTAGATGGATAGATCACATAACTAATGAGGAAGTATTGAATAGGATTGGGGAGAAGAGAAGTTTGTGGCACAACTTGACCAGAAGAAGGGATCGGTTGGTAGGACATGTTCTGAGGCATCAAGGGATCACCAATTTAGTGTTGGAGGGCAGCGTGGAGGGTAAAAATCGTAGAGGGAGACCAAGAGATGAATACACTAAGCAGATTCAGAAGGATGTAGGTTGCAATAGGTACTGGGAGATGAAAAAGCTTGCACAGGATAGAGTAGCATGGAGAGCTGCATCAAACCAGTCTCAGGACTGAAGACCACAACAACAACAACAACAACAACAACAACAGTAAATCGGCCAATAAAGAGGAAGAGGAAAAGGAATTCAATGAAGAAGGCAAATAACATATATTAAAGTACGGAAACAATTAAGCAACAACAAAATTCGGCCTACACTTTACGGCGCACGCAAGACCACGCGGAAAACAAGGTAAGTGCATATATTGATTTGTTCACATTGTTGACTTTTTTATACGTATTTTGCGGGTTAATAAGTTTAAAAATCTCTTGCTTTAAAATGGCGATAACGGAGGATATTACAAACAATCTTGTCCGGGGGGGGGGGGGGGGGGGGGGGGGGTAGGCAAATTCGAATGCAAGTGGCGAGCTTGGTACCAGTATAGGAATGGAGAATACATTATCACATTATCTAAAAATGTCGTTGAAGAATTAGATACATCCACGATGTTGCGATTACTTTTAAAACAAAATTCGGAATTGAAGAACGTAATTGAAAATAAAGTGTCTCGAATTGTTAGAAAATGCAAAATGTGTAGAAGAAAAACTTTTGAAAGAAAATAGCCAAGTGGCTCAGAAATTCTAAAAAGTAAGTGAAGGTATCAGATCTGACATGGAATTAATGAAAATCAATTTAGAAGAACGTGCAAATAAGATTGAGGATAGGGTGTCGACGTAGAAGATACGCTCAATAAAGTCAAACTAACGATCAAACGGGAAGCGGAAGAAACCGCGAAAAATTTCGAAGTATTTGCAAATGAAAGGAAAATTAAATAGGGGGGAAATGATTACCGGAATTGAGTTGCATATGAAAAGTTTCTGTGGCAAATTGTCAATGCTTGAAAACAATGTGGAAAAAGTAAAGACTGTTGGGAATGATGTAGTGTTGTAACGCTGTAATTATAGACAATGAGCATGAGGTAGTACGATTAAAGCAACAACTGAGATTCGGGACAATTTAGTCATGAAATCGGTGGCGACACTTCATTTAACGGATTTTGGCCAGGTGTTGTGCGTAATTTTCCAGGGGTCGGAAAATTACACCCGGCTGACTTGATTATGAATTGTAGTGACAATTTTCGTATGAAATGAAAGAATGGAAATTATCGAAGTAATTATAATAGGAACAATCAACATTATCAGCAAAATCGACATGATAACTGTCAGGGAAATTCCAATACTCAAGACAAGGGCAAATGAAGACGAAATGAGAACAGGGCAAGAAATAATTATGGGTGAAACGGGAATAGACAATGGGAAAATTCACAGACAAGACAAGATGGGATTTTGCAAGGACGGTTAAACTATGAGCCATCCCGATGAGGGCCTGTCAGTTTGGGACGAACAGATATAACTTCAGAAATCAGGCTATTAGAAAGCAAAGTAGGCATATACATACTAATTACGGAAGAAGACAGATGATTACACAAGTAGGGCACCGGATGTTGTAAGAGACCATTTGATAAACAATTTTGGCACCAAATAAGTGATAGGGGGACAAGTAAAGATAATTGTAGACACATTAGTATTAGGAATCAGTGGGGATGTAACGAAGAATTTGTTTATGGAGAAAGAAAATGATATATGATGTGGGGGGCTGTTGCTATGTTAATAATACTAATGGCACCTATGATAATTACGGAATTAATGTATTGTGATAAAATTGTAGTAAATTGTGATCTGAATTACGTGGAGGCTTCTGTGACTGAGAATTAGAAAAAAGTACTGAATAATAGAGTTGTAGAATTGAAGGAAGGAGATTGTGTTGATGATGTGGGAGATAATGTTTGATAAGGTTGATGTGGTTGATGGTAGGGAAGTTGCGTCATTTGTTGAGGTATTGAAGGATTCTGAGGAAGAGGCTGTTGATGGTTGAGAAGTAGGTGCTTCTTTTTTTTGAAATTCTTATCAGTTTAATTCATCATATTCACAGTGGAACAATTTATTTAATTTGCAATATATGGTTAAATATTTGTTGTTTAGTGCAGGGTCATCTGGTTGTATGGCCACAAAGCAGATTCTCCATTCAATGGGTTTTTGTGCATATGGGACTTCACATGCACCTTACTGAATAACGGATATTCGGAATGTGAAAAATCTTCTTGTTTAGGTATCTCCTTCATTTGCTTTATACATTTAAAAATCTTATTCCAATGGTCACTAAAAATAAACAATTTGCTGCACAAATTGTAGTACATGTTTCTTCCCTCTCAGCAGGGAGATTTCGTTTAATGACTGCTATGTTTGTTCTACCATTGAGTGTGATTTTGGTCAATGGGAACCACCACTCCCAGCATTCTGACTATTGGAGTTATTAGGAAAGACTTCTTTCTTTTGCTAAGTGCTTCTTTTGATTGATACTGTTATCACGTATACTCATCAATTTCACAGTGGAGTAATGTATTTGAATCGTGAAATGTGGTTTAATGTTTGTTCTTTACAGCAGGGCCATCGGGTTGTATGGCCACAAAGCAGCTTCTCCATTCAATGGTTTTTTTCGTGCATATGGGAAACCACATATACCTTACTGAATAATGGATGTTTGAAATGTGATAAATCTCCTTGTTCAGGTATCTCCATCATTTGCTTTATATTTTTAAAAATCATATTCCGATGGTCACTAAAAATAATCAATGTGCTGCAAAAAAATGTGGTACATGTTTGTTCCCTCTGAGCAGGGAGATTCCGTTTGATGACTGCTATGTTTGTTCTACCATCGAGAGTGATTTTGTTGGATGGAAACCACCACTCCCATCCTTCTGACTATTGGAGTTATTTGGAAAGACTTCTTTCTTTTGCTAGGTGCTTCTTTTGATTGATATCATTATCACTTATATTCATCAATTTCACAGTGGAGTAATGTATTTGAATCATGAAATGTGGTTAAGTGTTTGTTCTTTACAGCAGGGTTATCTGGGTTTATGGCCACAAAGCAGATTTTTCATTGAATGGGTTTATGTGCATATGGGACTTCACATGCACCTTACTGAATGATGGATGTTCGGAATGTGTTAAATCTTCATGTTTAGGTATCTCCTTCATTTGCTCCATATTTTTAAAAATCTTTTTGCAATGGTCATAAAAATAATCAATGTGCAGCACAAATTATAGCACATGTTTGTTCCCTCTCAGCAGGGAGATTCCGTTTGATGACTGCTATATTTGTTCCACCATCGAGTGTGATTTTGTTGGATGGGAAGCACCACTCCCAGCATTCTGACTTTTGGAGTTATTAGGAAAGACTTCTTTCATTTGGAAGGTGCTTCTTTTGATTGATACCATTATCACTTATATTCATCAATTTCACAGTGGCGTAATGTATTTGAATCATGAAATGTGGTTAAATGTTTGTTCCTTACAGCAGTGTCATCTGTTTGTATGGCCAAAAAGCAGATTCTCCATTCAATGGGTTTTTTGTAAATATGGGACTTAACATACACGTTACTGAATAACGGATGTTCGCAATGTGATAAATCTTCTTGTTTAGGTATCTCCTTCATTTGCTTTATATTTTTAAAAATCTTATTTCAATGGTCACTAATAATAATCAATGTGCTGCACAAATTGTGGTTCATAGTTGTTCCCTCTCAGCAGGGAGATTCCGTTTGATGACTGCTATGTTTGTTCTACCATCAAGTGTGATTTTGATGGATGGGAACCACCACTCCCACCATTCTGACTATTGGAGATATTAGGAAAGACTTCTTTCTTTTGCTAGATGCTTCTTTTGATTGATACCGTTATCACTTATATTCATCGATTTCACATAGGAATAATGTATTTGAATCGTGAAATGTGGTTAAGTGTTTGTTCCTTACAGAAGGGTCATCTGTTTGTATGGCCAAAAAGCAGATTCTCCATTCAATGGTTTTCTTGTGCATATGGGACACCACACACACCATACTGAATAACGGATGTTCAGAATGTGATATGTCTTCTTGTTTAAGTATCTCCTTCATTTGGTTTATATTTTTAAAAATCTTTTTCCGAAGGTCACTTAAATTAATCAATGTGCTGCACCAATTGTGGTACATGTTTGTTCCCTCTCAGCAGGGAGATTCCGTTTGATGACTGCTATGTTTGTTCTACCATCGAGTGTGATTTTGTTGGATGGGAACCACCACTCCCAGCATTCTGACTATTGGAGTTATTAGGAAAGACTTCGTTCTTTTGCTACGTGCTTCCTATGATTGATACCTTTATCACCTATATATTCATCAATTTCACAGTGGCGTAATGTATTTGAATCGTGAAATGTGGTTAAGTGTTTGTTCTTTACAACGGGGTCATCTGGTTGTATGGTCACAAAGCAGATTCTACATTCAATGGGTTTTTTGTGCATATGGGACTTAACATACACGATACTGAATAACGGATGTTCGCAATGTGATAAATCTTCTTGTTTAGGTATCTCCTTCATTTGCTTTATATTTTTAAAAATCTTATTTCAATGGTCACTAATAATAATCAATGTGCTGCACAAATTGTGGTTCATAGTTGTTCCCTCTCAGCAGGGAGATTCCGTTTGATGACTGCTATGTTTGTTTTACCATCGAGTGTGATGTTGTTGGACGGGAACTACCACTCCCAGCATTCTGACTATTGGAGTTATTAGGAAAGACATCTTTCTTTTGCTAGATGCTTCTTTTGATTGATACCGTTATCACTTATATTCATCAATTTCACATAGGAATAATGTATTTGAATCGTGAAATGTGGTTAAGTGTTTGTTCCTTACAGAAGGGTCATCTGTTTGTATGGCCAAAAAGCAGATTCTCCATTCAATGGTTTTTTTGTGCATATGGGACACCACACACACCATACTGAATAACGAATGTTCAGAATGTGATATATCTTCTTGTTTAAGTATCTCCTTCATTTGGTTTATATTTTTCAAAATCTTATTCCAAAGGTCACTTAAAATAATCAATGTGCTGCACCAGTTGCGGTACATGTTTGTTCCCTCTCAGCAGGGAGATGCCGTTTGTTGACTGCTATGTTTGTTCTTCCATCGAGTGTGATTTTGTTGGATGGGAACCACCACTCCCAGCATTATGTCTACTGGAGTTATTAGGAAGACGTCTTTCTTTTGTTAGGTGATTCGTTTGATTGATACTGTTATCACTTATATTCATCAATCTCACAGTGGAGTAATGTATTTGAATCGTGAAATATGTTTAAGTGTTTGTTCTTTACAGCAGGGTCATCTCGTTGTATGGTCACAAAGCAGTTTCTGCATTCAATGGGTTTTTTGTGCATATGGGACTTCAAATGCACCTTATTGAATAACGGATGTTTCGAATGTGATAAATCTTCTTGTTTCAGTATCTCCTTCATTTGGTTTATATTTTCAAAAATCTTATTCCAAAGGTCACTTTAAATAATCAATGTGTTGCACCAATTGTGGTACATGTTTGTTTCCTCTCAGCAGGGAGATGCCGTTTGTTGACTGCTATGTTTGTTCTTCCATCGAGTGTGATTTTGTTGGATGGGAACCACCACTCCCAGCATTCTGACTATTGGAGTTATTAGGAAAGACTTCGTTCTTTTGCTACGTGCTTCCTATGATTGATACCTTTATCACCTATATATTCATCAATTTCACTGTGGCGTAATGTATTTGAATCGTGAAATGTGGTTAAGTGTTTGTTCCTTACAGAAGGGTCATCTGGTTGTATGGGCACAAAGCAGATTCTCCATTGAATGGGTTTTTGGTGCAGATGGGACACCACATGCACCTTACTGAATAACGGATGTTCGGAATGTGATAAATCTTATCGTTTAGGTACTACCTTCATTTGCTTTATATTTTTAAAAATATTATTCCAATGGTCACTAAAAATAATCAGCCAGCTGCACAAATTGTGGTACATGTTTGTTCCCTCTGAGCAAGGAGATTGCGTTTGATGCCTGCTATATTTGTTCTACCATCGAGTGCCATTTTGTTGGATGGGAACCACCACTCCCAGCTTTCTGCCGATTGGAGTTATTAGGAAAGTTTTCTTTCTTTTGCTAGGTGCTTCGTTTGATTGATACTGTTATCACTTACATTCATCAATTTCACAGTGGAGTAATGTATTTGAATCGTGAAATGTGGTTTAATGTTTGTTCTTTACAGCAGGGTCATCGGGTTGTATGGCCACAAAGCAGCTTCTCCATTCAATGGTTTTTTTCGTGCATATGGGAAACCACATATATCTTACTGAATAATGGATGTTTGAAATGTGATAAATCTCCTTGTTTAGGTATCTCCATCATTCGCTTTATATTTTTAAAAATCATATTCCGATGGTCACTAAAAATAATCAATGTGCTGCACAAATTGTGGTACATGTTTGTTCCCTCTGAGCAGGGAGATTCCGTTTGATGACTGCTATGTTTGTTCTACCATCGAGTGTGATTTTGTTGGATGGAAACCACCACTCCCATCCTTCTGACTATTGGAGTTATTTGGAAAGACTTCTTTCTTTTGCTAGTTGCTTCTTTTGATTGATACCATTCATCACTTATATTCATCAATTTCACAGTGGAGTAATGTATTTGAATCATGAAATGTGGTTTAGTGTTTGTTCTTTACAGCAGGGTTATCTGGGTTTATGGCCACAAAGCAGATTTTTCATTGAATGGGTTTATGTGCATATGGGACTTCACATGCACCTTACTGAATGATGGATGTTCGGAATGTGTTAAATCTTCATGTTTAGGTATCTCCTTCATTTGCTTCATATTTTTAAAAATCTTTTTGCAATGGTCATAAAAATAATCAATGTGCTGCACAAATTATAGTACATGTTTGTTCCCTCTCAGCAGGGAGATTCCGTTTGATGACTGCTATGTTTGTTCTACCATCGAGTGTGATTTTGTTGGATGGGAACCACCACTCCCAGCATTCTGACTATTGGAGTTATTAGGAAAGATTTCGTTCTTTTGCTACGTGCTTCCTATGATTGATACCTTTATCACCTATATATTCATCAATTTCACAGTGGCGTAATGTATTTGAATCGTGAAATGTGGTTAAGTGTTTGTTCTTTACAACGGGGTCATCTGGTTGTATGGTCACAAAGCAGATTCTACATTCAATGGGTTTTTTGTGCATATGGGACTTAACATACACGTTACTGAATAACGGATGTTCGCAATGTGATAAATCTTCTTGTTTAGGTATCTCCTTCATTTGCTTTATATTTTTAAAAATCTTATTTCAATGGTCACTATAAATAATCAAAGTGCTGCACAAATTGTGGTACATGTTTGATCCCTCTCAGCAGGTAGATTCCGTTTGATGACTGCTATGTTTGTTCTACCATCGAGTGTGATGTTGTTGGACGGGAACTACCACTCCCAGCATTCTGACTATTGGAGTTATTAGGAAAGACATCTTGCTTTTGCTAGATGCTTCTTTTGATTGATACCGTTATCACTTATATTCATCAATTTCACATAGGAATAATGTATTTGAATCGTGAAATGTGGTTAAGTGTTTGTTCCTTACAGAAGGGTCATCTGTTTGTATGGCCAAAAAGCAGATTCTCCATTCAATGGTTTTTTTGTGCATATGGGACACCACACACACCATACTGAATAACGGATGTTCAGAATGTGATATATCTTCTTGTTTAAGTATCTCCTTCATTTGGTTTATATTTTTAAAAATCTTATTCCAAAGGTCACTTAAAATAATCAATGTGCTGCACCAATTGTGGTACATGTTTGTTCCTTCTCAGCAGGGAGATTCCGTTTGATGACTGCTATGTTTGTTCTACCATCGAATTGGTTTTTGTTGGATGGAAACCACCACTCCCAGCCTTCTGACTATTGGAGTTATTAGGTAAGGCTTCTTTCTTTTGCTAGGCGCTTCATTTGATTGATACCGTTATGACTCATATTCATCAATTTCACAGTGGAGTAATGTATTTGAATCGTGAAATGTGGTTAAATGTTTGTTCCTTACAGAAGGGTCATCTGTTTCTATGGCCAAAAAGCAGTTTCTCCATTCAATGGTTTTTTTGTCGATGTGGGACACCACACACACCATACTGAATAACGGATGTTCAGAATGTGATATGTCTTCTTGTTTAGGTATCTCCTTCATTTGCATTATATTATACAAACTCTTCTTCCAATGGTCACTAAAAATAATCAATGTGGTGCACAAATTGTGGTACATGGTTGTTCCCTCTCAGCAGGGAGATTCCATTTGATGACTGCTATGTTTGTTCTTCCATCGAGTGTGATTTTGTTGGATGGGAACCACCACTCCCAGCATTCTGACTATTGGAGATATTAGGAAAGACTTTTTTCTTTTGGTAGGTGCTTCTTTTGATTGATACTGTAACGTCCCTTAGCAAAAGACATATTTTGTAGTAAAGAGAAAACATTGTGCATCGTATTCTGTTATTGTATGGAGTTATGTATTTTTTTTTTTTTTAATTATTATTTATTTTAGATAATATCTGTGTCGGCCAGTACTGAAACCGCACAGACGATAAATATCATACAAAGATGAAAAATATCACTAGTATAAATAATACAGAACGAGCATTAATTTCTTTGTCTTCCTCTTGGAGTTACGGGAGTAAGATAGCCTGTGTCGCAGTTGTACATGCTAACATAGTCTTCTTTTGTCATGGTTAATCGATGTACGCCATTATGTACTCATTTTTAAAAAAGGTGTGTATTGTAGATGAGTTAACACATTTGAATGTTTTGAATAGAGTTATTTAATGAAACCTTGCATTATTATTTGTAGTAGCTTGCTTAAAATATTATCCCATCCTCTTAAGACATTTTCAGTTATTTAAATATTATCCGTGGTGCAGAGCTGCGCTACGAACGAACAAGCCGCTGCCGCGGCGCATTCAAACTGCATTAAAAGAAATCGATCATACCGCAAAGAAGCGGGAAGGTAATAGTGAAATAAAATCGTCTCTTTCAGCTTCCGGACTTGCAGAGCAGAGCAGCAGATTTTATGATGTGTTTTGCAGGTTGACGCGGGCTGCTGATAATATATTGCTAACAGTACAAAAGAGATAATTTACCTTCGTAACATAATAGGAATTTTGTTGTGCTTAGTTCTGGTCTGGCAAACCTTATAGTGAAACGTATTTTTCTCCGACAATAGTCTCATGTTCTTGTGCTAGTCGTGGTAATTATTGGTGTTTTACGCTTAACAAAAATCCACTGCAAAATGTTGAACAATCTTTGCGAACTGTAACATCAGTATTTCATAACAAAGTAATTTTCATTTTCAATAACTATAAAGTAGGGAAGATATGTTGATTTTTTATAGTGAGTTACAGTAACCAAAAATGTTTATTTAATAGAAAGCCAGATACAGAACAATAAGAACCCAAAATATTCTGTTTTGTTGAAAATTAATGATTATAAAGAAATTCTTGTCACAGCATTACTAAAAGGTATTTCGCGGCTCTTTTCGTATATGCGTTATTACGCGAGCAATAACAAAAACAAAACCAAAATAAAATGAAAAGAATATATATATATATATATTTACGCCAAAAACGCGAAACTCGTTATCACTTATATTCATCAATTTCACAGTGGAGTAATGTATTTGAATCGTGAAATGTGGTTAAGTGTTTGTTCTTTACAGCAGGGTCATATGGTTGTATGGCCACAAGGCAGATTCTCCATTGAATGGGTTTTTATGCATATGAGACACCACACACACCTTACTGAATAACGGATGTTCAGAATGTGATAAATCTTCTTGTTTAGGTATCTCCTTCATTTGCATTATATTATACAAACTCTTCTTCCAATGGTCACTAAAAATAATCAATGTGCTGCACAAATTGTGGTACATGGTTGTTCCCTCTCAGCAGGGAGATTCCGTTTGATGACTGCTATGTTTGTTCTACCATCGAGTGTGATTTTGGTCAATGGGAACCACCAGTCCCAGCATTCTGACTATTGGAGTTATTAGCAAAGACTTCTTTCTTTTGGTAGGTGCTTCTTTTGATTGATACCGTTATCACTTATATTCATCAATTTCACAGTGGAGTAATGAATTGAATCGTGAAATGTGGTTAAGTGTTTGTTCTTTACAGCAGGGTCATCTGGTTGTATGGCCACAAGCCAGATTCTCCATAGAATGGGTTTTTATGCATATGAGACACCACACACACCTTACTGAATAATGGATGTTCAGAATATGATAAATCTTCTTGTTTAGGTATCTCCTTCATTTGCAATATATTATACAAACTCTTCTTCCAATAGTCACTAAAAATAATCAATGTGCTGCACCAATTGTGGTACATGGTTGTTCCCTCTCAGCAGGGAGATTCCGTTTGATGACTGCTATGTTTGTTCTACCATCGAGTGTGATTCTGGTCAATGGGAACCACCACTCCCAGCATTCTGACTATTGGAGTTATTAGCAAAGACTTCTTACCACTCCCAGCATTCTGACTATTGGAGTTATTAGCAAAGACTTCTTTCTTTTGGTAGGTGCTTCTTTTGATTGATACTGTTATCACTTATATTCATCAATTTCACTGTGGAGTAGTGTATTTGAATCATGAAATGTGGTTAAGTGTTTGTTCTTTACAGCAGGGTCATCTGGTTGTATGGCGACAAGGCAGATTCTCCATTGAATGGGTTTTTATGCATACGAGACACCACACACACCTTACTGAATAACGGATGTTCAAAATGTGATAAATCTTCTTGTTTAGGTATCTCCTTCATTTGCATTATATTATACGAACTCTTCTTCCAATGGTCACTAAAAATAATCAATGTGCTGCACAAATTGTGGTACATGGTTGTTCCCTCTCAGCAGGGAGATTCCGTTTCATGAGTGCTATGTTTGTTCTACTATCGAGTGTGATTTTGTTGGATGGGAACCACCACTCCCAGCATTCTGACTAATGGAGATATTAGGAAAGACTCCTCCCTTTTGCTAGGTGCTTCTTTTGATTGATACCGTTATCACTTATATTCATCAATTTCACTGTGGAGTAATGTATTTGAATCGCAAAATGTGGTTTAATGTTTGTTTCTTACAGCAGGGTCATCTGTTTGTATGGCCATAAAGCAGATTCTCCATTCAATGTTTTTTTTGTGCATATGGGACACCACACACACCTTACTGAATAACGGATGTTCAGAATGTGATAAATCTTCTTGTTTAGGTATCTCCTTCATTTGCATTATATTATACAAACTTTTCTTCCAATGGTCACTAAAAATAATCAATGTGCTGCACAAATTGTGGTACATGGTTGTTCCCTCTTAGCAGGGAGATTCCGTTTGATGACTGCTATGTTTGTTCTACCATCAAGTGTGATTTTGTTGGATGGGAACCACCACTCCCAGCATTCTGACTATTGGAGTTATTAGCAAAGACTTCTTTCTTTTGCTAGGTGCTTTTTTTGATTGATACCGTTATCACTTATATTCACCAATTTCACTGTGGAGTAATGTATTTGAATCGTGAGATGTGGTTAAGTGTTTGTTCTTCCTAGCAGGGTCATCTGGTTGTATGGCCACATACCAGATTCTCCATTCAATGGGTTTTTATGCATATGAGACACCACACACACCTTACTGAATAAGGGATCTTCAGAATGTGATAAATCTTCTTGTTTAGGTATCTCCTTCATTTGCATTATATTATACAAACTCTTCTTCCAATGGTCACTAAAAGTAATGAATGTGCTGCACAAATTGTGGTACATGGTTGTACCCTCTCAGCAGGGTGATTCCATTTGATGACTGCTATGTTTGTTCTACCATCGAGTGTGATTTTGGTCAATAGGAACCACCACTCCCAGCATTCTGACTATTGGAGTTATTAGCAAAGACTTCTTACCTCTCCCAACATTCTGACTATTGGAGTTATTAGCAAAGACTTCTTTTTTTTGGTAGGTGCTTCTTTTGATTGATACTGTAACGTCCCTTAGCAAAAGACATATTTTGTAGTAAAGAGAAAATATTGTGCATCGTATTCTGTTATTGTATGGAATTATGTATTTTTTTTTTAATTATTATTTATTTTAGATAGTATCTGTGTCGGCGAGTACTGAAACCGCACAGACGATAAATATCATACAAAGATGAAAAATATCACTAGTATAAATAATACAGAACGAGCATTAATTTCTTTGTCTTCCTCTTGGAGTTACGGGAGTAAGATAGCCTGTGTCGCAGTTGTACATGCTAACGTAGTCTTCTTTTGTCATGGTTAATCGATGTACGCCATTACGTACTCATTTTTAGAAAAGGTGTGTATTGTAGATGAGTTAACACATTTGAATGTTTTGAATAGAGTTATTTAATGAAACCTTGCATTATTATTTGTAGTAGCTTGCTTAAAATATTATCCCATCCTCTTAAGACATTTTCAGTTACTTAAATATTATCCGTGGTGCAGAGCTGCGCTACGAACGAACAAGCCGCTGCCGCGGCGCATTCAAACTGCATTAAAAGAAATCGATCATACCGCAAAGAAGCGGGAAGGTAATAGTGAAATAAAATCTTCTCTTTCAGCTTCCGGACTTGCAGAGCAGAGCAGCAGATTTTATGATGTGTTTTGCAGGTTGACGCGGGCTGCTGATAATATATTGCTAACAGTACAAAAGAGATAATTTACCTTCGTAACATAATAGGAATTTTGTTGTGCTTAGTTCTGGTCTGGCAAACCTTATAGTGAAACGTATTTTTCTCCGACAATAGTCTCATGTTCTTGTGCTAGTCGTGGTAATTATTGGTGTTTTACGCTTAACAAAAATCCACTGCAAAATGTTGAACAATCTTTGCGAACTGTAACATCAGTATTTCATAACAAAGTAATTTTCATTTTCAATAACTATAAAGTAGGGAAGATATGTTGATTTTTTATAGTGAGTTACAGTAACCAAAAATGTTTCTTTAAAAGAAAGCCAGATACAGAACAATAAGAACCCAATATATTCTGTTTTGTTGAAAATTAATGATTATAAAGAAATTCTTGGCACAGCATTACTAAAAGGTATTTCGTGGCTCTTTTCGTATATGCGTTATTACGCGACCAATAACAAAAACAGAACCAAAACAAAAAGAAAAGAATATATATATATATATATATATATATATATATATATATATATATATATATATATATATTTTTTTTTTTTTTTTTAACGCCAAAAACGCGAAACTGTGGCCCAAAAACGCGGGGCTCGAATTTGCAGTGGCCACGAAAATAAGAATATTTTTTGTACTTTCTTTCAGTGTTTATTGTTATATATATGTATGTATTTAGTGATAAATGTATGTATGTGTATCATGATTAATGCTATGTATTAATGAATGTACAAAAGTTTTTCATGAAAAACCGCGCCACTGCAGGCAAGTTAGAGGAAACGATCCTGATAGTACTGAGAAACTGTAACGACTACGTAATCCGGGGGCAGCCGAACCCCGAGATCAGATAAATAAAAGGTAAGACTACAGTGTAGTTGCCCTGTTTGTAGAAGCTTAACTCCAGTGAAGTGATCTCATAACGCTAGTGGTGTGTAGTTTGATGTTAGTGTTTATAACAGGACAAAGTTGATTGTAGATAGTAATTTTTAGTGTGCAGTGTATTGTAGATAAATTAACATATTTTGTGTGCAAGTGAAAAAACTGTCAGGTCTTGTGTTCGAGTAGGTAATTTATGAATATGTTTAAATTGCGTAGTCAACATCCGAGCAATATGGATACTGAGGAACAGCCATTAGTTAGTGCAGGAAATGTAGAAGCGGGTGCATTAAGCAGTACAAGTTCTCTCTTTGAGGATATACCATGCGAAAATGTGGGGGCAGGGGCACAGGAAGTGGTGACACCGCCCACCAGTGCTCAAGGAGAGGTAGATAAAGAAATTACACCACCTCCAGAAAAGCAGGAACCAGAGAGTGGTAATCTGCCTGCTGGGAATTCACTTCAGGCGATATTAGAGCGCGTGCTGGATTACCAGGCAAAATTTGCGCAACAGCTAGCTGAGTGAGATCGTCAGCTAGCTGAGCGAGACCAGCAACTTGTGCAATCGTTAGAAATTATGAAAAAAGACATTGCCTGTATGAAACAGAATTATGAGTCGATACCTAAGGCCGTGCAGGAGTTGACTGAACAGGTCAACAACCTGCAAGTAGCAAACACTAACATGGTAGATGAAATAGGTGTCTTAGCCAACCGATTAGAAAAGATAGAAGTAGATTCCACACAGCTTGTAGAGCAGAAGTGGAACGAACAAGCAACTAAAATTGAAACTGAATTCAACTCATGGCTAGAAGAAGGAGAGTGAGATCGAAAAAAATATTATTCTAAGGTACAAGCAGCTATGGCAGATAGAGATTCCGAATCATTCAGTACCGCAATAAATAGTCAGGTACAGAACGACGTGCAAACCATCAAACAAATACTCAGTGAGGATATTCCGCAGTGGCAAGTGAATATTAATAGACGGATATCCGACTTGGAAAAGGGTTTAGCACAAAGTAGCAAACATCTTGAACATGAAACTATGTCGCCAACAGCCAATGTTTTTGGCAACGCACAAACTTATACGCGACGCAACAATGGTGAATCTTTAGGCGATAATGCGAAGAGCTGGAGCTTCGGTTCGGCGCACACAGCATATGTCCCAGGAGCAAACCAGTATAGTCCAAAAATATTAGTTGAAGAAAGTTTGATAAAAAATAGGCAATTTCAAACGTTTACTACTGAACGGAAGTCAGTACACCCAGTAGTATTCATAAAAAGCTTTAAAAATATCTTGCCTAGTGTGTGGAATGAAGCACAGAAAATTCAATACGTAATGTCATACATTCAGGGTGATGCAGCATTGTGGGCTACGGAAGTAGCAGACAGCTGCATGACATACGAACAGTTCGAGAGGGCGTTTTTGTCGAAATACTGGTCGCCTCGTATACAAGAGCGGCTAAGAAAAGAAGTATACAATCCGGAACCGTACTCACCCCGTCTTGGGAATCTGAGACGGTATTTTGAGAAGTACATAAACAAAACGCGCTACTGGGACGAGCCTATCTCACCAAGAGACATAATAAGACTCCTAAAATCACATTTACCCATTCATATCAAAGAGAAATTGATATGCGTACCAGAAAGCGACATGGAACATTTCCTGTCTGTTCTAGATTCAATAGACTTAATCCAGGAAGACGCAAAAGCAGCGTGTGATCACTCGTGGAATAATGGAGCAGGATGTAAACATGACAGAAATAATAGTGCACAAAACCACAACCATGGAAATGGTGGTGGGGGGTAACAAGCGGCAAGAGCATTCGCAAAATTGTAATAACGGCAGAAATCAAAACGGGTATGGTCAACCGTCTCATAATAAAAAGCGTCGGTTTGATGACCGGTATGATTCCGGACTGCCAGGGACCAACCGCTGGAAAAATGCGCGAGGTCATTGGCATAGCAATTACAATGACGGTAATCGTAATTGGAATCAGAATCAGCAACCAAGCCCAGAGCGGCTGGGTAATGACCGGTACGATAACAACAGACCACCACTGCAGAACGCGCCTATTGCGCAGTCGTGGCGGCCCACAAACCAAAGCGTAAACATAGTAGAGGTCGCGGATAATAGCCGTCCAAGTACCTCGCAAGCAAGCCATCCAACAAACTAGAATCGGCCCCGATATGCTCTCCATCGCTGGCCGAGGGGTGGAGTGAGAGCAACACGAATAACAATAGTATCCCTGGAATACATATGCTGCGATACAACGACGGTATCAGTATGGATAAAGAACCACTGACCGAACCGCATGAATGTAAGATAGATAGCAACGAAAATGTGCAAGCCATAATAGAAGCGAAAATCAATGATGTTGCAGTGAATATAATCATTGACACAGGTGCCTCAGTGAGTGTAATGAGTACAGAGTTGTTTAAAGCGCTAGGGAGGGGACGTAGTATACCGACTTTCCCGGTTAATAATTACAAGGTGTCTGGAGCTATAAGTGCACAGAGCCAGTTAGTTAAGTACCAGGTGCAGGTGGAGATTTGTAAGGAGGGCGAAGCCATAGTGAGCTCGTTCCTCATTGTTAAAGGGTTAAAGGTGGCCTGCATTCTGGGAGTAGATTTTCTCCGTGAGAGGGACGCAGTGATCGACCTCTCCTCGGGAAAACTAAGTATAGTTAATAAAGGTAGGAGGATTGAGTTGTCTATGATGAAATCAAAGGAGGTACTTGTGCCATGTTGCAATCGAATTAATATCAAAGGTAGGAACCCCTGGGTACTACACTTTAATGATTATTCACCTGTGACGGATCTCTATAATCCGAATATAGGAGATAGAAATTTTGGACCAAATGTTGATGAATTTCGAACCAAAGTACAGGAATCTGAAAGTTTAAGCAACATACAAAAGCAACAGTTGACGCAGCTGTTATCGGAATATACCATGGTATTTACCGACCGACCAGGAATAGTAAAAGGGTACCACTATCACATAGAGGTGATGCCTCACAAAACATACTGTCGTGCATCTTACTCCATCCCTTGGTCAAGGAGGGAGGTAGTGGCTAAAGAGGTTAGGAAGATGTTAGAATGGGATATCATTGAGCCCTCTCTCTCTCCATATAGTAGTCCTCTTGTAGCAGTGGCGAAAGCCAACGGGAAAATCCGGCTAGTGTTAGATGCACGGGATATCAATAAAATCATTATACCCGTCAGAACTCGCCCAGAAAATTTAGATGAGCAGATACAAAAATTCCACGGAGTGCAGTACTTGGCCTCGGTTGATCTTAAAAGTTCGTACTGGCAAATCCCACTTACACCAGAATCAAGGAAGTACACAGCCTTTGTATTCGGAGGGCGAAGTTACCAATTCAAGGTACTTCCCTTCGGACTGAATGTAAGTGCTGGAGTATTTATTACGGCTCTAGACATGGTACTGGGTCCAGACTTGTTAGAAAAAATCACAGTATATGTTGATGACCTTGTAATCGCTACTGCTACTTGGAACGAACATATGGAATTGCTGCATAGAGTATTAGAGAAATTTAAGCAAGCAGGTGTGACAGCAAATTTAGAAAAGTCAAAATTCGGACGCAATAAAATTAAATTCCTAGGACACCTTATCACGCCGCTTGGTATCAGCCCAGACAACAAAAAACTAGAGGCGATCCGAGAAATTCCGAGCCCCCGAACTAAGAGGCAATTGAAAGCATTCATTGGACTTACGTCTTTTTTCAGAAGGGTCGTACCTAATCAATTGTTAAATGACGCGTGATTGTTAAATCTACTGCGAAAAAATGTGCAGTGGGTTTGGACTGACAAATGTCAGCAAGCTTTCGAAGCAATTAAGACCGCCCTGCTGAATGCAAATATCTTGCAGCACCCGGACCTATCAAAAAAATTTTTCCTTGCGACAGACTCGTGTTCCTATGGCTTGGGAGCGTGCCTGTTCCAGTGGGAGGAAGGCAACGACCCGGCAGCAATAAAGATTATCGGCTTTGCCAGTAGGACTTTAACTAGCTGCGAGAGAGCCTACTCGGCAACGGAACTGGAAGCGCTCGCCGTAGTCTGGGCTGTAAAAAAGTTTAATTACTACCTATATGGGAAGGAGATTAAAGTGTATAGTGACCACCAGGCATTAAGTTTTTTGATGTCATGCAAGCTATTCCATACCCGACTAAGGAGATGGATGCTTACATTACAAGAATACCGAATAAAGATTATGTACATAAAAGGACAAGATAACATAGTAGCGGATGCTTTGTCGCGACTGCCGGTAGGATTACCGGAGTTAGCCGAGATGCTAGAACAATCCGCCGAATATAAAGTGCTTTTAGTACGAGACAATGCTTACAGGAAGGATTTTCTATATATATATGTCAAAATATGTCTGAACTACAGAGGTCAGATCCGATGTGGGCAAAAATCATTAACAATATTGAAAATGGTGTCATCAATAGAGATGAGCAAGGTTTTAAAATTGTGGACAATATTTTGTATCATAAACTTAGCACGAAAGAAGACGGCTGGGCAGTATGCGTACCTAACCAGTCTGTCAAAGTCATAATATGGCACACGCACTTGGCATGGGGCCATGCAGGAATCGGGAAGTGTGCAGAAATCATGGCGAGATACTGCCACTTTCCCCGAATGAAACACCAAATTCAGGTAACAGTTAGGACTTGTAATATATGCCAGAAAGCAAAACATTATAATAGGTCCCCCAAATTTGAACTTCATCCCATAGTTCCACTCCGGCCGCTTCAATTAGTATCTGTGGATGTAGCAGGTCCCTACCCCATGGCCAGAGGAGGTATGAAATATATACTGTCCATGTACGATATTTTTTCCAAATACTTGGCAATTTATTGTATAAAATCAGCTACTGCCAAAACCATAGTCAGACGGATCAATCAAGAATACTTGCCTCAAGTGGGTAAACCTGAAGCCATAACGACTGACAATGCCACTTATTTTACGGGTCACACTCGGAAAAATTACCTAATGGAACAAGGTATACAGCATATTCTAGTATCCCGGTTCCATCCAGAAGCAAGTTTAGTCGAAAGAACGTTCAGAGAATTGAATAAGTTCCTTAGAATTTACATAGGGAACCGACACACCAGATGGCCTGAGTTGGTACCTAAATTTGTAGAAATCCACAATTTAACACCCCACTCAAGTACAGGATACCCACTAGTAGAGATATTGAAAGGGGTTAATGAGACACAGAATGAATGGCTCACGCCTTTACCGAGACTACCAGCCAGGGTAGAAACAAGAGAGGAAAAGAAAATAAAAATATGGGGCAAACTAACCAGCTGTGCTGCAAAGAGAAAAAAGAAGTACGACCGAGGTGTAACTAACAAACAGAAATACAATGTAGGGGACATGGTGCTTATTCGTAACCACCCCAAATCCTCAGCCACCCTAAAGCGAAGTAGTAAGTGGCAAATGGTATATTCAGGGCCCTTTGAAGTAATAAAGGTGCCACACGAATGTAGCTATTTGTTAGCACATCCCCAGACGGGGAAAATAAAAGGACTGTATCCACGCAAAGATGTAAAGTTATTTATTCAGTGACATGTCTGATGTAAATAGTAGTGGTAAGAAGATTTCAATTGTGTTTTAGAGTATAAGTGTGTTAGTTTTAAGAAAGAATTTATGTATAGTTACAATTTTGAGGAAGTAGAATCAGTAAACTGAGCAACAATATGCAAATGGAAGACTTTGTTTACAGACAGTTAGTGTCATTAAAATACTACATGCTCTTCAAGCAATGAATAATCTTTTGTTGATAAAATAATGATTAATTTCTTGAATCATTTTGTAGTAAGTAAGTACAATTAATGATGAAATCTCATATAAATATGTAGCAGATGTAATTGTGTTAGAATTAAGGAACTCTGAGAGAGAGTCTATACTAGCCAAAAATTGACTTTGTAGTACGAAATAATTATGTGATGTAACGTTTACTGCCAGTAGTGATCTGAGAACAACACTGGAGCAGAATCCAATAAAAAACAAAACCGTTCCGTGTAACATATGCTTTGTATGTATTAATGCTTCAATTGAAGCCTGTGTACTTGGTACACGTTCTTGAATATTAATTACGCGGTACGCGAATCAAGTTACGCGGAAACTACACTGTAGTCCTGTAGGATGGACCGTTAAAAATAATACTAGTACTAAATGAAGTATTTATTGAACAATGTGCCCAAGTCAAGCTGTCATGCACATGGTAAAATCTGTTTGCTAGATGGGTGATAACCTGGCAAGCTACACTAAAAGAGGAAAAGAAAAGAAAGCTATGTACAAAAAAAATCACACACCTTTAAATAATTACAAAAAAGCAATATATGCCTAGTAATAGTATTAAAAATGTGTAATGAGAAGGTAACACAATGGACTCAATGTAGATGAGAGTGATTATGCTGAGAACAGTTGTTATGCATTAAAATAAACTGTGTGCATAAACAATCTAGGAAAGGACGAAATATTGTGTGTAGTAGGGACAGAAAATGACTGTTGTATCTGCACCAATATATACGTCGGTGTAAGTTAAGTGTTGAGTGACTAACTGTCATAGTGCAGTGCTCAACGAACAGTACACTGTGAGTAAAAACGGTAGTTAGTGATCCGTTCGGAGTCGATTCAAACAAACATCGCTCGACGGAGACATTTAGTATGTGTGTACCGAAACAGTTTCGCGTGTTGAAAGACGCTATGGCAGTGTATCAACCGTGAGAACAAGTGAAAGGGTGTAGTACAATGTGCGTGTGACGAACCCTGAATACCGGTGTCACAATGCCACAAGAAACCTGTTATCACGCCAAAACATCCTGTGCATACCAGCGAAGCGACGGTGTAATGAACAATAAACGCTTTTAACCAAAGTGCATTTTCTTCCACAGCTAATAAGTTGTATCCTTAAAGACAGTACACCGTTGTGGAATATTTGTTTCATGCGTTACGACGGGGAGCCATGCGGAGAAGCAGAGACGGGTGCCGTGCCGCCAGCCAGCCGATTGCAGGAAACGACTGCAACACGCCGACATTGATGAATGGTTCGGCGCAGTTTGCGACTGCTCGGGCGCCACCGCAGCACGCCGTCGATGTTGCTGCTAGCAGGTCGTCGACCTCAGCAATCGTTGGCACGCCGTGCTCCAGACGAGGCTACGCAACAATTGCTTCGCGCCACCCGCTCCGTACGACATTGTTGACGTTCAACCGAACATTACCAACTACGTTGTTCATGTACCAATATGAAAATGATTTATTGAACACGAAATTACGTGACAAACATTTTTTTTGCTGAGTATAACTCAAAACATTCTCTTGTTCGATGATATATGTAATATGTTTTCGTCATATTAGTGACACAAACTGACACGAATGCCATACAATGGTAGAACATTTGTCGTGAGTAAGTGTAGAGACAATCCATTACATTGCTATCGAACTGTTTAATGATTGACCTTAATTGTGACACAGAACACAAATGTGAAAAAGTGTAGAAGGTACATTTTTAATAGAGAGACTAAAAGGTTTAACATTTTGACATAAATAATCATTGTTATCTGTGAACATTGGATAAAGTCCACCCTTGTTTGATGAACAAAACCGTGTGTTAAGACAAACCAGGCGAGATGACCATGGCTCCGGCGCAGTTTTCCCAGGTTTTCTGATCGCACGTAGCCCAAATGGGGGAGCCAGAAAACTGTAATGACCCTGGGACTAGGTTTACGGTCACCTCACAAAGTGTGAAAAACTATAAAAAATGTAATTAAAACTATAATGTAAAAGAAGAAAGAAGTGAACAGTGAATATTCCAAACAAGGTGATAGACAATGACAAAACGGACGTTAGTGGCAGCAAATTGCCGAACATTCGTAACGTTAGTCAATTGCTGCCAGGGGGCATTGTAACGTCCCTTAGCAAAAGACATATTTTATAGTAAAGAGAAAATATTGTGCATCGTATTCTGTTATTGTATGGAATTATGTTTTTTTTTTTTAATTATTATTTATTTTAGATAATATCTGTGTCGGCGAGTACTGAAACCGCACAGACAATAAATATCATACAAAGATGAAAAATATCACTAGTATAAATAATACAGAACGAGCATTAATTTCTTTGTCTTCCTCTTGGAGTTACGGGAGTAAGATAGCCTGTGTCGCAGTTGTACATGCTAACGTAGTCTTCTTTTGTCATGGTTAATCGATGTACGCCATTATGTACTCATTTTTAAAAAAGGTGTGTATTGTAGATGAGTTAACACATTTGAATGTTTTGAATAGAGTTATTTAATGAAACTTTGCATTATTATTTGTAGTAGCTTGCTTAAAATATTATCCCATCCTCTTAAGACATTTTCAGTTATTTAAATATTATCCGTGGTGCAGAGCTGCGCTACGAACGAACAAGTCGCGGCGCATTCAAACTGCATTAAAAGAAATCGATCATACCGCAAAGAAGCGGGAAGGTAATAGTGAAATAAAATCTTCTCTTTCAGCTTCCGGACTTGCAGAGCAGAGCAGCAGATTTTATGATGTGTTTTGCAGGTTGACGCGGGCTGCTGATAATATATTGCTAACAGTACAAAAGAGATAATTTACCTTCGTAACATAATAGGAATTTTGTTGTGCTTAGTTCTGGTCTGGCAAACCTTATAGTGAAACGTATTTTTCTCCGACAATAGTCTCATGTTCTTGTGCTAGTCGTGGTAATTATTGGTGTTTTACGCTTAACAAAAATCCACTGCAAAATGTTGAACAATCTTTGCGAACTGTAACATCAGTATTTCATAACAAAGTAATTTTCATTTTCAATAACTATAAAGTAGGGAAGATATGTTGATTTTTTATAGTGAGTTACAGTAACCAAAAATGTTTCTTTAATAGAAAGCCAGATACAGAACAATAAGAACCCAATATATTCTGTTTTGTTGAAAATTAATGATTATAAAGAAATTCTTGGCACAGCATTACTAAAAGGTATTTTGTGGCTCTTTTCGTATATGCGTTATTATGCGAGCAATAACAAAAACAAAACCAAAATAAAATGAAACGAATATATATATATATATTTACGCCAAAAACGCGAAACTCGTTATCACTTATATTCATCAATTTCACAGTGGAGTAATGTATTTGAATCGTGAAATGTGGTTAAGTGTTTGTTCTTTACAGCAGGGTCATCTGGTTGTATGGCCACAAGGCAGATTCTCCATTGAATGGGTTTTTATGCATATGAGACACCACACACACCTTACTGAATAACGGATGTTCAGAATGTGATAAATCTTCTTGTTCAGGTATCTCCTTCATTTGCATTATATTATACAAACTCTTCTTCCAATGGTCACTAAAAATAATCAATGTGCTGCACAAATTGTGGTACATGGTTGTTCCCTCTCAGCAGGGAGGTTCCGTTTGATGACTGCTATGTTTGTTCTACCATCGAGTGTGATTTAGTCAATGGGAACCACCACTCCCAGCATTCTGACTATTGGAGTTATTAGGAAAGTTTTCTTTCTTTTGCTAGGTGCTTCGTTTGATTGATACTGTTATCACTTACATTCATCAATTTCACAGTGGAGTAATGTATTTGAATCGTGAAATGTGGTTAAGTGTTTGTTCTTTACAGCAGGGTCATCTGGTTGTATGGCCACAAGGCAGATTCTCCATTGAATGGGTTTTTATGCATGTGAGACACCACACACACCTTACTGAATAACGGATGTTCAGAATGTGATAAATCTTCTTGTTTAGGTATCTCCTTCATTTGCATTATAGTATACAAACTCTTCTTCCAATGGTCACTAAAAATAATAAATGTGCTGCACAAATTGTGGTACATGGTTGTTCCCTCTCAGCAGGGAGGTTCCATTTGATGACTGCTATGTTTGTTCTACCATCGAGTGTGACTTGTTGGATGGGAACCACCACTCCCAGCATTCTGTCTATTGGAGATATTAGGAAAGACTTCTTCTTTTGCTAGGTGCCTCTTTTGATTGATACCGTTATCACTTATATTCGTCAATTTCACTGTGTAGTAATGTATTTGAATCGTGAAATGTGGTTTAATGTTTGTTCCTTACAGCAGGGTCATCTGTTTGTATGGCCATAAAGCAGATTCTCCATTCAATGGTCTTTTTGTGCATATGGGACACCACACACACCTTACTGAATAACGGATGTTCAGAATGTGATAAATCTTCTTGTTTAGGTATCTCCTTCATTTGCATTATATTATACAAACACTTCTTCCAATGGTCACTAAAAATAATCAATGTCCTGCACAAATTGTGGTACATGGTTGTTCCCTCTCAGCATGGAGATTCCGTTTGATGAGTGCTATGTTTGTTCTACCATCGAGTGTGATTTTGTTGGATGGGAACCACCACTCCCAGCATTCTGACTATTGGAGATATTAGGAAGGACTCCTCCCTTTTGCTAGGTGCTTCTTTTGATTGATACCGTTATCACTTATATTCATCAATTTCACTGGTTAGTAATGTATTTGAATCGCGAAATCTGGTTTAATGTTTGTTCCTTACAGCAGGGTCATCTGTTTGTATGGCCATAAAGCAGATTCTCCATTCAATGTTTTTTTTGTGCATATGGGACACCACACACACCTTACTGAATAACGGATGTTCAGAATGTGATATATCTTCTTGTTTAGGTATCTCCTTCATTTGCATTATATTATACAAACTCTTCTTCCAATGGTCACTAAAAATAATCAATGTGCTGCACAAATTGTGGTACATGGTTTTTCCCTCTCAGCAGGGAGATTCCGTTTGATGACTGCTATGTTTGGTCTACCATCAAGTGTGATTTTGTTGGATGGGAACCACCACTCCCAGCATTCTGACTATTGGAGATACTAGGAAAGACTTCTTTCTTTTGCTAGGTGCTTCTTTTGATTGATACCGTTATCACTTATATTCATCAATTTCACTGTGGAGTAATGTATTTGAATCGTGAAATGTGGTGAAGTGTTTGTTCTTTACAGCAGGGTCATCTCGTAGTATGGCCACAAGGGAGATTCTCCATTGAATCGGTTTTTATGCATATGAGACACCACACACACCTTACTAAATAACGGATGTACAGAATGTGATAAATCTTCTTGTTTAGGTAGCTGGTTCATTTGCATTATATTATACAAACTCTTCTTCCAATGGTCACTAAAATTAATCAATGTGCTGCAAAAATTGTGGTACATGGTTGTTCCCTCTCAGCAGGGAGATTCCGTTTGATGACTGATATGTTTGTTCAACCATCAAGTGTGATTTTGGTCAATGGGAACCACCACTCCCAGCATTCTGACTATTGGAGTTATTAGCAAAGACTTCTTACCACTCCCAGCATTCGGACTATTGGAGTAATTAGCAAAGACTTCTTTCTTTTGGTAGGTGCTTCTTTTGATTGATACCGTTATCACTTATATTCATCAATTTCACAGTGGAGTAATGTATTTGAATCGTGAAATGTGGTTAAGTGTTTGTTCTTTACAGCAGGGTCATCTGGTTGTATGGCCACAAGGCAGATTCTCCATTGAATGGGTTTTTATGCATATGAGACACCACACACACCTTACTGAATAACGGATGTTCAGAATGTGAATAATCTTCTTCTTTAGGTATCTCCTTCATTTGCATTTTATTATACAAACACTTCTTCCAATGGTCTCTAAAAGTAATCAATGTGCTGCACAAATTGTGGTATATTGTTGATCCCTCTCAGCAGGGAGATTCCGTTTGATTCCGTTTGATGACTGCTATGTTTGTTCTACCATCAAGTGTGATTTTGTTGGATGGGAACCACCACTCCCAGCATTCTGACTATTGGAGTTATTAGCAAAGACTTCTTACCACTCCCAGCATTCTGACTATTGGAGTTATTAGCAAAGACTTCTTCCTTTTGGTAGGTGCTTCTTTTGATTGATACCGTTATCACTTATATTCATCAATTTCACAGTGGAGTAATGTATTAAAATCGTGAAATGTGTTTAAGTGTTTGTTCCTTACAGCAGGGTCATCTGGTTGTATGGCCACAAGGCAGATTCTCCATTGAATGGGTTTTTATGCATATACACCTTACTGAATAACGGATGTTCAGAATGTGATAAATCTTCTTGTTTAGGTATCTCCTTCATTTGCATTATATTATACAAACTCTTCTTCCAGTGGTCACTAAAAATAATCAATGTGCTGCACAAATTGTGGTACATGGTTGTTCCCTCTCAGCAGGGAGGTTCCATTAGATGACTGCTATGTTTGTTCTACCATCGAGTTTGACTTGTTGGATGGGAACCACCACTCCCAGCATTCTGTCTATTGGAGATATTAGGAAAGACTTCTTTCTTTTGCTAGGTGCCTCTTTTGATTGATACCGTAATCACTTATATTCATCAATTTCACTGTGGAGTAATGTATTTGAATCGTGAAATGTGGTTTAATGTTTGTTCCTTACAGCAGGGTCGTCTGTTTGTATGGCCATAAAGCAGATTCTCCATTCAATGGTTTTTTTGTGCATATGGGACACCACACACACCTTACAGAATAACGGATATTCAGAATGTGATAAATCTTCTTGTTTAGGTATCTCCTTCATTTGCATTATATTATACAAACTCCTCTTCCAATGGTCACTAAAAATAATCAATGTCCTGCACAAATTGTGGTACATGGTTGTTCCCTCTCAGCATGGAGATTCCGTTTGATGAGTGCTGTGTTTGTTCTACCATCGAGTGTGATTTTGTTGGATGGGAACCACCACTCCCAGCATTCTGACTATTGGAGATATTAGGAAGGACTCCTCCCTTTTGGTAGGTGCTTCTTTTTATTGATACCGTTAGAACTTATATTCATCAATTTCACTGTTTAGTAATGTATTTGAAACGCGAAATCTGGTTTAATGTTTGTTCCTTACAGCAGGGTCATCTGTTTGTATGGCCATAAAGCAGATTCTCCATTCAATGTTTTTTTTGTGCATATGGGACACCACACACACCTTACTGAGTAACGGATGTTCAGAATGTGATAAATCTCCTTGTTTAGGTATCTCCTTCATTTGCATTATATTATACAAACTCTTCTTCCAATGGTCACTAAAAATAATCAATGTGCTGCACAAATTGTGGTACATGGTTTTTCCCTCTCAGCAGGGAGATTCCGTTTGATGACTGCTATGTTTGGTCTACCATCAAGTGTGATTTTGTTGGATGGGAACCACCACTCCCAGCATTCTGACAATTGGAGATACTAGGAAAGACTTCTTTCTTTTGCTAGGTGCTTCTTTTGATTGATACCGTTATCACTTATATTCCCAGTTTCACTGTGGAGTAATGTATTTGAATCGTGAAATGTGGTGAAGTGATTGTTCTTTACAGCAGTGTCATCTGGTAGTATGGCCACAAGGAAGATTCTCCATTGAATGGGTTTTTATGCATATGAGACACCACACACACCTTACTGAATCACGGATGTACAGAATGTGATAAATCTTCTTGTTTAGGTATCTCGTTCATTTGCATTATATTATACAAACTCTTCTTCCAATGGTCACTAAAATTAATCAATGTGCTGCACAAATTGTGGTACATGGTTGTTCCCTCTCGGCAGGGAGATTCCGTTTGATGACTGCTATGTTTGTTCTACCATCAAGTGTGATTTTGGTCAATGGGAACCACCACTCCCAGCATTCTGACTATTGGAGTTATTAGCAAAGACTTCTTACCACTACCAGCATTCTGACTATTGGTGTTATTAGCAAAGATTTCTTTCTTTTGGTAGGTGCTTCTTTTGATTGATACTGTTATCACTTATATTCATCAATTTCACTGTGGAGTAATGTATTTGAATCGTGAAATGTGGTTAAGTGTTTGTTCTTTACAGCAGGGTCATCTGGTTGTTTGGCCGCAAGGCAGATTCTCCATTGAATGGGTTTTTATGCATATGGGACACCACACACACCTTACTGAATAACGGATGTTCAGAATGTGATAAATCTTCTTGTTTAGGTATCTCCCTCATTTGCATTATATTATAATAACTCTTCTTCCAATGGTCACTAAAAATAATCAATGTGCTGCACAAATTGTGGTACATGGTTGTTCTCTCTCAGCGGGGAGATTCCGTTTGATGACTGCTATGTTTGTTCTACCATCAAGTGTGATTTTGGTCAATGGGATCCACCACTCCCAACATTCTGACTATTGGAGTTATTAGCAAAAACTTCTTTGTTTTGGTAGGTGCTTCTATTGATTGATACCGTTATCACTTATATTCATCAATTTCACAGTGGAGTAATGTATCTGAATCGTGAAATGTGGTTACGTGTTTGTTCTTTACAGCATGGTCATGTGGTTGTATGCCCACAAGGCAGATTCTCCATTGAATGGGTTTTTATGCATACGAGACACCACACACACCTTACTGAGTAACGGATGTTAAGAATGTGATAAATCTTCTTGTTTAGGTATCTCCTTCATTTCCATTATATTATACAAACTCTTCTTCCAATGGTCACTAGAAATAGTCAATGTGATGCACAAATAATGGTACATGGTTGTTCCCTCTCAGCAGGGAGATTCCGTTTCATGACTGCTATGTTTGTTCTACCATGGAGTGTGCTTCTGGTCAATGGGAACCACCACTCCCAGCATTCTGACCATTGGAGTTACTAGCAAGGACTTCTTACGACTCCCAGCATTCTGACTATTGGGGTTATTAGCAAAGACTTCTTTCTTTTGGTAGGTGCTTCTTTTGATAGATACAGTTATCACTCATATTCATCAATTTCACTGTGGAGTAATGTATTTGAATCGTGAAATGTGGTTAAGTGTTTGTTCTTTACAGCAGGGTCATCTGGTTGTATGGCCACAAGGCAGATTCTCCATTGAATGGGTTTTTATGCATATGAGACACCACACACACCTTACTGAATAACGGATGTTCAGAATGTGATAAATCTTCTTGTTTAGGTATCTCCTTCATTTGCATTATATTTTACAAAATCTTCTTCCAATGGTCACTAAAAATAATCAATGTGCTGCACAAATTGTGGTACATGGTTGTTCCCTCTTAGCAGGGAGATTCCGTTTGATGAGAGCTATGTTTGTTCTACCAGCGAATGTGATTTTGGTCAATGGGAACCACCACTCCCAGCATTCTGACTATTGGAGTTATTAGCAAAGACTTCTTTCTTTTGGTAGGTGCTTCTCTTGATTGGTACCGTTATCACTTATATTCATCAATTTCACAGTGGAGTAATGTATTTGAATCGTGAAATGTGGTTAAGTGTTTGTTCTTTACAGCAGGGTCATCTGGTTGTATGGCCACTAGGCAGATTCTCCATTGAATGGGTTTTTATGCATATGAGACACCACACACCCCTTACTGAATAACGGATGTTCAGAATGTTATAAATCTTCTTGTTTAGGTCACAAAAAATAATCAATGTGCTGCACAAATTGTGGTACATGGTTGTTCTCTCTCAGCAGGGAGATTCCGTTTGATGACTGCTATGTTTGTTCTACCATCGAGTGTGATTTTGGTCAATGGGAACCACCACTCCCAGCATTCTAACTATTTGGAGTTATTAGCAAAGACTTCTTTCTTTTGGTAGGTGCTTCTTTTGATTGATACCGTTATCACTTATATTCATCAATTTCACAGTGGTGTAATGTATTTGAATTGTGAAATGTGGTTAAGTGTTCGTTCTTTACAGCAGGGTCATCTGGTTGTATGGCCACAAGGCAGATTCTCCATTGAATGGGTTTTTATGCATTTTAGACACCACACACACCTTACTAAATAACGGATGTTCAGAATGTGATAAATCTTCTTGTTTAGGTATCTCCTTCATTTGCATTATATTATACAAACTCTTCTTCCAATGGTCACTAAAAATAATCAATGTGCTGCACAAATTGTGGTACATGGTTGTTCCCTCTCAGCAGGGAGATTCCGTTTGATGAGTGCTATGTTTGTTCTACCATCGAGTGTGATTTTGTTGGATGGGATCCACCACTCCCATCATTCTGACTATTGGAGATATTAGGATAGACTCCTCCCTTTTGCTAGGTGCTTCTTTTGATTGATACCATTATCACTTATATTCATCAATATCACTGTGGAGTAATGTATTTGAATCGCGAAATGTGGTTTAATGTTTGTTCCTTACAGCAGGGTCATCTGTTTGTATGGCCATAAAGCAGATTCTCCATTCAATGTTTTTTTTTTGTGCATATGGGACACCACACACGCCTTACTGAATAACGGATGTTCAGAATGTGATAAATCTTCTTGTTTAGGTATCTCCTTCATTTGCATTATATTATACAAACTCTTCTTCCAATGGTCACTAAAAATAGTCAATGTGCTGCACAAATTGTGGTACATGGTTGTTCCCTCTCAGCAGGGAGATTCCGTTTAATGACTGCTATGTTTGTTTTACCATCAAGTGTGATTTTGCTGGATGGAAACCACCGTTCCCAGCATTCTGACTATTGGAGATATTAGGAAAGACTACTTTCTTTTGCTAGGTGCTTCTTTTGAATGATACCGTTATCACTTATATTCATCAATTTCACTGTGGAGTAATGTATTTGAATCGTGAAATGTGGTTAAGTGTTTGTTCTTCCTAGCAGGGTCATCTGGTTGTATGGCCACAAACCATATTCTCCATTGCATGGGTTTTTATGCATATGAGTCACCACACACACCTTACTGAATAACGGATGTTCAGAATGTGATAAATCTTCTTGTTTAGGTATCTCCTTCATTTTCATTATATTATACAAACTCATCTTCCAATGGTCACTAAAAATAATCAATGTGCTGCACAAATTGTGATACATGGTTGTTCCCTCTCAGCAGGGAGATTCCGTTTGATGACTGCTATGTTTGTTCTACCATCGAGTGTGATTTTGGTCAATGGGAACCACCACTCCCAGCATTCTAACTATTTGGAGTTATTAGCAAAGACTTCTTTCTTTTGGTAGGTGCTTCTTTTGATTGATACCGTTATCACTTATATTCATCAATTTCACAGTGGAGTAATGTATTTGAATCGTGAAATGTGGTTAAGTGTTTGTTCTTTACAGCAGGGTCATCTGGTTGTATGGCCACAAGGCAGATTCTCCATTGAATGGGTTTTTATGCATATGAGACACCACACACCCCTTACTGAATAACGGATGTTCAGAATGTTATAAATCTTCTTGTTTAGGTCACAAAAAATAATCAATGTGCTGCACAAATTGTGGTACATGGTTGTTCTCTCTCAGCAGGGAGATTCCGTTTGATGACTGCTATGTTTGTTCTACCATCGAGTGTGATTTTGGTCAATGGGAACCACCACTCCCAGCATTCTAACTATTTGGAGTTATTAGCAAAGACTTCTTTCTTTTGGTAGGTGCTTCTTTTGATTGATACCGTTATCACTTATATTCATCAATTTCACAGTGGTGTAATGTATTTGAATTGTGAAATGTGGTTAAGTGTTTGTTCTTTACAGCAGGGTCATCTGGTTGTATGGCCACAAGGCAGATTCTCCATTGAATGGGTTTTTATGCATATGAGACACCACACACACCTTACTAAATAACGGATGTTCAGAATGTGATAAATCTTCTTGTTTAGGTATCTCCTTCATTTGCATTATATTATACAAACTCTTCTTCCAATGGTCACTAAAAATAATCAATGTGCTGCACAAATTGTGGTACATGGTTGTTCCCTCTCAGCAGGGAGATTCCGTTTGATGAGTGCTATGTTTGTTCTACCATCGAGTGTGATTTTGTTGGATGGGAACCACCACTCCCAGCATTCTGACTATTGGAGATATTAGGAAAGACTCCTCCCTTTTGCTAGGTGCTTCTTTTGATTTATACCGTTATCACTTATATTCATCAATTTCATTGTGGAGTAATGTATTTGAATCGTGAAATGTGGTTAAGTGTTTGTTCTTTACAGCAGGGTCATCGGGTTGTATGGCCACAAGGCAGATTCTCCATTGGATGGGTTTTTATGCATATGAGACACCACACACACCTTACTGAATAACGGATGTTCAGAATGTGAGAAATCTTCTTGTTTAGGTATCTCCTTCATTTGCATTAAATTATACAAACTCTTCTTCCAATGGTCGCTAAAAATAATCAATGTGCTGCACAAATCGTGGTACATGGTTGTTCCCTCTCAGCAGGGAGGTTCCGTTTGATGACTGCTATGTTTGTTCTACCATCAAGGGGGATTTGGTCAATGGGAACCACTACTCCCAGCATTCTGACTATTGGAGTTATTAGCAAAGACTTCTTACCACTCCCAGCATTCTGACTATTGGAGTTATTAGCAAAGACTTCTTTCTTTTGGTAGGTGCTTCTTTTGATTGATACCGTTATCACTTATATTAATCAATTTCACAGTGGAGTAATGTATTTGAATCGTGAAATGTGGTTAAGTGTTTGTTCTTTACAGTAGGGTCATCTGGTTGTATGGGCACAAGGCAGATTCTCCATTGAATGGGTTTTAACGCATATGAGACACCACACACACCTTACTGAATAACGGATGTTCAGAATGTGAGTAATCTTCTTGTTTATGTATCTCCTTCATTTGCATTGTATTATACAAACTCTTCTTCCAATGGTCTCTAAAAGTATTCAACGTGCTGCACAAATTGTGGTACATTGTTGATCCCTCTCAGCAGGGAGATTCCGTTTGATTCTGTTTGACGACTGCTATGTTTGTTCTACCATCAAGTGTGATTTTGTTGGATGGAAACCACCACTCCCAGCATTCTGACTATTGGAGATGTTAGGAAAGACTTCTTTCTTTTGCTAGGTGCTTCTTTTGATTGTTACCGTTATCACTTGTATTCATCAATATCACAGTGGAATAACAGTGGAGTAATGTATTTGAATCATGAAATGTATTTAAGTGTTTGTTCTTTACAGCAGGGTCATCTGGTTGTATGGCCACAAGGCAGATTCTCCATTGAATGGTTTTTTTTGCATATGACACACCATACACACCTTACTGAATAACGGATGTTCAGAACGTGATAAATCTTCTTGTTTAGGTATCTCCTTCATTTGCATTATATTATACAAACTCTTTTTCCAATGGTCACTAAAAATAATCAATGTGCTGCACAAAATGTGGTACATGGTTGTTCCGTCTCAGCAGGGAGATTCCGTTTGATGACTGCTATTTTTGGTTTTACCATCAAGTGTGATCTTGTTGGATGGGAACCACCACTCCCAGCATTCTGACTATTGGAAATATTAGGAAAGACTTCATTCTTTTCCTAGGTGCTTTTTTTGATTGATACCGTAATCACTTATATTCATCAATTTCACGGTGGAGTGATGTATTTGAATCGTGAAACGTGGTTAAGTGTTTGATCTTTACAGCAGGGTGATCTGGTTGTATGGCCACAAGGCAGATTCTCCATTGAATGGGTTTTTATGCATATACACCTTACTGAATAACGGATGGTCAGAATCTGATAAATCTTCTTGTTTAGGTATCTCCTTCTTTTGCATTATATTATACAAATTCTTTTTCCAATGGTCACTAAAAATAGTTAATGTGCTGCACAAATTGTGGTACATGGTTGTTCCCTCTCAGCAGGGAGATTCCGTTTGATGACTGTTATGTTTGTTCTACCATCGAGTGTGATTCTGGTCAATGGGAACCACCACTCCCAGCATTCTGACTATTGGAGTTATTAGAAAAGACTTCTTACCACTCCCAGCATTCTGACTATTGGGGTTATTAGCAAAGACTTCTTTCTTTTGGTAGGTGCTTCTTTTGATTGATACTGTTATCACTTATATTCAACAATTTCACTGTGGAGTAATGTATTTAAATCGTGAAATGTGGTTAAGTGTTTGTTCTTTACAGCATGGTCATCTGGTTGTATGGCCACAAGGCAGATTCTCCATTGAATGGTTTTTTATGCATATGAGACACCACACACACCTTACTGAATAAGGGATGTTCAGAATGTGATAAATCTTCTTGTTTAGGTATCTCCTTCATTTGCATTATATTATACAAACTCTTCTTCCAATGGTCACTAAAAATAATCAATGTGCTGCACAAATTGTGGTACTTGGTTGTTCTCTCTCAGCAGGGAGATTCCGTTTGATGACTGCTATGGTTGTTCTACCATCTAGTGTGATTTTGGTCAATGTGAACCACCACTCCAAGCATTCTGACTATTGGAGTTATTAGCAAAGACTTCTTTTTTTTGGTAGGTGCTTCTTTTGATTGACACCGTTATCACTTATATTCATCAATTTCACAGTGGAGTAATGTTTTTGAATCGTGAAATGTGGTTAAGTGTTTGTTCTATACAGCAGGGTCATCTGGTTGTATGGCCACAAGGCAGATTCTCCATTGAATGGGTTTTTATGCAATGAGACACCACACACACCTTACTGAATAACGGATGTTCAGAATGTGATAAATCTTCTTGTTTAGGTATTTCCTTCATTTGTATTATATTATACAAACTCTTCTTCCAATGGTCACTAAAAATAATCAATGTGCTGCACAAATTGTGGTACATGGTTGTTCCCTCTCAGCAGGGAGATTCCGTTTGATGACTGCTATGTTTGTTCTACCATCAAGTGTGATTTTGTTGGATGGGAACCACAACTCCCAGCATTCTGACTATTGGAGATATTAGGAAAGACTTCTTTCTTTTGGTAGGTGCTTCTTTTGATTGATACTGTTATCACTTATATTCATCAATTTCACAGTGAAGTAATGTATTTGATCGTGAAATGTGGTTAAGTGTTTGTTCTTCCTAGCAGGGTCATCTGGTTGTATGGCCACAAACCAGATTCTCCATTGAATGGGTTTTTATGCATATGAGTCACCACACACACCTTACTGAATAACGGATGTTCAGAATGTGATAAATCTTCTTGTTTAGGTATCTCCTTCATTTGCATTATATTATACAAACTCTTCTTCCAAAGGTCACTAAAAATAATCAATGTGCTGCACAAATTGTGGTACATGGTTGTTCCCTCTCAGCAGGGAGATTCCGTTTGATGACTGCTATGTTTTTTTTCTACCATCGAGTGTGATTTTGTTCAATGGGAACCACCACTCCCAGCACTCTGTCTATTGGAGTTATTAGCAAAGACTTCTTTCTTTTGGTAGGTGCTTCTTTTGATTGATACCGTTATCACTTATATTCATTAATATCACCGTGGAGTAATGTATTTGAATCGTGAAATATGGTTAAGTGTTTGTTCTTTATAGCAGGGCCATCTGGTTGTATGGCCACAAGGCAGATTCTCCATTGAATGGGTTTTTATGCATATGAGACACCACACACACCTTACAGAATAACGGATGTTCAGAAAGTGATAAATCTTCTTGTTAAGGTATCTCCTTCATTTGCATTATATTATACAAACTCTTCTTCCAATGGTCTCTAAAAATACTCAATGTGCTGCACAAATTGTGGTTCATGGTTGTTCCCTCTCAGCAGGGAGATTCCATTTGATGAGAGCTATGTTTGTTCTACCATCGAGTGTGATTTTGTTGGATGGTAACCACCACTCCCAGCATTCTGACTATTGGAGATATTAGGAAAGACTCCTCCCTTTTACTAGGTGCTTCTTTTGATTGATACCGTTATCACTTATATTCATCAATTTTACTGTGGAGTAATGTATTTGAATCGTGAAATGTGGTTAAGTAATTGTTCTTTACAGCAGGGTCATCTGGTTGTATGGCCATACGGCAGATTCTCCATTGAATGGGTTTTTATGCATATGAGACACCACACAATCCTTACTGAATAACGGATGTTCAGAATGTTATAAATCTTCTTGTTTAGGTATCTCCTTCATTTGCATTATATTATACAAACCCTTCTTCCAATGGTCACTAAAAATAATAAATGTGCTGCACAAATTGTGGTACATGGTTGTTCCCTCTCAGCAGGGAGATTCCGTTTGATGACTGCTATGTTTGTTCTACCATCAGGTGTGATTTTGGTCAATGGGAACCACCACTCCCAGCATTCTGACAATTGGAGTTATTAGCAATGACTTCTTACCACACCCAGCATGCCGACTATTGGAGTTATTAGCAAAGACTTCTTTCTTTTGATAGGTGTTTCTTTTGATTGATACCGTTATCACTTATTTTCATCAATTTCACAGTGGAGTAATGTATTTGAATCGTGAAATGTGGTTAAGTGTTTGTTCTTTACAGCAGGGTCATCTGGTTGTATGGCCACAAGGCAGATTCTCCATTGAACGGGTTTTTGTGCATAAGAGACACCACACACACCTTACTGAATAACGAATGTTCAGAATGTGAATAATCTTCTTGTTTATGTATCTCCTTCATTTGCATTATATTATACAAACTCTTCTTCCAATGGTCACTAAAAATAATCAATGTGCTGCACAAATTGTGGTACATGGTTGTTCCCTCTCTGCAGGGAGATTCCGTTTGATGACCGCTATGTTTTATGCTACCATCAAGTGTGATTTTGTTGGATGGGAACCACCACTTCCAGCTTTCTGACTATTGGAGATATTAGGAATGACTTCTTTCTTTTGATAGGTGGTTCTTTTGACTGATACCGTTATCACTTACATTCTTCAATTTCACAGTGGAATAACAGTGAGGTAATGTTTTTGAATCATGAAATGTGGTTAAGTGTTTGTTCTTTACAGCAGGGACATCTGGTTGTATGGCCACAAGGGAGATTCTCCATTGAATGGGTTTTTATGCATATGAGACACCACACACACCTTACTGAATAACTGATGTTCAGAATGTGATAAATCTTCTTGTTTAGGTATCTCCTTCATTTGCATTATATCATACAAACTGTTCTTCCAATGGTCACTAGAAATAGTCAATGTGCTGCACAAATTGTGGTACATGGTTGTTCCCTCTCAGCAGGGAGATTCCGTTTGATGACTGCTTTGTTTGTTCTACCATCGAGTGTGATTTTGTTCAATGGGAACCACCACTCCCAGCATCCTGTCTATTGGAGTTATTAGCAAAGACTTCTTTCTTTTGGTAGGTGCTCCTTTTGATTGATACCGTTATCACTTATATTCATCAATTTCACTGTGGAGTAATGTATTTGAATCGTGAAATATGGTTAAGTGTTTGTTCTTTACAGCAGGGCCATTTGGTTGTATGGCCACAAGGCAGATTCTCCATTGAATGGGTTTTTATGCATATGAGACACCACACACAGCTTACTGAATAACGGATGTTCAGAAAGTGATAAATCTTCTTGTTTAGGTATCTCCATCATTTGCATTACATTATACAGACTCTTCTTCCAATGGTCTCTAAAAATACTCAATGTGCTGCACAAATTGTGGTACATGGTTGTTCCCTCCCAGCAGGGAGATTCCGTTTGATGACTGCTATGTTTGTTCTACCATCAGGTGTGATTTTGGTCAATGGGAACCACCACTCCCAGCATTCTGACAATTGGAGTTATTAGCAAAGACTTCTTACCACACCCAGCATGCTGACTATTGGAGTTATTAGCAAAGACTTCTTTCTTTTGATAGGTGATTCTTTTGATTGATACCGTTATCACTTATATTCATCAATTTCACAGTGGAGTAATGTATTTGAATCGTGAAATGTGGTTAAGTGTTTGTTCTTTACAGCAGGGTCATCTGGTTGTATGGCCACAAAACAGATTCTCCATTGAATGGGTTTTTGTGCATATGAGACACCACACACACCTTACTGAATAACGAATGTTCAGAATGTGAATAATCTTCTTGTTTATGTATCTCCTTCATTTGCATTATATTATACAAACTCTTCTTCCAATGGTCTCTAAAAGTAATTAACGTGCTGCACAAATTGTGGTACAATGTTGATCCCTCTCAGCAGGGAGATTCCGTTTGATGACTGCTATGTTTGTTCTACCATCGAGTGTGATTTTGGTCAATGGGATCCACAACTCCCAGCATTCTGACTATGGAAGATATTAGGAAAGTCTTCTTTCTTTTGCTAGGTGCTTCCTTTGATTGATACTGTTATCACTTATATTCATCAATTTCACTGTTTAGTAATGTATTTGAATCGTGAAATGTGGTTAAGTGTTTGTTTTTTACAGAAGGGTCATCTGGTTGTGTGGCCACAAGGCAGATTCTCCATTGAATGGGTTTTTATGCATATGAGACACCACACACACCTTACTGAATAACGGATGTTCAGAATGTGGTAAATCATCTTGTTTAGATATCTCCATCATTTGCATTATATTATACAAACTCTTCTTCCAATGGTCACTGAAATAATCAATGTGCTGCACAAATTGTGGTACATGGTTGTTCCCTCTCAGCAGGGAGATTCCGTTTGATGACTGCTATGTTTGTACTACCATCGAGTGTGATTTTGGTCAGTGGGAACCACCACTCCCAGCATTCTGTCTATTGGAGATATTAGGAAAGACTTCCTTCTTTTGCTAGGTGCTTCTTTTGATTGATACCGTTATCACTTATATTCATCAATTTCACAGTGGAGTAATGTATTTTATTCGTAAAATGTGGTTAAGTGTTTGTTCTTTACAGCAGGGTCATCTGGTTGTATGGCCACAAGGCAGATTGTTCATTGAATGGGTTTTTATGCAAATGAGACACCACACACACCTTACTGAATAACGGATGTTCAGAATGTGATAAATCTTCTTGTTTCGGTATCTCCTTCATTTGCATTATATTATACAAACACTTCTTCCAATGGTCTCTAAAAATAATCTATGTGCTGCACAAAATGTGGTACATGGTTGTTCCCTCTCAGCAGGGAGATTCCATTTGATGAGAGCTATGTTTGTTCTACCATCGAGTGTGATTTTGTTGGATGGTAACCACCACTCCCAGCATTCTGACTATTGGAGATATTAGGAAAGACTCCTCCCTTTTACTATGAGCTTCTTTTGATTGATACCGTTATCACTTATATTCATCAATTTTACTGTGGAGTAATGTATTTGATTCGTGAAATGTGGTTAAGTGTTTGTTCTTTACAGCAGGGTCATCTGGTTGTATGGCCACAAGGCAGATTCTCCATTGAATGGGTTTTTGTGCATATGAGACACCACACACACCTTACTGAATAACGAATGTTCAGAATGTGAATAATCTTCTTGTTTATGTATCTCCTTCATTTGCATTATATTATACAAATTCTTCTTCCAATGGTTTCTAAAAGTAATTAACGTGCTGCACAAATTGTGGTACAATGTTGATCCCTCTCAGCAGGGAGATTCTGTTTGATCACTGCTATGTTTGTTCTACCATCAAGTGTGATTTTGTTGGATGGGAACCACAACTCCCAGCATTCTGACTATTGAAGATATTAGGAAAGACTTCTTTCTTTTGCTAGGTGCTTCTTTTGACTGATACCGTTATCACTTACATTCTTCAATTTCACAGTGGAGTAACAGTGGAGTAATGTTTTTGAATCATGAAATGTGGTTAAGTGTTTGTTCTTTACAGCAGGGACATCTGGTTGTATGGCCACAAGGCAGATTCTCCATTGAATGGGTTTTTATGCATATGAGACACCACACACACCTTACTGAATAACTGATGTTCAGAATGTGATAAATCTTCTTGTTTAGGTATCTCCTTCATTTGCATTATGTTATACAAACTCTTTTTCCAATGTTCTCTAAAACTAATCAACGTGCTGCACAAATTGTGGTACATTCTTGATCCCTCTCAGCAGGGAGATTCCGTTTGATGACTGCTATGTTTGTTCTACCATCGAGTGTGATTTTGGTCAATGGGATCCACAACTCCCAGCATTCTGACTATGGAAGATATTAGGAAAGTCTTCTTTCTTTTGCTAGGTGCCTCTTTTGATTGATACCGTTATCACTTATATTCATCAATTTCACTGTTTAGTAATGTATTTGAATCGTGAAATGTGGTTAAGTGTTTGTTTTTTACAGCAGGGTCATCTGGTTGTGTGGCCACAAGGCAGATTCTCCATTGAATGGGTTTTTATGCATATGAGACACCACACACACCTTACTGAATAACGGATGTTCAGAATGTGGTAAATCATCTTGTTTAGATATCTCCTTCATTTGCATTATATTATACAAACTCTTCTTCAAATGGTCACTGAAATAATCAATGTGCTGCACAAATTGTGGTACATGGTTGTTCCCTCTCAGCAGGGAGATTCCGTTTGATGACTGCTATGTTTGTACTACCATCGAGTGTGATTTTGGTCAGTGGGAACCACCACTCGCAGCATTCTGTGTATTGGAGATATTAGGAAAGACTTCTTTCTTTTGCTAGGTGCTTCTTTTGATTGATACCGTTACCACTTATATTCACAAATTTCACAGTGGAGTAATGTATTTTATTCGTAAAATGTGGTTAAGTGTTTGTTCTTTACAGCAGGGTCATCTGGTTGTATGGCCACAAGGCAGATTCTTCATTGAATGGGTTTTTATGCATATGAGACACCAAACACACCTTACTGAATAACGGATGTTCAGAATGTGATAAATCTTCTTCATTAGGTATCTCCTTCATTTGCATTATATTATACAAACTCTTCTTCCAATGGTCACTAAAAATAATGAATGTGCTGCACAAATTGTGGTACATGGTTGTTCCGTCTCAGCAGGGAGATTCCGTTTGATGACTGCTATGTTTGTTCTACCATCGAGTGTGATTTTGGTCAATGGGAACCGCCACCCCCACCACTCTGACTATTGGAGATATTAGCAAAGGCTTCTTTTTTGGGTTGGTGCTTCTTTTGATTGATACCGTTATCAATTATATTCATCTATTTCACTGTGGAGTAATGTATTTGGGTCGTGAAATATGGTTAAGTGTTTGTTGTTTACAGCAGGGTCATCTGGTTGGTTGGCCACAAGCCAGATTCTCCATTGAATGGGTTTTTATGCATATGTGACACCACACACAACTTACTGAATAACGGATGTTCAGAATGTGATAAATCTTCTTGTTTAGGTATCTCCTTCATTTGCATTATATTATACAAACTCTTCTTCCAATGGTCACTAAAAATAATCAATGTGCTGCACAAATTGTGGTACATGGTTGTTCCCTCTCTGCAGGGAGATTCCGTTTGATGACCGCTATATTTGTTCTACCATCAAGTGTGATTTTGTTGGATGGGAACCACCACTTCCAGCTTTCTGACTATTGGAGATATTAGGAATGACTTCTTTCTTTTGATAGGTGGTTCTTTTGATTGATACCGTTATCAATTATATTCATCTATTTCACTGTGGAGTAATGTATTTGAATCATGAAATGTGGTTAAGTGTTTGTTCTTTACAGCAGGGTCATCTGGTTGTATTACCACAAGGCAGATTCTCCATTGAATGGGTTTTTATGCATATGAGACACGACACACACCTTACTGAATAACGGATGTTCAGAATGTGATAAATCTTCTTTTTTACGTATCTCCTTCATTTGCATTATATTATACAAACTCTTCTTCCAATGGTCACTAGAAATAATCAATGTGCTGCACAAATTGTGGTACATGTTTGTTCCCTCTCAGCAAGGAGATTCCGTTTGATGACTGCTATGTTTGTTCTACCATCGAGTGTGATTTTGGTCAATGGGAACCACCACTCCCAGGATTCTGACTATTGGGGATTTTAGCAAAGACTTCTTATTTTGGTAGGTGCATCTTTTGATTGATACCGTTATCACTTATATTCATCAATTTCACTGTGGAGTAATGTATTTGGATCGTGAAATGTAGTTTAATGTTTGTTCCTTACAGCAGGGTCATCTGTTTGTTTGGCCATAAACCAGATTCTCCATTCAATGGTTTTTTTGTGCATATGGAACACCACACACACCTTACTGAATAACGGTTGTTCAGAATGTGATAAATCTTCTTGTTTAGGCATCTCCTTTATTTGCATTATATTATACAAACTCTTCTTCCAATGGTCTCTAAAAATAATCAATGTGCTGCACAATTTGTGATACATGGTTGTTCCCTCTCAGCAGGGAGATTCCGTTTGATGACTGCTATGTTTGTTCTACCATCGAGTGTGATTTTGGTCAATGGGAACCACCACTCCCGCCATTCTGACTATTTTAGTTATTAGGAAAGACTTCTTTCTTTTGGTAGGTGCTTCTTTTGATTGATACCGTTATCACTTATATTAATCAATTTCACAGTGGAGTAATGTATTTGAATCGTGAAACGTGGTTAAGTGTTTGTTCTTCCTAGCAGGGTCGTCTGGTTGTATGGCCACAAACTAGATTCTCCATTGAATGGATTTTTATGCATATGAGACACCACACACATCTTACTGAATAACGGATGTTCAGAATGTGATAAATCTTCTTGTTTAGGTATCTCCTTCATTTGCATTACATTATACAAACTCTTCTTCCAATGGTCACTAAAAATAATCAATGTGCTGCACAAATTGTGGTACATGGTTGTTCCCTCTCAGCAGGGAGATTCCGTTTGATGACTGCTATGTTTGTTCTACCATCGAGTGTGATTTTGGTCAATTGGAACCACCACTCCCAGCATTCTGCGTATTGGAGTTATTAGCAAAGACTTCTTAGTTTGGTAGGTGCATCTTTTGATTGATACCGTTATCACTTATATTCATCAATTTCACTGTGGAGTAATGTATTTGAATCGTGAAATGTCGTTAAGTGTTTGTTCTTTACAGCTGGGTCATCTGGTTGTATGGCCACAAGGCAGATTCTCCATTGAATGGGTTTTTATGCATATGAGACACCACACACACCTTACTGAATAACGGATGTTCAGAATGTGGTAATACTTCTTGTCTAGGTATCTCCTTCATTTGCGTTATATTATACAAACTCTTCTTCCAATGGTCACTAAAAATAACCAATGTGCTGCACAAATTGTGGTACATGTTTGTTCCCTCTCAGCAGGGAGATTCCGTTTGATGACTGCTATGTTTGTTCTACCATCGAGTGTGATTTTGGTCAATGAGAACCACCACTCCCAGCATTCTGACTATTGGAGATTTTAGCAAAGACTTCTTATTTTGATACGTGCATGTTTTGATTGATACCGTTATCACTTATATTCACCAAATTCACAGTGGAGTAATGTATTTGAATCGTGAAATGTGGTTAAGTGTTTGTTCTTTACAGCAGGGTCATCTGGTTGTATGGCCACAAGGCAGATTCTCCATTGAATGGGTTTTTATGCATATGAGACACCACACACATCTTACTGAATAACCGATGTTCAGAATGTGATATATCTTCTTGTTTAGGTATCTCCTTCATTTGCATTACATTATACAAACTCTTCTTCCAATGGTCACTAAAAATAATCAATGTGCTGCACAAATTGTGGTACATGGTTGTTCCCTCTCAGCAGGGAGATTCCGTTTGGTGACTGCTATATTTGTTCTACCATCGAGTGTGATTTTGGTCAATGGGAACCACCACTCCCAGCATTCTGAGTATTGGAGTTATTAGCAAAGACTTCTTATTTTGGTAGGTGCATCTTTTGATTGATACCGTTATCACTTATATTCATCAATTTCACTGTGGAGTAATGTATTTGAATCGTGAAATGTGGTTAAGTGTTTGTTCTTTACAGCAGGGTCATCTGGTTGTATGGCCACAAGGCAGATTCTCCATTGAATGGGTTTTTATGCATATGAGACACCACACACACCTTACTGAATAACGGATGTTCAGAATGTGATAAATCTTCTTGTTTAGGTATCTCCCTCATTTGCATTATATAATACAAACTCTTCTTCCAATGGTCACTAAAAATAATCAATGTGCTTCGCAAATTGTGGGACATGGTTGTTCCCTCTCAGCAGGGAGATTCCGTTTGATGACTGCTATGTTTGTTCTACCATCGAGTGTGATTTTGGTCAATGGGAATCACCACTCCCAGCGTTCTGACTATTGGAGATATTAGCAAAGACTTCTTTCTTTTGGTAGGTGCTTCTTTTGATTGACACCGTTATCACTTATATTCATCAATTTCACCGTGGAGTAATGTATTTGAATTGTGAAATGTGGTTAAGTGTTTGTTCTTTACAGCAGGGTCATCCGGTTGTATGGCCACAAGGCAGATTGTCCATTGAATGGGTTTTTGTGCATATGAGACACCACACACACCGTACTGAATAACGGATGTTCAGATTGTGATAAATCTTCTTGTTTAGGTATCTCCTTCATTTGCATTATATTATACAAACTCTTCTTCCAATGGTCACTAGAAATAATCGATGTGCTGCACAAATTGAGGTACGTGGTAGTTCCCTCTCAGCAGGGAGATTCCGTTTGATGACCGCTATGTTTGTTCTACCATCGAGTGTGATTTTGGTCAATGGGAACCACCATTCCCAGAATTCTGACTATTGGAGATATTAGCAAGGACTTCTTTCTTTTGCTAGGTGCTTCTTTTGATTGATACCGTTATCACTTATATTCATCAATTTCACTGTGGAGTAATGTATTTTAATCATGAAATGTGGTTAAGAGTTTGTTCTTTACAGCAGGGTCATCTGGTTGTAAGACCACAAGGCAGATTCTCCATTGAATGCGTTTTTATGCATATGAGACACCACACACACCTTACTGAATAACGGATGTTCAGAATGTGATAAATTATCTTATTTAGTTATCCCCTTCATTTGCATTATATTATACAAACTCTTCTTCCAATGGTCATTAAAAATAATCAATGTGCTCCACAAATTGTGGTACATGGTTGTTCCCTCTCAGCAGGGAGATTCCGTTTGATGACTGCTATGTTTGTTCTACCATCGAGTGGAATTTTGGTCAATGGAAACCACCACTGCCAGCATTCTGACTATTGGAGATGTTAGGAAAGACTTCTCTATTTTGGTAGGTGCTTCTTTTGATTGATACCGTTATCACTTATATTCATCAATTTCACCGTGGAGTAATGTATTTGAATCATAAAATGTGGTTAAGTGATTGTTCTTTACATCAGGGTCATCTGGTTGTATGGCCACAAGGCAGATTCACCATTGAATGGGTTTTTATGCATATGAGACACCACACACAGCTTACTGTATAACGGATGTTCAGAATGTGATGAATCTTCTTGTTTAGGTATCTCCTTCATTTGCATTATATCATACTAACTCTTCTTCCAATGGTCACTAAGAATAATCAACGTGCTGCACAAATTGTGGTACATGGTGGTTCCCTCTAAGCGGGGAGATTCCGTTTGATGACTGCTATGTTTGTTCTACGATCAAGTGCGATTTTGTTGGATGGGAACCACCACTCCCAGCATTCTGACTATGGGAGATATTAGGAAAGTCTTCTTTCTTTTGCTAGGTGCTTCTTTTGATTGATACCGTTATCACTTATATTCATCAATTTCACTGTGGAGTAATGTATTTGAATCGTGAAATGTGGTTAAGTGCTTGTTCTTTACAGGAGGTTCATCTGGTTGTGTGGCCAAGGGCAGACTCTCCAATGAATGGGTCTTTATGCATATGAGACCTCACACACACCTTACTGAATAATGGATGTTCAGAATGTGATAAATCATCTTGTTTAGGTATCTCCTTCATTTGCATTATATTGTACAAACTCTTCTTTCAATGGTCACTAAAAATAATCAATGTGCTGCACAAATTGTTGTACATTGTTGTTCCCTCTCAGCAGGGAGATTCCGTTTGATGACTGCTATGTGTGTTCTATTATCGTGTGATTTTGTTGGATGGGAACCACCACTCCCAGCATTCTGACTATTGGAGATGTTAGGATAGACTTCTTTCTTTTGCTAGGTGCTTCTTTTGATTGATACCGTTATCACTTATGTTCATCAATTTCACAGTGGAGTAATGTATTTGAATCGTGAAATGTGGTTAAGTGATTGTTCTTTACAGCAGGGTTTTCTGGTTGTATGGCCACAAGGCAGATTCTCCATTGAATGGGTTTTTATGCATATGAGACACCACACACACCTTACTGAATAACGGATGTTCAGAATGTGATAAATCTTCTTGTTTAGTTATCTCATTCATTTGCATTATATCATACAAACTCTTCTTCCAATGGTCACTAGAAATAATCAATGTGCTGCACAAATTGCGGTACATGGTTGTTCCCTCTCAGCAGGGAGATTCCGTTTGATGACTGCTATGTTTGTTCTACCATCGAGTGTGATTTTGGGCAATAGGAACCACCACTCCCAGCATTCTGACTATTGGATATATTAGCAAAGACTTCTTTCTTTTGGTAGGTGCTTCTTTTGATTGATACCGTTATCACTTATATTCATCAATTTCACATTGGAGTAATGTATTTGAATCATGAAATCTGTTTAAAAGTTTATTCTTTACAGCAGGGTCATCTGGTTGTATGTCCACAAGGCAGATTCTCCATTAAATGGCTTTTTATGCATATGAGACACCACACACACCTTACTGAATAACGGATGTTCAGAATGTGATAAATCTTCTTGTTTAGGTATCTCCTTCATTTGCATTATATTATACAAACTCTTCTTTTAATGGTCATTAAAAATATTGAATGTGTAGCACAAATTGTGGTACATGGTTGTTCCCTCTCAGCAGGGAGATTCCGTTTGATGACTGCTATGTTTGTTCTACCATCGAGTGTGATTTTGGTCAATAGGAACCACCACTCCCAGCATTCTGACTATTGGATATATAAGCAAAGACTTCTTTCTTTTGGTAGGTGCTTCTTTTGATTGATACCGTTATCACTTGTATTCATCAATTTCACCGTGGAGTAATGTATTTGAATCGTGAAATGTGGTTAAGAGTTTGTTCTTTACAGCGGGGTCATCTGGTTGTATGGCCACAAGGCACATTCTCCATTCAATGGGATTTTATGCTTATGAGACACCACAAACGCCTTACTGAATAACGGATCTTCAGAATGTGATAAATCTTCTTGTTTAGGTATCTCCTTCATTTGCATTATATTATACAAACTCTTCTTCCAATGGTCACTAAAAATAATGAATGTGTTGCACAAATTGTGGTACATGGTTGTTCCCTCTCAGCAGGGAGATTCCGTTTGATGACTGCTATGTTTGTTCTACCATCGAGTGTGATTTTGGTCAATGGGAACCACCACTCCCAGCATTCTGACTATTGGCGATATTAGCAAAGACTTCTTTCTTTTGGTAGGTGCTTCTTTTGATTGATACCGTTATCACTTATATTCACCAATTTCACTGTGGAGTAATGTATTTGAATCATGTAATGTGGTTATGTGTTTGTTCTTTACAGCAGGGTTATCTGGTTGTATGGCCACAAGGCAGATTCTCCATTGAATTGGTTTTTATGCATATGAGACACCACACACACCTTACTGAATAACGGATGTTCAGAATGTGATAAATCTTCTTGTTTAGGTATCTCCTTCATTTGCATTATATTATACAAACTCTTCTTCCAATGGTCACTAAAAATAATGAATCTGCTGCACAAATTGTGGTACATGGTTGTTCCCTCTCAGCAGGGAAATTCTGTTTGATGACTGCTATGTTTGTTCTACCATCGAGTGTGATTTTGGTCAATGGGAACCACCACTCCCAGCATTCTGACTATTAGAGATGTTAGGAAAGACTTCTTTCTTTTGCTAGGTGCTTCTTTTGATTGATACCGTTATCACTTATATTCATCAATTTCTCAGTGGAGCAATGTATTTGAATCGTAAAATGTGGTTAAGTGCTTGTTCTTTACAGCAGGGTCATCTGGTTGTATGGCCACAAGGCAGATTCTCCATTGAATGGGTTTTTATGCATATGAGACACCACACACACCTTACTGAATAACGGATGTTCAGAATGTGATAAATCTTCTTGTTTAGTTATCTCCTTCATTTGTATTATATCATACAAACTCTTCTTCCAAAGGTCACTAGAAATAATCAATGTGCTGCACAAATTGTGGTACATGGTTGTTCCCTCTAAGCAGGGGGATTCCGTTTGATGACTGCTATGTTTGTTCTACCATCGAGTGTGATTTTGGGTAAATGGGAACCACCACTCCCAGCATTCTGACTATTGCAGATATTAGCAAAGACTTCATTCTTTTGGTAGGTGCTTCTTTTGATTGATACCATTATCACTTATATTCATCAATTTCACAGTGGAGTAATGTATTTGAATCGTGAAATGTGGTTAAGTGTTTGTTCTTTACAGCAGGGTCATCTGGTTGTATGGCCACAAGGCAGATTCTCCATTGAATGATGTTTTATGCATATGAGACACCATACACACCTTACTGAATAACGGATGTTCAGAATGTGATAAATCATCTTGTTTAGGTATCTCCTTCATTTGCATTATATTATACAAACTCTTCTTTCAATGGTCACTAAAAATAATCAATGTGCTGCACAAATTGTGGTACATGGTTGTTCCCTCTCAGCAGGGAAATTCTGTTTGATGACTGCTATGTTTGTTCTACCATCGAGTGTGATATCGTTGGATGGGAACCACCACTCCCAGCATCTGACTATTGGAGATATTAGGAAAGACGTCTTTCTTTTGCTAGGTGCTTCTTTTGATTGATACCGTTATCACTTATATTCATGAATTTCACCGTGGAGTAATATATTTGAATCGTGAAATGTGGTTAAGAGTTTGTTCTTTACAGCAAGGTCTTCTGGTTGTATGGCCACAAGGCAGACTCTCCATTGAATGGGTTTTTTTGCATATGAGACATCACACACGCCTTACTGAATAACGGATGTTCAGAATGTGATAAATCTTCTTGTGTAGGTATCTCCTTCATTTGCATTATATTATACAAACTCTTCTTCCAATGGTCACTAAAAATAATGAATGTGCTGCACCAATTGTGGTACATGGTTGTTCCCTCTCAGCAGGGAGATTCCGTTTGATGACTGCTATGTTTGTTCTACCATCGAGTGTGATTTCGTTGGACGGGAACCACCACCCCCAGCATTACGACTATTGTAGATATTAGGAAGGACTTCTTTCTTTTGCTGGGTGCTTCTTTTGATTGATACCGTTATCACTTATATTCATCAATTTCACCGTGGAGTAATGTATTTGAATCGTAAAATGTGGTTAAGTGATTGTTCTTTACAGCAGGGTCATCTGGTTGTATGGCCACAAGGAGATTCTCCATTGAATGGGTTTTTATTCATATGAGACACCACACACACCTTACTGAATAACGGATGTTCAGAAAGTGATAAATTTTCTTGTTAAGTTTTCTCCTTCATTTGCATTATATCATACAAACTCTTCTTCCAATGGTCACTAGAAATAATCAATGTGCTGCACAAATTGTGGTACATGGTTGTTCCCTCTCAGCAGGGAGATTCCGTTTGATGACTGCTATGTTTGTTCTACCGTCGAGTGTGATTTTGTTGGATGGGAACCACCACTCTCAGCATTCTGACTATTGGAGATATTAGGAAAGACTTCTTTCTTTTGCTAGGTGCTTCTTTTGATTGATACCGTTATCACTTATATTCATCAATTCCTCAGTGGAGCAATGTATTTGAATCGTAAAATGTGGTTAAGTGTTTGTTCTTTACAGCAGGGTCATCTGGTTGTGTGGCCACAAGGCAGATTCTCCATTGAATGGGTTTTTATGCATATGAGACACCACACACACCTTACTGAATAACGGATGTTCAGAATGTGATAAATCTTCTTGTTTAGTTATCTCCTTCATTTGCATTATATCATACAAACTCTTCTTCCAAAGGTCACTAGAATTAACAATGTGCTGCACAAATTGTGGTACATGGTTGTTCCCTCTCAGCAGGGAGACTCTGTTTGATGACTGCTATGTTTGTTCTACCATCGAGTGTGATTTTGGTCAATGGGAACCACCACTCCCAGCATTCTGACTATTGGAGATGTTAGCAAAGACTTCTCTCTTTTTGTAGGTGTTTCTTTTGATTGATACCGTTATCACTAATATTCATCAATTTCACTGTGGAGTAAAGTATTTGAATTGTGAAATGTGGTTAAGTGTTTGTTCTTTACAGCAGGGTCATCTGGTTGTATGGCCACAAGGCAGATTCACCATTGAATGGGTTTTTATGCATATGAGACAGCACACACACCTTACTGAATACCGGATGTTCAGAATGTGATAAATCTTCTTGTTTAGGTATCTCCTTCATTTTCATGATATTATACAAACTCTTCTTCCAATGGTCACTAAAAATAATCAATGTGCTGCACAAATTGTGGTACATGGTGGTTCCCACTCAGCAGGGAGATTCCGTTTGATGACTGCTATGTTTGTTCTATTATCGAGTGTGATTTTGTTGGATGGGAGCCACCACTCCCAGCAGTCTGACTATTGGAGATATTAGGAAAGGCTTCTTTCTTTTGCTAGGTGCTTCTTTTGATTGATACCGTTATCACATATATTCATCAATTTCACCGTGGAGTAATGTATTTGAATCGTGAAATGTAGTTAAGAGTTTGTTCTTTACAGCAGCGTCATCTGGTTGTATGGCCACAAGGCAGATTCTCCATTGAATGGTTTTTTTTATGCATATGAGACACCACACACACCTTACTGAATAATGGATGTTCAGAATGTGATAAATCTTCTTGTTTAGGTATCTCCTTCATTTGCATTATATTATACAAACTCTTCTTCCAATGGTCACTAAAAATAATCAATGTGCTGCACAAATTGTGGTACATGGTTGTTCCTGCTCAGCAGGGAGATTCCGTTTGATGACTGCTATGTTTGTTCCACCATCGAGTGTGATTTTGGTCAATGGGAACCACCACTCCCAGCATTCTGACTATTGGAGATATTAGCAAAGACTTCTTTCATTTGCTAGGTGCTTGTTTTGATTGATACCGTTATCACTTATATTCATCAATTTCGCTGTGGTGTAATGTATTTGAATCGTAAAATGTGGTTAAGTGATTGTTCTTTACAGCAGGGTCATCTGGTTGTATGGCCACAAGGCAGATTCTCCATTGAATGGGTTTTTATGCATATGAGACACCACACACACCTTACTGGATAACGGATGTTCAGAATGTGATAAATCTTCTTGTTTAGTTATCTCCTTCATTTGCATTATATCATACAAACTCTTCTTCCAATGGTCACTAGAAATAATCAATGTGCTGCACAAATTGTGGTACATGGTTGTTCCCTCTCAGCAGGGAGTTTCCTATTGATGACTGCTATGTTTGTTCTACCATCGATTGTGATTTTGGTCAATGGGAACCACCACTCCCAGCATTCTGACCATTGGAGATATTAGCAAAGACTTCTTTCTGTTCGTAGGTGCTTCTTTTGATTGATACCATTCTCACTTATATTCATCAATTTCACTGTGGAGTAATGTATTTGAATCATGAAATGTGGTTAAGTGCTTGTTCTTTACAGCAGGGTCATCTGGTTGTAAGGCCACAAGGCAGATTCTCGATTGAATGCGTTTTTATGCATATGAGACACCTCACACACCTTACTGAATAACGGATGTTCTGAATGTGATAAATCTTCTTGTTTAGGTATCTCCTTCATTTGCATTATATTATACAAACTATTCTTCCAATGGTCACTAAAAATAATCAATGTGCTGCACAAATTGTGGTACATGGTTGTTCCCTCTCAGCAGGGAGATTCCGTTTGATGACTGCTATGTTTGTTCTATTATCGAGTGTGATTTTGTTGGATGGGAACTACCACTGCCAGCATTCTGACTATGGGAGATGTTAGGATAGACTTCTTTCTTTTGCTAGGTGCTTCTTTCGATTGATACCGTTATCACATATATTCATCAATTTCACCGTGGAGTAATGTATTTGAATCGTGAAATGTGGTTAAGAATTTGTTCTATATACAGCAGGGGCATCTGGTTGTATGGCCACAAGGCAGATTCTCCATTGAATGGGTTTTTATGCACATGCGACACCACACACACCTTAAGTAATAACAGATGTTCAGAATGTGATAAGTCTTCTTGTTTAGGTATCTCCTTCATTTGCAATATATTATACAAACTCTTCTTCCAATGGTCACTAAAAATAATCATTGTGCTGCACAAATTGTGGTACATGGTTGTTGCCTCTCAGCAGGGAGATTCCGTTTGATGACTGCTATGTTTGTTCTATCATCGAGTGTGATTTTGGTCAATGGGAACCACCACTCCCTGCATTCTGACTATTGGAGATATTAGCAAAAACTTCTTTCTTTTTGTAGGTGCTTCTTTTGATTTATACCGTTATCACTAATATTCATCAATTTCACTGTGGAGTAAAGTATTTGAATCGTGAAATGTGGTTAAGTGTTTGTTCTTTACAGCAGGGTCATCTGGTTGTATGGCCACAAGGCAGATTCTCCATTGAATGGGTTTTTATGCATATGAGACAGCACACACACCTTACTGAATAACGGATGTTCAGAATGTGATAAATCTTCTTGTTTAGGTATCTCCTTCATTTTCATGATATTATACAAACTCTTCTTCCAATGGTCACTAAAAATAATCAAAGTGCTGCACAAATTGTGGTACATGGTTGTTCCCTCTCAGCAGGGAGATTCTGTTTGATGACTGCTATGTTTGTTCTACCATCGAGTGTGATTTTGGTCAATGGGAACCACCACTCCCAGCATTCAGACTATTGGAGATATTAGCAAAGACTTCTTTCTTTTGGTAGGTGCTTCTTTTGATTGATACCGTTATTACTTATATTCACCAATTTCACTGTGGAGTAATGTATTTGAATCATGAAATGTGATTAGGTGTTTGTTCTTTACAGCAGGGCTATCTGGTTGTATGGCCACAAGGCAGATTCTCCATTGAATGGGTTTTTATGCATATGAGACACCTCACACACCTTACTGAATAACGGATGTTCAGAATGTGATAAATCTTCTTGTTTAGGTATCTCCTTCATTTGCATTATGTTATACAAACTCTTCTTCCAATGGTCACTAAAAATAATCAGTGTGCTGCACAAATTGTGGTACATGGTTGTTCCCTCTCAGCAGGGAGATTCCGTTTGATGACTGCTATGTTTGTTCTACCATCGAGTGTGATTTCGTTGGATGGGAACCACCACCCCCAGCATTCTGACTATTGGAGATATTAGGCAAGACTTCTTTCTTTTGCTAGATGCTTCTTTTGATTGATACCGTTATCACTTATGTTCATCAATTTCACCGTGGAGTAATGTATTTGAATCGTAAAATGTGGTTAAGTGATTGTTCTCTACAGCAGGGTCATCTGGTTGTATGGCCACAAGGAGATTCTCCATTGAATGGGTTTTTATGCATATGAGACACCACACACACCTTACTGAATAACGGATGTTCAGAATGTGATAAATCTTCTTGTTTAGTTTTCTCCTTCATTTGCATTATATCATACAAACTCTTCTTCCAATGGTCACTAGAAATAATCAATGTGCTGCACAAATTGTGGTACATGGTTGTTCCCTCTCAGCAGGGAGATTCCGTTTGATGCATTCTGACTATTGGAGATTTTAGGAAAGACTTCTTTCTTTTGGTAGGTTCTTCTTTTGATTGATACTGTTATCACATATATTCATCAATTTCACCGTGGAGTAATGTATTTGAATCGTGAAATGTAGTTAAGAGTTTCTTCTTTACAGCGGCGTCATCTGGTTGTATGGCCTCAAGGCAGATTCTCCACTGAATGGTTTTTTATGTATATGAGACACCACACACACCTTACTGAATAATGGATGTTCAGAATGTGATAAATCCTTTTGTTTAGGTATCTCCTTCATTTGCATTATATTATACAAACTCTTCTTCCAATGGTCACTAAAAATAATTAATGTGCTGCACAAATTGTGGTACATGGTTGTTCCCTCTCAGCAGGGAGATTCTGTTTGATGACTGCTATGTTTGTTCTACCATCGAGTGTGATTTTGGTCAATGGGAACCACCACTGCCAGCATTCTAACTATTAGAGATGTTAGGAAAGTCTTCTTCCTTTTGCTAGGTGCTTATTTTGATTGATACCGTTATCACTTATATTCATCAATTTCTCAGTGGAGCAATGTATTTGAATCGTAAAATGTGGTTAAGTGTTTGTTCTTTACAGCAGGGTCATCTGGTTGTATGGCCACAAGGCAGATTCTCCATTGAATGGGTTTTTATGCATATGAGACAGCACACACACCTTACTGAATAACGGATGTTCAGAATGTGATAAATCTTCTTGTTTAGGTATCTCCTTCATTTTCATGATATTATACAAACTCTTCTTCCAATGGTCACTAAAAATAATCAATGTGCTGCACAAATTGTGGTACATGGTGGTTCCCACTCAGCAGGGAGATTCCGTTTGATGACTGCTATGTTTGTTCTACCATCGAGTGTGATTTTGTTGGATGGGAGCCACCACTCCCAGCAGTCTGACTATTGGAGATATTAGGAAAGACTTCTTTCTTTTGCTAGGTGCTTCTTTTGATTGATACCATTATCACTTATATTCATCAATTTCACAGTGGAGTAATGTATTTGAATCGTGAAATGTGGTTAAGTGTTTGTTCTTTACAGCAGGGTCATCTGGTTGTATGGCCACAAGGCAGATTCTCCATTGAATGAGGTTTTATGCATATGAGACACCATACACACCTTACTGAATAACGGATGTTCAGAATGTGATAAATCATCTTGTTTAGGTATCTCCTTCATTTGCATTATATTATACAAACTCTTCTTTCAATGGTCACTAAAAATAATCAATGTGCTGCACAAATTGTGGTACATGGTTGTTCCCTCTCAGCAGGGAAATTCTGTTTGATGACTGCTATGTTTGTTCTACCATCGAGTGTGATATCGTTGGATGGGAACCACAACTCCCAGCATCTGACTATTGGTGATATTAGGAAAGACGTCTTTCTTTTGCTAGGTGCTTCTTTTGATTGATACCGTTATCACTTATATTCATGAATTTCACCGTGGAGTAATATATTTGAATCGTGAAATGTGGTTAAGAGTTTGTTCTTTACAGCAAGGTCTTCTGGTTGTATGGCCACAAGGCAGACTTTCCATTGAATGGGTTTTTTTGCATATGAGACATCACACACGCCTTACTGAATAACGGATGTTCAGAATGTGATAAATCTTCTTGTGTAGGTATCTCCTTCATTTGCATTATATTATACAAACTCTTCTTCCAATGGTCACTAAAAATAATGAATGTGCTGCACCAATTGTGGTACATGGTTGTTCCCTCTCAGCAGGGAGATTCCGTTTGATGACTGCTATGTTTGTTCTACCATCGAGTGTGATTTCGTTGGACGGGAACCACCACCCCCAGCATTACGACTATTGTAGATATTAGGAAGGACTTCTTTCTTTTGCTAGGTGCTTCTTTTGATTGATACCGTTATCACTTATATTCATCAATTTCACCGTGGAGTAATGTATTTGAATCGTAAAATGTGGTTAAGTGATTGTTCTTTACAGCAGGGTCATCTGGTTGTATGGCCACAAGGAGATTCTCCATTGAATTGGTTTTTATTCATATGAGACACCACACACACCTTACTGAATAACGGATGTTCAGAAAGTGATAAATTTTCTTGTTAAGTTTTCTCCTTCATTTGCATTATATCATACAAACTCTTCTTCCAATGGTCACTAGAAATAATCAATGTGCTGCACAAATTGTGGTACATGGTTGTTCCCTCTCAGCAGGGAGATTCCGTTTGATGACTGCTATGTTTGTTCTACCGTCGAGTGTGATTTTGTTGGATGGGAACCACCACTCTCAGCATTCTGACTATTGGAGATATTAGGAAAGACTTCTTTCTTTTGCTAGGTGCTTCTTTTGATTGATACCGTTATCACTTATATTCATCAATTCCTCAGTGGAGCAATGTATTTGAATCGTAAAATGTGGTTAAGTGTTTGTTCTTTACAGCAGGGTCATCTGGTTGTGTGGCCACAAGGCAGATTCTCCATTGAATGGGTTTTTATGCATATGAGACACCACACACACCTTACTGAATAACGGATGTTCAGAATGTGATAAATCTTCTTGTTTAGTTATCTCCTTCATTTGCATTATATCATACAAACTCTTCTTCCAAAGGTCACTAGAATTAATCAATGTGCTGCACAAATTGTGGTACATGGTTGTTCCCTCTCAGCAGGGAGACTCTGTTTGATGACTGCTATGTTTGTTCTACCATCGAGTGTGATTTTGGTCAATGGGAACCACCACTCCCAGCATTCTGACTATTGGAGATGTTAGCAAAGACTTCTCTCTTTTTGTAGGTGTTTCTTTTGATTGATACCGTTATCACTAATATTCATCAATTTCACTGTGGAGTAAAGTATTTGAATTGTGAAATGTGGTTAAGTGTTTGTTCTTTACAGCAGGGTCATCTGGTTGTATGGCCACAAGGCAGATTCTCCATTGAATGGGTTTTTATGCATATGAGACAGCACACACACCTTACTGAATAACGGATGTTCAGAATGTGATAAATCTTCTTGTTTAGGTATCTCCTTCATTTTCATGATATTATACAAACTCTTCTTCCAATGGTCACTAAAAATAATCAATGTGCTGCACAAATTGTGGTACATGGTGGTTCCCACTCAGCAGGGAGATTCCGTTTGATGACTGCTATGTTTGTTCTACCATCGAGTGTGATTTTGTTGGATGGGAGCCACCACTCCCAGCAGTCTGACTATTGGAGATGTTAGGAAAGACTTCTTTCTTTTGCTAGGTGCTTCTTTTGATTGATACCGTTATCACATATATTCATCAATTTCACCGTGGAGTAATGTATTTGAATCGTGAAATGTGGTTAAGTGTTTGTTCTTTACAGCAGCGTCATCTGGTTGTATGGCCACAAGGCAGATTCTCCATTGAATGGTTTTTTTTATGCATATGAGACACCACACACACCTTACTGAATAATGGATGTTCAGAATGTGATAAATCTTCTTGTTTAGGTTTCTCCGTCATTTGCATTATATTATACAAACTCTTCTTCCAATGGTCACTAAAAATAATCAATGTGCTGCACAAATTGTGGTACATGGTTGTTCCTGCTCAGCAGGGAGATTCCGTTTGATGACTGCTATGTTTGTTCCACCATCGAGTGTGATTTTGGTCAATGGGAACCACCACTCCCAGCATTCTGACTATTGGAGATATTAGCAAAGACTTCTTTCATTTGCTAGGTGCTTGTTTTGATTGATACCGTTATCACTTATATTCATCAATTTCGCTGTGGTGTAATGTATTTGAATCGTAAAATGTGGTTAAGTGATTGTTCTTTACAGCAGGGTCATCTGGTTGTATGGCCACAAGGCAGATTCTCCATTGAATGGGTTTTTATGCATATGAGACACCACACACACCTTACTGGATAACGGATGTTCAGAATGTGATAAATCTTCTTGTTTAGTTATCTCCTTCATTTGCATTATATCATACAAACTCTTCTTCCAATGGTCACTAGAAATAATCAGTGTGCTGCACAAATTGTGGTACATGGTTGTTCCCTCTCAGCAGGGAGTTTCCTATTGATGACTGCTATGTTTGTTCTACCATCGATTGTGATTTTGGTCAATGGGAACCACCACTCCCAGCATTCTGACCATTGGAGATATTAGCAAAGACTTCTTTCTGTTCGTAGGTGCTTCTTTTGATTGATACCATTCTCACTTATATTCATCAATTTCACTGTGGAGTAATGTATTTGAATCATGAAATGTGGTTAAGTGCTTGTTCTTTACAGCAGGGTCATCTGGTTGTAAGGCCACAAGGCAGATTCTCGATTGAATGCGTTTTTATGCATATGAGACACCTCACACACCTTACTGAATAACGGATGTTCTGAATGTGATAAATCTTCTTGTTTAGGTATCTCCTTCATTTGCATTATATTATACAAACTATTCTTCCAATGGTCACTAAAAATAATCAATGTGCTGCACAAATTGTGGTACATGGTTGTTCCCTCTCAGCAGGGAGATTCCGTTTGATGACTGCTATGTTTGTTCTATTATCGAGTGTGATTTTGTTGGATGGGAACTACCACTCCCAGCATTCTGACTATGGGAGATGTTAGGATAGACTTCTTTCTTTTGCTAGGTGCTTCTTTCGATTGATACCGTTATCACATATATTCATCAATTTCACCGTGGAGTAATGTATTTGAATCGTGAAATGTGGTTAAGAATTTGTTCTATATACAGCAGGGGCATCTGGTTGTATGGCCACAAGGCAGATTCTCCATTGAATGGGTTTTTATGCACATGCGACACCACACACACCTTAAGTAATAACAGATGTTCAGAATGTGATAAGTCTTCTTGTTTAGGTATCTCCTTCATTTGCAATATATTATACAAACTCTTCTTCCAATGGTCACTAAAAATAATCATTGTGCTGCACAAATTGTGGTACATGGTTGTTGCCTCTCAGCAGGGAGATTCCGTTTGATGACTGCTATGTTTGTTCTATCATCGAGTGTGATTTTGGTCAATGGGAACCACCACTCCCTGCATTCTGACTATTGGAGATATTAGCAAAAACTTCTTTCTTTTTGTAGGTGCTTCTTTTGATTTATACCGTTATCACTAATATTCATCAATTTCACTGTGGAGTAAAGTATTTGAATCGTGAAATGTGGTTAAGTGTTTGTTCTTTACAGCAGGGTCATCTGGTTGTATGGCCACAAGGCAGATTCTCCATTGAATGGGTTTTTATGCATATGAGACAGCACACACACCTTACTGAATAACGGATGTTCAGAATGTGATAAATCTTCTTGTTTAGGTATCTCCTTCATTTTCATGATATTATACAAACTCTTCTTCCAATGGTCACTAAAAATAATCAAAGTGCTGCACAAATTGTGGTACATGGTTGTTCCCTCTCAGCAGGGAGATTCTGTTTGATGACTGCTATGTTTGTTCTACCATTGAGTGTGATTTTGGTCAATGGGAACCACCACTCCCAGCATTCAGACTATTGGAGATATTAGCAAAGACTTCTTTCTTTTGGTAGGTGCTTCTTTTGATTGATACCGTTATTACTTATATTCACCAATTTCACTGTGGAGTAATGTATTTGAATCATGAAATGTGATTAAGTGTTTGTTCTTTACAGCAGGGCTATCTGGTTGTATGGCCACAAGGCAGATTCTCCATTGAATGGGTTTTTATGCATATGAGACACCTCACACACCTTACTGAATAACGGATGTTCAGAATGTGATAAATCTTCTTGTTTAGGTATCTCCTTCATTTGCATTATGTTATACAAACTCTTCTTCCAATGGTCACTAAAAATAATCAGTGTGCTGCACAAATTGTGGTACATGGTTGTTCCCTCTCAGCAGGGAGATTCCGTTTGATGACTGCTATGTTTGTTCTACCATCGAGTGTGATTTCGTTGGATGGGAACCACCACCCCCAGCATTCTGACTATTGGAGATATTAGGCAAGACTTCTTTCTTTTGCTAGATGCTTCTTTTGATTGATACCGTTATCACTTATGTTCATCAATTTCACCGTGGAGTAATGTATTTGAATCGTAAAATGTGGTTAAGTGATTGTTCTCTACAGCAGGGTCATCTGGTTGTATGGCCACAAGGAGATTCTCCATTGAATGGGTTTTTATGCATATGAGACACCACACACACCTTACTGAATAACGGATGTTCAGAATGTGATAAATCTTCTTGTTTAGTTTTCTCCTTCATTTGCATTATATCATACAAACTCTTCTTCCAATGGTCACTAGAAATAATCAATGTGCTGCACAAATTGTGGTACATGGTTGTTCCCTCTCAGCAGGGAGATTCCGTTTGATGCATTCTGACTATTGGAGATTTTAGGAAAGACTTCTTTCTTTTGGTAGGTTCTTCTTTTGATTGATACTGTTATCACATATATTCATCAATTTCACCGTGGAGTAATGTATTTGAATCGTGAAATGTAGTTAAGAGTTTCTTCTTTACAGCGGCGTAATCTGGTTGTATGGCCTCAAGGCAGATTCTCCACTGAATGGTTTTTTATGTATATGAGACACCACACACACCTTACTGAATAATGGATGTTCAGAATGTGATAAATCCTTTTGTTTAGGTATCTCCTTCATTTGCATTCTATTATACAAACTCTTCTTCCAATGGTCACTAAAAATAATTAATGTGCTGCACAAATTGTGGTACATGGTTGTTCCCTCTCAGCAGGGAGATTCTGTTTGATGACTGCTATGTTTGTTCTACCATCGAGTGTGATTTTGGTCAATGGGAACCACCACTGCCAGCATTCTAACTATTAGAGATGTTAGGAAAGTCTTCTTCCTTTTGCTAGGTGCTTATTTTGATTGATACCGTTATCACTTATATTCATCAATTTCTCAGTGGAGCAATGTATTTGAATCGTAAAATGTGGTTAAGTGCTTGTTCTTTACAGCAGGGTCATCTGGTTGTATGGCCACACGGCAGATTCTCCATTGAATGGGTTTTTATGCATATGAGACACCACACACACCTTACTGAATAACGGATGTTCAGAATGTGATAAATCTTCTTGTTTAGTTATCTCCTTCATTTGCATTATATCATACAAACTCTTCTTCCAATGGTCACTAGAAATAATCAATGTGTTGCACAAATTGTGGTACATGGTTGTTCCTTCTCAGCAGGGAGATTCCGTTTGATGACTGCTATGTTTGTTCTACCATCGAGTGTGATTTTGGTCAATGGGAGCCACCACTCCCAGCATTCTGACTATTGCAGATATTAGCAAAGACTTCTTTCTTTTTGTAGGTGATTCTTTTGATTGATACCGTTATCACTAATATTCATCAATTTCACTGTGGAGAAAAGTATTTGAATCGTGAAATGTGGTTAAGTGTTTGTTCTTTACAGCAGGGTCATCTGGTTGTATGGCCACAAGGCAGATTCTCCACTGAATGGGTTTTTATGCATATGAGACAGCACACACACCTTACTGAATAACGGATGTTCAGAATGTGATAAATCTTCTTGTTTAGGTATCTCCTTCATTTTCATAATATTATACAAACTCTTTTTCCAATGGTCACTAAAAATAATCAATGTGCTGCACAAATTGTGGTACATGGTTGTTCCCTCTCAGCAGGGAGATTCCGTTTGATGACTGCTATGTTTGTTCTACCATCGAGTGTGATTTTGGTCAATGGGAACCACCACTCCCAGCATTCTGACTATTGGAGATATTAGCAAAGACTTCTTTCATTTGCTAGGTGCTTCTTTTGATTGATACCATTATCACTTATATTCATCAATTTCACAGTGGTGTAATGTATTTGAATCGTAAAATGTGGTTAAGTGATTGTTCTTTACAGCAGGGTCATCTGGTTGTATGGCCACAAGGCAGATTCTCCATTGAATGGGTTTTTATGCATATGAGACACCACACACACCTTACTGAATAACGGATGTTCAGAATGTGATAAATCTTCTTGTTTAGTTATCTCCTTCATTTGCATTATATCATACAAACTCTTCTTCCAATGGTCACTAGAAATAATCAATGTGCTGCACAAATTGTGGTACATGGTTGTTCCCTCTCAGCAGGGAGATTCCGTTTGATGCCTGCTATGTTTGTTCTACCATCGAGTGTGATTTTGTTGGATGGGAACCACCACTCCCAGCATTCTGACTATTTGAGATATTAGGAAAGACTTCTTTCTTTTGCTAGGTGCTTCTTTTGATTGATACCGTTATCACATATATTCATCAATTTCACTGTGGAGTAATGTATTTGAATCGTGAAATGTGGTTAAGAGTTTGTTCTTTACAGCAGCGTCATCTGGTTGTATGGCCACAAGGCAGATTCTCCACTGAATGGTTTTTTATGCATATGAGACACCACACACACCTTACTGAATAATGGATGTTCAGAATGTGACAAATCTTCTTGTTTAGGTATCTCCTTCATTTGCATTATATTATACAAACTCTTCTTCCAATGGTCACTAAAGATAATTAATGTGCTGCACAAATTGTGGTACATGGTTGTTCCCTCTCAGCAGGGAGATTCTGTTTGATGATTGCTATGTTTGTTCTACCATCGAGTGTGATTTTGGTCAATGGGAACCACCACTCCCAGCATTCTGACTATTGGAGATATTAGCAAAGACTTCTCTTTTTGGTAGGTGCTTCTTTTGATTGATACCGTTATCACTTATATTTATCAATTTCACTGTACAGTAATGTATTTGAGTCGTGAAATGTGGTTAAGTGTTTGTTCTTTACAGCAGGGTCATCTGGTTGTATGGCCACAAGGCAGATTCTCCATCGAATGGGTTTTTATGCATATGAGACACCACACACACCTTACTGAATAACGGATGTTCAGAATGTGTAAAATCTTCTTGTTTAGGTATCTCCTTCATTTTCATTATATTATACAAACTCTTCTTCCAATGGTCACTAAAAATAATCAAAGTGCTGCACAAATTGTGGTACATGGTTGTTCCCTCTCAGCAGGGAGATTCCGTTTGATGACAGCTATGTTTGTTCTACCATCGAGTGTGATTTTCGTCAATGGGAACCACCACTCCTAGCATTCTGACTATTGGAGATATTAGCAAAGACTTCTCTTTTTGGTAGGTGCTTCTTTTGATTGATACCGTTATCACTTATATTTATCAATTTCACTGTACAGTAATGTATTTGAGTCGTGAAATGTGGTTAAGTGTTTGTTCTTTACAGCAGGGTCATCTGGTTGTATGGCCACAAGGCAGATTCTCCATCGAATGGGTTTTTTTGCATATGAGACACCACACACACCTTACTGAATAACGGATGTTCAGAATGTGTAAAATCTTCTTGTTTAGGTATCTCCTTCATTTTCATTAAATTATACAAACTCTTCTTCCAATGGTCACTAAAAATAATCAAAGTGCTGCACAAATTGTGGTACATGGTCGTTCCCTCTCAGCAGGGAGATTCCGTTTGATGACTGCTATGTTTGTTCTACCATCTATTGTGATTTTGGTCAATGGGAACCACCACTCCCAGCATTCTGACCATTGGAGGTATTAGCAAAGTCTTCTTTCTTTTCGTAGGTGCTTCTTTTGATTGATACCGTTGTCACTTATATTCATCAATTTCTCAGTGGAGCAATGTATTTGGATCGTAAAATGTGGTTAAGTTCTTGATCTTTACAGCAGGGTCATCTGGTTGTATGGCCACAAGGCAGATTCTCCATTGAATGGGTTTTTATGCATATGAGACACCACACACACCTTACTGAATAACGGATTTTCAGAATGTGATAAATCTTCTTGTTTAGTTATCTGCTTCATTTGCATTATATCATACAAACTCTTCTTCCAATGGTCACTAGAAATAATCAATGTGCTGCACAAATTGTGGTACATGGTTGTTCCCTCTCAGCAGGGAGATTCCGTTTGATGCCTGCTATGTTTGTTCTACCATCGAGTGTGATTTTGTTGGATGGGAACCACCACTCCCAGCATTCTGACTATTTGAGATATTAGGAAAGACTTCTTTCTTTTGCTAGGTGCTTCTTTTGATTGATACCGTTATCACTTATATTCATCAATTTCTCAGTGGAGCAATGTATTTGAATCGTAAAATGTGGTTAAGTTCTTGTTCTTTACAGCAGGGTCATCTGGTTGTATGGCCACAAGGCAGATTCTCCATTGAATGGGTTTTTATGCATATGAGACACCACACACACCTTACTGAATAACGGATGTTCGGAATGTGATAAATCTTCTTGTTTAGTTATCTCCTTCATTTGCATTATATCATACAAACTCTTCTTCCAATGGTCACTAGAAATAATCAATGTGCTGCACAAATTGTGGTACATGGTATTTCCCTGTCATAAGGGAGATTCCGTTTGATGACTGCTATGTTTGTTCTACCATCGAGTGTGATTTTCGTCAATGGGAACCACCACTCCCAGCATTCTGACTATTGGAGATATTAGCAAAGACTTCTTTCATTTGCTAGGTGCTTCTTTTGATTGATACCATTATCACTTATATTCATCAATTTCACAGTGGTGTAATGTATTTGAATCGTAAAATGTGGTTAAGTGATTGTTCTTTACAGCAGGGTCATCTGGTTGTATGGCCACAAGGCAGATTCTCCATTGAATGGGTTTTTATGCATATGAGACACCACACACACTTTACTGAATAACGGATGTTCAGAATGTGATAAATCTTCTTGTTTGGTTATCTCCTTCATTTGCATTATATCATACAAACTCTTCTTCCAATGGTCACTAGAAATAATCAATGTGCTGCACAAATTGTGGTACATGGTTGTTCCCTCTCAGCAGGGAGATTCCGTTTGATGCCTACTATGTTTGTTCTACCATCGAGTGTGATTTTGTTGGATGGGAACCACCACTCCCAGCATTCTGACTATTTGAGATATTAGGAAAGACTTCTTTCTTTTGCTAGGTGCTTCTTTTGATTGATACCGTTATCACATATATTCATCAATTTCACCGTGGAGTAATGTATTTGAATCGTGAAATGTGGTTAAGAGTTTGTTCTTTACAGCAGCGTCATCTGGTTGTATGGCCACAAGGCAGATTCTCCACTGAATGGTTTTTTATGCATATGAGACACCACACACACCTTACTGAATAATGGATGTTCAGAATGTGACAAATCTTCTTGTTTAGGTATCTCCTTCATTTGCATTATATTATACAAACTCTTCTTCCAATGGTCACTAAAGATAATTAATGTGCTGCACAAATTGTGGTACATGGTTGTTCCCTCTCAGCAGGGAGATTCTGTTTGATGATTGCTATGTTTGTTCTACCATCGAGTGTGATTTTGGTCAATGGGAACCACCACTCCCAGCATTCTGACTATTAGAGGTGTTAGGAAAGTCTTCTTTCTTTTGCTAGGTGCTTCTTTTGATTGATACCGTTATCACTTATATTCATCAATTTCTCAGTGGAGCAATGTATTTGGATCGTAAAATGTGGTTAAGTTCTTGTTCTTTACAGCAGGGTCATCTGGTTGTATGGCCACAAGGCAGATTCTCCATTGAATGGGTTTTTATGCATATGAGACACCACACACACCTTACTGAATAACGGATGTTCGGAATGTGATAAATCTTCTTGTTTAGTTATCTCCTTCATTTGCATTATATCATACAAAGTCTAATTCCAATGGTCACTAGAAATAATCAATGTGCTGCACAAATTGTGGTACATGGTATTTCCCTGTCATAAGGGAGATTCCGTTTGATGACTGCTATGTTTGTTCTACCATCGAGTGTGATTTTGGTCAATGGGAACCACCACTCCCAGCATTCTGACTATTGGAGATATTAGCATAGACTTCTTTCTTTTTGTAGGTGCTTCTTTTGATTGATACCGATATCACTAATATGCATCAATTTCACAGTGGAGAAAAGTATTTGAATCGTGAAATGTGGTTAAAGGTTTGTTCTTTACAGCAGGGTCATCTGGTTGTATGGCCACAAGGCAGATTCTCCACTGAATGGGTTTTTATGCATATGAGACAGCACACACACCTTACTGAATAACGGATGTTAAGAATGTGATAAATCTTCTCGTTAAGGTATCTCCTTCATTTGCATTATATTATACAAACTCTTCTTCCAATGGTCACTAAAAATAATCAATGTGCTGCACAAATTGTGGTTCATGGTGGTTCCCTCTCAGCAGGGAGATTCCGTTTGATGCCTGCTACGTTTGTTCTACCATCGAGTGTGATTTTGTTGGATGGGAACCACCACTCCCAGCATTCTGACTATTGGAGATATTAGCAAAGACTTCTTTCATTTGCTAGGTGCTTCTTTTGATTGATACCGTTATCACTTATATTCATCAGTTTCACAGTGGAGTAATGTATTTGAATCGTAAAATGTGGTTAAGTGATTGTTCTTTACAGCAGTGTCATCTGGTTGTATGGCCACAAGGCAGATTCTCCATTGAATGGGTTTTTATGCATATGAGACACCACACACACCTTACTGAATAACGGATGTTCAGAATGTGATAAATCTTCTTATTTAGTTATCTCCTTCATTTGCATTATATCATACAAACTCTTCTTCCAATGGTCACTAGAAATAATCAATGTGCTGCACAAATTGTGGTACATGGTTGTTCCCTCTCAGCAGGGAGATTCCGTTTGATGCCTGCTATGTTTGTTCTACCATCGAGTGTGATTTTGTTGGAAGGGAACCACCACTCCCAGCATTCTGACTATTTGAGATATTAAGAAAGACTTCTTTCTTTTGCTAGGTGCTTCTTTTGATTGATACCGTTATCACTTATATTCATCAATTTCTCAGTGGAGCAATGTATTTGGATCGTAAAATGTGGTTAAGTTCTTGTTCTTTACAGCAGGGTCATCTGGTTGTATGGCCACAAGGCAGATTCTCCATTGAATGGGTTTTTATGCGTATGAGACACCACTCACACCTTACTGAATAACGGATGTTCGGAATGTGATAAATCTTCTTCTTTAGTTATCTCCTTCATTTGCATTATATCATACAAACTCTTCTTCCAATGGTCACTAGAAATAATCAATGTGCTGCACAAATTGTGGTACATGGTATTTCCCTGTCATAAGGGAGATTCCGTTTGACGACTGCTATGTTTGTTCTACCATCGAGTGTGATTTTGGTCAATGGGAACCACCACTCCCAGCATTCTGACTATTGGAGATATTAGCAAAGACTTCTTTCTTTTTGTAGGTGCTTCTTTTGATTGATACCGTTATCACTAATATTCATCAATTTCACTGTGGAGAAAAGTATTTGAATCGTGAAATGTGGTTAAGTGTTTGTTCTTTACAGCAGGGTCATCTGGTTGTATGGCTACAAGGCAGATTCTCCATTGAATGGGTTTTTATGCATATGAGACACCACACACACCTTACTGAATAACGGATGTTCAGAATGTGATAAATCTTCTTGTTTAGGTATCTCCTTCGTTTTCATGATATTATACAAACTCTTCTTCCAATGGTCACTAAAAATTATCAATGTGCTGCACAAATTGTGGTTCATGGTGGTTCCCTCTCAGCAGGGAGATTCCGTTTGATGACTGCTATGTTTGTTCTACCATCGAGTGTGATTTTGTTGGATGGGAACCACCACTCCCAGCATTCTGACTATTGGAGATATTAGCAAAGACTTCTTTCATTTGCTAGGTGCTTCTTTTGATTGATACCGTTATCACTTATATTCATCAATTTCACAGTGGAGTAATGTATTTGAATCGTAAAATGTGGTTAGGTGATTGTTCTTTACAGCAGGGTCATCTGGTTGTATGGCCACAAGGCAGATTCTCCATTGAATGGGTTCTTATGCATATGAGACACCACACACACCTTACTGAATAACGGATGTTCAGAATGTGATAAATCTTCATGTTTAGTTATCTCCTTCATTCGCATTATATCATACAAACTCTTCTTCCAATGGTCACTAGAAATAATCAATGTGCTGCACAAATTGTGGTACATCGTTGTTCCCTCTCAGCAGGGAGATTCCGTTTGATAACTGCTATGTTTGTTCTACCATCGAGTGTGATTTTGGTCAATGGGAACCACCACTCCCAGCATTCTGACCATTGGAGATATTAGCAAAGACTTCTTTCTTTTCGTAGGTGCTTCTTTTGATTGATACCATTATCACTTATATTCATCAATTTCACTGTGGAGTAATGTATTTGAATCATGAAATGTGTTTAAGTGTTTGTTCTTTACAGCAGGGTCATCTGGTTGTATGGCTACAAGGCAGATTCTCCACTGAATGGGTTTTTATGCATATGAGACACCACACACACCTTACTGAATAACGGATGTTCAGAATGTGATAAATCTTCTTGTTTAGGTATCTCCTTCATTTGCATTATATTATACAAACTCTTCTTCCAATGGTCACTAAAAATAATCAATGTGCTGCACAAATTGTGGTACATGGTTGTTCCCTCTCAGCAGGGAGATTCTGTTTGATGACTGCTATGTTTGTTCTACCATCGAGTGTGATTTTGTTGGATGGAAACCACCACTCCCAGCATTCTGACTATTGGAGACGTTAGGAAAGACTTCTTTCTTTTGCTAGGTGCTTCTTTCGATTGATACCGTTATTACGTATATTCATCAATTTCACCGTGGAGTAATGTATTTGAATCGTGAAATGTGGTTAAGAGTTTGTTCTTTACAGCAGGGTCATCTGGTTGTATGGCCACAAGGCAGATTCTCCATTGAATGGGTTTTTATGATATGCGACACCACACACACCTTAAAGGATAACAGATGTTCAGAATGTGATAAGTCTTCTTGTTTAGGTAACTCCTTCATTTGCGATATATTATACAAACTCTTCTTCCAATGGTCACTAAAAATAATCAATGTGCTGCACAAATTGTGGTACATGGTTGTTCCTTCTCAGCAGGGAGATTCCGTTTGATGACTGCTATGTTTGTTCTACCATCGATTGTGATTTTGGTCAATGGGAACCACCACTCCCAGCATTCTGACTATTGGAGATATTAGAAAAGACTTCTTTTTTTGGTAGGTGCTTCTCTTGATTGATACCGTTATCACTTATATTCATCTAGTTCACTGTGGAGTAATGTATTTGAGTCGTCAGATGTGGTTAATTGTTTGTTGGTTACAGCAGGGTCATCTGGTTGTATGGCCACAAGGCAGATTCTCCATTGAATAGGTTTTTATGCATATTTGACACCACACACAACTTACTGAATAACAGATGTTCAGAATATGATAAATCTTCTTGTTTAAGTAGCTCCTTCATTTGCATTATATAATACAAACTCTTCTTCCAATGGTCACTAAAAATGATCAGTGTGCTGCACAAAATGTGGTACATGGTTGTTCCCTCGCAGCAGGGAGATTCCGTTTGATGACTGCTATGTTTATTCTACATCGAGTGTGATTTTGGTCAATAGGATCCACCACTCCCAGCATTCTGACTATTGGAGATATTAGGAAAGACTTCTTTCTTTTGCTAGGTGCTTCTTTTGATTGATACCGTTATCACATATATTCATCAATTTCACCATGGAGTAATGTATTTGAATCGTGAAATGTGGTTAAGTGTTTGTTCTTTACAGCAGGGTCATCTGGTTGTATGGCCACAGGGCAGATTCTCCATTGAATGGGTTTTTATGCATATTTGACACCACACACAACTTACTGAATAACGGCTGTTCAGAATATGATAAATCTTCTTGTTTAGGTATCTCCTTCATTTGCATTATATTATACAAACTCTTCTTCCAATGGTCACTAAAAATAATCAATGTGCTGCACAAATTGTGGTACATGGTTGTTCCCTCTCAGCAGGGAGATTCCGTTTGATGACAGCTATGTTTGTTCTACCATCGAGTGTGATTTTCGTCAATGGGAACCACCACTCCCAGCATTCTGACTATTGGAGATATTAGCAAAGACTTCTCTTTTTGGTAGGTGCTTCTTTTGATTGATACCATTATCACTTATATTCATCAATTTCACTGTGGAGTAATGTATTTGAATCGTGAAATGTGGTTAAGTGTTTCTTCTTTACAGCAGGGTCATCTGGTTGTATGGCCACAAGGCAGATTCCCCATTGAATGGGTTTTTATGCATATGAGACACCATACACACCTTACTGAATAACGGACTTTCAGAATGTGATAAATCTTCTTGTTTAGGTATCTCCTTCATTTGCATTATATTATAAAAACTCTTCTTCCAATGGTCACTAAAAATAATCAATGAGCTGCACAAATTGTGGTACATGGTTGTTCCCTCTCAGCAGGGAGATTCCGTTTGATGACTGCTATGTTTGTTCTACCATCGAGTGTGATTTTGGTCAATGGGAACCACCACTCCCAGCATTCTGACTATTGCAGTTATTAGCAAAGACATCTTTCTTTTGGTAGGTGCTTCTTTTGATTGATACCGTTATCACTTATATTCATCAATTTCACAATGGAGTAATGTATTTGAATCGTGAAATGTGGTTAAGTGTTTGTTCTTTACAGCAGGGTCATCTGGTTGTATGGCCACAAGGCAGATTCTCCATTGAATGGGTTTTTATGCATATGAGACACCACACACACCTTACTGAATAACGGATGTTCAGAATGTGATAAATCTTCTTGTTTAGGTATCTCCTTCATTTGCATTATATTATACAAACTCTTCTTCCAATGGTCACTAAAAATAATGAGTGTGCCGCACAAATTGTGGTACATGGTTGTTCCCTCTCAGCAGGGAGATTCCGTTTGATGACTGCTATGTTTGTTCTACCATCGAGTGAGATTTTGGTCAATGGGAACATCCACTCCCAGCATTCTGACTATTGGAGATATTAGGAGAGACTTCTTTCTTTTGCTAGGTGCTTCTTTTGACTGATACCTTTATCATTTATATTCATCAATTTCACAGTGGGGTAATGTATTTGAATCATAAAATGTGGTTAAGTGATTGTTCTTGACAGCAGGGTCATCTGGTTGTATGGCCACAAGGCAGATTCTCCATTTAATGGGTTTTTATGCATATTTGACACCACACACAACTTACTGAATAACGGATGTTCAGAATGTGATAAATCTTCTTGTATAGGTATCTCCTTCATTTCCATTATATTATACAAACTCTTCTTCCAATGGTCACTAGAAATAATCAATATGCTGCACAAATTGTGGTACATGGTTGTTCCCTCTCAGCAGGGAGATTCCGTTTGATGACTGCTATGTTTGTTCTACCATCGAGTGTAATTTTGGTTAATGGGAGCCACCACTCCGAGCATTCTGACTATTGGAGATATTAGCAAAGACTTCTTTCTTTTGGTATGTGCATCTTTTGATTGATAACGTTATCACTTATATTCATCAATTTCACAGTGGAGTAATGTATTTGAATCGTGATATGTGGTTAAGTGTTTATTCTTTACAGCGGGGTCATCTGGTTGTATGGGCACAGGGCAGATTTTCCATTCAATGGGATTTTATTCTTATGAGACACCACACACACCTTACTGAATAACGGATGTTCAGAATGTGATAAATCTTCTTGTTTAGGTATCTCCTTTATTTGCATTATATTTTTCAAACTCTCCTTCCAATGGTCACTAAAAATAATCAATGTGCTGCACGAATTGTGGTACATGGTTGGTCCCTGTCAGCAGGGAGATTCCGTTTGATGACTGCTATGTTTGTACTACCATCGAGTGTGACTTTGGTCAATGGGAACCTCCACTCCCAGCATTCTGACTATTGGAGATATTAGGAGAGACTTCTTTCTTTTGCTAGGTGCTTCTTTTGATTGATACCATTATCATTTATATTCATCAATTTCACAGTGGAGTAATGTATTTGATCCGTGAAATGTGGTTAAGTGTTTGTTCTTTACAGCTGGTTTATCTGGTTGTATGGGCACAAGGCAGATTCTCCATTGAATGGGTTTTTATGCATATGAGACATCACACACACCTTGCTGAATAACAGATGTTCAGAATGTGATAAATCTTCTTGTTCAGGTATCTCCTTCATTTGCATTATATTATACAAACTTTTCTTACAATGGTCACTAAAAATAATGAATGTGCTGCACAAATTGTGGTACATGGTTGTTCCCTCTCAGCAGGGAGATTCCGTTTGATGACTGCTATGTTTGTTCTACCATCGAGTGTGATTTTGGTCAATAGGAACCACCACTCCCAGCATTCTGACTATTGAAGATATTAGCAAAGACTTCTTTCTTTTGGTAGGTGCTTTTTTTGATTGATACTGTTATCACTTATATTCATCAATTTCACTGTGAAGTAATGTATTTGAATCGTGAAATGTGGTTAAGTGTTTGTTCTTTACAGCAGGGTCATCTGGTTGTAAGGCCACAAGGCAGATTCTTCATTGAATGGGTTTTTATGCTTATGAGACACCACACACACCTTACTGAATAACGGATGTTCAGAATGTGATAATTCTTCTTGTTTATGTATATCCTTTATTTGCATTATATTTTACAAATTCTTCTTCCAATGGTCACTAAAAATAATCAATGTGCTGCACAAATTGTGGTACATGGTGGTTCCCTCTCAGCTGGGACATTCAGTTTGATGACTGCTATGTTTGTTCTACCATCGAGTGTGCCTTTGTTGGATGGGAACCACCACTCCCAGCATTCTGACTATTGGAGATATTAGGAAACACTTCATTCTTTTGCTAGGTATTTCTTCTGATTGATACCGTTATCACTTATATTCATCAATTTCACAGTGGAGTAATGTATTTGAATCGTGAAATGTGGTTAAGTGTTTGTTCTTTACAGCAGGGTCATCTGGATGTATGGGCACAAGGCAAATTCTCCATTCAATGGGTTTTTATGCATATGAGACACCACACACACCTTACTGAATAACAGATGTTCAGAACGTGGTAAATCTTCTTGTTTAGGTATCTCCTTCATTTGCATTATATAATACAAACTCTTCTTCCAATGGTCACTAAAATAATCAATGTGCTGCACAAATTGTGTTACATGGTTGTTCCCTCCCAGCAGGGAGGTTCCGTTTGATGACTGCTATGTTTGTTCTACCATTAAGTGTGATTGAATTGGATGGGAACCACCACTCCCAGCATTCTGACTATTGGAGATATTAGGAAAGACTTCTTACCACTCTGAGCATTTTGACTATTGTAGTTATTAGCAAAGACTTCTTTCTTTTGGTAGGTGCTTCTTTTGATTGATCCCGTTATCACTTATATTCATCAATTTCACAGTGGAGTAATGTATTGGAATCGTGAAATGTGGTTAATTGTTTGTTCTTATCAGCAGGGTCATCTGGTTGTATGGCCACAAGGCAGATTCTCCATTGAATGGGTTTTTATGCATATGAGACACCACACACACCTTACTGAATAACGGATGTTCAGAATGTGATAAATCTTCTTGTTTAGGTATCTCCTTCTTTTGCATTATATTATACAAACTCTTTTTCCAATGGTCACTAAAAATAATCAATGTGCTGCACACATTGTGGTACATGGTTGTTCCCTCTCAGCAGGGAGAATCCGTTTGGTGACTGCTATGTTTGTTCTACCATCGAGGGTGATTTTGGTCAATGGGAACCACCACTCCCAGCATTCTGACTATTGGAGCTATTAGCAAAGACTTCTTACCACTCCCAACATTCTGACTATTGAAGTTATTGGCAAAGAATTCTTTCTTTTGCTAGGGGCTTCTTTTGCTTGATACCGTTATCACTTATATTCATCAGTTTTACTGTGGAGTAATGTATTGGAATCGTGAAATGTGGTTAAGTGTTTGTTCTTTACAGCAGGGTCATCTGGTTGTATGGCCACAAGGCAGATTCTCCATTGATGCGTTTTTATGCATATGAGGCACCACACACACCTTACTGAATAACGGATGTTCAGAATGTGATAAATCTTCTAGTTTAGGTATTTCCTTCTTTTGCATTGTATTATACAAACTCTTCTTCCAATGGTTACTAAAAATAATCAATGTGCTGCACAAATTGTGGTATATGTTTCTTCCCTCTCAGCAGTGAGATTTCGTTTGATGACTGCTATGTTTGTTCTACCATCGAGTGTGATTCTGGTCAATGGGAACCACCACTCCAGCATTCTGACTATTGGAGATATTAGGAAAGACTTCTTTCTTTTGCTAGGTGCTTCTTTTGATTGATACCGTTATCACTTATATTCATCAATTTCACAGTGGAGTAATGTATTTGAATCATGAAATGTGGTTAAGTGTTTGTTCTTTACAGCAGGGTTATCTGGTTGTATGGCCACAAGGCAGATTCTCCATTGAATGGGTTTTTACGCATATGATACACCACACACACCTTACAGGATAACGGACGTTCAGAATGTGATAAATCTTCTTGTTTAGGTATCTCCTTCATTTGCATTATATTATACAAACTCTTCTTCCAATGGGCACTAAAAATAATGAATGTGCTGCACAAATTGTTGTACATGGTTGTTCCCTCTCAGCAGGGAGATTCCGTTTGATGACTGCTATGTTTGTTCTACCATCGAGTGTGATTCTGGTCAATGGGAACCACCACTCCAGCATTTTTACTATTGGGAATATTAGGAAAGACTTCTTTCTTTTGCTAGGTGCTTCTTTTGATTGATACCGTTATCACTTATATTCATCAATTTCACAGTGGAGTAATGTATTTGAATCGTGAAATGTGGTTAAGTGTTTGTTCTTTACAGCAGGGTCATCTGGTTGTATGGCCACAAGGCAGATTCTCCATTGAATGGGTTTTTACGCATATGATACACCACACACACCTTACTGAATAACGGATGTTCAGAATGTGATAAATCTTCTTGTTTAGGTATCTCCTTCATTTGCATTATATTATACAAACTCTTCTTCCAATGGGCACTAAAAATAATGAATGTGCTGCACAAATTGTGGTACATGGTTGTTCCCTCTCAGCAGGGAGATTCCGTTTGATGACTGCTATGTTTGTTCTACCATTGAGTGTGATTCTGGTCAATGGGAACCACCACTCCCAGCATTCTGACTATTGGAGTTATTAGCAAACACTTCTTACCACTCCGAGCATTCTGACTACTGGAGTTATTAGCAAAGACTTCTTTCTTTTGGTAGGTGCTTCTTTTGATTGATACCGTTAATACTTATATTCATCAATTTCACAGTGGAGTAATGTTTTTGAATCGTGAAATAAGGTTAAGTGTTTGTTCTTTACAGCAGGGTTGTCTGGTTGTATGGCCACAAGGCAGATTTTCCATTGAATGGGTTTTTACGCATACGAGGCACCACACACACCTTACTGAATAACGGATGTTCAGAATGTGATAAATCTTCTTCTTTAGGTATCTCCTTCATTTGCATTATATTATATAAACTCTTCTTCCAATAGTCACTAAAAATAATCAATGTGCTGCACAAATTGTGGTACATGGTTGTTCCCTCTCAGCAGGGAGATTCCGTTTGATGACTGCTATGTTTGTTCTACCATCGGGTGTGATTTTGGTCAATGGGAACCACCACTCCCAGCATTCTGACTATTGGAGTTATTAGCAAAGACTTCTTTCTTTTGGTAGGTGCTTCTTTTGATTGGTACCGTTATTACTTATATTCATTAATTTCACAGTGGAGTAATGTATTTGAATCGTGACATGTGGTTAATTGTTTGTTCTATACAGCAGGGTCATCTGGTTGTATGGCCACAAGGCAGATTCACCATTGAATGGGTTTTTATGCATACGATACACCACACACACCTTACTGAATAATGGATGTTCAGAATGTGATAAATCTTCTTGTTTAGGTAACTCCTTCATCTGCATTATACTATACAAACACTTCCTCCAATGGTCACTAAAAATAATCAATGTGCTCTACAAATTGTGGTACATGGTTGTTCCCTCTCAGCAGGGAGATTCCGTTTGATGACTGCTATGTTTGTTCTACCATCAAGTGTGATTTTGGTCAATGGGAACAACCACTCCCAGCATTCTGACTATTGGAGTTATTAGCAAAGACTTCTTTCTTTTGGTAGGTGCTTCTTTTGATTGATACCGTTATCACTTATATTCATCAATTTCACAGTGGAGTAATGTGTTTGAATCGTGAAATGTGGTTAAGTGTTTGTTCTTAACAGCAGGGTCATCTGGTTGTATGGCCACAAGGCAGATTCTCCATTGAATGGGATTTTATGCATACGAGACACCACACACACCTTACTGAATAACGGATGTTCAGAATGTGATAAATCTTCTTGTTTAGGTATCTCCTTCATTTGCATTATATTATACAAACACTTCCTCCAATGGTCAGTAAAAATAATCAATGTGCTGCACAAATTGTGGTACATGGTTGTTGCCTCTCAGCAGGTTGATTCCGTTTGATGCCTGCTATGTTTGTTCTACCATCGAGTGTGATTCTGGTCAATGGGAATCACCACTCCCAGCATTCTGACTATTGGAGTTATTAGCAAAGACTTCTTACCACTCCGGGCATTCTGACTATTGGAGTTATTAGCAAAGACTTCTTTCTTTTGGTAGATGCTTCTTTTGATTGATACCGTTATCACTTATATTCATCAATTTCACAGTGGAGTAATGTATTTGAATCGTGAAATGTGGTTAAGTGTTTGTTCTTTACAGCAGGGTCATCTGGTTGTATGGCCACAAGGCAGATTCTCCATTGAATGGGTTTTTATGCATACGAGACTCCACACACACCTTACTGAATAACGTATGTTCAGAATGTGATAAATCTTCTTGTTTAGGTATCTCCTTCATTTGCATTATATTATACAAACTCTTCTTCCAATGGTCACTAAAAATAATCATTGTGCTGCACAAATTGTGGTACATGGTTGTTCCCTCTCAGCAGGGAGATTCCGTTTGATGACTGCTATGTTTGTTCTACCATCGAGTGTGATTCTGGTCAATGGGAACCACCACTCTCAGCATTCTGACTATTGGAGTTAATAGCAAAGACTTCTTACCACTCCGAGCATTCTGACTATTGGAGTTATTAGCAAAGACTTCTTTCTTTTGGTAGGTGCTTATTTTGATTGATACCGTTATCACTTATATTCATCAATTTCACAGTGGAGTAATGTTTTTGAATCGTGAAATGTGGTTAAGTGTTTGTTCTTTACAGCAGGGTCATCTGGTTGTATGGCCACAAGGCAGATTTTCCATTGAATGGGTTTTTACGCATACGAGGCACCTCACACACCTTACTGAATAACGGATGTTCAGAATGTGATAAATCTTCTTCTTTAGGTATCTCCTTCATTTGCATTATATTATATAAACTCTTCTTCCAATAGTCACTAAAAATAATCAATGTGCTGCACAAATTGTGGTACATGGTTGTTCCCTCTCAGCAGGGAGATTCCGTTTGATGACTGCTATGTTTGTCCTTCCATCGGGTGTGATCTTGGTCAATGGGAACCACCACTCCCAGCATTCTGACTATTGGAGTTATTAGCAAAGACTTCTTTCTTTTGGTAGGTGCTCCTTTTGATTGATACCGTTATTACTTATATTCATTAATTTCACAGTGGAGTAATGTATTTGAATCGTGACATGTGGTTAATTGTTTGTTCTTTACAGCAGGGTCATTTGGTTGTATGGCCACAAGGCAGATTCTCCATTGAATGGGTTTTTATGCATATGAGACACCACACACACCTTACTGAATAACGGACTTTCAGAATGTGATAAATCTTCTTGTTTAGGTATCTCCTTCATTTGCATTATATTATACAAACTCTTTTTCCAATGGTCACTAAAAATAATCAATGAGCTGCACAAATTGTGGTACATGGTTGTTCCCTCTCAGCAGGGAGATTCCGTTTGATGACTGCTATGTTTGTTCTACCATCAAGTGTGATTTTATTTGATGGGAACCATCACTCCCAGCGTTCTGAATATTGGAGTTATTAGGAGAGACTCCTCCCTTTTGCTAGGTGCTTCTTTTGATTAATATCGTTATCACTTATATTCATGAATTTCACTGTGGAGTTATATATTTGAATCGTGAAATATGGTTTAATATTTGTTCCTTAAAGCAGGGCCATCTGTTTGTCTTGCCATAAAGCAGATTCTCCATTCAATGGTTTTTTTGTGCATGTGGGACACCACAAACACCTTACTGAATAACGGATGTTCAGAATGTGATAAATCTTCTTGTTTAGGTGTCGCCTTCATTTGCATTATATTATACAAACACTTCCTCCAATGGTCACTAAAAATAATCAATGTGCTCTGCAAATTGTGGTATATGGTTGTTCCCTCTCAGCAGGGAGATTCCGTTTGATGACTGCTATGTTTGTTCTACCATCAAGTGTGATTTTGGTCAATGGGAACAACCACTCCCAGCATTCTGACTATTGGAGTTATTAGCAAAGACTTCTTTCTTTTGGTAGGTGCTTCTTTTGATTGATACCGTTATCACTTATATTCATCAATTTCACAGTGGAGTATTGTATTTGAATCGTGAAATGTGGTTAAGTGTTTGTTCTTAACAGCAGGGTCATCTGGTTGTATGGCCACAAGGCAGATTCTCCATTGAATGGGATTTTATGCATACGAGACACCACACACACCTTACTGAATAACGGATGTTCAGAATGTGATAAATCTTCTTGTTTAGGTATCTCCTTCATTTGCATTATATTATACAAACACTTCCTCCAATGGTCAGTAAAAATAATCAATGTGCTGCACAAATTGTGGTACATGGTTGTTGCCTCTCAGCAGGGAGATTCCGTTTGATGCCTGCTATGTTAGTTCTAACATCGAGTGTGATTCTGGTCAATGGGAACCACCACTCCCAGCATTCTGACTATTGGAGTTATTAGCAAAGACTTCTTACCACTCCGGGCATTCTGACTATTGGAGTTATCAGCAAAGACTTCTTTCTTTTGGTAGATGCTTCTTTTGATTGATACCGTTGTCACTTATATTCATCAATTTCACAGTGGAGTAAAGTATTTGAATCGTGAAATGTGGTTAAGTGTTTGATCTTTACAGCAGGGTCATCTGGTTGTATGGCCACAAGGCAGATTCTCCATTGAATGGGTTTTTATGCATACGAGACTCCACACACACCTTACTGAATAACGTATGTTCAGAATGTGATAAATCTTCTTGTTTAGGTATATCCTTCATTTGCATTATATTATACAAACTCTTCTTCCAATGGTCACTAAAAATAATCAATGTGCTGCACAAATTGTGGTACTAGGTTGTTCCCTCTCAGCAGTGAGATTCCGTTTGATGACTGCTATGTTTGTTCTACCATCGGGTGTGATTTTGGTTAATGGGAACCACCACTCCCAGCATTCTGACTATTGGAGTTATTAGCAAAGACTTCTTTTTTTTGGTAAGTGCTTCTTTTGACTGATACCGTTATCACTTATATTCATCAATTTCACAGTGGAGTAATGTATTTGAATTGCGAAATGTTGTTAAGTGTTTGTTCTTTACAGCAGGGTCATCTGGTAGTATGGCCACAAGGCAGATTCTCCATTGAATGGGTTTTTATGCATACGAGGCACCACACACACCTTACTGAATAACGGATGTTAAGAATGTGATAAATCTTCTTGTTTAGGTATCTCCTTCTTTTGCATTATATTATACAAACTCTTCTTCCAATGGTCACTAAAAATAATCAATGTGCTGCACAAATTGTGGTACATGGTTGTTTCCTCTCAGCAGGGAGATTCCGTTTGATGACTGCTATGTTCGTTCTACAATCGGGTGTGATTTTGGTCAATGGGAACCACCACTCCCAGCATTCTGACTATTGGAGTTATTAGCAAAGACTTCTTACCACTCCGAGCATTCTGACTATTGGAGTTATTAGCATAGACTTCTTTCTTTTGGTAGGAGCTTCTTTTGATTGATACCATTATCACTTATATTCATCAATTTCACAGTGGAGTAATGTATTTGAATCGTGAAATGTGGTTAAGTGTTTGTTCTTTACAGCAGGGTCATCTGGTTGTATGGCCACAAGGCAGATTCTCCATTGTATGGGTTTTTATGCATATGAGAGACCACACACACCTTACTGAGTAACGGATGTTCAGAATGTGATAAATCTTTATTGTTTAGGTATCTCCTTCATTTGCATTATATTATACAAACTCTTCTTCCAATGGTCACTAAAAATAATCAGTGTGCTGCACAAATTGTGGTACATGGTTGTTCCCTCTCAGCAGGGAGATTCCGTTTGGTGACTGCTATGTTTGTTCTACCATCGAGTGTGATTATGGTCAATGGGAACCACCACTCCCATCATTCTGACTATTGGAGTTATTAGCAAAAACTTGTGTCTTTTGGTAGGTGCTTCTTTTGATTGATACCGTTATCACTTACATTCATCAATTTCACAGTGGAGTAATGTATCTGAATCGTGAAATGTGGTTAAGTGTTTGTTCTTTACAGCAGGGTCATCTGGTTGTATGGCCACAGGGCAGATTCTCCATTGAATGGGTTTTTGTGCATATGAGACACCACACACCTTACTGAATATCGGATGTTCAGAATGTGATAAAAATCTTCTTGTTTAGGTATTTCCTTCATTTGCATTATATTATACAAACACTTCTTCCAACAGTCACTAGAAATAATCAATGTGCTGCACAAATTGTGGTACATGGTTGTTCCCTCTCAGCAGGGAGATTCCGTTTGATGACTGCTATGTTTGTTCTACCATCAGATGTGATTTTGGTTAATAGGGACCACCAGTCCCAGCATTCATACTATTAGATTTATTAGCAAAGATATCTTTCTTTTGGTAGGTGCTTCTAATGATTGATACCGTTATCACTTATATTCATCAATTTCACAGTGGAGTAATGTATTTGAATCGTGAAATGTGGTTAAGTGTTTGTTCTTTACAGTAGGGTCATCTGTTTGTATGGTCACAAGGCAGATTCTCCATTGAATGGGTTTATATGCATATGAGACACCACACACACCTTACTGAATAACGGATGTTCAGAATGTGATTAATCTTCTTGTTTTGGCATCTCCTTAAATTGCATTATATTATAGAAACTCTTCTTCCAATGGTCACTAAAAATAATCAATGTGCTGCACAAATTGTGGTACATGGTTGTTGCCTCTCAGCAGGGAGATACCGTTTGAAGACTGCTATGTTTGTTCTACCATCAACTGTGATTTTGGTCAATGGGAACCACCACTCCCAGCATTCTGACTATTGGAGTTATTAGCAAAGACTTCTTTCTTTTGGTAGGTGCTTCTTTTGATTGATACCTTTATCATTTATATTCATCAATTCCACTGTGGAGTAATGTATTTGAATCGTGAAATGTGGTTTAATGTTGGTTCCTTACAGCAGGGTCATCTGTTTGTATGGCCATAAAGCAGATTCTCCATTCAATGGTTTTTTTGTGCATGTGGGACACCACACACACCTTACTGAATAACGGATGTTCAGAGTGTGATAAATCTTCTTGTTTAGGTATCTCCTTCATTTGCATTATATTATAGAAACTCTTCTTCCAATGGTCACTAAAAATAATCAATGTGCTGCACAAATTGTGGTTCATGGTTGTTCCCTCTCAGAAGGGAGATTCAGTTTGATGACTGCTATGTTTGTTCTACCATCGAGTGTGATTTTGTTCAATGTGAACCACCACTCCCAGCATTCTGACTATTGGAGTTATTAGCAAAGACTTTTTCTTTTGGTAGGTGCTTCTTTTGCTTGATACCGTTATCACTTATATTCGTCAATTCCACTGTGGAGTAATGTATTTGAATCGTGAAATGTGGTTTAATGTTGGTTCCTTACAGCAGGGTCATCTGTTTGTATGGCCATAAAGCAGATTCCTTATTCAATGGTTTTTTTGTGCGAATGGGACACCACACACACCTTACTGAATAACGGATATTCAGAATGTGATAAATCTTCTTGTTAGGTATCTCCTTCATTTGCTTCATATTATACAAACTCTTCTTCCAATGGTCACTAAAAATAATCATTGTGCTGCACAAATTGTGGTACATGGTTGTTCCCTCTCAGCAGGGAGATTCCGTTTGATCACTGCTATGGTTGTTCTACCATCGGGTGTGATTTTGGTCATTGGGAACCACCACTCCCAGCATTCTGACTATTGGAATTATTAGCAAAGACTTCTTTTTTTTGGTAGGTGCTTTTTTTGATTGATACCGTTATTACTTATATTCATCAATTTCACAGTGTAGTAATGTATTTGAATCGTGAAATGTGGTTAAGTGTTTGTTCTTAACAGCAGGGTCATCTGGTTGTATGGCCACAAGGCAGATTCTCCATTGAATGGGATTTTATGCATACGAGACACCACACACACCTTACTGAATAACGGATGTTCAGAATGTGATAAATCTTCTTGTTTAGGTATCTCCTTCATTTGCATTATATTATACAAACACTTCCTCCAATTGTCAGTAAAAATAATCAATGTGCTGCACAAATTGTGGTACATGGTTGTTGCCTCTCAGCAGGGAGATTCCGTTTGATGCCTGCTATGTTTGTTCTACCATCGAGTGTGATTCTGGTCAATGGGAACCACCACTCCCAGCATTCTGACTGTTGGAGTTATTAGCAAAGACTTCTTACCACTCCGGGCATTCTGGCTATTGGAGTTATTAGCAAAGACTTCTTTCTTTTGGTAGATGCTTCTTTTGATTGATACCGTTATCACTTATATTCATCGATTTCACAGTGGAGTAATGTATTTGAATCGTGAAATGTGGTTAAGTGTTTGTTCTTTACAGCAGGGTCATCTGGTTGTATGGCCACAAGGCAGATTCTCCATTGAATGGGTTTTTATGCATACGAGGCACCACACACACCTTACTGAATAACGGATGTTAAGAATGTGATAAATCTTCTTGTTTAGGTATCTCCTTCTTTTGCATTATATTATACAAACTCTTCTTCCAATGGTCACTAAAAATAATCAATGTGCTGCACAAATTGTGGTACATGGTTGTTTCCTCTCAGCAGGGAGATTCCGTTTGATGACTGCTATGTTCGTTCTACAACAGGGCGGGGGGGGGGGGGGGGGGGGGGGGGTTTGGTCAATGGGAACCACCACTCCCAGCATTCTGACTATTGGAGTTATTAGCAAAGACTTCTTACCACTCCGAGCATTCTGACTATTGGAGTTATTAGCATAGACTTCTTTCTTTTGGTAGGAGCTTCTTTTGATTGATACCATTATCACTTATATTCATCAATTTCACAGTGGAGTAATGTATTTGAATCGTGAAATGTGGTTAAGTGTTTGTTCTTTACAGCAGGGTCATCTGGTTGTATGGCCACAAGGCAGATTCTCCATTGTATGGGTTTTTATGCATATGAGAGACCACACACACCTTACTGAATAACGGATGTTCAGAATGTGATAAATCTTTATTGTTTAGGTATCTCCATCATTTGCATTATATTATACAAACTCTTCTTCCAATGGTCACTAAAAATAATCAGTGTGCTGCACAAATTGTGGTACATGGTTGTTCCCTCTCAGCAGGGAGATTCCGTTTGGTGACTGCTATGTTTGTTCTACCATCGAGTGTGATTATGGTCAATGGGAACCACCACTCCCATCATTCTGACTATTGGAGTTATTAGCAAAGACTTGCTTCTTTTGGTAGGTGCTTCTTTTGATTGATACCGTTATCACTTACATTCATCAATTTCACAGTGGAGTAACGTATTTGAATCGTGAAATGTGGTTAAGTGTTTGTTCTTTACAGCAGGGTCATCTGGTTGTATGGCCACAGGGCAGATTCTCCATTGAATGGGTTTTTATGCATATGAGACACCACACACCTTACTGAATATCGGATGTTCAGAATGTGATAAATCTTCTTGTTTAGGTATTTCCTTCATTTGCATTATATTTTACAAACACTTCTTCCAACGGTCACTAGAAATAATCAATGTGCTGCACAAATTGTGGTACATGGTTGTTCCCTCACAGCAGGGAGATTCTGTTTGATGCCTGCTATGTTTGTTCTACCATCAGATGTGATTTTGGTTAATAGGTACCACCAGTCCCAGCATTCATACTATTAGATTTATTAGCAAAGATATCTTTCTTTTGGTAGGTGCTTCTAATGATTGATACCGTTATCACTTATATTCATCAATTTCACAGTGGAGTAATGTATTTGAATCGTGAAATGTGGTTAAGTGTTTGTTCTTTACAGTAGGGTCATCTGTTTGTATGGCCACAAGGCAGATTCTCCATTGAATGGGTTTATATGCATATGAGACACCACACACACCTTACTGAATAACGGATGTTCAGAATGTCATTAATCTTCTTGTTTTGGCATCTCCTTAAATTGCATTATATTATAGAAACTCTTCTTCCAATGGTCACTAAAAATAATCAATGTGCTGCACAAATTGTGGTACATGGTTGTTGCCTCTCAGCAGGGAGATACCGTTTGAAGACTGCTATGTTTGTTCTACCATCAAGTGTGATTTTGGTCAATGGGAACCACCACTCCCAGCATTCTGACTATTGGAGTTATTAGCAAAGACTTCTTTCTTTTGGTAGGTGCTTCTTTTGATTGATACCTTTATCATTTATATTCATCAATTCCACTGTGGAGTAATGTATTTGAATCGTGAAATGTGGTTTAATGTTGGTTCCTTACAGCAGGGTCATCTGTGTGTATGGCCATAAAGCAGATTCTCCATTCAATGGTTTTTTTGTGCATGTGGGACACCACACACACCTTACTGAATAACGGATGTTCAGAGTGTGATAAATCTTCTTGTTTAGGTATCTCCTTCATTTGCATTATATTATAGAAACTCTTCTTCTAATGGTCACTAAAAATAATCAATGTGCTGCACAAATTGTGGTTCATGGTTGTTCCCTCTCAGAAGGGAGATTCAGTTTGATGACTGCTATGTTTGTTCTACCATCGAGTGTGATTTTGTTCAATGTGAACCACCACTCCCAGCATTCTGACTATTGGAGTTATTAGCAAAGACTTTTTCTTTTGGTAGGTGCTTCATTTGCTTGATACCGTTATCACTTATATTCAACAATTCCACTGTGGAGTAATGAATTTGAATCGTGAAATGTGGTTTAATGTTGGTTCCTTACAGCAGGGTCATCTGTTTGTATGGCCATAAAGCAGATACCTTATTCAATGGTTTTTTTGTGCGAATGGGACACCACACACACCTTACTGAATAACGGATATTCAGAATGTGATAAATCTTCTTGTTAGGTATCTCCTTCATTTGCTTTATATTATACAAACTCTTCTTCCAATGGTCACTAAAAATAATCAATGTGCTGCACAAATTGTGGTACAAGGTTGTTCCCTCTCAGCAGGAAGATTCCGTTTGATGACTGCTATGTCTGTTCTACCATCGAGTGTGATTTTATTGGATGGGAACCATCACTCCCAGCGTTCTGAATATTGGAGTTTTTAGGAGAGACTTCGCCCTTTTGCTAGGTGCTTCTTTTGATTAATACCGTTCTCACTTATATTCATCAATTTCGCTGTGGAGTAATGTATTTGTTCGTGAAATGTGGTTTAATGTTTGTTCCTTATAGCAGGGTTATCTGTTTGTATGGCAATAAAGCAGATACTCCATTCAATGGTTTTTTTGTGCATATGGGACACCACACACACCTTACTGAATAACGGATGTTCAGAATGTGATAAATCTTCTTGTTTAGGTATATCCTTCATTTGCATTATATTATACAAACTCTTATTCCAATAGTCACTAAAAATAATCAATGTGCTACACAAATTGTGGTACATGGTTGTTCCCTCTCAGCAGGGAGATTCCGTTTGATGACTGCTACGTTTGTTCTACCATCGAGTGTGATTTTGTTCAATGGGAACGAACAGTCCCAGCTTTCTGACTATTGGAGTTATTAGGAAAGGTTCCTCCCTTTTGCTAGGTGCTTCTTTTGATTGATACCGTTATCACTTATATTTATCAATTTCACTGTGGAGTAATGTATCTGAATCGAGAAATGTGGTCAAGTGTTTGTTATTTACAGCAGGGTCATCTGGTTGTATGGCCACAAGGCAGATTCCTCATTGAGTGGGTTTTTATGTATACCAGACACCACACACATCTTACTGAATAACGGATGTTCAGAATTTGATAAATCTTCTCGTTTAGGTATCTCCTTCATTTGCATTATATTATACAAACTCTTCTTCCAATGGTCACTAAAAATAATCAATGTGCTGCACAAATTGTGGTACATGGTTGTTCCGTCTCAGCAGAAAGATTCTGTTTCATGACTGCTATGTTTGTTCTACCATCAAGTTTGATTTTATTGGATGGGAACCATCACTCCCAGCGTTCTGAATATTGGAGTTATTAGGAGAGACTCCTCCCTTTTGCTAGGTGCTTCTTTTGATTAATACCGTTATCACTTATATTCATCAATTTCACCGTGGAGTAATGTATTTGAATCGTGAAATGTGGTTTAATGTTTGTTCCTTAAAGCAGGGTCATCTGTTTGTATGTCCATAAAACAGATTCTCCATTCATTGGTTTTTTTGTGCATATGGGACACCACACACACCTTACTGAATAACGGATGTACAGAATGTGATAAATCTTCTTGTTTAGGTATCTCCTTCATTTGCATTATATTATACAAACTCTTCTTCCTATGGTCACTAAAAATAATGAATGTGCTGCACAAATTGTGGTACATGGTTGTTCCCTCTCAGCAGGGAGATTCCGTTTGATGACTGCTATGTTTGTTCTACCATCGAGTGTGATTTTGGTCAATGGGATCCACCACTCCCAGCATTCTGACTATTGGAGTTATTAGGAAAGATTCCTCCCTTTTGCTGGGTGCTTCTATTTCATTGATACCGTTATCACCTATATTCATCAATTTCACTGTGGAGTAATGTATCTGAATCGAGAATTGTGGTCAAGTGTTTGTTATTTACAGCAGGGTCATCTGGTTGTATGGCCACAAGGCAGATTCTCCATTGAATGAGTTTTTATGCATATGGGACACCACACAAACCTTATTGAATAACGGATGTTCAGAATGTGATAAATCTTCTTTTTTAGGTATCTCCTTCATTTGCATTATATTATACAAACTCTTGTTCCAATGGTCACTAAAAATAATCAATGTCCTGCACAAATTGTGGTACATGGTTGTTCCCTCTCAGCAGGGAGATTCCATTTGATGAGTGCTATGTTTGTTCTACCATCGAGTGTGATTTTGTTGCATGGAAACCACCACTCGCAGCATTCTGACTATTGGGGATATTAGGAAAGACTCCTTCCTTTTGGTAGGTGGTTCTTTTGATTGATACCGTTATCACTTATATTCATCAATTTCACTGTGGAGTAGTGTATTTGAATCGCGAAATGTGGTTTAATGTTTGCTCCTTACAGCAGGGTCATCTGTTTGTATGGCCATAAAGCAGATTCTCCATTCAATGATATTTTTGTCCATATGGGCCATCACACACACCTTACTGCATAACGGATGTTCAGAATGTGATAAATCTCCTTGTTCAGGTATCTCCTTCGTTTGCATTATATTATACAAACTCTTCTTCCAATGGTTACTAAAAATAATCAATGTGTTGCACAAATTGTGGTACATGGTTGTTCCCTCTCAGCAGGGAAATTCGGTTTGATGACTGCTATGTTTGTTCTACCATCAAGTGTGATTTTGTTGGATGGGAACCACCACTCCCAGCATTCTGACTATTGGAGATATTAGGAAAGACTCCTCCCTTTTGCTAGGTGCTTCTTTTGATTGATACCGTAATCACTTATATTCATCAATTTCACTGTGGAGTAATGTATTTGAATCGTGAAATGTGGTTTAATGTTTGTTCCTTACAGCAGGGTCATCTGTTTGTATGGCCATAAAGCAGATTCTCCATTCAATGGTTTTTTTGTGCATATGGGACACCACACACACCTTACTGAATAACGGATGTTCAGAATGTGATAAATCTTCTTGTTTAGGTATCTCCTTCATTTGCATTATATTATACTAACTCTTCTTCCAATGGTCACTAAAAATAATCAATGTGCTACACAAATTGTGGTACATGGTTGTTTCCTCTCAGCAGGGAGATTTTGTTTGATGACTGCTATGTCTGTTTTACCATCGAGTGTGATTTTGGTCAATGGGAACGAACAGTCCCAGCATTCTGACTTTTGGAGTTATTAGGAAAGACTCCTCCCTTTTGCTAGGTGCTTTTCTTGATTGATACCGTTATCACTTATATTCATCAATTTCACTGTGGAGTAATGTATTTGAATCGTGAAATGTGGTTTAATGTTTGTTCCTTACAGCAGGGTCATCTGTTTGTATGGCCATAAAGCAGATTCTCCATTCAAAGGTCTTTTTTTTTTGTGCATATGGGACACCACACACACCTTACTCAATAACGGATGTTCAGAATGTGATAAATCTTGTTGTTTAGGTATCTCCTTCATTTCCATTTTATTATACAAACTCTTCTTCCCATGGTCACTGAAAATAATCAATGTGCTGCACAAATTGTGGTACATGGTTGTTACCTCTCAGCAGTGAGATTCCGTTTCATGACTGCTATGTTTGTTCTACCATCGAGTGTGACTTGTTGGATGGGAACCACCACTCCCAGCATTTTGTCTATTGGAGATATTAAGAAAGATTTCTTTCTTTTGCTAGGTGTTTCTTTTGATTGATACCGTTATCATTTATATTCATCAATTTCACTTTGGAGTAATGTATTTGAATCGTGAAATGAGGTTAAGGGTTTGTTCTTTACAGCAGGGTCGTCTGGTTGTATGGCCATAAGGCAGATTCTCCATTGAATGTGTTTTTATGCATATGAGACACCACACTCACCTTACTGAATAACGGATGTTCAGAATGTGATAAATCTTCTTGTTTAGGTTTCTCCTACATTTGCATTATATTATACAAACTCTTCTTCCAATGGTCACTAAAAATAATCAATGTGCTGCACAAATTGTGGTACATCGTTGTTCCCTCTCAGCAGGGAGATTCTGTTTGATGACCGCTATGTTTGTTCTACCATCGAGAGTGATTTTGGTCAATGGGAACCACCACTCTCAGCATTCTGACTATTGGAGGTATTAGGAAAGACTCCTCCCTTTTGCTAGGTGCTCCTTTTGATTGATACAGTTATCACTTATATTCATCAATTTCACTGTGGAGTAGTGTATTTGAATCGTGATATGTAGTCAAGTGTTTGTTCTTTACAGCAGGGTCATCTGTGTATGGCCACAAGGCAGATTCTCCATTGAATGGGTTTTTATGCATATGGGACACCACACACACCTTACTGAATAACGGATGTTCAGAATAAGATAAATCTTCTTGTTTAGGTATCTCCTTCATTTGCATTATATTATACAAACTCTTCTTCCAATGGTCACTAAAAATAATCAATGTGCTGCACAAATTGTGGTACATCGTTGTTCCCTCTCAGCAGGGAGATTCTGTTTGATGACTGCTATGTTTGTTCTACCATCGAGAGTGATTTTGGTCAACGGGAACCACCACTCACAGCATCCTGTCTATTGGAGATATTAGGAAAGACTCCTCCCTTCTGCTAGGTGCTTCTTTTGATTGATACCGTTATGAGTTATATTCATCAATTTCACTGTGGAGTAATGTATTTGAATTGCGAAATGTGGTTTAATGTTTGTTCCTTACAGCAGGGTCATCTGTTTGTATGGCCATAAAGCAGATTCTCCATTCAATGTTTTTTTTGTGCATATGGGACACCATACACTCCTTACTGAATAACGGATGTTCAGAATGTGATAAATCTTCTTGTTTAGGTATCTCCTTCATTTGCATTTTATTATACAAACTCTTCTTCCAATGGTCACTAAAAATAATCAATGTGCTGCACAAATTGTGGTACATGGTTGTTCCCTATCTGCAGGGAGATTCCGTTTGGTGACTGCTATGTTTGTTCTACCATCAAGTGTGATTTTGTTGGATGGGATCACCACTCCCAGCATTCTGAGTATTGGAGATATTAGGAAAGACTTCTTTCATTTGCTAGGTGCTTCTTTTGATTGCTGCCGTTATCACTTATATTCATCAATTTCACTGTGGAGTAATGTATTTAAATTGTGAAATGTGGTTAAATGTTTGTTCTTTACAGCAGGGTCATCTGGTTGTATGGCCACAAGGCAGATTCTCCATTGAATGGGTTTTTATGCATATGAGACACCACACACACCTTACTGAATAACGGACTTTCAGAATGTGATAAATCTTCTTGTTTAGGTATCTCCTTCATTTGCATTATATTATACAAACTCTTCTTCCAATGGTCACTAAAAATAATCAATGAGCTGCACAAATTGTGGTACATGGTTGTTCCCTCTCAGCAGGGAGATTCCGTTTGATGACTGCTATGTTTGTTCTACCATCAAGTGTGATTTTATTTGATGGGAACCATCACTCCCAGCGTTCTGAATATTGGAGTTATTAGGAGAGACTCCTCCCTTTTGCTAGGTGCTTCTTTTGATTAATACCGTTATCACTTATATTCATGAATTTCACTGTGGAGTTATATATTTGAATCGTGAAATATGGTTTAATATTTGTTCCTTAAAGCAGGGTCATCTGTTTGTCTTGCCATAAAGCAGATTCTCCATTCAATGGTTTTTTTGTGCATGTGGGACACCACACACACCTTACTGAATAACGGATGTTCAGAATGTGATAAATATTCTTGTTTAGGTATCTCCTTCATTTGCATTATATTATACAAACTCTTCTTCCAATGGTCACTAAAAATGATCAATGTGCTGCACAAATTGTGGTACACGGTTGTTCCCTCTCAGCAGGGATATTCCGTTTGATGACTGCTATGTTTGTTCTACCATCGAGTGTGATTTTATTGGATGGGAACCACCACTCCCAGCATTCTGACTAGTGGTGTTATTAGGAAAGACTCTTCCCTTTTGCTAGGTGCTTCTTTTGATCGATACCGTAGTCACTTATATTCATCAATTTCACTGTGGAGTAATGTATTTGAATCGTGAAATGTGGTTTAATGTTTGTTCCTTACAGAAGGGTCATCTGTTTGTATGGCCATAAAGCAGATTCTCCATTCAATGGCTTTTTTTTTTTTTGTGCATATGGGACACCACACACACCTTATTGAATAATGGATATTCAGAATGTGTAAAATCTTCTTGTTTAGGTATCTCCTTCATTTGCATTATATTATACAAACTCTTCTTCCAATCATCACTAAAAATAATCAATGTGCTGCACAAATTGTGGTACATGGTTGTTCCCTCTCAGCAGGGAGATTCCGTTTGGTGACTGCTATGTTTGTTCTACCATCGTATGTGATTCTGGTCGATGGGAACCAACACTCCCAGCATTCTGACTATTGGAGTTATTAGCAATGGCTTTACCACTTCGAGCATTCTGACTATTGGAGTTATTAGCAAAGACTTCTTTCTTTTGGTAGGTGCTTCTTTTGATTGATACCGTTATCACTTATAATCATCAATTTCACAGTGGGGTAATGTATTTGAATCGTGAATTGTGGTTAAGTGTTTGTTCTTTACAGCAGGGTCATCTGGTTGTATGGCCACAAGGCAGATTCTCAATTGAATGGGTTTTTATGCATACGAGGCACCACACACACCTTACTGAATAACGGATGTTCAGAATGAGATAAATCTTCTTCTTTAGGTATCTCCTTCATTTGCATTATATTATACAAACTCTTCTTCCAATCGTCACTAAAAATTATCAATGTGCTGCACAAATTGTGGTACATGGTTGTTCCCTCTCAGCAGGGAGATTCCGTTTGATGACTGCTATGTTTGTTCTACCATCGAGTGTGATTTTGGTCAATGGGAACCACCACTCCCAGCATTCTTACTGTTGAAGTTATTAGCAAAGACTTCTTTCTTTTGGTTGGTGCTTATTTTGATTGATACCGTTTTCACTTATATTCATCAATTTCACAGTGGGGTAATGTATTTGAATCGTGAAATGTGGTTAAGTGTATGTTCTTTACAGCAGGGTCATCTGGTTGTATGGCAACAAGGCAGATTCTCCATTGAATGGGTTTTTATGCATATGAGACACCACACACACCTTACTGAATAACGGACATTCAGAATGTGATAAATCTTCTTGTTTAGGTATCTCCTTCATTTGCATTATATCATACAAACTCTTTTTCCAATGGTCACTAAAAATAATCAATGTGCTGCACAAATTGTGGTACATGTTTGTTCCATTTCAGCAGGAAGATTCCGTTTGATGACTGCTCTGTTTGTTCTACCATCGAGTGTGATTTTGGTCAATGGGAACCACCACTCCCAGCATTCTGAATATTGGAGTTATCAGTAAAGACTTCTTTCCGTTGGTAGGTGCTTCTTTTGATTGATACTGTTATCAATTATATTCATCAATTTCACAGTGGAGTAAGGTATTTGAATCGTGAAAAGTGGTTAAGTGTTTGTTCTTTACAGCAGGGTCATCTGGTTGTATGGCCACAAGGCAGATTCTCCATTGAATAGGTTTTTAAGCATATGAGACACCACACACACCTTACTGAATAACGGATGTTCAGAATGAGGTAAATCTTCTTGTTTAGGTATCTCCTTCATTTGCATTATATTATACAAACTCTTCTTCCAATGGTCACTAAAAATAATTAATGTGCTGCACAAATTGTGGTACATGGTTGTTCCCTCTCAGCAGGGAGATTCCGTTTGATGACTGCTATGTTTTTTTCTACCATCGAGTGTGATTTTGGTCAATGGGAACCACCACTCACAGCATTCTGACTATTGGAGTTATTAGCAAAGACTTCTTTCTTTTGGTAGGTGCTTCTTTTGATTGATACCTTTATCACTTATATTCATCAATTCCACTGTGGAGTAATGTATTTGAATCGTGAAATATGGTTTAATATTTGTTCCTTAAAGCAGGGTCATCTGTTTGTCTTGCCATAAAGCAGATTCCTTATTCAATGGTTTTCTTGTGAGAATGGGACACCACACACACCTTACTGAATAACGGATATTCAGAGTGTGATAAATCTTCTTGTTTAGGTATCTCCTTCATTTGCATTATATTATACAAACTCTTCTTCCAATGGTCACTAAAAATAATCAACGTGCTGCACAAATTGTGGTACATGGTTGTTCCCTCTCAGCAGGGAGATTCCGTTTGATGACTGCTATGTTTGTTCTACCATCGAGTGTGACTTGTTGGATGGGAACCACCACTCCCAGCATTCCCTCTATTGGAGATATTAGGAAACACTTCTTTCTTTTGCTAGGTGCTTCTTTTGATTGATACCGTTATCACTTATATTCGTGTATTTCACTGTGGAGTAATGTATTTGAATCGTGAAATGAGGTTAAGTGCTTAATCTTTACACCAGGGTCATCTGGTCGTATGGCCACAAGGCAGAATCCTCATTGAATGGGTTTTTATGCATACGAGACACCACACACACCTTACTGAATAACGGATGTTCAGAATTTGATAAATCTTCTTGTTTAGGTATCTCCTTCATTTGCATTATATTATACAAACTCTTCTTCCAATGGTTACTAAAAATAATCAATGTGCTGCACAAATTGTGGTACATGGTTGTTCCCTCCCAGCAGAAAGATTCCGTTTCATGACTGCTATGTTTGTTCTACCATCAAGTTTGCTTTTATTGGATGGGAACCATCACTCCCAGTGTTCTGAATATTGGAGTTATTAGGAGAGACTCCTCCCTTTTGCTAGGTGCTTCTTTTGATTAATACCGTTATCACTAATATTCATCAATTTCACTTTGGAGTAATGTATTTGAATCTTGAAATGTGGTTTAATGTTTTTTGTTCCTTACAGCAGGGTCATCTGTTTGTATGGCCATAAAACAGATTCTACATTCAATGGTTTTTTTTTTGTGGATATGGGACACCACACACACCTTACTGAATAACGGATGTTCAGAATGTGATAAATCTTCTTGTTTAGGTATCTCCTTCATTTGCATTATATTATACAAACTCTTCTTCCAATGGTCACTAAAAATAATGAATGTGCTGCACAAATTGTGGTACATGGTTGTTCCCTCTCAGCAGAAAGATTCCGTTTCATGACTGCTATGTTTGTTCTACCATCAAGTGTGATTTTATTGGATGGGAACCACCACCCCCAGCGCTCTGGCTATTGGATTTACTAGGAGAGACTCCTCCTTTTTGCTAGGTGCTTCTTTTGATTAATACCGTTATCATTATATTCATCAATTTCACTGTGGAGTAATGTATTTGAATCGTGAAATGTGGTTTAATCTTTGTTCCTTAAAGTAGGGTCATCTGTTTGTATGGCCATAAAGCAGATTCTCCATTCAATGGTTTTATTGTGCATATGGAACACCACACACGCCTTACTGAATAACGGATGTTCAAAATGTGATAAATCTTCTTGTTTAGTTATCTCCTTCATTTGCATTATATTATACAAACTCTTCTTCCAATGGTCACTAAAAATAATTAATGTGCTGCACAAATTGTGGTACATGGTTGTTCCCTCTCAGCAGGGAGATTGTGTTTGATGACTGCTATGTTTGTTCTACCATCAAGTGTGATTTTGGTCAATGGGATCCACCACTACCAGCATTCTGACTATTGGAGTTATTAGGAAAGACTCCTCCCTTTTGCTAGGTGCTTCTATTTCATTGATACCGTTATCACTTATATTCATCAATTTCACTGTGGAATAATGTATTTGAATCGAGAAATGTGGTCAAGTGTTTGTTCTTTACAGCAGGGTCATCTGGTTGTATAGCCACAAGGCAGATTCTCCATTGAATGGGTTTTTATGCATATGGGACACCACACAAACCTTATTGAATTACGGATGTTCAGAATGTGATAAATCTTCTTGTTTAGGTTTCTCCTTCATTTGCATTATATTATACAAACTCTGATTCCAATGGTCACTAAAAATAATTAATGTGTTGCACAAATTGTGGTACATTGTTGTTCCCTCTTAGCAGGGAGATTCCGTTTGATGACTGCTATGTTTGTTCTACCATCGAGTGTGACTTGTTGGATGGGAACCACCACTCCCAGCATTCTGTCTATTGGAGATATTAGGAAAGACTTCTTTCTTTTGCTAGGTGCTTCTTTTGATTGATACCGTTATCACTTATATTCATCAATTTCACTGTGGGGTAATGTATTTGAACTGCGAAATGTGGTTTAATGTTTGTTCCTTACAGCAGGGTCATCTGTTTGTATGGCGGTAAAGCAGATTCTCCATTCAATGTTTTTTTTGTGCATATGGGACTCCACACACTCCTTACTGAATAACGGATGTTCAGAATGTGATAAATCTTCTTGTTTAGGTACCCCTTCATTTGCATTTTATTATACAAACTCTTCTTCCAATGGTCACTAAAAATAATCAATGAGCTGCACAAATTGTGGTACATGCTTGTTCCCTCTCAGCAGGGAGATTCCGTTTGATGACTGCTATGTTTGCTCTACCATCGAGTGTGATTTTGGTCAATGGGAACCACCACTCCCAGCATTCTGACTATTGGTGTTATTAGGAAAGACTCCTCCCTTTTGCTAAGTGCTTCTTTTGATTGATACCGTTATCACTTATATTCATCAATTTCACAGTTGAGTAATGTATTTGAATCGTGAAATGTGGTTAAGTGTTTCTTCTTTACAGCAGGGTCATCTGGTTGTATGGCCACAAGGCAGATTCCCCATTGAATGGGTTTTTATGCATATGAGACACCACACACACCTTACTGAATAACGGATGTTCAGAATGTGATAAATCTTCTTGTTTAGGTATCTCCTTCATTTGCATTATATTATACAAACTCTGCTTCCAATGGTCACTAAAAATAATCAATGTGCTGCACAAATTGTGGTACATGGTTGTTCCCTCTCAGCAGGGAGATTCCGTTTGAAGACTGCTATGTTTGTTCTACCATCAAGTGTGATTTTGGTCAATGGGAACCACCACTCCTAGCATTCTGACTATTGGAGTTATTAGCAAAGACTTCTTTCTTTTGGTAGGTGCTTCTTTTGATTGATACCGTTATCACTTATATTCATAAATTTCACTTTGGAGTAATGTATCTGAATCGTGAAATGTGGTTAAGTGTTTGTTCTTTACAGCAGGGGCATCTGGTTGAATGGACACAAGGCAGATTCTCCATTGAATGGGTTTTTATGCATATGAGACACCACTCACACCTTACTGAGTAACGGATGTTCATAATGTGATAAATCTTCTTGTTTAGGTATCTCCTTCATTTGCATTATATTATACAAACTCTTCTTCCAATGGTCACTAAAAATAATCGATGAGCTGCACAAATTGTGGTACATGCTAGTTCCCTCTCAGCAGGGAGATTCCGTTTGATGACTGCTATGTTTGTTCTACCATCGAGTGTGCTTTTGGTCAATGGGCAATACCACTCCCAGCATTCTGACTATTGGAGTTATTAGCAAAGACTTCTTTCTTTTGGTAGGTGCTTCTTTTGATTGATACCGTTATCACTTATATTCATAAATTTCACTGTGGAGTAATGTATTTGAATCGTAAAATGTGGTTTAATGTTGGTTCCTTGCAGCAGGGTCATCTGTTTGTATGGCCATAAAGCAGATTCTCCATTCAATGGTTTTTTTGTGCATATGGGACACCACACACACCTTATTGAATAATGGATATTCAGAATGTGTAAAATCTTCTTGTTTAGTTATCTCCTTCATTTGCAATATATCATACAAACTCTTCTTCCAATGGTCACTAAAAATAATCAATGTGCTGCACAAATTGTTGTACATGGTTGTTCCCTCTCAGCAGGGAGATTCCGTTTCATGACTGCTATGTTTGTTCTACCATCTAGTGTGACTTGTTGGATGGGAACCACCACTCCCAGCATTCTGTCTATTGGAGATATTAGGAAAGACTTCTTTCTTTTGCTATGTGCTTCTTTTGATTGATACCGTTATCACTTATATACATCAATTTCACTGTGGAGTATTGTATTTGAATCGTGAAATGTGGTTCAATGTTTGTTCCTTACAGCAGTGTCATCTGTTTGTATGGCCATAAAGCAGATTCTCCATTCAATTGTTTTTTTGTGCATATGGGACACCACACACACCTTACTGAATAACGGATGTTCAGAATGTGATAAATCTTGTTGTTTAGGTATCTCCTTCATTTGCTTTATATTATACAAACTCTTCTTCCAATGGTCACTAAAAATAATCAATCTGCTGCACAAATTGTGGTACATGGTTGTTCCCTCTCAGCAGGGAGATTCCGTTTGATGACTGCTATGTTTGTTCTACCATCGAGTGTGATTTTATTGGATGGGAACCACCACTACCAGCATTCTGACTAATGGTGTTATTAGGAAAGACTCCTCCCTTTTGCTAGGTGCTTCTTTTGATTGATACCGTAATCACTTGTATTCATCAATTTCACTGTGGAGTAATGTATTTGAATCGTGAAATGTGGTTTAATGTTTGTTCCTTACAGCAGGGTCATCTGTTTTTATGGCCATAATGCAGATTCTCCATTCGATGGTTTTTTTTTGTGCATATGGGACACCACACACACCTTATTGACTAATGGATATTCAGAATGTGTAAAATCTTCTTGTTTAGGTATCTCCTTCATTTGCATTATATTATACAAACTCTTCTTCCAATGGTCACTAAAAATAATAATGTGCTGCACAAATTGTGGTACATGGTTGTTCCCTCTCAGCAGGGAGATTCCGTTTCATGACTGCTATGTTTGTTCTACCATCTAGTGTGACTTGTTGAATGGGAACCACCACTCCCAGCATTCTGTGTATTGGAGATATTAGGAAAGACTTCTTTCTTTTGCTAGGTGCTTCTTTTGATTGATGCCGTTATCACTTATATTCATCAATTTCACTGTGGAGTAATGTATTTGAATCGTGAAATGAGGTTAAGTGTTTGTTCTTTACAGCAGGGTCATCTGGTTGTATGGCCACAAGGCAGATTCTCCATTGAATGGGTTTTTATGCATATGAGACACCACACACACCTTACTGAATAACGGATGTTCAGAATGTGATGAATCTTCTTGTTTAGGTATCTCCTTCATAAGCATTATATTATACAAACTCTTCGTATAATGGTCACTAAAAATAATCAATGTGCTGCACAAATTGTGGTACATGGTTGTTCCCTCTCAGCAGGCAGATTCCGTTTCATGACTGCTATGTTTGATCTTCCATCAAGTGTTATTTTATTGGATGGGAACCGCCACCCCCGGCGTTCTGACTATTGGAGTTATTAGGAGAGACTCCTCCCTCTTGCTAGGGTCTTCTTTTGATTAATACCGTTATCACTGATATTCATCATTTTCACTGTGGAGTAATGTATTTGAATCGTGAAATGTGGATTAAACTTTGTTCCTTAAAGGAGGGTCATCTGTTTGTATGGCCATAAATCAGATTCTCCATTCAATGGTTTTATTGTGCTTATGGGACACCACACACACCTTACTGAATAACGGATGTTTAGAATGTGATAAATCTTCTTGTTTAGGTATCTCCTTCATTTGCATTATATTATACAAACCCCTTCTTCCAATGGTTACTAAAAATAGTCAATGTGCTGCACAAATTGTGGTACATGGTTGTTCCCTCTCAGCAGGGAGATTCCGTTTGATGACTGCTATGTTTGTTCTACCATCAAGTGTGATTTTGTTGGATGGGAACCACCATTCCCACCATTCTGACTATTGGAGATATTAGGAAAGACTTCTTTCTTTTGCTTGGTGCTTCTTTTGATTGATACCGTTATCACTTATATTCATCAATTTCACTGTAGAGTAATGTATTTGAATCGTGAAATGTGGTTAAGTGTTTGTTCTTTACAGCAGGGGCATCTGGTTGTATGGACACAAGGCAGATTCTCCATTGAATGGGTTTTTATGCATATAAGACACCACTCACAACTTACTGAGTAACGGATGTTCAGAATGTGATGAATCTTCTTGTTTAGGTATCTCCTTCATTTGCATTATATTATACAAACTCTTCTTCCAATGGTCACTAAAAATAGTCAATGTGCTGCACAAATTGTGGTACATGGTTGTTCCCTCTCAGCAGGGAGATTCCGTTTCATGACTGCTATGTTTGTTCTACCATCTAGTGTGACTTGTTTAATGGGAACCACCAGTCCCAGCATTCTGTCTATTGGAGATATTAGGAAAGACTTCTTTCTTTTGCTAGGTGCTTCTTTTGGTGATACCGTTATCACTTATATTCATCAATTTCACTGTGGAGTAATGTATTTGAATTGTGAAATGTGGTCAAATGTTTGTTGTTTACAGCAGGGTCATCTGGTTGTATGGCCACAAGGCAGATTCTCCATTGAATGGGTTTTTATGCATATGGGACAACACACACCTTACTGGATAACGGATGTTCAGAATGTGATAAATCTTCTTGTTTAGGTTTCTCCTTCATTTGCATTGTATTACACAAACTCTTCTTCCAATGGTCACTAAAATAATCAATGTGCTGCACAAATTGTGGTACATGGTTGTTCCCCCTCAGCAGGGAGATTCCGTTTGATGACTGCTATGTTTGTTCTACCATCGAGTGTGTCTTGTTGGATGGGAACCACCACTCCCTGCATTCTGTCTATTGGAGATATTAGGAAAGACTTGTTTCTTTTGCTAGGTGCTTCTTTTAATTGATACCGTTATCACTTATATTCATCAATTTCACTGTGGAGTAATATATTTGAATCGTGAAATGTGGTTTTATGTTTGTTCCTTACAGCAGGGTCATCTGTTTGTATGGCCATAAAGCAGATTCTCCATTCAAAGTTTTTTTTGTGCATATGGGACACCACACACACCTTACTAAATAACGGATGTTGAGAATGTGATAAATCTTCTTGTTTAGGTATCTCCTTCATTTGCATTATATTATACAAACTCTTCTTCCAATAGTCACTAAAAGTAATCAATGTGCTGCACAAATTGTGGTACATGGTTGTTCCCTCTCAGCAGGGAGATTCCGTTTGATGACTGCTATGTTTGTTCTACCATCAAGTGTGATTTTGTTGGATCGGTACCACCACTCCCAGCATTCTGACTATTGCAGATATTAGCAAAGACTTCTTTCTTTTGGTAGGTGCTTCTTTTGATTGATACCGTTATCACTTATATTCATCAATTTCACTGTGGAGTAATGTATTTGAATCGTGAAATGAGGTTAAGTGTTTGTTTTTTGCAGCAGGGTCATCTGGTTGTATGGCCACAAGGCAGATTCTCCATTGAATGGGTTTTTATGCATATGAGACACCACACACACCATACTGAATAACGGATGTTCAGAATGTGATGAATCTTCTTGTTTAGGTATCTCCTTCATATGCATTATATTATACAAACTCTTCGTCCAATGGTCACTAAAAATAATCAATGTGTTGCACAAATTGTGGTACGTGGTTGTTCCCTCTCAGCAGGGAGGTTCCGTTTCATGACTGCTATGTTTGATCTTCCATCAACTGTTATTTTATTGGATGGGAACCACCACCCCCGGCGTTCTGACTATTGGAGTTATTAGGAGAGACTCCTCCCTTTTGCTAGGGGCTTCTTTTGATTAATACCGTTATCACTGATATTCATCATTTTCACTGTGGAGTAATGTATTTGAATCGTGAACTGTGGATTAAACTTTGTTCCTTAAAGCAGGGTCATCTGTTTGTATGGCCATAAATCAGATTCTCCATTCAATGGTTTTATTGTGCATATGGGACACCACACACACCTTACTGAATAACGGATGTTTAGAATGTGATAAATCTTCTTGTTTAGGTATCTCCTTCATTTGCATTATATTATACAAACCCCTTCTTTCAATGGTCACTAAAAATAGTCAATGTGCTGCACAAATTGTGGTACATGGTTGTTCCCTCTCAGCAGGGAGATTCCGTTTGATGACTGCTATGTTTGTTCTACCATCAAGTGTGATTTTGTTGGATGGGAACCACCACTCCCAGCATTCTGACTATTGGAGATATTAGGAAAGACTTCTTTCTTTTGCTTGGTGCTTCTTTTGATTGATACCGTTATCACTTATATTCATCAATTTCACTGTAGAGTAATGTATTTGAATCGTGAAATGTGGTTAAGTGTTTGTTCTTTACAGCAGGGGCATCTGGTTGTATGGACGCAAGGCAGATTCTCCATTGAATGGGTTTTTATGCATATGAGACACCACTCACAACTTACAGAGTAACGGATGTTCAGAATGTGTAAAATCTTCTTGTTTAGGTATCTCCTTCATTTGCACTATATCATACAAACTCTTCTTCCAATGGTCACTAAAAATAATCAATCTGCTGCACAAATTGTGGTACATGGTTGTTCCCTCTCAGCAGGGAGATTCCGTTTGATGACTGCTATGTTTGTTCTACCATCGAGAGTCATTTTGGTCAATGGGAAAGAACAGTCCCAGCATTCTAAATATTGGAGTTATTAGGAAATACTCCTCCCTTTTGCTAGGTGCGTCTTTTGATTGATACCGTTATCACTTATATTCATCAATTTCACTGTGGAGTATTGAATTATAATCGTGAAATGTGGTTCAATGTTTGTTCCTTACAGCAGGGTCATCTGTTTGTATGGGCATAAAGCAGATTCTCCATTCGATGGTTTTTTTTTGTGCATATGGGACACCACACACACCTTATTGACTAATGGATATTCAGAATGTGTAAAATCTTCTTGTTTAGGTATCTCCTTCATATGCATTATATTATTCAAACTCTTCGTCCAATGGTCACTAAAAATAATCAATGTGTTGCACAAATTGTGGTACATGGTTGTTCCCTCTCAGCAGGGAGATTCCGTTTGATGACTGCTATGTTTGTTCTACCATCAAGTGTGATTTTGGTCAATGCGAACCACCACTCCCAGCATTCTGACTAATGGAGTTATTAGCAAAGACCTCTTTCTTTTGGTAGGTGCTTCTTTTGATTGATACCGTTATCACTTATATTCATCAATTTCACTGTAGAGTAATGTATTTGAAACGTGAAATGTGGTTAAGTGTTTGTTCTTTACAGCAGGGGCATCTGGTTGTATGGACACAAGGCAGATTTTCCATTGAATGGGTTTTTGATGCATATGAGACACCACACACACCTTACTGAATAACGGATGTTCAGAATGTGATAAATCTTCTTGTTTAGGTATCTCCTTCATTTGCATTATATTATACAAACTCTGCTTCCAATGGTCACTAAAAATAATCAATGTGCTGCACAAATTGTGGTACATGGTTGTTCCCTCTCAGCAGGGAGATTCCGTTTCATGACTGCTATGTTTGTTCTACCATCGAGTGTGATTTTGGTCAATGGGAACGAACAGTCCCAGCATTCTGACTATTGGAGTTATTAGGAAAGACTCCTATCTTTTGCTAGGTGGTTCTTTTGATTGATACCGTTATCACTTATATTCATCAATTTCATTGTGGAGTAATGTATTTGAATCTTGAAATGTGGTTTAATGTTTGTTCCTTACAGCAGGGTCACCTGTTTGTATGGCCATAAAGCAGATTCTCCATTCAATGTTTTTTTGTCCATATGTGACAACACACACGCCTTACTGAATAACGGATGTTCAGAATGTGATAAATCTTCTTGTTTAGGTATCTCCTTCATTTGCATTATATTATACAAACTCTTCTTCCAATGGTCACTAAAAATAATCAATGTGCTGCACAAATTGTGGTACATGGTTGTTCCCTCTCAGCAGGGAGATTCCGTTTGATGACTGCTATGTTTGTTCTACCATCAAGTGTGATATTTTTGGATGGAAAACACCACTCCCAGCATTCTGACTATTGGAGATATTTGGAAAGACTTCTTTCTTTTGCTAGGTGTTTCTTTTGATTGATACCGTTATCACTTATTTTCATCAATTTCCCTGTGGAGTAATGTATTTGAATCGTGAAATGTGGTTAAGTGTTTGTTCTTTACAGCAGGGCCATCTGGTTGTATGGCCACAAGGCAGATTCTCCATTGAATGGGTTTTTATGCATATGAGACACCACACACACCTTACTGAATAACGGATGTTCAGAATGTGATAAATCTTCTTGTTTAGGTATCTCCTTCATTTTCATTATATTATACAAACTCTGCTTCCAATGGTCACTAAAAATAATCAATGTGCTGCACAAATTGTGGTACATGGTTGTTCCCTCTCAGCAGGGAGATTCCGTTTCATGACTGCTATGTTTGTTCTACCATCGAGTGTGATTTTGGTCAATGGGAACGAACAGTCCCAGCATTCTGACTATTGGAGTTATTAGGAAAGACTCCTATCTTTTGCTAGGTGGTTCTTTTGATTGATACCGTTATCACTTATATTCATCAATTTCATTGTGGAGTAATGTATTTGAATCTTGAAATGTGGTTTAATGTTTGTTCCTTACAGCAGGGTCACCTGTTTGTATGGCCATAAAGCAGATTCTCCATTCAATGTTTTTTTGTCCATATGTGACAACACACACGCCTTACTGAATAACGGATGTTCAGAATGTGATAAATCTTCTTGTTTAGGTATCTCCTTCATTTGCATTATATTATACAAACTCTTCTTCCAATGGTCACTAAAAATAATCAATGTGCTGCACAAATTGTGGTACATGGTTGTTCCCTCTCAGCAGGGAGACCCCGTTTGATGACTGCTATGTTTGTTCTACCATCAAGTGTGATATTTTTGGATGGAAAACACCACTCCCAGCATTCTGACTATTGGAGATATTTGGAAAGACTTCTTTCTTTTGCTAGGTGTTTCTTTTGATTGATACCGTTATCACTTATTTTCATCAATTTCCCTGTGGAGTAATGTATTTGAATCGTGAAATGTGGTTAAGTGTTTGTTCTTTACAGCAGGGCCATCTGGTTGTATGGCCACAAGGCAGATTCTCCATTGAATGGGTTTTTATGCATATGAGACACCACACACACCTTACTGAATAACGGATGTTCAGAATGTGATAAATCTTCTTGTTTAGGTATCTCCTTCATTTTCATTATATTATACAAACTCTTCTTCCAATGGTCACTAAAAATAATCAATGTGCTGCACAAATTGTGGTACATGAATTTTCCCTCTCAGGAGGGAGATTCCATTTGATGACTGCTATGTTTGTTCTACCATCGAGTGTGATTTTGGTTATAGGGAACCACCACTCCCAGCGTTCTGACTATTGGTGATATTAGGAAAGCCCCTTCCCTTTTGCTAGGTGCTTCTTTTGATTAATACCGTTATCACTTATATTAATCAATTTCACTGTGGAGTAATGTATTTGAATCGTGAAATGTGGTTTAATGTTTGTTCCATACAGCAGGGCCATCAGTTTGCATGGCCATAAAGCAGATTCTCCATTCAATTGTTTTTTGTGCATATGGGACACCACACACACCTTACTGAATAACGGATGTTCAGAATGTAATAAATCTTCTTGTTTAGGTATCTCCTTCATTTTCATTATATTATACAAACTCTTCTTCCAATGGTCACTAAAAATAATCAATGTGCTGCACAAATTGTGGTACATTGTTGTTCCCTCTCAGCAGAAAGATTCCGTTTCATGACTGCTATGTTTGCTCTACCATCGAATGTGACTTGTTGGATCGGAACCACCACTCCCAGCATTCTGCCTATTGGAGATATTAGGAAAGACTTCTTTTTTTTGCTGGGTGCTTCTTTTGATTGATACCACTATCACTTATATTCATCAATATCACTGAGGAGTAATGTATTTGAATCGTGAAATGAGGTTATGTGTTTGTTCTTTACAGCAGGGTCATCTGGTGGTATGGCCACAAGGCAGATTCTCCATTGAATGGATTTTTATGCATATGAGACACCACACACACCTTACTGAATAACGGATGTTCAGACTGTGATAAATCTTCTTGTTTAGGTATCTCCTTCATTTGTATTATATTATAGTAACTCTTCTGGCAATGGTCACTAAAAATAATCAATGTGCTGCACAAATTGTGTTACATGGTTGTTCCCTCTCAGCAGGGAGATTCTGTTTGATGACTGCTATGTTTGTTCTACCATCGAGTGTGATTGTGGTCAATGGGAACCACCACTCCCAGCATTCTGACTATTGGAGTTATTAGGAAAGACTCCTCCCTTTTGCTAGGTGGTTCTTTTGGTGATACCGTTATCACTTATATTCATCAATTTCACTGTGGAGTAATGTATTTGAATTGTGAAATGTGGTCAAGTGTTTGTTGTTTACAGCAGGGTCATCTGGTTATATGGCCACAAGGCAGATTCTCCATTGAATGGGTTTTTATGCATATGGGACAACACACACCTCACTGAATAACGGATGTTCAGAATGTGATAAATCTTTTGTTTAGGTTTCTCCTTCATTTGCATTATATTATACAAACTCTTCTTCCAATGGTCACTAAAATAATCAATGTGCTGCACAAATTGTGGTACATGGTTGTTCCCTCTCAGCAGGGAGATTCCGTTTGATGACTGCTATGTTTGTTCTACCATCGAGTGTGTCTTGTTGGATGGGAACCACCACTCCCTGCATTCTGTCTATTGGAGATATTAGGAAAGACTTGTTTCTTTTGCTAGGTGCTTCTTTTAATTGATACCGTTATCACTTATATTCATCAATTTCACTGTGGAGTAATATATTTGAATTGTGAAATGTGGTTTTATGTTTGTTCCTTACAGCAGGGTCATCTGTTTGTATGGCCATAAAGCAGATTCTCCATTCAATGTTTTTTTTGTGCATATGGGACACCACACACACCTTACTAAATAACGGATGTTGAGAATGTGATAAATCTTCTTGTTTAGGTATCTCCTTCATTTGCATTATTTTATACAAACTCTTCTTCCAATGGTCACTAAAAGTAATCAATGTGCTGCACAAATTGTGGTACATGGTTGTTCCCTCTCAGCAGGGAGATTCCGTTTGATGACTACTATGTTTGTTCTACCATCAAGTGTGATTTTGTTGGATCGGTACCACCACTCCCAGCATTCTGACTATTGCAGATATTAGGAAAGACTTCTTTCTTTTGCTAGGTGCTTCTTTTGATTGATACCGTTATCACTTATATTCATCAATTTCACTGTGGAGTAATGTATTTGAATCGTGAAATGTGGTTAAGTGTTTGTTGTTTACAGCAGGGTCATCTGGTTGTATGGCCACAAGGCAGATTCTCCATTGAATGGGTCTTTATGCATATGAGACACCACACACACCTTACTGAATAACGGATGTTCAGAATGTGATAAATCTTCTTGTTTAGGTATCTCCTTCATTTGCATTATATGATCAAACTCTTCTTCCAATGGTCACTAAAAATAATCATTGTGCTGCACAAATTGTGGTTTACGGTTGTTCCCTCTCAGCATGAAGATTCCGTTTCATAACTGCTATGTTTGTTCTACCATCGAGTGTGATTTTGGTCAATGGGAATCACCACTCCCAGCATTCTGATTATTGGAGTTATTAGCAAAGACTTCTTTCTTTTGGTAGGTGCTTCTTTTGATTGATACCGTTATCACTTATATTCATCAATTTCACTGTGGAGTAATGTATTTGTATATCGTGAAATGTGGTTTAATGTTTGTTCTTTACAGCCGGGTCATCTGTGTGTATGGCCACAAGGCATATTCTCCATTGAATGGGTTTTTATGCATATGAGACACCACACACACCTTACTGAATAACGGATGTTCAGAATGTGATAAATCTTCTTGTTTAGGTATCCCTTTCATTTGCATTTTTTTATACAAACTCTTCTTCCAATGGTCACTAAAAATAATCAGTGTGCTGCACAAATTGTGGTACATTGTTGTTCCCTCTCAGCAGAAAGATTCCGTTTCATGACTGCTATGTTTGTTCTACCATCGAATGTGACTTGTTGGATCGGAACCACCACTCCCAGCATTCTGTCTATTGGAGATATTAGGAAAGACTTCTTTCTTTTGCTAGGTGCTGCTTTTCATTAATTCCGTTATCACTTATATTCATCAATTTCACTGTGGAGTAATGTATTTGAATCGTGAAATGTGGTTTTATGTATGTTCCTTAAAGCAGGGTCATCTGTTTGTATGGCCATAAAGCAGATTCTATATTCAGTGGTTCTTTTGTGCATATGGGACAACACACGCATCTTACTGAATAACGGATGTTCAGAATGTGATAAATCTTCTTGTTTAGGTATCTCCTTCATTTGCATTATATTATACAAACTCTTCTTCCAATGGTCACTAAAAATAATCAATGTGCTGCACAAATTGTGGTACATGGTTGTTCCCTATCTGCAGGGAGATTCCGTTTGATGAGTGCTATGTTTGTTCTACCATCGAGTGTGATTTTGTTGGATGGGAACCACCGCTCTCAGCAATCTGTCTATTAGAGATATTAGGAAAGACTCCTCCTATTTGCTAGGTGCTTCTTTTGATTGATACCGTTATCACTTATATTCATCGATTTTACTGTGGAGTAATGTACTCGAATCGTGAAATGTGGGTTAATATTTGTTCCTTTCAGCAGGGTCATCTGTTTGTATGGCCGTAAAGCAGATTCTCCATTCAATTCTTTTTTTGTGCATATGGGACACCACACAAACCTTACTGAATAACGGATGTTCAGAATGTGATAAATCTTCTTGTTTAGGTATCTCCTTCATTTGCATCATATTATACAAACTCTTCTTCCAATGGTCACTAAAAATAATCACTGTGCTGCACAAATTGTGGTACCATCTGTTTGTATGGCCATCAAGCAGATTCTCCATTCAATGGTTTTTTTGTGCATATGGGACACCATACACACCTTACTGAATAACGGATGTTCAGAATGTGATAAATCTTCTTGTTTAGGTATCTCCTGCATTTGCATTATATTATACAAACTCTTCTTCCAATGGTCACTAAAAATAATCAATGTGCTGCACAAACTGTGGTACATGGTTGTTCCCACTCAGCAGGGAGTTTCCATTTGATGACTGCTATGTTTGTTCTACCATCGGGTGTGATTTTGGTCAATTAGAACCACCAGTCCCAGCATTCTGACTATTGGAGTTTTTAGCAATGACTTCTTTCTTTTGGTAGGTGCTTCTTTTTATTGATACCGTTATCACTTATATTCATCAATTTCACAGTGGAGTAATGTATTTGAATCATGAAATGTGGTTAAGTGTTTGTTCTTTACAGCAGGGTCATCTGGTTGTATGGCCACAAGGCAGATTCTCCATTGAATGGGTTTTTATGCATATGAGACACCACACACACCTTACTGAATAACGGATGTTCAGAATGTGATAAATCTTCTTGTTTAGGTATCTCCTTCATTTGCATTATATTATACAAACTCTTCTTCCAATGGTCACTATAAAACAATCAATGTGCTGCAAAAATTGTGGTACATGGTTGTTTCCTCTCAGCAGGGAGATTCCGTTTCATGACTGCTATGTTTGTTCTACCATCAAGTGTGATTTTATTTGATGGGAACCACCACTCCCAGCGTTCTGACTATTGGAGTTATTTGGAGAGACTCCTCCCTTTTGCTAGGTGCTTCTTTTAATTAATACCGTTATCACTTATATTCGTGAATTTCACTGTGGAGTAATGTATTTGAATCGTGAAATATGGTTTAATGTTTGTTCCTTAAAGCAGGGTCATCTGTTTGTATGGCCATCAGGCAGATTCTCCATTCAATGGTTTTTTTGTGCATATGGGACACCATACACACCTTACTGAATAACGGATGTTCAGAATGTGATAAGCCTTCTTGTTTACGTATCTCCTTCATTTGCATTATATTATACAAACTCTTCTTCCAATAGTCACTAAAAATAATCAATGTGCTGCCCAAATTGTGGTACATGGTTGTTCCCTCTCAGCAGGGAGATTCCGTTTGAAGACTGCTATGTTTGTTCTACCATCAAGTGTGATTTTGGTCAATGGGAACCACCAGTCGCAGCATTCTGACTATTGGAGTTATTAGCAAAGACTTCTTTCTTTTGGTAGGTGCTTCTTTTGATTGAAACCGTTATCACTTTTATTCATCAATTTCACAGTGGAGTAATGTATTGGAATCGTGAAATGTGGTTTAATGTTTTTTCCTTAAAGCAGGGTCATCTGTTTGTATGGCCATAAAGCAGATTCTGCATTCAATGGTTTTTTTGAGCATATGGGGCACCATACACACCTTACTGAATAACGGATGTGCAGAATGTGATAAATCTTCTTGTTTAGGTATCTCCTTCATTTGCATTATGTTATGCATACTCTTCTTCCAATGGTCACTAAAAATAATCAATGTGCTGCACAAATTGTGGTACATGGCTGCTCCCTCTCAGCAGGGAGATTCCGTTTGATTACTGCTATGTTTGTTCTACCATCGAGTGTGATTTTATTGGATTGGAACCACCACTCCCAGCGTTCTGACTATTGGAGTTATTAGGAAGGACTCCACCCTTTTGCTAAGTGCTTCTTTTTATTGATACCTTTATCACTTATATTCATCAATTTTACTGTGGAGTAATGAATTTGAATCGTGAAATGTGGTTTAATGTTTGTCCCTTACAGCAAGGTCATCTGTTTGTATGGCCATACAGCAGATTCTCAATTCAATGGTTTTTTTTTGCATATGGGACACCACACACACCTTACCGAATAACGGATATTCAGAATGTGATAAATCTTCTTGTGTAGGTATCTCCTTCATTTGCATTATATTATACAAACTCTTCTTCCAATGGTCACTAAAAATAATCAATGTGCTGCACAAATTGTGGTACATGATTGTTCCCTCTCAGCAGGGAGATTCCGTTTGATGACTGCTATGTTTGTTCGACCATCGAGTGTGATTTTGGTCAGTGGGAACCTCCACTCCCAGCATTCTGGCTATTGGAGTTATTAGCAAAGACTTCTTTCTTTTGGTATGTGCTTCTTTTGATTGATACCGTTATCACTTATATTCATCAATTTCACTGTGGAGTAATGTAATTGAATCGTGAAATGTGGTTTAATGTTTGTTCCTTACAGCAGGGTCATCTGATTGTATGGCCATAAAGCAGTTTCTCCATTCAATGGTTTTTTTGTGCATATGGAACATCACACACACCTTACCGAATAACGGATGTTGAGAATGTGATAAATCTTCTTGTTTAGGTATCTCCTTCATTTGCATTATATTATACAAATTCTTCTTCTTATGGTCACTAAAAATAATCAATGTGCTGCACAAATTGTGGTACATGGTTGTTTCCTCTCAGCAGGGTGATTCCGTTTCGTGACTGCTATGTTTGTTCTACCATCAAGTGTGATTTTATTTGATGGGAACCACCACTCCCAGCGTTCTCACTATTGGAGTTATTAGGAGAGACTCCTCCCTTTTGCTAGGTGCTTCTTTTGAATAATACCGTTATCACTTATATTCATGAATTTCACTGTGGAGTAATGTATTTGAATCGTGAAATATTGTTTAATTTTTGCTCCTTAAAGCAGGGTCATCTGTTTGTATGGCCATAAAGAAGATTCTCCATTCAATGGTTTTTTTGTGCATATGGGACACCATACACACCTTACTGAATAACGGATGTTCAGAATGTGATAAATCTTCTTGTTTAGGTATCTCCTTCATTTACATTATATTATACAAACTCTTCTTCCAATGGTCACTAAAAATAATCAATGTGCTGCAGAAATTGTGGTACATGGTTGTTCCCTCTCAGCAGGGAGATTCCGTTTGATGACTGCTATGTTTGTTCTACCATCGAGTGTGATTTTATTGGATGGGAACCACCACTCCCAGCAATCTGACTATTGGAGTTATTAGGAAAAAGTCCTCCCTTTTGCTAGGTGCTTCTTTTGATTGATACCGTTATCACTTATATTAATCAATTTCACTGTGGAGTAATGTATTTGTATCGTGAAATGTGGTTTAATGTTTGTTCCTTACAGCAGGGTCATCTGTTAGTATGGCCATAAAGCAGATTCTCCATTCAATGGTTTTTTTTTTTGTGCATATGGGACACCACACACACCTTACTGAATAACGGATGTTCAGAATGTGATACATCTTCTTGTTAAGTATCTCCTTCATTTGCATTATATTATACAAACTCTTCTTCCAATGGTCACTAAAAATAATCAATGTGCTGCACAAATTATGGTACATGGCTGTTCCCTCTCAGCAGGGAGATTCCATTTGATGACTGCTATGTTTGTTCTACCACCGAGTGTGATTTTCTTGGATGGGAACCACCACTCCCAGCGTTCTGACTATTGGAGTTATTAGGAAAGACTCCACCCTTTTGCTAGGTGCTTCTTTTGATTGATACCGTTATCACTTATATTCATCAATTTTAATGTGGAGTAATGTACTTGAATCATGAAATGTGGTTTAATGTTTGTCCTTACAGCAAGGTCATCTGTTTGTATGGCCATAAAGCAGATTCTCAATTCAATGGTTTTTTTGTGAATATGGGACACCACACACACCTTACTGAATAACGGATATTGAGAATGTGATAAATCTTCTTGTTTAGGAGTTTCCTTCATTTGCATTATATTATACAAACTCTTCCTCCAATGGTCACTAAAAATAATCAATGTGCTGCAGAAATTGTGGTACATGGTTGTTCCCTCTCAGCAGGGAGATTCCGTTTGATGACTGCTATGTTTGTTCTACCATCGAGTGTGATTTTGGTCAATGGGAACCACCACTCCCAGCATTCTGACTACTGGAGTTATTAGCAAAGACTTCTTTCTTTTGGTAGGTATTTCTTTTGATTGATACCGTTATCACTTAGATTCATCAATTTCACTGTGGAGTAATGTATTTGAATCGTGAAATGAGGTTAAGTGTTTGTTTTTTGCAGCAGGGTCATCTGGTTGTATGGCCACAAGGCAGATTCTCCATTGAATGGGTTTTTATGCATATGAGACACCACACACACCTTACTGAATAACGGATGTTCAGAATGTGATGAATCTTCTTGTTTAGGTATCTCCTTCATATGCATTATATTATACAAACTCTTCGTCCAATTGTCACTAAAAATAATCAATGTGTTGCACAAATTGTGGTACATGGTTGTTCCCTCTCAGCAGGGAGATTCCATTTGATGACTGCTATGTTTGTTCTACCATCGAGTGTGATTTTGGTCAATGGGAACCACCACTCCCAGCATTCTGACTACTGGAGTTATTAGCAAAGACTTCTTTCTTTTGGTAGGTATTTCTTTTGATTGATACCGTTATCACTTAGATTCATCAATTTCACTGTGGAGTAATGTATTTGAATCGTGAAATGAGGTTAAGTGTTTGTTTTTTGCAGCAGGGTCATCTGGTTGTATGGCCACAAGGCAGATTCTCCATTGAATGGGTTTTTATGCATATGAGAAACCACACACACCTTACTGAATAACGGATGTTCAGAATGTGATGTATCTTCTTGTTTAGGTATCTCCTTCATATGCATTATATTATACAAACTCTTCGTCCAATGGTCACTAAATATAATCAATGTGTTGCACAAATTGTGGTACATGGTTGTTCCCTCTCAGCAGGGAGGATCCGTTGCAAGACTGCTATGTTTGATCTTCCATCAACTGTTATTTTATTGGATGGGAACCACCACCCCCGGCGTTCTGACTATTGGAGTTATTAGGAGAGACTCCTCCCTTTTGCTAGGGGCTTCTTTTGATTAATACCGTTATCACTGATATTCATCATTTTCACTGTGGAGTAATGTATTTGAATCGTGAACTGTGGATTAAACTTTGTTCCTTAAAGCAGGGTCATCTGTTTGTATGGCCATAAAGCAGATTCTCAATTCAATGGTTTTTTTGTGCATATGGGACACCACACACACATTACTGAATAACGGATATTCAGAATGTGATAATTCTTCTTGTTTAGGTATCTCCTTCATTTGCATTATATTATACAATCTCTTCTTCCAATTCTCACTAAAAATAATCAATGTGCTGCACAAATTGTGGTACATGATTGTTCCCTCTCAGCAGGGAGATTCCGTTTGATGACTGCTACGTTTGTTCTACCATCGAGTGTGATGTTGGTCAATGGGAACCACCACTCCCAGCATTCTGACTATTGGAGTTATTAGCAAAGATTTCTTTCTTTTGGTAGGTATTTCTTTTGATTGATACCGTTATCACTTAGATTAATCAATTTCACAGTGGAGTAATGTATTTGAATCGTGAAATGTGGTTAAGTGTTTGTTCTTTACAGCAGGGTCATCTGGTTGTATGGCCACAAGACAGATTCTCCATTGAATGGGTTTTTATGCATATGAGACACCACACACACCATACTGACTAACAGATGTTCAGAATGTGATAAATCTTCTTGTTTAGGTATCTCCTTCATTTGCATTATATTATACAAAGTCTTCTTCCATTGGTCACTAAAAGTAATCAATGTGCTGCACAAAATGTGGTACATGGTTGTTCCCTCTCAGCAGGGAGAATCCGTTTGATTACTGCTATGTTTGTTCTACCATCAAGCGTAATTTTGGTCAATGGGAACCACCACTCCCAGCATTCAGACTATTGGAGTTATTAGCAAAGACATCTTTCTTTTGGTAGGTGCTTCTTATGATTGATACCGTTATCACTTTTATTCATCAATTTCACAGTGGAGTAATGTATTTGAATCATGAATGTGGTTAAGTGTTTGTTCTTTACAGCAATGTCATTTGGTTGTATGGCCACAAGGCAGATTCTCCAGTGAATGGGTTTTTAAGAATATAAGACACCACAAACACCTTACTGATTAGCGGATGTTCAGAATGTGCTAAATCTTCTAGTTTAGGTATCTCCTTCATTTGCATTTTATTATACAAACTCTTCTTCCAATGGTCACTAAAAATAATCAATGTGCTGCACAAATTGAGGTACATGGCGGTTCACTCTCAGCAGGGAGATTTCGTTTGATGACTGCTATGTTTGTTCTACCACCGAGTGTAATTTTATTGGATGGGAACCACCACTCCCAGCGTTCTGACTATTGGAGTTATTAGGAAAGACTCCACCCTTTTGCTAGGTGCTTCTTTTGATCGATACCGTTATCACTTATATTCATCAATTGTAATGTGGAGTAATGTATTTGAATCGTGAAATATGGTTTAATGTTTGTTCCTTATAGCAAGGTCATCTGTTTGTATGGCCATAAAGTAGATTCTCCATTCAATGGTTTTTTTGTGCATATGGGACACCACACACTCCTTACTGAATAACGCATATTCAGAATGTGATAAATCTTCTTGTTTAGGTATCTCCTTCATTTGCATTATATTATACAAACTCTTCCTCCAATGGTCACTAAGAATAATCAATGTGCTGCACAAATTGTGGTACATGGCTGTTCTCTCTCAGCAGGGAGATTCCGATTGATGACTGCTATGTTTGTTCTACCATCGAGTGTGATTTTATTGGATGGGAACCACCACTCCCAGCCTTTTGACTATTGGAGTTATTAGGAAAGACTCCTCCCTTTTGCTAGGTGCTTCTTTTGATTGATACCGTTATCACTTATATTCATCAATTTCACTGTGGAGTAATGTATTTGAGTCGTGAAATGTGGTTTAATGTTTGTTCCTCACAGCAAGGTCATCTGTTTGTATGGCCATAAAGCAGATTCTCAATTCAATGGTTTTTTGGTGCATATGGGACACCACACACACCTTACTGAATAACGGATATTCAGAATGTGATAAAACTTCTTGTTTAGGTGGCTCCTTCATTTGCATTATATTATACAAACTCTTCTTCCAATGGTCACCAAAAATAATCAATGTGCTGCACAAATTGTGGTACATGGTTGTTCCCTCTCAGCAGGGAGATTCTGTTTGATGACTGCTATGTTTGTTCTACCATCGAGTGTGATTTTGGTCAATGGGAACCACCACTCCCAGCATTCTGACTATTGGAGTTATTAGCTAAGATTTCTTTCGTTTCGTAGGTATTTCTTTTGATTGACACCGTTATCACTTGGATTCATCAATTTCACAGTGGAGTAATGTATTTGATACGTGAAATGTGGTTAAGTGTTTGTTCTTTACAGCAGGGTCATCTGGTTGTATGGCCACAAGGCAGATTCTGCTTTGAATGGGTTTTTATGCATATGAGACCCCACACACACCTTACTGAATAACGGATGTTCAGAATGTGATAAATCTTCTTGTTTAGGTATCTCCTTCATATGCATTATATTATACAAACTCTTCGTCCAATTGTCACTAAAAATAATCAATGTGTTGCACAAATTGTGGTACATGGTTGTTCCCTCTCAGCAGGGAGATTCCATTTGATGACTGCTATGTTTGTTCTACCATCGAGTGTGATTTTGGTCAATGGGAACCACCACTCCCAGCATTCTGACTACTGGAGTTATTAGCAAAGACTTCTTTCTTTTGGTAGGTATTTCTTTTGATTGATACCGTTATCACTTAGATTCATCAATTTCACTGTGGAGTAATGTATTTGAATCGTGAAATGAGGTTAAGTGTTTGTTTTTTGCAGCAGGGTCATCTGGTTGTATGGCCACAAGGCAGATTCTCCATTGAATGGGTTTTTATGCATATGAGACACCACACACACCTTACTGAATAACGGATGTTCAGAATGTGATGAATCTTCTTGTTTAGGTATCTCCTTCATATGCATTATATTATACAAACTCTTCGTCCAATGGTCACTAAAAATAATCAATGTGTTGCACAAATTGTGGTACATGGTTGTTCCCTCTCAGCAGGGAGGATCCGTTGCAAGACTGCTATGTTTGATCTTCCATCAACTGTTATTTTATTGGATGGGAACCACCACCCCCGGCGTTCTGACTATTGGAGTTATTAGGAGAGACTCCTCCCTTTTGCTAGGGGCTTCTTTTGATTAATACCGTTATCACTGATATTCATCATTTTCACTGTGGAGTAATGTATTTGAATCGTGAACTGTGGATTAAACTTTGTTCCTTAAAGCAGGGTCATCTGTTTGTATGGCCATAAAGCAGATTCTCAATTCAATGGTTTTTTTGTGCATATGGGACACCACACACACATTACTGAATAACGGATATTCAGAATGTGATAATTCTTCTTGTTTAGGTATCTCCTTCATTTGCATTATATTATACAATCTCTTCTTCCAATTCTCACTAAAAATAATCAATGTGCTGCACAAATTGTGGTACATGATTGTTCCCTCTCAGCAGGGAGATTCCGTTTGATGACTGCTACGTTTGTTCTACCATCGAGTGTGATGTTGGTCAATGGGAACCACCACTCCCAGCATTCTGACTATTGGAGTTATTAGCAAAGATTTCTTTCTTTTGGTAGGTATTTCTTTTGATTGATACCGTTATCACTTAGATTAATCAATTTCACAGTGGAGTAATGTATTTGAATCGTGAAATGTGGTTAAGTGTTTGTTCTTTACAGCAGGGTCATCTGGTTGTATGGCCACAAGACAGATTCTCCATTGAATGGGTTTTTATGCATATGAGACACCACACACACCATACTGACTAAAAGATGTTCAGAATGTGATAAATCTTCTTGTTTAGGTATCTCCTTCATTTGCATTATATTATACAAAGTCTTCTTCCATTGGTCACTAAAAGTAATCAATGTGCTGCACAAAATGTGGTACATGGTTGTTCCCTCTCAGCAGGGAGAATCCGTTTGATTACTGCTATGTTTGTTCTACCATCAAGCGTAATTTTGGTCAATGGGAACCACCACTCCCAGCATTCAGACTATTGGAGTTATTAGCAAAGACATCTTTCTTTTGGTAGGTGCTTCTTATGATTGATACCGTTATCACTTTTATTCATCAATTTCACAGTGGAGTAATGTATTTGAATCATGAATGTGGTTAAGTGTTTGTTCTTTACAGCAATGTCATTTGGTTGTATGGCCACAAGGCAGATTCTCCAGTGAATGGGTTTTTAAGAATATAAGACACCACAAACACCTTACTGATTAGCGGATGTTCAGAATGTGCTAAATCTTCTAGTTTAGGTATCTCCTTCATTTGCATTTTATTATACAAACTCTTCTTCCAATGGTCACTAAAAATAATCAATGTGCTGCACAAATTGAGGTACATGGCGGTTCACTCTCAGCAGGGAGATTTCGTTTGATGACTGCTATGTTTGTTCTACCACCGAGTGTAATTTTATTGGATGGGAACCACCACTCCCAGCGTTCTGACTATTGGAGTTATTAGGAAAGACTCCACCCTTTTGCTAGGTGCTTCTTTTGATCGATACCGTTATCACTTATATTCATCAATTGTAATGTGGAGTAATGTATTTGAATCGTGAAATATGGTTTAATGTTTGTTCCTTATAGCAAGGTCATCTGTTTGTATGGCCATAAAGTAGATTCTCCATTCAATGGTTTTTTTGTGCATATGGGACACCACACACTCCTTACTGAATAACGCATATTCAGAATGTGATAAATCTTCTTGTTTAGGTATCTCCTTCATTTGCATTATATTATACAAACTCTTCCTCCAATGGTCACTAAGAATAATCAATGTGCTGCACAAATTGTGGTACATGGCTGTTCTCTCTCAGCAGGGAGATTCCGATTGATGACTGCTATGTTTGTTCTACCATCGAGTGTGATTTTATTGGATGGGAACCACCACTCCCAGCCTTTTGACTATTGGAGTTATTAGGAAAGACTCCTCCCTTTTGCTAGGTGCTTCTTTTGATTGATACCGTTATCACTTATATTCATCAATTTCACTGTGGAGTAATGTATTTGAGTCGTGAAATGTGGTTTAATGTTTGTTCCTCACAGCAAGGTCATCTGTTTGTATGGCCATAAAGCAGATTCTCAATTCAATGGTTTTTTGGTGCATATGGGACACCACACACACCTTACTGAATAACGGATATTCAGAATGTGATAAAACTTCTTGTTTAGGTGGCTCCTTCATTTGCATTATATTATACAAACTCTTCTTCCAATGGTCACCAAAAATAATCAATGTGCTGCACAAATTGTGGTACATGGTTGTTCCCTCTCAGCAGGGAGATTCTGTTTGATGACTGCTATGTTTGTTCTACCATCGTGTGTGATTTTGGTCAATGGGAACCACCACTCCCAGCATTCTGACTATTGGAGTTATTAGCTAAGATTTCTTTCGTTTCGTAGGTATTTCTTTTGATTGACACCATTATCACTTAGATTCATCAATTTCACAGTGGAGTAATGTATTTGATACGTGAAATGTGGTTAAGTGTTTGTTCTTTACAGCAGGGTCATCTGGTTGTATGGCCACAAGGCAGATTCTGCTTTGAATGGGTTTTTATGCATATGAGACCCCACACACACCTTACTGAATAACGGATGTTCAGAATGTGATAAATCTTCTTGTTTAGGTATCTCCTTCATTTGCATTATATTATACAAACTCTTCTCCCAATGGTCACTAAAAATAATCAATGTGCTGCACAAATTCTGGTACATGGTTGTTCCCTCTCAACAGGGAGATTCCGTTTGATGACAGCTATGTTTGTTCTACCATCGAGTGTGAGTTTGGTCAATGGGATCCACCACTCCCAGCATTCTGACTATTGGAGTTATTAGCAAAGACTTCTTTCTTTTTGTAGGTGCTTCTTTTGATTGATACCGTTATCACTTATATTCATCAATTTCACTGTGGTAAAATGTATTTGAATCATGAAATGCGGTTTATTGTTTGTTCTTTACAACAGGGTTATCTGAATGTATGGCCATCAAGCCGATTCTCCATTCAATGGTTTTTTTGTGCATATGGGACATCACACACAACTTACTGAATAACGGATGTTGAGAATGTGATAAATCTTCTTGTTTAGGTATCTCTTTCATTTGCATTATATTATACAAATTCTTCTTCCAATGGTCACTAAAAATAATCAATCTGCTGCACAAATTGTGGTACATGGTTGTTTCCTCTCAGCAGGGAGATTTCGTTTCATGACTGCTATGTTTGTTCTACCATCAAGTGTGATTTTATTTGATGGGAACCACCACTCCCAGCGTTCTGACTATTGGAGTTATTAGAAGAGACTCCTCCCTTTTCTAGGTGCTTCTTTTGATTAATACCGTTATAACTTATATTCATGAATTTCACTGTGGAGTAATGTATTTGAATCGTGAAATATGGTTTAATGTTTGTTCCTTGAAGCAGGGTCATCTGTTTGTATGGCCACAAGGCAGATTCTCCATTGAATGGGTTTTTATGCATATGAGACACCACACACACCTTACTGAATAACGGATGTTCAGAATGTGATAAATCTTCTTGTTTAGGTATCTCCTTCATTTGCATTATATTATACAAACTCTTCTTCCAATGGTCACTAAGAGTAATCAATGTGCTGCACAAATTGTGGTACATGGTTGTTCCCTCTCAGCAGGGAGATTCCGTTTGATGACTGCTGTGTTTGTTCTGCCATCGAGTGTGATTTTGGTCAATGGGAACCACCACTCCCAGCATTCTGACTATTGGAGTTATTAGCAAAGACTTCTTTCTCTTGGTAGGTGCTTCTTTTGATTGATACCGTTATCACTTATATTCATCAATTTCACAGTGGAGTAATGTATTTGAATCGTAAAATGTGGTTAAGTGTTTGTTCTTTACAGCAATGACAACTGGTTGTATGGCCACAAGGCAGATTCTCCATTGAATGGGTTTTTATGCATATGAGACACCACACACACCTTACTGAATAACGGATGTTGAAAATGTGATAAATCTTCTTGTTTAGGTATCTCCTTCATTTGCATTATATTATACAAACTCTTCTTCCAATGGTCACTAAAAATAATCAATGTGCTGCACAAATTGTGGTACATGGTTGTTCCCTCTCAGCAGGGAGATTCCGTTTGATGACTGCTATGTTTGTTCTGCCATCGAGTGTGATTTTGGTCAATGGGAACCACCACTCCCAGCATTCTGACTATTGGAGTAATTAGCAAAGACTTCTTTCTTTTGGTAGGTGCTTCTTTTGATTGATACCATTATCACTTAGATTCACTAATTTCACAGTGGAGTAATGTATTTGAATCGTGAAATGTGGTTAAGTGTTTGTTCTTTACAGCAGGGTCATCTGGTTGTATGGCCACAAGGCAGATTCCCCATTGAATGGGTTTTTATGCATATGAGACACCACACACACCTTACTGAATAACAGATGTTCAGAATGTGATAAATCTTCTTGTTTAGGTATCTCCTTCATTTGCATTATATTATACAAAGTCTTCTTCCAATGGTCACTAAAAGTAATCAATGTGCTGCACAAAATGTGGTACATGGTTGTTCCCTCTCAGCAGGGAGATTCCGTTTGATGACTGCTATGCTTGTTCTACCATCGAGTGTGATTTTGTTCGATGGGAACCACCACTCCCAGCATTCTGACTATTGGAGTTATTAGGAAAGACTTACTTTCTTTTGCTAGGTGCTTCTTTCGATTGATACTGTTATCACTTATACTCATCAATTTCACTGTGGGGTAATGTATTTGAATTGTGAAATATGGTTAAGTGTTTGTTCTTTACAGCAGGGTCATCTGTTTTGTATGGCCATAAAGTAGATTCTCCATTCAATGGTTTTTTTTTTTTTTTTTTTGTGCGTATGGGACACCGCACACACCTTACTGAATAAGGGATGTTCCGAATGTGATAAATCTTCTTGTTTAGGTATCTCCTTCATTTGCATTATATTATACAAACTCTTCTTCCAATGGTCACTAAAAATAATCAATGGGCTGCACAAATTGTTGTACATGGTTGTTCCCTCTCAGCAGGGAGATTCCATTTGATGACTGCTATGCTTGTTCTACCATCAAGTGTGATTTTATTAGATGGGATCCACCACTCCCAGCGTTCTGACCGTTGGTGTTATTAGGAGACACTCCTCCCTTTTGCTAGGTGCTTCTTTTGATTAATACCGTTATCACTTATAGTCATCAATTTCACTGTGGAGTAATGTATTTGAATTGTGAAATGTGGTTTAATGTTTGTTCCTTAAAGCAGGGTCATCTGTTTGTATGGCCATAAAGCAGATTCTCCATTCAATGGTTTTTTTGTGCATATGGGACACCACACACACCTTACTGAATAACGGATGTTCAGAATGTATAAATCTTCATGTTTGCGTACTCCTTCATTTGCATTATATTATACAAACTCTTCTTCCAATTGTCACTAATAATAATCAATGTGCTGCACAAATTGTGGTACAAGGTTGTTCCCTCTCAGCAGGGAGATTCCATTTGAAGACTGCTATGCTTGTTCTGCCATCCAGTGTGATTTTGGTCAATGGGAACCACCAGTCCCAGCATTCTGACTATTGGAGTTATTGGCAATGGCTTCTTTCTTTTGGTAGGTGCTTCTTTTGTTTGATACCGTTATCACTTATATTCATCAATTTCACAGTGGAGTAATGTATTTGAATCGTTAAATGTGGTTTAGTGTTTGTTCTTTACAGCAGGGTAATCTGGTTGTATGGCCACAAAGCAAATTCTCCATTGAATGGGATTTTATGCATATGAGACACCACACACACCTTACTGAATAACGGATGTTCAGAATGTGATAAATCTTCTTGTTTAGGTATCTCCTTCATTTGCATTATATTATAAAAACTCTTCTTCCAATGGTCACTAAAAATAATCAATGTGCTGCACAAATTGTGGTACATGGTTGTTCCCTCTCAGCAGGGAGATTCCGTTTGATGACTGCTATGTTTGTTCTACCATCGAGTGTGATTTTGGTCAATGGGAACCACCACTCCCAGCATTCTGACTATTGGAGTTATTAGCAAAGACTTGTTTCTTTTGGTACGTGCTTCTTTTGATTGATACCATTATCACTTATATTCATCAATTTCACTGTGGAGTAATGTATTTGAATTGTGAAATGTGGTTTAATGTTTGTTCCTTAAAGCAGGGTCATCTGTTTGTATGGCCATAAAGCAGATTCTCCATTCATTGGTTTTTTTGTGCATATGGGACACCACACACACCTTACTGAATAACGCATGTTGAGAATGTGATAAATCTTCTTGTTCAGGTATCTCCTTCATTTGCATTATATTATACAAACTCTTCTTCCGATGGTCACTAAAAGTAATCAATGGGCTGCACAAATTGTTGTACATGGTTGTTCCCTCTCAGCAGGGAGATTCCATTTGATGACTGCTATGTTTGTTCTACCATCAAGTGTGATTTTATTGGATGGGAACCACCACTCCCAGCGTTCTGACTGATGGTGTAATTAGGAGACTCTCCTCCCTTTTGCTAGGTGCTCCTTTTGATTAATACCGTTATCACTTATATTCATCAGTTTCACTGTGGAGTAATGTATTTGAATTGTGAAATGTGGTTTAATGTTTGTTCCTTAAAGCAGGGTCATCTGTTTGTATGGCCACAAAGCAGATTCTCCATTCAATGGTTTTTTTGTGCATATGGGACACCACACACACCTTACTGAATAACAGATGTTCAGAATGTAATATATCTTCATGTTTAGGTACTCCTTCATTTGCATTATATTATACAAACTCTTCTTCCAATGGTCACTAAAAATAATCAATGTGCTGCACAACTTGTGGTGCATGCTTGTTCCCTCTCTGCAGGGAGATTCCGTTTGAAGACTGCTATGTTTGTTCTACCATCAAGTGTGATTTTGGTCAATGGGAACCACCACTCCCAGCATTCTGACTATTGGAGTTAATAGCAAAGACTTCTTTCCTATTGTAGGTTCTTCTTTTGATTGATACCATTATCACTTATATTCATCAATTTCACAGTGGAGTAATATATTTGAATCGTGAAATGTGGTTAAGTGTTTGTTATTTACTGCAGGGTCATCTGGTTGTATGGCCACAAGGCAGATTCTCCATTGAATGGGTTTTTATGCATATGAGACACCACACACACCTTACTGAATAACGGATGTTCAGAATGTGATAAATCTTCTTGTTTAGGTATCTCCTTCATTTGCATTATATTATACAAACTCTTCTTCCAATGGTCACTAAAAATAATCAATGTGCTGCACAAATTGTGGTACATGGTTGTTCCCTCACAGCAGGAAGATTCTGTTTGATGACTGCTATGTTTGTTCTACCATCAAGTGTGATTTTATTGGACGGGAACCACCACTCCCAGCGTTCTGACTATTGGAGTTATTAGGAAAGACTCCTCCCTTTTGCTACGTGCTTCTCTTGATTGATACCGTTATCACTTATATTCATCAATTTCACTGTGGAGTAATGTATTTGAATCGTGAAATGTGGTTTAATGTTTGTTCCTTACAGCAGGGTTATCTGTTTGCATGTCCATAAAGCAGATTCTCCATTCAATGGTTTTTTTGTGAATATGGCACACCACACACACCTTACCGAATAACGTATATTCACAATGTGATAAATCTTCTTGTTTAGGTATCTCCTTCATTTGCATTATATCATACAAACTCTTCTTATAATGGTCACAAAAAATAATCAATGTGCTGCACAAATTGTGGTACATGGTATTTCCCTCTCAGCAGGGAGATTCAGTTTGATGACTGCTATGTTTGTTCTACCATCAAGTGTGATTTTATTGGATGGGAACCACCACTCCCAGCTTTCTGACTATTGGAGTTATTAGGAGAGACTCCTTCCTTTTGCTAGGTGCTTCTTTTGATTAATACCGTTATCACTTATATTCATTAATTTCCCTATAAAGTAATGTACTTGAATCGTGAAATGTGGTTTAATGTTTGTTCCTTAAAGCAGGGTCATCTGTTTGTATGGCCATAAAGCAGATTCTCCATTCAATGGTTCTTTTGTGCATATGGGACACCACACACACCTTACTGAATAATGGATGTTCAGAATGTGATAAATCTTCTTGTTTCGGTATCTCCTTCATTTGCATTATATTATACAAACTCTTCTTCCAATGGTCTCTAAATATAATCAATGTGCTGCACAAATCTTGGTACACGGGTTGTTCCCTCTCAGCAGGGAGATTCCGTTTGATGACTGCTATGTTTGTTCTAAGATCGAGTGTGATTTTGTTGGATGGGAACCACCACTGCCAGCATTCTGACTATTGGAGCTATTAGGAAAGACTCCTCCTTTTTGCTAGGTGCTTCTTTTGATTAATACCGTTATCACTTATATTCATCAATTTCACTGTGGAGTAATGTATTTGAATCGTGAAATGTGGTTTAATGTTTGTTCCATACAGCCCGGTCATCTGTTTGTATGGCCATAAAGCAGATTCTCAATTCAATGTTTTTTTTTTTTGTGCATATGGGACACCGCACACACCTTACTGAATAACGGATGTTCAGAATGTGATGAATCTTCTTGTTTAGGTATCTCCTTCATTTGCATTATATTATACAAACTCTTCTTCCAATGGTCACTAAAAATAATCAATGTGCTGCACAAATTGTGGTACATGGTTGTTCCCTCTCAGCAGGGAGATTTCGTTTGATGACTGCTATGTTTGTTCTACCATCGAGTGTGATTTTGTTGGATGGGAACCACCACTCCCAGCAATCTGACTATTGGAGATATTAGGAAAGACTTCTTTCTTTTGCTATGTGCTTGTTTTGATTGATACTATTATCACATATATTCATCAATTTCACTGTGGAGTATTGTATTTGAATCGTGAAATGTGGTTAAGTGTTAATTCTGTATAGCAGGGTCATCTGGTTGTATGGCCACAAGGCAGATAATCCATTGAATGGGTTTTTATGCATATGAGACACCACACACACCTTACTGAGTTACGGATGTTCAGAATGTGATAAATCTTCTTGTTTAGGTATCTCCTTCATTTGCATTATATTATACAAACTCTCCTTCCAATGGTCACTAAAAGTAATCAATGTGCTGCACAAATTGTGGTACATGGTTGTTCCCTCTCAGCAGGGAGATTCTGTTTGATGACTGCTATGTTTGTTTTACCATCGAGTGTGATTTTGGTCAATGGGAACCACCACTCCCAGAATTCTGACTATTGGAGTTATTAGAAAAGACTTCTTTCTTTTGGTAGGTCTTTCTTTTGATTCATACCGTTATCACTTATATTCATCAATTTCACAGTGGAGTAATGTATTTGAATCAAGAAATGTGGTTAAGTGATTGTTCTTTACAGCAGGGTCATCTGGTTGTATGGCCACAAGGCAGATTCTCCATTGAATGGGTTTTTATGCATATGAGACACCACACACACCTTACTGAGTAAAGGATGTTCAGAATGTGATAAATCTTCTTGTTTAGCTATGTTCTTCATTTGCATTATGTTACACAAACTCTTCTTCCAATGGTCACTAAAAATAATCAATGTGCTGCACAAATCTTGGTACATGGTTGTTCCCTCTCAGCAGGGAGATACCGTTTGATGACTGCTATGTATGTTCTACCATCGAGTGTGATTTTGTTGGATGGGAACCACCACTCCCAGCATTGTGACTATTGGAGATATCAGGAAAGACTTCTTTCTTTTGCTAGTTGCTTCTTTTGATTGATTCCGTTATCACTTATATTTATCAATTTCACTGTGGAGTAATGTATTTGAATCACGAAATGTGGTTTAATGTTTGTTCCTCACAGCAGAGTCATCTGTTTGTATGGCCATAAAGCAGATTCTCCATTCAGTGGTTTTTTTGTGCATATGGGACACCACACACACCTTACTGAATAATGGATGTTCAGAATGTGATAAATCTTCTTGTTTAGGTATCTCCTTCATTTGCAATATATTATACAAACTCTTCTTCCGATGGTCACTAAAAATAATCAATGTGCTGCACAAATTGTGGTACATGGTTGTTCCCTCTCAGCAGGGAGATTCCGTTTGATGACTGCTATGTTTGTTCTACCATCGAGTGTGATATTGTTGGATGGAAACCACCACTCCCAGCATTCTGACCATTGGAGATATTAGGAAAGACTTCTTTCTTTTGCTAGGTACTTCTTTCGATTGATACCGTTATCACTTATCATCATCAATTTCACTGTGGAGTAATGTATTTGAATCGTGAAATGTGGTTAAGTGTTTGTTCTTTACAGCACGGTCATCTGGTTGTATGGCCACAAGGCAGATTCTCCAATGAATGGGTTTTTATGCATATGAGACACCACACACATCTTACTGAATAACAGATGTTCAGAATGTGATAAATCTTCTTGTTTAGGTATCTCTTTCATTTGCATTATTTTATACAAACACTTCTTCCAATGGTCACTAAAAATAATCAATGTGCTGCACAAATTGTGGTACATGGTTGTTCCCTCTCAGCAGGGAAATTCCGTTTCATGGCTGCTTTGTTTGTTCTACCATCGAGTGTGATTTTATTGGATGGGAACCACCACTTCCAGCGTTCTGACTATTGGAGTTATTGGGAAAGACACCTCCCTTTTGCTAGGTGCTACTTTTGATTAATACCGTTATCACTTATATTCATCAATTTTACTGTGGAGTAATGTATTTGAATCGTGAAATGTGGTTTAATGTTTGTTCCTTACAACAGGGTCATCTGTTAGTATGGCCATAAAGCAGATTCTCCATTCAATGGTTTTTTTGTGCATATGGGACACCACACACACCTTACTGAATAACGGATGTTCAGAATGTGATAAATCCTCTAGTTTAGCTTCTGTTCTTCATTTGCATTATATTATACAAACTCTTCTTCCAGTGGTCACTAAAAATAATCAATGTGCTGCACAAATTGTGGTACATGGTTGTTCCCTCTCAGCAGGGAGATTCCGTTTGATGATTGCTATGTTTGTTTACCATCGAGTGTGATTTTGTTGGATGGGAACCACCACTCCCAGCATTCTGACTATTGGAGATATTAGGAAAGACTTCTTTCTTTTGCTAGGTTCTTCTTTCGATTGATACCTTTATCACTTATATTCATCAATTTCACTGTGGAGTAATGTATTTTAACTGTGAAATGTGGTTAAGTGTTTGTTCTTTACAGCAGCGTCATCTGGTTGTATGGCCACAAGGCAGATTCTCCATTGAATGTTTTTTAATGCACATGAGACACCACACGCACCTTACTGAATAACAGATGTTCAGAATGTGATAAATCTTCTTATTTAGGTATCTCCTTCATTTGGATTATATTATACAAAGTCTTCTTCCAATGGTCACTAAAAATAATCAATGTGCTGCACAAATTGTGGTACATGGTTGTTCCCTCTCAGCAGGGAGATTCTGTTTGATGACTGCTATGTTTGTTCTACCATCGAGTGTGATTTCGGTCAATGGGAACCACCACTCCCAGCATTCTGACTATTGGAGTTACTAGCAAAGACTTCTTTCTTTTTGTAGGTGCTTCTTTTGATTGATACCGTTATCACTTATATTCATCAATTTCACTGTGGTATAATGTATTTGAATCATGAAATGTGGTTTAATGTTTGTTCTTTACAATAGGGTCATCTGAATGTATGGCCATAAAGCCGATTCTCCATTCAATGGTTTTTTTGTGCATATGGGACATCACACACAACTTACTCAATAACGGATGTTGAGAATGTGATAAATCTTCTTGTTTAGGTATCTCTTTCATTTGCATTATATTATACAAATTCTTCTTCCATTGGTCACTAAAAATAATCAATGTGCTGCACAAATTGTGGTACATGGTTGTTTCCTCTCAGCAGGGAGATTCCTTTTCATGACTGCTATGTTTGTTCTACCATCAAGTGTGATTTTATTTGATGGGAACCACCACTCCCAGCGTTCTGACTATTGGAGTTATTAGGAGAGACTCCTCCCTTTTCTAGGTGCTTCTTTTGATTAATACCGTTATCACTTATATTCATGAATTCCACTGTGGAGTAATGAATTTGAATCGTGAAATATGGTTTCATGTTTGTTCCTTGAAGCAGGGTCATCTGTTTGTATGGCCATAAAGCAGATTCTCCATTCAATGGTTTTTTTGTGCATATGGGACACCATACACACCTTACTGAATAACGGATATTCAGAATGTGATAAATCTTCTTGTTTAGGTATCTCCTTCATTTGCATTATGTTATACAAACTCTTCTTCCAATGGTCACTAAAAATAATCGATGTGCTGCACAAATTTTGGTACATGGCTGTTCCCTCTCAGCAGGGAGATTCCGTTTGATGACTGCTATGTTTGTTCTACCACCGAGTGTGATTTTATTGGATGGGAACCACCACTCCCAGCGTTCTGACTATTGGAGTTATTAGGAAAGACTCCACACTTTTGCTAGGTGCTTCTTTTGATTGATACCGTTATCACTTATATTCATCAATTTCACAGTGGAGTAATGTATTTGAATCGTGAAATGTGGTTAAGTGTTTGTTCTCTACAGCAGGGTCATCTGGATGTATGGCCACAAGGCAGATTCTCCATTGAATGGGTTTTTATGCATATGAGACACCACACACACCTTACTGAATAACGGATGTTCAGAATGTGATAAATCTTCTTGTTTAGGTATCTCCTTCATTTGCATTATATTATACAAACTCTTCTTCCAATGGTCACTAAAAATAATCAATGTGCTGCACAAATTGTGGTACTTGGTTGTTCCCTCTCAGCAGGGAGATTCCGTTTGATGACTGCTATGTTTGTTCTACCATCGAGTGTGATTTTGGTCAATGGGAACCACCACTCCCAGCATTCTGACTATTGGAGTTATTAGCAAAGACTTCTTTCTCTTGGTAGGTGCTTCTTTTGATTGATACCGTTATCACTTATATTCATCAATTTCACAGTGGAGTAATGTATTTAATCGTGAAATGTGGTTAAGTGTTTGTTCTTTACAGCAGGGTCATCTGGTTGTATGGCCACAAGGCAGATTCTCCATTGAATGGGTTTTTATGCATATGAGACACCACACGCACCTTACTGAATAACGGATGTTCAAAATATGATAAATCTTCTTGTTTAGGTATCTCCTTCATTTGCATTATATTATACAAACTCATCTTCCAATGGTCACTAAAAATAATCAATGTGCTGCACAAATTGTGGTACATGGTTGTTCCCTCTCAGCAGGGAGATTCCGTTTGATGACTGCTATGTTTGTTCTGCCATCGAGTGTGATTTTGGTCAATGGGAACCACCACTCCCAGCATTCTGACTATTGGAGTTATTAGCAAAGACTTCTTTCTTTTGGTAGGTGCTTCTTTTGATTGATACCGTTATCACTTAGATTCGTCAATTTCACAGTGGAGTAATGTATTTGAATCGTGAAATGTGGTTAAGTGTTTGTTCTTTACAGCAGGGTCATCTGGTTGTATGGCCACAAGGCGGATTCTCCATTGAATGGGTTTTTATGCATATGAGACACCACACACACCTTACTGAATAACGGATCTTCAGAATGTGATAAATCTTCTTGTTTAGGTATCTCCTTCATTTGCATTATATTATACAAAGTCTTCTTCCAATGGTCACTAAAAGTAATCAATGTGCTGCACAAAATGTGGTACATGGTTGTTCCCTCTCAGCAGGGAGAATCCATTTGATGACTGCTATGTTTGTTCTACCATCAAGTGAAATTTTGGTCAATGGGAACCACCACTCCCAGCATTCTGACTATTGGAGTTATTAGCAAAGACTTCTTTCTTTTGGTAGGTGCTTCTTTTAATTGATACCGGTATCACTTATATTCATCAATTTCACAGTGGAGTAATATATTTGAATCGTGAAATGTGGTTAAGTGTTTGTTCTTTACAGCAGGGTGATCTGGTTGTATGGCCACAACTCAGATTCTTTATTGAATGGGTTTTTATGCATATGAGACACCACACACACCTTACTGAATAACGCATGTTCAGAATGTGATAAATCTTCTTGTTTAGGTATCTCCTTCATTTGCATTATATTATACAAAGTCTTCTTCCAATGGTCACTAAAAGTAATCAATGTGCTGCACAAAATGTGGTACATGGTTGTTCCCTCTCAGCAGGGAGAATCCATTTGATGACTGCTATGTTTGTTCTACCATCAAGTGAAATTTTGGTCAATGGGAACCACCACTCCCAGCATTCTGACTATTGGAGTTATTAGCAAAGACTTCTTTCTTTTGGTAGATGCTTCTATTAATTGATACCGGTATCACTTATATTCATCAATTTCACAGTGGAGTAATATATTTGAATCGTGAAATGTGGTTAAGTGTTTGTTCTTTACAGCAGGGTCATCTGGTTGTATGGCCACAAGGCAGATTCTTTATTGAATGGGTTTTTATGCATATGAGACACCACACACACCTTACTGAATAACGGATGTTCAGAATGTGATAAATCTTCTTGTTTAGGTATCTCCTTCATTTGCATTATATTATACAAAGTCTTCTTCCAATGGTCACTAAAAGTAATCAATGTGCTGCACAAAATGTGGTACATGGTTGTTCCCTCTCAGCTGGGAGAATCCATTTGATGACTGCTATGTTTGTTCTACCATCAAGTGAAATTTTGGTCAATGGGAACCACCACTCCCAGCATTCTGACTATTGGAGTTATTAGCAAAGACTTCTTTCTTTTGGTAGGTGCTTCTTTTAATTGATACCGGTATCACTTACATTCATCAATTTCACAGTGGAGTAATATATTTGAATCGTGAAATGTGGTTAAGTGTTTGTTCTTTACAGCAGGGTCATCTGGTTGTATGGCCACAAGGCAGATTCTCCACTGAATGGGTTTTTATGCATATGAGACACCACACACACCTTACTGAATAACGGATGTACAGAATGTGATAAATCTTCTTGTTTAGGTATCTCCTTCATTTGCATTATATTATACAAACTCTTCTTCCAATGGTCACTAAAAATAATCAATGTGCAGCACAAATTGTGGTACATTGTTGTTCCCTCTCAGCAGGGAGATTCCGTTTGATGACTGCTATGCTTGTTCTACCATCGAGTGTGATTTTGTTCGATGGGAACCACCACTCCCAGCATTCTGACTATTGGAGTTATTAGGAAAGACTTACTTTCTTTTGCTAGGCGCTTCTTTCGATTGATAATGTTACCACTTATATTCATCAATTTCACTGTGGGGTAATGTATTTGAATTGTGAAATATGATTAAGTGTTTGTTCTTTACAGCAGGGTCATCTGTTTTGTATGGCCATAAAGTAGATTCTCCATTCAATGGTTTTTTTTTTTTTTTTTTTTTTTTGTGCGTATGGGACACCGCACACACCTTACTGAATAAGGGACGTTCAGAATGTGATAAATCTTCTTGTTTAGGTATCTCCTTCATTTGCATTATATTATACAAACTCTTCTTCCAATGGTCACTAAAAATATTCAATGGGCTGCACAAATTCTTGTACATGGTTGTTCCCTCTCAGCAGGGAAATTCCATTTGATGACTGCTATGTTTGTTCTACCATCAAGTGTGATTTTATTAGATGGGATCCACCACTCCCAGCGTTCTGACTGTTGGTGTTATTAGGAGACACTCCTCCCTTTTGCTAGGTGCTTCTTTTGATTAATACCGTTATCACTTATATTCATCAATTTCACTGTGGAGTAATGTATTTGAATTGTGAAATGTGGTTTAATGTTTGTTCCTTAAAGCAGGGTCGTCTGTTTGTATGGCCATAAAGCAGATTCTCCATTCAATGGTTTTTTTGGGCATATGGGACACCACACACACCTTACTGAATAACAGATGTTCAGAATGTATAAATCTTCATGTTTAGGTACTCCTTCATTTGCATTGTATTATACAAACTCTTCTTCCAATTGTCACTAATAATAATCAATGTGCTGCACAAATTGTGGGACAAGGTTGTTCCCTCTCAGCAGGGAGATTCCTTTTGATGACAGCTATGTTTGTTCTACCATCGAGTGTGATTCTGGTCAATGGGAACCACCACTCCCAGCATTCTGACTATTGGAGTTATTAGCAAAGACTTCTTACCACTCCCAGCATTCTGACTATTGGAGTTATTAGCAAAGACTTCTTTCTTTTGGTACGTGCTTCTTTTGATTGATACCATTATCACTTATATTCATCAATTTCACTGTGGAGTAATGTATTTGAATCGTGAAATGTGGTTTAATGTTTGTATCTTACAGGACGGTCATCTGTTTGTAAGGCCACAAGGCAGATTCTCCATTCAATGGGTTTTTTGTGCATATGGGACACCACACACACCTTACTGAATAACGCATGTTGAGAATGTGATAAATCTTCTTGTTCAGGTATCTCCTTCATTTGCATTATATTATACAAACTCTTCTTCCGATGGTCACTAAAAATAATCAATGTGCTGCACAAATTGTGGTACATGGTTGTTCCCTCTCAGCAGGGAGGTTCCATTTGAAGACTGCTATGCCTGTTCTGCCATCGAGTGTGATTTTGGTCAATGGGAACCACCAGTCCCAGCATTCTGACTATTGGAGTTATTGGCAAAGACTTCTTTCTTTTGGTAGGTGCTTCTTTTGTTTGATACCGTTATCACTTATATTTATCAATTTCACAGTGGAGTAATGTATTTCAATCGTGAAATGTGGTTTAGTGTTTGTTCTTTACAGCAGGGTCATCTGGTTGTATGGCCACAAGGCAAATTGTCCATTGAATGGGATTTTGTGCATATGAGACACCACACACACTTTACTGAATAACGGAGTTCAGAATGTGATAAATCTTCTTGTTTAGGTATCTCCTTCATTTGCATTATATTATACAAAATCTTCTTCCAATGGTCACTAAAAATGTGCTGCACGAATTGTGGTACATGGTTGTTCCCTCTCAGCAGGGAGATTCCATTTGATGACTGCTATGTTTGTTCTACCATCAAGTGTGATTTTGGTCAATGGGAACCACCAATCCCAGCATTCTGTCTATTGGAGTTATTAGCAAAGACATCTTTCTTTTGGTAGGTGCTACTTATGACTGATACCGTTATCACTTATATTCATCAATTTCACTGTGGAGTAATGTATTTGAATCATGAAATGTTTTTAAGTGTTTGTTCTTTACAGCAGGGTCATCTGCTTTTATGGCCAAAAGGCAGATTCTCCATTGATTGGGTTTTTTGCATATGAGACAAAACACACACCTTACTGAATAATGGATGTTCAGAATGTGATAAATCTTCTTGTTTAGGTATCTCCTTCATTTGCATTATATTATACAAAATCTTCTTCCAATGGTCACTAAAAATGTGCTGCACGAATTGTGGTACATGGTTGTTCCCTCTCAGCAGGGAGATTCCATTTGATGACTGCTATGTTTGTTCTACCATCAAGTGTGATTTTTTTCAATGGGAACCACCAATCCCAGCATTCTGTCTATTGGAGTTATTAGCAAAGACATCTTTCTTTTGGTAGGTGCTACTTATGACTGATACCGTTATCACTTATGTTCATCAATTTCACTGTGGAGTAATGTATTTGAATCGTGAAATGTGGTTAAGTGATTGTTCTTTACAGCAGGGTCATCTGGTTGTATGGCCACAAGGCAGATTCTCCATTGAATGGGTTTTTATGCATATGAGACACCACTCACACCTTACTGAATAACGGATGTTCAGAATGTGATAAATCTTCTTGTTTAGGTATCTCCTTCATTTGCATTATATTATACAAACTCTTCTTCCAATGGTCACTAAAAATAATCAATGTGCTGCACAAATTGTAGTACATGGTTGTTCCCTCTCAGCAGGGAGATTCCGTTTGATGACTGCTATGTTTGTTCTACCATCAAGTGTGATTTTATTGGATGGGAACCACCACTCCCAGCTTTCTGACTATTGGAGTTGTTAGGAGAGACTCCTTCCTTTTGCTAGGTGCTTCTTTTGATTAATACCGTTATCACTTATATTCATTAATTTCTTTATAAAGTAATGTATTTGAATCGTGAAATGTGGTTTAATGTTTGTTCCTTAAAGCAGGGTCATCTGTTTGTATGGCCATAAAGCAGATTCTCCATTCAATGGTTTTTTTGTCCATATGGGACACCACACACACCTTACTGAATAACGGATGTTCAGAATGTGATAAATATTCTTGTTTCGGTATCTCCTTCATTTGCATTATATTATACAAACTCTTCTTCCAATGGTCTCTAAATATAATCAATGTGCTGCACAAATCTTGGTACACGGGTTGTTCCCTCGCAGCAGGGAGATTCAGTTTGATGACTGCTATGTTTGTTCTACCATCGAGTGTGATTTTGTTGGATGGGAACCACCACTGCCAGCATTCTGACTATTGGAGCTATTAGGAAAGACTCCTCCCTTTTGCTAGGTGCTTCTTTTGATTAATACCGTTATCACTTATATTCAACAATTTCACTGTGGAGTAATGTATTTGAATCGTGAAATGTGGTTTAATGTTTGTTCCATACAGCCCGGTCATCTGTTTGTATGGCCATAAAGCAGATTCTCAATTCAATGTTGTTTTTTTTTGTGCGTATGGGACACTGCACACACCTTACTGAATAACGGATGTTCAGAATGTGATGAATCTTCTTGTTTAGGTATATCCTTCATTTGCATTATATTATACAAACTCTTCTTCCAATGGTCACTAAAAATAATCAATGTGCTGCACAAATTGTGGTACATGGTTGTTCCCTCTCAGCAGGGAGATTTCGTTTGATGACTGCTATGTTTGTTCTACCATAGAGTGTGATTTTGTTGGATGGGAACCACCACTCCCAGCATTCTGACTATTGGAGATATTAGGAAAGACTTCTTTCTTTTGCTATGTGCTTGTTTTGATTGATACTATTATCACATATATTCATCGATTTCACTGTGGAGTATTGTATTTGAATCGTGAAATGTGGTTAAGTGTTAATTCTGTATAGCAGGGTCATCTGGTTGTATGGCCACAAGGCAGATAATCCATTGAATGGGTTTTTATGCATATGAGATACCACACACATCTTACTGAATAACGGATGTTCAGAATGTGATAAATCTTCTAGTTTTGGCATCTCCTTAAATTGCATTATATTATAGAAACTCTTCTTCCAATGGTCACTAAAAATAATCAATGTGCTGCACAAATTGTGGTACATGGTTGTTCCCTCTCAGCAGGGAGATTCCGTTTGATGACTGCTATGTTTGTTCTACCATCGAGTGTGATTTTGTTGGATGGGAACCGCCACTCCCAGCAATCTTACTATTGCAGATATTAAGAAAGACTTCTTTCTTTTGCTAGGTGCTTCTTTTGATTGATACCGTTATCACTTATATTCATCAATTTCACTGTGGAGTAATGTATTTGAATCGTGAAATGTGGTTAAGTGTTTGTTCTGTACAGCAGGGCCATCTGGTTGTATGGCCACAAGGCAGATAATCCATTGAATGGGTTTTTATGCATATGAGACACCACACACACCTTACTGAATAACGGATGTTCAGAATGTGATAAATCTTCTTGTTTAGGTATCTCCTTCATTTGCATTATATTATACAAACTCTCCTTCCAATTGTCACTAAAAGTAATCAATGTGCTGCACAAATTGTGGTACATGGTTGTTCCCTCTCAGCAGGGAGATTCTGTTTGATGACTGCTATGTTTGTTTCACCATCGAGTGTGATTTTATTGGATGGGAACCACCACTCCCAGCGTTCTGACTATTGGAGTTATTAGGAAAGACTCCTCCGTTTTGCTAGGTGCTTCTTTTGATTGATACCGTTATCACTTATATTCATCAATTTCACTGTGGAGTAATGTATTTGAATCGTGAAATGTGGTTTAATGTTTGTTCCTTACAGCAGGGTCATCTGTTTGTATGGCCATAAAGCAGATTCTCCATTCAATGGTTTTTGGTGCATATGGGACACCACACACACCTTACTGAATAACGGATACTCAGAATGTGATAAATCTTCTTGTTTAGGTATCTCCTTCATTTGCATTATATTATACAAACTCTTCTTCCAATGGTCACTAAAAGTAATCAATGTGCTGCACAAATTGTGGTACATGGTTGTTCCCTCTCAGCAGGGAGAACCTGTTTGATGACTGCTATGTTTGTTTTACCATCGAGTGTGATTTTGGTCAATGGGAACCACCTGTCCCAGAATTCTGACTATTGGAGTTATTAGAAAAGACTTCTTTCTTTTGGTAGGTCTTTCTTTTGATTCATACCGTTATCACTTATATTCATTAATTTCACAGTGGAGTAATGTATTTGAATCAAGAAATGTGGTTAAGTGTTTGTTCTTTACAGCAGGGTCTTCTGGTTGTATGGCCACAAGGCAGATTCTCCATTGAATGGGTTTTTATGCATATGAGACACCACACACACCTTACTGAGTAAAGGATGTTCAGAATGTGATAAATCTTCTTGTTTAGCTATGTTCTTCATTTGCATTATGTTACACAAACTCTTCTTCCAATGGTCACTAAAAATAATCAATGTGCTGCACAAATCTTGGTACATGGTTGTTCCCTCTCAGCAGGGAGATACCGTTTGATGACTGCTATGTATGTTCTACCATCGAGTGTGATTTTGTTGGATGGGAACCACCACTCCCAGCATTGTGACTATTGGAGATATCAGGAAAGACTTCTTTCTTTTGCTAGTTGCTTCTTTTGATTGATTCCGTTATCACTTATATTTATCAATTTCACTGTGGAGTAATGTATTTGAATCACGAAATGTGGTTTAATGTTTGTTCCTCACAGCAGAGTCATCTGTTTGTATGGCCATAAAGCAGATTCTCCATTCAGTGGTTTTTTTGTGCATATGGGACACCACACACACCTTACTGAATAATGGATGTTCAGAATGTGATAAATCTTCTTGTTTAGGTATCTCTTTCATTTGCATTATTTTATACAAACACTTCTTCCAATGGTCACTAAAAATAATCAATGTGCTGCACAAATTGTGGTACATGGTTGTTCCCTCTCAGCAGGGAAATTCTGTTTCATGGCTGCTGTGTTTGTTCTACCATCGAGTGTGATTTTATTGGATGGGAACCACCACTCCCAGCGTTCTGACTATTGGAGTTACTAGGAAAGACACCTCCCTATTGCTAGGTGCTTCTTTTGATTAATACCGTTATCACTTATATTCACCAATTTTACTGTGGAGTAATGTATTTGAATCGTGAAATGTGGTTTAATGTTTGTTCCTTACAGCAGGGTCATCTGTTTGTATGGCCATAAAGCAGATTCTCCATTCAATGGTTTTTTTGTGCATATGGGACACCACACACACCTTACTGAATAACGGATGTTCAGAATGTGATAAATCCTCTAGTTTAGCTTCTGTTCTTCATTTGCATTATATTATACAAACTCTTCTTCCAATGGTCACTAAAAATAATCAAGGTGCTGCACAAATTGTGGTACATGGTTGTTCCCTCTCAGCAGGGAGATTCCGTTTGATGACTGCTATGTTTGTTCTGCCATCAAGTGTGATTTTGTTGGATGGGAACCACCACTCCCAGCATTCTGACTATTGGAGATATTAGGAAAGACTTCTTTCTTTTGCTAGGTTCTTCTTTCGATTGATACCTTTATCACTTATATTCATCAATTTCACTGTGGAGTAATGTATTTGAACTGTGAAATGTGGTTAAGTGTTTGTTCTTTACAGCAGGGTCATCTGGTTGTATGGCCACAAGGCAGATTCTCCATTGAATGTTTTTTAATGCACATGAGACACCACACGCACCTTACTGAATAACAGATGTTCAGAATGTGATAAATCTTCTTATTTAGGTATCTCCTTCATTTGGATTATATTATGCAAACTCTTCTTCCAATGGTCACTAAAAATAATCAATGTGCTGCAAAAATTGTGGTACATGGTTGTTCCCTCTCAGCAGGGAGATTCCATTTGAAGACTGCTATGTTTGTTTACCTTCGAGTGTGATTTTGTTGGATGGGAACCACCAGTCCCAGCATTCTGACTATTTCAGATATTAGGGAAGAGTTCTTTCTTTTGCTAGGTGCTTCTTGCGATTGATAGCGTTATCACTTACATTCATCAGTTTCACTGTGGAGTAATGTATTTGAATTGTGAATTGTGGTTAAGTGTTTGTTCTTTACAGCAGGATCATCTGGTTGTATGGCCACAATGCAGATTCTCCATTGAATGAGTTTTAATGCACATGAGACACCACACGCACCTTACAGAATAACGGATGATCAGATGGGGTAAATATTTTTGTTTAGGTATCTCCTTCATTTGCATTAGATTATACAAACTCTTCATCCAATGGTCACTAAAAATAATCAATGTGCTGCACAAATTGTGGTACGTGGTTGTTCCCTCTCAGCAGGGAGATTCCGTTTGATGGCTGCTAAGTTTGTTCTACCATCGAGTGTGATTTTGTTCGATGGGAACCACCACTCCCAGCATTCTGACTATTGGAGATATTAGGAAAGACTTCTTTCTTTTGCTAGGTGCTTCTTTCGATTGATACCGTTATCACTTATATTCATCAATTTCACTGTGGAGTAATGTATTTGAATCATGAAATGTGGTTTAATGTTTGTTCCTTACAGCAGGGTTATCTTTTTGTATGGCTATAAAGCAGATTCTCCACTCAATGGTTTTTTTGTGCATATGGGACACCACACACACCTTACTGAATAACGGATGTTCAGAATGTGATAAATCTTCTAGTTTAAGTATCTTCTTCATTTGCATTTTATTATACAAACTCATCTTCCAATGGTCACTAAAAATAATTAATGTGCTGCACAAATTGTGGTACATGGTTGTTCGCTCTCAGCAGGGAGATTCCGTTTGATGACTGCTATGTTTGTTCTACCATCGAGTGTGATTTTGGTCAATGGGAACCACCACTCCCAGCATTCTGACTATTGGAGTTATTAGCAAAGACTTCTTACCACTCCCAGCATTCTGACTATTGGAATTATTTGCAAAGACTTCTATCTTTTATTAGGTGCTTCTTTTGATTGATACCGTTATCACTTATATTCATCAATTTCACAGTGGAGTAATGTATTTGAATCGTCTAATGTGGTTAAGTGTTTGTTCCTTACAGCAGGGTCATCTGGTTGTATGGCCACAAGGCAGATTCTCCATTGAATGGGTTTTTATGCAATGAGACACCACACACACCTTACTGAATAACGGATGCTCCGAATGTGATAAAACTTCTTGTTTAGGTATCTCCTTCATTTGCATTATATTATACAAACTCTTCTTCCATTGGTCACTAAAAATAATCAATGTGCTGCACAAATTGTGGTACATGGTTGTTCCCTCTCAGCAGGGAGATTCCGTTTGATGACTGCTATGTTTGTTCTACCATCAAGTGTGATTTTGTTGGATGGGAACCACCACTCCCAGCATTCTGACTATTGGAGATATTAGGAAAGACTTCTTTCTTTTGCTAGGTGCTTCTTTTGATTGATACCATTATCACTTATATTCATTAATTTCACAGTGGAGTAATGTATTTGAACCGTGAAATGTAGTTAAGTGTTTGTTCTTTACAGCAGGGTCATCTGGTTGTATGGCCACAAGGCAGATTCTCCACTTAATGGGTTTTTATGCAATGAGACACCACACACACCTTACTGAATAACGGATGTTCAGAATGTGATAAATCTTCTTGTTTAGGTATCTCCTTCATTTGCATTATATTATACAAACTCTTCTTCCAATGGTCACTAAAAATAATCAATGTGCTGCACAAATTGTGCTACATGGTTGTTCCCTCTCAGCAGGGAGTTTTCGTTTGATGAGTGCTACGTTTGTTCTACCAACGAGTGAGATTTTATTAGATGGGAACCACCACTCCCAGCTTTCTGACTATTGGAGTTATTAGGAAAGACTCCTCTTTTATGCTAGGTGCTTCTTGTGATTGATACCGTTATCACTTATATTCATCAATTTCATTGTGGAGTAATGTATTTGAATCGTGAAATGTGGTTTAATGTTTGTTCTTTAGAGCAGTGTCATCTGTTTGTGTGGCCATAAAGCAGATTCTCCATTCAGTGGTTCTTTGTGCATATGGGACACCACACACACCTTACTGAATAACGGATGTTCAGAATCTGGTAAATCTTCTTGTTTAGGTATCTCCTTCATTTGCATTATATTATACGAACTCTTCTTCCAGTGGTCACTAAAAATAATCAATGAGCTGCACAAATTGTGGTACATGGTTGTTCCCTCTGAGCAGGGAGATTCCGTTTGATGACTGCTATGTTTGTTCTACCATCAAGTGTGATTTTGTTGGATGGGAACCACCACTCCCAGCATTCTGACTATTGGAGATATTAGGAAAGACTTCTTTCTTTTGCAAGGTGCTTCTTTTGATTGTTACCATTATCACTTATATTCATCAATTTCACAGTGGAGTAATGTATTTGAATCGTGAAATGTGGTTAAGTGTTTGTTCTTTACAGCAGGGTCATCTGGTTGTATGGCCACAAGGCAGATTCTCCATTGAAAGGGTTTTTATGCATATGAGACACCACACACACCTTACTGAATAACGGATGTTCAGAATGTGATAAATCTTCTTGTTTAGGTATCTCCTTCATTTGCATTATATTATACAAACTCTTCTTCCAATGGTCACTAAAAATAATCAATGTGCTGCACAAATTGTAGTACATGGTTGTTCCCTCTCAGCAGGGAGATTCCGTTTGATGACTGCTATGTTTGTTCTACCATCGAGTGTGATTTTGTTGGATGGGAACCACCACTGCCAGCATTCTGACTATTGGAGCTATTAGGAAAGACTCCTCCCTTTTGCTAGGTGCTTCTTTTGATTAATACCGTTATCACTTATATTCAACAATTTCACTGTGGAGTAATGTATTTGAATCGTGAAATGTGGTTTAATGTTTGTTCCATACAGCCCGGTCATCTGTTTGTATGGCCATAAAGCAGATTCTCAATTCAATGTTGTTTTTTTTTGTGCGTATGGGACACTGCACACACCTTACTGAATAACGGATGTTCAGAATGTGATGAATCTTCTTGTTTAGGTATATCCTTCATTTGCATTATATTATACAAACTCTTCTTCCAATGGTCACTAAAAATAATCAATGTGCTGCACAAATTGTGGTACATGGTTGTTCCCTCTCAGCAGGGAGATTTCGTTTGATGACTGCTATGTTTGTTCTACCATAGAGTGTGATTTTGTTGGATGGGAACCACCACTCCCAGCATTCTGACTATTGGAGATATTAGGAAAGACTTCTTTCTTTTGCTATGTGCTTGTTTTGATTGATACTATTATCACATATATTCATCGATTTCACTGTGGAGTATTGTATTTGAATCGTGAAATGTGGTTAAGTGTTAATTCTGTATAGCAGGGTCATCTGGTTGTATGGCCACAAGGCAGATAATCCATTGAATGGGTTTTTATGCATATGAGATACCACACACATCTTACTGAATAACGGATGTTCAGAATGTGATAAATCTTCTAGTTTTGGCATCTCCTTAAATTGCATTATATTATAGAAACTCTTCTTCCAATGGTCACTAAAAATAATCAATGTGCTGCACAAATTGTGGTACATGGTTGTTCCCTCTCAGCAGGGAGATTCCGTTTGATGACTGCAATGTTTGTTCTACCATCGAGTGTGATTTTGTTGGATGGGAACCGCCACTCCCAGCAATCTTACTATTGCAGATATTAAGAAAGACTTCTTTCTTTTGCTAGGTGCTTCTTTTGATTGATACCGTTATCACTTATATTCATCAATTTCACTGTGGAGTAATGTATTTGAATCGTGAAATGTGGTTAAGTGTTTGTTCTGTACAGCAGGGCCATCTGGTTGTATGGCCACAAGGCAGATAATCCATTGAATGGGTTTTTATGCATATGAGACACCACACACACCTTACTGAATAACGGATGTTCAGAATGTGATAAATCTTCTTGTTTAGGTATCTCCTTCATTTGCATTATATTATACAAACTCTCCTTCCAATTGTCACTAAAAGTAATCAATGTGCTGCACAAATTGTGGTACATGGTTGTTCCCTCTCAGCAGGGAGATTCTGTTTGATGACTGCTATGTTTGTTTCACCATCGAGTGTGATTTTATTGGATGGGAACCACCACTCCCAGCGTTCTGACTATTGGAGTTATTAGGAAAGACTCCTCCGTTTTGCTAGGTGCTTCTTTTGATTGATACCGTTATCACTTATATTCATCAATTTCACTGTGGAGTAATGTATTTGAATCGTGAAATGTGGTTTAATGTTTGTTCCTTACAGCAGGGTCATCTGTTTGTATGGCCATAAAGCAGATTCTCCATTCAATGGTTTTTGGTGCATATGGGACACCACACACACCTTACTGAATAACGGATACTCAGAATGTGATAAATCTTCTTGTTTAGGTATCTCCTTCATTTGCATTATATTATACAAACTCTTCTTCCAATGGTCACTAAAAGTAATCAATGTGCTGCACAAATTGTGGTACATGGTTGTTCCCTCTCAGCAGGGAGAACCTGTTTGATGACTGCTATGTTTGTTTTACCATCGAGTGTGATTTTGGTCAATGGGAACCACCTGTCCCAGAATTCTGACTATTGGAGTTATTAGAAAAGACTTCTTTCTTTTGGTAGGTCTTTCTTTTGATTCATACCGTTATCACTTATATTCATCAATTTCACAGTGGAGTAATGTATTTGAATCAAGAAATGTGGTTAAGTGTTTGTTCTTTACAGCAGGGTCTTCTGGTTGTATGGCCACAAGGCAGATTCTCCATTGAATGGGTTTTTATGCATATGAGACACCACACACACCTTACTGAGTAAAGGATGTTCAGAATGTGATAAATCTTCTTGTTTAGCTATGTTCTTCATTTGCATTATGTTACACAAACTCTTCTTCCAATGGTCACTAAAAATAATCAATGTGCTGCACAAATCTTGGTACATGGTTGTTCCCTCTCAGCAGGGAGATACCGTTTGATGACTGCTATGTATGTTCTACCATCGAGTGTGATTTTGTTGGATGGGAACCACCACTCCCAGCATTGTGACTATTGGAGATATCAGGAAAGACTTCTTTCTTTTGCTAGTTGCTTCTTTTGATTGATTCCGTTATCACTTATATTTATCAATTTCACTGTGGAGTAATGTATTTGAATCACGAAATGTGGTTTAATGTTTGTTCCTCACAGCAGAGTCATCTGTTTGTATGGCCATAAAGCAGATTCTCCATTCAGTGGTTTTTTTGTGCATATGGGACACCACACACACCTTACTGAATAATGGATGTTCAGAATGTGATAAATCTTCTTGTTTAGGTATCTCTTTCATTTGCATTATTTTATACAAACACTTCTTCCAATGGTCACTAAAAATAATCAATGTGCTGCACAAATTGTGGTACATGGTTGTTCCCTCTCAGCAGGGAAATTCTGTTTCATGGCTGCTGTGTTTGTTCTACCATCGAGTGTGATTTTATTGGATGGGAACCACCACTCCCAGCGTTCTGACTATTGGAGTTACTAGGAAAGACACCTCCCTATTGCTAGGTGCTTCTTTTGATTAATACCGTTATCACTTATATTCACCAATTTTACTGTGGAGTGATGTATTTGAATCGTGAAATGTGGTTTAATGTTTGTTCCTTACAGCAGGGTCATCTGTTTGTATGGCCATAAAGCAGATTCTCCATTCAATGGTTTTTTTGTGCATATGGGACACCACACACACCTTACTGAATAACGGATGTTCAGAATGTGATAAATCCTCTAGTTTAGCTTCTGTTCTTCATTTGCATTATATTATACAAACTCTTCTTCCAATGGTCACTAAAAATAATCAAGGTGCTGCACAAATTGTGGTACATGGTTGTTCCCTCTCAGCAGGGAGATTCCGTTTGATGACTGCTATGTTTGTTCTACCATCAAGTGTGATTTTGTTGGATGGGAACCACCACTCCCAGCATTCTGACTATTGGAGATATTAGGAAAGACTTCTTTCTTTTGCTAGGTTCTTCTTTCGATTGATAGCTTTATCACTTATATTCATCAATTTCACTGTGGAGTAATGTATTTGAACTGTGAAATGTGGTTAAGTGTTTGTTCTTTACAGCAGGGTCATCTGGTTGTATGGCCACAAGGCAGATTCTCCATTGAATGTTTTTTAATGCACATGAGACACCACACGCACCTTACTGAATAACAGATGTTCAGAATGTGATAAATCTTCTTATTTAGGTATCTCCTTCATTTGGATTATATTATGCAAACTCTTCTTCCAATGGTCACTAAAAATAATCAATGTGCTGCAAAAATTGTGGTACATGGTTGTTCCCTCTCAGCAGGGAGATTCCATTTGAAGACTGCTATGTTTGTTTACCTTCGAGTGTGATTTTGTTGGATGGGAACCACCAGTCCCAGCATTCTGACTATTTCAGATATTAGGGAAGAGTTCTTTCTTTTGCTAGGTGCTTCTTGCGATTGATAGCGTTATCACTTACATTCATCAGTTTCACTGTGGAGTAATGTATTTGAATTGTGAATTGTGGTTAAGTGTTTGTTCTTTACAGCAGGATCATCTGGTTGTATGGCCACAATGCAGATTCTCCATTGAATGAGTTTTAATGCACTTGAGACACCACACGCACCTTACAGAATAACGGATGATCAGATGGGGTAAATATTTTTGTTTAGGTATCTCCTTCATTTGCATTAGATTATACAAACTCTTCATCCAATGGTCACTAAAAATAATCAATGTGCTGCACAAATTGTGGTACGTGGTTGTTCCCTCTCAGCAGGGAGATTCCGTTTGATGGCTGCTAAGTTTGTTCTACCATCGAGTGTGATTTTGTTCGATGGGAACCACCACTCCCAGCATTCTGACTATTGGAGATATTAGGAAAGACTTCTTTCTTTTGCTAGGTGCTTCTTTCGATTGATACCGTTATCACTTATATTCATCAATTTCACTGTGGAGTAATGTATTTGAATCATGAAATGTGGTTTAATGTTTGTTCCTTACAGCAGGGTTATCTTTTTGTATGGCTATAAAGCAGATTCTCCACTCAATGGTTTTTTTGTGCATATGGGACACCACACACACCTTACTGAATAACGGATGTTCAGAATGTGATAAATCTTCTAGTTTAAGTATCTTCTTCATTTGCATTTTATTATACAAACTCATCTTCCAATGGTCACTAAAAATAATTAATGTGCTGCACAAATTGTGGTACATGGTTGTTCGCTCTCAGCAGGGAGATTCCGTTTGATGACTGCTATGTTTGTTCTACCATCGAGTGTGATTTTGGTCAATGGGAACCACCACTCCCAGCATTCTGACTATTGGAGTTATTAGCAAAGACTTCTTACCACTCCCAGCATTCTGACTATTGGAATTATTTGCAAAGACTTCTATCTTTTGGTAGGTGCTTCTTTTGATTGATACCGTTATCACTTATATTCATCAATTTCACAGTGGAGTAATGTATTTGAATCGTCTAATGTGGTTAAGTGTTTGTTCCTTACAGCAGGGTCATCTGGTTGTATGGCCACAAGGCAGATTCTCCATTGAATGGGTTTTTATGCAATGAGACACCACACACACCTTACTGAATAACGGATGCTCCGAATGTGATAAAACTTCTTGTTTAGGTATCTCCTTCATTTGCATTATATTATACAAACTCTTCTTCCATTGGTCACTAAAAATAATCAATGTGCTGCACAAATTGTGGTACATGGTTGTTCCCTCTCAGCAGGGAGATTCCGTTTGATGACTGCTATGTTTGTTCTACCATCAAGTGTGATTTTGTTGGATGGGAACCACCACTCCCAGCATTCTGACTATTGGAGATATTAGGAAAGACTTCTTTCTTTTGCTAGGTGCTTCTTTTGATTGATACCATTATCACTTATATTCATTAATTTCACAGTGGAGTAATGTATTTGAACCGTGAAATGTAGTTAAGTGTTTGTTCTTTACAGCAGGGTCATCTGGTTGTATGGCCACAAGGCAGATTCTCCACTTAATGGGTTTTTATGCAATGAGACACCACACACACCTTACTGAATAACGGTTGCTCCGAATGTGATAAATCTTCTTGTTTAGGTATCTCCTTCATTTGCATTATATTATACAAACTCTTCTTCCATTGGTCACTAAAAATAATCAATGTGCTGCAGAAATTGTGGTACATGGTTGTTCCCTCTGAGCAGGGAGATTCCGTTTGATGACTGCTATGTTTGTTCTACCATCAAGTGTGATTTTGTTGGATGGGAACCACCACTCCCAGCATTCTGACTATTGGAGATATTAGGAAAGACTTCTTTCTTTTGCAAGGTGCTTCTTTTGATTGTTACCATTATCACTTATATTCATCAATTTCACAGTGGAGTAATGTATTTGAATCGTGAAATGTGGTTAAGTGTTTGTTCTTTACAGCAGGGTCATCTGGTTGTATGGCCACAAGGCAGATTCTCCATTGAAAGGGTTTTTATGCATATGAGACACCACACACACCTTACTGAATAACGGATGTTCAGAATGTGATAAATCTTCTTGTTTAGGTATCTCCTTCATTTGCATTATATTATACAAACTCTTCTTCCAATGGTCACTAAAAATAATCAATGTGCTGCACAAATTGTGCTACATGGTTGTTCCCTCTCAGCAGGGAGTTTTCGTTTGATGAGTGCTACGTTTGTTCTACCAACGAGTGAGATTTTATTAGATGGGAACCACCACTCCCAGCTTTCTGACTATTGGAGTTATTAGGAAAGACTCCTCTTTTATGCTAGGTGCTTCTTGTGATTGATACCGTTATCACTTATATTCATCAATTTCATTGTGGAGTAATGTATTTGAATCGTGAAATGTGGTTTAATGTTTGTTCTTTAGAGCAGTGTCATCTGTTTGTGTGGCCATAAAGCAGATTCTCCATTCAGTGGTTCTTTGTGCATATGGGACACCACACACACCTTACTGAATAACGGATGTTCAGAATCTGGTAAATCTTCTTGTTTAGGTATCTCCTTCATTTGCATTATATTATACGAACTCTTCTTCCAGTGGTCACTAAAAATAATCAATGAGCTGCACAAATTGTGGTACATGGTTGTTCCCTCTGAGCAGGGAGATTCCGTTTGATGACTGCTATGTTTGTTCTACCATCAAGTGTGATTTTGTTGGATGGGAACCACCACTCCCAGCATTCTGACTATTGGAGATATTAGGAAAGACTTCTTTCTTTTGCAAGGTGCTTCTTTTGATTGTTACCATTATCACTTATATTCATCAATTTCACAGTGGAGTAATGTATTTGAATCGTGAAATGTGGTTAAGTGTTTGTTCTTTACAGCAGGGTCATCTGGTTGTATGGCCACAAGGCAGATTCTCCATTGAAAGGGTTTTTATGCATATGAGACACCACACACACCTTACTGAATAACGGATGTTCAGAATGTGATAAATCTTCTTGTTTAGGTATCTCCTTCATTTGCATTATATTATACAAACTCTTCTTCCAATGGTCACTAAAAATAATCAATGTGCTGCACAAATTGTGCTACATGGTTGTTCCCTCTCAGCAGGGAGTTTCTGTTTGATGAGTGCTACGTTTGTTCTACCAACGAGTGAGATTTTATTAGATGGGAACCACCACTCCCAGCTTTCTGACTATTGGAGTTATTAGGAAAGACTCCTCTTTTATGCTAGGTGCTTCTTGTGATTGATACCGTTATCACTTATATTCATCAATTTCACTGTGGAGTAATGTATTTGAATCGTGAAATGTGGTTTAATGTTTGTTCTTTAGAGCAGTGTCATCTGTTTGTGTGGCCATAAAGCAGATTCTCCATTCAGTGGTTCTTTGTGCATATGGGACACCACACACACCTTACTGAATAACGGATGTTCAGAATCTGGTAAATCTTCTTGTTTAGGTATCTCCTTCATTTGCATTATATTATACGAACTCTTCTTCCAGTGGTCACTAAAAATAATCAATGAGCTGCACAAATTGTGGTACATGGTTGTTCCCTCTCAGCAGGGAGATTCCGTTTGATGAATGCTATGTTTGTTCTACCAACGAGTGTGATTTTGTTCGATATGAACCACCACTCCCAGCATTCTGACTATTGGAGATATTAGGAAAGACTTCTTTCTTTTGCTAGGTGCTTCTTATGATTGATACCGTTATCACTTATATTCATCAATTTCACTGTGGAGTAATGTATTTGAATCGTGAAATGTGATTAAGTGTTTGTTCTTTGCAGCAGGGTCATCTGGTTGTATGGCCACAAGCAGATTCTCCATTGAATGGGTTTTTATGCATATGAGACACCACTCACACCTTACTGAATAACGGATGTTCAGAATGTGATAAATCTTCTTGTTTAGGTATCTCCTTCATTTGCATTATATTATACAATCTCTTTTCTTCGAATGGTCACTAAAAAGAGTCAATGTGCTGCACAAATTGTGGTACATGGTTGTTCCCTATCAACAGGGAGATTCCGTTTGATGACTGCTATGTTTGTTCTACCATCGAGTGTGATTTTGGTCAATGGGAACCACCACTCCCAGCATTCTGACTATTGGAGTTATTAGCAAAGACTTCTTTCTTTTTGTAGGTGCTTCTTTTGATTGATAGCGTTATCACTAATATTCATCAATTTCACAGTGGAGTAATGTATTTGAATCGTGAAATATGGTTAAGTGTTTGTTCTTTACAGCAGGGTCATCTGGTTGTATGGCCACAAGGCAGATTCTCCATTGAATGGGTTTTTATGCAATGAGACACCACACACACCTTACTGAATAACGGATGTTCAGAATGTGATAAATCTTCTTGTTTAGGTATCTCCTTCATTTGCATTATATTATACAAACTCTTCTTCCAATGGTCACTAAAAATAATCAATGTGCTGCACAAATTGTGCTACATGGTTGTTCCCTCTCAGCAGGGAGTTTCCGTTTGATGACTGCAACGTTTGTTCTACCAACGAGTGTGATTTTATTGGATGGGAACCACCACTCCCACCATTCAGACTATTGGAGTTATTAGGAAAGACTCCTCTTTCTTGCTAGGTGCTTCTTTTGATTGATACCGTTATCACTTATATTCATCAATTTCACTGTGGAGTAATGTATTTGAATCGTGAAATGTGGTTTAATGTTTGTTCTTTACAGCAGTGTCATCTGTTTGTGTGGCCATAAAGCAGATTCTCCATTCAGTGGTTCTTTGTGCATATGGGACACCACACACACCTTACTGAATAACGGATGTTCAGAATCTGGTAAATCTTCTTGTTTAGGTATCTCCTTCATTTGCATTATATTATACGAACTCTTCTTCCAATGGTCACTAAAAATAATCAATGAGCTGCACAAATTGTGGTACATGGTTGTTCCCTCTCAGCAGGGAGATTCCGTTTGATGACTGCTATGTTTGTTCTACCAACGAGTGTCATTTCGTTCGATATGAACCACCACTCCCAGCATTCTGATATTTGGAGATATTAGCAAAGACATCTTTCTCTTGCTAGGTGCTTCTTTCGATTGATACCGTTATCACTTATATTCATCAATTTCACTGTGGAGTAATGTATTTGCATCGTGAAATGTGATTAAGTGTTTGTTCTTTACAGCAGGGTCATCTGGTAGTATGGCCACAAGCAGATTCTCCATTGAATGGGTTTTTATGCATATGAGACACCACTCACACCTTACTGAATAACGGATGTTCAGAATGTGATAAATATTCTTGTTTAGGTATCTCCTTCATTTGCATTTTATTATACAATCTCTTCTTCCAATGGTCACTAAAAAAAATCAATGTGCTGCACAAATTGTGGTACATGGTTGTTCCCTATCAACAGGGAGATTCCCTTTGATGACTGCTATGTTTGTTCTACCATCGAGTGTGATTTTGGTCAATGGGAACCACCACTCCCAGCATTCTGACTATAGGAGTTATTAGCAAAGACTTCTTTCTTTTTGTAGGTGCTTCTTTTGATTGATAGCGTTATCACTTATATTCATCAATTTCACAGTGGAGTAATGTATTTGAATCGTGAAATGTGGTTAAGTGTTTGTTCTTTACAGCAGGGTTATCTGGTGTATACGCCACAAGGCAGATTCTCCATTGAAGGGGTTTTTACGCATATGAGACACCACACACACCTTACTGAATAACGGATGTTCAGAATGTGATAAATCTTCTTGTTTATGCATCTCCTTCATTTGTATTATATTATACAAACTCTTCTTCCAATGGTCACTAAAAATAATCAGTGTCCTGCACAAATTGTGGTACATGGTTGTTCCCTCTCAGCAGGGAGATTCCGTTTGATGACTGCTATGGTTGTTCTACCATCAAGTGTGATTTTGGTCAATGGGAACCACCACTCCCAGCATTCTGACTATTGGAGTTATTAGCAAAGACTTCTTACCACTCCCAGCATTCTGACTATTGGAGTTATTAGCAACGACTTCTTTCTTTTGGTAGGTGCTTCTTTTGATTGATACCGTTATCACTTATATTCATCAATTTCACAGTGGGGTATTGTATTTGAATCGTGAAAGGTGGTTAAGTGTTTGTTCTTTACAGCAGGGTCATTTGGGTGTATGGCCACAAGGCAGATTCTCCATTGAATGGGTTTTTATGCATATGAGACACCACACACACCTTACTGAATAACGGATGTTCAGAATGTGATAAATCTTCTTGTTTAGGTAGCTCCTTCATTTGCATTATATTATACAAACTCTTCTTACAATGGTCACTAAAAATAATCAATGTGCTGCACAAATTGTGGTACATGGTTGTTCCCTCTCAGCAGGGAGATTCCGTTTGATGACTGCTATGGTTGTTCTACCATCAAGTGTGATTTCGGTCAATAGGAACCACCACTCCCAGCATTCTGACTATTGGAGTTATTAGCAAAGACGTCTTTCTTTTGGTAGGTGCTTCTTTTGATTGATACTGTTATCACTTATATTCATCAATTTCACAGTGGAGTAATGTATTTGAATCGTGAAATGTGGTTAAGTGTTTCTTCTTTACAGCAGGGTCATCTGGTTGTATGGCCACAAGGCAGATTCTCCATTGAATGGGTTTTTATGCATATGAGACACCACACACACCTTACTGATCACGGATGTTCAGAATGTGATAAATCTTCTTGTTTAGGTATCTCCTTCATTTGCGTTATATTATACTAGCTCTTCTTCCAATGGTCACTAAAAATAATCAATGTGCTGCACAAATTGTGGTACATGGTTGTTCCCTCTCAGCAGGGAGATTCCATTTGATGACTGCTATGTTTGTTCTACCAACGAGTGTGATTTTGTTCGATATGAATCACCACTCCCAGCATTCTGACTATTGGAGATATTAGGAAAGACTTCTTACCACTCCCAGCATTCAGACTATTGGAGTTATTAGCAAAGACTTCTTTCTTTTGGTTGGTGCTTCTTTTGATAGATACCGTTATCACTTATGTTCATCAATTTCACAATTGGGTATTGTATTTGAATCGTGAATGGTGGTTAAGTGTTTGTTCTTTACAGCAGGGTCATCTGGGTGTATGGCCACAAGGCAGATTCTCCATTGAATGGGTTTTTATGCATATGAGACACCACACACACCTTACTGAATAACGGATTTTCAGAAAGTGATAAATCTTCTTGTTTAGGTAGCTCCTTCATTTGCATTATATTATACAAACTCTTCTTCCAATGATCACTAAAAATGATCAATGTGCTGCACAAATTGAGGTACATGGTTGTTCCCTCTCAGCAGGGAGATTCCTTTTGATGACAGCTATGTTTGTTCTACCATCGAGTGTGATTCTGGTCAATGGGAACCACCACTCCCAGCATTCTGACTATTGGAGTTATTAGCAAAGACTTCTTACCACTCCCAGCATTCTGACTATTGGAGTTATTAGCAAAGACTTATTTCATTTGGTAGATGCTTCTTTTGATTGATACCGTTATCACTTATATTCAACAATTTCACAATGGGGTATAGTATTTGAATCGTGAAAGGTGGTTAAGAGTTTGTTCTTTACAGCAGGGTCATCTGGGTGTATGGCCACAAGGCAGATTCTCCATTGAATGGGTTTTTATGCATATGAGACACCACACACACCTTACTGAATAACGGATGTTCAGAATGTGATAGATCTTCTTGTTTAGGCATCTCCTTCATTTGTATTATATTATACAAACTCTTCTTCCAATGGTCACTAAAAATAATCGATGTGCTGCACAAATGGTGGTACATAGTTGTTCCCTCTCAGCAGGGAGATTCCTTTTGATGACAGCTATGTTTGTTCTACCATCGAGTGTGATTCTGGTCAATGGGAACCACCACTTCCAGCATTCTGACTATTGGAGTTATTATCAAAGACTTCTTACCGCTCCCAGCATTCTGACTATTGGAGTTATTAGCAAAGACTTCTTTCTTTTGGTAGGTGCTTCTTTTGATTGATACTGTTATCACTTATATTCATCAATTTCACAATGGGGTATTGTATTTGAATCGTGAAAGGTGGTTAACTGTTTGTTCTTTACAGCAGGGTCATCTGGGTGTATGGCCACAAGGCAGATTCTCCATTGAATGGGTTTTTATGCATATGAGACACCACACACACCTTACTGAATAACGGATGTTCAGAATGTGATAAATCTTCTTGTTTAGGTAGCTCCTTCATTTGCATTATATTATACAAACTCTTCTTCCAATGGTCACTAAAAATAATCAATGTGCTGCACAAATTGTGGTACATGGTTGCTCCCTCTCAGCAGGGAGATTCCTTTTGATGACAGCTATGTTTGTTCTACCATCGAGTGTGATTCTGGTCAATGGGAACCACCACTCCCAGCATTCTGACTATTGGAGTTATTAGCAAAGACTTCTTACCACTCCCAGCATTCTGACTATTGGAGTTATTAGCAAAGACTTCTTTCTTTTGGTAGGTGCTTCTTTTGATTGATACCGTTATCACTTATATTCATCAATTTCACAATGGGGTGTTGTATTTGAATCGTGAAATGTGGTTAAGTGTTTGTTCTTTACAGCAGGGTTATCTGGTGTATGGCCACAAGGCAGATTCTCCATTGAAGGGGTTTTTATGCAAATGAGACAACACAAACACCTTACTGAATAACGGATGATCAGAATGTGATAAATCTTCTTGTTTAGGCATCTCCTTCATTTGTATTATATTATACAAACTCTTCTTCCAATGGTCACTAAAAATAATCAATGTGCTGCACAAATTGTGGTACATGGTTGTTCCCTCTCCGCAGGGAGATTCCTTTTGATGACAGCTATGTTTGTTCTACCATCGAGTGTGATTCTGGTCAATGGGAACCACCACTCCCAGCATTCTGACTATTGGAGGTATTAGCAAAGACTTCTTACCACTCCCAGCATTCTGACTATTGGAGTTATTAGCAAAGACTTCTTTCTTTTGGTAGGTGCTTCTTTTGATTGATACCGTTATCACTTATATTCATCAATTTCACAATGGGGTATTGTATTTGAATCGTGAAAGGTGGTTAAGTGTTTGTTCTTTACAGCAGGGTCATCTGGGAGTATGGCCACAAGGCAGATTCTCCATTGAATGGGTTTTTATGCATATGAGACACCACACACACCTTACTGAATAACGGATGTTCAGAATGTGATAAATCTTCTTGTTTAGGTATCTCCTTCATTTGCATTATATTATACAAACTCTTCTTCCAATGCTCACTAAAAATAATCAATGTGCTGCACAAATTGTGGTACATGGTTGTTCCCTCTCAGCAGGGATATTCCTTTTGATGACAGCTATGTTTGTTCTACCATCGAGTGTGATTCTGGTCAATGGGAACCACCACTCCCAGCATTCTGACTATTGGAGTTATTAGGAAAGACTCCTTCCTTTTGCTAGGTGCTACTTTTGATTGATATCAATATCACTTATATTCATCAATTTAACTGTGGAGTAATGTATTTGAATCGTGATATGTGGTTTAATGTTTGTTCCTTACAGCAGTGTCATCTGTTAGTATGGCCATAAAGCAGATTCTCCATTCAATGTTTTTTTTTTTGGGCATATGAGACACCACACACACCTTACTGAATAACGGAAGTTCCGAATGTGATAAATCTTCTTGTTTAGGTATCTCCTTCGTTTGCATTATATTATACAATCTCTTCTTCCAATGGTCACTAAAAGTAATCAATGTGCTGCACAAATTGTGGTACATGGTTGTTCCATCTCAGCAGGGAGATTCCGTTTGATGACTGCTATGTTTGTTCTACCATCGAGTGTGATTTTGGTCAATGGGAACCACCACTCCCAGCGTTCTGACTATTGGAGTTATTAGGAAAGACTCCTCCCTTTTGCTAGGTGCTTCTTTTGATTAATACCGTTATCACTTATATTCATCAATTTCACTGTGGAGTAATGTATTTGAACCTTAATATGTGGTTTAATGTTTGTTCCTTACAGCAGGGTCATCTGTTTGTATGGCCATAAAGCAGATTTTCCATTCTATGGTTTTTTTGTACATATGGGACACCACACACACCTTACTGAATGACGGATATTCAGAATGTGATATATCTTCCTGTTTAATTATCTCCTTCATCTGCATTATATTATACAAACTCTTCTTCCAATGGTCACTAAAAATAATCAGTGTGCAGCACAAATTGTGGCACATGGTTGTTCCCTCTCGGCAGGGAGATTCCATTTGATGACTGCTATGTTTGTTCTACCATCGAGTGTGATTTTATTGGATGGGAACCACCACTCCCAGCGTTCTGACTATTGGAGCTATTAGGAAAGACTTCTCCCTTTTGCTAGGTGCTTCTTTTGATTGATACCTTTATCACTTATATTCATCAATTTCACTGTGGAGTAATGTATTTGAATTGTGAAATGTGGTTTAATGTTTGTTCCTTAAAGCAGGGTCAACTGTTTGTATGGCCATCAAGCAGATTCTAAATTCAATGGTTTTTTTGTGCATATGGGATATCACACACACCTTACTGAATAACGGATGTTCAGAATGTGATAAATCTTCCTGTTTAGGTATCTCCTTCATTTGCATTATATTATACAAACTCTTCTTCCAATGGTCACTAGAAATAATCAGTGTGCTGCACAAATTGTGGTACATGGTTGTTCCCTCTCAGCAGGGAGATTCCGTTTCATGACTGCTATGTTTGTTCTCCATCGAGTGTGATTTTGGTCAATGGGAACCACCACTCCCAGCATTCTGACTATTGGAGTTATTAGGAAAGACTCCTTCCTTTTGCTAGGTGCTACTTTTGATTGATATCAATATCACTTATATTCATCAATTTAACTGTGGAGTAATGTATTTGAATCGTGATATGTGGTTTAATGTTTGTTCCTTACAGCAGTGTCATCTGTTAGTATGGCCATAAAGCAGATTCTCCATTCAATGTTTTTTTTTTTTGTGCATATGGGACACCACACACACCTTACTGAATAACGGATGTTCCGAATGTGATAAATCTTCTTGTTTAGGTATCTCCTTCGTTTGCATTATATTATACAATCTCTTCTTCCAATGGTCACTAAAAATAATCAATGTGTTGCACAAATTGTGGTACATGGTTGTTCCATCTCAGCAGGGAGATTCCGTTTGATGACTGCTATGTTTGTTCTACCATCGAGTGTGATTTTGGTCAATGGGAACCACCACTCCCAGCGTTCTGACTATTGGAGTTATTAGGAAAGACTCCTCCCTTTTGCTAGGTGCTTCTTTTGATTAATACCGTTATCACTTATATTCGTCAATTTCACTGTGGAGTAATGTATTTGAATCTTAATATGTGGTTTAATGTTTGTCCTTACAGCAGGGTCATCTGTTTGTATGGCCATAAAGCAGATTTTCCATTCTATGGTTTTTTTGTACATATGGGACACCACACACACCTTACTGAATGACGGATATTCAGAATGTGATATATCTGCCTGTTTAAGTATCTCCTTCATCTGCATTATATTATACAAACTCTTCTTCCAATGGTCACTAAAAATAATCAGTGTGCAGCACAAATTGTGGTACATGGTTGTTCCCTCTCGGCAGGGAGATTCCATTTAATGACTGCTATGTTTGTTCTACCATCGAGTGTGATTTTATTGCATGGGAACCACCACTCCCAGCGTTCTGACTATTGGAGCTATTAGGAAAGACTCCTCCCTTTTGCTAGGTGCTTCTTTTGATTGATACCTTTATCACTTATATTCATCAATTTCACAGTGGAGTAATGTATTTGAATCTTGAAATGTGGTTAAGTGTTTGTTCTTTACACCAGGGTCATCTGGTTGTGTGGCCACAAGGCAGTTTATCCATTGAATGGGTTTTTATACATATGAGACACCACACACACCTTACTGAATAACGCATGTTGAGAAAGTGATTAATCTTCTTGTTTAGGTATCTCCTTCATTTGCATTATATTATAAAAACTCTTCTTCCACTGGTCACTAAAAATAATCAATGTGCTGCAAAAATTGTAGTACATGGTTGTTCCCTCTCAGCAGGGAGATTCCGTTTGATAACTGCTATATTTGTTCAACTGTAGAGTGTGACTTTATTGGATGGGAACCACCACTCGCAGCATTCTGACTATTTACGTTATTAGGAGAGAGTCCTCCCTTTTGCTAGGTGCTTCTTTTGATTAATAACGTTATCACTTATATTCATCAATTTCACTGTGGAGTAATGTATTTGAATCGTGAAATGTGGGTTAATGTTTGTTCCTTAAAGCAGGGTCATCTGTTTGTATGGCCATATAGCAGATTCTCCATTCAATGGTTTTTTTGTGCATATGGGACACCACACACACCTTACTGAATAACGGATGTTCAGAATGCGATAAATCTTCTTGTTTAGGTATCTCCTTCATTTGCATTATATTATACAAACTCTTCTTCCAATGGTCACTAAAAATAATCAATGTGCTGCACAAATTGTGGTACATGGTTGTTCCCTCTCAGCAGGGAAATTCCGTTTGATGACTGCTATGTTTGTTCTCCATCGAGTGTGATTTTGGTCAATGGGAACCACCACTCCCTGCGTTCTGACTATTGGAGTTATTAGGAAAGACTTCTCCCTTTTGCTAGGTGCTACTTTTGATTGATATCAATATCACTTATATTCATCAATTTAACTGTGGAGTAATGTATTTGAATCGTGATATGTGGTTTAATGTTTGTTCCTTACAGCAGTGTCATCTGTTAGTATGGCCATCAAGCAGATTCTACATTCAATGGTTTTTTTGTGCATATGGGATATCACACACACCTTACTGAATAACGGATGTTCAGAATGTGATAAATCTTCCTGTTTAGGTATCTCCTTCATTTGCATTATATTATACAAACTCTTCTTCCAATGGTCACTAGAAATAATCAGTGTGCTGCACAAATTGTGGTACATGGTTGTTCCCTCTCAGCAGGGAGATTCCGTTTCATGACTGCTATGTTTGTTCTCCATCGAGTGTGATTTTGGTCAATGGGAACCACCACTCCCAGCATTCTGACTATTGGAGTTATTAGGAAAGACTCCTTCCTTTTGCTAGGTGCTACTTTTGATTGATATCAATATCACTTATATTCATCAATTTAACTGTGGAGTAATGTATTTGAATCGTGATATGTGGTTTAATGTTTGTTCCTTACAGCAGTGTCATCTGTTAGTATGGCCATAAAGCAGATTCTCCATTCAATGTTTTTTTTTTTTTTGTGCATATGGGACACCACACACACCTTACTGAATAACGGATGTTCCGAATGTGATAAATCTTCTTGTTTAGGTATCTCCTTCGTTTGCATTATATTATACAATCTCTTCTTCCAATGGTCACTAAAAATAATCAATGTGCTGCACAAATTGTGGTACATGGTTGTTCCATCTCAGCAGGGAGATTCCGTTTGATGACTGCTATGTTTGTTCTACCATCGAGTGTGATTTTGGTCAATGGGAACCACCACTCCCAGCGTTCTGACTATTGGAGTTATTAGGAAAGACTCCTCCCTTTTGCTAGGTGCTTCTTTTGATTAATACCGTTATCACTTATATTCGTCAATTTCACTGTGGAGTAATGTATTTGAATCTTAATATGTGGTTTAATGTTTGTTCCTTACAGCAGGGTCATCTGTTTGTATGGCCATAAAGCAGATTTTCCATTCTATGGTTTTTTTGTACATATGGGACACCACACACACCTTACTGAATGACGGATATTCAGAATGTGATATATCTTCCTGTTTAAGTATCTCCTTCATCTACATTATATTATACAAACTCTTCTTCCAATGGTCACTAAAAATAATCAGTGTGCAGCACAAATTGTGGTACATGGTTGTTCCCTCTCGGCAGGGAGATTCCATTTGATGACTGCTATGTTTGTTCTACCATCGAGTGTGATTATATTGGATGGGAACCACCACTCCCAGCGTTCTGACTATTGGAGCTATTAGGAAAGACTCCTCCCTTTTGCTAGGTGCTTCTTTTGATTGATACCTTTATCACTTATATTCATCAATTTCACTGTGGAGTAATGTATTTGAATTGTGAAATGTGGTTCAATGTTTGTTCCTTACAGCAGGGTCATCTGTTTGTATGGCCATAAAGCAGATTCTCCATTTAATGGTTTTTTTGTGCATATGGGACACCACACACACCTTACTGAATGACGGATATTCAGAATGTGATATATCTGCCTGTTTAAGTATCTCCTTCATCTGCATTATATTATACAAACTCTTCTTCCAATGGTGACTAAAAATAATCAATGTGCTGCACAAATTGTGGTACATGGTTGTTCCCTCACAGCAGGAAGATTCCGTTTGATGACTGCTATGTTTGTTCTACCATCAAGTGTGATTTTGTTGGATGGGCACCACCACTCCCAGCATTCTGACTATTGGAGATATTAGGAAAGACCTCTCCCTTTTGCGAAGTGCTTCTTTTGATTGATACCGTTATCACTTATATTCATCTATTTCACAGTGGAGTAATGTATTTGAATCTTGAAATGTGGTTAAGTGTTTGTTCTTTACACCAGGGTCATCTGGTTGTGTGGCCACAAGGCAGTTTATCCATTGAATGGGTTTTTATACATATGAGACACCACACACACCTTACTGAATAACGCACGTTGAGAAAGTGATTAATCTTCTTGTTTAGGTATCTCCTTCATTTGCATTATATTATAAAAACTCTTCTTCCACTGGTCACTAAAAATAATCAATGTGCTGCACAAATTGTAGTACATGGTTGTTCCCTCTCAGCAGGGAGATTCCGTTTGATAACTGCTATATTTGTTCAACTGTAGAGTGTGACTTTATTGGATGGGAACCACCACTCGCAGCATTCTGACTATTTACGTTATTAGGAGAGACTCCTCCCTTTTGCTAGGTGCTTCTTTTGATTAATAACGTTATCACTTATATTCATCAATTTCACTGTGGAGTAATGTATTTGAATCGTGAAATGTGGGTTAATGTTTGTTCCTTAAAGCAGGGTCATCTGTTTGTATGGCCATATAGCAGATTCTCCATTCAATGGTTTTTTTGTGCATATGGGACACCACACACACCTTACTGAATAACGGATGTTCAGAATGCGATAAATCTTCTTGTTTAGGTATCTCCTTCATTTGCATTATATTATACAAACTCTTCTTCCAATGGTCACTAAAAATAATCAATGTGCTGCACAAATTGTGGTACATGGTTGTTCCCTCTCAGCAGGGAGATTCCGTTTGATGACTGCTATGTTTGTTCTCCATCGAGTGTGATTTTGGTCAATGGGAACCACCACTCCCTGCGTTCTGACTATTGGAGTTATTAGGAAAGACTCCTCCCTTTTGCTAGGTGCTACTTTTGATTGATATCAATATTACTTATATTCATCAATTTAACTGTGGAGTAATGTATTTGAATCGTGATATGTGGTTTAATGTTTGTTCCTTACAGCAGTGTCATCTGTTAGTATGGCCATAAAGCAGATTCTCCATTCAATGTTTTTTTTCTGTGCATATGGGACACCACACACACCTTACTGAATAACGGATGTTCCGAATGTGATAAATCTTCTTGTTTAGGTATCTCCTTCATTTGCATTATATTATACAATCTCTTCTTCCAATGGTCACTAAAAATAATCAATGTGCTGCACAAATTGTGGTACATGGTTGTTCCATCTTAGCAGGGAGATTCCGTTTGATGACTGCTATATTTGTTCTACCATCGAGTGTGATTTTGGTCAATGGGAACCACCACTCCCAGCGTTCCGACTATTGGAGTTGTTAGGAAAGACTCCTCCCTTTTGCTAGGTGCTTCTTTTGATTAATACCGTTATCACTTATATTCATCAATTTCACTGTGGATTAGTGTATTTGAATCGTGAAATGTGGTTTAATGTTTGTTCCTTACATCAGGATCATATTTTTGTATGGCCATAAAGCAATTTTTCCATTCAATGGTTTTTTTGTGCATATGGGACACCACACACACCTTACTGAATAACGGATATTCAGAATGTGATAAATCTTCCAGTTTAGGTATCTCCATCATTTGCATTATATTATACAAACTCTTCTTCCAATGGTCACTAAAAATAATCAATGTGCTGCACAAATTGTGGTACATGGTTGTTCCCTCTCAGCAGAGAGATTCTGTTTCATGACTGCTACGTTTGTTCTACCATCAAGTGTGATTGTATTGGATGGGAACCACCACTCCCAGCGTTCTGACTATTGGAGTTACTAGGAGAGACTCCTCCCTTTTGCTAGGTGCTTCTTTTGATTAATACCGTTATCACTTATATTCATCAATTTCACTGTGGAGTAATGTATTTGAATCGTGAAATGTGGTTTAATGTTTGTTCCTTAAAGCAGGGTCAACTGTTTGTATGGCCATCAAGCAGATTCTACATTCAATGGTTTTTTTGTGCGTATGGGATATCACACACACCTTACTGAATAACGGATGTTCAGAATGTGATAAATCTTCCCGTTTAGGTATCTCCTTCATTTGCATTATATTATACAAACTCTTCTTCCAATGGTCACTAGAAATAATCAGTGTGCTGCACAAATTGTGGTACATGGTTGTTCCCTCTCAGCAGGGAGATTCCGTTTCATGACTGCTATGTTTGTTCTCCCATCATGTGTGATTTTATTGGATGGGAACCACCACTCCCAGCGTTCTGACAATTGGAGTTACTAGGAAAGACTCTTCCCTTTTGCTAGGTGCTTCTTTTGATTAATACCGTTATCACTCATATCCATCAACTTTACTGTGGAGTAATGTATTTGAATTGTGAAATGTGGTTTAATGTTTGTTCCTTAAAGCAGGGTCATATGTTTGTATGGCCATGAAGCAGATTCTCCCTTCAATGGTTTTTTTGTGCATATGGGACACCACACACACCTTACTGAATAACGGATATTCAGAATGTGATAAATCTTCTTGTTTAGGTATCTCCTTCATTTGCATTATATTATACAAACTCTTCTTCCAATGGTCACTAAAAATATTCAATGTGCTGCACAAATTGTGGTACATGGTTGTTCCCTCTCAGCAGGGAGATTCCGTTTCATGACTGCTATGTTTGTTCTACCATCATGTGTGATTTTATTGGATGGGAACCACCACTCCCAGTGTTCTGACAATTGGAGTTATTAGGAAAGACTCCTCCCTTTTGCTAGGTGCTTCTTTTGATTGATACCGTTATCACTTATATTCGTCAATTTCACTGTGGAGTAATGTATTTGAATCGTGAAATGTGGTTTAATGTTTGTTCTCTACAGCAGGGTCATCTGTTTGTATGGCCATAAAGCAGATTCTCCATTCAATGGTTTTTTTTGTGCATATGGGACACCACACACACCTTACTGAATAACAGATGTTCAGAATGTGATAAATCTTCTTGTTTAGGTATCTCCTTCATTTGCATTATATTATACAAACTTTTCTTTTTTTAATTTATTTAATTTATTTATTTATTGTTCTGTGGGACCACATTTAGGAGAAGTCTCCATGGTCATGGAACGAGTCAATACATGAAATTATAACACGATTGTAGAAACAGCTAAAATGAAATATAAGAAACATATTCAGGCAACAAGTCGTTAGTTTAAATAAAGAAAATCAAGAATGTAGCACTGGAATTTGCTTAATTTTTTAGCTCTTCCAGGAGCTCCTCGACAGAATAGAAGGAGTGAGCCATGAGGAAACTCTTCAGTTTAGACTTAAAAGCGTTTGGGCTACTGCTAAGATTTTTGAGTTCTTGTGGTAGCTTATTGAAAATGGATGCAGCAGAATACTGCACTCCTTTCTGCACAAGAGTCAAGGAAGTGCATTCCTTATGCAGATTTGATTTCTGCCTAGTATTTACTGAGTGAAAGCTGCTAACTCTTGGGAATAAGCTAATATTGCTAACAACAAACGACATTTAAGAAAATACATATTGTGAGGGCAATGTCAAAATTCCCATACTATAGAATAGGGGTTGACAAGAGGTTTTCGAACTTACACCATACATAGCTTGAACAGCCCGTTTTTGAGCCAAAAATACCCTTTTTGAATCAGAAGAATTACCCCAAAAAATAATACCATATCACATAAGCGTATGAAAATATGCGAAGTATACTACTTTTCGTGTTGAAATGTCACTTATTTCAGATACTGTTCTAATGGTAAATAAAGCGGCATTTAGTTTCTGAACAAGATCCTTAACATGGGCTTTCCACAACAGCTTACTATCTATCCCATACGCCTAGGAACTTGAACTGTTCCGTCTCGCTTATAACATGCCCATTCTGCCTGATTAAAATGTCAGTTCTTGTTGAATTGTGAGTTAGAAACTGTAAAGACTGAGTCTTACTGTGATTTAGCATCAAATTATTTTCCACAAACCACGAACTTATTTCATGAACTACATTATTTGATAATGTTTCAATATTACACACAAGATCCTTCACTACCAAGGTGGTGTCATCAGCAAACAGAAATATTTTTGAATCACCTGTAATACTAGAAGGCATATCATTTATATAAATAAGAAACAGCAGTGGCCCCAGCACCGACCCTTGGGGAACGCCCCATTTAACAGTGCCCCATTGGGACTGAACATCATTACCACTCTCAATATTGCGGAGGATTACCTTCTGCTTTCTGTTCTTAAAGTAGGAGGCGAACCAATTGTAAGCTACTCCCCTTACTCCATAATGTTCCAACTTCTGCAGTAATATTTTGTGGTCAACACAGTCAAAAGCCTTCGTTAAATCAAAGAAAACACCTAACGTTCGCAACCTTTTATTTAATCCGTCCAAAACCTCACAGAGAAAAGAGACTATAGCATTTTCAGTTGTTAAGCCATTTCTAAAACCAAACTGTACATTTGACAGCAAATTATGTGAATTTAAATGCTGCAGTAACCTTGTATATACAACCCTCTCGATAACTTTAGCAAACACCGATGGCATAGAAATAGGTCTATAATTGTCAACATTATCCCTGTCTCCCTTTTTATAAAGTGGCTTCACTACCGAGTACTTTAATCGGTCAGGAAACCGACCACTCCTAAAGGAAAAGTTACAGATGTGGCTAAGTACTGAGCTAACATACGTGGAACAATACTTCGGTATTCTGCTAGATACCCCGTCATATCCATGAGAGTTCTTGGTCTTTAGTGATTTAATTATTAACTCAATCTCCCTCTTGTCAGTATCATGGAGGAGCATTTCAGGTAACAGTCTCGGAACACTTTTTTCTAAGAGCGCTATATGATTCCCTGTTGGGACTAGGTTTCTATTTAGTTCACCTGCTATATTCAGAAAGTGATTATTAAGTACTGTACATATATGCGACTTATCAGTAACACGGACATCCCCACTACGCACTGATTTTATATTCTCGTCCTGTCTCTGCAGACCAGCCACTTCCTTTACGACTGACCATATGGTTTTAATTTTATCCTGAGACTTAGCTATTCTATCTGCATACCACATACTTTTTGCCTTCCTAATAACTTTTTTAAGCACCTTACAGTATTGTTTGTAATGGGCTGCTGCATTTAGATTTTGACTGTTTCTAACGATTTGATATAATTGCCACTTTGTTCTACAAGATATTCTTATCCCATTAGTCAGCCACCCAGGCAGCCTGTTTGTGCTAGTACCCTGTTTTGAACGTTCTAACGGAAAGCAATGATCACTAAGAATAGTCAATGTGCTGCACAAATTGTGGTACATGGTTGTTCCCTCTCAGCAGGGAGATTCCGTTTGATGACTGCTATGTTTGTTCTACCATCAAGAGAGATTTTGTTGGATGGGAACCAACACTCCCAGCATTCTGACTATTGGAGATATTAGGAAAGACTTCTTTCTTTTGCTAGGTGCTTCTTTTGATTGATACCGTTATCACCTATATTCATCAATTTCACTGTGGAATAATGTATTTGAATCGTGAAATGTGGTTAAGTGTTTGTTCTTTACAGCAGGATCATCTGCTTGTGTGGCCACAAGGCAGATTCTCCATTGAATGGGTTGTTATGCATATGAGACACCACACACACCTTACTGAAAACCGGATGTTCAGAATGTGATGAATCTTCTTGTTTAGGTATCTCCTTCATTTGCATTATATTATACAAACTCTTCTTCCAATGGTCACTAAAAATAATCAATGTGCTGCACAAGTTGTGGTACATGGTTGTTCCCTCTCAGCAGGGAGATTCCGTTTGATGACTGCTATGTTTGTTCTACCATCGAGTGTGATTTTGGTCAATGGGAACCACCACTCCCAGCATTCTGACTATTGGAGATATTAGGTATGACTTCTTTCTTTTGGTAGGTGCTTCTTTTGATTGATAACGTTATCACTTATATTCATCAATTCTCAGCGGAGTAATTTATTTGAATCGTGAAATGTGGTTAAGTGTTTGTTTTTTACAGCAGGGTCATCTGTTTGTATGGCCTTCATTTGCATTACATTATACAAACTCTTCTTCCAATGGTCACTAAAAATAGTCAATGTGCTGCACAAATTGTGGTACCTGGTTGTTCGCTCTCAGCAGGGAGATTCCGTTTGATGAGTGCTATGTTTGTTCTACCATCAAGTGTGATTCTGGTCAATGGGAACCACCACTCCCAGCATTCTGACTATTGGAGTTATTAGCAAAGACTTACTTCTTTTGGTAGGTGGTTCTTTTGATTGATACCGTTATCACTTATATTCATCAATTTCACAGTGGAGTAATGTATTTGAATCGTGAAATGTGGTTAAGTGTTTGTTTTTTACAGCAGGGTCATCTGTTTGTATGGCCACAAGGCAGAATCTCCATTGAATGGGTTTTTATGCATATGAGACACCACACACACCTTACTGAATGACGGATGTTCTGAATGTGATAAATCTTCTTGTTTACGTATCTCCTTCATTTGCATTACATTATACAAACTCTTCTTCCAATGGTCACTAAAAATAATCAATGTGCTGCACAAATTGTGGTACCTGGTTGTTCACTCTCAGCAGGGAGATTCTGTTTGATGACTGCTATGGTTGTTCTACCATCAAGTGTGATATTGGTCAATGGGAACCACCACTCCCAGCATTCTGACTATTGGAGTTATAAGCAAAGACTTCTCTCTTTTGGTAGGTGCTTCTTTTGATTGATACCGTTATCACTTATATTCATCAATTTCACAGTGGAGTAAAGTATTTGAATCGTGAAATGTGGTTAAGTGTTTGTTCTTTACAGCAGGGTCATCTGTTTGTATGGCCACACAGCAGATTCTCCATTCAATGGGTTTTTATGGATATGAGACACCACACACACCTTACTGAATAACGGGTGTTCAGAATGTGATAAATCTTCTTGTTTAGGTATCTCCTTCATTTGCATTATATTATACAAACTCTTCCTCCAATGGTCACAAAAAATAATCAATGTGCTGCACAAATTGTGGTACATGGTTGTTCCCTCTCAGCAGGGAGATTCCGTTTGATGAGCGCTATGTTTGTTCTACCATCAAGTGTGATTTTGGTCAATGGGAACCACCACTCCCAGCATTCTGACTATTGGAGTTATTAGCAAAGACTTCTCTCTTCTTTTAGGTGCTTCTTTTGATTGATACTGTTATCACTTATATTCATCAATTTCACAGTGGAGTAATGTATTTGAATCGTGAAATGTGGTTAAGTGTTTGTTCTTTACGGCAGAGTCATCTGGTTGTATGGCCACAAGGCAGATTCTCCATTTAATGGCTTTTTATGCATGTGAGACACCACAGACACCTTACTGAATAACGGATGTTCAGAATGTGATAAATCTTCTTGTTTAGGTATCTCCTTCATTTGCATTATACTATACAAACTCTTCCTCCAATGGTCACTAAAAATAATCAATGTGCTGCACAAATTGTGGTACATGATTGTTCGAACTCAGCAGGGAGATTCCGTTTGATGAGTGCTATGTTTGTTCTACCATCAAGTGTGATTTTGGACAATGGGAACTACCACTCCCAGCATTCTGACTATTGGAGTTATAAGCAAAGACTTCTTTCTTTTGGTATGTGCTTCTTTTGATTGATACCGTTATCACTTATATTCATCAATTACACAGTGGAGTAATGTGTTTGAATCGTGAAATGTGGTTAAGTGTTTGTTTTTTACAGCAGGGTCATCTGTTTGTATGGCCACAAGGCAGATTCTCCATTGAATGGGTTTTTATGCGTATGAGACACCACACACACCTTACTGATGAATGGATGTCAGAATATGATAAATCTTCTTGTTTAGGTATCTCCTTCATTTGCATTACATTATACAAACTCTTCTTCCAATGGTCACTAAAAATAATCAATGTGCTGCACAAATTGTGGTACATGGTTGTTCCCTCTCAGCGGGGAGATTCCGTTTGATGACTGCTATGTTTGTTCTACCATCAAGTGTGATTTTGGTCAATGGGAACCACCACTCCCAGCATTCTGACTATTGGAGTTATTAGCAAAGACTTCTTTCTTTTGGTAGGTGCTTCTTTTGATTGATACCGTTATCACTTACATTCATCAATTTCACAGTGGAGTAATGTATCTGAATCGTGAAATGTGGTGAAGAGTTTCTTCTTTACAGCAGGGTCATCTGTTTGTATGGCCACAAGACAGATTCTCTAATGAATGGGTTTTTATGCATATGAGGCGCCACACACACCTTACTGAATAACGGATGTTTAGAATGTGATAAATCTTCTTGTTTAGGTATCTCCTTCATTTGCATTATATTATACAAACTCTTGTTCCAATGGTCACTAAAAAAAATCAATGTGCTGCACAAATTGTGGTACATGGTTGTTCCCTCTCAGCAGGGAGATTCCGTTTGATGACTGCTATGTTTGTTCTACCATCGAGTGTGATTTTGGTCAATGGGAACCACCACTCCCAGCATTCTGACTATTGGAGTTATTAGCAAAGACTTCTTTCTTTTGGTAGGTGCTTCTTCTGATTGATACCGTTATCACTTATATTCATCAATTTCACAGTGGAGTAATGTATCTGAATCGTGAAATGTGGTGAAGAGTTTGTTCTTTACAGCAGGGTCGTCTGGTTGTATGGCCACAAGGCAGATTCTCCATTGAATGGCTTTTTATGCATATGAGACACCACACACACCTTACTGAATAACGGATGTTCAGAATGTGATAAATCTTCTTGTTTAGGTATCTGCTTCATCTGCATTATATTATACAAACTCTTCCTCCAATGGTCACAAAAAATAATCAATGTGCTGCACAAATTGTGGTACATGGTTGTTCGATCTCAGCAGGGAGATTCCGTTTGATGACTGCTATGTTTGTTCTACCATCAAGTGTGATTTTGGTCAATGGGAACCACAACTCCCAGCATTCTGACTATTGGGGTTATTAGCAAAGACTTCTTTCTTTTGGTAGGTGCTTCTATTGATTGATACCGTTATCACTTATATTCATCAATTTCACAGTGGAGTAATGTATTTGAATCGTGAAATGTCGTTAAGTGTTTGTTCTTTACAGCAGGTTCGTCTGGTAGTACGGCCACAAGGCAAATTCTCCATTGAATTGATTTTTATGCATATGAGACACCACACACACCTTACTGAATAACGGATGTTCAGAATGTGATAAATCTTCTTGTTTACTTATCTCCTTCATTTGCATTATATTATACAAACTCTTCTTCCAATGGTCATTAATAATAATTAATGTGCAGCACAAATTGTGGTACATGGTTGTTCCCTCTCAGCTGGGAGGTCCCGTTTGATGAGTGCAATGTTTGTTCTACCATCGAGTGTGATTTTGTTGGATGGGAACCACCACTCCCAGCATTCAGACTATTGAAGTTATTAGGAAACACTTCTTTCTTTTGCTAAGTGCTTCTTTTCATTGATACCGTTATCACTTATATTCATCAATTTCACAGTGGAGTAATGTATTTGAATCGTGAAATGTGGTTAAGGGTATACCCTTCATTTGCTACATATTTTTAAAAATCTTATTGCAATGGTTGCTAAAAATAATCAAAGTGCAGCACAAATTTTGGTACATGTTTGATCCCTCTCAGCAGGGAGATTCCGTTTGATGACTGCTATGTTTGTTCTACCATCGAGTGTGATTTTGTTGGATGGGACCACCACTCCCAGCTTTCCGACTATTGGAGTCATTAGCAAAGACTTCTTTCTTTTGATAGGTGCTTCTTTTGATTGATACCGTTACCACTTATATTCATCAATTTCACAGTGGAGAAATGTATTTGAATCGTGAAATGTGGTTAAGTGTTTGTTCTTTACAGCAGGGTCATCTGGTTGTATGGCCACAAGGCAGATTCTCCATTCAATGGGTTTTTTGTGCATATGGGAGACCATATGCACCTTAATGAGTAATGGATGTTCGGAATGTGATAAATCTTCTTGGTTGAGTATCTCCTTCATTTGCTTTATATTATCCAAATCTTAGTCCAGTGATCACTAAAAATATCAATGTGCTGCACAAATTGTGGTACATGTTTCTTCTCTGTCAGCAGGGCGATTCTGTTTGATGACTGCTATGTTTGTTCTACCATCGAGGGTCATTTAGTTGGATTGGAACCACCAATCCCAGCATTGTGACTATTTGATTTATTAGGAAATACTTCTTTCTTTTGCTAGGTGCTTCTTTTGATGATACTCTTATAATCATTATGTTCACTGTGGAGTAATTTATTTGCAATGCGAAATGTTGTTAAGTATTTGTTATTCACAGCAGGGAGATCTGCTTGTATGGTTGCACCTACGGTACGGCCGTCTGTATAGCCGTGGCTCGCAAGCCTTCCCAGCAATGGCAAGGTCCATGGTTCATGGGGGGTGGTGGAACCATATAGTTTCATTTAATTGAATCAGCTGTAGCTGGGTTTCAGGCAGGATCTCCTGTTTCATTTGATTCTGAGGTACTATTCCAATACTGTTGGACATGTTCCACACCCAGGAGGATCTCCTCTTTTGTGGGTCTATGGAATAAATAATTAATCTAATCTGAGAGGCCGTGCAGTGCTGTTAGAGTTTCGAGGGAATACCGAGAGGAGACTCGGGTTTGTATCCCAGCCCTGCTACTAATTTTCTTTTGTCACTTCATATGCATCAAATGGAAATATCAACTATTATCACTCGTCAGATATAAGCTAACTGAAACTAACATGAGATGTCAATTCAGTGTAAATTTCATGTGAGAACTGACCCCTCCTCTTGTGTCAGTTTATTTAAATCACTGGAGCAACAAGTCATTCCATGTGACTGGAGAGGACACACCATTCCCATTTTCTGGAATGGTTGCAAGGCAAATGTGCATAATTGCTGGTCTATATTATGGATAACAATCTGTTGAAGCATTAAAGAACACCGTTAACACTTGTGAATTGTGACACCCTTTGTAGACCAGAATTGTCTTCTCTAGGTCCCCATCATGAAATTGATGAAGGGTAATTGTCTGAAACTTTGCTGATAAAGGATGGAGCAGTAAATGAAATACTCGAAAGTGCCATTCATTGGTTCTCAATAAATGGTCTAGCACTTCATTTACAAATAAAAGGGATCTTATTCGGTTTTTTAGAAGGAAAGACAAATCATCACTAACAAAAAAGCATAATGGAAAAGAAATATGTGAAAACTGATTGTTAAAAATACCTGGTTGTACATAGTGATGAGAACCTGAATTATAAATCGCGTATTAGGGAACTTTTGAAACAACTGAGTGCAGCAACATTTGCTCTAAATGTGATTGCCATAAGTCGCAATGACAGCATTAGAAAATTTAACTTCCTTCTTTCATTGATGTCATATGGGGAATGTGGGCCTGTGCCCCCCCCCTCCCCCTACACGCACGCACACACACACACACACACACACACACACACACACACACACACACACACACACACACACACACACACAGACAAATGCACAGTGCCTATCCTCAGACTTCACATAGATAAAGAAAATAGGTAGCCTCACAACACATACATTCTTACGAAGTTTGCTGTGAAGGATCAGCACAATTTGAAAATAATACTAGGATTCATAAATACAATACTAGGAAGAAAAACAGTGGGACTTAATCTTGTTGTAGCACAGAAAGTCGCATAGCATGCAGCCATAAAAATATTTGACCACCTCCCTTTAATTAACAAGGTGCTGGCTGATGATGAAAGTTGGCAAGTGCTATTCCATAGATGAATTTCTGAGACGGAACCAACAGGTTAGCCACGAGCACTGAAGCGCTGCTTCCTGGACTTGGGTATGCGCGCCGGCACCGGACTGGATCAGCCCAGCAGGTTAACAATGAGGGTCGGTGTGCCAGCAAGCCTGGATGTGGTTTTTAGGCAGTTTTCCACATTCCATAAGGTGAGTACTGGGATGGTCCCCATGTACCACCTCAGTTACACAACTTGCAGACACTTGAAAAACATTCGCACTATTTAATGGCTCATACTAGACGCAGACAGCTAAGGTACATTACTTCTGTCCTGGGGGGTACGTGATGGCGACAGGAAGGGCATCTGGCAACCCTCTGACACCAACATTGCCAGCTCCATAGTATCAGGGTCGACCCCATGTTGAAGTGGGACAGAGGCCCAAGCAAATGACGAGATGGTGACATCCAAAAATGAACATATCTGCTAAATGCAATTTTCACAGTCAACATGAAACTTATTTTGGGCATACATAAGAATGAAAATAGCATATTGCAATGTGAGTGCCTTTTACTTTTAGGCCAAAAGGCAGTTCATATCCGTAAATCAAACATAAAATGAAAATATTCCTTTAAAAAGCACATTTCAGTATGGAGATGTTCTCATTACATGAACCATGAGTGATATTCAAAAGCAAAAATCTTCTTTCTTTCAAAATAACTTACCTCTTACTGTATAATGCATGTTATACCATATCATTTCACATATTTTTATAGTGTAGTATGTGATTTCATAGAAAAAAATTGTAAATTGGCCACTGTAGCACTAATATTAGTTTTCACTCTTTTGTTCAAATTTCAGGTTTTATTGTTACTTAACAATTATTTAAAATGTTTCAGATCACCACACCAGAATAAAATGATGTAACTGTGGCATTAACTATCTTTAGAAATATTCTTTGACATAAGTGTTACATTGAAACATGGAAACCAGAATAATTTTCTTAACAATCACAAGCAACATGGAAATATCATCAGTGATGGTTGTGTTCCGACTTAACTCCTAGTGATTTCTCCAGTCTTCTTAAAAAATAGTTTACTGTAAACCATCAACATCTTTTTTCCTGTTATCTTAGACTGGATGGCTGAAAAGAACTTTGGCTTTTGTCCAAGGAAAGGGTTTTGTAATGGTTCATCTGCTCTTTTATATCTAGCTGGGACTTCTAGAACGCAGTTGCCTTAACATCAGTACGAGTGTTTCCCATAGCTTTGTACTTGTGTATGGAAATACATTTTATTTCACATATGTAATGTAGATCTTGAAGGCCCTTAGATAGGGATTTCATATCAGTCAGCAAGGTTTCTTAGCTCAGTCACTGATTGTAGATCTCGTTGTATTCCTCTTTTGTTACAATTGTTGGCCTTTTTTCTTAGAAGTTTTCCTATTCTATCAAAAATGCAGTCAGTGGATAAGTAACTGTGTCCTTGTAATAATAATTATTAGTACTATGCAACATATTATGAGGGAGCACAGAAGCACAAACTGTTGCTCTACATGGGAACAACAATGTGATTGGAATGGAAATCACTCGACTGGATCTAATGGATTAGTTATCCTTCACACAAAATGTGTATGTGGACACACATATATTTTCATAGGCTTGTATCTTGGCTAATGTTTGATTTCACTTAAATTGTATGATTATTTAGGTTCTGCTTATCCTGTGTCTCATTTATTTTAAATTCCAGACATGTTTCCCTTTGCATATAAGCTCCTCATATGTGACTGGGTCACACATATAAAATTTTGTTGAAGATTGAGACTGAAACAAAAAGCAACAAAGTTCAGTAAATTGTCAGCATGAACTAATGCTGTGCAATGATAACCCCAGAAAAGCAGACAATAATAGCTCTCAGGTTACAATTGTCTTCCTCAACTTCCAGAAAACACTTGGTGGGGGGCAGGGTGCATGTTAAATGCGTGCTACACCATCATTATTCTTTATGCCACTTTTGATTTTTGGGTCATGACAAATGCTGAACATCTTGATGAGATCAGTCTCATTGACTGGGTGCACATTTGTCAAACATGGATTTCATGAGCTGGGGAACAGTCCATTGCTACTCGAAGCTCTGGACGTGCTTTTGCCTACCATACAATGACACAGTAATGGAACATTGTACATCATAGCGGATGAAATTTTGAATTTATTGGCTGAACTGTGAAAATTGTAGGAGAAAAATAATTTTGAAGATGCACCATTTGTCAATAAGGGTTGAGGGGATTGGCTATTCAAGTGAAACAATCATTACTGAGTAACTGCTATGGAATATGCTGTACTGAGGCAAGCAGGGTTCTGTTTGGGTGGGCCCCAATCTCCCTACCTGGGACCAAATAGGCTTGTGATTATCTCACTGTATAAATTTCCAGAGGGATATTGGTTGGCCCTACCACCCCATCATCAAGTGAGATCAGCAAACATCATTTAACAGTAAAAATGTGATAGTAACACAGTATCAGGAGAATTATTAAAGAATGTTGCACTACTTACAGAACAAAATGCAGGTTAGCATTGCTTAATTCCAGAGAATTTTCTGTTGCAGAGGGAAAGCATAATTTCTTTAACTTGAGCAAAGGTTGGACACAGATTTGAACCGTTGCCTCCTGACTCGCATTCATGTGTGTATCTTCTTCTGCTTCTACACAATGAGCACTAATCCAAAAGAATTGCCGAAGACATGGTCCTGGATGGTTATTGATTCATTCAAGAGACATACTTGAGGTATAAGGACTTCTGAAATTAAGTTACACATCATCTCATGCTAAGACCATTACGCAACAGGCACAGCACACTGTTGGAAGAGTGTGCATGTTCCCGATTTCCTCCTGAGACAATTCTGCTGCAATATGGACAACAGGTTCATCACATTGTGGGAGTGAAATGACACTCCAAAGTTGAAGTACAAGGAACAGTACAGCTCTTGTTGGCAAAACATCTAAATTGCACACAAATTCGCCATGAAATTCTGGCAGTGTATGGCCCAAATGAGGTGCAATGCAATGTAGCATCCAGTCGTAGTGAAACAGTGCCAACAATTTGATGAAGACCATTCAGTCTTTCCAGCAATCTGGTTGGATATCTGGCAGGAAAGAGATTTTCCATCAAAGAGGAAGTTCACACAGCAGTCCTCAAATTGTTCCATGACTGAGTGGCAGATTTATATTGTCAAGAAACTGAACAGTTGGTGGGATGTTGCAATTTTTGTTTACAGATCTTGGTGACTGTAGTGAGAAGTAGTATCTACATCACTTTGAATTGTATTGAGCATATAGTAAAAGTTATTCAGTCTGTCATAGTAATGGGTAACTTTCTTTTTGAAGTCTCATAGTTTCCTGCTGCTTCCACACCTTTCTTTGACAATCATCAGATGTCAGGCTACTCCTGGATGCATCGGTGAATGGAATCCTACTCCAGTGATTGAGCACCCATCTCCACAGACCAGTGCTTTGGGGGAGGGATGTTAGCGTCAACTGTAATGGTGGCCACATTGATAATGTGGAGACTTGGATTCTGTCTTGACCATAGTTGCCTGATATCCCAGTATAGGTGGGATCATCCCAAATATCTGGTTGGAAACCCAACTCTCAACTGTACTTTGTTGGGATAGATAAAAATCCTGGTTACATAAAAATGGACAACATTTTATATAATGTTGTGGTCTTCACTTCAAATTGTTCATTACCGATTTCAATTGAGGGGCAGTCTTGTAAGAGTTACTGACTTTAAACTCCTGCTTTTATTAAGAGCGCTAAGTTGCCATACTTGACTCAATAGCCATTGTTTTCGAGTAGTGCATCAGAGGTCAATCGTGACAGTGCTTTGTAATTCTCTGGTGGAAAAATTGAATAGGGTTGTGCAGTTCCCTTCTCCTGTGGCAGCCTTAGTTGTCTTGATGAGAATAAATGATGATCTTATCAAAGCATTCAAAAGAGAATTTGTGATGAAGGAAGCTGGGATAATTTTTATTTACCCTTGTTTTGCCATATGCCTCCTTAAAATTCGTTTTTTCACTTTCAACTAATTACTATTAACATATGTGAATATAATCTGCATTTTCATAAAAGAGAAAGGTTGGCCCTCAGTTTTAAAGAATTTAACACCAGGTCTAATTTTGTGTGTGTAATTGATTTTCTAATTTATATTGAGTATACCTAGTTAGTATCTTTTAGTATAGTGCAAAATCAGTCATTTTTATGTAACTTGAATTCTATTGTTGACTTATAAACAAATATAAATCTTGTAATAATTGCAAACATTTGGAATATGAAATTCTAGTATTCATAACTATATATGTGAATTTCATGATTAAAAGAAATAATTCGGCCTAACTCTTGTAGTAGAAGAAACTGTTAAAAAGACGGAATTTTTAGATGTATTCAGTTAACTGATTAAATTAAATTTTAATTGCAATTTCTGTAAATTTAACTTTGAACAATGTGTAGTTTCGGTACCTATTATTGTGGTGATGTATAAGGGTCATGAGACAGTCAGTACATGGCCAAGTTTCAGACGATGAAGTTGTGTTGGTTAGAACAACCACGATGCATCACCTTAACTGTGATGTAAGTGGTACAGGAATCGGCCATGTGTTCAAACAATGACAGTGTCTGTTCCATACACACCTGATTATTCCGAAAGTACTGTGAATTATTTGGTTATGTTTTTATTGCTTGTAGATGTTCAACAGTAAGCATTATGTGGATGTTTGCCTGTAAACTAGTAATGAGGCTTATGGGAAGTTGTGCACTGCCCATATATAACCGTGTATTATTGGGAGGTTTTGAAAAGTGAAAGTAAAAGACTGTGAAATGCAACTGTGCATCTGTCGGCTACATCATTTACAGCAGACAGTACTGAACGTCCACCCCCTATGTTTTCAGGACTTATGTCGACACTGAGGACAACAAAGAAACAAAGTAGGCAAACCACATCAAAATGGCAGTTTACTTGCAGCACAGTATAAACTATGTTGAAAAATGAATTGACTTTGGAGAATGTGTCTACAGGACTTTGAAACCATTTTCCCTGACAGTGAAACAGAGCTCATTTTCAGAATTTGTAGAAGTGATTTCTTGATATGAATTTCTTGTAGATGGGGATTTGATGTTTGAAGAATGTGTGCAGTTAAAGAACTTTGTCAAGGAAGAAGAGAAGAACTTTTTAAGCTGAAATGTGATTAGTGGAAGGAATTTTTTTCATTGTTATGAAAACTGTCAACTTCTTCAAACTTTTCCATTTTGCTTCAGATGATTTTTCAGCCTGATGATGAACACTTGGTGAGCTGAGAGGAACCTTTTCCCAGCAGCAACATTAGAGGCTGAAATAATAATGAAGATGGTTTAGTGATTTAAATGTCTCCAGTTTTGTTGCTTTCTTGACGAGGAAGAAGAGAAGATTCTATAAATGAGATTGAAAAGTGAGCAAAAATCTCAATAAGGTAAAAAACAGTGATTTGTTATATTGAATTTTGAATTGTAGCCTGTGTGTGTTTAGTCTTGGTTTTTTTTAAAATATCCCGATTTAGTTCATAAAAAACTTGGCAACTGGTCTGTACTAATACAGCTGCCTTCTAAATAGGCAGTGCACAGCTCTTTTGCATTTTCTTGTGGGTGCCTATGAGCCAAAACTCCTATGCTGTAATCAGGTTGTTGACTCCAGGCTACCACTGGAAGATGGTTTGTCTCACAGTAGTGGTTCTCTGTTTGAATGATGTCACTGTGGTGTATGACAAATTGACAGGCAACTTACCATGCTGCCAACCTTCCTGCCATAGACTGACAATGTGAATAAGCCTGAAATGATCCTTCAGAGCGTGTTTACAGGCAACGCAGTGCACACAGCTGAAGATTTTAATGAACCTGTCTCACAGAGACTTCTGTTCAATAGTAGATTATGATAAATATTCTGGTTAACAAAGTATCTGATTCCATTCATTTTTCAGCTATGTTTTTTCAATAATTGCAAATCTGCTGTTCAAAAATGGAAGCCTTTTGGATTGATAATTTGTTTGAAATTTCTTTCTTTTTCTTTGATGTTTGAGAATATTAATTATATTATAAATTTCATTTTTTTCAACTGTAAAATGGCATGTGTTTCACATTTTGAAATTATTTGGTTATGAAAATACCTCACAGCACTTCTCTATCAAATATAAACTGTTATAATTTTTCATAAACACCAGAATGGTTCCTGAAGTTAATATTGTAAATATGTGCCTTTGATGCTTTGCACCAGTGTGTTGAGTTGTGCTATCTTTGTTAACTTTCTCAATAGTTTTAGTGAGGTTACTGAATGAGAGTTGTTGTGTTGGACCAAGTCTTCGACTTGATGTCACATGGAACTAAGTGCAGTTTTATCTGTTGGACTGAGTAATGTGAACCCAGTGTATATCACGAACTGTAATTTGTTTTTATAATTGTGCAACTCTGAAATCAGTGTCCATTTAAAAGTGACTCTTTTTAGCCAGTTTCCAAAGCTTTAAAATCGTGGTGTTAATTGTTGATTACATTTGGAGGATTGGGCTTAACAAAAACTACAATGTTCTTTCATCTGCAAGTCAAGATATTAACTGAAAATATTTGACCTAGAGCCCACAATGAATTGTACTGCTAAATATATTTGGATGGTGAGCTGAGCCACAAAATACTTCAAATCATGTCGATGATTGTCGATACTGTTTTCTAGGTTATGCAAAAAGTGTCATTGGAACTCTATCCTACAGTGTCATATCCCAACGTTACACTTCAGACAGTTCTGACAAAGAATGTTACAGCTTTAATTACATCATTTCAATAATTTCTTGTTGTTCGGAATGAGGAACAGGACTCTTAGAAGACACGGGAATCAATGTTCAGAGAGAAGAAATAAAGCTCTTGATATCAGAGGCAGGAAAGGACTTGGAAGATAAGTTGAATGGAATGGAAGGGATAAAAATCATACATTGTTGACATTCCTACCTGAAATTTCCATTGGTTGTTTTAAAAATTCCACCAACCAACATGTTGCCCCCTGCCAGTGGTGTAATGTGATGCAGCATGGAGGGGCAGCTGGTCAGCACACCTTTCTCCTGGGATTTTTTGACTGTGGAACCACTACTAATCGGTCAAGCAGCTCCTCATCTAGCCTCACAAGACTGAGTGCATTCTGTACCAGTCTCCCCTCACCGAGGACAAATCGCCGGCAGTACCAGCAATCGAACCCAGGTCTGCCAAATGGCAGTTAGTTGAATGGTACAGCTAAGGAGGCAGACAATGGAATAGATAGTGTGTTAAAGAGCAGTTCTAAGATGAACATAAGACAAGGATAATGGAATGTAGTCAAGTTGAATCAGGAGATGCGGAGGGAATTACGAGGGATGATCAAAAAGTTTCCATTTGAAAGCTGTATGAGGAGGGTTCCTGTATCTCATCTGCACTCGAGTCTTTGTGGACCCACCGAGATGAAACTTTCAGCATTCCCAAAATATCCACAACAGTGTTATGAGCACACCCGTGGGAGATTCCAAATGTGGTTTCAATGTGCTGCAGTGGCCCTGCAAAACTTTATCATGAATTGTAGTTACTGTTTCATCAGTGGCAGGCTTTCCATTCCTTGGTGCTTCTCTCGCACTCATTCTTCTGTGTTTGAAGTCAGACGCCCAGTTTTTCACTGTTGCACAAGACGGAACACTGTCCGTAAGTGTATTCCGTGTGTCCTCCACAATTTCCCTGGACATCATTCTCTTCAAATGAAGGTATTCAACCACTACACAGTTCTTGATTCTCCCAATATTCACCACTTTGCTTACACTACAGTATAGAATGCATCTTAGTGGCTACACTAATGAAAGTGGAGCTGCAACATTTGACTTGCGTACCCATAAAGGGTCACCATAAAAGTAGGTGGTGGTGTTTGTGTGAGACATTACAGTAACTATCTGGGGCTAGAAACTTTCAGCCACCCCTCATATGACAATCGGGCAAAATTATGATGAGAACTGAGGCAATCATCCTACCAGTGCACCAGGTTTAAGATGCCCATTTGGTAGGGCACTGTGTCCTGCTTTGTCAAGAAGTCTGTCACTGCTTGCTGCACACCCTCTTCCAACAGGAGTCATTGATCCTTCAAGGCGTTTCTAAGGGACCAAAGGCATGATAACCACACAGGTAGAGATCAGGACTGTAGGGTGGCTACTCGAGTGTCTCCCACTTTAGCTGGTGTATGCATTATGGGGATGCGTATTATCCAACTTGATGCACCATTGCACAGTGGTGGTTTTCAACAGAAGTGCTGCTTCATACACATTCTTCAATGTATGATGGATGTCTACCAGTGTTTGTTCTCCAGCAGCTGAGAAAAGAACAACAGTATGTGATCCTGTTTGGACATATTTGGTAATAACACTGCCGTAGTTCCAATTTCTACATTTACTACATGCACTTCAGAAAGGCACAAATGGCACACATTGCTTCTGTAACTACACTGGAGTCATGCTACGTTGCTGTTAATCTCTGGCAACACCCTTGATTGGGAACTTTTTATTGTCCATTATAGATTAGAAAATGAGACACTGAAGATAATAGAAGTGTTTTGTTATTTTGGTAACAAAATTATTGATGATGGCTGACACAGAGAGGATATAAAATGCAGGCTGGCCTGTCTGACGGACAGAATATCCGAGAAAGAGGAATAGGTTAAGAGTGGATATAAATTTAAACGTTAAGGAGTCTTTTCTGGAGGTATCTGCCTGAAGTGTAGCCTTGCTCCTAAACTAGATGTGAACAACAAGCAGTTCAAGCTAGAAAAGGATAGTATCTTTTGAAATGTGTTTCTAGAAAGAAATTTTGATGATTACATGGATGAAAAATAAAGGTAAACTCTGTCCATCGGTACTGGCCGACCACCGTGTCATCGTCTGCCAATGACATCCAGCACACCACTATCCTGCCTGTGTCAGTTTTCTTGACTTCGAGCCCTGCCTGCTCGAGTAGCTCCTCAGTTGGCATCACAAGGGTGAATGTACACCGTTCCAATCCTCTCACCCAGGGAAAATCCCTGGCAGTACTGGGAATCTAAACCTGTGTCCTCCCCATGATAGGCCGCAGCAGTGGACACTAAGTTACAGAGGTGGATAGATGACTAGGACTGGTACTAGATACCCTCTGCAATGCACCTAGAGGTGGCTTATGGAATAATTATGCAGTTGCAGATCAAATTACTAAGGAGATGGTACTGAATGAAATTGAGGAGAAATGAAATTTTCAGCACAACTTGACTAAAAGAAGGAACTGGTTGATAAGACATACCCTGATGCATCAAGGAATCATCAATTTGGTATTGGTGGGATTTGAGTGATGGGAGGAAAAACTGTTGAGTGGGAAATACAGTAAGCAGGTTCAAATGGATGTAGGCTTGCATATGATAGACTAGCATAGAGAGCTGCATCGAACCAGTCTTTGGACTGAAGACCACAACAATAAAAACACTTGGCTGCATGTAGGAATTTTCTGTGGTCAGGAAAGCAATGAGAAAGGATTTTCTGATAAAGAAAACTGTAAACACTATACATAAATGTGACGTAAAATGTTTCTTGAACTGTTTATGAAGTCAGAGAAATCATATATTAGTTCTTTTGGCATGAAAAACCTGTACAGAATGACTCAACCACACCTATCCATGGGTTTTATGCAACCTTCATTGCCTACAAATGTCATGGGCAAGATTTTCATTTCTCTCACCCACTACACGCAAATTACTAGTCCTACATAAAAAATGAACAGTATGTTTTTTGTGGGAAATTTAATGTAGCCATTTTTGGGGGGGAGGGGGGGTGGTGGTATACACCACTTCTAACAAACACCGAACAATGCGCTCTAGTACACGGTCGCCAAATACATCGCTGGCCGCACTTCTCTGGGCGGCTCGCGGCTATCATCGCTGGCCGCCTTCGCGCGCGCGCGTATGTCAGCACACAGCAATTGGCTACGCCAGGAAACATTGCGATTGGTTTTCCCTGAAAAACAGCGACCCCAGCCGACGGCTCCATTAACTAGCAATCCTAATATAAACCCAGCTGCTGCCGCAAATGACAGTTCTCATCGGGAAGTGCAGTACGCCGTGTTCCAGCTGCTTGTGGATGACTCGCCGCACCACTCGAGGTTACCTGGCTGCTCAGCGGAAAATCTTGCGACTTCACTCGGAGAGACTGAACTTCACTGGACTTGGGAATAATTACGGGACATGCACCCCACCATGAACATTTGGACATTGGCATAACCCAACTTTAATTTTGCATTACTTCTGAGTGTGAGCCTGGGTAGATGCTTGACTAACATAATTGTTAAAAAGTGATTTGTGATTTAATAAACCAGACTGAAGATGTTATTGTGTTATTCCTGGTTATAACAAGGGGGTTATACATTTTTGCTAGAGGCCCAAATGCATTTTTCTTAAATAACACAAAAACTGTAGTCTCCAACAAAAACTTATTCCAGTACAAAATTTAATGTAGTTAATTTTTATACAAAAATGTCCTGTTCATTGTTTTTGTAGGCCTAACAGTGTGCATGTAATGGGGAGAGAAGATTAAAATCATGGGTGTGGTTCTTGAAGATGTTGCAGGCTCCATAAAACTTTATGGCAGGGGCAGCTGAATAACCCTGTGTATGATCCAGAAGATTCAACAACATTCTTAACACACCTCATGGTCAAACACGGCTGCTGATAGAAAATAGGTGATTCATATTGGTTTTGTGTATCCCCATTATGTGACTGCAGTAAAGAAGAGGATGTGGGATGTTCTCTGTCAACTTTTATACCCACACTGGTATGCCAAAAGACATTAAAATATACAAGGCATGCCAGAAAAGTAAGTACCATTGTGGGAAAAGGACTCATGAAAACATTTCTTCAGACCAAAAGAAGGACCCAAAAAATTACTGACCAGTATCATTAACATTGGGTTCCCTGCTAAATTGTAGAACACATTCTGAATTCAAATGCAATAAATTTCCTAGATACTGTGAAACTTATGTCCACAAATCAGCATGGTTTTAGCAAGTATTACTCATGTGAAGCTCAGCTTGCCTTTCTCTCACATGAGATACTGCAAACTATGGAAAAAGGGCAACAGGGAGACTTCATATTCTCAGATTTCCAAAAAGCATTGGATATGGTGCCCCACTGCAGACTGTTACTGAAGGCATGAGCATAAAGAATAGGTCTCCAGATATGAAAGTTGCTCAAAGACTTCTCCAGTAGCAGGACCCTGTGTGCTGTCCTTGAGGGCTGGTGTCAGTCAGTGACAAGGATATTGTAAGGAGGGCCTCAGGGAGACGTGAAAGGACTGCTATTTCTTTTTTTTTTTTTTTCTGTATGCTAAAATGATGTGGCAGTGAGGGTGAGCAGCAATCTGCAGCCGTTTGTCGATGATGCTGTCATGCACAGGAAGGTGTCATCATTGAGTGACTTTAGGAGAATACAAGATAATATATCTAAAAACAAAGTTGATGTGACTTACCAAACAAAAGCGTTAGTATGTTGATAGACACACAAATAAAAACAAACACACACACAAAATTCAAGCTTTCGCAACCCACGGTTGCTTCATCAGGAAAGAGGGAAGGAGAGGGAAAGATGAAAGGATGTGGGTTTTAAGGGAGAGGGTAAGGAGTCATTCCGATCCCGGGAGCAGAAAGACTTACCTTAGGGGCAAAATAGGACAGGTATACACTCGCACACACACACATATCCATCCGCACATATACATTCTATCCACAATTGACCACACATCCCGCTGAGTAGAGGCAGTCCCCTTACCTTACTTCACTGCCGAGACTGTGGCCGAGGGTTTTATCTCCTCACGGATTGCTAGGTTCGGTCGTCCAACCACCATCACCACTGACTGAGGTCAGCAGTTTGAATCTTACATGTTTACCATTTTATGTAACATCTGCGCCATAAAGAAAATTCACACCACAGCCTACCACCCACAAAGCAACGGGCTAGTGGAATGGTGGCACCACACTCTAAAAACAGCGTTCAGGTGACAGAACTGCCTCTGGTCTGAAGCACTTCCATGAGTACTCCTCCGCCTCTGTTCAGCTTTCAAGCCCGACTAATAGGGAACTATCTCAGAATTCGTTTTTGTGGAGAACCCCGTCCTACCAGGGAAATCCATCACCCTCAAGTACCTGAAGACTCCCCCCACCCCCCTCTAATGATGTCATAAGTTGCATGCACACACACCTCAAACATACACATCTGCACCCACCCATCAGCCACTCCCGCCAGACGCTTACTTGCCAACCACTCTCAACACTTGCTCCCATGTAATGCTGAGAGACAATTCGGTCTGACAACCTCTGCAACCACCTTATCTCGACCCTTTTAAAGTCCTCCAGCAGGGCGATGCAACTTTTGACATCAATGTCAAAGACAGTCCTCAAACTGTTTTGTTACACCAACTCAAAGCAACATTCGTGGACCACGATGTCCCTCTGCTGGCTCAGTCTGATCCTCCTAATGACTCTCCAGCCAGCCTCCCTCCTGCTGTGGAGTCTGACAATGTATCTCCTCGGGCCACCACACTGTTTTATTCACCTGACACCTCCCTGTCACCTTTTGCGGGTTTCTCAGACATGTCATCCTCCACCTCGTGTGCAGGTTTTTACCTGTACCTCATCGACTGTGGAGACACCCTCTCCCATAGTCACCCTGCTCTGCAATGTACCCCCACACGGCGTGGACAACATTTCAGTCATCACTCTCAATGTTTGAGCTCTCACTCTACTCACAGACACCACAGCCCCGCCACCCAATGACCAGTTAAACATCAGTGTTGTGCATAGCCTCACCCTCCCTTGTGAGTGTGATCTGATGACAATTTGCGCCTTCATCTCACCGGACAGCTCGATCAGCATCCGGGCTTGCCACACCCACACCCACACACACACACACACACCCTACCATCCACCGTTCAACCCACCTGCTCTCAGGCTGGCCGCCGTATCATCCAACCTCGCTGGCTCAACGGCTCCCGTTGCTTTGCCTCCGAATTGCGCCCCGGCAGGGGTGGAGGACCTGGTTGTGCAGCTACCAGCTCGTACGAATACCAGCAACATTGATGCCCACATGGTCTTCCCTCAAGAATCATATGCAGCACTCCTTACTGCCAGGGAGAGAGTGGGTGGGGGGGGGGGGGCTGTGTGGCGTTGATAGGTCATATTGACGATAGTCAACATTAATCTTTGGGACTCAGGTCGCTCATCCGAGCTGCCATTTTAATTCAGTCCGTTCTTAGACCTTGTACTGTGTGCGTGTGTATTATAATTGTCGACACGTATGTATGTGCAAATATTACTGGGGACAGTTTATTCCATACACCGCTACTCGTATCCTGTTCCCATAAATCGTATTGTAAATATGTTACTCCTAGTCTGTCTGATTTTTGCTAATACCAGTAATATTGCAGGGGATAAATGATTCCACATTAGGTGGCAGTGGCCATGAGTGTGTGAATATATAAGTGCTTTCTATCTCTGAACATGGTCTTTCAGCCAAAAGCTTAAATGTTTAGTACTGTTTTCATTATACCTGTCTGCAGCTCACTGATTGCTCCATGTGGTAAATAGCAGTCCATCTTTTTCATAATATTGTTCATATTGTGTTTTTGTTTCATATAAAATAGAAGCTACTTTAATCACATGATTTTCTGCAGGCTCATATATATTTGTTTCTGCTTACAAATCCATGTATGAACTGCTAAATTGTAAGTATATTGCTCATATTCTACCTTATTTTTGTTTGTGTTCACTTTCATACTTTCTTGCATTTAATGGAGAACTCATTGGAGTGGGAGGATGATTCTAGTGAATCAATTTTTGCTAAAATGTATTGTTTTTAGTACTTGTCAATAATGTGTGAAAAAATATTTGTAGCTGCTGTTGAATTTTTCAGTATTTGTGAGGAAGAATTCTCTAGTCAATGAGACTACAAAACATAGTCTGTGGCAAAAAGCAATAGTATTTAAAGCAGAATTGCATAGTCATTCAATGACAAGATGTAAAAAAGTTAAATACCAATTTTTTCAAAAGCTTGCTAGCATGAAGTTCTCCATTAAATGTGAGAAAGCCCAGAAGAGCGGTGTGAACATAAAGTAGAAAATTCGCAACATATTAAAGCTAATTTAAATCAGGTAGTTCACATGTAGATTTGTACGCAGAAACAAATATATGTGAGCTGACAGAAAAGCATGCGGTGAATCCAGCTTCTATTTTATATGAAACAAAAAGAAATATGGAATCATTTACCACACAAAATGTTATGGAACAGTGCAGTACATACAAAAAGTTGTAATCAGGAACTCAATGTGATGAAACCAGCTCTCTTTGTCATGTCATATGCTTGTTGGATTTTTACAGTTATTCCCACATGATAATGGCTACATGATCACAATTGCAATATTTGGATTTACAAATCAACAGTTTTACAGTCAAAAGGTGAACATATTGCCATTTACAAACTCATTTATAACTGTAGATCTCAACTATGAGAAATTAATCTTTGTTTTTTGATTGAGATTTCATGAATATATTACCTTGTATAGTCACAAAAGATTTCCGTGCATGCACTTAATCATTAAACTACAAAGCCCTCCAATAAAGTATAAATGAAAAATATTATCATCTAATACTTATATTCTGTTTGCTAAATGACTCAGTTTGTGCCCTTCTACAACACATTCCACATTTATAATGTGACACTCCGGTCACATCCAATGACAAGGCCATTTCCCTTATTTATAGTGTTTCTGTTAACTTTGTCAGTAGAAACCTGCAAACAGTCTGTTGTAAAATTGAAATTGTGTGGTTTCAATAAAGAATACAAACATAAAACTGTGTTTTATCATGATTTTTAAAGAACTACTTACAAATCATCACATAATTAAAATACTGTAGTTAAGTACTGTATTATTATTCTTTACTATGCATTACAGTGTGGGCTGTAATTACCATATGGTGGTGAAACTTGGTAGATACACTAATGGGATAATGCAGAACCAATTTACGTTGGGAAAAAATTAATTTCAATTTTTGCCACCAGGTGCAAATCTAATGCCATACAGCATTTTGTAGACATCTCCGGAGCTCATATTGAACAAATTGTGTAAGATGTGCTTAGTAATAAACTGAATTATTCCCTTCTGTCTTGTTCGAACTTTTCTACTCGTGTCCTGTTCCTCATCTACTTCATGTGCAAACATGTCTATACATCTTTCTTGCATTCACAGTGCCAGATTTGTACTAAGCGGCCAAAATTGGAACTTAATATTATTTTTTTTTTTTCCAGAGTAAATCACTTCTGTATTTACACATTATAATATCTACCAAGTTTTGCTGCCACATGATAAGTACAGCACACACTGGACCTCTGTGAGTAGCTGCATTTTAATTATAATCACCCAGTACTAGGGTGTTAAATTGTTCTTTAAAATCATTTATTTGCAACATACTACACATGAATCTGTTGGATTGGGCATAATTCCTAGTATTTGTCAACCTTACACTAACTAAATCATCATGAGACAACATGCATTGTAATCGGCTTTTGTTAGCTGCAAATTGCATATAATATTTTGATGTGTGGTTTTATGACATGTTGTTAAACATATAGACTGTTAATATGCTTCATTGGGTATTAAAAGTTGTATGATACACTGTTACATGAAGCAATGAGTATGGATAATAATATGCTTCACATGCAGACTGTTGTATTACTATAAAGTGTTGACGAAGAACAATGAAGCAGTTGTGAGTAATGCCAGTGTGAATGTTTACCACAGTATTGGAGATCTGCACGTTTATGATGAAATTAAACAGAAAAGAGGTCAAGATAAGGAGATACATTGAACTCTTACTGCTACAGCAGTTGGTTGGTATTACAGATTGAAGACCTCTGGCAGAAAGGAGGATCATAGCAAGGAATATGAAAGTAAAGTACAATTAGCAGAACTTTAAAATTAATTTTGTTATGTGTGCATTACAACATGTGAAGGGTGACGCAAAAGAAATAAAATTTTAGAAAGTAGAAAGTTTGCATACTTGCTTGCTTAGAGCAAATCACTTGTTTTTAATTTTTATTTATTTATGCATTTATTTTACCTGGCAAGATTAGGGCCTTCAGGCCCTCTCTTACACCTAGCCAGGCATACTCAGATTCAACAAATTTCAGTTGCTACAGAACATTAAGGACATATAACATGTTATACAGTATTAATGTTAAAGAAAAAAAATAGAGATTATAAACATAGTACAATGATATTTATAACAATCAGAAAATAATTATAACAATCAAGAATAATAATAATAATAATAATAATAATAGTAATGACTATGTATATGAAAGTAAACATATTTTTCTTTTATGAATGTCAGTCCTATTGCTAGTTGGGAATTTTCTCGTTATATTTTTGCAGCTTGTGAGTTATTCTCATCAAGCAGAGACATAAGACGATAGAATGGGATGAAAGAGATATAGAAGAGGTAGATAGGTTAGAGGAAGAGAAATAGAATGGTAAAATTCGAAGCTATGATGGAGAGGAGAAAGAAAGAGATGAGAGGGGCACAACAATGTTGGCTATACTGTCCCTAATATGTAAGTCTTGAGTTCCCTCTTGAATGTTGAGTGGTTCTGGATAAGACGCAGATCACAGGGGAGCACGTTCCATAGTCGTATGGCTGAGATGGAGAATGACACGGAGAAAGATTTTGTGTTATGTAAAGGTACAGCCAAGATGCTAGACATATCCGATCTGGTATTGAGGTTGTGGAATGATGATAGGTGTTTAATGTGAGAAGATAAGTATTGGATGCACCAGTGGCTAAGAAATCGATGAAGTAAGCACATCGTGTGGAGATCGCATGCCTTATGTGGGCGTATCCAACCTAGCTGGGAGTATGAAGGACTGATATGATCATACAACCGTATATTGCATACGTATCTAACGCAAGCATTCATCACTAGCTCGAGGCATCTCAAATTTTCACTATTTGTGCCGTGTTGAACTACATCTCGGTAGTAAAGATTAGGCAAGACTAGTGTTTGGACTAATTTTTGTTTAACACGGGTTGGAAATATTTTTCAAAATTTTTGAATTGCATGTAGGGAGGAGAGCGATTTCCAGCAAGCTGTGACTGTTTGTTCTTCCCAGTTTAGGTGTTCATCCAAGATTATTCCAAGGTCTTTTACTGTTTTTTGGTATGGTAGTTGGGTACCATTGAGGAGTATTTGAGGGACTGTTTCGCGAAAGTACCGACTGATTAACTTTGGATGAGATATAACTATGACCTGGGATTTCTTGGCGTTTAGTTTCAGACCCAGGTTCAGTGCCCATCGAGAAACAGAGCAAAGATCTGCGTTCATACTCACTACTGCGTCAGCAATGTTCTTGGGGCTTGCACTTATGTGCAGTTGGATGTCGTCGGCATATAGATGGTAGTTGCAGGAGTGAATCACTGAAAAAATATCGTTAATGTACAGTGAGAAGAGTAATGGACCAAGGACGGAGCCTTGGGGAACTCCAGAGCGCACGTTTTTCCATGATGACTTTTCCGACCCACAAATGACTTGTTGATTTCTGTTTTTGAGGTAGCTGTCGAACCAGTGTATTGCGCTGTTTGAGAAATTCAGTTGCTTCATTTTAATTAGTAATATATCGAAGTCAACTGTATCAAAAGCCTTGCTAAAGTCAAGCAGTGTTAGGATGGTAGCTTCACGTCTGTCCACAGCATGTTTAATGTCAACAGTTACTTTGATTAATGCAGTTGCTGTACTATGATGCTTTCGAAAGCCTGACTGATATTTGTCGTGGATGTTATGAGTTTTGAGGTAATCCGTCAGCTGTTCATGGAGGATGTATTCTAGGGCTTTAGATATTGCAGGTAGTATGCTGATCGGCCTGTAGTCACCTGGCGACTTAGGGTTGTCAGTCTTGGGTATAGGTTGAATTAAACTTTGCTTCCACTCAGTAGGATATGTACTACTGACAAGAGACAGGTTGAAGATGTCTGTGATAACTGGAGTAAGAGTGTCTACGACATTCTTAATCATGCCAATGCTCACTCCAGCATTTCCTACTGCCTTGGAAGAGATTCTCATAATTGCCTTGTGTACTGTGCCGGTAGTGACATGTTTTAGGAAAAACTTGTCTCTCGAGAGATTGATATCTTGGGGCTGGTAATTTGTCGCTGCATGGCAGTTTACGGCTGTTGAGAAGAAATCGTTTAATTCTTCTGCAGACGCTTGATAAACAGCGTCAGATCTTCGCTTCCCTATACCGAAACTGCGCAGCTTTTTCCACAGTGCAGCAGGTTTTGATATGCCGCATACGACAGAGCGGGCATGTCTGATTTTGGCATTCCTCACGCTTTGCTTGGTTCTATTTCGGAGTTTCCTATAAGCTTCGTACGCCTCGGGAGTTGGGTTACGCTTGAAGGCCCTATGTGCAGCATCACGTTTATTCATTAACTGGCGTAGTGCAGTGGTGAGCCACGGGGCGGGAGCTCTCTTTACCGTGACAGTGCGTTGAGGAGCATGTTTATCCTACAGTGCAATAATTTTGCGACATAATTCCCGAATTTTTCCGTCTAAAGTCGGTTCATTGCTTATATCATGCCAAGGGATGTCTGAGCAATCCTTTTGAAGAGCGTCATGGTTAACATTTTTTAGGTTTCTGTAGGTTACCAGGTGAGATTTTTCTTTGGTAGTATGCACTGAGTAATTTAAGAATATCACGTCATGAACAGAAAGTCCCGGAGCGGATGTCTGATTGGCGCGAATTATTTTATCTGGTCGCTTTGCTGCTATTATATCTATGAATGTATGGCTGTGTGGCGTGTGATGAGTTGGGTCCAGCGGTGTTAAACTCATATCACTGGAGTGGAACAGTCTCCTTAGTTTTTCTGCAGAGGGAGATTTTAACTGTAAGTCGATGTTTGTGTCGCCCATAATGAATATGTGTTCATACAGTGTCACGAGCGAGGACAGGGCAGACTGAAAGGAGGACATAGCACCGACGTTTGGAGGTTTATAGATTACTCCAATTAGCAGTTTCTGATTTGATGTATTTATTTCGAAAGACAAGAACTCTGCTTCTCCTTCGCCCTTTGCATCCGATGTGCATAGTATAGTAGGTCTCAGATCAGAGCGAACATAGGCACCCACACCACCCCCGCGTCGTGTTTCACGATCTGCCCTTAGGAGAGAGTAGCCAGTGATTCGCATAGCGTCGGAAGAAATGTTTGGTTTCAACCAAGTTTCAGAGACGAGGATAATATGGAACAGCGATTGGCAGAACAGGTCACAGAACTCGTCGAAGTGAGCCGTTAGCGATTGAGCGTTCGCGTGGGCCACAAAAAGCCCGCCGCCGGAACCGGTCCGTCCCATTGTGGCTGCCTGTAGGACCGAGCGCGCTCCGTTTACCTGCTGGCCGGAAGAGGGACAAGAGCTGGATTTCGCGGGGGAAGACTATTTACAGGTGTGTCTGAGGTCGTGACTGACTCAAGCGTCTGTGGGCTAAAGGTGAAAGACAAGCTAGAGGTATCGGAGAAGGGAGCGAAAAGAAAGATGGAAAGTGGCAGTAGTGGTTACGAAAAAGATAATAGTAGTAGTAGTGGTAGTGACGGGGATGAAAATAACAGATATAGAAAGGCAGTTTTAAGGAGATTCCTGTTATTGGAGAATGTTAATTCCCGTTTGACTGACAATATGAATATACATGAGCACTTATGATAGACAAATAAAGAAGAAATATTTGTGTGAAACAATTGACTGATTTTAAATAGAGTACTTATGGTACTTATAGAAATAACGAAGCAATATTTACGTAAAAAAATGACAAGAAAGAATAAAAATTAACTTCTATTAGACAGAGTACAATATGAGACTTTGTGTCTCGCGAGATTTCGCTCAGTCTTTCAGTTCGGACATGTTCGTCACCGTTTTCCTCCCTCCTTCCGTCTCGACTACGATCCTGCCATCCTGCGTCCATACATTTTGAAGGCCGAACTGTGTGATCGCAGTGTTCAAAACTTTTAGTCTTTCGCGCGTCAGATCTTCCCTCAGGGTAACCCCGTTCTTGGCGAGTTTTCTTTTCTGAGCAAACACTTCAGCTCTTTTCCGGTATGACACAAATTTAATTATTATGGGCCTGGGCTTCATCGCACCTGGTATCCTGCGCCCAACACGGTGGCTTCTGTCAATATCGGCCACGTCGATCTGCACGCCAAGTTTCTCACGCACGAAGCTAATGGCCAGGTCGTCGGTGTTTTCACGATCGTTTTCAGCTACCCCGAACAAGCGCAAGCTGTTCCTTCGCTGATACTGCTCAATGTCATCGGTGGCCGCAGACAGTTTAGCTTCTAGGTCGGCGGCTTTTTTCTCTTGTGCGGCCAGGGACTTTTTAAGAGACTGGATTTCGGTGCTGTTGCGCCCGACAGACTCTTGCAGTTTGTCCATGACCGCGGCCGTCACAGAGTCCGTGATGGATTGCACTATTACGCCTAGCGTGCCTTTACCGCGCCGCGCCGCGCCGCACTCACCTGGGACGGGACGAGCTCCCCGATGTCGGGAAGCGAGGCCTCACCTGCCGCCGGAGACCGGGCGCCCGCGCTGCCTGCGCCCCTGTAGCCTCGCCTGCTGCCGCTTACTCGTGCTCTTCCGATTTTTCACTCACTTATCACTTGTGGTAATCAACGGAGAACAACACACCACGGCAAGTAACACTTGTTTAGTCGGATGCACACGTTGTGGACTGCCGCACTTCTCTGCAACACCGTCAATGAGCGGAAAAACTCGCGAGCCAAAGAAACGCGCGTCACTCAGTGGCCGCCATCTTCACTGGGGGAATCGAAATAATAAACGACGGAAAAAAAGTGTGGGTCAGTTTCTTCCTCATTTTTCGGGACTTCTGATAATAGTAAATCTTTGGCTTTTTGAGGGCGTGGTAGACAGGTACAAGAGATTAGTTTAGGATTAGAATTTGGGTCAGATTCAGTGCCAGGAGGTTCTGTTTCTATCTGGCTAGCTTCAAAGTACTTCACCATCTACAAAGTGATGCATTTCAATGTGAATGGTTTGTTCTGTGCTAGGTCTACTCTTTACTGCACAATGCTGTTCCTTCCATGCTATTAAAACCAGGATGTTATCAAAACATACGCACAGTGGCAGACGGGAGTCTGCAGAAATATTTCCCGTGGGATGGGCCGGGAGGAAGGGAGGGGGGAGGCGCGTCGGGGCTGGAGTGCATGATTCTGAAACTGGCTCTTTGTGTACAAATCAGCTGCTCAGTTACGAGATGCATCAAGCTACAAGACCCTAACTCCATAAGCGCTACAACTGGTCAAAGCTAAGGTTTAGCAGTATTGTTGAGAATTCTTATCTGGAAGAGTATGAGTATACTGTGACGAATGAAAACTCTTTACTCCAGATTCCAGGGAGAGTTGGGGGCGATGGATGAAAGTGCCCCTTTGCTTCTCCTCCCCTCCCCACCTCCACCCCTCCCCCTCCCCCCCTCCCCCCCCCCCCATTTCCCCTCGCGGGCGCCAATGGCTGGCCCGTTCATTTTGAGAACATTAGAGCTGCAGTAACCGATCTGAGAAACTGTTCTAGATGTCCTTGCGCGTCGCTCTTACAACTCAGAACTCCAGTGGGAATGGCGGTTATCGCTGAAACAACTGGTTTTCGGCTCTTATCAGTTTCTCCTGCCTCACTTTAACCTAATTGTTAAAGCCCGCCACAATACCAGTTCTTGTAATAACCGATTTTCAGTCTTTTATTTACATTATTTCCTCTAGTATACGCAGAAATCAAACAAAGATAAAAAAATTTAGTCTTTCTCAGTTTCTTGATAAATGGAATCAAAATGTTAAATTAAATACTTTTATGATGACCTGCAGGCGTCCAGAACGAAATCAGAATTATATTAATACCGTCAGCTGCCCACGGTTGTCGATATATATCAACGGGGTAAGGTGAAAATGTGTGCCCCGTCTGGGACTCGAGCCCGGGATCTCCTGCTTGCATGGCAGATGCTCTGTCCATCTGAGCCACTGAGGGCACAGACGATAGTGCGACTGCAGGGACTATCTCGCGCACAGCTCCCGCGAGACACACATTCTCACCACGTATGTCCACACACTACATTCGTAGTGTCCCACCCCAACACACTCATTACTCCTGGAAGACATTCTTACCGAGTCCCGCAAGAGTTTGGGGACTATGTGTGCATCTGCACAGAAGAAGAAGGTCATGGCCGGTATTGCCAGAACTATATACTTATATGGATTGGTGTCTGTTCTTTCCGACACGTCTTCCACGAGTAATATGTTGGAGAGGGACACTACGAATGTAGTATGTGGACATACAAGGGGAGAATGTGAGTCTCGTGGGAGGCGTGTGCGAGACATTCCCTGCAGACGAAGTATCCACTGTGTCCTTGGTGCCTCATATGGATAGAGCGTCTGTCATTTTAGCAGGAGATCCCTGATTCGAGTCCCGGTCAGGGCACACATTTTCACCTGTCCACGTTGATATTTATAAACGCCCTTGAGCAGCTGACGGTATTAATATAATTCTAATTTCGTTAAATTAAATAGTCAAATAAAACTTCGTCCGCTGTTCGCTGCTGGCAAGTGCTTCTATACTACAGAAAACTGCCAGTATTCTCCTATTGATTTAGGTTTTTAGAAGCTCTGCTCAAAAATTATATTGTAATCGGTTATCACAGCACTATGTGGGCATTACGTATAGTCCAGGGATAAAGGGTGAAAACTGCGGCTGGAGAACTCTCTTTTTCGTTTTAATTCCTCTGTTTTCGAGGGCTGCAAGCAGATAACGGCACACTACGTAGACACAGGCAGCAGATCAGGCACTTTCTATTTTTATCCCGAACTATGAATGAGTTGTTAAATTTTAACTTTTTTCTTTGTATGTTGTCGCAAGTCGACCAAATCGACTAGTGTGCTTCACTCGTACCGCATATCGTAAAATACTTCCTGACGTCCAGATGGTGCCATTCTGTATTACAACTGACATTCGACAACAGCGAGAAACTGCGTCAAGTCTCGCACACTGCGTGTATAACAGTCACAATATTATCTCGGCAATCCATTTGTTGCTCATTTCTGTCAGCTGTGTTACTAAAGTGGCATAGATCACTTTTCCCATTTTTCTGTAATAACGCAGTATTTCAAAGGTATGGAAATCTTACGAATAAAATTACTCGTTTTTTTAAAAAAGGTTTATTTGTGGTTCATGGTGTGGGTTCCTGTAGTCATGTCCTAGTTCATGAACGACGGGCAACGTATGAGTGGCCAAGTAAGTGGTCCCGACAGTCGGGATACCAGTTACTTTGGAATAAGGCTGGGCATCTCGGACATATTCCGAGTCGTGGTCACCTTTGTGCTCATACGGCAAAGACTACCAAATCCACCGGTTAGTCCCTCAGCCGTTAGGGGTAAAACCCAATGGGACTCGGGGCAAGTAAGGCTAGCAACCTGCTTCCCTGGTACCTTAAATATGATGCTGGCAACAATCAGAGCAAAATGCCTCGGACCTTTGGAGGTGACGGAGTCCCATCTCTAACTGACAAACCAGGGACTCCCAAGATACGACTTGGCAAACAAATGGTAATGAGATGGGGAGCTATTAATATCAATGGGGGCTACTCTGGGAAGAAGGTAGAGCTGGCAGAGGCTGCAAGTAAGATGGGGATGGACGTTTTAGCTGTTAGTGACATTCGGGTAAGAGGTGAGAAAAAACAGGAAGTGGGAGAATACAAGGTCTACCTGTCAGGAGTCAAAGCAGGAATAGCACAATGGGGTGTAGGGCTTTACATCAGGAAAGAAATGGAACCCAGCGTAGTTGCAATAAGGTATGTAAACGAACAACTGATGTGGATAGATTTGACAGTGTCTAGCAAGAAAATTAGGATTGTGTCAGTATATTCGCGTTGTGAAGGGGCAGATCAAGATAAGATGGATAGTTTTTATGAGGCACTCAGTGATGTAGCTGCTAGAGTAAAGGACAAGGACAGTGTTCTGCTCTTGGGTGATTTTAATGCCAGGATTGGAAATCGAACAGAAGGGTGTGAAAAGGTTATGGGTAAATTTGGAGAGGATATGGTGCCCAACAGGAACGGGAAACAACTCTTGGATTTCTGTGCCAGTATGGGCTTAGTAATCACAAACTCCTTTTTTAAACATAAGAACATTCACCGGTATACTTGGGAAGGCAGGGGAACCAGATCTGTCATTGACTATATAATAACAGATCAGGAATTCAGGAAGGCTGTGAGGGACAAACGTGTATTCAGGGGATTCTTTGATGACACTGATCATTATTTAATCTGCAGTGAAATTGGGATTGTGAGGCCGAAAGTGCAGGAGGTCAGATCCATATGTAGGAGGATAAGGAAGTCAGGCACAAGTACATAACAGCGATCTCAGAAAGGTACCAGTTAGTTGAATGTAGTCAATTACAGTCATTGGAAAAGGAATGGACAAGGTACAGGGACACAGTACTAGAAGTGGCTAAAGAATGTCTTGGAACAGTAGTGTGTAAAAGTAGGATGAAGCAAACAGCTTGGTGGAATGATACAGTCAAGGCAGCCTGTAAAAGGAAAAAGAAGGCGTATCAAAAATGGCTACATACCAGAACCCAGGTAGACAGAGAAAGTTATGTTGAAGAAAGAAACAAAGCCAAACAGATAATTGCGGCATCCAAGAAGAAATCGTGGGAAGACTTTGGAAACCGGTTGGAGACTATGGGTCAAGCTGCTGGAAAACCATTCTGGAGTGTAATTAGCAGTCTTCGAAAGGGAGGTAAGAAGGAAATGACAAGTATTTTGGACAGGTCAGGAAAACTGCTGGTGAATCCTGTGGATGCCTTGGGCAGGTGGAGGGAATATTTTGAAGAGTTGCTCAGTGTAGGTGAAAATGCGATCAGTATTGTTTCAGATTTCGAGATAGAATGGGATAGGAATGATGATGGAAATAGTATCACATTTGAGGAAGTGGAAAAAATGGTCAATAGATTGCAGTGCAATAAAGCGGCTGGGGTGGATGAAATTAAGTCGGAACTCATCAAATACAGTGGAATGTCAGGTCTTAAATGGCTACGCAGGATAATTGAAATGGCCTGGGAGTCTGGACAGGTTCCATCAGACTGGACAAAAGCAGTAATCACACCAATCTTTAAACATGGAAACAGAAAAGATTGTAACAACTACCGAGGTATCTCTTTAATCAGCGTTGTGGGTAAAATCTTCTCAGGTATTGTTGAAAGGAAAGTGCGAGTATTAGTTGAGGACCAATTGGATGAAAATCAGTGTGGGTTTAGGCCTCTTAGAGGTTGTCAGGACCAGAGCTTTAGCTTACGGCAAATAATGGAGAAGTGTTATGAGTGGAACAGGGAATTGTATCTATGCTTTATAGATCTAGAAAAGGCACATGACCGGGTTCCTAGGAGGAAGTTATTGTCTATTCTACAAGATTATGAAATAGGAGGCAAACTTTTGCAAGCAATTAAAGATCTTTACATGGATAGTCAGGCAGCAGTTAGAGTTGACGGTAAATTGAGTTCATGGTTCAGAGTAGTTTCAGGGGTAAGACAAGGCTGCAACCTGTCTCCACTGTTGTTCATATTATTTATGGATCATATGTTGAAAACAATAGACTGGCTGGGTGAGATTAAGAAATGTGAACACAAAATAAGCAGTTTTGCATATGCGGATGACTTAGTTGTGATGGCAGATTCGATTCAAAGTTTGCAAAGTAATATTTCAGAGCTAGATCAGAAATGTAAGGACTACGGTATGAAGATTAGCATCTCCAAAACGAAAGTAATGTCAGTGGGAAAGAAATATAAACGGATTGAGTGCCAAATAGGAGGAACAAAGTTAGAACAGGTGGACGGTTTCAAGTACTTAGGATGCATATTCTCACAGGATGGCAACATAGTGAAAGAACTGGAAGCGAGGTGTAGCAAGGCTAATCCAGTGAGCGCTCAGCTACGATCTACTCTCTTCTGCAAGAAGGAAGTCAGTACCGAGACTAAGTTATCTGTGCACCGTTCAATCTTTCGACCAACTTTGTTGTATGGGAGCGAAAGCTGGGTGGATTCAGGTTACCTTATCAACAAGGTTGAGGTTACGGATATGAAAGTAGCTAGGATGATTGCAGGTATTAGTAGATGGGAACAATGGCAGGAGGGTGTCCAAAATGAGGAAATCAAAGAAGAACTGGGAATGAACTCTATAGATGTAGCAGTCAGGGCGAACAGGCTTAGATGGTGGGGTCATGTTACACGCATGGGAGAAGCAAGGTTACCCAAGAGACTCATGGATTCAGCAGTAGAGGGTAGGAGGAGTCGGGGCAGACCGAGGAGAAGGTACCTGGATTCGGTTAAGAATGATTTTGAAGTAATGGGTTTAACATCAGAAGAGGCACCAATGTTAGCACTGAATAGGGGATCATGGAGGAACTGTATAAGGGAGGCTATGCTCCACACTGAACGCTGAAAGGCATAATCAGTCTTAAATGATGATGATGATGATGATGATGATGATGAAAACTAAAAATTTTACTACGACTGCTGTGGCTAATTGATATATCTGTTTTTTACGTGGTTATCAGGAAAAACTGAAAAGATACTTGTTATAACCGAGAGCAAACAAATACCGAAAGACACCGGTTATTCAGAACTAAAATACCGATATCGTTTTAACTGATCGGTTTTTCTATCTCTAAACTGCAATGTCGCCATAGAAAAGCGTGTCGTTACATAATTGTCCATAGCAACTTCGAGACATGTGAGTGTTTATGCGCAATATCGGCAAATGGAAACGCGAAGAGGTAATAAGCACCTGAACGGTACAATTTATTTCACGGTCAGAAGAGTCGAGTGACAGACAAGATTGAATCACTGTAATAGAAATTATATGGAAAGCTGTGTAAAGGAAAATTTCCAGTTCTTTCGTGGATTCCAAAATTGAAGCAAATTCCGGGACATCAAGGTAACATAGTCTTATACGGATAGTATTCCACGACTAACGTAATTGAGCCACATACTGTACTGGTATACGGATAATATTACACGACTAACGTAATGCACCTGAAATAATTTACAAACATGTTACTATAACATTCGCTACTACTCATTACGCTAATTCACCTTCAGCCATTAGGTGCAAGCGCAGATCACAGTTATGATACGAGCGCCATCCAAAAATTTATCAAGGTAGTAACTCAACACAACTACAAACGATCATTGTGTGCAAAATAAATAGCATATCTCATCAGAAGAACAAGACGGGTTTGAATCATTCCCACCGCAAAGGCTTAAATTTCAGGCTCGCACACAAGACCACTTGCTAACTAACCAGAAACTCAGTTTAGTTGTAGCTTCGGTGACGATCGTCTTTTTTACATTTTCCCCTTAAACTAGATAATTGTGAAAAGTAAGCAACTACTCTAAAATATCTGCGGCAACGGCTTTGCCGCGGTTGTTACACCGGTTCCCGTGAGATCACCGAAGTTAAGCTCGTTGTCGGGCGTGGTCGGCACTTGGATGGGTGACCATCCAGGCCTCCATGCTCTGTTGTCATTTTTCGGGGCGCACTCAGCCTCGTGATGCCAATTGAGGAGCTACTCGACCTAGTAGTAGCGGCTTCGGTCAAGAATACCATCATAACGACCGGGAGAGCAGTGTGCTGACCCCGCGCCCCTCCTGTTCGCATCCTCCACGGATGATGACACGGCGGTCGGATGGTCCCGTCCGAGTAGGCCACTCGTGGCCTGAAGACGGAGTGCTTACAAAGCAACTGCACTCTAGTGCATAGCCGTACTACTGAGACCTTGATGCTTGGCATCAACAACAGATGGCAGTACACGAGGTTGGCTTACGCCTACTGGCGAATTTTCCGATCTGTCGTAACCTGCGTAAACACGTAGGGCCTTCCGTCTTAAGTGCAAGCATATCCGTAGCGTTTTCTGCCGCGCGACTTAAGTTGAATGTTTCATTATTTCTGAAATTTTATAGAAATGTTTTTCGTTGTATGGCCTCTCCATCGGTACTGAATTTACTGTAAAAATATTGGCTCACTTTTCGGAACTTCCGTTCGTGGTAAATCGATACTATTTGAAGCCGTGGTAGACACGAGTCTAGTGTGCTTCACCTTCAGCACCTTCTGTTTCACTCTCGGTTCCTATGTCGCTGATTTCACAACGAACAGTTCGTTGTCTACTGAGTATAATGTCTATTGCACGACACTATACCTCCCACGCTGCTAAATTTAGGTCGTCGGCAAAATATGAGTGCACTGGAACAAGGGCGTCCGCAGAAATTTCCCCAGGAGGTGGTGGGGGCATTGGTAGGGGTGGGGGTGTGTGTGGAGGCCTATTACTATGAAATTCACACAGTCCAGACCGCCAAGGAAAAGAAACCTCGAGATTTGGAAAGGGTTTTGATCTAATACCGCTTATACTGCATATTTCGAAATTCCACCTCTAATGAGGAGACACAGGAAATGAAAGGATTTAGGAAACATGTAACTATTAAGGTAATTTTGAAGCTAGACATACGAAAATTTGTGTCTGGTTTCTAGGTCAGAAATAAAGAAATATGTGTTCCAGTATTATTGGAAATTTAACCTCTATGAGGTGAAATAGTGGGTGAACGTTTTATTTTGAGATAAATAATTATGGAAGAACTATGAAAGTATTTTTAAGGCTACATCTACGAAAATTGGTATTCGAGTTCAAGGTTACAAATAACAAAATACGTGTTTCAGTGTTTTTGGAAATTCAACCCCTAAGGGGATGAAATAGAGTGAGCTGGTGCGTTTCTGGCACCAGTTTCCATCGATCGTCATTTTGATTTTTGAGTCGCGGTCCAGAGGACACTGCTCCCTAACCGACTGTAGTAGCTCTCTGCGCGGCCCCACATCGGGCTTACCGCGCTTACTCTAGACACAGTTACCAACATATCGCCTGACATCGCGATATAGGTTGGGCCAAAACATGTGTTCCCGAACTCCGTTCAAGGTCTCGTAGAACCCCAAATGACCCCCGACCGCCGAATCATGGAAATATCTGAGTGCTATGCTAACTCGTTTCTGTGGAATACAGACCTTCACTTCACCATGGTTGTCTCCCCCTTTACACAAGACGCCTCCACTAAGGCAATAGCCAGTAACGAAGTCGCCACCCGCCAACTGCTGCCGAATCGGTCCACACCTAGGGTCCTCAGCCTGTTTGTCAGCTAAGTCGCAGAAGAAACCGAGTGTCTCGGAGAGAAGGAAATTCACCCCAAGATCCGGCTCCACGTGGCCCTGGCCTTCCCCAGATTCTCCCGCGAACATACGGCTAAGAGCGTCGGCCACTTCGTTGCACTGCCCCTGATATGTCGAACCTGGAGATAAATCTTGTCATCTTAACTTTATGGCATGATTTTTAGCGAACTTATTAATCAAAGTTTAAGGGCTGGCACTGGCCAAGTAACTCACGGACGCTCATTTGTTTCAATTCAGTTGTATTGCTCATCTGTTCTCCAGATAAGGTTGTGTAGTTTATGTCTCAGAATATTGTCTGCCGTTGATGTGTGTTGTGTTAGAGATAATTGGCAGCGTTCGACCCTAGCATACTGGGGGCACAGCACCACAGGGGCAGAGAGATATTTAAAGACATGTCCTCCCCTTTACATCTTGGGTTATGTTGTCACTTTTGCGTGATTCCATCTTTCCGGTGGAGGATTATAGCATCCGAAACTCAGTTGCATTGCAATGTTGAGTATATTTCTATGTCATTCCCTGTCTCGTGGTTCTCGCGTATTGATTTGAATCCTTGGTCTGCTCACGTCTATCGCTAATTCACACGAAATATTGAAGCAACCTCATTTTAGGGGTATTGTCATCTGATCATGTTCTAGTTGTAATCATTCTAAGAATATTGTTGATTAATCAACTGAGAAAGCAAATTTGAAGATCGGGTTGGTCAAAATTAAAGCACCTCCTTAATTGTTTTAGTCATTTGTATATAGTTTTGTTTAGAAAAGTTGGCTAGCCAAACGTTAAAAAATATGTGTTCTTAGACTTAATCTGTTTCTCAGCTGATTGGAAGTAATGAGAGTTCTGCTGGGAATTCTATAGACATTTGTACTATTTAAGTATAGCTTTACCCAAGTATATTTACCTAATCATATTAAAATTTCAAGTTTTACGGGTCTTGTTCCGCTTAAAGAAAATTATTTATTATTTGTCCAACTGATCTGGCCTTGTAAGGCAGTCTCCTGTATTATTGTGATTGTGATTTTATAATGCTTTTGATTGTAATAAAATATGTAGCAACTACAACGGATTACGATTGTGATTTTGGTGTGTCACTACCGCAACCCCATTTCATAGAGGATGAAATGTTTCATGAAATATTTAATTATGAAAGCATTTTTAAAGCTAAATATATGAAAACCTGAATTTGGCTTCTCGGTTGAAGTAAAAAAAATACATGTCTCACTGTTTTTGATACATTCAACCTTTAATGGGGTGGAATATAGGATGAAATGTTTTCTGAAAGTAATTCAGCGTGAAAGAATTTTTAAAGCTAAATCTATGAAAAATTGTGTTATTGAAAAATACGTGTTTCACTGTTTTTGGAACTACAAACCCCAAGGAGATGCAATGGGGGCACACGTTTTCACTGACTCATCGCCTTGCAGCCCAACCTGCAAAGTATACGAACTTGAAATTTGATGAAGGTGTAACTCTTACGCTGTAAGCATCATTTAAGAATAGATTGTTCGAAATTCCACTCCTAAGGGGGTGAAATATGGGTTGAAAGGGTTTTTGAAAATATCTCCCTATGTCCTTATTGAAGCTAGAACCACAAAACTACGAAAATTGGCATTTGGTTTCTCAGTCAGAAAAAAAACAGGTTTTTAGCATTTTCCGAAATTCTTCCATTAGCGGCATAAAGGATTTTGAAAATAAATCATTATTAAAGAACTACTAAAGCATTTTTAAATTCGCACAGTCCTCTTGGAAGCGGCATTTCAAGACGCAGGCTTAGGGCGAACTACTACCTGTTCGGAAAACATCGCTCGATATCGCGTATCAACAGTTCCAAAAACGTTGACCCCCATTAATTAAATCACTGTGGGATGTGGCGTTCGCTGTGTTATTCAGTGGTTTGGTGTTTAACTAATTTGTAAATGAAAATGATAATCTTATTTCATTACATTGAGCAATTACTAAATAATTTTTTCTCCCCGCTAAAGATTTGGTCAAGTTGCTAAAGAAATCCAAGTTAACATTGTGTTAAAGTGTTGTCTGTAAGCTGTGTAAGTGTCACTAACAGTGTCATACAACAGATTCTATACAACTATTGATTATGGTGGAAACAGCTATCTTCAGCAAAATGATCATTAAAACCACCGAATATCAGCCGCGCAGAACACTGACGTATGTTACCTGAAACAGTATTCTTCGCAACTCGTGCGTAATTAATTTTGGCTCCATACATCAGTAAGAAAAAGTTTGTTATATGGATCGTGCTATGAGGACTGTTTGTAAAGGACCAATCTGATTCGAACTATTTTCATTAAAATGAGTTCGGGACCATCGGTGCACATTTATTTTTACATATTTTTATTACCTGCGGCATTTATGGTTCAAATGGCTCTGAGCACTATGGGACTTAACAGCTGTGGTCATCAGTCCCCTGGAACTTAGAACTGCTTAAACCTAACTAACCTAAGGACATCACACACATCCATGCCCGAGGCAGGATTCGAACCTGCGACCGTAACAGTCGCGCGGTTCCGGACTGCGCGCCTAGAACCGCTAGACCACCGCGGCCGGCTTCGGCATTTATATTTGCAGAGTTGCGTAATTTGAATTTGCCACTGAGATAATTGTTAAGATGGCGGCAGACAATTGATAGACTTTCTATTGTTAGAGCAAATAGGATAAGTATTTGAAATGCTTATCAAAATTTACTCTCGTATTGTACACTATTTAGACTAATTTTCATCAAGCAAACCTTTGACATTTTCATAAGAAAAACAGATAAAAATGCGATACAAATCGCTATCATCAATGGCTGCGCTCCTTGCAGTAGAAATAAATAATTGACAAAAAAAATGGCTCTGAGCACTATGGGACTTAACTTCTTTGGTCATCAGTCAGCTACAACTTAGAACTAGTTAAACCTAACTAACCTAAGGACATCACTCACATCCATGCCCGAGGCAGGATTCGAACCTGCGACCGTAGCGGTCACGCGGTTCCAGACTGTAGCGCCTAGAACCGCTCGGCCAGTCCGGCCGGCATAATTAACACAGATAATGCTTATTGAAAGAGGAATTAAAGTTACAAATAATTATTCACTCATATTTATGATAGTAATGAACTCTATTCTCAAGTAATAATTAACAAATAACTACAATTTCTTAACAGACCTCAGTTTTGATATGTGTCTTGCGTCTGCAACCTACAAAAGCCAACCAACAAAAGGTAAAAGCAAATGAAAACAAATGTAGATCATAAAAGGAATTTACAATTATCATTGTCTTTGTATGATACACATCGATATGTCCAAATACAGCCGGCCGCGGTGGTCTAGCGGTTCTAGGCGCGCAGTCCGGAACCGCGCAACTGCTACGGTCGCAGGTTCGAATCCTGCCTTGGGCATGGATGTGTGTGATGTCCTTAGGTTAGTTAGGTTTAAGTAGTTCTAAGTTCTAGGGGACTGATGACCACTGCAGTTAAGTCCCATAGTGTTCAGAGCCATTTGAACCATTTTGTCCAAATTCATCATAAAATATTGTATAAATAATTAATATTTATTTCAATGTTTTTCATAAGTCGGATAGATAATGTTTGTAACTGTTAGAAGGCATAATTTCCTCTCGTCGCACTGTAGCTAAAATTTATCTCGTGGATGCTACAGGGACTCACTACTACCTATTCGGAAAACATCCCTCGATATCATGTATCATAAGTTCCAAAAACGTTGATCCCATTAATAAGTTACCATCCTAACAGTGCTTGACTTTAGCAAGTCTTTTGATGCAGTTGACTTTGATATATTACTAATTAAAATGAAACAGCTGAATTTCTCAAACAGCGCAATACACTGGTTCGACAGCTACCTCAAAAACAAAAGTCAATAAGTCATTTGTTGGTCGGAAAAGTCATTATGGAAAAATGTGCGCTCTGGAGTTCCCCAAGGCTCCGTCCTTGGTCCATTACTCTTCTCACTGTACATTAATGACATTTCTTCAGTGATTCACTCCTGCAACTACCATCTATATGCCGACGACATCCAACTGTACATAAGTGCAAGCCCCAAGAACATTGCTGATGCAGTAGCGAGTATGAAAGCAGATCTTTGCTCTGTTTCTCGATGGGCACAGAACCTAGGTCTGAAACTAATCCCCAAGAAATCCCAGGTCATACTTATATCTCATCCAAAGTTAATCAGTCGGTACTTTCGCGAAACAGTCCCTCAAATACTCCTCAATGGTACCCAACTACCATACCAAAAAACAGTAAAAGACCTTGGAATAATCTTGGATGAACACCTAAACTGGGAAGAACAAACAGTCACAGCTTGCCGGAAACCGCTCTCCTCCCTACATGCAATTCAAAAATTTTGAAAACTATTTCCAACCCATGTTAAACAAAAATTAGTCCAAACACTAGTCTTGCCTATTCTTTACTACTGTGATTTAGTTCAACACGGCACAAATAGCGAAAATTCGAAATGCCTCGAGCTAGTGATGAATGCTTGTGTTAGATACGTATGCAATATACGGTTGTATGATCATATCAGTCCTTCATACTCCCAGCTAGGTTGGATACGCCCACATAAGGCACGCGATCTCCACACGATGTGCTTACTTCATCGATTTCTTAGCCACTGGTGCATCCAATACTTATCTTCTCACATTAAACACCTATCATCATTCCACAACCGCAATACCAGATCGGATATGTCTAGCATCTTGGCTGTACCTTTACATAACACAAAATCTTTCTCCGTGTCATTCTCCATCTCAGCCATACGACTATGGAACGTGCTCCCCTGTGATCTGCGTCTTATCCAGAACCACTCAACATTCAAGAGGGAACTCAAGACTTACATACGAGGGCTATCCACAAACTACATTACGTTTTGGAATTAAAAATAAATAAAGTATTGGAATTTTTTTATTATATACAGATGAAAGCCACACTTAAATACTACTTTTCTACATAGTTGCCATTTAAATTAAGGCACTTATCGTAGCGATGGACGAGCTTGGAAATTCCTTCGTCGTAAAATTCGGCCGCCTGCGCCTTCAACCACGTGGTTACCTCTTATTTTGGGACAGAAAAGGTGTGATTTTTGTGGATTTCCTGGAAGGGGGCACTACAATAAACTCTCAAAGGTATTGCCAAACTCTGCACAGCCTCAGAAGAGCAATATGAAACAAGCGCAGGGGAAAGTTGGGCTCAAAGATCTTGCCGATTCACGACAACGCCCGGGCCCACACGGGAAATGCCACTCGTGAAGTTTTCGAATCTTTTAAGTGGGAGTTGTTTCCTTATCCGCCGTACAGTCCCGACCTGGCACCGAACAATGAAGAAGTGGCTGGCTATGCAGCGTTTTGGTGACGACGCACAGCTTCAAGAAGAGGTAACCACGTGGTTGAAGGCGCAGGCGGCCGAATTTTACGACGAAGGAATTTCCAAGCTCGTCCATCGCTACGATAAGTGCCTTAATTTAAATGCCAACTATGTAGAAAAGTAGTATTTAAGTGTGGCTTTCATCTGTATATAATAAAAAAAAATTTCCAATACTTTATTTATTTTTAATTCCAAAATGTAATGTACTTTGTGGATAGCCCTCGTATTAGGGACGGTATAGCCACCATTGCTGTGCCTCTCTTTGTTTCTCCTCTCCATCATAGCTTCAAATTTTACCATTCTATTTCTCTTCCTCTAACCTCTTCTATATCTCTTTCAACCCATTCTATCGTCTTACGTTTCTGCTCGATGAGAATAACTCACAAGCTGCAAGAATATAACGAGAAAATTCCCAACTAGCAATAGGACTGACATTCATAACAGAAAAATATGTTTACTTTCATATACATAGTCATTATTATTATTATTACTATTATTATTATTATTATTATTGATTGTTATAATTATTTTTTGATTGTTATAATTGCCGGCCGAAGTGGCCGTGCGGTTAAAGGCGCTGCAGTCTGGAACCGCAAGACCGCTGCGGTCGCAGGTTCGAATCCTGCCTCGGGCATGGATGTTTGTGATGTCCTTAGGTTAGTTAGGTTTAACTAGTTCTAAGTTCTAGGGGACTAATGACCTCAGCAGTTGAGTCCCATAGTGCTCAGAGCCATTTTTTTTTTTATTGTTATAATTATCATTGTACTACTGTTATAATCTCTATTTTTTTTCTTTAACGTTAATACTGTATAAGACGTTATATGTCGTTAATGTTCCGTACAAACTGAAATTCGCCGCGCAGGATTAGCCGAGCGGTCTAGGGCGCTGCAGTCATAGACTGTGCGGCTGGTCCCAGCGGAGGTTCGAGTCCTCCCTCGGGCATGGGTGTGTGTGTTTGTCCTTAGGATAATTTAGGTTAAGTAGTGCGTAAGCTTAGGGACTGATGACCTTAGCAGTAAAGTCCCATAAGTTTTCACAAACACAAACTGAAATTCGTTCAATCTGAGTATGCCTGGTTAGGTGTAAGAGAGGGCCTGAAGGCCCTAATCTTGCCAGGTAAAATAAATGCATAAATAAATAAATAAATAAAATCTGTGTGGGAAATGTGTTCTGATAATTTAACATCTGTAATACGTTACTGAGAAATTTTGTAGTATACGTTTTGGGGCGGCTCCGCCTCAGTGCCTTTAATTTACGAGCCGCGCCAGCCTTAGGCAGCCCCTTTTACAGTGTCAGACCAGGCGGTAGCCAGACGAACGTAGCCCACGCCACGCATCGGCCGGCCGTTTTCGTGGCCGTCGGCGCAGTATTTCGGGCACGGTGTGGCGTAACGCCGCCGGAGGGAGCTGTCTGGGGTGACTGGCGGTCGGAACCAGTTGCCGCTGCCAGGGGCCGAACGCACGGCCGGTGACGCGTGTTTACAAGGCCCAGGTGCGGGGAGCACGCGACCTGCGGGTGAGTCTCGTTGCACCCTGCTAAAGTCACGCGTGACGTCACTGCGATTTTATTTTTATTTATTTACACGTCACGTTCCGTAGGACCAAAATGAGGAGCAAATCTCCAAGGTCACGGAATGTGTCACTGCATGAAATTACAACATAAAAGTAAGAACAGATAAAGGTAAAAATTCATGAACCTGAAAATAGATAGAAACTGCGTGCCAGGTCGAGACTCGAACTAGGGACCTTTGCCTTTCGTGGGCAAGTGCTCTACCAACTGAGCTACCCTAGCATGACTCACGCCCCGTCCTCACAGCTGTACTTCTGCCAGTACCTCGTCTCCTACCTTCCAAACTTTACACAAGCTTTCCTGGGACCTTGCAGAACTAGCACTCCTGAAAGAAAGGATTTTGCGGAGACATGGCTTAGCCACAGCCTGGGGGATGTTTCCAGAATGAGATTTCCACTCTGCAGCCGAGTGTGCGCTGATATGACACTTCCTGGCAGATCAAAACTGTGTGCCGGACCGAGACTCGAACTCGGGACCTTTGCCTTTCGCGGGCAAAGAGACGAGGTACTGGTAGAAGTAAAGCTGTGAGGACAGGGCGTGAGTCGTGCTTGGGTTGCTCAGTTGGTAGAGCATTTGCCCGCGAAAGGCAAAGGTCTCGAGTTCGAGTCTCGGCCTGGCACACAGTTTTAATCTGCCAGGAAGTTTCATATCAGTGCACACTCCGCTGCAGAGTGAAAATCTCATTCTGAAAAAAGATAGTCCATAAGTTTAAGTAAACTCCATCAGCAATTAATAAGAATCAGCTTAATTTCTCAAGGAATTTCTCGACAGAATACAAGAAGTGACCCATGAGGGAACTCTTAAAAAAAAATAATGATAAAATGGCTCTGAGCAGAATGGGACTTAACTTCTGAGGACATCAGTCCCCTAGAACATAGAACTACTTAAACCTACCTAACCTAAGGACATCACACACATCCATGCCCGAGGCAGGATTCGAACCTGGGACCATAGCAGTCGCGCGGTTCCAGACTGAAGCGCCTAGAACCCCTCGGCCACCGCGGACAGCTATATAATTATTCTTTTTCATACTAAAATCTGATTATTCCATTACGAGTTGTTTTAATCATCAATCCCATGTATTCGAAGCCAAAAAGCAACGAATAAGGTAAAATCACGCAAGTGAATTTTTATTTTTGCTCTTTCAAGTTCGTAGTTTTTCGTTCAGAAAAAATTTCCTCTGATGCTCAGTAGGAGTCAAATCGTAGTTAGAAGTAGTATTAATCAGTGAGTATTGGAAGGGAGTGCTACGGATAATCGAAATTTTCAAAAGCGACGCAAGATTGTTTTTTCGTGTGCAAAAGGGAACACGAAATGGCCGACTTGGCCGAGCACTGGTAAATGAATGTCGCATCGAGGAAAATTAGTTTACTCATTCTTGTGAATTATTATTGCTGTGATTATTCTGTGTTAATTTTAAGAGCAAATATCCGTGTGAAGCTTTTTCTGACTTTGAATAATTTTTGGTTATGGTAAATGTAGAAAGATAATTTTCCCACTGAAGTAATGGCTTCGCCAGCTATGATATTGATAGCGAAACATAAAATAATAATGATTTTTTAGTGGATCTGAACTGTGAGCCATTAGAAGACCCACTACTTGATCCGAACATGGCAGCAAGTTTAGAAAACTCGCAGCCAAATGCCGACGCTAATTAGGCGCCGAGCGGAGCGAACGAGAGACAGAAAAAGACGCCATCTCAGCAGTAACAGATGCAAGCATTTCTCTCGACCCGCTTATCGCTTCCATACAAAAACTTGAAATGCTGAATTAAAGCTGAACTAGGCACAATCCAATCAGAGCTAATTACAATGAAGGCAGTTTACGCTCCAGTTTTAAATCAAGTCACGAAACTTGAAACTGGTGTGAAAACCTCTCACGATGAAGTAAAGACGAATGTGGACGCTTCAACTTCTGCAGTCGCCAACATTAAGCTCAACAACCAGAAAGTGCTGGACGAACAATTAGAAAGGCACAGAAAACAATTGAATAAAGGCATATCCAATTGGATAGCGGACAAGGAATCAGAAATTGACTCAAAAATAAATGTGGCAGTCAACAATGACATGCGGTGCGTAAGCGCAGAGATTTGTTCCGGCGCGGAAGCAAATTACGACGATGTACGTAATGTGCTATCCGATAAAAAAAGGCACCGACGAAGAAAATCCTATGTGGAAGCAAGAGATACGCACCCGCATAAGGAACCTGAAAAGGGTTATGTCAAGTGATGCCAGATAGTAAATTAATTTTCTATCACATGGTGAAAATCCTGTCATTGACATTAAACCCACTTACGGGAATGAAAAAACAACCACCGTATATAACTCCCGTCCAAGCTAAACACGAAAATGAACCGTGTGCTACCACCACTAAGATAGAAAAAAGTTTGTTGAAACGTCATTTCCAAACTTTTTCATAAGACAAGCCAGTCAGTGCACCCCATTGTCTTCATAAGAGTGTTCAAGAACATCTTACCACGATGTTAGACGGAGTATCAGAATATACAGTTCGTTATGTCACACATCACAGGTGATGCAGTTTTGTGGACGAGCGAAAGATCAGAAGTAAGCGACACATTAGCGGATTCTGAAAGAGCGTTTCTTTCTAAATACTGATTCGCGGGTATTCAGGAGCCATTGCGCAAAGAAGTGTGTTCGCCCGAATTTAACAACCCGCGTAAGGGAAACTTGCGGAAATACTTCGAAAGAAATATTGCCAAGACGAGGTATTGGTCGGAGCCAATCTCTCATCAGTACGCAAAAGTGAACACGTCTGCCTGTAGTCAAAATAACCACTCAGCAAATGAACCAAACACGAATTACGGAAATAGTAAGTGGAATCATAGAAACGGTAATCCGACAAATGGTTCCAATAGAAAACGGAAGGATGGTAACGAAAATGCTTACAATGATCCCAACCACGATAGGAAAACATCACGGAAAAACAATCGGCAAATTCCTGGAATGATAACAGTAATGTATCGATACACCAAGGGGTGCAAATGACAGGGACAAAAGTAGTCAGCGAAATGCTAATCATGGAAATGGTTGGCCTAACCAGCAGCCAATTTTTTGGTTTGGGAATGCAGTGCAAAACATGATGCAGGCCATGCCTGTTACTCCGAAACCGAACACCTTCAGTCACAGTGACAACAGCTGCCCTACAACGAATCGCGTATGCGAAATCGTAGAGCAGGATACCAATCCACAGCAGTTAAACTACACTACTGGCCATTAAAATTGCTACACCACGAAGATGACGTGCTACAGACGCGAAATTTAACCCACAGGAAGAAGATGCTGTGATATGCAAATGATTACCTTTTCAGAGCATTCACACAAGATCGGCGCCGCTGGCGACACCTACAACGCGCTGACATGAGGAAGGTTTCCAACCGAATTCTCACACGCAAACAGCGGTTGACCGGCGTTGCCTGTTGAAACGCTTTTGTGATACCTCTTGTAAGGAGGAGAAATGCGTACCATCACGTTACCGACTTTGATAAAGGTCGGATTGTAGCCTATCGCGATTGCGGTTTATCGTATCGCGACATTGCTGCTCGCGTTGGTCGAGATCCAGTGACTGTTATCAGAATATAGAATCGGTGGGTTCAGGAGGGTAATACGGAACGCCGTGCTGGATCCCAACGACCTTGTATCACTAGCAGTCGAGCTGACAAGCGTCTTATACGCATGGCTGTAACGGATCGTGCAGCCACGTCTCTATCCCTGAGTCAACAGATGGGGACGTTTGCAAGACTACAATCATTTGCACGAACAGTTCGACGACGTTCGCAGCAGCATGGACTATCAGCTCGGAGACCACGACTGTGGTTACCCTTGACGCTGCATCACGGACAGGAGCGCCTGCGATGGTGTACTCGACGACGAACCTGGGTGCGCGAATGGCAAAACGTCATTTTTTCGGTTGAATCCGGGTTCTGTTTACAGCATCATGATGGTCGCATCCGTGTTTGGCAACATCGCAGTGAACACACATTGGAAGCGTGTATTCGTGATCGCCATACTGGCGTATCACCCGGCGTGATGGTATGGGGTGCCATTGGTTACACGTCTCGGTCACTTCTTGTTCGCATTGACGGCACTTTGAACAATGGACGTTACATTTCAGATGTGTTACGACCCGTGGCTCTACCCTTCAGTCGATCCCAGCGAAACCCTACATTTCAGCAGGATAATGCACGACCACATGTTGCAGGTCCTGTACGGGCTTTTCTGGATACAGAAAATGTTCGACTGCTGCCCTGGCCAGCACATTCTCCAGATCTCTCACCAATTGGAAATGTCTGGTCAATGGTGGGCGAGCAACTGGCTCGTCACAATACGCCAGTCACTACTCTTGATGAACTGTGGTATCGTGTTGAAGCTGCATGGGCAGCTGTACCTGTACACGCCATCCAAGTTCTGTTTGACCCAATGCCCAGGCGTATCGAGGCCGTTATTACGGCCAGAGGTGGTTGTTCTGGGTACTGCTCTCTCAGGATGTATGCCCCCAAATTGCGTGAAAATGTAATCACATGTCAGTTCTAGTATAATACATTTGTCTAATGAATTCCCGTCTATCATCTGCATTTCTTCTTGGTGTAGCAATTTTAATGGCCAGTAGTGTAGAACCGACCGTTAGAAACAGCCTTCCTAGTGCGGTCGTATTCCAAAGTGGAGGCAACTTCAAATCTGACCTGAACACATTGAGCTACAACGACGGTGTGGATTCCAGGGAATAACTTTTACAAGAGCCGAACGTATGCAGACATACGAAAGAGAATACTGTGAAAACTGCAACGAAAGTTTCAATAAATTGTATCAGTGTGGAAGCTATAATAGACACAGCCGGCCGGAGTGGCCGTGGGGTTCTAGGCGCTACAGTCTGGAACCGCGAGTCCGGTACGGTCGCAGGTTCGAATCCTGCCTCGGGCATGGATGTGTGTAATGTCCTTAGGTTAGTTAGCTTTAAGTAGTTCTAAGTTCTAGGCGACTGATGACCTCAGAAGTTAAGTCGCATAGTGCTCAGAGCCATTTGAACCATTTTTCATAAAGATAAACTTATAAGCTAAAGAAACAAATACATAGATCTTTTGCTTTTATTTTAAAATCATTTATTAGTACTTACAGAGTTTTGATGGTTCTGATGAACGTTTTCATTTTCTATTCTCATTTAAAAGTATATTCTCAATTTATGGTGATGTATAGGTCTAGGTATGTTTAGCGTAAGAAAGTCCCTACGGAGAATCAAAGGAAACGACTCCCTTTTTACATATTGGGATATACATGCTTCACATGTGTATGTGATAGCCAGTTGGCTCTTCCGTGCTTTATTTTTGCTTTCTGCCAGCAGGTATAAAGCCGCGAGATTTTTTCTCCTTTTGGCTGAGCAATAGAAACTTCATTTGTGTGAGTAAAGTTTTGCTTTGTCCCGTAAATATGTAAATGAGTTTAATCGTCAAATGAGTGAATTTTGTAAACCTCTTGTGTGAAATTCATGTTAATTCTGGACAGTAAGGATGGTCTAATGATCAGCATTTGTTACTGTGGAACTTAAATACGAGGCCTCCATCGTGTGTGCAAATTTTGTGCACAGCAGGGGAACTTTCACGTGGACTGTGTTAACTAAACTTTCAGTGGAACTTATATGGGACAATTAGCGGTGAATTTTCCTATCGACGAATGTTGTGATTCTCTGAGGACTTGGCAACAAGGTAAAGTTTATTAGAACTAACTGTGTATTGTGTTATAATAGTTTTAGACTTGTGAAGAGTGTAATCGCGTGCTCGTCTCAGTCTCGGCCTCCCTCGGCTGCACTCGTCGTTCTTCGCATGACCGCCTGCCTCAGTTCCACTGCCGACTGCTCCTAGTTAGTTCAGCATCCAGTTGTTCGTTTCGTTCACTGCGCTCCCCTATATTACGTATGTTCCAAACTGTTCTTGCACTTGGTTCTGGCTATTCAGCGTCCACGACCGGTAATCAAAAAGTATTTTATAGTTACGTAAATTACATAAAAATCACGTTGTATGTAATAGGTACGTCTTTTCAGGTAACAAAAGGGTATATCAGCTCACTTCTTTATATAGATGACCAGCAGAAGACATACTTATAACAAGGCAAGTTCTTTTTGTTATTCATATATCTTTTGGTTCCATCGACTTGATTTAGCAGGTAACTTTCAATAATTTGCTTAATTTTTAGTGTAAGAAAATTCATATAAAACGATTTTTGTATATCTTTCATATACAAAACATTACATTTAAGAAGGGTCTAATTATTTTTAAGTTTGGTTGTTTCCAGTTTGCATTACTGGCTAGTTTGGTTTCTTTGAAAAAAAAAAAAAAAAAAAGCGTGTTGTGGGTCTTTTGGCTCAATAGGAAAAGCGGTGCCTCTCCATTTGAAAACACATACATTGCCATAAAATCATATTTACTTATTATCTCAAAAACATTTGTTCAGAAGGAGCTTTCAAACCAAAAACCTTATTACTACGAACTTAATTATTATTATTATTGCTGTATTAACGTGAATAATGCAACACAAAAACCTAATTTTTACTAAGTGTGTGACGCAAGTATGAGAAAACCACATTTTATTTTATGCTTCCATAAAGTCTCTACTTCGCCTACGAACTCAGTGACAACGTGAAGTATATATAGGGTGTAAACGATTATTGTTTACAACGTAGCATAGCTATGTAATGGAAGTCGAAACGAAGAATTTTATACAAGACACTTGTGGTCTATTAAGGTGGGAAACAGCCACCAACAGGTTTACAAGACTACATGAGCTATAGCCCGTGCGCGTCGCGTGAGATTTTCATGCTCTCTTCTCCAGCTCTCTACACATCGTCATCGATTGTTTCGCAGTTGTTGCTTGCATTAGCTTGTTATTTCTTCGCTGCCTAATTATTACATGTTTGTCTGTTTGTTGTATCTACTCGTAACGGGCAACACATCGTCCGTAATTGGCGAGCAGTCTGTACTCGGGGCCGGTTTTCCGTGCGCCATCCTATATTATTCCCCTGCGATCAGCCACACAAGGCTACGGCTGGCTAAACGAGAGGTTGTGCAGAATCACAGAAATTACTTCTAAAAGTGTGTGAGAATTCTGTAATGAATAAAAACTCTACTGCATGGGGGAGGCAAGTGCCCCCTCTTGGTGCCCTCCATCCTTCAGTCACCTACACTACTAGTTTTCAGTTTTTCATAAGAACCATATACCAAGCACGAATGAACGGTGAACGAGTAAAAATGAACGGTTCCCAAAAAAGAACGATCAGCAGTGAACTAGTTCCCAAGGATGAACGAGTTTGCCCCTCTCTACTGTGTACGTAGGCAGGGCGGCGAGAGGACGAGTCGGACAACGGAGGAGCGGGGACAGCGGCTACGGCGTGTTGAGCCGTGAGGGCAGAGCCACCGCCCACGGTGATTCGGTTCTCCTAGAGGTCGGAAGGATAAGCTACGCCGACCGATTGAACTGGAGTCGCGGAGTTGCTTCGGTGGGTTGCGTGCGGCTTAACTGAATATGCCACTGTACTAAAAATCCTTTGGAATTGTTTTAGTTGTTTATCACTTACCTCGGTGTCGTGACTAACTACACTGCCAGCAGCTGAGGAAGAGTGGCTACGCCCAACCAACCGACATGAGGCGTGGCTGAAGACGTAGCTAGAAGTGCAACGAGTAGTGAGTAAGTCCGGCTCTGGCGTTTCGAGACTCGCCGAGAGACGTCCTCTATTCTACCTTGTAGTTCATTTGGTAGTCTGGCGTGTAAATGGGCGCCGAGATAATTCTTGGCATCTTAACTTGAGGGCATGATTTTCAGAGAACTTATTAATCAAAGTTTAAGGGCTGGCTGGCACTGGCCAAGCAATTCACGGAGGCTAATTTGTTTCTCTAACGCGAATTCTGTACAGACCAATGGAAAAACTGGTAGAAGCCGACCTCGGTGAAGATCAGATTGGATTCCGTAGAAATATGGGAACACGTGAGGCAATACTGACCCTACTACTTATTTTAGAAGCTAGACTCAGAAAAGGCAAACCTACGTTTCTAGCATTTGTGGACTTGGAGAAAGCTTTTGACAATGTTGACTGGAATACTCTCTTTCAAATTCTGAAGGTGGCAGGGGTAGAATACAGGGAGCGAATGGCTATTTACAATTTGTACAGAAACTAGATGGCAGTTATAAGAGACGAGGGATATGAAAGGGAAGCAGTGGTTGGGAAGGGAGTGAGACAGGGTTGCCTCTCCCCGATGTTATTCAATCTGTATATTGAGCAAGCAGTGAAGGAAATAAAAGAAAAAATCGGAGTAGGTATTAAAATCCGTGGAGAAGAAATAAAAACTTTAAGGTCCGCTGATGACATGGTAATTCCGTCAGAGACAGCAAAGGACTTGGAAGAGCAGTTGAACGGAATGGACAGTGTCTTGAAGGGAGGATATAAGATGAACATCAACAAAGGCAAAACGATGGTAATGGAATGTAGTCGAATTAAATCGGGTGATGCTGAGGGAGTTAGATTAGGAAATGAGACACTTAAAGTAGTAAAGGAGTTTTGCTATTTGTGGACCAAAATAACTGATGATGATCGAAGTAGAGAGGATATAAAATGGAGACTGGCAATGGCAAGGAAAGCGTTTCTGAAGAAGAGAAATTTGTTAACATCGAGTATAGATTTAAGTGTCAGGAAGTCTTTTCTGAAAGTATTTTTATGGAGTGTAGCCATGTATGGGAGTGGAACGTGGACGATAAAGAGTTTAGACAAAAAGAGAATAGAAGCCTTCGAAATGTGGTGTTACAGAAGAATGCTGAAGATTAGATGGGTAGATCATAGAACTAATGAGGAGGTATTGAATAGGATTGGGGATAAGAGAAGTTTGTGGCACAACTTAACTAGAAGAAGGGATCGGTTGGTAGGACACGTTCTCACGCATCAAGGGATCACCAATTTAGTATTAGAGGGCAGCCTGGAGGGCAAAAATCGTAGAGGGAGACCAAGAGATGAATACACTAAGCAGATTCAGAAGGATGTAGGCTGCAGTACGTACTGGGAGATGAAGAAGCTTGCACAGGATAGAGTAGCATGGAGAGCTGCATCAAACCAGTCTCAGGACTGAAGACCACAACAACAACAACAATTTGTTTCTACTCAGTTGTGTTGCTCACCTGTTCTCTAGATAAAATTGTGTAGTTTGTCTCAGAATACTGTCTGCCGTTCATGTGTGTTGTGTTATAGATAATTGGCAGCGGTCGACGCGAGCATACTGGGAGCAGAGCACCATGGGGGCAGAGAGATATTTAAGGCCCTGTCCTCTCCTTTACATCATGGGTTATGCCGCCACTGTTGCGTGGTTCCATCTTTCCGGTGGACAATCGTGGCATCTGAAGTTCAATTGCAGTGCCAAGTTGAGTACCTTTGTATGTCGTCTCGTGGATCTCTCGTATCGATTTGAATCTTTGGTCTGCTCGCGTCTATCGCTAATTCACACGCAATATTGAAGGAACCTCATTTTAGTGATATTATCATATGCTCATGTTCTAGTTGTAATCATTCTAAGAATAGATTAATCAACTGAGTAAGTAAATTTGAAGATTTCTTTGGTTAAAATTAAAGCACCTCCCTAATTGTCATTTGTGGTGTTGGAACAAGGAATGTGAGGAAGTGGTAGAGACTCGCAGGAAAGCTTGGAGAGACTGGAGCAGCAAGAAGGACCCGGAAAAATGGGTAGTTTTCTTTGGAGCAAGATAGGAAGCAGCCCGAATAGTAAGATGGACCAGAAAACAGAAGATGAAGAAGGAACTGGAAGAGATTGAGACCAACTTCAGGAAAAACAACAGCAGACACTTTTTCGGGAAATTCAAAAAGAGTCTGATTGCATACAAGGGTAGAGAACTGTTTATCGGAGATAAGAAAGGAGAGCTGGCTGTCAGTGCGAAGGAGAACCGTCGGATTTTTGCAGAACACTTTCACGAGCTGCTGAACTGTGAACCGCCTGAAGAAGAGCTGGAACTGGGGACTGATACAGAAGAGAGAGAGCCACACCCTCCAACCAGGGATGAAGTCGCACATGCCATATGCGATCTGAAGAATAATAAGGCAACTGGAGAAGATGGTATAGCAGCCGAGATGATGAAGTGGGGAGGCAACAAAGCAATAGACAACATGACCAACATAATTCACCAGATCTGGAGAACAACTAAGTTGCCAGAAGGATGGAAGAATGCAATTGTAGTACCAATACACAAGAAGGGGGACAAGAGAGATGCAAACAACTACAGAGGAATATCGCCACTAGAGGTGGGATACAAGGTGCTGTCAAAACTATTGATCAAGAGAGTAGAAGAACAGGTAGAAAGTACAGTTGGCGACTACTAAGCGGTATTCAGGAAGGGAAGAGGTTGTGTAGAACAGATATTTATCCTGAAGCTACTGATAGAACATAGGGCTTTAAAAAACAAAAGACAGTAATAACCTTCGTGGACTTCACAAAGCCATATGACTCCATCGACAGACAGACTCTTGTTAGGATCCTGAAGAACAGAGGACTTGATGGAACTACACAAGAACTCATAAAAGAAATTCTGACAGACACAAATGCAAGAGTGAGATTCAGAGGAGCACTGTCAGAAGAATTTGAGATCAAGACTGGTGTTAACAGGGAGATGGATTGCCACCATTGTTGTGGACTTGATGGAACTACACAAGAACTCATAAAAGAAATTCTGACAGACACAAATGCAAGAGTGAGATTCAGAGGAGCACTGTCAGAAGAATTTGAGATCAAGACTGGTGTTAACAGGGAGATGGATTGCCACCATTGTTGTGGACTTGATGGAACTACACAAGAACTCATAAAAGAAATTCTGACAGACACAAATGCAAGAGTGAGATTCAGAGGAGCACTGTCAGAAGAATTTGAGATCAAGACTGGTGTTAACAGGGAGATGGATTGCCACCATTGTTGTGGACTTGATGGAACTACACAAGAACTCATAAAAGAAATTCTGACAGACACAAATGCAAGAGTGAGATTCAGAGGAGCACTGTCAGAAGAATTTGAGATCAAGACTGGTGTTAACAGGGAGATGGATTGCCACCATTGTTGTGGACTTGATGGAACTACACAAGAACTCATAAAAGAAATTCTGACAGACACAAATGCAAGAGTGAGATTCAGAGGAGCACTGTCAGAAGAATTTGAGATCAAGACTGGTGTTAACAGGGAGATGGATTGCCACCATTGTTGTGGACTTGATGGAACTACACAAGAACTCATAAAAGAAATTCTGACAGACACAAATGCAAGAGTGAGATTCAGAGGAGCACTGTCAGAAGAATTTGAGATCAAGACTGGTGTTAACAGGGAGATGGATTGTCACCATTGTTGTTCAATATAGCACTGGACGGAGTGATCAGGCAGTGGAGAGTAGTAAACGAGGAAATGGGGATACCAAAGACCCATGTGGGGGACAAAAAGGACAACAGGGCTCAAGTGGACTGCCTAGCCTTTGCAGATGACATAGCAATAGTAAGTGAGACGGAAGAAGACGCAAAGACACAACTCGACAACTTAAGTAAGGTAGCCAGAAAGGTGGGACTGAGGATCGCCTATAACAAGACAAAGACATTAAACACCACTGCAAACTGGGAAACACCGGAAGGCACTGTGCAAATGGTGGACAAATTTAAATACTGGGAGAATTTATAACAGGAAGGAACAGGAGCAAGGAGGGAATAACAGAGAGGATAAAAAAGATGAGGTCAGCCTTCTGCATGGCGAGAGAGGTATACAATAAAAAGAATATATCCACAAAGATAAGCCACTACAAGGCAACAGTGAGGAATGCAGTATTATATGCTGCTGAGACGATGACACTAGGAAGAAATGGAGCAGAACAACTAGAGAAAGAAGAGAGGAAAATACTGAGAAAAATACTAGGTCCCAAAAGAGGTGGATAGAGGTGGATGCGAAGACTTAGGACAGAATTGTACCGGAACATGAGAACAATATCCGGGGAAATCAGACTCAAAAGGGCGGGGTTTGCTGGGCATGTGGTTAGGATGAGTATGGACAGAATGAAGAAGAGAGTGTGGGAAACAATAGGGAGGACAAGGGGAAAGACAGGAACCCAGTGGGTTGTTGAACGTCGGAAGGACTGGTTGGAATTGGGGATCGAGATCGAAGGAAAGGAAATTTGGAGGAACAAATATACACCGACAAATATGCCAGAGATCAATGACAGAAAAGAATACAGGAAAAGATTAGAATGTCACCAGTGGAGCCGTCAGGAGAAACGGAAACTGAAGATCTCGGAAGCAGAGCGGGAGAGGAGAAAGAATGAAGAGGTTCTGGGAGAAGAGGAAAATGCAGTCCACGAAGGGGCTACCCGTGGTCCTACAGAGGCCATAACGCAAGAAGAAGAATAAGTTTTGTTTAGGAAAATTGGCTAGCCAAACTTTAAAAGATCTGTGTTCTTACCCTTAATCTGTTCCTCAGCTGACTGGAACTAATGACAGTTCTGATGAGAACTGTATGGACATTTGTACTATTTAACTAAAGCTTTACCTGAGTATATTCACCTAGTCATATGGAAATTTCAAGTTTTATGGGTCTTGTTCCGGTTAAAGAAATTTATTTGTTATTTGTCAAAGTGATCTGGCCTTGTAGGGCAGTCTCCTGTATTATTGTGATTTTATAATGCTTTTGATTGTAATAAAATATGTAGCAACTGCAACGGATTACTTTTCTGATTTTGGTGTGTCACTACCATTAAACAATTCAATTGCTACGTGTAAATTGTGTGAAATGCTTGTTTCAGTGAGCAAAGACTGTGTGAAAACCAGACATTGATCTCTGAACCATGTACGTTAGTGCGACGAACCGAAAACAACTATGATCGCAAGGCGGAATCGGTACCGGAACTGTAATTTAGATCTACTTGTGAAAGACTGTGTTCCGAAACTTTATCGGAGCACTGAGTCGGCGTGAACATTCACATACGAGCCCCAATCTGCGTCGAGAGAACCATTACTGACAAATTCGCCGGACCTCTTGTAGTGCAGCTCCGTGCGTGACGTTCACCTGTCGCGCCACGCGTAACATACACTACTGGCCATTAAAATTGCTACACCAAGAAGAAATGCAAATGATAAACGGGTACTCATTGGACATGTGATTACATTTTCACGCAATTTGGGTGCATAGATCCTGAGAAATCAGTACCCAGAACAACCACCTCTGGCCGTAATAACGGCCTTGATACGCCTGGGCATTCAGTCAAACAGAGCTTCGATGGCGTGTACAGGTACAGCTGCCCATGCAGCTTCAAGACGATACCACAGTTCATCGAGAGTAGTGACTGGCGTATTGTGACGAGCCAGTTGCTCGGCCACCATTGACCAGACGTTTCCAATTGGTGAGAGATCTGAAGAACATGCTGGCCAGGGCAGCAGTCGAACATTTTCTGTATCCAGAAAGGCCCGTACAGGACCTGCAACATGCGGTCGTGGATTATCCTGCTGAAATGTAGGGTTTCGAAGGGATCGAATGAAGGGTAGAGCCACGGGTCGTAACACATCTGAAATGTAACGTCCACCGTTCAAAGTGCCGTCAATGAGAAACAAGAGGTGACCGAGACGTGTAACCAATGGCATCACATACCATCACGGCGGGTGATACGCCAATATGGTGATGAGGAATACACGCTTCCAATGTGCGTTCACCGCGATGTCGCCAAACACGGATGCGACCATCGTGATGCTGTAAACAGAACCTGGATTCATCCGAAAAAATGACGGTTTGGCATTCGTGCACCCAGGTTCGTCGTCGAGTACACCATCGCAGGCGCTCCTGTCTGTGATGCAGCGTCAAGGGTAACCGCAGCCGTGGTCTCCGAGCTGATTGTCCACGCTACTGCAAACGTCGTCGAAATGTTCGTGCAGAAGATTGTTGTCTTGCAAACGTCCCCATCTGTTGACTCAGGGATAGAGACGTGGCTGCACGATCCGTTACAGCCTTGCGGATAATATGCCTGTCATCTCGACTGCTAGTGATGCATACGGATCAGAGTGCCTAACATTGAATAAGAAAGGCGAATTAGGAGAACTAGAAAAAAGAGAGAGAAAAATATTAAGAAAAATTCTAGGTCCTTAGAAAAACAAGGAAAACATGTGGATTAAAAGGAGAAATGAAGACCTATACAAAAATACAGGAAATATCACAGATACAATGAGGAAGAGACGGCTAAAATTTTACGGACATTTAAAAAGAATGGAAGAAACACGGATTACAAAGAAAATTTTCAATTACGTTAGCAAGCTGAAAAAAAAACTGTAGGATGGATAGAAGCAGTAAAGAAAGACGCCAACAAAATAGGTGTTACAGAAGAAATAATATGTGACAGGAATAACTTCAGGCTACTTATAGAAAACGCAAACTGTGAAGAAGATGCGCCAAAACGTCGACCCAAGAGAGTGTGGATTGATAAGCAGAGACGAACAGTTGACGAGAAAATGAAGAAGTACTGGGAAGAACGGAAGAAAAAGAAACACCATTAGTTTTAAGTTGTATGCGGTCCATAGCAGGCCAAATTCATAATAATATATATATATATATATATATATATATATATATATATATATATGTGTGTGTGTGTGTGTGTGTGTGTGTGTGTGTGTGTGTGTGTATGTGTGTGTGTGTGTGTGTTTTAAGAGAATGACACAAAGTTCTATGTGCGCTGTTTAAATTGATTTGTTGTTGGATAGTGCTGATGACTAATAGGATTCTGTTTCTGCTAATGAGTGTATGCGAAAATACAGTTTCTGTTAATTGATAATAATGAAATTTGCCCAGTTCTCGCTATATATATATACCTTAAAAACACAGCTAGTTTCTCCTTGGTTCCAATCGGCCTTGTATCGTTGCATCCCTGTCTGTCAATTTCATTCTTGATGAGACCATGCACTTCTTGGAATTGATCACGGTTTAATCTAAAATAGTTCGTGAATTTTTCATCATCAGATTCCTTAGTTAAAGCGAGTTCCCCATGACCTAGTCTTCTTTTCATGTACGCACTTTTTTCTGCTTTTTCTTTCATCAAAGCGATGTAACACACCGTTTCGAAGTCAAACTCAGAATCGGAATCCGATTCTGAACTTACATCTGTTAACACAGCGGAAGTAGTCGCCATCTCTGCCGGAGCCAAAGTCCCTCAGCAAGCTGCCTGCGTATTGAAACTGCGATCCAGCTTGCGGTGACTGTCGCCGTGACTGACGCTGCCGCGAGGAATTCGGCGTGAGCCCCCCTGCCTCACCTCACGGGCCTGCGTCTCATCTTGCGGCCCGCCTACAGCGCGACACGCACTTGCCGCACGGCTGCACGGGTCACGCGTGTCCAGCGCATGTTGCGACGCCTACACCGTACTTCGCACCCGCCGACTGGCGACGCTCTGCGCTGAATGAACCGAAGCGCGCGCAACCTCTTATCTTTCTCAAACGATTTTACATAAACTATTTATTCAAAATATTTGATTTCTGCCTTACTTGTGGCGTTATATGTCAGCTTCGTGCCCATCACCTCGCTAATGGCCATTCTCATTGTGATGTGCACATTTTACTAAGACAGCTACGCAAACCTCAAAAACTTTGCAACGAAAATTAGGGGCCGCTATGATTTTGCGTTTAGTAGGTATTACACCATGTGTTGCTGCGTATGAAATTTAGCTAACATGCTGAATTTTTGTTTAGACTTGGGAGGAGGTCCCTATCTGCCTCCGATCTCGAGAAAATGGATCCCATGTAGCGCGCTCACTTCCGATCTCACGCACGCGAGAATGAAAGACTCGCAACATCTCTCGTATCTCCTAAACCGCTCGAGACATCGAAACGAAAGTTTGGCGAATGATAGCACACAAGGAGGAGAGTGTTTTGCCAATTATTAAACAAATGGAACTTTATCAGTAAACACTTCCGGGCTAAGTTGCCGTGGTCGATCGGTAGAACTTCTTCTCCCTGACGTTTCGCTCTCAGCTACGGAGAACATCTTCCGAGGTGAGTCGACGACTGGCTGCCAGGAGCTGGGGCCGCCGCCGTCAGGGAGAAGAAGTTCTACAGATCGACCACGGCAACTTAGCCCGGAAGTGTTTACTGATGAAGACGCCGGCCGTGAAAGCCTACATGGGATGACACGGAACTTTGTTATCTATGGTGATATATCACTACTTATACTTTTTTTTTTTATTTATTTCACTCCAGTGACTGTAATTTTTTAAGACAGCTAGCGAAACAAGAGCTTCTTAGTATGAAAATAAAAATGAGATGTCTTCTTTTATGTTACTGCAAACCGATACTATGAGGTTTTTCGTAAGCTATTGAGCTCTGTAATTGCCAGTTACTTGTTTAATGAGGCTCTACGTTTCGGAATTCTGTCTCAATAGCTGCTGTGAGATGAGTTTGGCAAATTATATTGTGACACACGAAGTACAATTAAACCAGTCACCAAGAGAAATGTGGCCTTTACTCATAAATGGTGATGCTTCTTCGAATGAGAAAAGGTTAACAACTCACACAAAAACAGATTGGCAATTCTGTTGGAATTTTGGTGGACTCCCCGTAACCCATCGTATTTTTAACACTGAGCGACTGGAATGGAAACTTACCAAAGGATTTTGTTCCTTCTCTCGATCTGAGCAGTATTAAAATAATGACAACGTTCCTTCAGGCGGAATCATAGGCACATGCCAGATACTGTTTACTCACCTACGGCTTGCCAAACTGACGCGTGATCGCGAATAAAATAGTTGTTATTGACAAAAATAAACAATTGATCTGTCGCACAACACAATAGTCAGTGTATTGTCAGCAGCGACAGGAATGCACAAGTTAGCCATGTGTGCCTTGTGAGATGGAGTTCGAAAAACATTGTCATGAAAGTAGATCTGCCTTCGTCAGCTGCACATTTCATCAAATTAAATATATGTAATCATAACACTCTTTTAGGATATTCCTACTTTCGTAATAATACCGGCCATTTTTCTTAATTTGTGTAGCCTGTTGTATAATTAGTTTATTAATGCTGATAATGTCCATGCAACAATTGAAATGCTTTTCCTCATCACGGCGAACCAATTAAAACATTGTTATTTGTGACTGCTTTTCGACTGTTTCTAGCTTGCAGTGGAAATATGTTGTTCACATTCTTGTAGTACAGTGTGTCGTATTACATTATTACATACATATCAGAGTAATCACAGTGAAACTTCTATACTTCAGATCTAGGACGCTTTTTACCACAAGCACAAAGGGAACACACCTGTAGAGATTATCCCTTTCTAAATTTTTGTAGCCGGCCGGTGTGGCCGAGCTGTTCTAGGCGCTTCAGTCTGAAACCGCGCGACCGCTGCGGTCGCAGGTTCGAATCCTGCCTCGGGCATCCATGTGTGTGATGTCCTTAGGTTAGTTAGTTTTAAGTAGTTCTAAGTTCTAGGGGACTGATGACCTCAGATGTTAAGTCCCATAGTGCTCAGAGCCATTTGAACTATTTTTTAAATTTTTGTAACAGATCGTACAGATATACCAGCATACTAGCCAGCGAGAAGATAACCTTGTTTTACTTTCCTGCCTTGATTCTTAATCACATGATTTTATAACATTGCTTGCTTCCTTATTCACTACCCTCTGTCCCTTCTTGCGATCTGAAAACATCACGGAGGCATATGGTGCAATTCCAGCGGCCAATGGCTCATCAGTTACCGAAGTATGCATTTTTCTTGGCAGAAGAAAAACAAAACAAAACTATACAGATATAAATAACAGAAAAGTATAACGTGCTAACGAAGAAAGCTAGAGCGTTTAAATGGCGAAAAACGAAACATACCCAAAGGCAATAAAGTGCAGTACACAGTAAGGCAAAATTTATCGTATGGGCAATACTACCACTGCTGATATGCGCCGTTCCGATGTGAGCATGTGGCCGGGCTACTTTTCCGCTCCCCGCCTCAAATTTCCCACGGTGCTAGCGACTCGAGAAACTGTGCCGCAACCACAACGCCGCGCGACCTGGCGCAGTCGCGTCCCAGTCGCGTCGCGTCGCAGTTTGCGCGGCCCCACTTGAACCTGTGGAGTTACAAAAACGCGCGCTGCGCTGCGTCGCGCCACACGCGCTATACGCGTCTCAATTTGCGCCTGGCCTAACATAGCAGTCGCGACACCCACTGCTGTTACCGTCTGAAATCTGGAGCGACACTGGCGCTCCACGTGGCGAGAAAGAAGAACGCCAGATTTGTCGTAACCATAATGTTTGTTTTGCACCCCTTTCCTAGATGATTTACGAATATTTCAATTATTTTTTTAGTCTTCAAGAATTTGTGTAATATAAGTAAAGACATAGATGTTTCTAAAAATGATTCTAAAACGAGCGCAAGTAGGGTTAAAAATCACGAATGCAGTGGCAATCAACAACACATTCGCGAAGAAATACTTGTGACGTTGGGTAGAACTACAGCTTACCACGTTGATATCAGTTGAATACAAACACATAGATTCACACCTAAGAAGCTCAGACATTATCCTCAACGTTCAAAAGGGATGGACGCCCTATTTGTCATTCCAGAGGCCTACTGTGTTTTAGTCATTATCGCCATTGCTGCAAGTACGACTTTCATCTTTATATTCCAAGTGGGACAAGCCACTGTCAAGTATTTGCCTTTGCAGACATTTCATCCAATGACGTATTCACTAGTTTATCAGTATCGGAGAAATACTGTACCTTCTTCTTTAAAAGGTGGAATGTATTGGCACTTACCGCACATTTTATTTGTATGCTTTCCACGTAGCTCTGTAATGTACGCACTGATGCAAGCATAAAATATTATGACAAAACCTGTATGTCTGAGTGTTGTAATACAATAAACTTAGAACAAAGAGCTTATTTTCGTCTTTCCATCTTGCACTGCTTTGCTCCTTCAACGGCATGCTAATCTGGCTTCATAACAAGTCAACGGCATCTTTGTTGAATATAGGGAACCTATAGTTTCTAAAATTTGTTTGTCTTTCTTCACTTAATCCTTCTGATTCAGTTTCTCTTGCTGTCTGTACTTAAAATGATAGGCACTTTCTCTGACCCGTAATAGTATCGCCAAAGTCTAGCCATCTGCTCATTCTGACACTTCACACACTTTTGCAAGAGGCGAATAGTTGCACTGAATCTAATCACTTCATCGTCAAAGCAGGACTGTGTTGGCGATTTAGGTGAATCTGCCACTGATATATGGAGACTTGAACCGGCGGGCTTCTGTGCCATATGACTGTTTTACAGCTTTTAGACAGGTTGCCGAACCTTTGTGGTGGGTTCATCTCCATCGTCAGTTGATGTGGCTTATTTGGGATCTCAAACAGTGTGGGTTACTGCATTCCACAAGAGTTTGTTATTCATTCATGAGCTGGTTTTGTTCGAACTGTAGCAAACAAGAATTAACATCATTATAGAAGTAAACGGAGTCTTCTTTCATAAGATCTTCTCGTCCGTTATTCACTATTTTTTATGCTCCTAAAATGAAACATTAATCATTAACACACATGTAGTTTGCAAGCGAACCCTGACGATACAGTTTAGTAACATGATGGATGGTCTATACAACTCAGGGTCCTTAGGAAACCTAAAAAAAAGACAGATGAGTTGTCTGCTTCTTGTTGTTGCTGCAATTTATTGCGCTACAGACTCTCCCGTTTGTGAAAGCCATTGTACAAAACAAAACAAGCCACTACTATCCGCGTACGCTTTTACGATCGCGCGATCTCAACAGTTTTACTTACTGTCCGCTTGGCGCGCTGCTGACGCAACAGGCAACAAAATCAGGGCGAAGTGTCGCGACCGTTCTGTTAGACTGTGGTTACTCTCACTGTGCGTCTATCTCTTCTTAGAGCCTTACCTTGACTGTACAAGTTTATGTGGACTAGCTGCGAACAAAACAGCACAATGCAGGCAGCCAAGGGAAGGGACTTCACGTAAAATTCTTTCCCGTGTTACGTTTCACCCAGTGAAACTCTATGTGCTACGATCCAGTTAGCGGCGTATGATGTAAAGTGCTGCTTCAATGCCATCAAGTTCTGTTTTCATACCAACTGGTTCGGGTCAGTTTTTCCTAGTCCCAGTGTTGTAATGATGATAAAAGGGGGGAAAATCGTTGTCCGTCGCGTACAGCTGGCGAGTACCAGACGCCCGGAAGAATGCGATATGCATAATGCCGGGGAATCTACACTTCGTCGTCTCCACGTAGTGTAGGACATTGACGCAAGATGGCAGCAGCTGCCGACAGTGGCGAGCGGCCGGCCCACATAGTACGCATTGCAGCCGACAGAGGACAGGCGCGAGCTGCGGAGCCAACTCCACGCCACCTCCTGCGAGTTACTGGCTAGCCCGGCTCTACAACTGCATAGCGCGGCGCCACTACGAGTCTGGACCATACATATCGTGTGTTCTGATCAATCGGTATTAAATAAATCCTGAGTATCGAAAGTGATATTTTTTTTATTGTTTGTCGTTTCTTGAGTCATACGCAGTATAGTTTTCATCATCAGATTTCTTGCCCATTGCAGCTACTTCTGATCTTTGCAATGTGACAGTAAATGTCTTACAAATGAGCTCAAAATCTGAACGCGAATGTATCTGCACTGCATATTCACGAACTCATTTTACTTCTGTGTGTCATTTCTACCGTCGCAAAGGATAGCTATGAGGTGCAAAATGCACACATTTGGTGACAGTACTGTATCAGAATGGTGGAAATTACCATCGCCTGCTCCCTGCTGTGAGGCAAACTGTGCATTCTCTTTAGCTAGATAGTTACCAACTGTGCACAGCCAGGATGACGACTCAAACGAGCGACCAAATGGTGTAAATTGCCCTGAAGATGACCCCATCGCGGGTTGAAACCGGTTGGCGGCAAAATAAATAATGTGATTGTGACTGTCATTTTGAATAATTGATTATAAGAAAATTAATCGCTGTTTAACTCCATACAACGATGTTGTCCAGAAATTTACGTAAAGGAAATGTATTTGATGTGGGCAGTACATATAGCCAAGGTGTGTGGATGACTGCTCGAGGGAAATAATTCTCAACAGTATCTGAAGTTGTAAGAAAATAAGGTAATATATGTATCCACGAAGTTCCATTGCTTTGATCAGTATCATTTTCATGGCAAATGATACACATGCAATGTGACAGTAGGCTTTTCTTCGTTCTTCCTCTTCTTCTTCTTTTTTATTCTCGTTGCATTTTCCTCACCACATATGGTTTGTGGGAAGGGGGGGGGGGGGGGGGGGGTGGCTGTCAGTGGACAAAAGTTGCCGATCTTCAGCCATGACAGCAAAAATGTAAAACAGTATAAAATTGGACATGGCAGTTCACAAAATAAATGTTTGACATAATAAGAAGACATAGATTTAGTTACATAATTTAAAATGTAAAAGGCATATTAGCTGATTCATTAAAAGACTGACACAGCTGAAATGGTAACAGAGTGTTTCACGAAAGGTAAAAGACGAAGGGACAGGAGCATAAGTTAAAAGAAGTAAAAAGCCAGTGTGAAGTAATGAGTGGGCCAGGAAGAGGCGCATCATGGGGATGTAGAAGTTGAGGTAGTGCTTAAGAGTGTGTCTGTGTGGGGAGATGAATAAAGGAGCAATTCAGGAGAGTGAAGACGAATGCCATTCCAGACTAAGGCTTAGGAAGTGACTGGAGAGGAAGGGAGTACTGGCTGCAGTTGGCGGAGTGGGTTCTGTTAAATCTGATAGGATGGGTGTATATCAGGGCAGACTTCATGGTCAGTTAAGGGAAGGCGATTAAAGTTCCATTGGGAGAGATGTGGAGAGTGTGAAGGTGTAGTGTTGGGGAAACGTGGTGGTAGAGCTGCGGCAGAGAACCAGTAGCAGTGAGAATTGCGGGGGGTGGGGAACTAAGGGATGAGTAGAATCAAGTTGGTGGGCAATGTAGGATATTCGGAGATGTTCAGGATGGAATAGAAGGGAGCGAAATGTTACTGAAACGCACACTAAACCCGCTGGGCAGAACCGGTATTAGGATTGTGGAAAGGGCCAAGGGTTGAAGTCAGTTTCTACTCCTAATTGTCATTTTTTTTAAATTTAGCAACTCTTTGATGGCTGAAGGCCTCCAACAAGAAATCTTAACAAGATAAAAAAATTCAATTAAGACAGTACTAAAATAATTCAAAAACAACATACACAAAGTGCAATACAAATGGCTGAGGGCCACAATTAATTTCCAAACTTCTAGAATATATTACCATAGACCTTTAAAGGCAGGAGGCCAACAAGAAATCTTTAAAAAAAATCAAAATTCAATTAAGATAGCAATAAAATAATTCAGAACCCAAAAGGCAACATATACAAGGTGCACCACAAATGGCTGAGGGCCACAATTAAATCTCACAACTTCAGAATATATTACCATAGACACTGAAAGGCAGAAGGCCAGCGTGTTTAACAATAAGAAATCTTAAAAATAAACAAGATAAAAATCCAATTAAGATAGCAATAAAATAATTTAAAGAAACAACATATGCAAGGTGCAATACCAGTGGCTGAGGGCCACAAACTTCAAAATTTTAAAATATATTACCATAATCTTTCAAGGCATAAGGCCGCATTGTTTAAGCTTGAAAGGTAAATTTAAAAATTAATTTGCAAAATGTTAAAGAAACATAACAAATAACCATAAACCTAAAATTTAAAATAGCTGACAACAGATAATTAAACACCGATAGCACTCGGAAGGCCTCCAGGGAGGTCGGTCTGCCCTCGTTCACTTAGGTGTGACAGGTTGTGAGCCCAACCAGAGGACAGCCACGAACTGACCGACACAACGACTGGGTTGGGTTGTTGGTTGTTTTGGGGAAGGAGACCAGACAGCGAGGTCATCGGTCTCATCGGATTAGGGAAGGATGGGGAAGGAAGTCGGCCGTGCCCTTTCAGAGGAACCATCCCGGCATTTGCCTGGAGTGATTTAGGGAAATCACGGAAAACCTAAATCAGGATGGTCGGACGCGGGATTGAACCGTCGTCCTCTCGAATGCGAGTCCAGTGTGCTAACCACTGCGCCATCTCGCTTGGTGACACAACGACTGGCTTCCCGTCAATCAGTACATGAGAACTCAAACCGGCAATCTTACAAACGTGATAATCCACAATAGAGTACGTATTAGCTGTCAGGACTACACAAAATGTTGGAGAGCGACAACAGGTGAGGAAAGGACGCTGCCTGAAATTATGTTGCCGGCCGTGTGGCCGTACGGTTAAAGGCGCTGCAGTCTGGAACCGCAAGACCGCTACGGTCGCAGGTTCGAATCCTGCTTCGGGCATGGATGTGTGTGATGTCCTTAGCTTAGTTAGGTTTAACTAGTTCTAAGTTCTAGGGGACTAACAACAGAAGTTGAGTCCCATAGTGCTCAGAGCCATTTGAACCATTTGAAATTACGTTAGTGGCCAGGGCAGGTACACAGAACACTAACAGCCACTAGGCAGAAAATTCCGCTGGTACATTTGAATTTGAAACATGGTGATAGTTAACTTCGCTCAAGACAACACTACCTGAATTTACGTCAGTGCCCAGAGCAGGTAAGCAGAACTCTAACGGCCACAAGACAGAACATTCCACTGCTGCACTCAAATTGTAGTCGACCAAAATACGTAGTTAATTGCACTGCATGGCGGCTAAATCCCAGCAGTAGAACCACTCAGTGTTGCTCACCAGAAAACCTCCCCAACAGCAAACCACCGAAGTGAACCACCACAACATGAATGGCTTCGGTAGTTGAAACCACCACTCAAGTTTGACATCCGGGGTCGGCGAACCACGAGGCTCGTAGCGATTGGACAGCTCCACACATGCTCCGACACTGTGCAGGGACTGTCAGCGGCCCCAGCTGACCGCAACCCGTGGAGAACTTCCCTCGTCCGCAACAACGGACCTACTCGCCTCAGAATCCCGACAACAAATAAAATCGTCGTCAGTGGAAATAACGCCAAGTACACACAAAACCTGACAAATACTTGCATGAAGTCCTGAATAATGCACAACAGTAACTAAGCACGCACGAAGACAAATCGGTAACCGATGCACACACTCACACACACAGCCGACTCATGAACGATCGGCGAGCCAAAATGCATCGTCCAGTATGGCGACCGGCCGACGATCCACCAAGACTGCGGGCTGGCTCAAGTGATGCGTGGCGGCATGTCGACGCAGGCCTCACTGCTGCTCCAACCCGACTGCACCAGTGCCGCATTGGAACTCCCGACTGGCAGGTCCGGACTCCAGTCCAGACATGTTCCAACTGACTGACAGCCGAAGTCGCCACCCGAACTGGCTGTCCGAAGTCCCCTAGGACAGACAACGACCGGGAACAAATAGCAGTCGTGCAAATATACTACGAGAGGGGATATATCGATATGCGCTGCTAGCGCCCCTAATGGTCAGGCAAAGCAGCAACTCAGTGACAGTAGTAATTTAAATTAATGTAGTGAGGTGGAAGTCCGTTAAAAAAAAACAGGATGTAAAATAGATGATGGCAGGAACATGAGCCATGCACGGCACAGTTATACGTTGATAGAGGATCTATAGGGTACGATAAAAGGAGGGAGAGTTCATTCCACATTTGTGTAGCAGAGGATGAGTCAGATCAGGTCTGGAGATTTGTGGAAGCGTGCAGTTCCCATGTTTTGCCGGTTAGTAGTTCTACTAATTTCAGTCTATTGTGTGTTTTCTGTTGAATGGTTAGCAGATGGGGCTCCCATGTTAGCCAATGATCAAGTGTCAGTCTGAGGTATTTTAGCATGTTATTTATCTGTATAATACAGTCGTAAATGGTAGAGTAAAAGTTGTAGGAAGGGAAGCTGCAGCTGGTCCAGCCTACAATTATTGCCTGTGACTTGAGGAGCCACTGGTAGTACGAGGACATGGACTGGTTGAGATGGAGCTGGAGGGATCGCTAGAATTTCTGGATTAGCATATAGGACAAGGAAGGCAGTGTCACCGGCATAATGAAGGATGAGCAGAATGGGTGAGGGGGGGCAGGAGCTTTGACATATCGGCAGTGTAGAGAACATACAGGAGAGGTGACAGAACCTTGGGGCACACTTGCAATGGGATGGAAGATATGGGAATCCGCATTTTTTATGGCTTTTAGAGAGAAAGTAGGCGATGAGGTGGACAAAATTTATGAGAATGCCATACAAGGTCATAAGCTTTCTCAAGATCTAGGGAGACAAAAATGGCGGATCTGTGATTGTTGATCTGGTGGGAGACCACATGATTAAGGTACAGGAGTTGGCTATTGAAGGCATCATTGGGATGGATGCCACGCTGATGGACAGGTACGGGTAGGTGTTAACGGATATGTGAAGGTTGAACGAACTCAAGGACCCTGCTGAACGTGGATGTGAGGCTGATGAGACAGTAGGAGGTGTCAGTGGCACGTTTATTAGGTTTGAGGAAGAGGAGGATTCCAGAAGTTTTCCAGGATAGAAAGCTTTGTGAATGATTATACATGTTTCAAGGAAGGAGAGAGGGATTTCTCTTAAGTGTCTTAGGAGATGCAGTAGTGCTCAGGATCCACAGTGCGTTTATCATGGAACATCTGTTGAATGTCTTGTGTTGCTATTGGAGTACTGAGTTCTGCTGTGGGATGTGGTCAAGTTACTGGTAATTAGGAGTGATAGTGGGAGGGAAGCATTGGTACTCTCGTGGACTGTCAGGAATAAGGAGTAACCAGAATGGGGGCCATCTGGGATGGTGAAGATGTCAGAGGGGTGAGACGCAAAGTGGTTCACTTTGCTTAGGTTGTGAGGGAGAAGGCTTCCATAATTTCCGAAATGCCGCCCCACTTAATTTTGAACGTTTGCTTTCATCACTGTTATTCATGGTAAGTCACTTTCAAAATTGTCAACCAACGGTCAAAACAAAAGAAAAACAATTGTAAGGGAAAGAAAGAAAGACTGTGTTCGGTTGCAGTCGTACTACATCGCACATGAGCACAAAGCTTTTTACTCTAAACACGGAGCGATGAACTGACCAACTCGGATTACTCAACGTAACTGTGCTATGAAAGAACGACTATGCAGAATGGTTTAATTTCATTGTCGCCTCTTTCTCTGTTGTCAGTGAGCAGCAGAAGCACACCTGCCGGTTGGAATTCGTCTCGTAAGGAAAAACAAAACGGGGCAGTCCCTTCTTTGGCTTCTGTTTCCCACGTGGCCGGCATTTTAGCTGGGATGCAAATATATTCTGAATATTCTCTACACTGTCGTTCTAATTTAAAAAGCAAATAATTTTTGCAATTTCTTGCAGTCAGACGTGCTGGGTCGACTCTTATCCCACTTGTTCTTACAACATTTTACGGTTTCTGGGGGCAGAGAAAACAGACCATAAAGTTTATATAGTCTTGTGGGCAGTTGATGTGATGTGTGGTAATTTGTGTGAACACTGCTGTTATATCTACACGCAAATGCACCTTACGTTCTAAAAGCTTAGTCCAAAGAATGGCTCTGAGCACTATGGGACTTAACATCTATGGTCATCAGTCCCCTACAACTTAGAACTACTTAAACCTAACTAACCTAAGACATCACACAACACCCAGTCATCACGAAGCAGAGAAAATCCATGGCCCCGCCGGGAATCGAACCCGGGAACCCGGGCGTGGGAACCGAGAACACTACCGCACGACCGAGCGAGGTGGCGCAGTGGTTAGCACACTGGACTGGCATTCGGGAGGACGACGGTTCAATCCCGTCTCCGGCCATCCTGATTTAGGTTCAAATGGCTCTGAGCACTATGGGACTCAACTGCTGAGGTCATTAGTCCCCTAGAACTTAGAACTAGTTAAACCTAACTAACCTAAGGACATCACAAACATCCATGCCCGAGGCAGGATTCGAACCTGCGACCGTAGCGGTCTTGCGGTTCCAGACTGCAGCGCCTTTAACCGCACGGCCACTTCGGCCGGCCCTGATTTAGGTTTTCCGTGATTTCCCTAAATCGTTTCAGGCGAATGCCGGGATGGTTCCTTTGAAAGGGCACGGCCGATTTCCTTCCCCATCCTTCCCTAACCCGAGCTTGCGCTCCGTCTCTAATGACCTCGTTGTCGACGGGACGTTAAACACCACCACCACCACCACCGCTACCGCACGACCACGAGCTGCGGACAAAAAGCTTACTTAAGATGTTCAATATAAAATTTTCAGTCTCATGTCCCGTTTGATTGTACAGAATGGGAACTTTGATATCGTGCAGGCTGCACGAGACAAACGAAAGTCGGTTTCTTCTTCTTTTTCTGCCAAAACTAACTAAGTAAATAAATAAATAAAATTTTTAAACTGTTGTGAAGTGTATTTCACACATTATTTGATATTCTGTTATGTTCTTTCCGTATAAACATGTGTTTAATAATGTAAAACATTCCCAGTATCAACATGTTGCCAGGTTAAATGAATAAATAAACATGTTTTTTCAAACGGGTGCCATTAAATCAAAGCCCAGATACTGAAGACCACAGAGCTTTCACATTTATTACAGTAATGGAGAGCTGACTTGGTACTTCCCCGCAATTTCCACAAGGAATTTAAGCAGAGTCAGGTTTTACATTCTGAGGCCCACACATGTTTCTGTATTTAAGAAACTGCTGGTTACTTTATCACAGCCTTTCAGAGGTCTCGTTATTTTCATGTGGAAAATATGGTAGGGTTAAGCAGAATCTGACAACATTCTCGGAATAATAACGTTTCAAACATTGTATTGTAGATTGCCATCCTGACAGCTTACTCCAAAATAAATACATAAAAAAAAGTTTTGTATCAGCCCGGTTCAGTGAGTTCCTGATCATGTACAGAAAATTAGAATAGACATCAACATAAACATAATTTCCACCCTCTTTATTGCTTTTGAAAACCACACATTGCATGCCGTACCACCATACAGTGACACTTCAGAGGTGGTGGTCCAGATTGCTGTACACACCGGTACCTCTAATACCTGGAAGCACGTCCTCTTTCATTGATGCGTGCCTGTATTCGTCGTGGCATACTTTCCACAAGTTCATCAAGGCACTGTCGGTCCAGATTGTCCCACTCCTCAACGGCGATTTGGCATAGATCCCTCAGAGTGGTTGGTGGGTCACGTCATTCATATACAGCCCTTTTCAGTCTATCCCAGGCACGTTCGATATTCATATCTGGAGAACACTGTGGCCACTATAGTCGAAGGATGTTATTATTCTGAAGGAAGCCATTCTCAAGATGCGCACCATGGGGCGCGAATTGTCGTCCACGAAGACGAATGCTTCGCCAATATGCTGTCGATATGGTTGCACTATCCGTCGGAGGATGGAATTCTCGTATCGTACATCCGTTACGGCGCCTTCCATAACCACCAGTGGCGTACGTCGGCCCCACATAATGCCACCCCAAAACACCAGCGAACCTCTACCTTGCTGCACTCGCTGGTCAGGCGCTCAGCCTGGCCGGGTTGCCTCCAGATATGTCTCCAACGATTGTCCAGTTGAAGGCATACGCGAAACTCATCGGTGAAGAGAATGTGATGCCAGCCCCTAGTTGACCACTCGTCATGTTGTTGGGTCCATCTGTACCGCGCTGCATGGTGTCATGCTTGCAAAGATGGGCGTCGGTAGTGAATTTGCGCATCACGCTGCCTATTGCGCACAGTTTGAGTCGTAACACGACAGCCTGTGGCTGCACGAAAAGCGTTATTCAACATAGTGGCGTTGTTGTCATGGTTCCTCTGAGCCATAATCCGTAGGCAGCGGTCATCCATTGCAGTAGTATCCCTCGGGCAGCCTGAGCGAGGCATTTCATCGACAGTTTGTGTCTACCTGTATCTCCTCCATGTCTGAACAACATCAACTTTGGTTCACTCCAAGATGCCTGGACACTTCCCTCGTTTTCCTGGCACAAAGTAACAATGCGGACGCGACCGAACCGCGGTATTGACCATCTAGGCATAGCTGAACTGCAGACAACACGAACCGTGTACCTCCTTCCTGGTGGAACGACTGAAACCGATCGGCTGTCGGACCCCCGTCGTCCAATAGGCGCTGCTCATGCATGGCTGTTTACATCTTATGGGCGGGTTTAGTGACATCTATGCGCACTGTGTCTGTGATACAACATCCACAGTCAACGTCTATCTGCAGCAGTTGTGGGAGCTGGGTGATGCAATGCTTTTATTCAATTGTACATTTTGAACAATCATGAAGATGATACCAGACAGAAAATCAATGTTAAATTTCCCTTCAGTCAACAAGTTCACTAAGTATATTTCCAAGCTTGTATTGTCTAATTTCGTTCTTAAGGCTTATTGAAATTGGCAAGTTGTTTAACGAGATTGAAGATTTTTGTCGTTTGTAAGTGCAGTGATTTTAAAACGTAAAAGGTTAAAATGAGTACAGAGCAAAAAATGGCGCCCCTTTTAAGGTGCCTCCCCTAGGCCCGCGCCTATTGGGCCTATATGAAATTCCGCCGCTGGTTGCTCACAAGTTACAGGGGATAGTACTCTACGGCCACAAAGCAACATCGCGTGACTTGACGACATCCGTCAACAAACGGCTGACGGCGGCAAAGGCGGGAGAAGACGAGGACCGCACTTTCCAAGGCAGCGTACAGACCTGCCATCTATCGACGGCGGCGAGCAACAGCGCCGCTCCCGATTCGTGTTCGTCGGCTTTAGCGATTAGAAGCTTGGCAAGAAATTACTGCAAGTAGTGAACGCGTCCTTACTGGAATCGATTAGTAATTTCAACTTTGAAACTTCCTGGCAGATTAAAACTGTGTGCCCGACCGAGACTCGAACTCGTGACCTTTGCCTTTCGCGGGCAAGTGCTCTACCATCTGAGCTACCGAAGCACGGCTCACGCCCGGTACTCACAGCTTTACTTCTGCCAGCTTCTGTAAAGTTTGGAAGGTAGGAGACGAGATAGTGGCAGAAGTAAAGCTGTGAGTACCGGGCGTGAGTCGTGCTTCGGTGGCTCAGATGGCAGACGGCACGGTAGCTCAGTTTGTTCGGTCAGAGGGTTACGCGCCCTCTGTAATAAAAAAACTGAGTTAATCGATCATCAACGAACTTAAACGGATGTCTTACGACGTCCGCTCCGAACAGACGCAACGAACAAAAGCGAACAAAATGAGATTTAAAAAAAAAAAGGATGGTAGAGCACTTGCCCACGAAAGGCAAAGGTCCCGACTTCGAGTCTCGGTCGGGCACACAGTTTTAATCTGCCAGGAAGTTTCATATCAGCGCACATCCTGCTGCAGAGTGAAAATCTCATTCTGGAATTTCAACTTTGTTGACAAAAAACTTAAAACATTCGTGTATCTTAAATAATTATGAAAAAAATTACTTCATACTTGGCAATATTTGAGCTAACGTATTTTACATAAAGAGCAAAAATTCCGATGCCGATGAGAAAATTATTGTACTTCCGAATTAGAATTTTTGGAAGGTAATGATTGTAGAAAGGTGGTTTGACCTAATAAGTCCATCGTGAATGCAGTGGGTGAAAGAGAAGGGTCACGTCTTCGATTGGAATATGCAGTATAAAAGGCGGCATGTTATTAAGATATCATGGTTTTCACAGTTTAAATCAGTCTTAATCTGTTTGAATGAAGCAAGAAACGTGCATTCTATTTCATTTCCGCCCACCATTTCCATTGCAGTGTAATTAAAGAAAAGAACACTCATATTTTGAATAGTTCTCTCTCTTGGCATGCCTCGTTGCAAAAAGTGGAAACTGGTGATAAGTGTAGCATTGCTAAACTTCCCTGTAACCCTGAGGGTAACAATTACGAACAACTTAAATTGGAGCTCTCACATAAAAAATGTGGTGGGGAAGGCGAATCCAATACTGCATTTTACTAGCAAAATACTCACTTGTTAGAAGTTGCAACAGCTCTACTTAGGAAACTGACTACATTATACTTGTACGTGAAGTGCTGCTGTGCAGTATGGGATCCTTAGCCAATGGGACTGACGGAGGGCACCGGAAAGGTTCAAAGAAGGGCAGCTCGTTTTGTATTGTCACGAAATGTGTTAGAGAGTTCCACCGATATGATACGCGAGTTCCGGTGGCAATCATCAAAAGAAATGCGATTTTCGACGCGGCGAGATCTTAAGAGAAATCGGAACCTTTCTTTTGGAACTCTGTTGAGTTTACACAGAGCAGCAGCTCCAGGATAATTTTAATTCATCCCTCCATTTCTGTGTCCGATTACCGTCGATTATCATATATATATATAAAGTCATCATTAGACTATGTGATGCTTACCAGCTTGTTTACTTCCACCTTACTTACTTTTTAGTCTTGAACTTACTGAATTTGAAGCCCACGTTCATACTTACCGTTCTCGCCAAGATTGCTTTGCCAGCAGAAGAGAGTAATGGCGTTCCTATTCAGGTCTACTGTGGTTTTATAATTGTTTCTAAAAGGAAATCAAATACTGAGCAACACAAATAGTTTTAAACTGTTTTTGAACTACAGTGCTGTGGACACGTACTGAATACTTCGAACACATGTGCACATGTTTTCTAGTCAACCTTGTGTTAACCTAAAGGTAAACAAAGACTTACAATTATTCTTGTGCAAAAACATTTCCTGCAGGTCAAATACATTGTGTGCGAGCAGCCTGAGACCAGTTTGAACTGGTTTCCGCCAGCCGGAGTGGCCGTGCGGTTCTAGGCGCTACAGTCTGGAGCCGAGCGACCGCTACAGTCGCAGGTTTGAATCCTGCCTTGGACGTGGATGTGTGTGATGTCATTAGGTTAGTGTAGGATTAAGCAGTTCTAAGTTCTAGGCGACTGATGACCTTAGAAGTTAAGTCGCATAGTGCTCAGAGCCATTTGAGCCATTTTTTAACTGATTTCCAGTGATCTACATCTACACCTACATGGGTACTTCTCAAATCGCACTTAAGTTCCTGGCAAAGGGTTCTTCTAACCACCTTCACAATAGTTCTCTGTTATTCCACACTCGAACAGCGCGTGGGAAAGCAAACACCCACATCTTTCCCTGCGAGCTCTGATTTCTCTTATTTTATTACGATGACCGTTTCTCCCTGTGTAGATCGGCGTTATCAAAATATTTTCGCATTCGGAGGAGAAAGTTGGTGATTGAAATTCCGTGAGAAGATTCCGCTGCAACAAAAAACGCTCCCAAATTTCGTGATTACACAAAACGTGCTGCCCTTCTTTGAAATTTCTCGATGTGCTCCGTTAATCCCATCGGGTAAGGATCCCAGACCACACAGCAGTACTCCAAAAGGGGACAGACACGCATAGCGCAGGCAGTCTCTTTGGGAGGACTGTTACATTTTCTAAGTGTTCTGCCAGTAAAACGGTGTCTTCGGTTTGCCTTTTAATCACAACATTTTATACCTGTTCTTTCCAAAACGGATTCACACTTTTCATTATTTAAGGTCAATTGCCAATTTTCGCACCACTTACTTCGTTTTGTAGTTGCTTTGATTTTCTGATCCGTTTACTATACGATAAACGACAGCATCATCAGCAAACTACCTAAGACGGCTGTTCACATTGTCTCCTAAATCGTTCACATAGATAGGCCTGTAACACTATCTTGGTGTACGCCAGAAAGCACTTCTGTTTTACTCGATGACTTCTTCTGTTTGAGTCCAACAGAAGGGTGAGGGCAGGGGAGGCGGCCAGAAACATTTGCGCCGTGTCTGCGGATGGCCATACCGGACAGAGCACGGCAATTAAATGGTTGTCTCGCTCCAAGGAGGATCGTTTCGACATTAGTGACACTCCATATCCAGGAAGATCTCCGGGGTTTGATGAAAATAGTTTGAACGCATTAATCCAAATGATCAACGCCATTGCACTCGAGAACTAGTTGTTTTGACTTTTCTGTGTGCTAAACCAGTCATTCCGACAATTGTACTGTTTTCGATTTCGTTGCACATTTTCATAGTCATTTAGTCTTGGTTTCTTTGCGCTTCCTATGCACTGCATTCCAAAACGACTTCTATTGCCGTATTCCTGTCCTTTCCTGAACGGTTTTGTAGTTTCTTCTTTCGTCGCTCATTAGAAATATTTCTTGTATTTCATGCCTTTATACATAAAGAGCCATGATTACGTCTGTCGCCTTTACTTTAGGCACAGAAAGTCTCCAGAGACACCACCCATATATCAAGTAACAGTTTAATGTTGTATTTACTAGCGTGGTCCTACTATTTGCTTTATTTGCATATAGTATTTGTTTTTGGTTCAAGTTAGTATCGAAAACCTTGGATTACTGAATTGTTATGTCACCTTGAGAGGATACTTTTCCTGGTAATACCCAATATGCTGCTATCTCAGTTTTTCTTTTTAGCTACAGAGTATTTTTTCGTTTAATAGTGTTCATTAACGCTTGTGCAGTAGAAATTTTCTCAAGTGTACAGTTAATTTGGTTTCTGAAATGACGTAAACCTGTGAAGGTGAATAGTTCATGTTTTGAAAAAGTGTAAATAAATGGAAAAGACTTAACTACTTTGTTTAAATTTCAGCCTTGCTGGAAACTTAATTCAGTATTAAAAGCAACTGAACAGAGCAGAAATACTAACAAGTGATTATTTTTCATTGCAGTCTAAGGGCCGACTTTATGAACAGCTGCTGCATTGGTTTGTAAAAGTGTTTGTATTATTGTATCTCTACTTCAAAGTGTTTTCATTTTATGTCTAGGCAGAAGTGTTCAGTTCTGACCTGAGTCAATTGACTGTAATACTGTCTCAACTTTTAGCATAGCAGGCCGGAAACTGTTCAGTCATTATAACATTAAATGTACTTATAAAGTGCAACAATCATTTTAATAGCATTTGTTTGTTTAAAGGTTCAGCGACTACAACTGTTCAAACTGTAACAGATTCAAGGACCTCTTCTTTTATTGTTCTCTATTTAATACAAAGAAATGCTGCCAAAGAAACCGTATAGTAACCATTTCAGTTAAGATAACAGTTAATAGATCTTTGCTATATCAGTGTTTCTAAATAGTTAATCAGTTAAAGCTCCTCATGTGCATATTTGTTGTGCTAATCCATTGTTAAATGATTTTGATCAGTGAACATTAGGTTTCTCACTTTAAACAGAAATGGTAAGAGATAGTGAAAGTCGTTTTGCTGCCAAAATATTATGAAATTCCATATATGTTGCTCAAGACAAACCTCCATTGGAAGGCTTGCTACATTGTGCTACTGTTTGGTGTCCTGTTTGCGATACAGGTGTTCGTACCAAGTAAAGTCACATACAGTCGTTAATGATCAGTGAATCACTTGGTTGCACTTTGCCTGGTTAGGTTGGAGACTTTCCTTTTCATTTACGTAGTTAGAGATTACTACAGTATTAACCTACCATAACACTGGTTCGATTCCGGCTATTTCAGCTACTGGGCTCTAACAGAATGTGATCTTCCGTTTAGCGAAGAATAGCCTGATACCTTTTTAGTTGCGCTCGACCACGGTCAAAACTAAATTCATTCTGTAGGAGTGACATTATCGGCAATGTGCTCTTATGGTGTCAGAGGGAAGTGAGTGTTTCTGCATAAGACGAGCGTCAGTGACCGAGTGTTACGCATTTTGGCAGAGATTCCTTGGCCACTGTGGAGCGTGACCCGCTGCAGACACAGCCGCTGAAAGAGTGTAATAGGAAGAATGACCTGGAAGTCTTGCTCGGTTCTTTCAGTTTGACATCTGTCATTAATTTTCCTACTCGGGTAGTAAAGGACAGCAGCACATTGATAGATGACACTTTTATAGACCAAGGCAGGTTTAAAAACATAAATTCTTGTCCTGTTGAGAATAGGCTTTCTGATCATGATGCTCAGCTAGTTACAGTACATGACATAGCTCCATTCGGTAATTCAAAACTACCCTCCAAAGTTGTGCGTTCAATTAATGGCTCAACAATTAGAAATTTGAGAGAAAATCTTCATCAGTTAGACTGGGATGAGATGTACAAGGAACCCAATGTTAATTAAAAATATAACTTATTTCATGATACATTTGTAAGAGAATTTGAAAACTGTTTCGCCAAGAAAGTAGTAAAATCAAATTATATGAAACCATGCAAAAAACCTTGGCTTACTAAAGGAATAAAAATACCTTGTAACCACAAAAGGGAACTGTATCTAACAACAAGAAAGAGTAATGACCCAGAAACAGCTAAATATTATAAAAGCTACTGTGCTACATTAAGAAAGGTTATTAAAAAGTCCAGATGCATGTGCATCATGTCTGAGATTAATACCTCTGATAACAAAATCAAAACAATTTGGAATATTATTACAAGGGAGACAGGGCAACCAAGAGTACAGGATGACGGCATCGCCATCAAAGCGACTGTAAACTTGATAAACAACAAGCCGAAAGTCGAAGACATTTTGAATAATCATTTTTTAAATGTCGTAGAGAAAATAGGAGCTAAATGTTCATTAGAAGAAGCAAGGCAGTTCCTGGAAGAGGCCTTACCCACACCATTTGATACAATTGAAATTCCACCCACCTCTCCTGCTGAAATTAGGAAGATAATAAACTCTCTCAGGAATAAAAGCTCACGTGGAACTGATGGCATTTCCAGCAGGATAATAAAAGCTTGTTCCCAAGAAATAAGTGGGATTCCTAGCCACATATGTAATAGCTCTCTGAAGCGGGGTATGTTCCCAGATAGACTGAAGTACGCCATTGTTAAACCACTGCATAAAAAATCGGATACGTCTGATGTCAACAACTACTGCCCAATCTCTCTTCCGACTGCTTTCTCCAAAATTCTTGAAAAACTATTGTATTGTAGAGTAGCTTCACACCTTTGTAAAAATAAAGTTTTAAAAAAATGTCAGTTTGGTTTCCAGAAGGGTTTTTCAACGGAAAATGATATATATACTTTCACTAATGAAATATTAAATGCTCTGAGTAACCGAAAGTCACCCATTGGGATTTTTTGTAATCTATCAAAGGTTTTTGATTGTGTAAATCATGGAATACTTCTAGATAAGCTCAAGTACTGTGGTATGAATGGGACAGTGCTCCAATGGTTTAAATCATACCTAACTGGAAGAGTGCAGAAAGTTGAAATAAGCAGTTCACATAATATGCAAAAAACTGGTGATTTCTCAAAGTGGGGAAGAATCAAGAATGGGGTGCAGCAAGGTTCGGTCTTGGGCCCTCTGCTGTTCTTAATATATATTAATGACTTGCCATTCTATATTCACGAAGATGCAAAGCTGGTACTTTTTTCTGATGACACAAGTATAGCTATCACACCCAACAGACAAGAATTAACTGGTGAAATTGTAAACGATGTTTTTCAGAAAATCATTAAGTGGTTCTCTGCAAATGGGCTCTCATTAAATTTTGACAAAACACAGTAAATACAATTCCATACAGTAAATGGAATGACACCATTGATAAATATAGACTTCGACCAGAAATCAGTAGCTAAGGTAGAATATTCAAAATTTCTAGGCGTATGCATTGATGAGGGGTTGAACTGGTAAAAACACACTGAGGATCTGCTGAAACGTTTGAGTTCGGCTACATATGCTATTAGGGTCATTGCAAATTTTGGCAATATACATCTGAGTAAATTAGCTTACCATGCCTATTTTCATTCTCTGCTTTCCTATGGCATCCTATTCTGGGGTAACGCATCATTGAGTAAAAGAGTGTTCATTGCACAAAAGCGTGTAGTCAGCATAATTGCTGGAGCTCATCTAAGATCATCCTGCAGACACTTATTTAAAGAGCTAGAGATCTTCACTGTAGCCTCACAATATATATATATATATATATATATATATATATATATATATATATATATATATATTCACCTATGAAATTTGTTATTAACAATCCGAACGAATTCAAAAGTAATAGCAGTGTACATGGCTACAACTCTAGGAGAAAGGATGATTTTCACTACTCAAGGTTAAATCTAGCTTTGGCTCAGAAGGGGGTAAATTATGCTGCCACAAAAGTCTTTGGTCACTTACCTAATAGCATCAAAAGTCTGACAGGTAGCCATATAGCATTTAAAAGGAAATTAAAAGAATTTCTTAATGGCAACTCCTTGTACTCATTAGATAAATTTTTGCATATAGTAAGTGGATAATTTCCCCAAACACCACAAAAAAATTAAAAATATTAAGTGTCATGTAATATTTTGTGTAATGTAATATCTTGTATAGACAGCTTTTATTAACCTGACACGTTCCACATCATTTGAAGTAGCTTTGAATTACTGCATACGTGCTACTCAATTTCGTGTCTGGTCCTGGCGGAGGTTCGAGTCCTCCATCGGGCATGGGTGTGTGTGTTTGCCCTTAGGATAATTTAGGTTAAATAGTGTGTAAGTTTAGGGACTGATGACCTTGGCAGTTAAGTCCCATAAGATTTCACACACATTTTCAATTTCGTGTCGTTCGTACATCTTTGTGATGTGACCTTTCAAATGGGCAGTGCTTCTCAGTTTCTTACCACTGTCCAAAATGTTCCTCAGCTTTCACGGTTATGATGTACAAGACCGAGATATGTCTTTACCATGTTATGGTGAATGTGAGAGCGTGCATGATACACTCAAGCCATTTCGGTATTGTTCTGACGACATTATCAGCACATATCTTCCAGTAGGACAATGCTCTGTTACTGCGCCATTAAGCTCCTCTCCTCCTCTCCTTTTACAGTGGCGCACCGGAACAGCTTCAGTAATGGTATGGTGGCGAACTGAGTTGTAAAATAAACAGTGTGTGCCGAGTGGGTGGTTATGGCAGTCTCGTGGCTGCAGGGAACGCGTTCCCCGCTCTGCAGCCGACCCGTCGTAAGGGCGGGATTTCTTTGAAACGGACATCGCCTCACTCGTCACTACAGCACTGCTTCCTGTGCCGCTCGCGCAGACACTTTGCGTCTGCTGGACAGGGTAACGGTGCTGAGCTGCCACAGCAGTGTCCAGGGGTCGTCCAACACGGTCTGCCACCTCGTGTACAGCACGACAGGTGTTGGACCTCAGGGTGGAGGCAGAGTGTCGTTACTCACCACGAGTGTTACACAGCGCCATCCCTCCATGAGGAGCCCGGCTTCGTTATCAGCAGCATACTGAACGTTACCCATTTTGTCGTTCATGTTTAGGATAAACTGAAATGTGGAGGATGTACCCAACCCAGTCTTCCATTGCCTCTGCAACTCTGTAATCACGCACACTGTCTTATACAGCCCCACTACCACTGACGTACCTCACCTCACCTCACCTGGCCGTGACACACAGGGGCACACTGCTATGTCACGTTGTGTCAAACTGCAGCCCAAGACACCCTCACCTGTTTCGAAATGGAGCAATAGAACTTTGTAGATAACTCACCTGGAAAGTGCCTGGCAGAGAGTTCATTGAACCACATTCACACTAATCCTGTATTACTCCACTCTCGAACAGAATGCCGAAAAAACTATCACTTATACCTCTCCGTGCGATCTCTGATTTCCCTTATTTTATTATGATGATCGTTTCTTCGTAAGTAGGTCGGCGTCGACATAATATTTTCCTATTCGGCGTACAAAGTTGGTGAATGAAATTTCGTGAGAAGGTCTCGCAGCAACGAGAAACGCCCTTTGTTTTAATGACGTCCACTCAAAATCCTGTGTCACTTGCACCACACTCTTTGCCCTTTCTCTCGGCAGTACAAAACGTACTGCTGTCCTCTGAACTTCCTCTACGTCCTCCGTTAATCCTACCTGCTAACGGTCCCACATTGAGAAGCACTACTCCAAAAGAGGACGCACAAGCGTAGTGTGGGCAATCTCTTTAGTAGATCTGTTGCATCTTCCAAGTATTCTGCCAATAAAACACACTATTTGGTGTGCCTTCCCCGCAACGTTTTTTGTGTGTTCTTTCCAATTTAAGTTGTTTGTAACTGTAAGTCCTACGTATTTAGTCGAATTTACGGGCTTCACATCTTAGACTGAAGATCGTGCTAAATTTCGAGCTTCTGCAAAATATCGCCAATCTTGGCAATTTTGCGTTCCTTTAAATATGGCCTGCTGTTTTCGTTGTTTCTGCGACAGTTTTCCGAACTGTTTTGCGTACCTTTGGCGATCCCAGTTCCGCCTTTTGTTAATTTATTTCGTACAAATCTCTCAATTTCTGGCTACACTATTTCTATGAATTCAAGCCACATCTGATCTACACTTGCAATATTAATTTGGAACAATGGAGATTGTCTCTGAGGAAGGCGTCAAGCAGAATAGATATGTTTTCCGTTTATTTTGGGGGATTTCGGAGCTACGATATTCAGTGTTGCTATGACAACCTTCTGTTACCTAATCCCTGTGTCGGTTTTGATGCTCATTAATATCTCCGGATTATTTGTTGCTAAGAGGCCAAGTGTGTTTGCACAACTGTTTACCATTAGAGTGGGCGTATGAACTAATTGTTCGAATTAATTCTAAGAGAATGCGTTTAGCACAATATCGGGTGATGCTCTGTGTTTACCTCCGGATTTAAACATGTACTTTCGTCAACGTATCTAGGGTAAATTGAAGTCACTACCAACTATAGTCGTGTGAGTCGGGTACGTGTTTTCCAGCAGAACTCTGCTCCTTTAATCACTTTCCTCGTTAAACATCATGAAGTGGCCAGACGCTGCTCAGCTTGCAGGGCAGTGACAGCACCCACGTACAGTCTTAACCTAAGCGTCACTGCCCTCGGGGAACTGTACAGTGAGTGGAACACACCCACTTCTCCTGAGGCCGCCAGCACTTCATGAACTCGGCGTGTTCTCCCAGGTGGACAACGCCCACTCAGTCTCTGGCCGGGTTACACAGCGCCACACTCTTACGCACGCCCCAATTCTCCTGTGCAGCGACAAGCATCACCAGTTGGGTACCATGTTTCGGCGAAGCGTAAGCTGTGGAAACATCTGGTGTTTGATGAGGCAACGGTGAACCGTGGAAAATTAATCCTGCTGTTTCTGCAGCGCTTCTCAGAAGTTCAATGGGACATGTTCTTCTGTTCTTCCAGCACGGCAATGCACCTTAATGCATTACTGTGTCACACAGATGCAGAAACCCAGAAGCACTTCAGCGGCATAAACTGCCGACATAGGACATCACGTCGTGGGGAACCGTACACTCTGTTTTTCATTGTTAGCACACCCTCAGAGCAGCCCCTCTCAGAGATCCAAATGCAGAACCAATCCGGAACTATTTGTCGAAACAGATATCGGCATGACGCTTTTTCAATTATTCGTTCTTTGTTCGGAGGGCGCCAGTGTCTTACTCATCTCTGATGACATTAAAAGCGGTAAGCGGTGCGACATTTGCAGTGTAAAGGCTTGCACTATTTTCTTGCACACCACTGGACCACCTCTACTGTTCTAGTGCCTCTCGGAAGAGGGGTGTTGGGTGGTGTTGTGTACGCAGCATCTTCGTGTTTCAGAAGACTACCTCCTCAAGATCGCTTCGGATGTGGCCGCACCCTGAGTTCACGGCATCGTCCTGCAGTGTGTTTTGTGTTAAGATATCTGCCATATTTCTGCTGTACGTGAACAAGTAAACAAGATATAATATGGATCAGTATGAAAATCCATAGCGATTAACACTTTGATCTCGGGCCTGACATGTTATCGTTTAGTACTCGAGATACAAGATTAAACTGAAACACAGTTGGATAATCAGTTATGGCGAGGTGGTGCAGTAGGGAGGGTGCTGTTGACGCAGCCACGTTACAATAGCAGCGTCAATTCATTTATTCTCATTTCGTGTAAACATCCCCTCGACACCAAAGCGGCAGAGAGTCTTCGTCACCGCGAGCTGCTGGATGCTTTGTCTGGACACAGCCACAGGGGCAGAGGGGCGCAGCTTAGGTGGACACGTAGTGTACGTACAGGGAGAAAGAACCACCTGGGACTGAACCACGTACGCTGTGTTCAGTTCCAACAAAAAGGCGTTCCATCCAGTTTTCTCCGATAACGTTCATCATTAAAATTCTGCAACCAGCATCACTCCATAAACTCCAAAACATGACCGAATAATTGTTTTCATCTTACTTAAGAACTGAGTGTTGTCATGGGATACCATTTAAAGCACAAAAAAATAGTGAAAATCATGTTAATGCTGGAAAACATGGAAAATACTCAGGCCAGTGGCACGGTAAGGTCAGTAAGCCCCTGGACACAGTAGTTTGGTTTCTGCAGCTCTCAGAAGATGGCGTCATTACTAAATGTGAAGGCCTTGTCGTACAGAAGACAGTACATTCACGTCGCGGGGTGGCAGTCTGACGTCATGAGTGGCCTTCACGTTCTTCGTGGATGTCACGCTCTCGACAGCGAACTTCTGGAAGCGGTTTAGGTCACTTCATGAAGCTGGCGACATGTCGACCAGAATGATTCCCGTCAAACCAGTAAGGTGACACTCCTCATTGCTGTGTAGGCCGTGCTCTCCGAAAAAACTTTATTTGACGCCGAATAGCGTTATCATTTGCTAAGCCACCTTCAAATGTCATAAGTGTCGCGGCTAAAATTATTTGATGGACATAAACAATCTTAGAAATAAACGTCGAAAACACAATTTATTCTTTGGGCTAATGAAATCTTCTATTAATAAAGATGGCGACGCTTTCGTCTCAAGTTTACATAAATGCTTATATTTCCAGACATATACTACGACAATTTTTACTGCGGATTTGTGTAGACAAAATAGCAGTTTCTGTGGCGGGAGCATTTGGTACTGTTTCCTGGTGTCTTTCATGCAATTGTCAAAAATGGTTCAAATGGCTCTGAGCACTATGGGACTTGACATCTGAGGCCATCAGTCCCCTAGAACTTAGAACTACTTAAACCTAGCTAACCTAAGGACATCACACACATCCTTGTCCGAGGCAAGATTCGAACTTGCGACCGTAGCGGTGACGCGGTTCCCGACTGAAGCGCCTGGAACCGCTCGGCCAGAATGCAACTGACAAATCTTCTAGCGGAGCGTCAGTTTGTCGTGGCCGTACAGCTTGTAAGAGGTCCGGGCAGATGTAATTTCGATGTATTGCTCACGCGCTGCCTGCGATATGCAAGGTATAAGAGAATCTCTGACCAGAGAGCAGTGTTGACTGAGTAGGAACTGTGTAGCTGTAGCAGTAAGATGTTGCTAGTGGCTAGTCTGCAGTCTGCTCTGGTCTGGTCTGGTCTGGTGTATCGTGTTGGCTGGGCCGGTCGTGGTGCAGCGATGCCGGAGCCTGAGTATTATTGTATAAGGTAAAAGCAGCCTCGCGCATATGTACTGATGTTATCTCAAGTCCCATGTAAATGTTTTAAAAAATGTCCTAATAATAATCTTTCTCATATAAAGTAATTTTTAACAAGCATTCATTTCAATTTAAAGAATTTACTAATTTCTCCAATCCATGATCATTCCGATTGTTGCAAAAGAAAAATCAGTTGCTTTCTTTCATAAATGACAAATCTATCGGCCAGCATTGCACAGGGCTGTGCTAAAAAAAGTTTATTGTAAGAGCAGATATATATGCGTTATCCGGCGACTTCATTGAGGTAAGAATTTTTCTCTTTATATTCAGAATGATCTTTCAGGGCCATGACGCAGCACTGCTGAGTCCAAAATTTACCAGGTTAAATTCACAGTCAATAATTGAAAAGTTATAAGTGAGCGACAATTTAATTGAGAGGTTTAGGAATTTTTATGTTTTGAGGTTACACTAAAATGGTAACGAAATTTTGTGGGGAGGTAAAAATGGCAATGAATTTTGTAGGGAGGTTACAAACGTGAAAGAATGGAATTTTATGGGGAGGTTACAAGCTCACACAGTTCGTAGTTTCTCTCCTAATGCTTACACTCGTACAGTACAGGTCAGATGACACGTGGCCACTGCAGACTATCGACAAAACGCGAGTGTCGTGTTTGGCCAGCCCTACTGTCCAGTCTCCAACTCCCTCTCAGCAGACGTCAGCCACCTGCCACCAGACTTCAGAGTACCCGTGGTACACCAGCACAGCTGTGCGGCAGTCTGTCGCCGCAGTTCTCCGTTTGTCCATTCAGCACGTGGTCAAACCGCCTGCTCTGGTTCGCAGTCTTTTAATTCCTCCTACATCTGCTCCCTCCACCTGTTACGTCGCACCCTTGAATCTGTCAAAGTTTTTTTCGATGGCTCAGAAAGGACGGCCTGTTGTGTATGTGTGTTTAGTGACGTATGACTTGTCACAGTTAGAGAGCTCCTTGAAGCTTGTCGTGTATGTTTTGAAAGGTTCTCCCAGGCTCTGGAACGTACTCAGCATCGAATTTTAATATTAATGGCATTTATAAAAGAATGCAATATTAAATTTATTGCTTTTACTGGTGGCAAGCTTCTAAAATGATAAAATGGTGCACAGAAAATTTTTACTTGTGGATAACGAAATTATACATTCTGCCAACCAGCAGCAGACCGACGAGAACGTAGGCCGACGTCATTGTTTAGAGGCCAGTGATCGATCTAAAAATTACGCAGTTTGTGTAATTACACTGAAAGACAGGTAAGACCGGTAAAAGAGATCTCAGGGACACTGAAATAAACATTTTCTAAAGTAGCAGCCGACTGAACACAAATTTCTAAAATGTGGCATAATAATTTGATAAGTGGAATTAATGATAAAGGAAAGTACAGTCTTAATTAAAACACGGCTTTTGAAATTAAATTAGCTTAATTATTTGCCAAACGTTACAGAGCGACACTTACATTTTCGAAACAGCCATCGAAATCCAACGAGAGAGAGAGAGGGCTCACAGATCCTGCTTTTATGTCCAAATGTGTGTCAAATCTTATGGGACTTAACTGCTAAGGTCATCACTCCCTAAGCTTACACACTGCTTAACCTAAATTATCCCAAGGACAAAACACACACACCCATGCCCGGGGGAGGAGTCGAACCTCCGCCGGGACCAGCCGCACAGTCCACGACTGCAGCGCCTCAGACCGCTCTGCTAATCCCGCGCGGCCCTGCTTTCATGTAATCCAAAAACAAATTACGGCCAGTTCCTTCAACTTGCTTTACAGTTTCGATAGATAAACATTTCTCTGGAACTTTGTCTACCAGAACAGCAAAAAAAATACGTTCCTTACATTAAATCGTGAACTTTTTTTTACTTTACACATTTACTTAGACTGAAAAAATAAATTCTTAGTGTATTTTAGCCTTAATTAAGAAATTGGTGCATAGTCTATTAAATATTCCAAAAAGCAACGTTTCAGAAAGCTTAACATCAAGTCTGGTATACCCGTCGTTTATTAAAGTTGTTGCTTCTGTAAGATATTCGATCGAAAGGCCACCTTAACCATACATGACTTACGAATATCAGCAGTTTTTCTGCGATATGTTTTTTCCGAATCCCGGAATCGTAAGCAGATTAATTTCGTGACACGAATGACGCTCCCTTCCCTTCTTTGTCTTCACTGCACGTTGCCTGCAGTAAGGTGTACCTCCCGCAGCCGCTGCCTCTCGCCGCCCTCCATATTAAGCCTGGTCCACACGCAACGATCTGTCTGCGCAGACATCGGCGCAGATGTCTGTACATGCAAAAGATCGCTGCAAATGTGGTGTGTTCACACGACACAAACCCCAATCTACTACTCGCCCGCCATCTGTCGGTGTAGAAAAGAAATATCAGTGGCAAGCGACTACGCTCCCCGAAAACGTCAAAATTTAATTCAGTTATTTTGAGAAATAGAAATGGAGGAAGTTCTGTTGTGGTCTGTATTCACAACTTGTGTTGCAAAAAACATTCAGACCAACCGCAGGAAACAGAGAAAGCGGTCAAAATGGTGCAGACAGTGGCTGCTAAAGCGAAAGCAGTTTAGGTCACGTAAATTTACTGCGAGAGTTGCAGGGCGAACCTGTTTTGTTTTACATAACCTCGTGTTCCATTTCCTCGCACATTGGCACTCCAATTTCATCTTCAATTGTACTCCTGCTTGGTCTTGGCGTTTCTTGTTCACTAAGAAAGCCAAGTAGATCAAAATACCATAACGTTGGCTGGTATACTTGATCTACTCCTACACCAGATCTTCTAGATTTCTGAACTTTGGATAACTCTTTTCGGTAAACAGTTCGCTGACAGACTAATTTACTTGACTTGCCTTCATGAACTCATCTTTCAGGAAAGCGTAAATAGCTTCACATGTGTTGGGTATTATTTCACTCAATGCTTGTTTCGATATTGCAGATGAAAATTCCAAATCATTGTAGCTCCTTCCTGTTGCTAGGAATCTTAATGTTACTGCCAGGCGTTCATGAGGAGAAATTTCCCTTCTCATACAAGTATTTTTCTCATAATATGAGGGGTTACATGCTTTAAGAGATAAGTATAAGTTTCGACATCCATCCGCAAATAATTTCGCCAGTTCGCAACGAAATTATTTTTTTATTACCGTTTCTGTGTTTGCCGAGGCGCCAACTGCCCGCAATTTTTCAATTAGAGCATTGTATGCTGCTGTCTTTTTGTCTCGGTCACTATATTCTTTACTTTTAATCTTCCACAAACATGGGTGGTTTCTGTATATTTCAATGAATTCACTTACAAACTCTCGAGAACACTGACGAGTATCAACCTTTTTAATGCCCTGTGCACACAAACACTAGACTGAGCAAACAGCTGTTTCGCGCCAGATTTGCGACGATCTCCTGTCCACACGCTCCAACTTGTCTGCGCAGATGTGGTTTGAACCGACAGATTTGAGAGGTTTCGCTCAAACCTCCAACTCCAACTTCCAGGTTTGCACACACCTCAGGTTGGTGCAAATCTTCTGTTCACACGCAACGATCTGTCTGCGCAGATGTGATGTGCGCAGACATTTGCGCAGACAGATCGTTGCGTGTGGACGGGCCTTTACACTCACCCCCATTTTCCTGTGCTCGTCGCTCACGGCTATACTGTCATCCCAGCACTAAAGGCACTAAAAATTGTCTCCCTGTGGCAGAATTCTTTAGGCTTCACTACGTTCACTACAGTTCTCTCTTTTCTCCAGACACTGAAGCCCCGGCCACTATCTTGCTCTCCAGTGTTTAGAAGACACAGCCAGCGACGTTACTAATCTCGTCCTGGACTGGAAATTCTCTCTCCAGTGCGACGCGCCGCATTACTTAACGACATTATGTTGTCATCGGCCGCCTGTAATAACAACGTATTTTCGTCCACATAACTAATTTATTCATTAGGCTGAATCTAAGTGCAAATAACTTTGCTCCATCACATTAACTCAGATCTGTATATCCCTCAATATATTGGACTACATGGAGAATCCCCTCATTTAAATGTGAAATCAGCTATTAAAAGCAATTCATTAAAATTTATAACCACCTCTTGCACCTCGGCAAATTTGGTGGTTTCACGCATCGATTTATTTTCAAGTTCGAGAAACTTTACTTTTTTAATTTCATTCCTTTCTGTGTGAAGCAAATATTACGTCCCACGGTAGGGCTTCAGTTACGTGCATGAGTATTATTTCATAGCATCCACTGTTATAAAACCTTCTCAGGGTCGGAACGTAAAACTTGTACGTCGCTAACGTGAGATCAAGAAATACCGTACTGTTATTGCCACACAATCATCGCAATGCAACCTCACTTAGTGGTGCACAGACGGTTATACGGTAATGTAGTCTTGTTTACTGCATGGCGCACTGCAGTTACCACAATATTAGATCTGTATTGCTGGATAATGACCGACAGACCACATTTAGATCTTTCTTTTTGTCTTGTTGGTCATCACATCCTGGGCTGGAAGGACCTGGGTGATTCCCCGCAAGCCTGCGATAAGGGTAGGTGCGATACTATCGGATAATAACAACATGTGCTAAATATTAACTTTCAGTGATTTATATGTATTATTACGTAAATATACTTCCAATTACTTCTAACAACTGAAAAGCTACCTAATCAAAAAAATTGTTTTTAAAAGAGCAGAAGTTTCAGCTAAGCTGTCAACAACTCCATCCTGGAAGATTCGATTCCCATTATCCTTGATCAGATCTAATTCTGTGTTTCAAATAATCAACGAATTCAGCAGTTCTCGGCCCAGTGAAGACTTAAATCTTGTCTTAAAGCGCTTCGGTGCACTGAAAATCGACTTTCAGAAGTCACTTGCGTCAACGAAATTGTCAGTATTACACAGTAAAGCAGCGTACAGGTCGGAGAACGTACCGCTGTGCTGTGTCATACTGTGGCAAAAGTTTACATGCACGTCGTACGCAACTTCGCCAGGCGTCAGAACCGCTTCGGGAAAAGCAAATGGCGTCCTTTGCAGTTTGGCCCAAGCCGTTTTCGATCGGCGTCTTGTTCCTCTGAGAATATGAACCATTCACGGTTTGTTGCATGGGCGGAACGAGTTGACTCCAAAGAGTTTCAGACGGTTCATTAAAACTTTTGGCGAAATATTATAATTCGTTTCACAGAAATTCTCGATCGGCATTTGCAGCTGATGCGAGAGACTTTAATGCGGCATTAGGAAAACCATTTTTGTTAATTTCATCGAAGTTTTTCGGGTACAAAAACGCGAGCGTCTTCATTAAATGTTAGTTGCAACTGAACTTTGCATCTGATTTAACTAAATCTGCGTTAATGATGACTCTGAAGACGCAGGCAGAATAGAATCTCTTTGGGTCCGCAGACAGTAATGCCACTTCGTCCTGACATAACTCACCGTGGTTTTTGATTTTTTAAGATATTCTTCGTAATGGCAGCGTGCGCCGTTTGTCGATATCAATATTTTTGATTTGCATTAATCCTTGAACTTGGGATCTAAACAGTGTTGGAGCTCTGGAAACGTCGTCAAAATTACCTAATTGGGTTCTTTAAACTTATCTCCAAACATTTGATAAGACCCCAAGCTTTAAGATTGTGTACTGTTGCGGTTTGAGGATACTGGCTTACCGGGGTTCGTGTGTGAAAAATTTTGTTGAATGTAAAGGTTGTCAGGATGGTTTCCGATTTCAAAAATGAATCCATCAGTGCCTACGCTTGCAACGACATCTTTAACTCGAACTCCATTCTCGAAGATAAGACACTTAAAAGTTTTTTTACCAACGCGACGTGTCGAGTTTTCTCCTTAATAGTGGCCAAGGCTCTGTATTGAGCCGATAGTCCCGTTTCCCGATGTTCTGTAATCGTCTCAGTTTTTGTTGACCAGTTGTTAATTCCAAAATTTTGTCCACCCATACAGATGTGCGCTTAAATAATTCGTGCATAAATACACTGGTAGACTCCAAGGACCGAAACACACTCTTTGCTTCAGCGCAGCTTTCAGTCACGCCTCCCAGCACTAAATTTAAAACATCCGCGTAACAAGGCGCGAAAATTAATTCTGGTACTTCTTCCATCAGTGCCGCTAGAGACCAGCATACTTGCCGCCATGTTTCCAGGGCCATCAAAAGATACGCTAATTAGATCTGGCAAATGTAAGCCTAACTGGGCTGATTCGTAAGTTACAAGAACTCAGTAAGCTTCTGCTATCGATTTCCCAACAGGAACCACACTGATCGGCCGTTCTTGCGCGACTGAATTATTAACACAGCACACGCAGGTTACAGACTGATCAACAACGCCAACGTCTTGGCAAGAGCCCGCATTGAAGCTGAAAGATTTCGCTGTCTGGATTTCCTTCACGATCTCTTCTTCAACTTGAAGTGGATATATATTTATTAATTTATCTATAATGAGTTTTGACCAAAAGGTAATAAGACTATCTCTACCCTTACCTTTTCCTGACCTTTTTTTTTTAACTTTCAATAACTGCGTCCAATATGTAGCCTTTTGCCACTGGATCTTAGTTCAATAACACGACGACTACATTTAGAAAGTCACAAAGAAATTGCAGATATTGTCTGCGAGTGGGCATTGATGAACATCAACGTGGAATATTGTAAATTTGTGCCTGACCGAGATTCGAACCCAAGTCTCCTGCTTGCCAGGACATATCGTCCATAAGAATAGACACCACATGTACGCAGTTAAGGCGAAAACGGCCAGTGATCAGTTCGAATGCACACCCGGCTCGAAATCTGCAAAATGTGTAGCTCCTCTCAATTTCCGTCAGTTGTAGGTGACATTTTTTAATCTGCCTTTATTGTTTTTTTAGTAATTGAAATAAACATTTAGGTTCAATATTATTTAAACACAAAATGATCTCTAAGAGTAGCAAGTAAAGGAATAAAAGAATGTTGTGCTGTAGATTATTCTGTGTAGATTAGTTATTCTGTGTAGTCTACTACACGACATTGTTAGATCTGTTTTGTTGCTCGCTTGCTGGTTGCTGCTTTTGTTGCTAATTTACGTTTACTGATTTGATTTCTGCCGTTTTCACTGAAACTGCAGTTAAAGTTTTATTTATTTGTGCTGTGTAAATAAAGTATTAAAAATACAACGAAGTTTATTTTAAACAGTGTAAGTCCTTTGACCAGAGATATCCCTGCGCCAAGTCGGCGATAACTACATCCTACGAAATAATTACTTCTCGAGGCTGAAACTGTTTCTGACCAGCGCTGCCCTGCACAGTCTAACACTGCCCTTCAGCAGGACGGCTGCCGCCCTTTTATAGTCCCGCTTGGTTCCTCCGTGAAAAGTTCAACTTGTACATCACGTAACGAGTTTCGCAGTCTCGCCAGCCTGATTTGCATCTTTTGATACTTAAATAACACTGAAATTCAGACTACATCATTCTCATCCTCTTCGTGCCGTCAAATATTACAACAGTTGCAGATACATACGCCTGTGCAGTTAGGAAGAGCGAATGTTCCTTGGGGGATGCACGTACGTCCAAAAGAACGTTGCACCGTTCTCCTCGGAAACACAGCCGCTGCAGGATCGCATTCACACGCCAACACCAGGCAGCGACTTTCGATTGAAACGTGCCCCTCCCCCCCTGTATGGGAAACTTATGTAACGTGTCTACCAGCACAGGTTGTGGCGCAGGAACGACGACGTATGATACGGAAGTGCGGGTGTGGCCGTGCGCAGCGCGCGGGCGGCCAAAGCGGCGGCGCTGGTGTAAAGCTGCGGACCCGGGTTCGAGTCCCGGCGCGGCAGATATCCTCACTGTCGTCAGTCTTATTACACAGCTGACGAGTGTTCCGTAGCGGCAGCTGCGAGTACCCTCCGTGCATTTCATTGCGCCTCCGCTGTGGCCGTTCGTCTGGAGTGGCGCGCATCTCCGAAGCAATGTTGCGTCATACGTCTCAACAGCACTGCCGTGTCGAACCTTGTGTTCCAGGAAGTGAACGAGGTAATCGAAGCAGCAACGCGAATTAAAACAGCTTAACGAATATAGCCACATAGAACCACCAAAACATAACAGAGATAAAAGTGTAACATTCTGTGCGTTGGCAGAGTCAGTATATGCGGTGCTTATTTGGCATCCTAAACTAAACATGCACAAATATGTCAGAGCAATATCTTAAAACTACGTCGAACAAAAAAAAAAAAAAAATGGGTCTGAGCACTATGGGACTCAACTGCTGAGGTCATTAGTCCCCTAGAACTTAGAACTAGTTAAACCTAACCAACCTAAGGACATCACACACATCCATGCCCGAGGCAGGATTCGAACCTGCGACCGTAGCGGTCTCGCGGTTCCAGACTGCAGCGCCAGAACCGCGCGGCCACTTCGGCAGGCTTCGAACAACATATTTACGACTTAAAGACATAATAAATAGACTAGACTACTTTCGCGTCTCAGATTGAAGTAGTCTTTTGAAGTAGACCACAATTCGTACTCCTTCATCGATTCAGTTGAATTCGACGCACATTTCCACACCACACCATGATATCAAGTGCCACCCCCATCTACGGTGAAATAATCCATAGGATTGATTTCAGTAAAATTTTACATAATAAGCACACGTACGAATAAAAGCTTCAACAACTTCTACCCATATACGAACTGGCTACCAGCTTCTCACCAGTGAATCTTTCAAACGCATGTGCTTCTTATTTGCGCCAGCATTCAATACCTGCAACGGTCGTTACCCTAATCTTCATCCTTCCACAAAGGTAGCACTGGGCCTTGACTTTTCGTGGTGTTTCTTCAACGGACATAACATTTCTTTTGTATGTGAAAAACCTTAAGGATTCGTTTACAATCCTAGGTAGGCATATGATTTTAGCTCTTGAGAGTAGACGGAGCTCCCGTAATCACAAACTCAGACGTTTTCAGAATTCTCAGTGACACGTGGACGTGGAAAACTGTATATGATCTGGCCACTGATTCCTGCTGTGTTCAATATCTGGAAAAAAAAATGAGGGCCACCTTCTGGTTCTTCTGGAAATGGAATAATTACTGGCTTCTGGAGAACTGTGTCCACGGCACCTTTGGCGGTATTAAAAAAGTTTATTAAGTCCGACGTCTGCGTGTTTCTCGATCCAAAATACATCACTCTACATTGTTGATAGCAGCAAATCCCACTTCCCATTCTTTGGTAAATAGGATGCAACAACAATAACATTTCGAAATCCAAAAGCAGAGAACCCCACACCTTTGCTTGTTCTTATTCACAGATCCTTTGAATGTCAGTTTCTGCTTCAGCAAACAATCAGCACTAGAGTAAAAGTTTTCACAAGCGAAATATCTGTTTTTCATATTACATTTTCCAACTATGCATGTACACTTTATGGGGGTGTGTCTGGCTTAATGTACTGTCCTCACTGCATACGCAATACCTTCGCACGTTACCTGTGTAAAAGGATTTTGCGTCACGGAAAGCAAACAAACACCTTCAGGGCACACTTGGCAGGCGGGTTCGGCCGGTACTGAATGAACCCACAGTTTTCTCTGAACTTCACTTGGACGATACGATTCTTTGCAGTTATTCACAAATTGCTCGACAACAAATCGAACTGCTGCGAGTTCGCCAAAACATTTTCTGCCATTTCTAGTTTCCTTTTCATCAACTCTGGTGCAGGTCACAATAAACAGAAGAAATCGTGTACCTCATACAAGCTCGAAATATTTCTATTCCAGTGTCGTGAGTGGCGCGTATCTCAACCAAGTGTTGCGTTGTTGCCTGTGTTCAACACTCGGCTCGTTTAAAGTACAAACAATACGACGCTCTTCGCAGGACTTGCCACGCATTCACCTAGTACACGTCACATCTCTGGAGTGTTTGTACGTGACTTGTGTCAGCTCTCTGTGGCAACCAGAGCAAGTGCTCGCCAACTTTATCGGGCCATCGATCAAGTATGTCGAGCACCAGGAAGGTTGAATTTTATCTTAAGGGACCTTTGCTCGCGCCACAAGAACAGCAGTACGTGGAAAAGTTTGCCGAAGCTTCTGTGCGCTGTAAACTCTTTAGCTGTGTAAGCGTGTTTGATTGCAAATTTTTTTTGTGTAGCAAATGACGTTGAATGAGTATGAGGCGCGATTTTAAACAAATCAAAATCAAACGAAAAACTAAAATTTTTAAAGTCGTGAATTAAGTCGTTGAAGTGTCAGTACTAGCTCTTTGAAGTTAATATGCTTCCTACGTGTAACTGGAAGAAACGGGAAAAAGAATAACGAGGTAACAAGTGGCCACAGTGGGATTCAAACCGGGGACCGCTCCCTGAGAAGCGACCGCACCTCACAGCCACTGGCAGTTTGCCGCTTCTGTAACCAGCAGCCCGCAGGTCACTGCTGATAAATGGGGCAGGTGGTTTCATCGGAACCAACGTTGGGGTCGGAGGTTGCTTAAGAACTCTGATGGAAAGTAGTTTACGTAATTATCGCTTATGATTAACGAAGTCCAGTATATGAAATACTCCGGTTATTTATTTAAATAAAAATTTGGTTTTATTCTAAGCTATTTATGTAACTGACGACTGTAAGGTATAATGCAAAACAAAAACGAATGACATACTGCAAAGTGATAGCATGGCGTCTTTAATTCTATTAAGCGTTACAAGCCGACATCTTTCGCAAAATTAATGGCAGTCAGTTCAGTAATAAGATAGTCAATATCTTTTGATTTACGTTCATCGTATACTGCTGTTCGTTTCTTACCGAAAAATGTAATCAAATTACCAGTTCTTTAGTTCCCCGTAGCGTAGCTGAGCTGGAGGAAGGGGAAGCGTGACTTCATGCTTGAGCTGTCTGGTTCTCCATATCCAGCAGTGTCTACAGATTTTACGTGGCGTGTCAAAGTGGTAGCTGTACTTCCTGTAGCTGGATACATTTTTTGGAGAATTTTACCCTTTTTCAGTGTTGCCGTGGCCTTCACTCGAGTGTTTCCAAATGGCACTCGCCGTATAGTTGGTCGCTGCGCTTACTTTCCAGCCTGGGCAGCGGCTGCCGAGCCGCAGGCAGCCTAGCACACAGGGTGCAGCTGCTAAGTTCACCGGACTTGGATACGATGTGACGTCATTATGACGTATACACGCTACATCGAAAACGATATAAACCGTATATCGACTTTTGTGAACTTTCGAGAGGTTGTGACAGGGTAGCGCTGTGCTCTGCGCCATTCGTTTAGATGTGTTTTGCGTTCCTTGCGTTTAAATCGTGTATTGTACTGTGTTTGTGTCCTGTGCGATGTTTTTCATTTCTTCGTCTCTAATTATTGTGCCTATCCGCTCATGTTGTGATGCAATTCGTATTTTGCATAATCTTGTCTTAGCAAATTATACTGCTGACATAAACCACACTGAAATGGCCAGGTACATGCTAAAACTATTGTGGCTGTATACATGACATAATATACAGTACGTCTGGATTATCATACCACCATGGAATGCTTTGACACTGCATTCAGTCATTTCATACGTCAATCAGTACTAGACACTAACCTTTCGTTAAGATTACATTGAGAAATCCACTTCCCCTCGTATTTCATCTCCGGTCGACGATTTTTCTTCAACAATGCCTCATATTTTTCTTTTTAAGTTCGAAATTCAATCATTCTACACACCAGTCATTACTGGACACTAAGGTACCTGTCTCTGCGGTCCAAGTGTAAAATTACTTGCAATTATGGTTGATAAAAGACTCTCTTGGGATGGACATGTGAATTACTTAGCTAACAAACTTGCCCGAGTTCTCTTTCAGCTATATAAATTAAGAAAAAAAGTCAGCAAGAGTATGCTGCTACAATCTAATATGTACTGACAAGACCAATTGTATGAAACCATACTAAAATGTTGATGATAAATAAATATTATTTTCGGCGTAAGCATTCAATACAACAATCACACAATCTAATCTGGTCGGGACATAAGAAGACTTCACTTTTTTACGAAACGTGTTGTCCATGGTGTTTTCAAGGCCAAGGTCAGGGAATATTTCTATTAATATCCAGCTCTTTTAATTTTATTTTGGCGAAACACATATACGCTGCCACACTGAGCTGTTTTCAGAATCGCACGTGTCAAGACAAACCACTAGCTGACGACAGTTTAGAATCTGGAACGTTCGTAAAAGTCGATAGGTGTGTTAATCGACTAAAGCGTATATACGTCATAATGACGTCACATCGTATCCAGGTTGGGTGAACTTAGCATCCCCCCTGAGCGACACGGGGGGGGGGGGGGCTGCCCCCCGCGTCCCCCACGGGGGGACTCTCCTGGCCGGTAGCCGGCAGCCGTCAGTTCTCAGCTGGGCCGCTCACACTTCCCACTCGCCTAACGCCCTTCTCCGTTGCACGCGGTACGCACACACTGGGACTGCTATATATATATATACAGGGTGGTCCACTGATATAGTGACCGGGCCAAATACCTTACGCAGTAAGCATCAAACGAAAAAACTACAAAGAATGAAACTCCTCTAGCTTGAAGGGGGAAACCAGAAGGCGCTATGGTTGGCCCGCTAGATGGCGCTGGCATAGGCCAAACGGATATCAACTGCGTATAGGAACCCCCATTTTTATTACATATTCGTGTAGTACGTAAACAAATATGAATGTTTTAGTTGGACCACTTTTTTCGCTTTGTGATAGGTGGCGCTGTAATAGTCACAAACATATGGCTCACAATTTTAGACGAACAGTTGGTAACAGGTAGGCTTTTTAAATTAAAATACCGGACGTAGGTACGTTTAAACATTTTATTTCGGTTGTTCCTATGTGATACATGTACCTTTGTGATCATTTCTGAGAATGCATGATGTTACAGCTTGATTACTTTTAAATACCACATTAATGCAATAGATTCTCAAAATGATGTCCGTCAACCTCAATGCATTTGGCAATACGTGTAACGACATTCCTCGCAACAGCGAGTAGTTATCCTTCCGTAACGTTCGCACATGCATTGACAATGCCCTGACGCATGTTGTCAGACGTTTTCGGTGGATCACGATAGCAAATATCCTTCAACTTCCCCCACAAAATGAAATCCGGTGACGTCAGATCCGGTGAACGTGCGGGCCATGGTATGGTGCTTCGACGACCAATCAACCTGTCATGAAATATGCTGTTCAATACCGCTTCAACCGCACGCGAGCTACGTGCCGGACATACATCAAGTTGGCAGTACATCGCCATTCTGTCACACAGTGAAACATCTTGTAGTAACATCGGTAGAACATTACATAGGAAATCAGCATACACTGCACCATTTAGATTGCCATCGATAAAATGGGGTCCAATTATCCTTCCTCCCATAATGCCGCACCATACATTAACCCGCCAAGGTCACTGATGTTCCACTTGTCGCAGCCATCGTGGATTTTCCGTTGCCCAATAGTGCATTTATGCCGGTTTACGTTACCGCTGTTGGTGAACGACGATTCGTCGCTAAACAGAACGCGTGCAAAAAATCTGTCATCGTCCCGTAATTTCTCTCGTGCCCAGTGGCAGAACTGTACACGACGTTCAAAGTCGTCGCCATGCCATTCCTGGTGCATAGAAATATGGTGCGGGTGCAATCGATGTTGATGTAGCATTCTCAACGCCGACGTTTTTGAGATTCCCGATTCTCGCGCAATTTGTCTGCTACTGATGCGCGGATTAGCCGCGACAGCAGCTAAAACACCTACTTGGGCATCATCATTTGTTCCAGGTGATGGTTGACGTTTCACACGTGGCTGAACACTCCCTCTTTCCTTCAATAACGTAACTATCCGGTGAAATGGTCCGGACAGTTGGATGATGTCGTCCAGGATACCGAGCAGCATACATAGCACACGCCTGTTGGGCATTTTGCTCACAGTAGCCATACATCAACACCGTATTACCCTTTTCCGCAATTGGTAAACGGTCCATTTTAACAAGTGTAATGTATGACGAACCAAATACCGTCCGCACTGGCGGAATGTTACGTGATATCACGTACTTATACGTTTGTGACTATTAGAGCGCCACCTATCACAGAGCGAAAACAGTGGTCCAACCAAAACATTCATATTTCTTTACGTACTACACGAAGATGTAATAAAAAAGGGGGTTCCTATTTTAAAAAACGCAGTTGATATCCGTTTGACCTATGGCAGCGCCATCTAGCGGGCCAACCATAGCACCAACTGGTTTCCGCCTTCAAGCTAGACGAGTTTCCTTCTTTGTAGCTTTTTCGTTTGATGCGTATTTCGTGAGATATTTGGCGCGGTCACTATCATTGGACCACCCTGTATACTTACGCGAAATTTCTCGAAATGGTCTAATTTGTAATAAATGTACGGCCCGCTGAGGTACGTTTATATTTGACAGTTCTTGCATGAGATATACAAATGTGTCCTGCCTCGCACGTCTGTTTCATTCGGCGTGCCGCGTCGAAAGCATCGAAACCCAGACTCGCGGCCTGTGCAGCTAATGTGAAGACGTCAGGAAGGAAGACAAAAACCCTCTGTCTGGGTTTTCGCGACTGGATTTTGAGACGTGAAGACTTCAGTACCCACAGTCAATATCGCACAAATAGGACGCTGGTGCGACGTACACTTGTGTACTGCTGGAGGGTTTGGGATCCCTACCAGGTCGGACTGAAAGAAGACAACGAAGCAATTCAGAGGCGGGCTGCTAGGTTTGTCACCGCTAGGTTCGAACTACACGTGTTACGGAGATGCTCCGGGGACACAAGTGGGAATCCCAGGAGGGAAAGCGACGTTATTTCGAGAAATACTATTTGGAGAATCGGTATTTGAAGCTGACTGCCTATCGATTCTAGAGCCACCAGTACACACTGCACGTAAGGACCACAAAGGTAAATTACGAGAAGTCAGGGCTCACACGGAGGCATACAGGCAGTCGTGTTTCTCTCGCTCTCTGTGCGAGTGGAACTGGAAAGGAAACGACAAGTAGTGGTACATAGTACCCTCCGCCACGCACCGTACGTTGGCTTGCGGAGTATCTGTGTAGATGTAGGTGTATGCTGTGAGCTACATAGCGGATAGACACGGGAAACCATAGCACTTTCAAGCATTTTTCATTCCGAATTTTGCCTCTCGATCACTTCGAGGAGCGAATTTAAAGTTATTAGAGAAAATGGTTCAAATGGCTGTGAGTACCATGGGACTTAACTTCTGAGGTCATCAGTCCCCTATAACTTAGATCTACTTAAACCTAACTAACCGTAAGGACATCACACACGTCCATGCCGGAGGCAGGATTCGAACCTGCGACCGTAGCGGTCTCGCGGTTCCAGACTGTAGCGCCTAGAACCGCTCGGCCAGTCCGGCCGGCGCGTATTCAGTCTCGCACCTCCAACGTGGGAACGGCCAGTAAAAGCCTTCCGACATTTCGCATTCCTAGAAACGAGAGGTGCTCTAGGGCTGTGATACGTGGGTGGGATGACATGCGACAATAAATTGGTAAATACGTAAGATGTCGAATTTAATGTGAAAACGTTCTACATTATTTATACGTAAAGAGAGGCGCATTCTTTGCAGGTCGCACAGACCTTGATCTCAAGTTGATAGGCCGGCACTTATCTGGAAACGTGAGTGGGCACCTGGCAGTCAACACTCCAGACCTGTGATGAGCTGATAAGCGAGTCGCCGTTATCGGGTGTCGACACTTGCGCAATAGGGCCAGTGATTTGCGATTCTGTGCCGTTCGGAAATAGTGAGGGCCCAACTGGAGAGAAACGGCTCCATTTCGGGCGGTTTGGGAGACGGAGCAGCTGAGAGGTGAGTGCGTGCAGGAGGGCTGCGTGTGGAGCAGCCTGGCTTTGGGGGGCGGCAGGGGGTGGGATACGGGGGGAGGGGGACTGGGGGCGGGGGGGAGGCTCTGCAGGGGGGTCTGCAGTCCGACGTGGAGACCCTCCGATGGGACTAAATCCCTCTCTGAGACATGGCAAACGTTAACAGAGTAACACGTGAGACATCGTCCCCTTGTATCACACACGACGGGTGGCTAATAACACACGCAGGTCAACGTGTACGCCTTGTTACACTACAGAAATGTATTAGCTAGGGTAGCTCATTGTAGGTTGTTTATTATCAGAAAGTAATACGGTGTATCTTCTCAGGCATGGGCCTGTCTCGGAGAATTTTCGACTTGCTGAACAGAGCACGATGTGCTAAAGGCGAAAACTCTATAGAAACTACAGTGCCCACGTGTCCTCCGCAAGAAGGCACAACAGGTCGCTGATATCCTCGACACACTAAACACTCTAGCGGAGAACACCGGCTGCATTCTCAGACGAAGACAGTGACCTACAGGGAAGGGCAACTTCACGATGACTGCAAGGAAACCTGGAACAAATCTGACGGTATTTTTTTGCTTCGTTTGCAAACAGAAACCTCTCTTTAAATAGGTACCAATGCAATAATAATATCTAGTAATTAGATAAAGAGTGTCATGTTAGCCTGTTGCTGAATTCCACGTTTGCATGAGAAGTTATAGTATGTGCAGAGATACATTATAAAACTACGCGTACATCACTAGTTGGCAAGCCACGTGACTGCGTGCGCTGGAGAGTATTTCTGGACGCACGAACTGACCCGCCCCTCCCCTCTTCCAGTCGCGGATGCCGCATGGGAAGAGCAGTCGTGGCTGAGACACGCACTGGCTCTGATTTCCAGAATTTTCGAGCGCGCTGATATCGCGAGATGTACGTGACAGGCAGTGAGGCGTTGTCCGACTCTTCCCATACAGTACTCTCTCGACATGTCAGTAGTAAACCACTGCGAGATAGACAACACCTCTCGTGTAGCGTCTGCCCCTGGGGTCTGTTGATGATATCTGTAGCTCTCCTGCGCCGACTAAACGATCACCTGACGAAACACACCGCTGTTCGTTGCATACTCTCTCTCTCGTCTCTCAGACCTACCTCGTAAGCGTCCCAGATTGACTAACAACACTCAACAATGGGCCAAACAAGCGCCTTATAAGCCTGGTTCTTCGTGTATGAGCTACACTTCCTTAAGATCCTTCCTCTCAATCTGCCGTCTGCTGTTCAAAAAATGTTCAGATGTGTGTGATATCTTGTGTGCCTTAACTGCTAAGGTCATCAGTCCCTAAGCTTACACTCCACTTAACCTAAATTATCCTAAGGACAAACACACACACCCATGCCCGAGGGAGGACTCGAACCTCCGCCGGGGCCAGCGGCACAGTCCTTGACTGCAACGCCTCAGACCGCTCGGCTAATCCCGGGCGGCTTAGCGTCTGCTTTTCCTGCTATTTGTTTCGTGAGGTCGTTCCACTCAAGGCCGTTCTGAATAGTTACGCCTACATGCTGCTCAGAGTAGCTGTACAGTAGTGCCCTTGTTCTCCTACGTACGCGCGATGTCGTACATTTATTTACGTTCAGGGTCAACCTGCACCATTCATCAGTGCTCTGCAGGTCGTTGTGGAAATAGACACTGCGTTGCTACTTTCTTACAGACAACTGCACTACCTGCAAACAGTGTCAAAGAGCTTCCGACGCTTTCTACTAGATCATTCATATACACTGCAAACAGTAACGAAACTAACACTCTTCCTCAGTGTATTGCTTACATTACCTATACATCTCAGGATTCTGTTCCATTGAGAGTGACAGCTTGAGCTCTACCTATGAGAAACTCTTGAATTCACTCGCAAATGTAGTCCGATACTCGGCAATCCGGTATTTTTTCCACCAGGCTGCAGTGCGGGACAGTGTCAGATGGCTTCCTTAAGTCGAGGAACGCTGCACCAACCTGAGCCCCGTTGCCTGCAGTGCTGTGGGGCTGACGGAAGGACAGGACGAGCTTCGGAGTAGCACTGTGCATTGGTTCAAAAATGGCTCTGAGCACTATGGGACTCAACTGCTGAGGTCATCAGTCCCCTAGAACTTAGAACTACTTAAACCTAACTAACCTAAGGACATCACACACATCCGTGCCCGAGGCAGGATTCGAACCTGCGACCGTAGCGGTCGCGCGGTTCCGCACTGAAGCGCCTAGAACCGCTCGGCCACCCCGGCCACTATGGAGTATTATACGCCGATTTTTTTATCACAGTGTAATATATATATATATATATATATGTAGTGTTGTTATTGTTGGAGAATTCTCCTCAGAAATGGAAAAAGTTGACCATATAACTCGATCAATTATTTTCTTTGAGTTCTTCTTGTTCTTCCAATACGCATTCATTCTTTCCGAAAAGACCTGTTTACGCACATCCGATCCCTTTGGTCTGTACTATTTTTCTTTTGGTTTCTCTGATATAGCTTCCTATTTGTCTTCTTTGTGTCTGAAAGTGTCTCTTTCTTGAAGTCAGCTAGTCCTATGTTTCCATTATTTAGGTCCTTTCGAATTTCATCTAGCCGAGGTGCGGAATTCTTGTGTGGCTACATAATCTATTATTCCCTTCGTCAATCGATTTTCTGGTAGTCGGCTGAGATGACCAAAAAATTTCATTCGCCTTCTGCTAATATCATTTTCGATGTTTGAAAACTTTTCTGTTGTATTAATCGATTGTAGCATGTGACCGCCTTTGTTACGTCTTCCTGCTAGAATTTTGCTGATTATCTTTCTCTTTTCTTTTCTGATGTCTTCAAGTTGTTGTTTCCTGTTAAGAGTTAGTGTTTCGCTTGCATAGCGGATTGCTGGTTTTATGACAGTATTGTAGTGTCGAATTTTTGCCCATCTTGACATTGATTTTTAGTTGCAGAGATTTTGCATTAACCCTAATCCTTTTTAATTTTGTGGAGGCGATGTTGATGTGAGATTGTTTCAACACCTGTCAGTCAATGAATTCTCCAAGGTATTTAAAATGTCGAGCCCTGTTAATTTTACCCAATTTTGTTTTCAAGCTTCCAGTTTCTGTTTTTCAACAAAAGAATTCAGTTTTCTCAAATGAAACTTGTAAACCTACTTTTTCCGCACATTCTTAGAGTACTTCCAGCTGTTTCACTGCCCTCTGCTTATTCTCTGTTAGTACTGGTACGTATTCTGCAAATGCGAGATCTGGTATGTAGACATTGTCTTTGGCAATGCCGAGTCGTATTGGCTTCCAAACCCCACATTTCTTGAGTTCTTTCTCGCATTCTTCCATAACTTTGTCCAGAACTACGTTGAACACCTGTTTGAATGTCGAAGGGTTCTGAGATCTCCCCCATATACGTTACTTTAGATTTCGTGCCAATGAGTGTTTGTTTTATGATTTCTCGTGTTTTGGGATCTAATCGCCTCTCTTGGAAAATCTGGAGTAGTGAGGGCGTGTCTCCTGAATTGTATGCTGTTTGAAATGTACAAATGTGCTTACTACACTTTTTGTCTGAGACTCCGCTTTTTGAGTATGGTTGTGAGGTTGAAAATTTGCTCCAGACGTGATCTGTTTGATCTAAATCCTGCTCGATATTCTGCTACTTTGGGTTGTAATTGCTGTTGTGTTCTGTTCAAGAGACAGAGGATCGACACTTGCTTGCAGGGAGTGGCCATTGACCCTCAAGATAAGCAGATGTAATTTATTACGCATAAATAGGCATAATGACTGACTACTGGATGATTGTAGGATTGCAGAACAACCAGTGGAAGCAATTACATCCATAAAATATCTACATGTGTGTGTACAGAGCGATCTGAAACTAATGGCAGGTAAAAGCCATACAAGGTAATTGGAAGGACTGTCTGGAAGTGCAGTCCACTCACAAAGGAGGCAGCTCACAAAACACCCGTTCGACCAATACTTGACTATTGCTCGTCAGTCTGGCATCCGGAGCAGATAGGATTGATAGAGGAATTAACGGAGATCCAAAGAAGAGCAGCGCGTTCCGTTACGTAGGCATCACGGAGACGCTCAGGCAGGTGTGCTGGCAGACGCTGCAAGAGACGCACTCCACAGCACTGTGTGGTTTACTGTCGAAGTCCCTAGAATGTACAAACAGTCATCTCGCAAAAGACTGTGAAGGCAGAATTGGAGAGAGTCGAACACGCATGGAGGCGTACTCACAGCCATTGCTGCTTTGAAGCATTCTCGAGTGGAACAGGAAGAGGGGAAGGGTCAGTGATTGGCAATGTATCCTCCAGCAGGTACCATAAGGTTGCTGTGAGGCTGGGACGCCACCACCTGGCAGCCACTGCGGCGGCCTCTGGCTCACAGCTGCAGCACCGTGGAGGCATGTGCCGCACCTGCCGCCTCAGCTGGGTTCAGCTTGCTGGCCAGCCACAGCAGAGCGACTGCTGACGGCAGAGGTGGCAGCTCCGTGAACTGAATGTGGCGCCCTGTACACCCCAAATCACCTACAAACTTTAATCGTGTATCCTCGTTATTACGCAGTAGATCCACAAGAAGTGTCCTTAATCGCTGTTCTTCCAGCTGTAGAAATTCCATCAGCAGGCAAAGTGTTCAATCTTATGTCAAAAAAACTATAATAGATTTCGGGAGTCCGTTTCGTGGCATGATACTCACTGGAATGAAGCAGAACGGACTGACAATCATTTGTGATACAATCGCGGTCATTCTACATCTAGTCTCCGGCCGGAATGGCTGAGCGGTTCTAGACGCTACAGTCAGGAACTGCGCGACTCCTCCGGTCGCAGGTTCGAATCCTGCCTCGGGCATGGATGTGTGTGATGTCCTTAGGTTAGTTGGGTTTAAGTAGTTCCAAGTTCTAGGGCACTGATGACCTCAGAAGTTAAGTCCCGTAGTGCTCAGAGCCATTTGAACCATTTTCTACATCGAGGGCCGAAAGGTTCTGTTTGACGTTGTTCAAACTGAAACCGAAACAAAATTTTCAATCTCGAGGATGTCGAGTTTAATCCAGTTATCGAGTGTATTGCGACATATCACACCCCGTGGGAATGGAACGTGCCTCTGGGATCCGAAGGGCGGATTGCGCAAGCGTGCTCCCGCGGCAGATAAGCCGGCCGGCGTGACGTCACGCGGCAGGTGTATAAGAGCGGCTGCCGCCGGCTGCGCTGCCTCGCCTCGCTCCGCGTCGCTCTGCTCCGCCCCGCCTGCAGGGTGAGTAGCGCCGCTGCTGCCGCCTGCCAGCCGGTCGCGCGTCTGCAGAAATGTCCAAATGTGTGTCAAATCTTACAGGACTTAACGGCTAAGGTCGTCAGTCCATAAGCTTACACTCTACTTCACCTAAATTATCCTAAGGACAAACACACACACCCACGCTCGAGGGAGAATTCGAACATCCGCCGGACCAGCCGCACAGTCCACGACTGCAGCGTCTCAGACCGCTCGGCTAATCCCGCGCGGCGGTGCGTCTGCCGGTGTGCGGACGTTTGCCACGGCGGACATTTGCCTCGATTTTACCTGCTCCGAAGGTTTTGGTCTCTTGTCTCCCCCTCCTCCTCCTCCCCATCGCCTACTGACCCTTTCCGCTGGTTTACTTACCACAGAACCAGAATCTGTTGGTAATTTCCGCCACATTTCTAGAGAGAGTTTCGTTGTGCAAACTTCTAAATGCATCTCGCATTGAAATGGACACCAAATTTCGAGCCTCAGCAAAACTTCGCGAATCTGGGCGATTTTGCGTTCGTTTAAATTATGCTTGCCTTTTTCGGTGCTCCTGGAGCAGCATTCTGTCGTGTTTTGTGTACCATGTGGGATCAATTCCGTCTCTTATTAATTTATTTGGTATGAATCTCTCGACTGCTGTTGATACTATTTTTTCCAACTTCAGCCATATATGGTCTTCACTTACATAGTTTGGAAGGATTGGAGACTGTCTCTAAGAAGTCAACCGAATGTTTAGTTGCTTTTATAAATAGATATATCTCGCGTTTAGTTTTGGTGAATTTCTTTGTTACGGAATTGAGCCTCGCTACGACAGTGTCTTCACTAATTCCTGTATCCGTCGTGATGCTCGGGATTATTTGTGGCTAAGAGTTCAAGTGTGTTTTCGTAACCATTTACAATTTGAATGGCCTCGTGAACTAATTGTTCAAAATAATTTTAAAAAAGCATTTAGAACAATTACGGAAGTTGTTTTATATCTACAATGTGGTCTGGAAATGTATTTTTGTCAACATACGGAAGGTAGATTGAAGTCACTGCCAACTATAATTGCATGAGTAGCGTACCTGTTTGTGGTGAGACTCAAGTTTTCTTTGAACTCTTCAGCAACTGTTTCATCTGAGACCGGCGGTCAGTAAAAGGAGCCAGTTATTAATTTATTCCGATTGTCGAATATAACCTCTGTCCATACTAAGTCACAGGAACTACCTGCTTCGATGTCGCTTGTGAGCTGGAACACCCATTACATTATTTTTCCTTAAGTTGTTTCTGTTGTAGTGGAGATCATTACCATTACAGCTTTTCCCTCGAAAACCTAGGATGCTTCTCTGTGACCCTGTAAATACCAGAGCTAAAGAATGTAGAACAACAATGTACGTTACAAGCATAGCGTTCTGTATTACTTCATTTCCTTCAAAAATGGTTCAAATGGCTCTGAGCACTATGGGACTTAACATCTGAGGTCATCAGTCCCCTAGAACTTAGAACTACTTAAACCTAACCAACCTGAGGACATCACACACATCCATGCCCGAGGCAGGATTCGAACCTGCGATCGTAGCGGTCTCGCGGTTCCAGACTGACGCACCTAGAACCGCTCGGCCACACCGGCCGGCTCATTTCCTTATTTCTAACATTTTAAAAATGTACGTCGGCTTTAGATGACATGCCAATCATAGATGTTCTTATCTCGATTTAGTGAACGTATTTTCAGTCATGTTTTGAACATTGTCCCGCTACACTTTATTAACTAATGTTTCACCGCAAGGGATACCGCGTTTTAGAGAGTAAATTAATATGGAGTATGTCGTTCTTCTTTTCCCACATTCACATACCCATTTCTTCTTTACTTATTGTCTTTTGGGCGTGCAGTTGTAATAATTAAAGTAGGCACAAATGCAGTGATCAAAAAGAAATGATTAGCATAAATTCGCATTCGCTTTACATCGTTCCTTTCTTGTTGCTCCCCTGCCGATGGACTGTTTCTATCGCGATCAGTAAGCGTGAAAGGAAGCTACCGTACGGGCGAGGGATCTATATTTATACTTGGCAGAAGTAATTACATACTGACATTATCCTCGGTATTGCTTTCGTTTCCCAAAAGTTATAAATATTCCGATTTCGTAAAAGAAGCTCTGTATTTGGCCAAGATGTCGAAGAAGAAGGTCCCTTACGGCCTGGTTGTATCGAGTAAGATGTGGAGACGGCGGTTTGAAAGCGGACAGAAGAAGTGCGAGGAAGGGCGTCCCTTACCTGAGGGTTCGCTACCTGGCGAAGGGGCGAGTGTGGCAAATGTCCGGCGTGGCAAATGTCCGGCATTCGCGCCAGCCAGCGCCACGCTGGAGCCCTCTACACGGGAGAGTAGGGCCAGCCTGCCGGCCGCCGCCATTTTGGGCCTACTGCGCAATGGCAGCCCTGTGGACGGAACTGTAAAGTTCGCCTGAATACGACAGTGCGTTAAGTGAACAAATAACTGTCGTTATTAATCGTTACATCCTTGATAACTCGGCGTCTACTGTGAAATTTACTGAAAATGTGCTACTCTGTCACTGAGAAGGGAACCTCCCCATCGCACCCCCCTCAGATTTAGTTATAAGTTGGCACAGTGGATAGGCCTTGAAAAACTGAACACACATCAATCGAGAAAACAGGAAGAAGTTTGTGCAACTATGAAAAAACAAGCAAAATATACAAACTGAGTAGTCCATGCGCAAGGTAGGCAACATCAAGGATAATGCGATCTCAGGAGCGCAGTGGTCCCGTGGTTAGCGTGAGGAGCTGCGGTACGAGAGGTCCTTGGTTCAAGTCTTCCCTCGAGTGAAAAGTTCAATTTTTTATTTTCAGACAATTATCAGAGTTCAGGCACTCACACATAATTAACTTCTCTCTCCAAAATTCCAGGACATGTTCAGATTTGCTTGGACATATGCAGCATTTGACGGTCTACAAACGGAAAAATTTGAAAACGTTAAAAACATATGTTTTGACAGAGCACAGAGAAAACTGTGCGACTGTGAAAGTGTTGCATTCATTTGTTGCAGTTTATGTGACACACTCTTATGTTTTCATCACTTTTTTGGAAGTGATTATCACATCCACATGAAAACCTAAATCGGGCAAGCTAGAAGAATCTTTTTGCCCATTCGCCAAGTGTGCAAGTTAGGTGGGTCGACAACATATTCCTGTCATGTGACGCACATGCCGTCACCTGTGTCGTATAGAATATGTCAGACGTGTTTTCCTGTGGAGGAATCGGTTGACCTATGACCTTGCGATGAAATGTTTTCGGTTCCAATTGGAGAGGCACGTCCTTTCGTCTACTAATTGCACGGTTTTGCGGTACGGTCGCAAAACACAGACACTAAACTTATTACAGTGAACAGAGACGTGAATGAACGAACGGACAGATCATAACTTTGCGAAAATAAAGAAAGTAAACTTTTCACTCGAGGGAAGACTTGAACCAAGGACCTCTCGTTCCGCTGCTGCTCACGCTAACCACAGGACCACGGCGCTCCTGGGCTCGCATTACCCTTGATGTTGCCTTCCTTGCCCATGCACTACTCAGTTTGTATATTTTGCTTATTTTTTTCATAGTTCCACACAAGTTCTTCCTGTTTTCTCAATTGATCTGTGTTCAGTTTTTCAAGGCCTATCCACTGTGCCAAATTATAAATCTCAGGGGGGTTGCGATGGGGAGGTTCCCCTGTGAGATATAGACGCTTATAAATATAGCTAGCAGTAATTTTTTTCTCACGCTGACCTTTGTGAAAAGTATTACATGCTTAAACGATAGAATCTAGTCAAGGTCTTTGAGGTACACACATGACTTACAGTACATATTAAATTACAAATGCATACTTCGATTTGCATATTTCCTTTTTTAATGCTTGTTTGTTACAAATGATGGTAGTTATTTGTAATTAAAAATAAAAAAAACACAAAATTACAGATTACCGGTGCATCAATTTAGCTAAAACATGTGAAAGACAATAAATTTCTTCTTCTTAAAATACCTTTGCTGCATTTCTCATACCAATACTGCACTTTGCTGTATCTTCCTTCAGTACCTGGCAGTTATATTTCCTCCGAAGAACGTAAATTCGAGTCTTCAGAAATTCATCTACAACTCTGTCCACAACACTGTGAGAAGAAGGAATATTCTGAATGAGTTCCTCGAATGACTTCTGTGCAACTGCCTGCAGTGCTTGGAGGGACAACTTAGCTTCCAGGAACAGTTTTTCATCCACACGAAAGACTTTATCTGTCATCTCAATAATGCGAAATATTTCTTGGGACATGCATTCCAAGCTGTCTTGAGCTGTGTAATTTTTAGTTCAGTGAGTCTTCGTACTGCTTCACATTCAGACTTCTCCTTTGGTGAAAGTGATTCTCGGTACGCTTCACAAAGCAAATACTTTTGCTGCACTTGCTTTGTTGTTCTGCCTGCTAAATAGTGTGGAGACAGTGCTTCCTCAGGTGGCATTTCTTCAACATCGCTTACGTCTGAATTCGCACTTGCAAGCAAGTCTGCATCGTCTGTGCCTTCTGCTTCGTCGTACGTCCGTCTGTGTTCCAAGTAGTCGACAAGAAATTCACCATCTTCCGTCTGATAACTTCCACGGCGACTGGGACGAAAATACTGTGACACAGCAATAAGCCGCAGTATCATCTTGAAACTGAGACAATCTGGAACAGGATTACTGGCTCGAACCATACTGAAAAGGTTTTCCAGAGCATCCTGTGACAGCCTGCACAACAGAACACACTGGAAACCTGTTTCGTTCAGAAGATAATCCTGGACATTAATAGCTGTGCATGTTGCTAGAATAACTCCAGATTGTACAGGTTCCCAGATACCCCTGTTTCCAATTTTCAAACAGCGAGATGACACTCTTAAGGAACTGTACGCCATCATTGTGTATGTCCTCAACGGTTCTACACATGGCAATTTTCCTGTTCCTTGAGGTCATTAATTTAAACCAACGGAAAATTGTGGCTATGAAAAACGCTGTTGATGTGGCAGAATCTTCAAGTACATGTTCCTCTATTGCATAATGTAACGATGCTGCAACGCTGTGATTTAAAAGTGCGTAAGCAGGACCAACCTTAATTTTATTATAATGCCCTGGCCTTATGACTTTATCTTTTAAATCCCTAGCAATATTTAATTTCTTTTCCTTGTCAAACTCGTACAGTTTCGTGATAGGCTCAATCGAGACTACCGGTCCCGCCAAATTATTGTCTGCAATTACTTGCCGTGGTAGGATAAAGTGGTCGGAATTAGTTAGGTGATTCCTCACATTCTTCAAGATATGAGCTACGTCAGGCACGAAGTACAGATTCCGCTCTGGAGAAAATGGATGCTGGCAGAAATTCTTTGTTTCATTATGACGACCAGCAATAACACGACATTCACGCCACACTGCCCGATTTTGTCCACCCATACCTGATACAATAACTTCTACCATCAGACCAATCGCTTCACACTTCACAATTAATTGCCACAGGAAAGACTGAAGTTCTTTACCTGAAATTGAGTTACTGGTGAAATGGTAACCAATAATTTGTTTCCATCGCGTACTTAGACCACCAAGCATAAATACCAAGGCGTGACAAGCATGTTTTTCATACGAACCATTAGCTGCTGGAAGTGTTGGATAGCCAATTACGAATTTCGATGAAATGTCGTAATTTAGGCCTGGCGTGAGGCTCATCTCATCCATCATTATTGCAACATGTCTTTCAAAGGGATTCGTGGTGTCTACCTTCACTTTAAGAGCGGATACAAAATCCTCCAAAATACCTGGACTGATTGCCAGAGACTCAGGTTTCCTTTGTAGAGTTCGTTCGCTTGGTAATGGTTGTCCCAGTTCTCTTACCGGATTGTATTCAACGCTTCCACAAGCTAATCGAATTTTCAAAGCCTTCTTAATAATTTCTGGTGAGCACTTTGTCCCTCGTATGGTTTTTTTTCTGCAGTGCCGAGATCTGATCGTCGTTTAAAAAAGGTTTCACAAATGCCGCCATTGTACCAATTTTACCATTCGCACTGTGTAGTTGCTTCTGCAACAAGTGGACTTTCCTTTTCAAACTTTCTAGTTCCGTTTCAGTGTCATTCTCAGGAGGCAATCCGACGTCAGAACTGTGAACATCCGGCAAAACTTCTTGAGGAAGTACGCAAACTTGCTCATTGCCTGAAAAGAAATAGTATTAATAATAATAACAAAAAAATGTTTTGTCGAACGAAAACGCGAGAAATTTAAGTTTCATAAAAAGTTAGTAGTGAATAAGATAGATAAGTCTGTCTTTAGTTACATATATATATTTAAACAGTACCTGGCTCTGTCTGTGTAGTGAAAGTGCACTCAGGTTCCCTTTGCACACCCCTGTCCTTTGCTGGCTTTCCTCCCTTAATTTGAGGACGATGGCTAAATATAGTGGGTACTACATTAGATTTCAGTTTTTTAACACCATCCTTACAATTTGCTTCAAACTGATCAGGTGTGAAGTCAAGCTAAAAATGACAGTCCAAATTACACTGTTAAATAAAGTTCAAAACTAATACCAGTAAAGAAGTAAAGATGGCATTATAAATAACTAACAAAATAAACCTTTTCAAATTTCGTATACATGAAGTGCATCTGTATTTGAAGATTTGATTTTCAGGTTCTGTCTCTTATTCAATGGTGATCGTAGGCATTCTTGTAAAAATGATGTGGATGTAGCTTTATTAATACTATCAATAACTTTGTTAATGCATTTAGAGCTATTTCTACATAAATACTACTACAAAAATGTATAAAGTGAAAAAATTTTTTTTTTGTTTTCAGGTGTTTGTGTGTGTGTTTGTGTGTGTGCGCGTGTGTCTGTGTGTGTGTATGTGTGTGTGTGTGTGTGTGTGTGTGTGGTCCATGTAACCGCCACCAGCCCCGCACTTTTTTATAAATCCAGACTGAGTTTCTTAAAATGTGGCCTGACCTTTTTGAGGAAACAATGTTAATATTTCCGCTGGACAACTACCTTAAATGTTCAGTACTTTCTCTCTTTTTAAGTCATTCTTCTTTCTATGGATGGAAATTCAAATGTCTGTTTTAAGATTTGTGGACAGTTTCCCTCGTTCACTTATACAACACCTAAGAGTATAGAGCCAACCTTTCACATTCATCGCTCCCACACCGAGAAGATCAGCAGGAACATTGTCGGTACATGGCTCATGTTGATTCTCGACTTCTACAGAACTATTCTGAATTGCTGTTTTAAAATCGATTCTTCAGCGACTGTTACTAATGAAACAACGTGAATCCAATAAGCAGATAGTGATTTCCCATTTTATTCAAAGGTCCAGTCTCGGCATCTAATGCACACAGTCAGTGTAAGGACGAACTGAGAAATTCTTCAGCGAAAATTAGACCTCGTTGTCCACAAACTGTATCATCGAGTGGTTATCTACTATTATCAGTACCATCTGCAATGCGGCGGTTCAGTGACTTCTGCTACAAAATGATAGTATACGTGTTAGTTGAAGGGAAAGAATATGCTCTGTGGCTGGCTCTGACATATCGTGCTGTGTGTGGTTGTCGGATGTTGTCCTGTTGGACTATTTGAGAAGTGTTGAGAATGAGTTGCAGGCTGAGTAAGCCTGCTTCCCATAGGCAATGTTTCCCAGAAGCACCCTCCAGGTTTTAGTAGACCTGTGTGAAACAACTCCTGCAAGGCTACATGCACAATTATTGGTTAAATGACGAATAATATAGATTCCTGCCATAAAATAATGTCGCTTCCTTGAAGGAAAGAAGTGAACAGAATATCTCGTTCAATAAAGTACTGCTGTAGTTCTTTACAACCTTCTTAGTATTTTGGTAGATGTCCACTTCTAACGATTGCCGGTTCAAGTAAAATCGCTGTGTAGAAAAACTTATGGAAATGAAGCCTCCCCCCTTCTGGAGCTTGTCGCACAAATGAAATGTGCTGAAAGAAAACCGTAACTATTTAAAAAAGTATTATTAAAGATATGCAGGTATTCACCAATGGCATCAGTCTAACACAGCAAAGATGTGACGATACTGCCACTGGCTGGTGATGGACCACTTTTTATGAACCGTCACTCGAGAAGTATCAGCAGTCACCTTTAAGCTGAAAGGGCTGCTCGGTGATGCAGTGTTTCAGAATCGTCCGCAATGGAAGTGGTTAAGGACATCACGGAGACGGCGGCCGTGGACCTGGGGGACCTGCTGGACGCCGGGGACGACGCCGTGGTGATACTCGAGGCAGGCGACACGCGGCTGTTGGCGCACAGGGCCGTCCTGGCGGACAGGAGCCCTGTGTTCGCCGCCATGTTCGCCCACGACACCCTCGAGGCCAGCAGCGGCGCGGTGAGCATCCCGGACGTGGGGGGCCCGGTGCTGAGGCAGCTGGTCTCCTACCTGTACACCCTGCGGGCCCCCCAGCTGCCCGGCATGGCCCCCCAGCTGCTGGCAGCAGCGGATAAGTACGGGGTGTCGCGGCTGAAAGCAGAGTGCGAGCGGCAGGTGGCCGCTCAGCTGACCGTTGAGACGGCGGCGGCCGCAGCTGTTCTCGCAGTCCGCCACTCCTGCAGTGACCTCAAGCACGCTGCACTGGCGTTCATTAAGACCTGTCCGTTCGAGGTGATGGCCACTCAGGGGTGGGCAGATGCGATGCTTCATCAACCAAAAGACTTGATCGAAGTGAGCCGGTTGCTGTATGATCCACCACCAAAAAGCAGGTAAGGGCGAGACAACCCACTCATTCGTGTCCCTCAGTTCTCGATGTGTGTGTGTGTGTGTGTGTGTGTGTGTGTGTGTATTTGTAAGACTATAATTTTTGTCACTGAGTTTCCTTAGATGTGTCACTGCTGTAAGATACGCAATCATAGACTGTCATTTCCTGCTAGCTCACGATGCTATCATTGTCCTCTTGTAGCAGGTTAGCTGAATCCCTAAGCTGAGTCCACTTCATTAACAGGTATGTTTTCTAGCAAAAATAATCAAACAACCAATTTGTAGACATTTATCTGTCGAACTACACGTGTAGGAAAAGTTGTTCTATAGGTTTTGGCATCAAGTGTGAGGAGAGTAGGATACATTAACTGTGTGAATGCAGCATCACGCAGTCTGCTGTGCACACAAAGCTGTATTGCCCAACCCAGCCTAAAACACAGTGATGTGTTTGCAGCCGGCAGCCCTTACGGGTTGCTGTAAGCCCGTTCGTATAGAGCAGCGTTTAAAGTTGTTCAGTGCCTCTGTGGCTGATGACAATGAGACACCTCTGAACAGAGTCACACTGCATGAAGACGACGACCGAGTGCGTCACTTCTGGCCGACACCTCGAGCAAGGAAGCGTACTGCACAACGGTTCGAGGAGGGCGGCAACATATTTACAGTTTACGACAGCTGATGTTGATCTGCGGAATTTTCTTCATGTAGTAAAGGAGAATATCAGAGTAATCGCTGTTCACACCTCAGTACTACAGCTTCCTTCTCTGTCACTTTCTTTCTTCATGCAAGCCATATGCCAGTAACCTCCCCAACATAATTCTTTGTTCTCTCCAAATCCATGCAGTACATGGAAGATTTTGAATTTCTCTAAAGGAACATTATATGACAGAATAATGGTTCACTGTCAGGTCTTGTATGGAAGATGATCAGAAAACCTGTTGAAGTAAGCATTGGTGCTCCAGTGTGTGGCTGCTCACACCTCTCGCAGCCTTGGACCACCTCACAGGAACACAAAACCAGTCCTCATGGTGGTTCCAGTTCGTTCCATAAAATTGAGACTTTCCACCTCATTTCCTTATTCTCTCTACTCAGCCGCTACATGAAGCTCACACAGTACTTGGATACATTCCCTTCTGTGCCATGCTCTACTGTGTCTTTGATGAACCGGTACCCCACGCCTCTCTGCCTGTTTCAGTTGCTCTATGGATTTCTATAGCCACCCAGTGAACACCACAGACTTTCATTCCACTGTGGCACTACCTATGATATTATCTACCCCATCTATTACTGTTGCTATTCCACCTCTCATAGTCTGAACATGAAACAGTTTCTGAGACCAACATTCCCTTTTTTCTGCACCATCTTACAGTTACATATGTCCATACAAGTCTAGTAGCCATTAACACTGATAAACCGTCATTTATTTTGCAGCTGTATTCTAATACTTAGATAATATTTTGTGTGGTATTTGACATACTGGTAAGCTTGTGTTTGAGGTGACGCTAAATGCATTCCCTCAAACAACTGCAATGAACTTATAGCCTATACTGTAAATCATTCAATGTGTTTCTCTTTCGTTCAATAGACATCAACATGAAAATTCATGTTTGAAACATCGATCATATTACAATCTTTAGTTATGTTCCTGAAAAAAAAATTAATACATCGCACCTAAATATATTTTCCTACATTACTCCAAACTCCTTTTTCACACTATGGGAATGACACAAGGTCTTAAGTTTGAGAAAGTTTTTGTTAACAGTAACCTTTTTACTGACAGTAATCCTTGTGTACATTTTACAAATTCTCTTGATGTATATTAGATCCTTGTAATTCCTGATCTTCACCTAGTTCACTGCCGCATACTGCACACACTATGGGCGTCAGTTGCAGACAGAGATATCCTGTTCCTTTCTGGGTCTACCACCGTCTTTTACTGTATGATTCCCCTCTTCTCCCCCCATTGCCCCTCACACTCAAATTTTATACATCACAGACGCCTAGGATTTTAATAATAATTAAAATAAGATGTATAAAAGTGTTGCATATAAGCAGAATAATTTTTTACTTCAATAATACAGTGCTTTTGATTTTTTTGGGGAAGATGTCTCATTACCTCATGTTTATCCTCCTCTCCTTGTATCCGTGCCAGGACCTTGTAGACATAAGTTTCTCATAGAATTTACCATTCATGTCTCCTGTATGTGGAGGACAAACTTCACTTTGTTTCAGTAGTGAGTTCACAGCACAGCTTACAGACCACAATATCATCAGTCACAAACATTGAGCACCGCCCCAGCCCCCACCCCACCCACCTACCCACACACACACACACACACACACACACACACACACACACTTTGTTTTCCATAATGGGGAAATGACACAGCCTACTTTGAGCGACTCATCATTTTGTGTGTGCTTATAAAGTGAGGTGGCTCATTTGAAAAATACTTCAGTTTCTGTTAATTGTGTTTCTTGGATGAAATTTAGATTTATATGGTAACTCTGTTAGGCCAAGTAAATTTCGCGTTGCTACATCCTCACACCTTCCCACACTTCCCACTGTACTGAATTTCTTCTCTGGCTCAGGTCGAAACGCGCTGTCGACCTTTTCATTATATGTACCTCCCAAAACCCAGTCTTTAACACATGCTTTGAAGACTGATGATCGGAGTATCCTGTTAATTAAATTAAGATATCCTTCACAACCAGAAGAGCGCCGTGGCTGCCCAGTTGGATTGTTTCACCACTAGCGAGATATGCTCGTGCCTGAACTAGAAATTACACGAGGAAAAGTTCTGTGCTGACTGGGATTCTAACCCCGTACATACTATCACCGCTGATGACTACACATGAAGACATGTTGACTGTCAAATAGTTTTTCACCAGTAATTAGAAGTGGAATTTATAAACCTGAAATGATGTGATAAAAAGTTCTGTGCCCGACTGAGAGTCGAAACCGGCACCAATCGTTATTGTTGACAATGCATGTAGAGATGTAAAAAAATTATTATTGCCTTTCACCTATGATTTGCAATGCAAATGCTACGACTTGAAGTGACCTGATGAAAATTCTTACACCTGCCCACTATTTAAAACCAGACTTGCACTTTTCTTGGAAAACCTGAAGAGTTGGTAATGTTGGGGAAGCAACAAAACGATTGAACTGTATAGTCCAAAAAGGGTCAAAAACTGCGGAAAGGGATATCTGTGTTAAACTCCCAGCTCCCCAGCTCAGCAGTAACATTTTGAACATCTTAACCTCAAATACCTGCGCTGTGAAATATATAATTTCGACTTGATTTTGTAATCGCTGAAATAAATAACGGTCAGCTACACTATTGGCATTATGGAATGATGCAGAAATTTCTGTAGGAAGTGTTGGCCCCTAACTGAGCAGCTGTGACTTCGTACGAATCTATGGTTACACTAACACTCGATCATACAAAATTAACTCGGCGACAAGTATCAATCGAATTTCCAGAAAGTTCTCCAGATAGTGTTGTCGCATTTATAGCTGCCATATGTGTCATTGTGTCAAAGCAGTTTATTATTTTGTAGTGCTTTATTTTTGTGCTAGAGGTTTATAATTTTACTAAAAGAAGAGATGTATTTGGTTTATAAGGACGTCATTCGTAGACAGTCATTATTCTGTTCAGACACTGAGTCCATTGTTATTCTGAAAGTGTTGTGCTTTTATTACGATTTCAAAAGGAATTTCTTTTTCACCATGAGGTGGTATTAAGCTACAAAGCAACTTTGTTTATCCAATATAACAGTTTTTGGAGGAGGTCATTCATTATTATTCTGTTATTATTCACACCATTGATCTTGGCAAAGACGATGCATGTCTTCAGTAAATGTAGCCTATGTAGCGCAGGCCTAAAAAAAAGTATCATGCAACTGCATAGTAAAGTGCATACTCTTTCTCACATAACATTCAACATTGATGCATATAGCCTTAAAGGGCATAATTAACTGAAACAAGTAGATTCATGCATAAGATGGTAGAGATATTGTTCGATGTGTTGTTACACAGGTTACTATAAGTTCGTTTATCTATTGTCATTTTTATTTGAATGTATAAACTGTTTATGCAGTGATGTATTCAATGTTATACATTTGAAGGTTATAAGGATTATTATTTAAGCATTCTAAAACGGTGTTTAACGAGTATTTGTGGCTATAAAACAATGATAGGTGCTGGAAGCAAATCCCAGTAAATCGTTAACAATTCTATTAGGTTCTGGGTTCTGGGTTTGCATCCAATGCAAAACTTTATGGAATGTCATTTCAAGATTTCTACCTGTTGTATGGTGTTGTGATCAACTGCTGTAGGGAGCTCAGGCGTGCATCTGAATGTCATTAACTCAACAGCAATTCATTTGTATTAACTGGACCGCTATTGCAGCATTCGGCACCTGTCGTCTGCCACCTGCCAGTGTGTGCACGGCCCCTCAGCAGGGCTGGCTGTAGTGAGCCACCCCCACATCCTCACATGGATACGCCAGCCAGCTCACACTCTGCTCTCTCTGTATGTGCAGCACACCAGCCGTCACCGCCACTACCGCCACTGCCACCACCACCACTGACGCCACCACCACCACCGCCACCGCCACCACTGCCAACGCACCCCGCCAGACACCTGCTGCAGCTGCACTTCCCACATCTCCTCCACCTGGAGAAGCCACTGTCTCTCGCATGCGGTGAGTTCCCTCACTACACACACATGCACGCACACATTAGCGCTACATTGTACAGAAGGTAGAAAAACAGAGAAAGGAAATGTAAAGGATCAGTCTACATTCAGTGAGGGTCAGCAAAATGAAATGGAAAGAAAATCATAACATATGGTCAGATGAATAATGGGGCAGTATCCACAGAATGAGTAGGTTGTATTATGAGAGAAAGGTCAATTAAAAATGGTTTGGTAGGGAAAGCAGTGATCTATTGTGAACATTTCAGTGATATATTCCCATCAGAACCAGTAAACCAATCCAACAACAACTCTGGCATGTAAGGCGACTTCACACACCGAAAATCCAGTCACAGAGAGGGATTATGAGAGCACATGATGCGTAACACTATATTTAAAGAGACATAAACTTCTAAAAATCATGGTGTATTGGAATGCAGTAGCAGGGGATGAGTAAAGACAGATTTATTTATGAGACGATTTAGGGTCGTTGGTAGAAACAAAAGAGAAGAAAGGATCCTAGACCCCTGGATTAAACTTGTGCAAGTAACAAGAATTACTCTGTTCAAGAGTCAAAACAAAAGCAGTAGTTGGCAGAGGTGGTCTCTTAAGCCTAAGCTCCTCAGGGTTTAGACCAACATGATTGTACCACTTTATTTTGCTATAGCAGGTAGTCGAAGTAACAACAGACATGCAAAGCAGAAACTCTGCCAACTGTAGATCACATTTCTGTCTGTCAACACACTTAGAGTGCTGAGATCCCATCATTTATTTCTGGGAAGAGGGGGTGCCGGGTCGGACTCTTCACCACAGAGCAGCATTTGCATCCAAAGTCTCCAGTTATTTGTTGGATGTAGTACAATCTTTGTCTTTGTCTACAGTTTTTACTCTCTGCTGCTTCCACCACTACCATGGCAATTATTCCCTGATGTCTTCAGATATATCCCACTTTCCACAGTTCCTTTCTTATCAATTCACCTAATTCTCAACATCCTTTTATTGTATCCCAATTTGAATGCTCCAAGGCACTTCTCTTCCTGTATCTCCCATAATCCATTATTCATTTTCATACAATACTGTGCTCCAAATGTACATTTTCAGATATTCCATCACAAAATTGAGGCCTATCTTCGGCAGCAGTAGCGTTGTTTTGCCTGGAATGATCTGTTTTCCTCTGTTACATTACTTCATATAACAATCTCGCTGTGTCCCTCATTGTAAATTGGCTTCCCAGGTAGCAGAATCACTCAAATTAATTTACTTTGTGGTCCCTAATTTTGACGTTAAGTTTGACACTGATGTTATTTCTGTTACTCCCCAATATTTCAGTCTTTCTTTAGTTTAAATCATAATTCTGTCCTCATCCAACTGTTTATTGCGTTAACCACTTGGGTACTTCTTTCTCACTTTCAGTGAACATGGTAATAACACCAGTGAATGTTATCAATGAAATGCCTTCACCCTCAATTTTAATTAAATTTCTGGAAGTTTATTAAATTACGCGAACGATTCCTTGAAGTTCAAACTGAACCCTTGGCGATACTAATTGGGTCCCTGTTTTGCACCTTTTTAATGACAGTATTCCTTGCTTCAGCTTTTGCTGTTCCATGTTGATTATTGTACATATAGTAATTTATATAATCTGCTTGTATTCTATATCTCACTCGTATTTTTTGAGATTTCACACATGTCGCATTACTTTACTTTGTCAATCTTTTTAAAGGTGGCCTAATGCAATGAAGGCTGCGTGACTTTCTTTAAACTTTGCTTCCCTTTTGAAGTGTAAGATTAGATCTATCTCTCTGGTGCTTTTACCTTTGTTACATCCAAACTTACTTTCTTGTACATATTAATCGTGTCAGCAATTAGGATTCATAAGCTATTTAGCTGATTGTGCGAAATCGTTCGCATTTAGTGGTCCTTACACGCATGTGGAGTGTGTAGATGATATTTTTCTGTAAATTTGTTGCTATGTCTATAGTCCCATAGATTCTACAGATGAATTTGAATAGTTGAAACTTCCTGGCAGATTAAAACTGCGTGCCCGACCGAGACTCGAACTCGGCACCTTTGCCTTTCGCGTGCAAGTGCTCTACCATCTGAGCTTCCGAAGCACGACTCACGCCCGGTGCTCACAGCTTCACTTCTGCCATTCTGGAATTTGAATAGTCGTTTCATTGCAGCCTCCTGCAAGCATCATATAAACTGCAAGGGAATGTTATTTAACCATTCGCTTTCTCTTTGCACAAATCGTCCAGAGCTTTGTTAAACTCTGTGTCTAATGACCAGTCTGCTATGTTTTCCAGCTCGACTTTCAGTTTCCCTTCCATCATATCATTCAATAGTCCCTCCCTCATGGAGGTGCTCATTGTACTTTTGTCAGCCATCCCTTTCTCTGCCCCCTCCCCCTCCCTCTCTCTCTCTTTCTTTCCTCCCCCCCGCCCCCCTGCACTTAGCAGCGGAATTCTTTTCTAACTCTTACGCCCAACCCTGCAGATGTCAGACATTCAGATCAGTACCAAAAGTTGCAGGTCGATAGCTTATCAACAAAAACTGCGGTTTAGTTCATGCTGTCTGCTGTTGTCCAGCAGAGAGTACATAAACGTTAATTAAAAGTAACACCAGGACTACAGAACACTTCACAAGCCTAACTGTGAGTATGTAACGTATGTTGCTTTCATGTGGAAGTTGATAGAGTCTAAGATTCCTGTATCAAAGATCATGGGTTCACAACCCAACGACCCTAAATTTTTACCGTATTATGTGTGAAAGTGCTATATGGGACGACGCGCTTTTTTTTTGGGGTCATCAGTCTTCTAACTGGTTTGATGCGGTCCATCACTAATTCCTCTCTTGTGCCAGCAACCTCTTCAGGACAGAGTAGCACTTGCAATCTATGTCCTCAATTATTCGCTGTATGTATCCCAATCTCTGTCTTTCTCTGGAGTCCTTGGCCTCTGTAACTCCCTCTGCTACCATGGAAGTCATTCGTCGATTCCTTAGCAGATGTGCTATCATTCTGCCCCTTCACGTTGTCAGTGTTTTCCATATATTCCTTTCCTCTCCGATTCTACACAGAATGACTTCATTCCTTACCTCGTTAATCCACATGATTTTCAACATTCGCCAGTAGCACCACAGCTCAAATGCTTAGATTCTCTATTCCAGTTTTCCCACAGTCCATGTTTCACTACCATACAATCCTGTACTCCATATGTACATTCTTAGAAATTTCTTCTGCAAATTAAGGCCTATGTTTTATATCAGTAGAATTCTCTTGGTCAGGGCTAGTCTGCTTTTGATGTCCTCCTTCGTCCATCCGTCTTTGGTTACTTTGCTGCCCAGGTAGCAGAATTCTTTAACTTCATCTGCTTCATGACCATCAATTCTGATGCTAATTCAGTTTCACTCAGGATAGGAATGTCAGCAGCATATCATATCCTTGATATCCTTTCGTCTTGAATTTTAATTCCACTCCTGATCCTTTCCTTTATTTCATTCCTTCTTCTTTGTACAGATTGAACAGTAGGGTGGAAGACTACATCCCCACCTTACACTCTTTTTAATCCAAGCACTTTGTTCTTGGTTGTTCACTCTTATTATTCCTTCTTGGCTCTTGTACATATTGTATACCACACATCTCTAGCTATAGCTTAGCCCTATTTTTCTCAGAATTTCGAACACCTTGCACCACTTTACATTGTCGAACACTTTGTCCAGGTCATCAAATCCTATGAACGTGTCTTGATTTTTCTTTAGTCTTGCTTCCATTATCAACCACAATGTCAAAATTGCCTCTCTAGTGCCTCTACCTTTTCTAAAGCCAAACTAATTGTCGTCTAGCACATCCTCAATTTTCTTTTCCATTCTTCTGTATACTATTCTTGTCAGGAACTTGGATGCATGAGCTGCTGAGCTGATTGTGCGGTAATTCTCGCACTTGTCAGCTCTAACAGTCTTTGTATTGGGTTGATGGTATTTTTCCGAAGTCCTAAGACACATACATTCTATGCACCGACGTGAATAGTCGTTTTGTTGCCATTTCTCCCAATGATTTTAGAAATTATGATGGAATTTTACCTATATGATCTGCCTTATTGGATCTTAAGCCTTCCAAAGCTCTCTTATATTCTGATTCTAATACTGGACGTGCTCATGACATGTAAAATTGCTATTTGGAGTTCACAGCAATGTTCTCTTGGTAGTCCGCTTTCGGTTCGTTTCACTGAAAGCAGTAAAGCTGTAGAGTGCTTTAGTTGTTTCACAGAATATACAACCAGAACCGAAAAATAAAGAAATAGTTGCATCACACACGTGAAAATAACAGCAATAACAATAATCAATAATAGACAACATAAGAAGACCAATGATAAGTACATGGTGTTCAACTAACGGAGCAAAAGAAGCAGACTCAAAAGAACATTGCTACAAACTCCGGAAAGTCTTTGTACACGTCAGGAAAATGTTGTCCCATGTAACAGCTTCGCGCCAACACGGTTGTCACTAGTGGTATTTGAACGTTATACCTTCTCATCCACGCGAGATCCAGGATGCAGTTACTCACCGATACGCTCTTCCCGTGCTCGGCAGCTCTCGTGATACTTTTAACTACCGTTTACACGTGCCCTGTTTCGGTTCATACTCCATCGACATAACGGCTTTTGGCACCGATCTGAGAGTCTGACATCTGGAAGGGTGGGTGTTAGTGTTGTCATCCTTGCATTTAATTTCACTGAGGTATCTTTAGGCTTTTCTATGTGCTGATTGCGTGCATCCTACGATCACTTTTTGTTTATTTACCTGAAACTTATTGCAGTCATTCTACTTCATCGTCCCTCGAACTTAGAATTACATTCTTTAGCGACCTGTAATACTTTATTCCTGGCTTTCCCTGGCTATTTTAGTACTTCTGTCTTTCATCAATCATTTTATGTATTTTTTCGTTTGCTCAGATTTCTTCAGAGTTGCCTTCCTTGCTCCAACATTTCTCTGTTCAATTTTCGTGTTTCGCGTTGTCAGAGACATCAGCTGCTGTTCACCTGAAATTCCAGCTGAGACATTCATTATCGCGTCATCTGCAGTGTCACAGAAGTTGAAGAACCCATTCCTTTCGTCAGCTCTTCATTATCCCATTTATCTACACACTGATTGCTCCTAACAGTTCTTTTCAGTTTGTTCACCACCATAACTAACTGACCCTAGGTCTGCTCGTGCGTACCTCTTGCAATTCATCGGATTCTCTATCTGGGAATGATATAATACGGCTGGAACCTTCCAATTCTTCCAGGTCTGTCTTATACACCAAATATACACCACCACCTTCCTCCTTAACCTTCTTGATAGACAGAGACGCTGAGGCGCTGAAGCAGTCATACAAATATCACAGAACAGAGAGTGTAGACTTGCAGTAATCCCGCCACACGGAGCAGGGGGTCTCTCACACAGGGAGCGGTGTGGACAGAGCCAGCTGCGCAAGTCCCACAGAGGACTGTTCAGTAATGACTGCACATGGTAAGCCAAATGTCTTGAAATTTTTTCTGGAGCTGCTGTCCTACAGGTCATACATATTTCAAAAGTGGTTGTTAAATAAGGAAATTTAGAAATAGCTCAAAGTGTTAATCACGATATTTTTCAAAGTTTGGAAGGGCCACTTGTCCTTAACATTTGACTGTCTGTTACCATTACAACAGCTACAAAGACAGACAGGCGTACAAATGCCTCTACCTGAAGCACATACTTTGGTCTGTACTGGTCTCAGATGCCACACTTCAGGGATTGGTACCCAACCAGTCCTAGGACGTTTATTATGTATAGTAAAACGACAATATCTAAAAGGGTGCACATGAATTGCGAGGTAGTCAAGTTATGTGGGTCATGTACAAGGAGGCACAGTCCAGTTCAGATCATTCGGATCTTTGAGAACGATAGTACCAGAGCTGGCCTGTACAGTGGGTCTGTAATTAAGTTTCGTGTAAGTGTCAGGCGCTGTATGTACATTTTCTTCATGCTTGATTTTGAACTTCCTGTTGTGTGGTACGGTGAGCAACTGCTGTGGGGAACTCAGGTGGTGCAAATGAATGTGATTACCGCACTGGTAAATCATTTGTATTTACTGGACCGCTACTCCTGTTGTCGGCGTGTATGAGTGTGTGTGTGCGCTGCAGTGGGCCGTCCCCAGGACCCCACGAGGACACGCCTGCTCACACTGTGCCTCTCTCTCTCTGTGTGTGCAGCCCACCAGCCACTGCACAGCTGAGGCCCACCACCACCTCCACCACCACCACCACCGCCACCGCCACCACCGCCACCACCACCGCCACCGCCACCACCACCACTGCCGGCACAACCCGCCGGACTCCTGCTGCTGCTGCTGCTGCACTGCCCACGACTCCTGCACCTGATGACGCCACTGTCTCTCACTTGCGGTGAGTTCTCACCATACACACACACACACACACACACACACACACACACACACACACGACCATTCTGTGGTAGATAAGATTTAAATACCGAAAAGCAAAGCGTAAATGCAGAGTCTAGAGTTAATGACGGTCATCAAAGCGAACTGGCACTAAAATCAGAACAATACAGTCAGATGAATAATGGGACTGTATCGACATGATAGGAGGTTGTATCGTGAGAGAGAGAGAGTCATTAAGAATAGGTTGGTAGGGAAAATAGTGAGTTATTGTCAACAGTTCAGTGATTTATTCTCACGCAGCGAATGTCAGCGATAATTCACGCACGTACTCCAACGTCGTACACAGAAGATCTGGTGGCGGGGAGCCATTGTGATTGCACTGAATGTGTGACTCTCTATGTCAAAAGAGGTAAACGTCCAGCACTCTTGGCATATTGGAATGGTCTAACAGGGGTCAGATAAACACATGTTGGTGAGACCATTTGGGGTGGTTGGCAGCACTGAGACAGGACAAAAAGAAAAACAATTATTTGCCATAAAATTTCCGCTAATAACAACAAGTATGCTCGTCAAGCAGCAAAGAGAAGCAAATGTCGGAAGAGCGTCAGCTCGTCAGGGTGTGGACGACTTTGGTCGACCCGCCGCACTCTGGAGTAACAGCCAGTCCCAGGAACAACACACATGCGAAGCAGAAACTCTGCCTGCTGTTGACCATGTTTCTGTCTGTCTTACCAACAAGTTTAAAGTGCTGTGACCACCCAGAGTCCACAATTACTTGTGCTGTGCACTCCTATCTCTGTCCTGCCCTACAGGTTTTACCCTCTACAGCTACCTCTAGCACCATGGCACTTGTTCTCTGATGACTTCACATGTAACCTATTACGCTGACCCTTGTACATGTCACGGTTTTCCACATATTGTTATCCTCACCTATTCTGGAGGGACGTTTCAGGGTTCCTCTGGTATGAATTCACCTAATTTCAATATCCTCCAATAGCACTGAATTCAGGATGCTTCGATTTCTTTCTCGTTTTTTCCCGTAATCCACGATTCATTTTCATACAGTACTTTGTTACAAACATACATTCAGAGGTTTCTTCCCCAGTTAAGGACTATCTTTTGTACCAATAGCCTTGTTTAAGGAGGAATGTCCTGTTTTCGTGTGCTAGATAACTTTTTATAACAACCTCGCCTTGTCCCTAAGTGTAAATACGCTTCGCATTTAGCAGAATCCCTGCAATTTGTCAGCTTCGTGGTCCTTAATTCTGATGTTATTTCCGCCACTCCCCAATATCTTCCTCTTTCTTCTGTTCATTAATCCTAATTCAGAGATCATTCGACTATTTATTACATTCACCAACTCCAGTGATTCTTTCTCACTTTCAGGGAAAGAAATATCGCCAGGAAATTTTATCAATGAAATGCTTTTTACCCTCAGTTTTAATTAAATTCCTGGAAGTTTCTTCAGTTCCACCAACGATTCTTTAGTGTTCAGACTGAATATTTGTGGAGACTACCAGCATCGCTGTCTTTCACCATCTTTAATCAAAGCACCAGCCCTTCCTGATTACTGTACATATTCTGTGTTATCTGCTGTTCCCTATGTCTTATACCTATTTTTTTTAAAAAGTTTCGTACACTTTCACTATTTCACATTGTCAAACGTCATTTAAAGATCTACAAATCCAATAAAGAGCTCCATTTTTCTTACACATTCCTTCCACTATCAGGTCAAAGGTCTGATAGGCCTCTCTCGATCCTTTACTCCAAATTTAGTGTGCTCGAACAGATCCTCAGTTTTACCTTTGATTCTTCTGCGTATTATAATTATTCTTGTTAGTAATTTGGATAAATGAGCTGTTTAGCTCACTGGGCGAAAGCTGTCGCAATATCGACCCTTGCTCGCCTCTGTAGTGTTTGGATGGTGTGTTTCTGGCAGTCTGTTGTTACGACTCCTGTCTCATGGATCCTACAGACAAAACTGAATTGTCGTTTGATTTTCACCTTCCCAAATGATCATGTAAGTTCCAAGGGAACGTTAACTAACCGTTCCACCTTGTTTGTGTGCAAGTTTTCCAGAGCTTTGTGAAATTATGAGTGTAATGGCCAGTACCGCACGTTTTCCAATTCGGCTTCCATCTCTTCTTCTGTCACATTATCTGTTAGTTCCTCCCACTCAAAGAGGTCTTTAACGTACTATGTTCTGCCACCTGCTCTCTCTTGCGCGTTTAACACTGGGATTCCTTTCGAACTCTTTGTGTAGCCATCCTTGCATTTAATTTCACAGAAGGTTGTTCCGACTTTCGCATGTGCTGAATGCGTCCTCCCTATGTTCCTTTCCTTTCCGATTTCTTCTAATTCTTCCTGCAGTCATCCTACTTTTACTTCCCTCAAATTTCCGACTGATCTCATTTCAACAATGTGACCTCAGACTTAGTTCCTGGAGTGGCAGAGTATCGTCCTGACGCATTTACTTGATATTTTCCTGTCGTTACCATTGAACATTCTGAATGGTCGTTAAATAAGGGACGGTATAGATTAGAAGATTTATGTTTCCGAGTGCAGAAAGCTCGTTCCAAGCTGAAACTACAGCCACTTTAACCTTTTACACCGAAAATTATCCAACTTGACCCCCACGGGGTCAAGGAGCGAGCTACATGTGATGGAACTCCGATAGCTCGGGGGTGTAGCATAAACCCTTCAAAGGGCTGACTGTGTTAGATGTAGGCTGAAATCTCGCTGGAAAGAATTTTTTATTTCTTCTGTAGCAAAGTTATCCTCAGGCAGACCCACAACCAGTTAAGAAGTTCTTAGAAAACGTCTCCACATAAGTTTTTTTCCTAAATTGATTCAGTGCGCTGTAGGTCTAAAAGTGAAAAAACTTATGGATTTGAAAACGTAGTTGCTGTTGTTTCGTCTTCTCCAGAGATAATTTCTAGTTTTTTTTTTTAAATGCAGAACCAAGTGTAGTCACTCAATTGGGGCACTGAATAACTTGTTAACTTGAGTTCGTTATATGTGTGCACCCACTGCTACTTTTCCACACATACTTTCGTGGTAGTCCTGTGACACAACTTCATTGTGACTGTGGGCTGCGCATTGTCAAAGCCTCCTTTTGTGCAGGAAGGGCACAATATCTCGCCTACTCACGACTATTTATGGGCGTTTGTGCTATGGGAACATTGTTTTACTCTAGAATATTTTTCTTGTAAGGTTAACATGGTAAGTAGCAATACGTTCGCGTTACTACAGCGTACACCTCATTGTTTTCTTTTCTAGGTTTACTGAACTCTACAGCTAAACGTAAGAAATAGCATTAGGAATGTAGTCTCCCAAATTATCTAACGTTATCGAACTTGCATAGTATTCATTAGACTGTTTCGTTTGCTTAACACATTTTCAATGCTTTTTCTTTGGTCATTGATGAGATTTCCTTGTACTGTGTGTTTTTCTGATTGGAAGCATTCTGTTATTCGCGCCTTACGAAAAATCTTTTGTAATCGGTGTTACACTGTCTTTGGTGATGCCAAGCAACGTATCTGTAACGGAGAGCGCTTTAAGTGAATAGTATTAAAAATAAAGTTATTAAGTTATAATGTAAATAGTGTCTACATCTACATCTACATCCATACTCCGCAAGCCACCTGACGGTGTGTGACGGAGGGAACCTCGAGTACCTCTACCGGTTCTCCCTTCTATTCCAGTCTCGTATTGTTCGTGGAAAGAAAGATTTTCACTATGCCTCTGTGTGGGCTCTAATCTCTCTGATTTTATCCTCATGGTCTCTTCGCGAAATATATGTAGGAGGGAGCAATATACTGCTTGACTCTTCGGTGAAGGTTATGTTCTCGAAACTCCAACAAAAGCCCGTACTGAGCTACTGAGCGTCTCTCCTGCAGTCTTCCACTGGAGTTTGTCTGTCATCTCCGTAACGCTTTCGCGATTACTAAATGATCCTGTAACGAAGCGCGCTGCTGTCCGTTGGATCTTCTCTATCTCTTCCAACGACCCTATCTGGTACGGATCCCAAACTGGTGAGCAGTATTCGAGCAGTGAGCGAACAAGCGTACTGTAACCTACTTCCTCTGTTTTCGGACTGCATTTCCTTAGGATTCGTCCAGTGAATCTCAGTCTGGCATCTGCTTTACCGGCGATTAATTTCATATGGTCATTCCATTTTAAATCACTCCTAATGCCTACTCCCAGATAATTTATGGAATTAACTGCTTCCAGTTGCTGACCTGCTGTATTGTAGCTAAATGATAAAGGATCTTTCTTTCTATGTATTCGCAGCACATTACACTTGTCTACATTGAGGTTAAATTGCCATTCCCTGCACCATGCGTCAATTCGTTGTGCTAAAAAAGCGAATCACTCCTGGTGAATGAGCTGCATCTCTACAGCACAATTTTACCCATACCACGTGAAACAGTAGCAATATTTCTGTCAGCTACGAGTCATTTTCTAACTCGTGGTAATATTTTTAAGATAAAGTTTGACACGTTTACCATCTCAGGCGGAAACGGGGGGGATGAAACCTCACCGACTTTGGGAGAAAGTCAGAAACTATATTCGTGTGTTCCACACACGACATGCGGAAGAAGACACAGACGGCCCTCATGCCGCACTTACCAGACGAAATTACTCCCACTGTCTGGGATCCACCCACAGATGTACGGCACGTCGCCAATGGCTTTTATCATTTTGAACAATTTTGATTCCAACTCAGTTATACTCAAACCAGAGTTGGCCGTCGAATATGGTAAAAGTCAGGAACATGTACGTGGAATTAATGAGAAGCAAAAGCGGAAACGTGACTGTACAAAAGTAGCCGCACTACAGCTGGAGGGCCATTTAGACAAACATCGGCACCCCTCACCTACCAACAAGTGTGAAAACTACTCGCTTAGAGGGCAGTAAACAGGAAAGTAGCAACCAAAGCGAAACTTGAGGCAGTCCACCTGGGTGGTCGGCAGCACGTGAGAGAATTACGACCTGACAGCAGGCGAGGTTCGTACGCGCTCAAGTGAACGACATCTGGTGAGTTATCAGAGAATTCTTAGCCACAATAACGCGAACTCTACTCCCAATACCTTGCCTTACAATTTTTTTTAATCGTAGCGACGTGCCGCGTGAATAAAGGAATGCTGTAAACTGGCTAAGAGGACAGACAACGCACCACCTGCCAGCAGAGGGAAGCGAGACGGGCGGGCGCTGGGTGGGTCGCCGCACGCACGCCGGGCACAAGCGGGCCACGGGGCGGCGCGTGCGTCGCTGAGGCGGGAAACTGCGAGAGGAACTTCGCAACATGTTTCAGTACATACAGTTACGTGGTACAGTGTGCAAAGTGAATAGAAAAAGGCGTGAACGCAAGAACATCATAATGAATCGTCCTTAAGCTCTTTTGTGTTAAACGGTGTTTCTTACTGCCTTATTTATTTTTAAGGAAACAGAAATCTAATTTGAAATACATAGCTCAGAAGCACTCTGTTTTGTGTTGAAGGAATCTCGGAGGAAAATCTGGTCCTCACGACAGAACACGTGGTACTTTTTAGGACACTTTATTTCACTTCGTTCCGTATGTCGAAACTCCTTTTAGACAGAAGCGACTGCACTGATTTCTGCTGTTCTGCGTTACATTCATCGTCACCCGCTGTATCAGGAATCGCAGCACGGAGCTTCCAGCGCGTGCAGTACTCAGCGATGGCAGAAGACCAGCTTTCCAAACGAGCCTCGGCAACCGAGGCATTGGGCGAGTTACAAGATGTTGAGAAATAAATCGGAAAGCAGACCATCGTGAACACGGAACTTGGAAGGCGTCGCTCTCAGCTGAGTTAGTTTGTGTGCAAACATGGTCTTTCAGATGAAGTGCTAAAAATAAAAAAAATTAGAAATAAAAAAAATAAAAAATAATGCGCGAAAATAGCGCAGCGACTCGCTGACAGGTATGGGGAAGGCGTCGTGGCCAGACCTCGGAATGGCTAAAAAATTAAATGAAAGAAAAGGGGTTAAGGGCGCGAGTTTCTAGTCTGCGTGCACTGGATTCGAATACCGCAAATCGCATGAATTTTAATTAGTTACGAAAAAGTTGAAATGATTCTTGCTACATATGCTGAAGGTTCGTTTCTCACATCCGGCAATCATTTTTAACAAGCATAAGCAGCATCTCTCCCACCTCTGGTAGCCTGGAGGAGAGTCGCTACAGGTTGGGCCCTGACAGAGGCGGAAGTCACGCCAGGTCGAAACTCTGTCACCAGTCACCTTTCTTAAGCGATATTTTTTTTAAATCAATGAGCCAATTGCTGTACAAGGCCGCAGCGCACTTGACTCTTACGTGGAAAATATTGACGATGGACTGGAATTCGAACTCGGATCTCCCTTTTCGTCACGTTTGATCACTTTCAGATGATGCATTTCCACTGCTTCATTGTCTCCACTTGTCTGCAAAGTCATAAAGACGTTCACAAGAGACATCCCTGGGTTCGAATCCTGGCATGTCACTTTAAGTTGCAACATGAGCTCAGCAAAATACATGTGAGAAATTATCCTGATTTTACCGATTCTCTGGACTTTGTTAACAATAATGGTGGTACTGGTTTCGAGTCTCAAGTCAGACGGGCAGCTTTTCGTCCCTTTCGTGTCACTTTCAAACATGCCACTCCTAGCTACTGGTGAAAGAGAATAGTACAGTCGAGGTATCTTTGTATGTAGTCAACAACTGTGTGTCCAGGGTTCGATTGCTAGTCAGCAGAAAATTTTCATAATTTTATTTACAATACAGAAATGCGCACATTTCGCTGCTAATGAAGTAAATCAGTGTAGAAGGTCTACGCATGACTAGAAGTCAGTGTCGATAGGTACTGGGTTTGAGTGCGCATAACGCAAAACACTTTCGTCTCCTGGTTTCAGTTTGTCATCTCATTGCTGGTTAAAAATGACGACTTCTGGCGTTTCATTGTGCTTAGTTAACCATCCTATTAAGTGCTGCGTTCGAATCTCCGAGAAACACAAAACTTTATGGCAGATCATTTCAAGTTTCAACTTGCACACTCTTTGTTACTTGTGACTGAAACCATACTTGAGATATTTCTTCTTTACTTGTTAGATTGCATTCCCGGATTGTAGCGAAGTAAGAAAACTTTCGTCGTGTCATTTAAAGGAGGATGCTGCTTTCTGAGGTTTCATTTACTACAATAAATTTGAATATGCAAGCGTAATGGTTCTGTAATCTCGAATAACACGTTTTCTCGTATTTGCATTATGGAATTATTAATTTGCGTGTAAACTGATGGTCGCACAGGGCAGTTGTCTCTTGTGGCCTCATGCAGTGAACATTTTGTACAGCCAAAGACTGTACCGAAAACAGAGCAGAGGAACAATCTTATGAGGACTGATTACAAATCAGGCGAAACACAATTCAGACCGTTCCGTAAAGTTTCTGGCGTGCAGCCGCATAAATTCAGCCTCTTCTCCTAATATTTCGGCCGAACACCGTCCAGCCATCTCCAGAGTGAGCTGTGGTGAGTGACGCTGCCGCACCTGGTCCGTCCTTTTAAACCCGAGGACCGAACCACTGAATTTATGCGGCTGCACGCCAGAAACTTTATGGAACAGTCCTTACGCCGCAAAAACATTCAGATGGACGACAACTGAGGTCGTTCAGATGATTTTGAGCATGAAAGCACATGTTAAATACATGTGCGTAAGCTATGAGGCCATAAAGTCTGACACACACACACACGCACACACACACACACAGTTTTTTTATGGGGGTGGTGTTGCCGAGTTGGTGTTTATCTCTCACATGTTTTGAATAAATTGTTGTCTGTGTGTCAGAAAGTTTCAGTGTTTGGTGAGGCTGAATGAAGAAAACTGCCGGTAACTGCAGTGAAATTTTTTTGCCTGCATAGCAAGAAAGTGTCTGTTTGAAAACCAGGAGATGGGATTCTTCTTGTGTGTGACGTGTGGCAGTGAAGCTGCAGACAGAGACCAGTATTAGCTGCAAGATGGCTGTCCTGTAGTGGAGGTGAGGGAGTGGTTAGGTGTAGCGTCCCGAGAGCGAAGGAACTGACTTGCAGCAATGAGTGTGACAAAATGTGGTAATGAAATTCTTTCAGAGGTTGTATAATGCTATTTGTAATGGACGATGAATGAAGATTTTCTTATGAGGGGGGTAGAACAGATTTGCTGTAATTTAATACATACACACAACTGCGCACTGTTTTGTACTGTGGGAGGGGGAATACGGTAGGTTTGTTTCAGGACAGATTTGTATTCGCAGCAGTTGTTTCCTCGTGTGACTGTTTTCCCCATTCTGTGTGTTGTGTGTTTGCAGCAGAGAGTGGCAGTTTGTGTGTTTTGTGCAGGAGCCTCTCTGCAGAGGAGAGGGACAGGAGGCTGCTCCAGGCGGCTGAGGAGGGGGCAGTGGGGGAGCTGAGGGCGCTGATCGCCGCAGGGGCCGACGTGGTGGTGAGGGGCAGGTGGGGGCGGACCGCCCTGCACTGGGCAGCAGACAGGGGAGGCGTCGAGGCGGCGAGGCTGCTGGTGGGGGCGGGTGCAGCGGTGGACGCCAGGAGTGAGGGTGGGTGGACGCCGCTGCATCTGGCGGCATACAACGGCCGCGCAGAAGTGGCGGCTGCGCTGCTCGTCGCGGGGGCCGACAGGGGGGCCACAACTCGTCGTGGGGAGACAGCGCTGGACCTCGCCAGGGAGTCTGCCTACAGGCGGCTGGTGGAGATGCTGTCATGAGGCAGGCAGTCCAGCGAACTCTGTGCAAAAAAAACAGGAACTGAAAGAGTTTGTACCAGAGCAATATTCATAATTTTTTAAATAAAGATCCAAAAAAGTCAATCCTATTGTGACTCACTAATTTCAGCCCTCCTCGAGTAGCATACACCACACAAATACTCTAAGCAATGCTGTAGCAAAACTGAGACAACTCCAGATAACAGCAAAATAATTCAGGTAACAACGGACAATCCTTCTCTCAAGAAAAATGTCCCGAGTAAAACTTCCAGACTAAACTTGGCAAAAGTCCACAGTTCATTGTGAACAATCACAACTGCTCTATAATATCTGATCGCTGAAAAGTATTTCACACCAGTCAGCAAGGTGCTGCATCAGACTATTCTAATTTGCAACATACCGAGATTAATGCTATATCAGTTGTATCACCAGAATTCTCGCTCCTGATACCAGACTCAATTTACTTCTCCATATTCAGCAAACATCCTACTCTACCGTACCTGTTGTGTTTAATAACAATGAGATAGTAGTAGCGGTATTCACACCACATAATGCGACCATCATCTGGAACCATACAGTCAGTCTACATTTAACTAAACACAATCAGACCACAACAAGAGACGCATACAAAATATGAAGGAAATCCTCTCTATCTGGTACTGCTGTCTCTACTTGACGTAAAAGATTGCAACGAGCAAAGCAATCCTAGTTGTATTGGAGTCAGAACACCGGGGCCCGAGTTTCAGCACACGAAAGCAATTTCGCGACGACGCACACGAGTCTCGACACTCATCGGTCACAACGGCAAAGCTGAGGCGGTGGCGCAAGTCGTGGAGCTACAGGTAAGAAAATTACACTTACTTTGACTCGTACATCGAGTAGATAAGTGCAGTGGAGAGTGTACGCCTGTCAACTCAGCTGCTGTCACCTCACTTCACTCCCTGCGCCGCAGCTGACGCAGCTCGCCGCTCCCCGCCACTCCGTGACTCCTGCCACAACTGTCAGCCGCCCCTCTGCTTGTGAGGCGCCAGCAGCCAAACGGCACAACAGTCCGTGAGGCCGTCACTCAAACTTCACTCACAAAGAGTGCTGACAAGGCGCAGAAGAAATGCTCGCACACAACATTGCCTTCACGAATCTTTTCAACAGTAAAATTTCTTCTCCGAGACCGTCGTTATTAACGTCTACACTGTAGCAACATTCGTCGTTTCCCACAAGCTCTTGGACCGGAGAATCGTGTTCGCTTACGTAGTTCCACGGGAAACGGAATGTGTCCGTGTTGCGTGTGGCTGCACACGGTACAGTCAAGTTCCCTACAGCTGTGTAATAACGTGGCAAACATTTAGCTGAAAACTGTTCTTCGAGCTTTGGTTTAAATCGTCCCCTGATGCTTCATCAACAAAGCGTTTTCTTCTGCCTTGCCGTTTCTCTCCGGCATCAATCATTACATTCACTTCAGGTCATATTCCAATATTTTCTGCTACTTTCCAACTTCCTGCGTAAATAGTATCCCAACATTTCTCAGCTGATTTAATTCTTCCGCGAGACTCTTATTAATACTACTTCAAACATATGTTTCTCCGGTTTGAAGTACAACTTTACGTATGTTTATTGCTAGTAATAATTTCAAATACTTCTGAATGCTCCTTAGTTCAATGTGTTGCTCCCGCAGTCCAGGTTATTAGCAAGTTCAACCGCCCATTGTAATCCAGGCCAATTCTCGGCAAATGGACGCATGGCACCTACCCACACAGACCCTCTCGTTGCCGATATTTTCTTTTAAAACTTTCCATAGCTGCCACTTTCATTTTAAATGAGTTTCTTAGAAACAGCAGTTGTACTGGAGACAGAGGAGAAACGTCATGGGGAAGTATGGCAGTTAACTCGAGTGCTTCTTTTTGCCGCGTCTTCCCCACATGTGGCACATGTAAGTTGACGTTTCGTTGCTGTGTGTGCAACTACGACTTCCACATCAGGCACAATCTTACACACCGCCGTGATATTAAACGCTCTTTAAGGAGGTAACAGAGAGCCATGTTATGCATCTCGCCGAAAGTTCGGGACGCGCCTGACGCCCTCCAGCTGGTGCTGCCTGCTACTGCGGCTCACTGGAACGGCACAGCACGCTACAGCAGAGGGGAAACAGCCCAGAACTCCATCCCGTTTCCTCGTATCGTCAAACACGCCGGAATTCACTGCTCATATCGCTCAATAACCGGACGCTAAATAGTCTGAAACGTGTTCCTGTTTAAACTCGTGTATGTAAACGTCTGGTTGGTATCTGAGCAACTGGTAAAATTTATGTTGATATGTAAATAGGTTAATCTCAGAGCAGGGCAGCAAAACTGTTTTAAAATTAAATTTTGATCGGAAGTATGTGAAGCACACGCTACACGATGCGAAATCCAGTCGAGCCACCACGTCAAACAATTCGCCTGCGAGAGAGCATGGTGTTTTCAATGAAACTTACAAGTGCTATTTCATTGCAAACAAATGACTCAGGTTAAAACGTTGGTCCTGAATGTTGTTAATGTTTATCTTCAGCCTCGCAAAGAATCACTGTACCAGCAGTTTTACGGTAATTACAGAGCAAATGAACACAAAATTTTACGCATCCAACTTTGTGTTAAAACTGTTTCAAAACTCACGAGGTAACACCTGTCTCAGATCATCTACCGATTTGAAACCTCTGAAGTGATGTACTTTAACAGATATATCCCGACAATTGCACTATCTGACAGTGGGCAATGGTAATTAAATATGTTGGCCTACCTCTGAGAACGGAAGGTTCGTTTCTTCTGCAACCTATTTAGTATTAGTATAATGACAGAACTGTCAAAAACCAAAAAAGAGGAACTGAAGTTAACGACTGAGAAATGAGAGGAAGGTTCCAAGTATAACTATGCCTCACTAAGCCACAACAGCAACACACCCTTCCGTGAATTACTCACAACCACACATGCCAGCACACTCCCTGGTGCGACGCGCTTACATACTACGAGTAAAATACTTAAAACGACTCACCACGCAGGAACTGGAGAATCTATTGTGATTTCGCGCGCTGCGTTGATAGCTACAGTGCTGTGCTATAATGCAAAACACATTGCCCACCTTGCCACCATGATTGTTACATCATTTCATATTTCGAATATTTTGTGGTATGTTATTAGTTTCGGGGTAATTTCTACCTTTTGTGTTTTTGCTGATACGTCTGTAGTTGACAGCCTCCAGCTGTTCCAGCACAATGTCTCCAGAACTGAGTCTGAATGCAGTGCTGCACGGCCCAGACCGTACATGAGAAAATCATTACGAAATATTATCAGCCCTGTATATGTTTACTTACAGCTGCACAGTAAAGGCTGATATTAGGAAAAATACTTTGTTTTTCTCGCATCTCCAGTTATAGAACAGTTCTTACAGGTAGCGACAATCTGTAGGAGACTAGAGAACAATCAGGTGAAGAAAGGTTCAACCGTAATTTCGAAAATGTAATGTATTTCAAATGACGCAACGGATATCCAATTGTGCAAAAAATGTCTTAGAGCTGAAGTGGAAAAATAATTAACATAATCGGTGTTGAGCGCACCGCCTTCGAAGAAAATGGAAAAATCTACAAAGTAATGGAGCTAAATAACTACAAATATTCCAAGGTTTAGTTTTCGACCTCTTTCCTTTGGCAGATTCTTAAAATAAAACGTGGTATGTATGTCTGTTTTCATCTCTGCAACTGAATGTAGCCCAGTCAACTGGTTGTTGTCCCATAACGAAACTGCGGAAGATCTTTTAATGACGTGTTTTGGCCTACTAAATAATAATTTCGTGGTTGCTGCCTTGTAGCAGACTGGCTTCACAACGAGAGATCCAGAAAGCGTCAAAATTTTCACTCTTCTCAGATTTTCGTTCGTTTCACGAAGACTATGCGTTTCTCGGAGTTGAAAACCCTGAACAAAATTACAGTAGCCAAACTCTTCTACAAAACGCACCAATCAGGTCTGATTTTGTGACGACAAGCGGTGACGGCGCTAGAGCGCGCTGAAGAACGGCGACTGCCGAAAATTCGGAACGCTCCTTTAACGGCCTTCGTCTGTTGTTCTCTGGTATTACGGCGCACTGCAACGGTACGGCACGCTTCAGCAGAGGGGAAACAGCCCAGAACTCCGTCTGCGTTCTTCCCATCACCAAACACAACGGCATTCACCGTATATATCTGGCGATGAAACTAAAGTGATATCTTTTGAAACGTGTTCGTATTTATTTAAACTCGTCGGTTAAAGTGTCTGTCTGGTGCCTGAGAAATTATTGAAATTTATTTTGATACCGAAATATGTAAATCTCAGTGCAGAGCATCAGAAATGTGTAAAAATAAAATTTTGAACAGAAGTATGTGAAGAACACGCTACACGATGCGAAACCCAGGCTAGCCAGTACATGAAACAATTCGCCTGCGAGAGCGCAGGCGGTTTTCAGTGTAATTTATATACGCTACTTGTCTACAAAACAAATGACTCAGATTAAAATGTTGGCCCTGGATACTGTTAATCCTTATCTTTAGACATGGAAACAATGACTGTACCAGAACTGCTTTTGTATTTATAATGCAAATGAACATAAAATTTAACAGATCTGAGTTTGTGTCAAACGGCTTAAAAAATTGACAAATAACACCTTTCTGAAACAATTTACCGATCTGAAACGTCTCAAATGGTGTGATACCTTCACAGATGCATTCAGGTGTGTGACGGAGGATACTCTGAGTACCACAGGTGTTTCAGCCTTTTCCTGTTCCAGTCGCCAATGTGTTGTACTCTCATAAAAAAGTTTGAAATCGAGTGAAAAACTTCACGTCCAAAAGAGTAAACAGCTTTCATAAGTTTCAGCTCAAAGTATCAGTTCCAATTACGATTAGCAGAAGTGCCGAGCGCATCCTCCACGTACTTCCGTTCAAAATTTAATTTTTGTACAGCTCTGTTGAACTGTATTGAGATTATGAAATTGCATTGTCCTCCTTTTCCTAAAAGCTGCTTCACAACTGTAGTGGACAAGGTTCATTCTCAAGCTAGGCTTACTGTAACTCAGGAAGCAATCGAGAACGGAGCTGAGATTCTGCCGTTTCTGTTGACGTGCTTCCCATGTATCAATGATTCGGAACGGAGGACTGTAGAATATTTGGTAAGTGAAATGCTGTGGCAGGTTAGTCCTCAGGGACGGTGCGAGAGACATCTTTGGACTACTCGTCTATTAAGAGTTCTGTCTGGTTTTTCGTCCTTTGGCGACAGACCGACGTTGGGCGGCCATTGCTCCCAGAATCCACTCAACTCGTGACGTGTTTATTACAACCGATCCAGCGCCGTCACGCATGCAGCACGCTATAATCTGGAGAACTTGGCCTTGAATTGTTCTCACTGTCTCGACATGGTATTAGTTAACTGCAGTAGCGTCTACGGAAAGTTCTCAGAAGTAATCTCGCTTATAAGCAGTAACAACGTCCACACAGCAGTAGGGACAGAAAGCTGGGTGAAACGCGAAGTCAGTAGCAACGAGATTCTAAATTCCGGTCGAAACGTAGGTCGTAAAGAGAGGTCGATCGCTGGTGTTTAAAGCAGTGAGAAGTAGGATTACATTAGAGAGATCAGTGGAGATCCCGAATGTAAAATAATTTGTATCGACAGAAGTGTTAAGGTTGGCTCAAATGTGGTAATGAGATGCTTCCATAGACTCAGCGGCAACAGCGGCGCAACAGTTTGAGGGGAACCTGGAGAATGTTTCGCGTGAATTTGCTGGCCATTTTAGGTGGAAACTTTATCCTGCCATCTATACAGGGAGACAGGTGGCTAAAACTGGTGGTAGGGCCAGAAAATCATAATAAATTGATCCAAGTACTTTACCCAAAAACTACCCCGAGCCATTAGTCTGAGAAGCGACTGGTGAAGATAACATCTTACACCTGCCGGGAACAAAGAGACCCGAACTTTTCGTATCTGTTAGCGTAGAACAGGGAATCGTGGATCACAAGGCCGTTACAGCATCACTGAGGATGACTGTAAACAGGAATACAAAGAAAGGTGGGAAGGTCGTTCTGCCTAGCAAGAGCGACGAGAAACAGGCTTCAGACTACCTGAGCAGTCAGCACTAAAATTCCCTCTGCAGCACAAACAGCGCGGGTGTCAGTGGGAGAAGTTGAAGAGTATCGTACAGTACGCTTTAGGATCACAGCGATGAGTTTAAGGCACCGATCTGCATACAAGTGCGCGTCGGCGCACGCCAGAACACGAGAGAACAGTACAGAAATGACAGAGATCCGAATGTCATCAATGGAACTCGAGCCAAAGAAAGAGTTCTTTGTGGGAAGCGATCCACACCTGTAACTTGCTGCGTTACTCTCTACGTGACGAAAACCTGCGTAAACATTCGGTCTGGTGGTTTAGGGAAAAATGCTTACGGCACTTTTATCCACGTACAAGTAGCTTCAGGGGGCGACATTTACGCCGCGGGGAAAGTCGCAGGTGGGGGCGCGACGCGGAATGTGGGGAGCGAATCCGGCCGAGGGCCGCGCATGCGCAGAAGCGGCGGGCGGGGCGGGAACAGGCGGTAGGGGCGCTGCGAGCAGAGAGAGGGAGAGAGAGAGAGAGAGAGAGAGAGAGAGAGAGAGAGAGAAGACCGGCCACGCGACGGGGACGCCGAAACTAAATCGGGATTATCACTTAGCATATAAAATCTGCAACACTGTTTGGCGATTCGAGCTCCAGTTCTACTCAACAATTCAAAATTCAGCCGTGATCGCAGACACCAGCGTCCGGCTAGTAGCTAATGTCACGATATTACAAAGGTATTTTCTTCTGCTCTACCAATAATTTCGCCGTTGTATCTCAGCAGGTTACATCTACCTAATGGCCGTATACGGTGCACTAACACTAAACGCTATTTCGACAACAGTTGTTTCACTTACGAGACAAAACGTTATGTTGCAATATGAAATTTCTTGTGCAAACTTCAGCCATACGCAGTGTCATAAAAATAACAAACTACACAGTTGAAAGTATGTGAAATACGGACATGTTTTCATTATTCGAAGTATGTCGGTACAAAGTCCCCCTGAGCTAACGCTGTCTCCAGCACACGGCAGGCCGAGTACACAGCCAGACCGCCCGACACACACACTGCCTGCTACTGCCGTGAAAGGAAGCAACACCCGTGCTGTCGGCAACAGACCTACAACGAATATGATTACAACGATACTACAGAAGTTGAGTGCATTTATCAAATTCACAGGTTCATTCAGATTTATGGCCCAAAGTACTTGAAAATTGACACAGCAAATAGGACACCCCGTTTCCATTTCTCATTTAATTGCCAACACGAGATATTTCTGCATTATGGGAATTTTCCAAAAAGCGTGAGCCTCCAGTTTAGTGGCAGTATCAACTCCTGAATCCAATCGGGGGTGGAACGGAGTGGAGTACAGTAGAGACAGACCAACACTTCACCACCACTCACACACGTAACTTCATTGCCGCATGCTGCACAGTGCAGGGCGGCCATCCTTGCATAAAATATCGCCCGGTTTCGGCAGACAGTTGTGAATTCTGTATGTCTGGAGAGACGCCCACACGGCCGTACCTCTTTGAATACACCGATTCTCGTCCGCCGACCCAAGTTTTGTTCTTTCGCGTCCTCTCATATTTATACCCAATATTGCGATAGGAACTGCATTACACATTTCGTACCACGTCGCACGCAATCTTCCACACCGTCGCCGTGGTACTGAACACCATGTGTAGAGGTGACACAGCGCACTCCTGTACCCAGCTGCCGGCTGTAGCGAGGTGTGAGAGGTTACGGCAAAACACAGACCGCGTCCTCCAGAACTCAAAAGTAGTGCCGTTAAGTCGATCTCACGTCGTACACAATTCCCACCACGCCCACTGCTTACACGTTTCGTCATTTATCCACAGCCACAGCTACACAACGCCCAGCAGAGAATAAATCTGTACCATCGCCTCATGAGCGTAATTCGTGTTCAAAAAATTCTTCGCGCTCAGTCTCGACACACAGGTCATAGGGAGTGCCGTAAATGTTTCGCAGCTTGCTACGGAGATTTAGGATTGGCGGCAACTGAATGCATCGAAATGAAACACGCATCAAAGGCAAACGCCTGTAAGGACTGTGTGAAGAACAAAATTGTTGTTAACCTCCCAGATGAGCGTTTAAGTGGTGCAGCATGTGGTTCGTTGGGACTGAAATGCTCGATAAAACCGACTGCTGGTTCTCCGAAGTGAAGAAATCGCAGGCAGTTACTCTCGTAAAGAAACGGCCAACCATAGTGACGTGCTTACATGTTGGTAGCCATGATGGAAAGCAATCCGATGAATAGGGAGATGCAGAATAACGTGAAATCCGGTCGTCAATAGTCGCGACGTTTAATGTACACACTTTGGACCTATTCCTATGAAGCAATAGAAAAGTCAATCAGTGACAGAAACACCATCTTGCATGTCATGGTTTCTGATATTGCTAACGATATAAGGAGCGAAAGAATTTGTGCTTGACGAAGTTGGACTACCCGCTTCCAAAACATCGCAGAAAATCACGTCTAGAAAGATAATAAAGAAGGTACCGAGAAGAAGGTCTTAAAAGTATATAATTCATATTTAGGTGTTGGTACATTTTGTCTGATATGTAAGGAATAGGACCGCTGCTCACAGTGAGTCTACCGTGAACAATGAAACCAGTCTCTGAATTTGCGATAAAAGGACGCTTTCATTGAGAGGCGTTAAGAGGCGGATACAGGGTAATACACATAATCACTGTGGGTGGGTCAGGTGTTCATTGTTACCTGAGTCAATCGGCTGGAAAGTGCAGGACTTGTGCAAAGGTCAACGTCACCCACACACAAAGTAGTGATAGACTCATCGACATCTGGAAAAATGGCAACATGAGTGTTGTTACAGTTTTAATGCGTCACGCTTTTCTTCCGCTTTCAGGAAGCATATCCATCTTCTTTGTAGATTTGTGTTTAGCTTAACAAAATGAAACTAAAAAGCTACCGCCATTCACAACCGGAACTAACTATCGCAGTGTTGCCAGAAAACAGTTCCACTCTTCCGCTAAACAGCTACTTTGTACATTCCGCGTCATACGCTGATAAAAATTAAATTAAGTTCAGCCTGTGTCACATCTGTAACGGAAAAAAGTATTTTCTATTTCTGGCGACAATTTTGTGGGGCCTTTCGTCTCGCTACGGCTGCTTACGTACGTCTGAGCAGCTGCCAGGGAGCGCCAGGAAACAGGCGTCACTGCGCACGCGCGGCGGCGACTGCGTAGGAAACCCGAGGTTCCTGTGAGCAGTTGCCAGCGAGTTCGTGCGCATGCGCAGAGCTGAATTCGCGTATGAGCAGTGCCTTCTCCCGCTCCTGGCTACTTGAAACGCGGCTGTTTCCCGTATGAGTAGCAGCCAGATGCTACATCGAATTTTGTTTTTAATAATGCCAGATTCGCGCATGCGCAGAGCAAGCTGAGTTACAGTGGGGGCTCATTCTCCACGTGACCCGTGTGTATGTTTCGTGATATTGCCGGTCTCTCTTCCTTTACAGCTTCCACGTCAAATGAAAACAAAACACATTTCTGTGGCTGGGAGCCATAAAGTGAATTAATATGCATTCTCATAATCATGAAAGGGCAAAATAAGATAGTAGTTTCAATTTTCTGATTTTCTACTATTTCCACGTTATTAACAATCAACCATTAATGTCTTAATGAAGCTATTTCTGTCACATCTGTGGAGAACTTTGCTTCTATTAATTTTTTTTCGGTTGAGGCAGTTTATTTGAAATGAAGTGTTTCGTTCCGCACTATTGGCGACAACAGGTATGAAGCTGACTAAGCACGCAAATTTGCTCAATAGTTTTGAACTAAATGTTTTGTTTCAAATACACACATCAAAAAAAGTTTTGCGTCACCCCGGTTCCCAGAACTCCTGAAGACAGACGTCGACTGTGGATATTGTATCAGAGACACGGTCGCTTTGACTGTTCAGAGATGTCACTAAACCGACCAAAAGATCTAAACAACGATGCATGAGCAGCGCCAAGTAGATGGAGCGGGTCCGACAGCTGATCAGTTTGAAATGTCTCTTGCAGCGGTCTCTCCGCGATATTTTCAGAAATTTTATAAATAATATAACTCTGTACACATCTCGAAATATCTCTTCTTATCTTACCGATTCATAAACTTTAATATACTATGATTATCAAAGCAAAGTAGTTTCAATTCCTATTATTCGTTGGACCGTGCATTTACTCCATGGAATAGCTCCTCTGCTGTCTACGTTTTCTCTTATGAAAAGAAGGATTCAGATCTTGCCCATCAGCCGTGAAAGAACGAAGATGTATATGTGTGTATTGTTGAGCTAGTCGCCATCTTGATGAGATTCTGTATGAGAAGGAATTTAATACATGAACTAAACTAAAGTAAGTGTGTTCGCGTGTTATTTAGCTGATTATTACTGGCAGTGTCTGCTTACTACGCTGTGTTGCACGGGATCAGTGGGGAACGTCTGATTTACACTGGACGAACCTGCCGTTTTGTACGCTCAAGATATCCAGTTTATTACATTCAATAAATGGGCTAACACGCTCTTACCAGCAGATCTCCGGTCTTCCCCATGTGGTCACCGAAAGTTAATAATTATTACAAATGTTTTCAGGAGATGGACTGACAATTTTCATCGCACCGAGACTTCGAAATTGCTTCACTGCCTTATGCAATTTAAGTTAAGCTCAATTTAATCAGGATAGAACAGTATTGAACTGTGTGAATGTGATAAGCCTGCTTTGTGAATGAAAATTTCCTTAATATACGAATGTTTTTTGCTATCCTGATCAGTGACGCTAAATCAGGCCGGTGTGAGAGAGGTTTTTAAATTTCAGATCCCACAAAAAATGTTAAAAGTTCCAGTCATTCCACCAGGAAGGAGGTATACGGCTCGTGTTGTCTGTAGTCCAACCACGCCTAGACGGCCAGTACCGCGGTTCGATCGCGTCCGTATTGTTACTTTGTGCCACGGAAGGGCTCTCAGCAAGGGAAGTGTCCAGGCGTCTCGGAGCGAACCAAAGCGATGTTGTTCGGACACGGAGGAGATACAGAGAGAGACAGGAACTGTCGATGACATGCCTCGCTCAGGCGCGCAAGGGCTACTACTGCAGTGGATGACCGCTGTCTATGAATTTTGGCTCGGAGGAAACCTGGCAGCAACGCCACCATGTTGAATAGTGCTTTTCGTACAGCCACAGGACGTCGTGTTGCGACTCAAACTGTGCGCAATAGGCTGCATGATGCGCAACATCACTCCCGACATCCGTGGCGATGTCCATCTTTGCAACCACGACACCATGCAGCGCGGTACAGATGGGCCCAACAACATGCCGAAGGGACCGCTCAGTATTGGCATCACTTCTCTTCACCGATGAGTGTCGGATATGCCTTCAACTGGACAATCGTCTGAGAGGTGTTTGGAGGCAACCTGGTCAGGCTGAACGCCTTAGACACACTGTCCAGCGAGTGCAGCAAGGTGGAGGTTCCCTGCTGTTTTGGGGCGGCATTATGTGGGGCCGACGTACGCCACTGGTTGTCACGGAAGACGCCGTAACGGAGGTACGAAACGTGAATGCCGTCCTCCGACCGATAGTGCAACAATATTGGCGGCGTATTGGCGAGGCATTCGTCTTCATGGACGACAATTCGCGCCCCCGTCGTGCACATCTTGTGAATGCCTTCCTTCAGCACAACGACATCACTCGACTAGAGTGGCCAGCGTGTTCTCCAGACATGAACCCTATCGGACATACCTGGCATAGGTTGAAAAGGGCTGCTTATGGACGACGTGACCCACCAACCACTCTGAGGGTCTACGACGAATCTCCGTTTAGCAGTGCAACAATCTGGACCACCACCTCTGAAGGTCTCTCTGTATGGTGGCACAACATGCATATATGTGGTTTTCGTGAGCAATAAAAAGGGCGGAAATGTACAGTTTCCGGCACTCTCGGAACCGAGGTGGTGCTTTTAATATATAGAACGTAATAGTAAAAATGTTAACCAGATGCAATTACTTACCGAATGGAAGAAGGAGGTACTGATTCCTGTGTGTTTAAAAGCGTTCTTTCGGGCAGAGCATCTTCATTTTGCAAATAAAACACAGTTGTTGACAGAAAAAATAGTGGCAGCCAGAATAAATTCATAAATGTGCTGAAAAACAACAGGAGAACAATGCTATTAGCGCAGTTCATAAGGGAATCTGTAGACAGAATTGGAGATAGCAGAATGTAATGTTAAAAATGTAGCCAGATGTAATTACTTACCAGAGTAAAGAAGGACGTAATCATTTCTCTACATTTGAAAGCCAGCTTTGCAAATAAAACGCAGTCGATGGCAGAATAAGTGGCGGCACCCATAAGATGCTCATTAACCTGCTGATAAAGAGAAGGCGAACAAACCCATTGCTACATTTCATACAGGAATCTGAGGTTCCAGGATGTAATATTAAAATCGTTAATAAGATGCAATCGCTTACCAGATGAAAGACGGAAGTACTTATTTGGCCATATGTCAACACCAGTTTTCCAGTAGCTCATCTTTATTTGGAGTTAAAGCCCAGCAGGTGGCAGAGTAAATGGAGGCAGCCAGAACACACAGCTTAACCTGCTGAGAAAGAGCAGGAGAACAAACCTGTCACTGAACAGGTCTACTGGGAGTCTGTTATTTGCACTTCTGGATTTTGTACATACTACGTGTGTCTCAGACGCTAAGAGACACTTCTGAATCGCTTATTATTCGCTCGCAGGCTTCGCTCAGAGCAACTGTGTCGCTGGAAGGTGTGCTCGTTTTTGTCATCGCTGCTGGGATGAAGGAAACATTTTTTTATTTTGTGGCACCGCAGTCGCGCGTAGTTAGATTCATTGTTGAATCTGACAGCCATGTGAAGGGAATTGAGATTTTTCATTGAAGATTGTTTAATTTTCACTGTAAGGGTTTTTTTCATGTCTGTCAATTATTTTTCTAACAATTGTGAGAGTAAGCATTTGACATCAATGTTGTCCTTTTTCAATGTTAGTGCATGTTGTAACACAAATTTCATACAGTTAATAATACATCAGATAATGTAAAAACAGTTTGTTAAACGAATATTTCACCTAAGAGCATTGTCCACATCCTCGGTCCAAGTAATTTTTATTTAAAAGAGTCTCTCACTCAGTGGTGTGTACAACACAGTTTACTTCCTGGCTGGAGCATCGGCAGTAAGCTCTCAGCAACTGCAGTCAGAAATTTGCAACTGGCGTGCGCAGAGAAGCAAGCACTGCGTCTCCAAGCAGTTACATTACGAAGTGAGACATTTTGATTTCACGATCTGTTTGCTACGAAAATGATCAGCGCACAGGGACCATTTCATGTACAACATTATTTGCCAGATCATTAAAGCACAGGGACAACTTGGTTTAATTCAAGAGATTAACAGTACAGTTTCAGCAGAGCATTTCTATCGAGCAACAGGAAATTAACAGATTGGAGCTTTTTCCACGCACAAACAATACACAATGATATACACAATTTTTCACTGACACGTCTTTTGCTCTCGCCAATACAGGTGAAGAATCAAAGCCAAGGTAGACACTTGTGAAGCAGCAACAGACGAACCAAACAACACACTGAATGGGACAGATATTTCAGCACACCGTTCATAGAATTCCTAATGATTCAACTTTGCTCTCGCCACATTTAGTTTTGAAGAATAAAAATCCGCCAGACAAAATAAAAGAACTTGTTTCTCTCCGCAAGTCACAATGTTTACGTCATCGTGAATTGATTGACATTGCAATTACTAATACAAAGAAGGCAGCTGAGAAAAGGAAAATGCTAATAAAGAAGGTAAGTCACAATAGAAAGTTCAAACTTGGACAAAAAGTTTTAGTTCGAGCGCACCCATTGTCTTCTAAAGCAAAGAACAGGTGTCAAATATTTGTATTCCTGTATAATGGACTTCCGAACGTAGTACATCTTGAAACACTCAGAACGAAAGTTTCCAGAGGTTTCCATCACCTCACCAATATAAAACCTTTCATTGTATAATTATTTGACTTTCTACTCTTCCTTGAGATGACTACACCATACCAATATACAACACTTATGTTCTGACAACACGTATTTCATTTTCTTATGACGTCAAGCGTTTGCGAGTAGTAGTTAAGATTTTTCTATAGGTTTTCTTTCATTGACATGTATGTGTACATGAAAATTACAATTTTTTCTCATCCAGTACTATAAGTACAAGCCACTTTGTATGTTAATTTTCACTGTCATGATTTTTATGTAATAGATACAACAGAGCACATATCACGTCATGCTCTAACATAACTCACCCCGATCTTCACAGTACATCATTTTACAAGCAGAGATTACGTAAAAGAAGAGAGCAATAATTTTTTTCCTCAATGACAAAGGCATCACAGAAGATAAAAGCAACACGAGAAACAATAACTCGAATTTTGCGCGTCGTAAAGCATTTTCTCTTACAGCCTAACGTACAGAAGTATGCAACAACGGATTCCAGACAGTACTGATAAAACAGGTAGAGTATATATTTTTTCACAGGAATAACACGTACTGTCAGTAATCGGAGGAGATATTGAATTTAAGCGTCTTGCACTGAGATACTCAAACCCTGAGATATAACCAGGATTTCTTCATTCACTGTTGGAATTTTATTGTAGGTGTCGTATGGGAAGTGAAGACTTAAGGCTTCATTATAGATGAAGTATGTGTAGCAATGATTTATAGATTTTTATAATGACAATACGATCAGATAATAGGAAGTGAGAATAGCGAACTTTTTATGATTATTATGCAGACGTTTATTATTTATAATATGAAGTGGCATATCGATGTTAGGGATTGTCACGGACTACGTGATGATTTTGCCCTTGTTGCATTCCTTGTTGATTATGTTTTGGTGTGTATCTCTGACGAGTAGTACTTCTAATGGTTTGAGAAAAGGTGTTGCAAAACGATAATACAAGGGTATGAATTTACAGGAAGATGAACACATTGTTTCAAAAATACGCATTTTTTTGTGAACAGCAATGAGAAGGTTTGAAGACGCTTATTACGATGTACTTGCTTCGATGAATTTCTGACTTTGCTTGCGCTAGTGTATTTTTTTCTCATTTACAGGATAATACCATTTCCCATTCTTTTTCGCCTCTAGATAATAGACTTAATCGGAAAGAGATAAATTCTTAATTGTTTTCGTTCTGCACCTTGACTTTACTTGTTCATAGATATTACGTACTCTTCCTGATACCACTTAAATTTTGCATTTGGGGCAGTTTTAAATAATTGGCACGTGGATAGCTTAAGGTTTCGTGAACACATTTGTATTTGCTTTATGTTTTGTGTCACAGGCAAAAGACATATGAAATAATTTCTTTTTCTTTTCTCTGCAGAAGTAAAATATTGTTCACACTTCATTCCTTTCCCTCCCTTTAGCCTGTATCCTTATGGGCATCTACTCGAGTACATAAAAACATACACGCTGCAGAAATCAGTATTGTACGCTTGCATAACAACACGAGTGGCAGACGCACGCTCGTGTGAAAAGTTAGAAGACAGACGGCAATGTTTGCCTACTGATATTCTCACAACGCATTGTACATGTAGTGGTTACTATATTTTAATGTTTCTTTTCTCTCACAGCGTGAAACCGATTTTGATTATGATTATTCTGTCTGACATGTCACTGCCGACACAGCAGTGTAAATTGTGATTTGAATATTCGTAAGAAATGCTTGTTATTCTTTGTTTTTTAATCTGAGAATTCACCATATGTAGTTTTAGATAAATGTAAAAGATTCATTTTCTTTCACTGCGTTGTAGCTGGATACATGTACCTTGCGAAAACAGCACATTGATGAACTCGGGTGTAGTTATTCTCTGCACAGTGAGACAGTTGGACGTATTATGGACGTTTTCTTTACGACGGCGTGCCAAATCGATTATCGTGATTTTAGATGGCTTCACAGACATTGTGTTAAAGTGACGTGGAGGTACCTTTTGTGAGCGGTCTGGCTCTGAGTTGTCTCTGGGTTCATTGTGGACAGGTGCAGCGTCCACCAAGTCCGCTCCCAGCCGCCTCCCACACAGTCAGGGTACGACGCTCTCACCTGGTCAGATATCACAGCGTTGTGAGTGCTGGAAGACACTTCAGCATGAGCTACACAGCGCACTGTGTACACTCGTGCCAGCAGCTTCGTGTACGAATACCACGAAAAGACATTACTTCGATACACATTTGCTGCGACAAAAAGACGACGTAATCACAGCCAGTCTCACGACATTTTCTGCAGAATAACGGCAAAGAAAAATGCCGTCAGTGTCATTTTTCCCACAATTAATGACTTTACAACTAGTGCACACAAATGTAGTGGACAATTTTCTTTAACTTGTGCACACTGCTTCCAAACGGAATGTAGCGTATTCTAAATACACAACATTTGTAACTTTACTTGGAGTGCACCTGAGCAATAAATGGACGATGATTTTTGCAAATTAATTTATCAGCGACGGAGCACTGCCACTTACAAAACAAAAAAGTTTTTCATGACTTGTTTACACTGCATATATGCCAGTCACATGTATATATTGCATATTCTGTTATCTTTTTATGTTTCTTTATAATATACTACACTACTTCCTAGTTTTCTACTATTTTTGTGTAATATTACGCAGACGAATTTTTCAGTACCATCTTTGACATGTGTAGACATCCTCGTGCAAAATTCTGGCTGGAGAGGCTGTGGGATAGCGAAATAGATTGTGAAATAGGTCTACTGTAAGTTTCTTCTTCTCCTTCTTCTTCTTCTTTCAAATAACCTATTTGGAGGGTACGATGAATCAACTTTGGCTACTCTTCATTGTATTAGATTTCCTTAGTTTCCAGATTTCCTTCCTCCTTTTAGTGTGTTGTTCCCTTTCTTGTTGGGTCCACTCTCGTCTAGTTGTTTTCTTTCCCTCCTGAAATTCTGCCTTTTGTACTGACTTTCTGAAATGTATTCTGTTTCCTGTTGTGTGTATAGTAATTCCAGCGTTTTCCATGTCCTTTTCACTCTCTATGAAACATGCGGGTTTGGATTGATGGCTACAAAGTAATGTGAATCTACGTTTGGTTAGTCTGTTGTTATCCATTCCGAAAATAACTCCAGAAAACTGTAGTCTTCTCTTCCACATTACATCAGTTAGTTTTTCAGTTTTCAAGTACAGCACTCTGTTTGGTCTTAACCTGTACTCAGCATTATCGTCTCTTTTAGCTCCCAGTATTTTCCTTAAAACTCTTCTTCCGACCTTCTGTGAGTTTGTCATTTGCATTTCAGTACTTTATACGTACTATGTGTGTGTGAGACGCCAAACGACAATCTTGAGTCTGTTATTCTTCACGGGCAGTCTTTGGTCAGAGTCTGCCTGGCAGTGAGGAGCGCGGGAGTTGTGACGTCAGAGGGGTAGCGAGGCAGGCGCCGAGCAGCGGACTCGTGACAGAGCAGCCGTGGAGGTGGCCGTGGGTGCGTCTGAGTTAAAGTGAACTGTGTCTGGATATTGTGAGACAGGGGGGGAAGATTTGACTAGTGATTTGGAATGAAATGAGAGCAGGAAAGAGTATGAGGGGGAATGAAGGCAACATTCCTTATTTAGTGACACCGCAGTCGCACGTTGAATGAGACATCCACATCAGGGAACTTCAGGTTTTTCATTAAAGATTCTGTAATTTTCACTGTGATCTGTTTTTCATGTTTATTGATTATCTGTCTAACGTTTGTGAGAGTGAGAGTTTGGTATCGGTGTCGTCCTTTGTCAGCGTTAATAAATGTTGTAATATGAACTGCATACGAGTAATAATATATCAGATAATTTAAAAAAAAATGCTGGTTAAAGAGACATTTCATCTACGAGCATTGTCCACAACCTCGATCCAAGTCATTTTCATTTAAGGACTGCCTCACTCAGTGATGTGTGTGAAATAGTTTACTTGCTGTCTGGAGCATTGCACTGGACTCTCAGCAACTGTAGTCAGAAATTCGCAACTGGCTTGCAGAGAGCACCAAGCACTGCGTTTCCAAGCAGTTAAATTACCAGGTGAGATATTTTCATTTCACGATCTGTTTGTTTGCTACGAAAATTATCAGAGCACAGAGACCATTTCATGAACAGCATTATTTGGCAGATCATTAACGCGTAGGAACAACTTAATTTAATCAAAGAGATTAATAGTAAAGTTCACATTTTTAGAACGATTATGCAACATGTCGCATTCTGGCAGACAATTATATTACGTTTCTGTCGCTGTTGGAAATGCAGCGAAGGCTAAACAGGAAACTAGTACGAAATCTCAAATAAAATGAAAGCAATTATTTTAAAGGAAACTTTCAAAATTACATTTCACATAGGAATCTGTAGATATTATTTGACGTAGCAGAATGTAATATTAAAAATTTTAACCAGATCTAATTACTTAACATCCGATAGAAGGAAGTACTCATTTTTCTACATTTGAAAGCCAGATTTCGTGTAACGCATCTCATCTTCGCAAGAAAAAGGCTGTCGATTGCTGAGTAAATATTGGCAGTCAAAAGGAGGTCGTTAACCTGCTGATAAAGAAGAGGAGAACAACCCTATTACTACGTTTCGTACAATGCAAACCAGACGTTATTACTTACCAAACGAATCAAGGAAGTACTCATTTCCCTACCTCTTGAAGCTATTTTTTGAGTAGGGCATGTTCACTTTCCAAATAAAACGCACTCGATATAATAGTTCTTTTGGAGAAACGCTATTCAGAAAATTTAGGAAACAGGCATTCGACGCTGACAGCCGAACGATTCCAGTGCCACCAACAAGCATTGTTAGTAAGGTCCACGAAGAGAAGATACGAGAAATTAGGGCTCATACAGAGGCATATGGAGAGTCGTTCTTGCCTCGCTCTGTCTGCGAGTGGAACAGGAGAGTAACTGACAAGTAGTTGTACAGGGTGCCCTCGGCCACGCACCATACGGTGGCTTCAGGGGTACCTATGCAGATTTACTACATTTCTTATAGGAATCTGTAGATATCTTTTTCATCAAATGAAAGAAAGAAGTACTCATTTCTCTACCGCTCGAAGCCAGTTTTCGAGTATCGCATGTTCTGTCTGCAGACAAAAAGCAGCCGATGGGAGAGTAAATGGCGGCAGCCAGAAGACGCTTGGTAACCTGCTGTGGTAAATCAGTGGAGAACAACTCTGTTACTACTTCTCATATATGAATCAGTAGAGAGCATTTGAGGTAGCAGAATATAATACACCCAACAGCGAAAGAAACTGGTACACCTGCCCAATGGCGTGTAGGGCCCCCGCGAGGACGCAGAAGTGCCGCAACATGACGTGGCATGGGCTCCAGTAATGACTGGAGTAGTACTGGAGGGACCTGACACCATGGATCCTGCACTGCTGTCCATAAACCCGTTAGAGTACGAGGGGGTGGAGATCTCTTCTGAACAGCACGTTGCAAGGCACCCCAGATATGCTCACTAAGGGGCGTTTGGTGCCCAGCGGAAGTGTTTAGACTCAGAAGTGTGTTCCTGCAACCGCTCTGTAGCGATATTGGACGTGAGGGGTGTCGCACTGTCCTGCTGGAATTGCCCAAGTCCGTCGAAATGCACAATGGATATGAATGGATGCAGGCGATAAAGCAGGATGCTTATGTATCTGTCACCTGTCAGAGTCGTATGTACAGGTATCAGGGGTTTCCGTGTTACTCCAGCTGCACACGGCGCACACCTTTGCAGAGCCTCCACCAGCTTGAATAGTCCACTGCTGACACGCAGCGTCCATAGCTGTACACGTCAATTCACTCGGTCAGTTTAAAAGAGACTCATCCAACCAGGCAACATGTTTCGAGTCATCAACAGTCCAGTGTCGGTGTTGACGGGCCAGGCGTAAAGGTTTGTGGGCCTTCGGCTCCAAATGCCCATATTATGATGACGAACTGAGGTGGTGGTTAAGATAGAACCCGGGGAAATACGTATGTTGCGGCAAATCTCATCCTACGTGTTTGCTGCCAACATGAGAACTGCAATGAAATGATTTCATAAGACTGGTGTTTGGCCAACGAACCTCGACGCCTTTTCAGGCGGTGACTTGCCACCAGCCGCTACGACTGGTATTCCGCCGCCACCCAGAAGCCTTCAGCCGACCGTTCAGCAAAACGCACGCACTGACGCTCCCGCTGACTCCCCAGACGCACCTCGTGGACTCGCGCAATCTGACTGCAGCGCCAGATTACAAACTACTGAGCTGGAGCAAAGACGTCAGTGTTCTTTGACGCCTGACGCTCCAAATTTGTCCATAAGTAACTCCACTGGGTCAACCGTCCCTGGTTTTACCCCGGAAAATGTCACGCCAGTATTCAGAGCAGCTGAGAGTGACGAGAAAGACAGGTCGAACCGCTATTCTCACATCATCTGCCTACGTGAATGAGGTACAACAAGCGACCAAGAAACCACTTAAACTAAAGAATCTGAACAGAATAGAGCAGAGATCAGGCTGCTGGCTGGAGAAGAGAAGAAGAAAGGAAAAGAAACATGTCTTCCCTTACAGAAGAGGAACACAAAAGAAAAACAAATTGACTCTACAGAAAATGAAACATCCGAAGACGACGAAGATGCGGCACGAACATATCGCAAGGAATTGTACTGGACTCCAACTGAGGGACGGATTGCCCGACAGAAGAGCAAACAGTGGGCTGGTGACTCGTGTGCTGGCACAGGCAGCGAGGACGGTGGATCCCAGCTCACCTCTAAGACGTGTCATCGAAGAAACTTAAAAAAAAAAAAAGAAAGAAAAGGTCGAGGTCCATTCCACCCTGTGTGGGGAGCGGGACGGCCTTGAAAACACTTTCCTAGTTGGTTGGTACAACAAAGTAATGTGTATTATTCTACTTTACTTTCGTTTGCGGAGTGTACTACAAAAACGTACCGTCCCTAAGCTTCCGCACCTTGCTCCAGACGTGAGGGTCCCCCCCTACCGCTGGAGCAGCGCCCCGGCTGCGCCCCCCGCGGACTCTGCCACGCCGTGCTCGCCCTACGAAGGCTTTCCTCACGAAGCAGCGCACTACACCGGCGGCGCACAGCTGCGCACGAGGCGAACTTCGGTCCAAAGCTTCCAGTTCGACGGCCGCCGCAGCCGGCTGCTCCGTTCTCCATTTCTTGTCTTAATGTCCTCGTGTTGTGCACTCTACCTACACGCGTCACTCACCCTTACAAACCCTCGTATGCCTCGAATGTAGAAGAAGGAGCACAGAATGTCGATCGCTGTAATCCAGTAAACTCAACAATATTACTTTTCCGTGTCTGTAAACACAAATCTACGACCTACCCATTTTCATAGAGGACATCTTGAAGATGGAAAACTCCTGAGAGAGAAAGAGTCTGTTGTCCTTGTGTTTTGCGGTAGTGCTCGTCTCTCCTACATCTCTTTCACCAACACGGAGTATTTCGCCACTGCCCATTTCGTATAGGGTTCCATTCGTAGTGCCGCTCTGTTAAGCTTCGTACAGAACACACTGCTCTGAAACCTAAGGTACTTTGCCTCACTTTTATCTACTCCGAATATAGCATAGAGACAGACAAGGCGTGGCACAAACACTGTAACGTAATATCAAGTACCCAACTAACACAGGGGTATCCAAACGTTTCCTCTGACGGAACTCTTCGAGAATGCTGGTACTTTTACGGAACGCCTTTTTTGTTTTGAATGTTAATGAAACTTTAAAAAATGAGAAGGATTAGTTTCATTCAGTGATTACTTCAATTTAACTCATGACTAATAACACAGTAATCATAATAAAATAGAGTGAAAATTAATATCGTCAAGGTGTTGACGAAAAAAACGCCATGTTATAAACATTTTTTCGTGGAGCACATTTTCTGTCCTCGCGGAGCACCAATGTTCCACAGCCCACAGATTGGGCAACCCTGCTCTACGAAAATGCTCTGTGTTGAGTGCAGGGCGAAAGAGCACCGGTTAGTTTGAGACACACTGCGAATCTGGTTGTCATCCTCAGCAAACTAACAAAACACAGTTGCACAGGTGCGTCTAATTTTGCCTTCCAGAGTGAGATTTTCACTCTGCAGTGGAGTCAGCGCTGATATAAATCTTCCTGGCAGACTAAAACTGTATGCCAGACCGAGATCAAATCTCGGCACACAGTTTTAATCTGCCAGGAAGTTTAATTTTGGCTTACTAAAAAAGACGCACCGGCCCAAATACAGGGGCCAAAAATTCATTAACTGGATAAAATTGGAGTAACATTTTTGCCAATACGTATACTGGGTAACGTGGGACTAGTACCATCGCCGTAGTTGTTCTCAAATCGACAGTTCGATTAACTTTTTTGTTATGACTGACAGTAATCATTGAATTACGTTCGCTACGAGACTGTTTTTCCCGTCCCGGGCTACTTATCGTTACAGCGCAGGACCACTGTAACAGTGTGTGTGGGTGGGGGGAGGGAGGGAGGGAGGTGTTGGTGCTCGGTTCCTGTCTGAGCTGGCTGCGTAGGGTTAACTGCCTTTGGTTTACTTCGAACCGGCGGCCATTTGTGTAGCCATTCGACATCTGTCTTAGTGCAGCTACGTTACAGAGTAATGTATTAAGCGAGATTCGAACGACGACCCCGAGCTGGCGCCCAGGCAAGTTGTGGAATGCGATTAATTCGTTTTGCAAAAGATTTTAATTGGGATGAAACTAGTGCACAGCTAATGGCACCATTTGTAGTTGCAGCGATAGCATTTTGCGTGCAACAGCATTCAGAAAAAACGTTTTTCCGCGAATTTTTTGAAACGTGCAGCTTCTGTACTTTTAACTTGCATAAATGGGTTCAAATTTTGCACGAAGGTAGGTAAATGGCTAAAGTCAAAACGAGCCAAGATACTAGGTACACCTGGTTTCAGTTTTCATCTCCACATGCGCCAGTTGCTACGACGTGCTATTTTAGGTGTCCACACGTGCACCTTTACATGTGTAAGTTGACGTGCGCGGCCGATACCTGCCCGTGTAAACCCCGCTTAATGTACCACTCTGTACCTCCCGAGGTCTTTAGCAAACTAAAGAGAGACAAATACGGCGCAGTTTTTTAGTTGATGCCGATTTTTACTGCACTACACGCGCTGCCTCTTGTGAAAACTGTGTTGTAAGTCATCACACACACACTACTGCCGGCTCTCATCCCCTATCGTCTTCAGGAGTGCTGGTTACTGTCCGCTTGGGGCGCTGCCGTCGCTGTGCATAAGGAAAACGGGCACCAGTGTGGTGAGAGTAACCTGTTAACTCCAGACTGTGGTTAGACAACACGCAGCCGCTGCGACGCGATATACACAAATACACGTCAGGTGTGTCGTAGGATCCTCAGTGCCTTCTGATCTTCCAGCCAACGGCCTCGCCGAAGTGGTAACACCGGTTCCCATCTGATCACCTGAGTTAAGCGCTGTCGGGCTTGGCTGGCACCTGGCTGGGTCACTGTCCGGGTCTGCAGAGCGCTGTTGGCAGGCGGGGCGCACTCAGCCCTCGTGAGGCAAACTGAGGAGCTACTCGAGTGAGAAGCAGCGACATAGGTCACCAGAACTGGCAACAGCCTGGAGAGCGGTGTGCTCTCCACATGCCCATCCCTACCTGCATCCAGTAATGCCTGTGAGCCTCGGATGACACGGCGGCTGGTCGGAACCGTTGTGCCTTCAAAGCGTGTTCAGGCGGAGTCCTTTTTGTTCCCGTGGTCCGCAGATAAAACATCTTGACCACAAAAAATTTATCGCCAAACCATTTCTTGGAATAGCTGAATTCGAGAGAAATCACTCATCATTATTACACGCATAATAATAAAAAGATGTATTGTATGAACATAATGTGTTCGCTTTTCTGCATCTACGAAAAATGGTCAGATGCAGGGGTGTCACGTAAGTTGGTGTGCCAAAGAGTCGAAAAGGTCGAGAAACGCGGCTCTAAAATCTTATTTACTCCTTTTCGGCTTTAGTCATGGTTGTTCTGTAATAGACACCTGCATAAAAAGAGAATTCGAAGTTACTAGTTTTCTTTTAAAGAAATCGGTAACACGAGATTTGAATTTCAGTTCTCAGTGTGGACAAGGAAGTTTTCTCGACGCAAAGGTAAGAATAATTCACCAGTCAGCAGGAGAGCGGAGACAGCTGTGATGGTAACCAGTCGCAGTTGCGAATTTTTGCGGTGTGAGTTACTCGCCTCCAGATCAGGTGGGAAATGAGCTGAAATGTTCGTATGTAGTTCGTGACATTTGTCTTACGCCATTTAACATGTATGAATCACATATGTGCTCGAAAAGCAGATAGTTTTTAGCGTTTTGTCTCTCTCTCTCTCTCTCTCTCTCTCTCTCTCTCTCTCTCTCTCTCTCTCTCTCTGTTTCTCCCTGTTCCACAATAGTCAGTATACATTACAACCTTCATAGGCAGAACCGATACAGTAACTATTGATTGTCTTTCACAACAAATAGAAAACTTTGATGTGTTGTCGTCAATGCCATAACAGCATGCCTTTCTGGTCATATCGAATGCGTTTTGTGGCTTGGGTTTTTCCGATATGCGAATCAGGAAATACGTGTTACGAATTTGATGGCACCTACTTTGACGCTGACGACATTTTTATCTTCATCATACCTTGCGCGGCACACGAATGATCTGAATTCGAAAACGCTGTACTGAACGAATCGATAGCTGTGGTGCTGTGGTGTCGGGTTGGTGACAACCAGTTGGTGCAGCAGTGCCGCCAACTATATTGTGAAGCCTGAAATGACTGCCGGGCTACTGTTAGCGCTACAATATACCTGACAGACACAAATGCAGAAGGTGTCTCAGCAGGGACCTTCGATATTCGCGGATATTCCAGCGGCAATCACTCGAAACAAAAAAGCCTTAGCAAACGTGTGCTCTAAAGCACTTACCTTAAGAGCTGTGACCTCTTCTTCATCTTCGATACCGTGAAGCAAATCGCTTCTACGGCCAGCTCTTTACTTTCCGTATTTTGAGAGGAGCTGTAAATAGCGATCTAAAAATTTCAGTATGAGGGTGTTGCTGCAAAGAATATGAAAGCCAGCATGACTCCGATGCTTGTATGTAATCACCGACGTGTAAGGAAGGGCGTAGTGTGTTGATACAAACTAATGTATTATAGTGATAAGTGGATGTTTCGTTATGCTTCCTTTCGAACTGTTACCCAATAATTGTAATGTGTTACGTCTCAATCGAGCGGGTAGGTTAGACAATTTAAAAAGGTAAATGGATAAGTTAAAGTTAAATATAGTGGGAATTAGTGAAATTCGGTGGCAGGAGGAACAAGACTTCAGGTCAGGTGAATACAGGGTTATAAATACAAAATCAAATAGGGAGCAGGTTTGATAATGAATAAAAAAATAGGAGTGCGGGTAAGCTACTACAAACAATACAGTGAGCACATTATTGTAACAAAGATAGACACTAAGCCCACGCCTACCACAGTAGTACAAGTTTATATGCCGACTAGCTCCGAAGATGACGAAGAGATTGATGAAATGTATGATGAGATAGAAGAAATTATTCAGATAGTGAAGGGAGACGAAAATTTAATAGTCATAGGTTACTGGAATTCGATAGTAGGAAAAGGAAGAGAAGGGTAAGTAGTAGGTGAATATGGAATGGGGGTAAGGAATGAAAGAGGACCCCACCTGGTAGAATTTCGCACAGATCATAACTTAATCATAGCTAACACTTGGTTCAAGAATCGTGAAAGAAAGTTGTATACATGGAAGAGGCCTGGAGACACTGGACTGCTTCAGGTAGATTATATGATGGCAAGACAGAGATTTAGGAACCAGGTTTTAAATTGTAAGACATTTCCAGGGGCAGATGTGAACTCTGACCACAATCTATTGGTTATGAACTGTAGATTAAAACTAAACAAACTGCAAAAGGGTGGGCATTTAAGGAGATGGGACCTGGATAATCTGAAAGAATCAGAGGTTGTAGAGGGTTTCAGAGAGAGCGTTAGGTAACAATTGACAACAACGGGAGAAAGAAATACAGTAGAAGAAGAATGGGTAGCTTTGAGAGTTGAAATAGTAAAGGCAGCAGAGGATCAAGTAGATAAAAAGACGAGGGCTAGTAGAAATCCTTGGGTAACAGAAAAAATAGTGAATTTAATTGATGAAAGGAGAAAATATAAAAATACAGTTATGAAACAGGCAAAAAGAAATACAGACGTCTCAAAAATGAGATCGACAGGAAGTGCAAAATGGCTAAGCAGGTATGGCTAGAGGACAAATGTAAGGATGTAGAGGCTTATCTCACTGAGGGGAAGATAGATACTACCTACAGTAAAATTAAAGAGAACTTTGGAGAAAAGAGAACCACTTGTATGAATATCAAGAGCTCAGATCGAAAAAAAGTTCTAAGCAAAGAAGGGGATGCAGAAAGGTGGAAGGAGTATATAGAGGGTCAATACAAGGGTGATGTACTTGAGGACAATATTACGGAAATGGAAAAGGTCGTAGTTGAAGATGGAAAGGGAGACATGATACTGCGTGAAGAGTTTGACAGAGAACTAAAAGACCTAAGTCGAAACAAGGCCTGGGAGTAGACAACATTCCATTTGAACTATTGATGGCCTTGGGAGAGCAAGCTCTGACAAAACTCTACCATCTGGTGATCAAGATGCATGAGACAGGCCTTCAAGACTTCACACTTCAAGAAAAATATAATAATTCCAATCCCAAAGAAAGAATGTGTTGTCAGATGTGAAAATTACCGATCGATCAGCTTAATAAGTCATGGCTGCAAAATACTAACACGAATTCTTTACAGACGAATGGAAAAACTGGTAGAAGCTGACCTCGGGGAAGATCAGTTTGGATTCCATAGAAATGTTGGAACACGTGAGGCAATTCTGACCCTACGACTTACCTGAGAAGATAGATTAAGAAAAGGCAAACCTACGTTTCTAGCATTTGTAGACATAGTGAAAGCTTTTGACTATGTTGATTGGAATACTCTCTTTCAAATTCTGAAGGTGGCAGGGGTCAAATACAGGAAGTGAAATGCTATTTACAGTTTGTACAGAAACCAGGTGGCAGTTATAAGAGTTATGGGGCATGAAACGGAAGCAGTGGGTGTAAAGGGAATGAGACAGGATTGTAGCTTATCCCTGATGTTATTCAATCTGTATATTGAGCAAGCAGTAAAGGAAACAAAGGAAAAATTTGGTGTTCAAATGGTTCAAATGGCTCTGAGTACTATGGGACTCAACTGCTGAGGTTATTAGTCCCCTAGAACGTAGAACTAGTTAAACCTAACTAACCTAAGGACATCACAAACATCCATGCCCGAGGCAGGATTCGAACCTGCGACCGTAGCGGTCTTGGGGTTCCAGACTGCAGCGCCTTTAACCGCACGGCCACTTCGGCCGGCAAAAATTTGGTGTAGGAATTAAAATCCATGGGGAAGAAATAAAAACTTTGAGGTTTTCCGATGACATCGTAATTCTGTCAGAGACAGCAAAGGACCCGGAAGAGCATTTGAGCGGTATGGACAGTATCTTGAAAGGAGGATATAAGATGAGCATCAACAAAAGCAAAACGAGGATAATGGAATGTAGTCGAATTAAATCATGTGATGCTGAGGGAATTAGATTAGGAAATGAGACACTTGAAGTAGTAAATGACTTTTGCTATCTGGGGAGCAAAATAACTGATGATGATCGAAGTATAAAAAGTAGACTGGCAATGGCAAGGAAAGCGTTCCTGAAGAAGAGAAATTTGTTATCATTGAGTATAGATTTAAGCGTCAGGAAGTCGTTTCTGCAGGTATTTGTATGGATGTAGCCATGTATGGAAGTGAAACATGGACAATAAATAGTTAAGACAAGAAGAGAATAGATGCTTTCGGAATTTGGTGCTACAGAAGAATGCTGAAGATCAGATGGGTAGATCACATAAGCAATGAGGAGGTACTGAACAGAATTGTGGAGAAGAGAAATTTGTGGCACAACTTGACTAGAGTAAGGAATGGGTTGGCAGGACATGCTCTGAGGCATCAAGGGATCACCAATTTAGTATTGGAGGGCAGCGCTGTGGGTAAAAGTCGCAGAGGGAGACGAAGAGATGAATACACTAAGGAGATTCAGAAGGATGTAGGTTGCAATACGTACTTGGAGATGAAGAAGTTTGCACAGGATAGCTGCATGGAGAGCTGCATCAAACCAGTCTCTGGACTGAAGACCACAACAACAACGCATAATACAATTCCTCAAGTAGAAGTGGATGAATTCAACAGCTGAACACAGACCGTACGTTTTCGGCCACGGGTTTTTGTTCAAAATATTATGTACCCACTCCCCTCTACAAGTATTAGAAGTTTGTAACCGGAAATTCCGAACAACCTGTAGCTCAATGCCATTAATCCGCGATCGCATTTATTCCGGTAGTTCCAGATTTTTAGTATGTTATATTAACTTACCCCTGCTGTAAAATCTAAGGTCTCGACATTAGAGCGGACGTGTGCATGTGGTCACATTCGAAAAACCAGCCGAAATCGCGACAAAATGTTTTTCCCTATATGTCTACTTTCCAGTGGAAATTTCGGTAGAAGCAGTGTCAATAGATTTTGTAGAGCATTTTTCTCCAAACTTGCATCTACGATTTTTTTCTCTCTGTTATGGGTTCCTGGATATTATGCCTTAAAAATGTGTACGAGTTAGGAGAAACACGCATTTTTCACGAATAGGTTTGAATTGTCACGAGTAGTTCTTTCCAGGGAAATTTTGAGAAAAATTAACTGACAACAATGTAGTACAGCATAAAATACCCATAATACATATAAGCTGCGATGTGTTAATCCTGACGCCTTGTTAGAAATACCAAGATAACGGAAAAGGAAGAAGAGCAGATAGTTTAAGTCTGAGCACCATTTTAGTTGACATGTTACAATTTTCAGTCGGTAACATCCCAAAACAACGTTAATACATTTAAAATCTTGTTTTTCTGCGAATATTAACCGACATGCGAGATTTTGCTCATCACTCCACGTAATTTCCGGTAGCAGGTGTTCCAGACCTAGTGGCGTTCGAATTACTGATTAAAATTGCTATATAAACCGCTGGTGTGTTTTGTGACCAATTACTGGCAACAATTGCTCATGACATTGCCAGCGAGATATTGCTCATGCGTAGGCTGCTAGATGAACTCGTCGTCGGCGAACTTATCAGATAACAGTACACAGAAGTGTGTAAGAGGTCACGGGTTAATGATGCTCACTGCTGTAAATTACATATCACCGAAATGAAACACAGCATTAATCAATGACGATCACAGCTCTTGAATGATACTTCCGCCTTCTGACTGTACAGACTTCCTTGTCCTATATTAATATCATGGTTTTGTTCTTAAGTCATTATCACGTTCATTCGGTATAATTAGACATTGTTAAGTGAAGTCATCGTTGAGATCTATTGAAATGGATGTGCAGCATGCAGAAAATCCAAAATCGTCTAAATATATGACAAACAGGTAGCAAATATGTTTTCCAGTCATTAAATAATCGAGCCACAGAATGAACATTAGTACAGTAGTTACATGTTTGGGGAATTTGGTCTGAAAATATACTATGGAAGATACTGATTGACTGATGGCCACAGATGAATAGCATGCATTGTATGTCCCTGTACGATGACATGTTCACAGGAAGATCATAGGTACATAAAATCATACATCTTTGGAATAACTATGTTTTCTGTGAATACACTTACAAATACATCTTTGGAAGATGAGTGTTTTCTGTGTCTACAAGGTGTAAACAGCACTTCATAGCATGAAAATGTGACACATGGCAAAAGGAATACCCACATCATACACAGGTTTAAATGAGAAACATGTCCATGTGTCATACATACCATACTACGGAAAATTGCGAGAATTTGCCTTTGCCAAAGTCGACAGCGAAATGAATCAAAGTATCAGCAGCTCGAATTCGTGCAGTCTCTACTATTTCAGTTCCAGGGAGATGAGAAGCCAACATAACGTGACAGCATTGCACAGGTGTTAAGGATACGAATTTCATTGGCGCAAGGACGATAAAGACGCCTCATTTAATGACACACAAACGGTAAAAAAGCAATGAATAAATTCTAGTGTCCCGTTTCACCCTCGGCTTTGACCACAGGGTGAGCATTCGGATGCACGGATTTAATTTTCTGTTGTCGACACACATTGCCACAGTGGGCACGTGACCTCGGGGCGGCGTATGTCTGTCCGTAAAGTTGGAATGCCGCCATATCCTTAGTACCGACAGAGTCCCTTCGTAGGTGCTGCGCATTTGGGACAGGCGTTTTGTAGACGCCATAACAAATTGCATTCGATACCTGGAATAAATTCTTCTCTCAGCTTAGATGAGTAAAATGAGCGGACGTCGTCTCACTGCACCGTCACGTCAGCGCGTGTTCACACTGCCTGTCACGTCATGTCACGTCAGTTCGCTTAGTCTGTGTGAGAATATAGTATTGCAACTGAGGAAACAAGGTTGTTAATGGCCAAAGAAAACCTCATAAGGTATGTTCTTGATCAGTTTCGTTTGTGCTAAGACGTGAAACAACATTTCAAAACGTCGACATTTCTGTGCTGTGGGAAAGTGGGCATCTGTTCTGTTACTGTCAAACCTAAATAATTTTGTCGCTTTCGGATATCTCACACTGCTTGTGTAAAAACATCCATTGCAAAAAACCTCCAAGTCGGCATGAAACATTTACAATTTGCCACGAAAATAAAGCACAATAATAAAAGAAATATTAAGAAGATACAAAGCACAATATCCACTACTATAACACACGTGAGTGCGGCAAAATAGGTTAACTTACGATGTTAGCAGACAATGATACTGTCGACATTAAAATCGTTGACCTGCCGTGACGTGACGAGACGTTACGGTCTGTTGACGACTTGACTGAATGCCACCATTTGAAATGCATTGTGGAACATTTTGACGGGACTCAATGGCCAAGATGAACTGTTCTTAAACAGTCATGCCGAGATCACGTGATAATGTCTGCTTAATGTTGACAACGTGAGCATCACGCAGTGCACACTCCAGAGATTTTTCTACTCTATGGCTTTGTTCGACGCCATATCTAAGTCACAGACGCTACATCTGAAGGCAATGAGGTTTATTCCTAAAGCAAAGAATGTATCGCAGAAAAGAAAGATAGTAGACATACATACAATAAAATTTCATAGCAGCTCACGCGAATTAAATAGCCACAAGTTATATCGCAAAGAAATTGAGGTAAGAAAAAAGAAGGCAACAACATTAAAAACAAACAGGCATAAAATAATTCCAGAATGAGATTTTCACTCTGCAACGGAGTGTGCGCTGATATGAAACTTCCTGGCAGATTAAAACTGTGTGCCGGACCGAGACTCGAACTTTTTTTTTTTTTTTTTTGGAACGTATATAGACTTTTATTTACAAAATAACAATTTTCGTTTTACAATTACAGTTTGCGTTTTACTTGTAAAGACGAGACAATCCATTCTTTGTTTTCATTTTTCTGTTACTGTACTGACCAGGTAATTATTTCATTTGGTGCCTTTTTTTATATATATTTTTCGAGAGTCTGTCAGTCACATTTCGTTACTTGTTTCTTGCACTGTTTATTGTTGTAGTTTAGCTTTTTCTGAGTCTTTGTACACTACATCTGTACGTGTGGCAGAATGGATTGGGAATAAGCATTGATTGTACGATCTAGTCATTTACAGAGAAAAAATAGCAAAAAAAAGTTATTTTGTGCAAATTTTACTCATTACTAGTTATGGTATTATTATTATTGTTATTATTTTTGTAGATATTTTGAGTTGTGGATGTGCTCTATTCATTTTACGATAATGTTGAGTAATTACTATCTTCTTAGTAAATCTTGTGTTAGAAAACAAGGGGGAGGTATTTCAGGTTGGGTCTTGAAAACGAGACCTTAGTGGGACATGCACTAGGCATGAAATCAGTTTGACAGAAATATTAACGAGTGTATCAATTGTCCGCTGTTGTTTGATGAGTGAACTCGGGACCTTTGCCTTTCGCGGGCAAGTGCTCCACCGACTGAGCTACCCAAGCACGGCTCACGCCCCCTCCTCACAGCTGTACTTCTGCCAGTACCTCGTCTCCTACCTTCCAAACTTCCCGTGTTTGCAGGAGAGCTTCTGTTAAGTTTGGAAGGTAGGACACGAGGTACTGGCAGAAGTAAAGCTGTGAGGAGGGGGCGTGAGTCGTGCTTGGGTAGCTCAGTTGGTAGAGCAGTTGCCCGCGAAAGGCAAAGGTCCCGAGTTCGAGTCTCGGTCCGGCACACAGTTTTAATGTCCAAGGAAGTTTCATGCATTAAATTAATTATTATCACAGTTTATGGAAGCAAGTGAAAGAACCATAGACGGCCTTTTAAGTCTGTAATATCACTCGTAGTAAACCCTTAATCTATATTTACACCTACAGGGATACTTTGCGAATTACATTTACGTGCCTGGCAAAGGGTTTATCGAACCACCTTCAGGATAATCCTCTATTATTCCAGTCTCAAACAGCGTGCGGAAAAAACGAACACCTATATCCTTCTGAGCGAGCTCTGATTTCCTCATTTTATGATGATGACAGTTTCTTCCCGTGTAGGTCGGCCTCAAAAAATATTTTCGCATTCTGAGGCGAAAGTTAGTGATCGAAATTTCGTGATAAGTTTCTGCCGCAACGAAAAACGCCTATGTTTTAATTATGTCAGCCCCAAATCCTGTATCGTGTCAGTGACACTGTCTCCCCTGTTTCTCGATAATGCAAAATGTGCTGCCCTTCTTTGAACACTCTCGATGTAGTCCGTTTATTCTGTCTGGTAGGGATCCCACACCGTAGAGCAGCGCTCCAGAAGAGGACGGACAAGCGTGGAGTAGGCAGTCTCTCTAGTAGATCTGTGGCATCTTCAGCCAATAAAACGTAGTCTTTGGTTCGCCTACCCACAACATTTCCTATGTATGGTTTCCAATTAATGTTGTTCTTAATTGTGATTCTTAGGTGTTTAGTTGAATTTACAGCCTTTAAATTTGACTGATTTATCGTCTAACCGAAGTTTCACCGATTCCGTTTAGGACTCATGTGGAGAACCTCACACTTTTCATTATTTGGGGTCAACTGCCAATTTTCGCAGCGTACAGATATCTTTTCTAATCGTTTTGCAAATTGGTTTTGATATTCTAATGACTTTACTAGATGGTAAATGACAGCATCATTTACAAACAAGCCAGCCAGAGTGGCAGAGAGGTTCTAGGCGCTTCAGTCTGGAAGCGCACGAGCGCTACGGTCGCAGGTTCGAATCCTGCCTCGGGCATGGATGTGTGTGATGTCCCTAGGTTAGTTAGGTTTAAGCAGTTCTAAGTTCTAGGGGACTGATGACGTCTGAAGTTAAGTCCCATAGTGCTCAGAGCCGATCTACAAACAACCTCAGACGATTCATCAATTGTCTCCGAAATCGTTTATATAGATAAGGAACAGCATTACCTTGGTATCATTAAGTGCATAAGAATCACGTTGGGGAATTTATAACGGAATGCACAGTTCAGTAAATACACTCCTGGAAATTGAAATAAGAACACCGTGAATTCATTGTCCCAGGAAGGGGAAACTTTATTGACACATTCCTGGGGTCAGATACATCACATGATCACACTGACAGAACCACAGGCACATAGACACAGGCAACAGAGCATGTACAATGTCGGCACTAGTACAGTGTATATCCACCTTTCGCAGCAATGCAGGCTGCTATTCTCCCATGGAGACGATCGTAGAGATGCTGGATGTAGTCCTGTGGAACGGCTTGCCATGTCATTTCCACCTGGCGCCTCAGTTGGACCAGCGTTCGTGCTGGACGTGCAGACCGCGTGAGACGACGCTTCATCCAGTCCCAAACATGCTCAATGGGGGACAGATCCGGAGATTTTGCTGGCCAGGGTAGTTGACTTACACCTTCTAGAGCACGTTGGGTGGCACGGGATACATGCGGACGTGCATTGTCCTGTTGGAACAGCAAGTTCCCTTGCCAGTCTAGGAATGGTAGAACGATGGGTTCGATGACGGTTTGGATGTACCGTGCACTATTCAGTGTCCCCTCGACGATCACCAGTGGTGTACGGCCAGTGTAGGAGATCGCTCCCCACACCATGATGCCGGGTGTTGGCCCTGTGTGCCTCGGTCGTATGCAGTCCTGATTGAGGCGCTCACCTGCACGGCGCCAAACACGCATACGACCATCATTGGCACCAAGGCAGAAGCGACTCTCATCGCTGAAGACGACACGTCTCCATTCGTCCCTCCATTCACGCCTGTCGCGACACCACTGGAGGCGGGCTGCACGATGTTGGGGCATGAGCGGAAGACGGCCTAACGGTGTGCCGGACCGTAGCCCAGCTTCATGAAGACGGTTGCGAATGGTCCTCGCCGATACCCCAGGAGCAACAGTGTCCCTAATTTGCTGGGAAGTGGCGGTGCGGTCCCCTGCGGCACTGCGTAGGATCCTACGGTCTTGGCGTGCATCCGTGCGTCGCTGCGGTCCGGTCCCAGGTCGACGGGCACGTGCACCTTCCGCCGACCACTGGCGACAACATCGATGTACTGTGGAGACCTCACGCCCCACGTGTTGAGCAATTCGGCGGTACATCCACCCGGCCTCCCGCATGCCCACTATACGCCCTCGCTCAAAGTCCGTCAACTACACATACGGTTCACGTCCACGCTGTCGCGGCATGCTACCAGTGTTAAAGACTGCGATGGAGCTCCGTATGCCACGGCAAACTGGCCGACACTGATGGCGGCGGTGCACAAATGCTGCGCAGCTAGCGCCATTCGACGGCCAACACCGCGGTTGCTGGTGTGTCCGCTGTGCCGTGCGTGTGATCATTGCTTGTACAGCCCTCTCGCAGTGTCCGGAGCAAGTATGGTGGGTCTGACACACCGGTGTCAATGTGTTCTTTTTTCCATTTCCAGGAGTGTAGTTCATTCGCATATCGCCTCACGGCAGCAAAGCAGAACTCGGAGGCCGTTTCTGGGCACAACAGGTCGAATCGCCAGACTGACGTACAACTTAGCAGTCAGGGTGCATGGAGTAACCACGAGAGTGATCCTGCAGTCACACGAAGCCCCACTGCAGACCGTAACCCTGCGTGTCTGGCAGGCAGGCAGGTCGGCTGCAGGCTCTCAAGTCGCCTCCTCCTAGTCGACTCCGGCCATCACTGGCACCGAGGTGGAACCAGCCTCCACCAGGAAACACACGACACCTCCACCCTGCTGCGCTCCACTGAGTTCTCGCTTGACACCACTCAACTCTCAAACGTCGCTGGTCTGTGGGTAGTAGAATGCACGCTACAAGGCATCCACCTTGGACCTGTTCTTGAAGTAACCGCCTTGTAACAGCTCATTGCGTCATTGTGGTGCCAACTACCACCTAAGCTGCCGCTGCAGATGCAGTACGGTACGCCAGAGCCATACGCCAAGCACAATTGTTTTTCCTCTCTGTAGTTCCACGTGGCCGTTTGGAGTCCAATCTTATTGGCTCCGCAGTACATTGTCGTGACCGTTTCTGGCAACAATGATGTACAGTGGCAACATTCGGGGCAAGTTTTTCTGTAATGTTGCAAAAGGAACATGGACCTTCTTGTAGCCCTAATACACAACCTCTTTCAGCCCCAGTGACAAACATCAAATGGCAAAGTTCAATTTCAAAGATAAATGAAATGTCGTGTGCCTAGGGCCTCCCGTCGGGTAGACCGTTCGCCAGGCGCAAGTCTTGCGATTTGGCGCCACTTTCGCGACTTGCGCGCCGATGCGGATGAAATGATGATAATTAGGACAACACAGCACCCAGTCCCTGAGCGGAGAAAATGTCCGACCCAGCCGGGAATCGAACCCCGGTCCGTAGGATTGACATTCTGTCGCACTGACCACTCAGCTACCGGGGGCAGACAGTTTCAAAGGTAATTAACGCTCACGAACGTTGCAGAAAGTATATAAAGGAAACCTGATTTGCATCCCCATAGTGGCGCTGCTAGCCACACTCTTGTGCGACTGGCACTGCTCTTAAATCTGGATAGACATCATCAGACATCATCATACTGAAGCAGAAAGACGCCTCCAAACTTACGTTTCAGTTGCAGAACTGCTCGTTGGTGTTGCGATTTTCAGATCCGACTATAGGGGTGCAGCTTTCTCCATTTCGAAGGAATCCCCCCCCAGGCGTACCCCGCCTCTCCACCCTTCACAACTACCACCTACTCTCCCTCCCCCCCCCCCCCCCCAGCTGATGTGGTGGCTTCGTCTTTTCAACTAATATACTAGTAGCGCAGTTTTCTCGCCAATAGTAGCCATCTCGACACCTCACACTTACTACAATATATACACACACTAAGCGGTACCTGGTGGCAATCAACTTCCCGGACTTCCGTGGTGGTCATGTGTTCACTCATTAGCGTATTTCCTGCATAACGTATCCATCGACAATCATTTTGATCAACAAATTTATTTTTGTTACAAACGCAGTTATCGACGGGTTTATATAACGATACGATATTGCAGTGCCTGTGTTATTCCGAATTACAACGTGAAGTTCGCTTCGACGTGCCTGCATCGTAATTCGGAATAACACAGCCTCTGCAATGGCGTATTCATCCTCCGACTGTAGGCAGGCGACTTTATACAGAAATGTCTCCCTTGTGTTGGAATACACATAATGGAGGTAAGAGTACAGCTTGCAGACACATGGTTGACAACAAACAGGTGTTTGCGGCTTGCCGCGGGTCTCGCTCGGATAGCCTAATGGCAAGGCGGCCACTCGCGACGAGTGGGACGTCCGGGTTCGAGTCCCGGTCCGGCACAAACTTTCCCTGTCGTCATTCCACTCCACAGCTTATGGTTGTCCATGTTCGCAATTTCGAATATATTTAATACTCAAAGAGCGTTCAAAAAGTTTTGCTCAGTCGTCTCTAATTTTTTTATTTTTTGAAGGAGGAGAGTGAAATTTTTTGTGAACATACTTGGAACATTTAGCTCTACATTGAGCCTACACTATGTAGCTTCCATCAGCTGTGACGCATCTGGCCCAACGTTCTTTCCATGACGTAAATGCACTTTGGTAAAATTCTGGGGATTGACTTTTAACCATCGCGTGACACAGGAAATAAGTCCCACTATCAAATGTTGTACCGCGCAGGCGGGCCTTCTGACGATCAAAGAGGTAAAAATCCGCACTGTAGGGAGGATGAGGAACGATTTTCCAACCCATCGTCCTGATTTTTTTCTGAGGCATAAGAACTGTATGGGGTTTGCCATTGTCACGGTGTAGTCTGAAGAACTGACGCTGAAGCCGTGGTCTGTGGGTCTTGATGGCACGTCGCAGCTTGTCCATTGACAAACAGTAATGGTCCCGATTAACTGTGGAGCTAGGTTCCAAAAAGTCGATGAAAACGACACCACACTGATCCCAGAAGAACGAGGCCATCACCTTTCACCCTGCTGTTCGTGAAAGTCTTTTTTTTCTTCTCCCGAGGGGAACCTGGACGGTGCCGCTCCATGGATTGGACTTTGCTCTCAGGTTCGGACGAAAACAACCATGTTTCATCCTGTGTAATGACGCCGTCAAGACACTGTTTCCACTCTTCAGTAAAGGTCTTCATGAGGCCCTAGCACACATTCTTCCTTACCGTTTCATTTCGCTTGTCAATAATCTAGACACCCAACGTGCACAGACTTTTCTGTACCCTAGTGACTGTACCAGTGATACCACACTACCCAATGACAAACGAGTCATTTCAGCAATCTGTCGTGTCGTCACACATCTGTCATTTTGGATGATTTGGTCAATGGTCTCCTTATTCACGTCACTCACTGCCGTCGATGGTCTACCGCACCGTGGATTGTCCAGTAGAGAGAAATCAACTTCTTTAAACCTCTGCAACCACCGCTGGATACTGCTGCGATTCACAGAGTCCTCCCCCATTAAAAGGGGGCAACTTCCTGTGAATCAATGCGGCAGAGTCATCGCCTGTATGGAAGGGGAACTCCACCATCCACCGTTGCCGCAACCTGACATCTACTTCATGGTCCGTTATGGCTCACCTGTAAATAAAAGGAAATACTTTTATATACCAACTTATAGCTGAATGTTCAAAGTATGTTCACAAAAAATTTAATTCTCCTCCTGCAAAAAATAAAAAAATTAGAGATGACTGTCCAAAACTTTTTGAACGCCCTTTGTAGATCTACAATGCAGCGCCAAAGAACCTGGTACAGGCATGCATATTGAAATACAGATATGTAAATAAGCAGAACAAGGCGCTGCGGTCGGCAGCGCCTATATAAGACAAGTGTCTGGCGCAATCATTAAATTGGTTATTGCAGCTACAGTGGCAGGTTATTGACATTTAAGTGAGTCTGTACGCGGTGCTAAAGTCGACGCACGAGCGATGGGACACAGCATCTCCGAGGTAGATATGAAGTGGGGAGTTTTCGCCGTACGATCATATCGCGAGTGTACCGTGAATATCAGGAATCGGGTAAAACATCAAATCTCCGACATCGCTGCGGCCGACAAACATCCTGCAAGAACGGTACCAACGACAACTGAAGAGGATAGTTTAACGTGACAGAAGTGCAACACTTATGCAAATTGCTGCAGATTTCAATGCTGCACCATCAACAAGTATCAGCGTGCGAACCATTCAACAAAACATGATCGATATGGTCTTTTGGAACCAAAGGCCTACTCGTCTACCCTTGATGACGGCACAACACAAAGCTTTACTCCTCGCCAGGGCCCGTCAACACCGACGTTGGGCTGTTGATGGCTGGAAACATGTTACCTGGTCGGACGAGTATCGTTTCAAGTTATAGCGACGGACGGATGTGTACAGGTATGGAGACAACCTCATGAATCCCTGCATGTCAGTAGCGAGGGTTCAAGCTGCTGGAGGCTTTGTAAGGATGTGGTGCATGTGTACTTGGAGTGATATGGGACCTCTGATACGTCTATATACGACACTGACAGGTGACACGTACGTAAGCACCCTGCTTGATGACCTGCATCCATTCATGTCCATTTTCCATTACGACGGACTCGGGCAATTCCAGCAGGACAATGCGACGTCCCACACGTCGTGAATTACTACAGAGTGGCTTCGGGAACACATTTATGGGTTTAAACACCTCCGCTGGCCACCAAACTCCCCAGACATGAACATCACTGACCACATCTGGTATGTGCTGCAACGTGCTACCCAGAAGATATCTCCACTCCCTCTTGCGGATTTATGGTGTTCATTCCTTCCAGCACTGCTTCAGACATTAGTCGAGTGCATGTGGCACTTCAGTGTGTTCGCTGGTGCCTTACATGGTTAGGCTGGTGTACCAGTTTCTTTGGCACTTGAATATGCATCAGTTCCCAATTCATTATTAAAGACTGGCGCGTCATGAGATTTTTGTGTCGGAATAGTAAACCAGTACGCCTGGACATCTGCTACAAGTCTCTTAGTGTAACTCGATGTCGTCCTAAGTCCACGTTGCAGGCGTATTTGTGAATCAAATACTCTTTTGTGACGAATGCGTGTCCGCAGTTGATGTCTGATAAACTAAAGGGAAAAATGAGCGAGTCACGGCTGAGAGACGTCACGCTTCCTGCGGTTTAACCTTCCTGCGGAAACTCTTCCGCTGCACGTAGCGCACACTCAGTCAGTGCTCCCTGCGGTACGCACCGCGTGTGTTCGTTCCCACCTCAGCGTGAGTAGCTGACAATGGACCCAGCGGGCGTTGCTACGTCGCTGCTGGTTTTGCTGGCAGCAAATAACTCCTCGGTGCTCGACTGTGTCTGTAACCACGTCGCCAGCGTCACCGACGAAATGAGTTACGGCGATGGACTGATGTGGGAGACGTACTCCCAAGACCTCGGTGAGTACATCTTCGTTTTCTTTTTTTTTTTTTGTCATCAGTCTACTGACGGGTTTGATGCGGCCCGCCACGAATTCCTTTCCTGTGCTAACCTCTTCATCTCAGAGTAGCACTTGCAACCTACGTCCTCAATTATTTGTTTGACGTATTCCAATCTCTGTCTTCCTCTACAGTTTTTGCCCTCTACAGCTCCCTCTAGTACCATGGAAGTCATTCCCTCATGTCTTAGCAGATGTCTTATCATCCTGTCCCTTCTCCGTATCAGTGTTTTCCACATATTCCTTTTCTCTCCGATTCTGCATAGAACCTCCTCATTCCTTACCTCATCAGTCCACCTAATTTTCAACATTCGTCTATAGCACCACATCTCAAATGCTTCGATTCTCTTCTGTTCCGGTTTTCCCACAGTCCATGTTTCACTACAATGCTGTACTCCAGACGTACATCCTCAGAAATTTCTTCTTCAAATTAAAGCCGGTATTTGATATTAGTAGACTTCTCTTGGCCAGAAATGCCTTTTTTGCCATAGCGAGTCTGCTTTTGATGTCCTCCTTGCTCCGTCCGTCGTTGGTTATTTTACTGCCTAGGTAGCAGAATTCCTTAACTTCATTGACTTCGTGACCATCAATCCTGATGTTAAGTTTCTCGCTGTTCTCACTTCTACTACTTCTCATTACCTTCGTCTTTCCCCGATTTACTCTCAAACCATACTGTGTACTCATTAGACTGTTCATTCCGTTCAGCAGATCATTTAATTCTTCTTCACTCTCACTCAGGATAGCAATGTCATCAGCGAATCGTATCATTGATATCCTTTCACCTTGTATTTTAATTCCACTCCTGAACCTTTTTTTTACTTCCATCATTGCTTCCTCGATGTACAGATTGAAGAGTAGGGGCGAAAGGCTACAGCCTTGTCTTACACCCTTCTTAACGCGAGCACTTCGTTCTTGTTCGTCCACTCCTATTATTCCCTCTTGGTTGTTGTACGTATTATACACTCCTGGAAATGGAAAAAAGAACACATTGACACCGGTGTGTCAGACCCACCATACTTGCTCCGGACACTGCGAGAGGGCTGTACAAGCAATGATCACACGCACGGCACAGCGGACACACCAGCAACCGCGGTGTTGGCCGTCGAATGGCGCTAGCTGCGCAGCATTTGTGCACCGCCGCCGTCAGTGTCAGCAAGTTTGCCGTGGCATACGGAGCTCCATCGCAGTTTTTAACACTGGTAGCATGCCGCGACAGCGTGGACGTGAACCGTATGTGCAGTTGACGGACTTTGAGCGAGGGCGTATAGTGGGCATGCGGGAGGCCGGGTGGACGTACCGCCGAATTGCTCAACACGTGGGGCGTGAGGTCTCCACAGTACATCGATGTTGTCGCCAGTGGTCGGCGGAAGGTGCACGTGCCCGTCGACCTGGGACCGGACCGCAGCGACGCACGGATGCACGCCAAGACCGTAGGATCCTACGCAGTGCCGTAGGGGACCGCACCGCCACTTCCCAGCAAATTAGGGACGCTGTTGCTCCTGGAGTATCGGCGAGGACCATTCGCAACCGTCTCCATGAAGCTGGGCTACGGTCCCGCACACCGTTAGGCCGTCTTCCGCTCACGCCCCAACATCGTGCAGCCCGCCTCCAGTGGTGTCGCGACAGGCGTGAATGGAGGGACGAATGGAGACGTGTCGTCTTCAGCGATGAGAGTCGCTTCTGCCTTGGTGCCAATGATGGTCGTATGCGTGTTTGGAGCCGTGCAGGTGAGCGCCACAATCAGGACTGCATACGACCGAGGCACACAGGGCCCACACCCGGCATCATGGTGTGGGGAGCGATCTCCTACACTGGCCGTACACCACTGGTGATCGTCGAGGGGACACTGAATAGTGCACGGTACATCCAAACCGTCATCGAACCCATCGTTCTACCATTCCTAGACCGGCAAGGGAACTTGCTGTTCCAACAGGACAATGCACGTCCGCATGTATCCCGTGCCACCCAACGTGCTCTAGAAGGTGTAAGTCAACTACCCTGGCCAGCAAGATCTCCGGATCTGTCCCCCATTGAGCATGTTTGGGACTGGGTGAAGCGTCGTCTCACGCGGTCTGCACGTCCAGCACGAACGCTGGTCCAACTGAGGCGCCAGGTGGAAATGGCATGGCAAGCCGTTCCACAGGACTACATCCAGCATCTCTACGATCGTCTCCATGGGAGAATAGCAGCCTGCATTGCTGTGAAAGGTGGATATACACTGTACTAGTGCCGACATTTTGCATGCTCTGTTGCCTGTGGCTATGTGCCTGTGGTTCTGTCAGTGTGATCATGTGATGTATCTGACCCCAGGAATGTGTCAATAAAGTTTCCCCTTCCTGGGACAATGAATTCACGGTGTTCTTATTTCAATTTCCAGGAGTGTATATGACCCGTCTCTCCCTATAGCTTACCCCTACTTTTTTCAGAATCTAGAACAGCTTGCACCATTTTATATTGTCGAACGCTTTTTCCAGGTCGACAAATCCTATGAAAGTGTCTTGATTTTTCTTTAGCCTTGCTTCCATTATTAGCCGTAACGTCAGAATTGCCTCTCTCGTCCCTTTACTTTTCCTAAAGCCAAAGTGATCGTCACCTAGCGCATTCTCAATTTTCTTTTCCATTCTTCTGTATATTATTCTTGTAAGCAGCTTCGATGCTTGAGCTGTTAAGCTGATTGTGCGATAATTCTCGCACTTGTTAGCTCTTCCCGTCTTCGGAATTGTGTGGATGATACTTTTCCGAAAGTCAGATGGTATATCGCCAGACTCACATATTCTACACACCAACGTGAATAGTCGTTTTGTTGCCACTTCCCCCAATGATTTTAGAAATTCTGATGGAATGTTATCTATCCCTTCTGCCTTATTTGACCGTAAGTCCTCCAAAGCTCTTTTATATTCCGATTCTAATGCTGGATCCCCTATCTCTTCTAAATCGACTCCTGTTTCTTCTTATATCACATCAGACAAATCTTCACCTTCATAGAGGCTTTCGATGTATTCTTTCCACCTATCTGCTCTCTCCTCTGCATTTAACAGTGGAATTCCCGTTGCACTCTTAATGTTACCACCGTTGCTTTTAATGTCACCAAAGGTTGTTTTGACTTTCCTGTATGCTGAGTCTGTCCTTCCGACAATCATATCTTTTTCGATGTCCTCACATTTTTCCTGCAGCCATTTCGTCTTAGCTTCCCTGCACTTCCTATTTATTTCATTCCTCAGCGACTTGTATTTCTGTATTCCTGATTTTCCCGGAACATGTTTGTACTTCCTGCTTTCATCAATCAACCGAAGTATTTCTTCTGTTACCCATGGTTTCTTCGCAGCTACCTTCTTTGTACCTATGTTTTCCTTCCCAACTTCTGTGATGGCCCTCTTTAGAGAAGTCCATTCCTCTTCAACTGTACTGCCTACTGCGCTATTTCTTATTGCTGTATGTATAGCGTTAGAGAACTTCAAACGTATCTCGTCATTCCTTAGTACTTCCGTATCCCTCTTCTTTGCGTATTGATTCTTCCTGACTAATGTCTTGAACTTCAGCCTACTCTTCATCACTACTATATTGTGATCTGAGTCTATATCTGCTCCTGGGTACGCCTTACAATCCAGTATCTGATTTGGGAATCTCTGTCTGACCATGATGTAATCTAATTGAAATCGTCCCGTATCTCCCGGCCTTTTCCAAGTATACCTCCTCCTCTTGTGATTCTTGAACAGGGTATTCGCTATTACTAGCTGAAACTTGTTACAGAACTCAATTAGTCTTTCTCCTCTTTCATTCCTTGTCCCAAGCCCATATTCTCCTGTAACCTTTCCTTGTACTCCTTCCCCTACAACTGCATTCCAGTCGCCCATAACTATTACATTTTTGTCCTCCTTTACATACTGCATTACCCTTTCAATATCCTCATACACTTTCTCTATCTGTTCATCTTCAGCTTGCGACGTCGGCATGTATACCTGAACTGTCGTTGTTGGTGTTGGTCTGCTGTCGATTCTGATTAGAACAACCCGGTCACTGAACTGTTCACAGTAACACACCCTCTGCCCTACCTTCCTATTCATAACGAATCCTACACCTGTTATACCATTTTCTGCTGCTGTTGATATTACCCGATACTCATCTGACCAGAAATCCTTGTCTTCCTTCCACTTCACTTCACTGACCCCTACTATATCTAGATTGAGCCTTTGCATTTCCCTTCTTCGTACAGTGTCGATTCACTCGACGTTACGCAATACACAGTTATTATCTGCAAACAGGCTGTTTGACTTAAACATAGTGCTGTCAAACGTTCGCAGCCCACCAGCGAAGGAGTACACCATACATCTACATCTGTATGATCACTCTACAATTCACATTTAAGCAGTTCACCGAACTACATTGTACCTTCAAGTTACGTTGCTAGTGTTCCACTCTCGAACAGCCTGCGGGAGAAATGAACATTTAAATCTTTCCATGAGAACCCTGATTTCTCTTCGTCTTCTCTGTGTAGGTGGGCTCCAAGAAAGATATTCCCACACTCGGAGGAGAAAGATGGTGATTGCAGTTTCATGAGAAGAACCCGTCTTAACGTGAAACGTATTTTTTTTTTTTTTTGTTTCATGACAGCCACCCCAATTCCTGTATTATATCAGTTCAAATGATTCTGAGCACTATGGGACTTAACTTCTGAGGTCATCAGTCCCCTAGAACTTAGAACTACTTAAACCTAACTAACTTAAGGACATCACACACTCCCATGCCCGAGGCAGGATTCGAACCTGCAACCGTAGCGGTCGCGCGGTTCCACACTGTAGCGCCTAGAACCGCTCGGCCACCCCGGCCGGCTATTATATCCGTGGCACACCCTCCCCTATTTCGTGGTAATACAGAATGAGTGCCCTTGTTTGGACATTTACGATGTCCGTCAATCCTACCTGGTAAGAATCCCACTCAATACAGCAATATTCCGGAACAGGGCCGACAAGCGTAGTGTAGCCTGTTTCTTTAGTAGACCTGCTGCAGCTTTATAATCTTCTGCCAATAAATCGACGCCTTTGGTTAGCCTTCCCACACACATTACCTATGTGACATTTCCAATTTAATTTACTCGTAATCCTAATCTCTAATTGTTTAACTCAATTAGATTTCCGCAATTTATCGTGTTACTGAAATTTCGCGGATATATTTTACAACTCATGTTAATGACTTCACACTTTCCAGTTGCCACTTTTCAGATCATACAGAGATCTTGCCTAAATCATTTTGAAATTGTTTTTGATCATCTTATGACTTTACGACAATCGTAAATTACAGCATCAGCAGCAAGTGGCTTGTAGTGAAATAGAGTGCTGACGGAATATCGTTTCAGTTATGCGACTGGATTCGTAATTTCCTGTCAGAGAGGTCGCAATTCGTAGTAATGACGGAAAGTTATCTAGAAAAATACAAGTGATTTCTATCGTCCCCCAAGTTAGTGTTATCGGCCCTTTGCTGTTCCTCATCTACGTAAACTGTTTGGGAGACAGTCTGAGCAGCCGCCCTTGGTTGCTCGCAGATGATGTTTATCGACTAATGGCGAGTCAGACTGCGTGGTTCTTACAGCAGGCCGTAGTTGTGAGGGGTGGAACGGTACTTGAGAAGACCTCCTGCCTGCATACAGTCATGTAGATCGCGGATCACCCAGAGAAGGGACGGCAAACATCATCATAGTTATAATAATCTATACACACACACACACACACATATATATATATATATATATATATATATATATATATATATATATAAAGACACACACACACACACACACACACATATATATATATATATATATATATATATATATATATATATATATATATGTGTGTGTGTGTGTGTGTGTGTGTGTGTCTTTATATATATAGCGTGGATCATAATTAATGGCGTAAACGCATGTAGTTCAAAGTATACGATACTAGAAGCAGAAAAGTCTCAGTAAACATAGCGTCGTAAATGCATACCTTAAGAGCTACGAGCAATTCTTCATCTTCGGTACTGTGAAGCAGGTCTCACCTACTGCAGGCTCTTTGCTTTCCACATTTTGGGAAGTATGTCCAGTAACATTTGCTATAAAATGCAAAGCTGAAAAGTTATAAGCAATTGTTCATTAGAAGAGTTGTGTTTCCAAGTAGCGAAGATGAGCACGTGTTCATAGCTCTTAAGGTGTACATTTTACAGCCAATGTTTTCTGGACACTTTTTCTTGTTTTGGTCCCTACTACTACTTCCCAAAATGTGGAAAGCAAAGAGCTTGCAGTAGAAGAAATTTGCTTCATAGTATCGAAAAACTGCTCGTAGTTCTTAAGGTATCCATTATCGACCCTATGTTTCCTGAGACTTTTTTGCTTCTAGTATCGTGTACTTTCAACTCTATGCGTTTACACTATTAATCATGATACACGGCGTATAGTGTTCGTTTCGTTGTAATTCATACAAATCTACAGTATTATTCGGATCTTCATGAAATTTAGCACACTTTACCTTTAAGGGAAGAGGAAGGTCACTATCTGCATAATATTTCGTAATCTGGCTTTAAATATATGTGTATGTGGTACATACAGAGGACAGATTTTTACGAAATAACTCTCAAAGTTCTTCGCCGATTTACTTCAAATTTCTACATGATCCCCTAATGAACGTTTGGGAGGACGTAAGCTACATATATTTTTAGCAAGAGCTGGTATTGTCATTTGGAGAGCGAAACCGGTGGATAAATAATACTAACTGAGACCTGTGGCTCTTTCAGAAACTTGTATACATACCTACACAAGAGCAGTAGCGGATACAGAAAAACCTCAAAGAGCGGCGATAAAGATATCTTGAGCTACCTTTACTTTTAGCTTAATATTAAATAATCGCCGGCCGGAGTGGTTGTAAGCGCTACAGTCTGGAACCGAGCGACCTCTACGGTCGCAGGTTTGAATCCTGCCTCGGGCAATGATGTGTGTGATGTCCTTAGGTTAGTTAGGTTTAAGTAGTTCTAAGCTCTAGGGGACTGATGACGTCAGAAGTTGAGTCCCATAGTGCTCAGAGCCATTTGAACAATTAAATAATCAAGTCACACGGAAAGTTTAAGAAAGTTTCATTTAAACTGATTATACACATATACAAGAGCATGCCATCTTACGATATAAAAAGTTACAAATGTGGTTCTCTTCCTTAAATGAAGAATTGTATGCGCAAATTGATTAATTGGCATACATTATTGGGCAACTGAAAATCCATGTTGGCTGAGGCAAGTTGCACACCAAAAACCGTGGTCGGTGACTGTACGGTGTGGGATTCTGGACAGAATTATAGGCCCGTATTTCATCGAATGAAATCCTAATGTTAGGAAGTACACCACGTTACTGCAAGAAACATTGGGTCTGTTATTGGAAGAAATACTTTTAGGAACAAGGAGCAGAATGTGGTATCGACACGTTGGGTGTCCGGCACATTTTTCGCTGCTGGCCAGAAATGAGTTGCAGAGACAATTCCGAAATAATTGGATTGGACGCGGAGGAGACGAGACGTTCTACTACACCTGAAGATATGCGAGAGAGAATTGTCACAGCATGTGGTTCGATAAGTGTCGAAGTGAGAAGGAATACCACTCAATCCATGATAAGAAGATTGCAGCACTGACTTGATACCAATGGTCATCAGTTCGAACACCTTCTGTACATGGACGTTCATGCCGCGTTTTTGACCTCCGTTGATCTTCAAAGACCTTACTGTTACACGTCATTGGATTCGTCTCTATAGCCGCTATCAGCTAATAAGTACCAAACTATAGCATCCCATTTAAGAAAACGAAGTTGTCCTTCATATCTCTGACGCGACACCACCTAGCAACAAAAAACCAACGTCATATTATGGCCACCGTTGTCCTATGCAACTTTTGTCCCACAAACTTTTCAGCTACCATCATACTTTCGGAGTTATTCTTGGTGGCAATAGTTAGTGACTCATCCTATACATTCGTATGCGACTCTCATTTTCCATTCATCTATATCTGTAATTTAATTGATTACTAAATCAACTTCTTGTATTTTGACTTACATAGCTGTCGATCTGTCTTTTATTGTACAAAACGTAAATTTTTTGGCAACTGCCATGTCCAGCTTTTATAATACTTTTCTAAAATTTTCCTCTCATGCTGTTGATGATAGCTACCTATCAGAAGCCACGCTTCATGAGTTTACTTTATGACAGTGCTACCGACTGCGAGGAACATCGCAACGAACAGTAACACGGAGCAGGTACGAAACACTTTAAATGTTCTCTTGCGAGATTATCTCTCAACCGAGATAAACATTATCGGATGGTTCCGAGGTCGCTTCTCTCGGGCTCAGCGTTGTTTGCTTACAGAGACACTAAATTTTCTCCTGTATTTCATAGTCTAGGGCTCTTATTGCTCTTTCTTGGTGCTTTTCCTAAAGGGGACTTGAGTCGCCATTTTAAAATATTCTCCTATCCTTCGTAACGTAACTAGCGGGGAGAATGTCTTTTGCGTGCTAGAATAATCTGACCATAAATTTTTAGGCAGATGAATATAATTTTTTTCTGTTTTTTATTTACTGTGGGTCCACTTGCTGCCATTCAGTGCTCTGACTGCTGCTTCATTTCCGGCGTGTACTCATCTGTGAGCCACACTACCGCATATAAAGGCAGATCCTGTTGGATTATTGTTTTAACCGATCCGAAGACTGTTGAGTAATCAGCTATCTTATTAGCTTACTGTCAACTGTGTAAGTGTAGGTGGAAAAACACTGTAACACTCTGATTCTCTTACACGAGTAAAAAACAAGGAATGGCGGCAGATCGTCAGGTAAATATACCTGAGGAGATATTTAACGTAAGCAGCTCAGAGGCGCATCACAGAAATTAAAACCACTACACTAGGGGCGTTCAATAAGTAATGCAACACACTTTTTCTCGGAAAATTTTGATTGAAAAAATGCGGAATTTTGTATGGTACATATTGGAACATTCCCGCCGATTGTCTCATGGAGCTCCGATAGCTGGTGGGGGACAATACGTAGCCTTTAAAATGGCGTCTGTAACAGAGGTGCGTTCCAAGCAGAGAGAATTTCTCATTTCTATTGGCGGAACACCAGAGCGTCGCAGATACTCATAGGCGCGGGCAGAATGTCTACGGTGACGTGGCAGTGAACGAAAGCACGGGGAGTCGTTGGGCGAGGCATCTGACGTCATCGCAACAAGGTCGCACAAGACCTTCGGATCTGCCGCGTGCCGGCCGTCCACACACAGCTGTGACTTCTGCAATGTTGAAACGTGCGGACACTCTCATTCCAGATGATGGACGGATCACACTCAGACATCTCGCTGCAGAATTGGACGTCCGTGTTGTTAGCGCTGACACACTCGTCCACCAGGTGAACTACTCAAAGGTGTGCGCCCGCTGGGTTCCTCGTCACCTAACAGAAAGAGTGTTCTAGCAGCAGTGGACACGGGAAGATCCTGAGGAATATCCCAGCAGAGCGGTCGAAACGTCAATTATTTTAGAGTAAATATGAAGCGGCATAATAGCCCAGAAGATTTTAACTTCATGCAAGGACCGTCTGTGCGCAATTGCTTGCACATTACGTGACTGATAGTTACAATTTTTTGTTGGACATCGTCACATGCTGTGAAACTTGGACTCATCACTTCGAATCGAAAACAATACGGCTGTCCATGGAGTGGCGCCACACAACCCCACTTCTGAAGAAAAAACTGAAAGCCGTACGGTCAGTTGGTAAAATAATGGTGTCGGTCTTGTCGGATTCTGAAGGGGATATTCTGTTTGATCTTCTACCACGTGGTGCAAAGGTCCAATCTGAAGCGTACTGCGCTGTATTCAGCGAACTGAAGAAACGACTTCTGCATGTTTGCCATCACAAAAATGCAAACGTAATATTACATCTACGTCTACATGGATACTCTGCAGATCACATTTAAGTGCCTGGCAGAGGGTTCATCGACCAACCTTCATAATTCTCTATTATTCCAATCTCGTGTAGCGCACGAAAAGAACGAACACCTATATCTTTCCGTATGAGCTCTGATTTCCATTATTTTGTCGTGGTGATCGTTCCTCCCTATGTATGTCGGTGTCAACAAAATATTTTCGTATTCGGAGGAGAAAGTTGGTAACTGGAATTTCGTGAGAAGATTCCTCCGCAACGAAAAACGCTTTTGTTTTAATGACGTCCACCCCAAATCCTGTATAATTTCAGTGACACTCTCTCCCCTATTTCGCCATAATACATAACGTGCTGCCCTTCCTTCAAATTTTTCGATAAAGTCCGTCAATTCTATTTGGTAAGGATATCAATGCGCAGCAGAATTCTGAAAGAGGACGGACAAGCGCAGTGTAGGCAATCTCCTTAGTAGGTCTGTTACATTTTCTAAGTGTCCTGCCAATAAAACGTAACCTTTGGTTAGCCTTCCTCCACAACATTTTCTCTGTGTTCCTTCCAATTTAAGTTGTTCGTAATTGTAATTCCAAGGTATTTAGTTGAATTTATGGTCTTTAGATTTACTGATTTACTATGTAACCGAAGTTTACCGGATTCCTTATAGCACTCATGTGGATGGCCTCACACTTTTCGTTACTTAGGGTCAACTGCCAATAGTCACACCAATCAGATATCTTTTCTGAATCATTTCGCAATTTCTTTTGATATTCTGATGACTTTATTAGTCGATAAACGACAGCGACATCTGCAAACAACCTAAGACGGCTGCTCATATTGTCTCCCAAATCGTTTACGTAGATAAGGAGCACCACATGGCCTATAACACTACCTTGGGGAACGCCAGAAATCGCTTCTGTTTTACTCGATGACTTTCCGTCAGTTACTACGAACTGTGACCTCTCTGACATGAAATCATGAATCCAGTTACATAACTGAGATGATATTCCATAGGCACGCAATTTCACTACAGGCCGCTTGTGTGGTACAGTGTCAAAAGCCTTTCGGAAATCCAGAAATGCGGAATCAATCTGAAATACCTTGCCAATAGCACTCAACATTTCGGGCGAGTAAAGATCTAGTTGTGTTTCACAAGAACGATCTTTTCTAAATCGATGTCGACTGTGTGTCAATAGGCTATATGTTCCAAAATCCTGCTCCATATCGACGTAAACGATATGGGCCTGTAATTTAGTGGATTACTCCTACTACCTTTCTTGAATATTGGTGTGACCTGTGCAACTTTCCAGTCTTTGGGTACGGACCTTTCGTCGAGAGAACGGTTGTATATTATTGTTAAGTATGAAGCTAATGCATCAGCATACTCCGAAAGGAACCTGATTGGTATACAGTCTGGACCAGAAGACTTGCTTTTGTTAAGTGATTTAAGTTGCTTCACTACTCCGAGGATATTTAGTCATGATGGCAGCTGTTCTGGATTCGAATTCTGGAATATTTACTTCGTCTTCTTTTGTGAAGGCATTTCGGAAGCCTGTGTTTAGTAACTCTGCTTTGGCAGGACTGTCTTCGATAGTATCCCCGTTGCTATCACGCAGAGCACACATTGATGGTTTCTTGCCGCTAGCATACTTCACATACGACCAGAATCTCTTTGGATTTTCTGCCAGGTTTAGAGACAGTTTTGTTATGGAAACTGTTATAGGGATCTTACATTGAAGTGCGCGCCAAATTTCGAGCTTGTAAAAGATCGCCAATCGTGGTGATTTTGCGTCTGTTTGAATTTGGCATGTTTGTTTCGTTGTTTCTGCAACGGTGTTCTGACCCATTTTGTGTACCAAGGAGGATCAGCTCCGTCGTTTGTTAATTTACTTGGTATAAATCTCTCAGTTGCTGCCGATACTATTTCTTTGAATTCAAGCCACATCTGGTCTACACTTATATTATTAATTTGGAATGAGTGGATATTGTCTGTCAGGTAGGCGTCAAATCAATTTTTATCTGCTTTTTGAATATGTATAGTTTTCGTTTATTTTTGGAAGATTTGGGTTTTACAATATTCAGTCTCGCTACGACAACCCTGTGTTCACTAATCCGTGTATCGGTTTTGATGCTCGTTATTAACTCCGGATTATTTGCTGCTAAGAGATCAAGTGTGTTTTCACAACCGTTTAGTAACTGCTCGAAATAGTTTTCAGGGAATGCGTTTAGCACAATTTCGGATGATGTTTTATGCGTACCTCCGGAATTAAACATGTATTTTCGCCAACATATCGAGGCTAAATTAAAGTCACCACCAACTATAATCGTATGAGTCGCGTTGGTGTTTGAAATCAAACTCAAGTTTTCTTTGAACCTTTCAACAACTGAATCATCTGAATTGGGAGGTCGGTTAAAGGATCCAATTATGATTGTATACCGGTTGGCAACAATGACCTCCGCCCACACTAGCTCACAGGTAGTATCTACTTCAGTTTCGCGGCAAGTTGAACTACTTCTGACAGCAACAAACACGCCGCCGTCATCCATGATTGTGTAAGGCCTTAGACAATTCTAAACACTAGAGAGGAGCTCACAGACCTTCATGGGACTGTTCTTCCTCGTGCATACTACGTCACGGAACTCACACATTCCGATTGCCATCTGTTTGGCCCAATGAAGGATAACCACTACAGGAAGCAGTGCGTGGATGATGGGGAAATTATCGATGCAGCAGGAGGCTGGCTCCGTCATCACCCAGGAGAGTGGTGCCATGAGGCCCTCACAATGAGGCGGCGTAAGGGTGTCGTGCTGAACCGACGTTGTGTTCAGAAATAGAGTTTAGGAGCCAGAGAACTGGGGAATAGTATGGTGTCTTGGTACCCTGAATAAAACATAGCTGCTGGCAGAGAAAAAGTGTTGCGTTACTTACTGAACACCCGTCGTATATCCATTATAATGATGAGGATTTTTGTTTTCCTGTATAAATGTGGGCAGACAGGCCATGGTGGGGGATGTAAAGAGGGTGTCATTCCGGGAGGTGAGAGCGTGTTGGAAGGCAGGCGGGAAGTCGACGGCAAAGGCTGCAAGTCTGCAGAGCAGGCCGGACTGAAGCTCTGGAGTCGGCAGCACCCACCCCCGCTGGCCGCCAGCGTACAGACGAGCCAAGTCTTGGGGCTCCTGCGAGCGGCAGTTCTGGTGTCACAGATGCAGTCCAGTGTCTCTCATGAAGCCTTGAACAGACCTCTCACCCACTGACGTACCGGTATCTCATCTCTATCGTTCTGAAAAGTTTCCCATCGGCGCGTGCATACATCTGCCTAGCCAGCTCGAATTCTCCAAATTGCCAATGAAATCAGTGAACAATAGCTACGTTCTCGATTTGGACAACACACTCTGTGGTCGCATTAGATATTGCACTAGTACGAGATATTTCGGATAACGCTGCAATTCTGATAGACACCATATTATCGTGTATAGACAGCCAGTCGAAATACTCCTGCTCCGTGCCATCTGAATCCATTACGACAGTGGGTATTAAAATTATCTGTTTAACACTGTCCTGTATTTAGTGCATACTTTGTCGAAACGTCTATCAATATTTAATGCGTGTTGTCAGCCTGGCTTCATACGTGGTGAAACCAGAGTGAAACCACACCCAGAGGTTGGGCAGCCACCCCTCATTACGGGTGTCGGACATCGTAGGCTGGGCAGCGAACTGTGGCGGAACTAGCGTAAAACTTCCATGTTGGGTAGAAAATATATAGATACAGCAATGAGGAAGAGCTCAGTAGGCAGTACAGTTGAAGAGGAATGGACGTCCCTAAAAAGGGCGACAACAAAAGCTGGGAAGGAAAATACAGGTACAAAGAAGGTAACTGCGAAGGAACGGAGGGTAACAGAAAAAATATTTCAATTGATCGATGAAAGGAGGAAATACAAAAATGTTTTGGGAACCTAGGGAATACAGAAATACAAGTCGCTGAGGAACGAAATAAATAGGAAGTGCAGGGAAGCTAAGACGAAAGGGGTGCATGAAAAAGTGAAAGAATCAAAAAAGAAATGATTGTTGGCAGGACTGACGCAGCATACCTGAAAGTCAAAAGAACCTTCGGTGACATTAAAAGCAAGGGTGATAACATTAAGAGTGCAACGGGAATTCCACTGTTAAATGCAGAGGAGAGAGCGGATTGGCGGAGAGAATACAATGAAAGTCTCTGTGAGGGGGAAGATTTGTCTGATGTGATAGAAGAAGAAACAGGAGTCGATTTAGAAGAGGTAGGGGACCCAGTATTAGAGTCGGAATTTAAAGGAGCTTTGGAGGACTTAAGATCAAATAAGGCAGAAGGGCTGGATAACATCTCATCAGAATTATTAAAAACGATGAGGGAAGTGGCAACAAAACGACTATTTACGTTGGTGTGTAGAATGTCATCCACACAATTCCGAAAACGGCAAGAGTTGACAAGAGCGAGAATATCGCACAATCAGCTTAGCAGCTCATGGATCCAACTTGCTGACAAGGATAATATACAGAAGAATGGAAAAGAAAATTGAGGATGTGCTAGATGACGATCAGTTTTGCTTTAGAAAAGGTAAAGTCACGAGAGAGGCAACTATGACGTTGCCGTTAATAATGGACGCAGACTAAAGAAAAATCAAGACACGTTCACAGGATTTGTCGACCTGGAGAAAGCGTTCGACAATGTAAAATTGTGCAAGATGTTCGAAATTCTGAGAGAAATAGGGGTAAGCTACAGGGAGACATGGGTCATATATAATACGTGAACCAGCCTAAAGGGAATAATAAGAATGGACGACCAAAACCGAAGTGCTCGTATTACAAAGGGTGTGAGACATGGATGTAGTCTTGCACCCCTACTGTTCAAACTGTACATCGAGGAACCAATGATGGAAATAAGGTTCAGGAGTGGAATTAAAATTCAAGGTGAAAGGATATCAATGATACGATTCGCTGATGACATTGCTATCCTGTGTGAAAGTGAAGAAGAATTACATGCTCTACACAATGGAATGAACAGTCTGATGAGTACAGAGTATGGATTGAGAGTAAATCGAAGAAAGACGGAGGTAATGAGAAGTAGTAGAAATGAGAAGGAAGAGAAACTTAACATCAGGATTCATGGCCACGAAGTAGACGAAGTTAAGGAATTCAGCTGCCTAGGCAGTAAAATAACGAGTGGCGGACGGAGTTAGGAGACCGTCAAAAGCAGACCAGTACTGGCAAAAAGGGCATCCCTGGCCAATAGAAGTCTACTAATATCAAATATCGGTCTTAATTTGAGGAAGAAATTTCTGAGAATGTACGTCTGGAGTACAGCACTATATGGTAGTGAAACATGGACTGTCAGAAAACCGGAACATAAGAGAATCGAAACATTTGAGATGTGCTGCTACAGAAAAATGTAGAAAATTAGGTGGAATGATAAGGTGAGGAATGAGGAACTTCTGTGCTGAATCGGAAAGGAATATGTGGGAAAAAAGTGGTAAGGAGAAGGGACAGGATGATATGACATTGTATAGGAAGACACAGATTGGAATACATCCAGAAAATAATAGAGGACATAGGTTGCAAGTGCTACTCTGAGATCACGAAGAGGAATTCGTGGAGGGAGGGCCGCAACAAATCAGTCAGAAGACTGATGTCCTCCCCCCCCCCTCCCCTTCCCCCCAAAAAAAGAGTACAAGGATGTCTGAACACACAGTGCACTGAACACTTCTACCAATGTGCCTCTGTAGCCGACGACCCATGCACGTGCCAATGTTAACACCATGACATCGACAGCTATGACTGAAACGGGCACATGGCCACTGGCACTGGAGGTTGCCACAGTGGCAGAGCGTTGCACGGTCTCGTGACTCCCGATACCTTCTTCATCATGCCGATGGCAGGGCGCGAATCCGTCATCTTCTGGTGGAACAGTTCCTTGACTCCTGTACTGTGGGACGGAGACAAGCTGGCAGCGGGTCTGTTTTGCTCTCGGGGACGTTCGCGTGAGAATCTGTGGGTCCAGTGGAGCTCGGGCAAGGCACCGTGACACCCAAGGAGTATCGTAACTGGTTGCAGACCATGTACACGATCATGTTTCCCAACACTACTGGCATTGTCCAGCAAGATAATGCTCGATGTAAGAAGCCCGGAGTATGATTGAGTGGTGCGGGAAACAGAGTGGCGAGTTCCAGTTGATGCACTGGTCCCCATGCCACCAGGTCTGAACACAATTACACACATCTGCGATGTGACCGAATGTGGAGTCAGAGCTCATCACCCCACTCCCCGGAATTTATGCGAATTAGGTGACTTGTGCGCGCAGATGTGGTGCCAACTCAGTCCAGCGACATACGAAGGCCACACTGCTTCCATGCTGTGACATGTCGCCGCTGTTATCTGTGCCAAAGGTGGACATACCGCCTATTGGCTAGGTGATCACAGTTTCCTGGCTGATTAGTATAGCTGACTGCATCACCTGTGCTTACTATTAATATTTTCTGGTGGGTAATCAACATACGGTTTGGACAGTAAGATTCCTGTAATGTTACCAAAACATCATTGTTTATGAACAGAGTGAATTTCTTTGCGTCAACCAGCAAAGAATCTGAAATATGTGGGACATGCATGAACAGACTAAATCTTTATATATTTGTCAACTCAAAGGCTACGACTCAGGATATCAGGTAGGGTATTTACTTATCTTAAAATAAATTTGAGTAGTCATCAAACCAAAAATTACTAAAATGAGTACCGTGATGGGGTTCCATTCAGGCTGCAATAACGCAGCTAGGGCTGAGACTAATTTGACAGATGCAGAGCTAATCATAGCGAAGTACACTACAAAATAAATACGACGCACCACGAATTATGCGAATGGGACGGAAATTGGTAGATGTGATGTACATCGACCGACAAACATGTAATTGTAGTTTAAGAAAAATTGGATGATTTATTGGAAAAAAACATAACTTCACAAGTTGGACAAGTCTGTAACACGTTGATCAACCTCTGACCTTATGCAAGCAGTTGTTTGACTTACCTTACCACTGTCTGGGGCGCCTCCAGACACCTCTCCACTGGCCATCGGGGCCAGTTCGAAGCAGAATTCATCAATGAAGACGATTCTACTCCAGTCACTGAGCTTTCAGACCAAAGACGTGTCTACAGCCGTCCCGCGCAATGGCGGGACACCAACCAGAATGTCGCCTGCCGCATGGCGCGGCACCCAGGAGTGCTCTGGGGCGACGTTTCTTTTCTCTTCGTAGCAGGAACTCTTTGGTAGCCATCTGCACCGCCTTTACTGCACAGTAGTACGTCGACGATTTCCTACGCCCACTTTTGTCGCCTTTCATGGCAGACCATCCTGGGCTTATATTTCAGCACGATAATGCTCTCCCGCAGACGGCGAGGATTTCTACTGCTCGTATTCCTGCTTGCCAAACTCCACCTTGGGCAGCAATGTCGCCGGATCTCTCCCCAATAAAGAACGTAAGGAGCATTGTGGAAAGAGCCCTCCCACCATCTCGAGGCTTTGGCGATCTAATTTGCCAACTGAGCAGAATTTCGCACGATGTCCCTCAGCAGCCCATCCGACAACTCTGTCAGTCAGTGCTAAGCCGAATATCTGCCGGCATGAGGACCAGAGGTGTACAGCACGTTACTGACTTGCTCAGTTTGTGAAGCTCTTTCTCTTGAAAAAACTATGAATTTTTTTTTCTTCGCTTGTCATCACTTGTTTGTTTATATCTGTACACCACATCTACCGATTCGGATAATTTCTTCGCGGTGTGTCGTTTCATCTTTGTGTTAGAGTGTACTTTGAGAAATTTATGTTCGTATTGAATGTTGATTACGCAGTGGAAAATATTGATATTAACCTCCCATGACGCAGTTATCTATAATGAAGTGCTACCCGAAAGAACCGGCACAAACATCTAACCATATGTTGAAAATCGATATGATTTCAAACTGGCACAAAGAATGGCAACTTGCATTAAACGTTCAGAAGTATAAAATCGTGCACTTCACACATAGGAATCACTCATCTCGTAGAAATACCTGGGTGTTACAACTTGTAAACATATCGGAATGATCACATGTGCTCAGTCATATGCCAAGGCGGTGGTGGACAACGGTTAACTGGTACGGTACAGGGAACGTACAACCTATACATATATTACAGATGTAAAAGTAACTCTATGTATTACATTGTCATGACTAAATCGCTGAACCAATTTGGATAAAATCTGGTATGGAGATAGCTTGGACCCCGAAGGAAAACGTGGTAAACTCAGGGAAGAAGAAAAAAAATCGTGTTAAATTGTGTAGCTGTTCTGCTCCTAATGTTTCTTTGCTTCTCTAACACTATCTTTTTTTCCGGCTTCTAAAATGTTTTCAATATTATCTATTTGTAGAACATCCTTTCCATCTTTTTTTAAGCTGCGTAGTTGTATTATCTTTAGGAGTATTATTAGCATTTTTAAACATGGTATACGTGAGTATCACGCAGACGACACCCCAGCAGATGACGACGACTACAAGTGTTTATAGATTAAACTGTTACAGTGCGAAACCGAGGTCTGCTCATGCGTGCGGTTTATGCAGTTTTAAAAATAACTGCTACACCACCTGGTGAAGCCATACGATTTTTACGGCGTAATATTGTGGAGATGCAATGATAAAATGCTAATGTAAGCCCGAGAACCATGTTTAAAACTATTACACCGGTTCAAATGGCTCTGAGCACTATGGGACTTAACATCTGAGGTCTTCAGTCCCTTAGACGTAGAACTACTTAAACCTAACTAACCTAACGACATCACACACATCCATGCCCGAGGCAGGATTCGAACCCTCGACCGTAGCGGTCGCGCGGTTCCAGACTGAAACGCCTAGAACCGCTCGGCCACCCCGCCCGGCTATTACGCTGGGAAAGCTATGAGAAACATACCACTAGCAGTGGAAAAATGGCTCCTATCGGAGCACAAAAAAATCATTTTCATAAAAGGCTCTCATTCAAAAGTGGGTTAGCAGCTACTGTCTTTGCACCTGTAAAATTTTACTCAAAAATGTAGGCATGCGAACATATTCGCTCTTTTTTTTTTATTGACATGCAGACTTCAACAAGTTCCACTACCTGTAACTCGCTCACATCCAGTAGTCCTCCCCTGTAAACGGCTAATACTCATCCACTTGCAGATGCCCTTCCGCACCCACCCATTCAGCCCATCTCATCGCTGTTATAACTTTGTGTATCTCTGTCATTCTCTCCTCCCTCACAGCCACACTCCCCTTCATTCTGTCCTACTACTACACCCTTCTGTCACTGTCTCCCTCTTGCTCTTTCTTATTGCTAATATACTATTTCTTCCTCCCCACTGCTTGTGTCTCTTCTTCTTTGTCATTGTCATACACTTCATTCTGTCTGTCTCTTAATATCGCTGGCTCTCCTCCACTCCCCCCCCCCCCCCCCCCCGCTCCACCACCCTGGGACTGTCTCCTTCACTCATTTCAAAGAACTGTTCTGTCACTCTCAACTATGCTCCACTGGCTCTGAGCTTCTCTGTTCCCCCCACACTGCCACTGTCCCGTTTGCATTTTCTAAAGCACAACCACTTTCTACCTTCCTTCAGTATTTATTACTTTTCTGTCTCTTCGCCAATGCCACTCTCTTCTTCTCTCGCAGCTTAAAAGAGCGTGAGTATATATGCATGCCAAAATCTTTAGAGGTGCTGAGGAACGTAGAGTGGGGCAGATAGCACTAAGTTTTCAGTCAAGAGTCTTTTAATTAAACAGGGACATATTCGCATTTTTTCTGTCCGATACGAACATTTCTCAGTTGTTTTCTTTCCTTTCCCTGATGCAACAGGGCATGTAACTTATATGAAAAGAAAGTTATTGGCCAATAAAATATAGATACTTCACTTACACTACGTGATCAAAAGTATCGGGACACCCGGAAACCATACGTTTTTCATATTAGGTGCATTGTGCTGCCATCTACCACCAGGTACTCAATATCAGCGACCTCAGTAATCATTAGACATCGTGAGAGAGCAGAATGGGGCCCTCTGCGGGACTCACGGACTTTGAACGTGGTCAGGTGATTGGGGGTCACTTGTGTCATTAATCTGTACGCGAGATTTCCACACTCTTAACGTCCCTGGGTCTACTGTTTCCGATGTGCTAGTGAAGTGGAAACGGGAAGGGATACGTACAGCACAAAATCGTACAGGCCGACCTCGTCTGTTGACTGACAAAGACCGCTGACAGTTGAAGAGGCTCGTAACGTATAACAGGCAGACATCTATCCAGACCCTTACACAGGGATTCCAAACTCCATCAGGATCCACTGCAAGTATTACGAGAGTTAGGCGGGAGGATTTCATGGTCGAGAGGCTGCTCATAAGGCACTCATGAGGCCGGTAAATGCCAAACGATCCTTGGATTGGTGTAAGGAGCGTTAACACTGGACGACTAAACAGCGGAAAAACGTTGTGTTTAGTGACGAATGACAGTACACAATGTGGCGACCCGATGGCAGAGTGTGGGAATGGCGAATGCCCGGTGAATGTCACCTGCCAGCGTGTGTAGTGCCGATAGTAAAATTCGGAGGCGGTGGTGTTGTGGTGCGGTCGTGTTTTTCATGGAGGGGCTTGCACCCCTTGTTGTTTTGCGTGGCACTGTCACAGCACAGGACTACATTGATGTTTTAAGCACCTTCTTGGTTCCCACTGTTGAAATGTAATTCGGGAGTGGCGATTGCATCTTTCAACACGATCGAGCACCTGTTCATAATGCACTGCCTGTGGCGGAGTGGTTACACGAGAATGGCATCTCTGTAATAGACTGGCCTGCACAGAGTCCTGACGTGAAACCTATAGAACACCTTTGGGGTGTTTTGGGACGCCGACTTCGTGGCAGGCCTCACCGACATCAATACCTCTCCTCAGTGCAGCACTCCGTGAAGAATGGGCTGCCATTCCCAAAGGCCCCTGATTAAAATTATGACTGCGAGACTGGAAGCTGTATCAAGGCTAAGGGTGGGCCAATACCATATTGAATTCCAGCATTACCGATGGAGGGCGCGACGAACCTGTAAGTCATTTTCAACCAGGTGTCCGAATACTTTTGTCCACATAGAGTATGTGAAACTGAAATAACGCAAAACTGAGTTTCGCCTTCAGACCTGATTTTTAGGAGCAAATGGATTTTAGTTTTACAACATGAAGTTCCCAGATGATAACGGAGACACCTCACAGCATATTTCTTCTTGTTACGTCACTTTATGTATCATGATTTCGTCTCAAACCTGATTATAGGTGCGTATTTTGCGTGTACAAGTAGGATATCTTTTAACCTCTCTGTATCTCGGAATGTAAAAAGTTATGAAAACAATTTTCAAGGTTGTTCGAGACCGGGATCTTTGGGATATTTGCTGTGCATCGCTGTCTTGGAATCCTCGGCTGGGTTCTGGTCAGCCAGTGCAGGCGAAAATATAGTAAAAAGCCTTTTTTGTATGGTTTTCCAAGGAACCGCATATAAACTAACGGTGCCTCTGTCAGTTTCATCAAACACATTATAAACACTCCGTCTTCAGGCCACAAGTGCCCCATCGCTACCATCCGACCGCCGTGTCATCCTCAGCTGAGGTTGCGAATAGGAAGGGCGTGTGGTAAGCACACCGCTCTCCCGGTCGTTACGATGGTTTTATTTGACCGGAGCCGCTTCTATTCGGTCGAGTAGCTCCTGGATTGGCATCACGAGGCTGAGTGCACCCCGAAAAATGGCAACAGCGCATGGCGGCTGGATGGTCACCCATCCAAGTGCCGGCCACGCCCGACAGTGCTTAACTTCGGTTGAAACGTCCCCTTTGGACAATTATACGTGACTGTGCTTAAACTGATACACAATATTTTTAGCGCAACGCAATCTGACTTTCAAAAATCCCTGCAAAAGAATGGCCCTGACTAACATTAACTTATACATTTCACAAATCACTTACCTCACAAAAATCTTCGTTACTCGAACTACTGCAATACAGCGAGCGGCACTACTACCAGCTAAATAAAAGATTCAAACTACTGAAGGCACTAACTACTGATAGGCATAGTTAGCAAATGAAAGATTTTAATAGAGAACAAACAATGTATTTACGTTAATAGTCATAATATATATAGCAGTTCATGACATCCAGTCTTACAAATTTCAAAACTCCGCCATCTCTCTCCCCACATCCACCACTGCTGGCGGCTCACCCCTAAATGTGCAACGCTACGCGATGTTCGCATCCAGCTGCCCAACAGTACAATGGCATACAACAATGCAAACTAGCCACAGACTGCACACAGCACAGCCAGTGATTTTGATACAGAGCGCTACGTAACGTTGGCAATAAGAAAACATAAACAGCCTACTTACACGGTGATGTGACGGGAACCGGTGTATCCACTGCGGCAAGGCCGTTGCCCAAACACATTATAGACCACGTCAAATGCAAAAAGAGCCAACCGATTTGCTCCATTTGCCTAAGCAGGATGAAGTGTGTACTATTCGTACTTTGATCCTGTACTGTAGGATAGTGGCACTGAGAGGAACCTTCTGCTGGGTATGCAAATGGCCTCTAGCCCAAGGTCCATCCACAACACTGGGCCCTACCTTTTTATCATCAACATAACCTCAGGTACGAGAACATTAAGGTCCTGTTTTTATACGCAGAGATTTGGAGTATATTAGGTTCGCGTGCTGCAAGATGCGCACCGATTATCGTTTATTTCATGCTACGCTTCGTAAACGTAAGTGTGATTTAGAGTATTTTCTAAGATAGCTCGGTCTGCGAAAGTTTCTCGAACTCAACAAGCCTCGAAGCAGTCTCAGAGCCGTACACGCAGAACATCACGCGGCCGTAACAGCTGCGGAGGCAGACCAGTCACTAACACGCTGCATTTTAGACACTGAGTGTCGCAGGTGTCTTACAGCTTCCGAGACGCTTGAACGCTCTGAGCGACGGCGTTATTTAAATGCAATATAAGAAACAGAGAGACTGCGTACCTTTACATGTAAAATGTGAGAAGCATTTAGTGAGCTGCATTTAATTATGAATCGTTTAACTGACTACGTTAATCATCGATTGGTCATCTTAGGGAGTATAGATCAAAAATGTACACATCGTAACGCGTTGAAATCGTAGGAAGAAATGGTTGGTCTGATTTGCTCTGGAGACGAGCTCTCACTTACATTCCTAGGAAAGCCAGAGGAACCCCTAAAAACTGCACTTTTGACGGAATGTAATTAATCAGTGTGTTGTTAAAATATAAATGGGAAATGCAATGCATACTTTGAGATGACTTCATTTGCTGCGGGTACGGAGGTAAAAATGCCGGGTTTTCACCTACTCTTACGATTCAAGGTGAAAATTACCGTAATTGCCTCTTTGCGTCCTCCACGTAACCGTCAGCATTAGTCCCTACAGACAGACGTAGTGGGGAATGGAACCAATGAAGCAGCCTGTAGGCATAAATATATCCGAGGCGTGGAAAAAAGAGAATGTTGCGTGAATACAATCACCTAATTACCAATTTTAAAACTGCATTGGAGGAAATGCTAGGAGGAGATTACAAAGAAGTGATTCACCCTGTCCATACACCGAGGGCCGAACTGTAAGTTCGGTGTACTGCTCCGTTACTCATCACAACATAACCACGGGTATGGGAGTACAGCTGCGTGTAACGACTAATTAGTCTATACGGGAGCTTCCTTACAAAACGGTCGTGCAACCCAGCCCTGCTTACTGGTCAAATGAATGGGATGCATACCAAAAAGGATTAAGTGGGGATACCGAAGGTAGGCGAAGAGAGCAAAGGAAGTTATAAGATGAACATCAACAAAAGGAAAACGACGATAATGGAGTGTAGTCGAATTAGATGGTGCCGAGGGAATTAGATTAGGAAATGAGGCACTTGAATACTAAACTAGAAATTAGTTTTGCTGTTTGGGAAGCAAAATAACTGATGATGGTCGAAGTAGGGAGGATATGAAATGCAGCCTGGCTATGGCAAGAAAAGCGTTTCTGAAGAAGAGAAATTTGTTAACATCGAGTATAGAATTAAATGTCAGGAAGTCCTTTCTGAAAGTATTTGTATTGAGTGTAGCCATCTATGCAAGTGAAAAATGGCTGGTAAATAGTTTAGACAAGAAAGGAATAGAAGCTTTTGAAATGTGGTGCTACAGAAGAATGCTGAAGATTAGATGGGTAAATCATGTATCTAATGAGGAGGTACTGAATAGAAAGGGGAGAACAGAGATTTGTGATACAGTTTGACCAAAAAAAAGGGATCGGTTGGTAGGACACATTCTGAGATATCAAGCGATCACCAATTTAGTCCCCCCCATGAACCATGGACCTTGCCGTTGGTGGGGAGGCTTGCGTGCCTCAGCGATACAGATAGCCGTACCGTAGGTGCAACCACAACGGAGGGGTATCTGTTGACAGGCCAGACAAACGTGTGGTTCCTGAAGAGGGGCAGCAGCCTTTTCAGTAGTTGCAAGGGCAACAGTCTGGATGATTGACTGATCTGGCCTTGTAACAATAACCAAAACGGCCTTGCTGTGCTGGTACTGCGAACGGCTGAAAGCAAGGGGAAACTACAGCCGTAATTTTTCCCGAGGGCATGCAGCTTTACTGTATGATTACATGATGATGGCGTCCTCTTGGGTAAAATATTCCGGAGGTAAAATAGTCCCCCATTCGGATCTCCGGGCGGGGACTACTCAAGAGGACGTCGTTATCAGGAGAAAGAAAACTGGCATTCTACGGATCGGAGCGTGGAATGTCAGATCCCTTAATCGGGCAAGTCGGTTAGAAAATTTAAAAAGGGAAATGGATAGGTTAAAGTTAGATATTGTGGGAATTAGTGAAGTTCGGTGGCAGGAGGAACAAGACTTCTGGTCAGGTGACTACAGGGTTATAAACACAAAATCAAATAGGGGTAATGCAGGAGTAGGTTTAATAATGAATAGGAAAATAGGAATGCGGGTAAGCTACTACAAACAGCATAGTGAACGCATTATTGTGGCCAAGATAGATACGAAGCCCACGCCTACTACAGTAGTACAAGTTTATATGCCAACTAGCTCTGCAGATGACGAAGAAATTGAAGAAATGTATGATGAAATAAAAGAAATTATTCAGATTGTGAAGGGAGACGAAAATTTAATAGTCATGGGTGACTGGAATTCGAGTGTAGGAAAAGGGAGAGAAGGAAACATAGTAGGTGAATATGGATTGGGGGACAGAAATGAAAGAGGAAGCCGCCTGGTCGAATTTTGCACAGAGCACAACATAATCATAACTAACACTTGGTTTAAGAATCATGAAAGAAGGTTGTATACATGGAAGAACCCTGGAGATACTAAAAGGTATCAGATAGATTATATAATGGTAAGACAGAGTTTTAGGAACCAGGTTTTAAATTGTAAGACATTTCCAGGGGCAGATGTGGACTCTGACCACAATCTATTGGTTATGACCTGTAGATTAAAACTGAAGAAACTGCAAAAAGGTGGGAATTTAAGGAGATGGGACCTGGATAAACTGAAAGAACCAGAGGTTGTACAGAGATTCAGGGAGAGCATAAGGGAGCAATTGACAGGAATGGGGGAAATAAATACAGTAGAAGAAGAATGGGTAGCTTTGAGGGATGAAGTAGTGAAGGCAGCAGAGGATCAAGTAGGTAAAAAGACGAGGGCTAGTAGAAATCCTTGGGTAACAGAAGAAATATTGAATTTAATTGATGAAAGGAGAAAATATAAAAATGCAGTAAGTGAAACAGGCAAAAAGGAATACAAACGTCTCAAAAATGAGATCGACAGGAAGTGCAAAATGGCTAAGCAGGTATGGCTAGAGGACAAATGTAAGGATGTAGAGGCCTATCTCACTAGGGGTAAGATAGATACCGCCTACAGGAAAATTAAAGAGACCTTTGGAGATAAGAGAACGACTTGTATGAATATCAAGGCCTCAGATGGAAACCCAGTTCTAAGAAAAGAAGGGAAAGCAGAAAGGTGGAAGGAGTATATAGAGGGTCTATACAAGGGCGATGTACTTGAGGACAATATTGTGGAAATGGAAGAGGATGTAGATGAAGATGAAATGGGAGATATGATACTGCGTGAAGAGTTTGACAGAGCACTGAAAGACCTGAGTCGAAACAAGGCCCCCGGAGTAGACAATATTCCATTGGAACTACTGACGGCCGTGGGAGAGCCAGTCCTGACAAAACTCTACCATCTGGTGAGCAAGATGTATGAAACAGGCGAAATACCCTCAGACTTCAAGAAGAATATAATAATTCCAATCCCAAAGAAAGCAGGTGTTGACAGATGTGAAAATTACCGAACTATCAGCTTAATAAGTCACAGCTGCAAAATACTAACACGAATTCTTTACAGACGAATGGAAAAACTAGTAGAAGCCAACCTCGGGGAAGATCAGTTTGGATTCCGTAGAAACACTGGAACACGTGAGGCAATACTGACCTTACGACTTATCTTAGAAGAAAGATTAAGGAAAGGCAAACCTACGTTTCTAGCATTTGTAGACTTAGAGAAAGCTTTTGACAATGTTGACTGGAATACTCTCTTTCAAATTCTAAAGGTGGCAGGGGTAAAATACAGGGAGCGAAAGGCTATTTACAATTTGTACAGAAACCAGATGGCAGTTATAAGAGTCGAGGGACATGAAAGGGAAGCAGTGGTTGGGAAGGGAGTAAGACAGGGTTGTAGCCTCTCCCCGATGTTGTTCAATCTGTATATTGAGCAAGCAGTAAAGGAAACAAAAGAAAAATTCGGAGTAGGTATTGAAATTCATGGAGAAGAAATAAAAACTTTGAGGTTCGCCGATGACACTGTAATTCTGTCAGAGACAGCAAAGAACTTGGAAGAGCAGTTGAATGGAATGGACAGTGTCCTGAAAGGAGGATATAAGATGAACATCAACAAAAGCAAAACAAGGATAATGGAATGTAGTCTAATTAAGTCGGGTGATGCTGAGGGAATTAGATTAGGAAATGAGGCACTTAAAGTAGTAAAGGAGTTTTGCTATTTGGGGAGCAAAATAACTGATGATGGTCGAAGTAGAGAGGATATAAAATGTAGGCTGGCAATGGCAAGGAAAGCGTTTCTGAAGAAGAGAAATTTGTTAACATCCAGTATAGATTTAAGTGTCAGGAAGTCATTTCTGAAAGTATTCGTATGGAGTGTAGCCATGTATGGAAGTGAAACATGGACGATAAATAGTTTGGACAAGAAGAGAATAGAAGCTTTCGAAATGTGGTGCTACAGAAGAATGCTGAAGATTAGATGGGTAGATCACATAACTAATGAGGAAGTATTGAATAGGATTGGGGAGAAGAGAAGTTTGTGGCACAACTTGACCAGAAGAAGGGATCGGTTGGTAGGACATGTTCTGAGGCATCAAGGGATCACCAATTTAGTATTGGAGGGCAGCGTGGAGGGTAAAAATCGTAGAGGGAGACCAAGAGATGAATACACTAAGCAGATTCAGAAGGATGCAGGTTGCAGTAGGTACTGGGAGATGAAAAAGCTTGCACAGGATAGAGTAGCATGGAGAGCTGCATCAAACCAGTCTCAGGACTGAAGACCACAACAACAACAACAAACAACCAATTTAGTACTGTAGGAAAGCATGTGGTGTAAAAACCGTAGAGGGAGATCAAGAGATGAATACAGTAAGCAGATTCAGAGGGATGTAGGTTGCAGTAGTTACTCGGAGATGAAGAGGTCTCCACGGGATAGAGTAGCATGGAGAGCTCCATCAAAACAGTCTCAGGACTGAAGACCACAATAACAACAACAGCGAAGAGAGCAATTCGAATGGCCAGAGGCTTCTCTGAGTCGCATAAGAGCATCAGGGGAACGCTGTAAAGGCCAAACTAGTCTCAGCTATTACTCGAAATCCTATCTATATAGGGTGACGATCCAGTAAAAAGTTTGGAATCAGAGATTAAACTAGAGCCACCTACGCATTTCATTGTTCCCGTGTACAATACGCAAAGCACTGAGGAACCCCTCGTGTGTAGTACAAGGGAAAGCAGCCTGTAACAAGCATTCCATCTACATCTACATAGATACTGGCCAGGCCACCGCATGGCGAATGCAGGAGGGTTCAGGCCGCCACTATTAGTCAGTTCCATTCCACTTGTGAATTTCCTCAGCAGGTTTTCGCGAACAGAACATCGTCTTCCCTGCATGAATTCCCATTTGACGTCACCAAGTATCTTAGTAACAATCGCGTGTCTATCGAACCTACCGGTAACAAGTCCAGGAGCACTCCTCTGATTTGCCTCGGCATCTTCCTACAGTTCCACTTGGCGGACGTACCACACACGCGACCAGTACTCAAGAATGGACCGCACAATTCTTCTATACGCGGCCTCCTTTGCAGATGAGCTACACTTTCCTGTAACCGAAGTCGACCATTCGCCTTACCTGTTACCGTCCTTACGAGCTCGCTCCATTGCTCATCGCTTTGCAGCGCTACTTCTAGGAATTTCACTGATCGCTTCTTCCGTTACCGTTTCTACATGGATATAGGTTCTCTCTCCCAAAATGTTAGCTAACCACACATAAAACAACGTAGATTACAAAAAGACGTTACGAAAATGAACATAGAAAACGCCGCCAACAGTTCCCTATCCACAACAATGCTAACCACAACATCTCATTTCTTTTACACTTAACAGCCAAAGAAACTGGTACACCTGCCTAATATCGTGTAAGGCTCACGCGAGCACGCAGAAGTGCCGTAAGATGACGTTGTATGGAGTCGGCTAATGTCTGAAGGTGTGCTGAAGGGAACTGACACCATGAATCCTGCAGGGCTGTCCATAAATCCGAAAGAGTACTACGGCGTGAAGATCTCTTCTGAACAGCACGTTGCAGGGCATCCCAGATATGCTCAATAATGTTCATGTCTGCGGAGTCTGGCGGCCAGCGGAAGTGTTTTAACTCAGAAGTGTTCCTGCAGCCGCTCTGTAAAATTCTGGACGTGTGGGGTGTCGCATTGTCCTGCTGGAATTGCCCAAGGCCGTCGGAATGCACAATGGACACGAATGGGTCCGTGTGATCAGCCAGGATGCTTATGTACGTGTCACCTGCCAGAGTCGTATCTAGACGTATCAGGGGTCCCATATCACTCCAATTGCACACGCCCCACTTTACAGATTCTCCACCAGCTTGAACAGTCCCCTACCGACAAGCAAAGGTCCGTAAATTCATGAGGTTGTCTCCACACCCTCACACGTCCATCCGATCGATACACTTTAAAACGAGGCTCGTCCGACCAGCCAACATGTTCCCAGTCATCAACAGTCCAGTGCAGGCGTTGACGGGCCCAGGCGAGGCGTCAAGCTTTGTATCGTGCGGTGACGAGGGTACACGAATGGGCGCTCTGCTCCGAATGCCCATACCGATGACGTTTCGTTGAATGATTCGCACACTGACACTTGTTGATGGCCCAGAACTGAAATCTGCAGCAATTTGCAGAAGGTTGGGGCTTTTGTCACGTTGAGCTATTCTCTACAGTCGTCGTTGGTCCCATTCTTCCAGGATTTTTTATCGTTCGCAGCGGTGTCGCAGATTTGACTTTTACCAGATTCCAGATATTCACGGTACACTCGTGAAATGGTCGTATGGAAAAATCCCCACTTCATCGCTATCTCGGAGATGCTGTGTCCCATCGCTCGCGCGCCGTCTGTAACGCCACATTCAAACTCGTCTTGATTAAGTGAAATTGTAGCAGCAGTAACCGACCTAACAACTGCGCGAGACACTTTTTGCTTATATAGGCCTTGCCGACCACAGCGCCGTATTCTGCCTGTTTACATATCTCTGCATTTGAATACGCATACCTACACCAGTTTCTATGGCGCTTAAGTGTATAATGCTTCACTAAGCTGAACCGTTATGTGTCGGAGATAAAAGGTGTGGTAGTGAACGTATCATTAGAATCGACGCTGAAGTGTTTTAACGAATGATGACATTTGAGACTGTTCTTGATAATGCTGCAGTATTGAACAAGATTTTTGTTTAAAAAGACGAATAATTCATGTCACACCTCAAAAACTGCAGAAAATTTGCAGAATCAGAAAAACTGGATGAAGCAGGAGTGTTAATCCCGTAATTTTAGCAGGAAAACATCGTTGAAGTACTGGCGGAGGTAAAGCTGTGAGGAGGGGTCGTGAGTTGTGCTTGGGTGGCTCAGTCCGGGGAGCAAAAAGTAAAGTTCCCGAGTTCGAGTCCCGGTCCAGCTCGCAGTATCATTCCTTCAGGAAATTCCAAGTAGCTGGTTTGCTGTACACCAGAGTCGTCGCTAAATTTTGGAAGTAGAAGCCCACATTTGGCTACTAGATTCGTAACAGCAGAAGGTACAGAAAATAACTAAATTGTACTTTCTGTGTGTATTCTGAATACAGGCAGATACTATGATTGCGTTGTTAGCTGACTGATGGCTATACAGGGTACGTACACAGAGCCTCCAGTTGTGCCATCAACAGTGGCTGTCATCTGACTGGACGTTGAGTCGAACTAAAGCTTAGATGACAGGTATAGTTACATTCTGCCCCACTTCAGCTCTGTACCAGAGCTCAATGGCTGGTGAGTTTTGACTTGCCCGTTTCTTAGCAACACGTGACAAGGTGCTTTCAATGGGTGAGAGGTCTGCAGGACGTGCTGGACGTAACAGCCCAACACTCTCTGTATTGATGTACGTTTGGAGAGCATGGGTAACATAGAATGAGATTTTCATTCTGGAGCAGAGTGTGCTCAGATATGAAACTTCCTGGCAGATTAAAACTGTGTGCCTGATTGAGACTCGAACTCTGGACCTGAAACTTCCTTGCAGATAAAATCGGTGCGCCCAACTGGGACTCGAACTCGGGACCTTTGGCTTTCGTGGGCAAGTGCTCTACCAATCGAGGACTTGCCCGCGAATTCAAAGGTCCCGAGTTCGTCCGGCACACGATTTTCATCTGTCAGGAACTTAATATTTTACTGGAGACAGAATGATGCAGATCTCGAAGATAGAGAACACTGACCAGTCTTAACATGTCAGAAATTTAACGATTGTTATGAAAGTTTCCAGCCATTTACTGTGTAGCAAATGGCTCCGCGTACGATGACACCAGGTGCCGGAGATAAATGAGAGCGACCAGTTCAACCTGGCAACCTTCGGTCTCGGTGGAGTCGATTTTTTTTGTGTTGCAATTTCAATGGCTGCTAGTGACCGTCTAGGCAGTACTAATCAGGAAGAACCTGTCTGATCAGTCAGTGTGCCAGCCTAATGGGTACTGGAAATCGTTTCGCAGGAAATTATTATCTGTTCGAAACGTGCGAGAACCTGGAGGCTCCGTCCGTCGCGGTGCCGGCCGCCACACGGCTGGTGCCGCGCTGAGGCCACGAGCCGCCGCCCGCGGAGGAGGAGGAGTGCGGCCGCGCCCTCGCGGAGGTCCGCCACCTCACGGAGGACAACTCCAGGGAACTCACAAGGGGCCTCATCCGCAGCATCTCTGCCGACTGCATTCACACTTGCTCTGTACAAGGGTACGTACGCCACTGAAAGAACCAACCCATAGTCGTACATGTAATCCCCTTCTCCAGTTCTCATATTTGTTCTCTAAGCTACCTTTACTACCTCTATTTTCCGAGACTACTATTAGTTAGTCAGTAGACGGGACGAAACATTGGTCATCTAGGAGACATCAAGGTAACACCTTGTGACAACTTGATAATGACCTGTGGAGTTCATAAGACTCTTCAGCTTTGTCATACGGAGCTCAACTTCTCTTAAAGTTACCAGTTGAGCAGGTGGGAAGGGCAACGGCAAAGGGAGATGAGAGGAAACAGAGTAGTAAAGGCATTGATGAAACAGAATGCTGTGTAGAGCTGGAGTGGGATAGGAGTGTGGAGCAAAAGGAATAGCAAAGTCTCAGCCAGGGGCCTTATGGGAAGGTAAGATAACTGCAGGAGAGTTCCCACCTGCTCAATTCAGAAAAAGCTGGTGCTGTTAGTAAGGATCCAGATGGCCCAGGCTGTGAAGCAGTCACTGAACTGAGGTCCAATGTATTGGGCAGCGTAATCAGCAACTGGGTGTCCAGCTGCCTCTTGGTCACAGCTTGTTTTTTGTCATGTCCCCATCATTTTCCTGCGTGTTCCCACAAGCAACACTGCACCCTCCCCCACCGCTTCCACGCTATCCTTCCTCCTTCCCCACCCTCCTACTTACCACCAGCACTCACGGATTGCTTCTCCCATCAGACACAGTGGTAGTCATATGTGTGTAGATGAGTTTACAGTTCTACCCTGCAACAATACTTCTGTACTGAGTGGTCCACCGAATGGGACTTAAGTCCACAAAGTCCACATGATTTTGGATCTGCTGGCAAGTAATAACATGACACAAACTGATTTAAGCCTGTCATCATGACCAAGAGGCCATGCACGATGATATAGTCACAACATTCACCCAGTCGACAACTTGGCACCCTACATCGTCCCACTTACCATTTAGAGTTGGGGTGATGGTGTATTGCACTGCGTTAGCTTTGCTCATTATGTATCATCTTTTAAGTCTGTGTAGATTGTCACAAAACAAAATATACTTCATCAATGTCAAACAGACTCACTTCCTATGAAACTGTATTTGATGGCAGTTTGTTAACTGGGAATGAGCAAGAAAAGCTTGTTATGCCATAGAGGTGAACCACCAATTTTTTGCCTGTCCAGTTTCTTCCAACACCTGGCGCGTTCTCACTGAAGAACTGGTTGCCATCCTCTCTGCTCACATTTTTTGGCTGCAGTGACGTCAGACATTTCAGTGTAGGACAAATAATGCTTTTCATACTATAATGGCCTAATTCGATGGCCCCACTGAAACACTCTCCTGACCATCCATTAAATAATTTTTTATACCTCCCATCGCTGACAACGTGCAATTCTATGAGGGACTATTTTTCCTTTCAGTTCTACACTGCCTGTGACTGTTTCACCTGTTAGCACCTCAGGGGGTGTCTGTCTCTGCAAACTACACAGTATTTTTTCTCCTGACGCCACATTACAAACTACTGTCATGTTGACTTGGGACTTTTGTGCGCACTGTCTTCCACCTGCGCTTCAATGAATTCTTGTAGCTGTCGTATTCTGAAAATTAAGCAGTTAGTAACAAAATTCTAATCCCTCGTGATTCCAGGTTTGGATCATGATGTAGTTTTCGCTAACCTCTCTTTAATAAAAGTTAACACCCATCTACATACACTATGTGATCAAAAGTATCCGGAAACCCCCAAAAACATACGTTTTTCATGTTAGGTGCATTATGCTGCCAACTACTGCCAGGTACTCCATATGAGCAAACTCAGTAGTAATTAGACAGCGTGAGAAAGCAGAATGGAGCGCTCTGTGGAACTCACGGATTTGGAACTTGGTCAGGTCGTTGGGTGTCACTTGTGTCATATGTCTGTACGCAAGATTTCCACACTCCTAAACATCTCTATGACCACTGTTTACAATCTTATAGTGAAGTGGGAATGTGAAGGGACACGTACAGCACAAAAGCGTACAGGCCGACCTCTTCTTCTGACTGACAGAGACTGCCGACAGTTGAAGAGGATCGTAGTGTGTAATAGGCAGACATCTATCCAGACCATCACACAGGAATTCCGAACTGCATCAAGATCCACTGCAAGTACTATGACAGTTTGGCAGGAGGTGAGAAAACTTGGATTTCATGGTCGAGAGACTGCTCATAAGCCACACATCACACCAGTAAATGCCAAACGACGCCTCGCTTGGTCTAAGGAGCGTAAACATTGGACAGATGAACAGTGGGGAGTGACAAACCACGGTACACAATGTGGCGATCCGATGGCAGTGTGTGGGATGGCGAATGCCCAGTGAACGTCATCTGCCAGCGTGTGTAGTGCCAACAGTAAAATTCGGAGGCGTTGGTGTTATGGTGTGGTCGTGTTTTTCATGGAGGGGGCTTGCACCGTTTGGTGTTTTGCTTGGCACAATCACAACACAGGCGTACACTGATGTTTTAAGCACCTTCTCGATTCCCACTGTTGAAGAGCTATTCGGTGGTGGCTACTGCATCTTTCAATACGATCGAGCATCTGTTCATAATGCACTGCCTGTGGCGGAGTGCTTAAACGACAATAACATCCCTGTAAAGGACTGGCCTGCACAGAGTCCTGACCTGAATCCTATAGAACACCTCTGGGATATTTTAGAACGCCGACTTCGTGCCAGGCCTCTCCGACCGACATCGATACCTCTTCTCAGTGCAGCACTCCGTGAAGAATGGGCTGCCATTCCCCAAGAAACCTTCCAGCACCTCATTGAACGGATGCCTGCGAGAGTGGAAGCTGTCATCAAGGTTGGGCCAACACCATATTGAATTACAGCGTTACTGATGGAGGGCGCCACGAACTTGTAAGTAATTTTCAGGCAGTTTTAGTGATTGCCACTCCGATTCACGTATCATATCTGTGGTACTATCTCCCCAATTTCGCCATAATACAAAACGAGCTGCCCTTCTTTGAACGATTTAGATGTCATCCGTCAGTCCCACCTGATGCGGATCCCACACCGCACAGCAGTACTCCAGAATAGGGCGGACAAGCTGGTGTAAGCAGTCTCTTTAGTAGACCTGTCGCACTTTCTAAGTGATCTGCCAATGAATCGCCGTCGTTGGTTTGCTCTACCCACAACATTATCTATGTGATAGTTCCAATTTAGGTTATTTGCAATTGTAATCCCTAAGTATTTAGTTGAATTTACAGCCTTCAGTTTTGTGTGACTTACTGCGTAATCGAAATTTAGCTAAATTCTTTTATTGCTCATGTGAATGACTTCAAACTTCTCTTTATTCAGAAACAATTGCCACTTTTCGCACCATACGGATATCTTATCTAAATCATTTTGCGAGTCGTTTTGATCATCTGATGACTTTACAAGACGGTAAATGACCGGGTCATCTCCAAACACCCTAAGAAGGCTACTCAGATTGTCTCCTATGTCGTTAATACAGATCAGGAACAACAGAGGGCCTATAACACTTCCTTGGGGAACGCTGGATTTTACTTCTGTTTTACTCGATGACTTCCCGTCTGTTACTACTAACTGACCTTTCTGACAGGAAATCACAAAACCAGTTGTGTTTCACAAGAACGATATTTTCTGAAGCCATGCTGACTATGTGTCAATAAATCGTTTTCTTCGAGGTAATTCGTAATGTTCTAATATAGTATATGTTCCAAAACTCAACTTCAAATCGACGTTAGTGATAAGGGCCTGTAACTGAACTGATTACTCCTATTTCCCTTTTTGGATATTGTTGCGACTTGAGCAATTTTCCAGTCTTTAGGTACGGATCTTCCTGTGAGCTAAGTGTGGGGCTATTGTATCAGCTTACTCTACAAGGAACCTGACTGGTATACAATCTGGACCGGAGGCCTTGCCTTTATTAAGTGACTTAAGCTGCTTTGCTGCTGCGAGGATATCTACTTCTACGTTTCTCATCTCGGCAGTTGCTCTTGATTGGAACTCAGGAACATTTAGTTCGACTTCTTTGATGAAGGAGTTTCGGAAACTCTGCTTTAGTGGTACTGTCATCAGTGACTTCCCTGTTGTTATCGCGCAGTGAAGGTTTTGATTGCGTCTTGCCACTGGTGTGCTTTATGTATGACCAGAATCTCTTCGGGTTTTCTGCCGGATTCCTAGACAGAGTTTCGTTGTCGAAATTATTAAAAGCATCTCACATTGAAGTACGCGCTATATTTCTAACTTCTGTAAAACTTTACCAGTCTTTTGGATTTTGCGTTCTTTTGAATTTGGCATGCTTTTTTCATTGCTTCTGCAACAGCCATTTGACCCGTTTTGTGTACCATGGGGGTCAGTACTATCACTTATTAATTTATGTGTTATATATCTCTCACTTGCCATCGATACTATGTTTGATATCATTCCACATCTTTTCTACGCTTACATGATCAGATGGGAAGGACTGGAGACTGTCTCTTCAAAAGACGTTAAGAGCTCTTTTATCAGCTTTTTTAAATAGGTATACATCGCGTTTCTTTTTGATCGTTGTAGGTGTTACGGTATTCAGCCTAGCAGCAACTACCTTGTGGTCGCTAATCCCTGTATTCGTAATGATACTATTTGTGCAGGATTTGTTGCTAACAGGTCAAGTATGCTTTCGAAACAATTTACGTTTCGAGTGGGCTTATGAACTAATTGTTCAAAATTATTATCTGTGAAAGCATTCAGTACAATTTTGGATGACGTTTTATGCCTGCAGCAGGCTTTAATCGTATAATTTTTCCAGCATATCGAGGGTAGATTAAAGTCACCAACGAGTATAATTTTATGAGTGGGGTACTTATTGGAAATGAGACTCAAGTTTTCTTTGAACTGTTCAGTAAACATATCTTCTGAGTCGGGGGGTCGGTAAAACGAGCCTATTAATAGTTTAGTACGATTGTCAAGTACAACCTGTACCAATACAATTTCGCAGGAACTATCTACTTCAATTTCGCTACAAGGTAAACTACTCCTGACAGTGATAAATACTCCACTACCAACTGTGTTTAATGTATCCTTTTTGAAAGGTGCATTGAAAAATTTTCGGCTGAACTTATTTCCGGCTATAGCCAGATTTCCGTACCTATAACTATTTCAGCTTCAACGCTTTCTATTAGGGCTTTCTGGTTCTTTCCCAAAACAGCTACGACAATTTACAATACCGGCTGTTGCTACAATTGCCTCACTGTGTTTTACCTGCCCCCTTTTAGCAAACTCCTTTTCTGTTGTTTCCTGATACCCTCTAACCTAAAAAAGACCTTCTAACCTGAAAAGGAGGATGAAACAGGAATCAGTATAGAAGAGATACGGGATCCAGTATTACTATCGGAATTTAAAGTGCTTTGGAAGACTTAAGATCAAATAAAGCAAAGGGGATGGATACCATTCCATCGAAATTTTTAAAATCATTTGGGAAGTCGAAAGTAAACGATTATTCACGTTGGTGTGTAGAATGTATGAGTTTGAGGACATTCCATCTGAGTTTTAAAGAAGCATCATCAACATAATTCTGAAGATTGCAAGACCCGACAAGTGCGAGAATTATCGCACAATCATCTTAACATCTGACATATCCAAATTTCTGATAAGAATAACATTCAGAAGAAACAAAATTAATATGGAGAATCCGTTAGATGACTATCACCTTGGCTTTAGGAAAGGTAAACCACTAGAGAGGCAATTCTGACGTTGCGGTCGATAATGGAAGCATGGAAGAAAAAAAGACACTTTCATTGGATTTGACGACCTGGAAAAAGCGTTCGATGGGGTCAAATGGTGTAACATGTCCGAAATTCTGAGTAAAATAAGGGTAAGATATAGTGAATAACGGGTAGTATACGACATGTACAAGAATCAACAGGGTACAATGAGAGTGGAAGGTCAAGAGTGAAGTGTTCGAATTAAAAAGATTGTAAGACTGGGATTTACTCTTTCGCCCCTAATGCTCAATCTGTTCTCCGTAAAAGCAATGATGGAACTTAAAGGAAAGGTTCAAGAGTGGAATTAAAGTTCGAGGTGAAAGGATATCAATGATAACATTCGATGATGACCTTGCTGTCTACAGTGGAAGTGATCAAGAATTACAGGATTTTCTGAGTGGAATGAACAGTCTAATGAGTGCAGAACATGGACTGAGAGTAAGAAAGACGAAAGTAGCACAAATTAGAACAGCAACGAACTTAACATCAGAACTGGTGGTCACGAAGTAGATGAAATTAAGGAATTCTGTTACCTAGGCAGCAAAATAACCCATGACAGACGGAGCAAAAAATGCAGCCTAGCATTGGCGAGAAGAGCATTTATGGCCAAGAGGAGTATGTCAGTATCAGACATAGGCCCTAATTTGTGAAAGAAATTTCTGAAAATTTACATTTGGAGCATAGGATTGTATGGTAAGTGAAATATGGACTTTCGGAAAACCGAAAAAGAAGAGTATCGAAGCATTTGAGATGTGGTGCTACAGAAGAATGCTGAAAATTAGGCTGACTGATGAGGTAAGGAATGGGGTGGTTCTCTGGTGAGTCAATTAGGAGAGGAATATATTCGAGCACTGACAAGAAGAAGACACAAGACTGTAGGACATCTTTTAAGATATTGGGGGACAGCTTCTATGGTACTAGAGGGAGCTGTCGAGGGCAGAAACCACAAAGAGAAGCAGAGATTGGAGTACATCCAACAAATAATTGAAGACAAACGTTGGAAGTGCAACTCTGAAATGGAGAGATTAGCACAGGAGAGGAATTCATGGTGAGGTGCATCAAACTTGTCAGAAACCTGGTGGATTAAAAAAAAGTGCCTGTCGTTTAAGAATATAGTATACCACCAGACACGAGAACACACTGTGTCCTGATGCATTACTCACACCACCATTGTAGGAGTTGAACACCAGGAAGGACATATTCATTCACAAGAAAGTGCATGTACCTACTTTTACTTTATCAGCTATAAACGAAAAGCTACTTCCTCCAGAATATAATTTATTCAGCTCCTAATTCGAGTGTGTAAACATAGTGTCTATACCCTCCACAAGAAAAACGTCTCCAGAGTCATCTGCTGAAGTTGCTACATTGTCATTAAGGTATATTAGAAAAAGAAACGGCTCTAGCATGTCAAGTTACTTAACGACGTGTTCCATAAATCATAGTCACGATAAATAAATAAATAAACGTTTTGATGGGAAGCGTCTCATTTGAAGAAAAATAGTACACAATTTTTAAACCAAAATATACTATTCACATGACTATGTGCTGCTCAGTTGAAGAAATCCTCTGTGGAATAAAAGGAGTTGTTAAGGAGACACATCTTGAATCTACGTGGAAAAACTCTTCTATGATCTGAAATTTTTTCAGATGGTGTATATTGCAGTTTTTCTGTGACAAGGTTGCATGAAGGGCAAAGCAAATGTTTCTAGTGTTATGAATATCTCTGTTACTTTCAAACTCGGATTCACTGATTGTAACAAATTGTAAAGTTCATAAATGAATTATGAGGCTGTGATTAATATTCTCGGATTATTAAAGGGATACTTTCTGGACGTATGTGCGAGGACCACTCACATAATTGTAAGTAATTTCTTTGGGGAAATGATACTTTTTGCCTCTCTGAGGAGTTAGCCAAGAATATTTTCCATTAAGACATCAGTGAATGAAAATATGGAAAGCATATCACCTTACTGACTTCTATATCCCCAGAGTTGGAAATTATTCTCATTGCAACAGTAAACAAAGCTAAACATTTTAGCAAGTCTACTCAACGGGTTTTCCCGTTCAACTTTTCATCAGTATGGGCACTCAACAACTTAAAACTTCTACACTGTTAACTATTTCTGTTCTGTATTCTCGGTTAATCAGTGGTAGGATGCTTTTGACAGTACAAAACTAGTTGGTGTGTCTGTGTGTGAGTGTGTTTTCAAATTTTAAAGGCAGCCCATTAGAGGCTACAAGTCAGTAACTTTTCCAAAAGCACAATTTACAATTTTTTCTGCTCATGATTTTTTACTAGCCTTCACAATAACGCATGTATCACCTGTGAAAATCACTAATTCTGTCTGCTGATGCCAGTAAAATAATAGAACATTAACATGAAGCAAGAACAGCAGTGAGTACATTTATCAGTCAGTTAATTAGAGCAGAAATTGCTGTGTTCATGAGCATGGGTATGTACCGAGGAATAAAAATATCCAATAGATTGCTTAAGAAGACAAAAGAGACTAGAAACGAAAATATTTACAGATGCAGTTAATAACCACCTGTTAAACAGTAAGTTCTATACAGTGAAGTATTACTTGATAACACAGAGGTTTCCTAAGAATGTAACACAAGTAAATAATAATAACACACCACAGTCATCTGCATTTTGTTTTTATGTAAAACTTCATCACAATGTTCTGTACTGGAAAATACTGACACACCTCTGAGCCCAATATCTCACTCATTGTGGGGGGATGTTAGCTCAGTATTTTCTGGCAAGCCAATGGGAAGTTATGGTACATGAAATTAAAACCTTACATCATCGTCATACTGTTGATTGCAGTTGATATTGTGTACATAGAGTATGCAGGTCTGTTTCTAAGGGCTGAACGGACAGTACACCACCAGTCTGCTCTATTCACCACCCAGATATTCTAACTTCAGTATTCTGTTTCCCCTAAATCACTTCAGGCAAATGCCCATATGGTTTCTGCTATGAGGCCCCGGCTGACTAACTGCCCCTTCTTGTCAAAATAGATGTGCAGATATCTAAATGTCTGTCCATAAGAATCGTAAGAATTATGTTTGTTGTCTTCAAGCTGTAAAACAACGACATGTACAACATCCTTAAAACATTGATCCACACAGGCATAAAACAACCATTCCAGCTGTTACATGAACCAGGTTGAGCATGCTTTAGACCTGGTGAAAGTGTGGGTCCACCACCACGAGAACTCTCTCCATAATCATTCGATGGTGTCAGGAATGCCTCCATGGAAAAGTGTGGTAGGCCTGGGCAGCGATGAATCGGCCAGACAGCATGCCAAGAGTCACTAGCAATGTGTCCCACAGAAGCGTGTTAGGGCCCTTGTTGTTCATGTTTGGTATTAACGACCTGGGAGCATAATTTGTAATAACCTCAGGCTTTATGTCAATACTTACTTACCTTATGTGTCCAGATTGGTAACTGTACTAGAGATCCGATCAGCCAGAACATTATGACCACCGACCTACCAGTGATATAAACCCACCCAGGCGATGGAACTGTCACCCTGTGAGGAATAATTGCCAGTCGACACACGCACAGTGCATCTCTAGTTTTTTTTTTTTTTTTTTTGGTCATTAGTCTACTGACTGGTTTGATGCGGCCCGCAACGAATTCCTTTCCTGTGCTAACCTCTTCATCTCAGAGTAGTACTTGCAACCTACGTCCTCAATTATTTGCTTGACGCATTTCAATCTCTCTCTTCTTCTACAGTTTTTGCCCTCTACAGCTCCCTCTAGTACCATGGAAGTCATTCCCTCATGTCTTAGCAGATGTCCTATCATCCTGTCCCTTCTCCTTATCAGTGTTTTCCACATATTCCTTTCCTCTCCAATTCTGCGTAGAACCTCCTCGTTCCTTACCTTATCAGTCCACCTAATTTTCAACATTCGTCTATATCACCACATCTAAAATGCTTCGATTCTCTTCTGTTCCGGTTTTCCCACAGTCCATGTTTCACTACCATACAATGCTGTACTCTAGACGTACATCCTCAGAAATTTCTTCCTCAAATTAAGGCCGGTATTTGATATTAGTAGATTTCTCTTGGCCAGAAATGCCTTTTTTGCCATAGCGAGTCTGCTTTTGATGTCCTCCTTGCTCCGTCCGTCATTGGTTATTTTACTGCCTAGGTAGCAGAATTCCTTAACTTCATTGACTTCGTGACCATCAATCCTGATGTTAAGTTTCTCGCTGTTCTCATTTCTACTACTTCTCATTACCTTCGTCTTTCTCCGATTTACTCTCAAACCATACTATGTACTCATTAGACTGTTCATTCCGTTCAGTAGATCATTTAATTCTTCTTCACTTTCACTCAGGATAGCAATGTCATCAGCGAATCGTATCATTGATATCCTTTCACCTTGTATTTTAATTCCATTCCTGAACCTTTCTTTTATTTCCATCATTGCTTCCTCGATGTACAGATTGAAGAGTAGGGGTGAAAGGCTACAGCCTTGTCTTACACCCTTCTTAATACGAGCACTTCGTTCTTTATTGTCCACTCTTATTATTCCCTCTTGGTTGTTGTACATATTGTATATGACCCGTCTCTCCCTATAGCTTACCCCTACTTTTTTCAGAATCTAGAACAGCTTGCACCATTTTATATTGTCGAACGCTTTTTCCAGGTCGACAAATCCTATGAAAGTGTCTTGATTTTTCTGTAGCCTTGCTTCCATTATTAGCCGTAACGTCAGAATTGCCTCTCTCGTCACTTTACTTTTCCTAAAGCCAAACTGATCATCACCTAGCGCATTCTCAATTTTCTTTTCCATTCTTCTGTATATTATTCTTGTAAGCAGCTTCGATGCATGAGCTGTTAAGCTGATTGTGCGATAATTCTCGCACTTGTCAGCTCTTGCCGTCTTCGGAACTGTGTGGATGATGCTTTTCCGAAAGTCAGATGGTATGTCGCCAGACTCATATATTCTACACACCAACGTGAATAGTCGTTTTGTTGCCACTTCCCCCAATGATTTTAGAAATTCTGATGGAATTTTATCTATCCCTTCTGCCTTATTTGACCGTAAGTCCTCCAAAGCTCTTTTAAATTCCGATTCTAATACTGGATCCCCTGTCTCTTCTAAATGAACTCCTGTTTCTTCTTCTATCACATCAGACAAATCTTCATCCTCATAGAGGTATTCAATGTATTCTTTCCACCTATCTGCTCTCTCCTCCGCCGGCCGCAGTGGCCGTGCGGTTCTGGCGCTGCAGTCCGGAACCGCGGAACAGCTACGGTCGCAGGTTCGAATCCTGCCTCGGGCATGGGTGTGTGTGATGTCCTTAGGTTAGTTAGGTTTGAGTAGTTCTAAATTCTAGGGGACTTATGACCTAAGATGTTGCGTCCCATAGTGCTCAGAGCCATTTTGCTCTCTCTTCTGCATTTAACAGTGGAATTCCCGTTGCACTCTTAATGTTACCACCGTTGCTTTTAATCTCACCAAAGGTTGTTTTGACTTTCCTGTATGCTGAGTCTGTCCTTCCGACAATCATATCTTTTTCGATGTGTTCACATTTTTCCTGCAGCCATTTCGTCTTAGCTTCCTTGCACTTCCTATTTATTTCATTCCTCAGCGACTTGTATTTCTGTATCCCTGATTTTCCCGGAACATGTTTGTACTTCCTCCTTTCATCAACCATCTGAAGTATTTCTTCTGTTACCCATGGTTTCTTCGCGGCTACCTTCTTTATATCTATGTTTTCCTTCCCAACTTCTGTGATGGCCCTTTTTAGAGATGTCCATTCCTCTTCAACTGTACTTCCTACTACGCTATTCCTTATTGCTGTATCTATAGCGTTAGAGAACTTCAAACGTATCTCGTCATTCCTTAGTACTTCCGTATCCCACTTCTTTGCGTATTGATTCTTCCTGACTAATGTCTTGAACTGCAGCCTACTCTTCATCACTACTATATTGTGATCTGAGTCTATATCTGCTCCTGGGTACGCCTTACAATCCAGTATCTGATTTGGGAATCTCTGTCTGACCATGATGTAATCTAATTGAAATCGTCCCGTATCTCCCGGCCTTTTCCAAGTATACCTCCTCCTCTGTGATTCTTGAACAGGGTATTCGCTATTACTAGCTGAAACTTGTTACAGAACTCAATTAGTCTTTCTCCTCTTTCATTTCTTTTCCCAAGCCCATATTCTCCTGTAACCTTTTCTTCTACTCCTTCCCCTACAACTGCATTCCAGTCGCCCATGACTATTAGATTTTCGTCCCCCTTTACATACTGCATTACCCTTTCAATATCCTCATACACTTTCTCTATCTGTTCATCTTCAGCTTGCGACGTCGGCATGTATACCTGAACTATCGTTGTCGGTGTTGGTCTGCTGTCGATTCTGATTCGAACAACCCGGTCACTGAACTGTTCACAGTAACACACCGTCTGCCCTACCTTCCTATTCATAACGAATCCTACACCTGTTATACCATTTTCTGCTGCTGTTGATATTACCCGATACTCTAGTAATAGCATCTCTAGTATCAGTGAGTATTCTGTGCATGTTTATAATGTGGAAGGCACGTGATATACGTGAGTGTGACCGAGGACAGAGTGTGATGGCCCGGAGGTCCAGCACGGAAACTGCACGACTTGTCGGGTGTTCTGGGACTGCAGTGGTGAGTGTGTTCAACATGTGGCGACACCCTGGTGAAAGCACGTCCACACGTCGTGGGGTTGGGCGGCCACCCATCATTACAGATGTCGTACGTCGTAGGCTGTGCAGACTGGTGAACCACGACAGGCAGCGAACTGTGGCAGGACTAACATCAAACTTTAGTGCTGGTCAGAGTTCAAGTGTGTCTAGACACACAGTGCACCAAACACTCCTAATGACATGCCTCTGCAGCTGAGGGCCTATGTGCCTGCAAATGTTAACGACGTCAGCAACTGTGACTGAAGTGGGCACACTACCATCGACTCCCGAACTTGGCGCAGTGGTATATTGTGGCATGATATGCTGAATCCCGATACCTTCTTCATCATTCAGCTGCAAGGGCCCCAGTCCGTCGTCTTCCAGGGGAACAGTTCCTTGACACGTGTACTGTGGGGTGGAGACAGACTGGTGGCGGCTGCATTATGCTCCAGGGAACACTCACATGGACTTCCGTGGGTCCAATGGAGCTCGCGTAAGGCACCATGACGGCCGAGGAGAATAGTACACTGGTTTGCAGAGCACATACACCCCTGCATGACGATAGTGCTTTTTTTTCAGCTGGATAATGCACTATGTCACATGGCCAGGAGAGTGACGGAAAGGTCCAAGGAACACAGTGACAAGTCCCATTTGGTTTTCTGGTCCTCCAACACACCAGATCTGAACCTGGTCGAACACATCTGGGATGTGCTTCAACGTGGCGTCGCAGCTCATGGCCCTCCTCCCCGGAATTCACGGGAATTGGGGATTTGTGTGTGCTGATGTAGTTCCAGCTACCTGCAGAGGCCTAGAGAGGGCTCACTGCTTCCATACCATGATAAGAATCCACTATTATCCATGCCAAACGTGAACGTACAGGCTATAAGGTCATAATGTTCCGGCTGATAAATGAATTTCCAGTACTGAGACACATGGGTGGCTTTGTCATTTGCCACCATAATGTATGCCACTGTGATCGTTTTGCCTGATTTTGGACATATCGTTAAGTCTTGTGTTGTAGCACATTCACAGGAGTTGTTCTTCTTACACCTCCATTTTCCCAGATTGGTATTGCAGTGTGTGATGGTAGTTCTTAAGTGGTGAAGCACCTGCCATGTCGGAAACAACAGATGATTCGCAGCAGCCAGTGGTTCTTCAGGCTTTATTAGCATCTGATCAGTACAGTTTTGCAATAATTTTTTTCTCCTATTTCAGGAGGCTCGTTTACAGAGTTAGTCCTTCGCATTAAACTCCACTGGGATATCAGTAGCCTGTGCTGTATTTCGTAACCGCATAAATGGTGCCGGTGATAATCGGACTGCAACTTACCTTCTGTTTATGGGTCGAGCTATGTCGAAAGTTGGGTAAATTTGCCGAACTAGCGTTGATTTTAGGAGACAGACACTAGCGCTCTTTCTCATTGTTTGCCACCTCGGCATATGTGGCAACTGCAGAGTGGTACCAGGCATTTGTCGCATTCTCAGCTGCAGAGAAACATAGGACGAGAGCCGATGTTCTCACAATTTGAGGATGAACTCCCCATTTCGTGCCGCTGAATTTTTGGATGATGTTATTATTCGCACACACTTTTCCCTTAACGTCCAAAATGTCACATTGTTGTCAAGTCGGATACCCAAATATTTCAGCGGTTCATCTGGTTCAGTTCTTGACACAGCCTCGCCACTTTAAATTGTGTATGTGCGTCTTTATTTGTAAAGTGAAAGTCACACATCAGAGTTCTACTGGGATTTGATGTGCGGAAGTGTTCTCCATAGTATGTCTTTGAGAATTCACACCACAAACGATTTTCCTTGTGAGCCCATGGCAATATCGTCGATATATATATATGTATGTATGTGTGTGTGTGTGTGTGTGTGTGTGTGTAGACCGGCCGAAGTGGTCGAGCCGTTCTTCGCGCTACAGTTTGGAACCGAATGACTGCTACGGTCGCAGGTTCGAATCCTGCCTCGGGCATGGATGTGTGTGATGTCCTCAGGTTAGTTAGATTTAAGTTGTTGTAAGTTCTAGGGGACTGATGACCTCAGAAGCTAAGTCCCATAATGCTCTGAGCCATTTGAGCCAATTTTGTGTTTGTGTCATTTTTTCGCCTTCTCCTGTGCCTATTTCTTGTTTGTAGCGTCACATAAAAAGTCTATTTCGAAATAGACGTTCCCCTAATTTTGTCATTCGGAAGTCCTTGTTATAAAACTTAATGAGCAGCCGTTGGTGACTGACAGTATCATAGCCAGCCGAAAGATCTGTAAAAGCGAGTCCCATTATCTGTTCCTGTTGGAGGCCGTCCTCTATATGTTGAATGAGACTATTTTACCACAAACACCAGGCATAAATCCTACTGGTTCTGGTATGAATTTGGTCTCTAATGCTACAAAAAGTCTTTCAAAAAGTATTCTTTCAATGGCCCCATAGAGATGACACGAATGTGAGAAAGGCGAGAAGTTTGAGTATCTGTAGGGTTTTTAGCAGGGCTACCACTCTGGCTTTCCTCTAGAGTTTCGGAATGTGCATGCTAGTGATACAGCTATTCATTAACCGTACATTACATTTTAATGTTGTAGTACCAAAATGCTTTATTCCTATATTGCAGATATCATCCAGGCCATCAGGCCTGTGTTCCTCCATTTCTTGGTGTGGCAAAGACGTCTGTTTCATTATTCATATCTCGTTCGATTTTCAGTCTTTTTAATTTTGTGCTTTCCCGTTTAATTGAGGGCGGTAAGATGATCTGTAGGGAGTTGCTCTGGTTTGATCAGGTGCTGGAGTTGTAGGATGTCAGGATGTGGTTCCGCCTTAGCGTCGCCTCGCATTGAAGACACTCCCGCAGCACTCCCGGAACATTCGTCGAGTCGTGCAGTTTCTGAAATGCTCGTGCCGAGCCTCTGGGCCATCACAATCCGCCCTTGGAGGAACTCAGATGGGCTGCGTGCCTACCCATTCTACACACAGACAGCTCGCCCACTGATACCACATGGTGTGTGTGTGTGTGTGACTAGCACACGTCCCTTGCCAGGTAAAGCTGCTACAGTCTGGACGGTTACGTATCGATAGTAATTTGGTGGTCACAGTGCTTTGGTTGACCAGTGCGCTGACCCTGTCCAAACCCAAATAAAATAAAGATCATAGCGTTACATCTGCACAATAAAGAGGTTCGCAGCAAGTTCCAGATGCTACTAGATTAAATAAAAGTCTCCTTTAACTGCTTCCCGCAACACCTACTGTAGGTGTCTTCTTTTATCTATCTGTGCCATTTGTGCTGCACTCAATGAACCTGACAAAGTTTGGGTCAACAGCAAACCAATTTTCTGGAAACGACTGGGGATTAAATGCAAATATGCTACGCAATGCCACAGCATGAAAATGTAGTGACGACTATGCACAGTGAGGCCTTGAGAACCGTTAATGGCACTGCCAGATCAAGTGCCACTCAATGGTTGCCTGTCCTATCCCACATTGCTCCTGCTTACCTGATATGTAAAGCGACCGAGGTGCAAATTTTTGAAGCCCTGTATGAACTCAGTTCTAAATACCGTATTCCATAAATCCACTGACTGCACACCTGAAGAAAGTCACACACGCCACTTTGTGTTTATTTGCGTATTTATCTTCGATGTCACCGAGATGTAGAAAGAATGTGGGAATGAACATCCACCCAAAAGGCGCATCTTATTCAGAAACCAATGGTGAAGCATGCAGAGTCTGATCTTCGTTGTGGTGAATGGTCATGACTCAGCTGCATCCGAGCGGTGCAAGGGAGATATGGCCACCTCCTGATGAAGTGGTGGCTTTATAGTGAAAGTGTTGCATGTGGCTGTGCTGTGCAGGAACAGACACTTGTAGAGAACTGTCAAGGCATGTTTCGAATCTTAGCCTGAAAGACTTGCGTCAAGTGCTATGATCTGATTATGAAATTTGAACATTCACCAATCAACATAATGTATATGTTTGTATGTTCTATAAGGAGTACGTTAGTAATGATCTATCTGTACTAGAGTTTGTACTTGTTCTATTATAGTATTGGATGAATTTGTGCACAAGTATTCTTGTATTTCAACAAAGACCGCTCACTTTACCATAACGTGTCAACAGACTCGCATACCATTCACAATTCACGCTGGAATAACTCAGTCTAATGTCTTGATTCATACCTAATGACCTGGATGTCAGTGTCGAAGGGCGACATAAAAACTTGAGAAGTGGCTGCCTGAGTTTGGTTTCATTGCTCTGTTCAAGAAAAGACAGTCTAGTACCAAAATGTCACTTGTTACATCAGGTGACCGCATTTTATTGTTTAAGGTTGGATAACATGGAATGGAACCTGGAGACACTGCAAACGGATCGGCTGAGGGGTGCGACCCTCACCAAGTTACTGCACGCTGTACAGCAGATCACAAGAGCCATAAAGCACAGGAATCGCCTTGTCTTGGATTATAATTGGGAATTTCTTCATAATGACCACAACATCAGCGGAACTGGTGAGTATCTCCTTTGACAGTTTGTTATCTCTATATATTAAGGGCAATGTCCTGAGTGACTCACTCGTCACGACCCAGCCTTAACCACCAAGGATACAAATTCGAAATTTGGAGAGGGCTAAAGAAACAGTGTTTCAGCACTTTTGGGAATTGAACTCCTGTGGGGGGGGGGGGGGGGGGGGGGAGAAACAGTGTGTGACTGTCTTTTTAAAAAAACAAATCGTTAATAAAGAACTATTGAAGTAATTATTGAAGCTACATCTATGTTAGTTGAATTGTTGCTTAGAAATAAAAAGAAATACGGTTTTCAACGTATTTGGAAATTCAACGCCTAAGGGGGTGAAATAGGCAGTGAAATGTTTTATGAATTTATTTCATTAAGTAATCCTTTTTGAAGCTAAGTTTAAGAAAATTTGTATTTGCGTTCTTGGTTGGAAATTAAAAAAAAAATGTGTTTCGGTGTTTCTGGAAATTCAGCCGATAAGGAGGCGAAATTGGGAATAAAAATGGTTCTGGAAATATTTGATTACGAAGGAATTTTTCAAATAAAATGTCTCAAAATTTGTATTTGGCTTCTTGGTTAGACGTAAAGAAATTCATGTTTAAACGTTTTCTGGAAATGCAACCTCTAAGGGGGTGAAATAAGGGACGAAAGTTTTATAAAAAAATTCTTTATATTAAAACATATTTCAAGTTTAATCTATAAAATTGGTATTTGACTTGTAAGGCAATATGCGTTAGGCAATGAAAGTTTTGATGAAAGTAAATGTCACCACAAGAACTCACAATGGTGGATTAACGAGGATGTCTGACTCCAGCTACCAGAATTGATTTCTGGTCGGAAGTGCATTCGGAAAAGACCATACTTCTACGGCCTTAATTAGCGTGAAAACTTTAGAAGATGTAGCGATTTCTGAACGACGTAAGAATTCGATAAAGAAATAATCTGTTTAGACCATACACTCCACACAAGAGAAGCAGTGGGTGCTAAGATAATTGTTAAATGAAGCGGAATGTACCCTTTAAGTTATGTTAGGAAGTAAATCTTGTCTAAGACAGAGAACACATAGATTATGGGGCTGTGTTTACCGCACACTCCTCGAAGAGACACAAATGGCACACTAGTCCCTTGCCTACATGTGGGTGCTTCTATACCCGCGTCAGAGTCATGCTACACTGCAGATATCCTGTAGCAAGAGCTTTCAGGTGGAAACTTTTTGATCGTCCCTTATATAACTGAGACATTACTTCTGGTTGTACTTGCCCTTTATTTGTCTCTACCACTTCTTGCCGCACTGCAGTTATCTGCGTTTTCCTGAGTCATTTCCGAGAAAACTTCTCCCTACTGCCCCAAACCTCTTTTTCTCCTCAATATACACGACGTTTTATACTCTTTTTATCCAGTATATCTCCATACTTCATCATTATACTGACCCCTTTCAACGTATAGGGGCGTCTACTTCATGCCACATCTTCAGTTCTTTTAAGTAATACCTAATAACTACACTTAGTGGCATCTTCAGGCTTTTACTAGCGTCATCTTCAATGCAACGAACATAGATCTGATTTAATATAGGTCTGTGCCTCCATACACGTCATATTCTCTACTATCTACATAAGATATAAATGTATATCTGAGGTGCGACAATAAAGTAATGAACTGATTTTCTTTGCAAGATGTGGCAACCCTGCAGTACCTTTGACTTTGATCTATGTTTCTAGTCCAAGTGGCACATCGATGCAACTGCTCAGTCGTGAGTTGTGCTGTAATAAGTTAACACGTGTTTGCGTCTCTCGTCACGGAAATGGAACCAGATAATATTGCGCAACGGTATGTCATTTCTTTTTGCATGAAATTGGGTGGGAACGCGTCGACAACTTACGGTAAGCTTCAGAAGGCTTTTAGAGAGGAGGTTATGTCAAGCGCTCAAGTTTTTCGTTGGCAAAAAATGTTGAGTGAAGGCAGAACCAATGTTGAAGATGAAGACTGCAATGGACGACCATCAACCTCAAGGACGTGTGTCAACTTGGCCAAGGTGTGTGAACTCGTACGATCTGATCGAAGATTATCTGTGAAAATGATTGCAGAAGAACTGAACATCAATCGAGAAACGGTTCGTCTAGTAATAACTGAAGATCTTGGTATGAGAAAAATTCCTGCAAAATTGGTCCCCAAAAATCTCACACCACAACACCGAGAAACATGGAAAAATGTGGCAGCCGATCTGTTAGAGCAAACAGAAATGAATCCAGAATTGTTGGGCCGTGTTATCACTGGTGACGAAAGTTGGTTTTTTCAGTACGATCCAAAGACAAAAGGCCAAAGTTCGCAATGGTGCTCAAAGGGATCACTCAGACCAAAAAAGCTCGCATGTCAAAGTCAAAAGTGAAATGCACGCTTGTGTGCTTCTTTGATTCCAAGGGAACTGTTCATAAAGAGTGAGTGCTTCCTGGACAAACAGTTAACCGATATTACTACAAAGAAATTTTAGAAAGACTTTGCAAAAGAGTTGTTCGTGTCCGTGCCAACATTGCTGATAGCTGGATTCTGCATCACGATAATGCACTATCCCATACTGCTCTGTCAGTACAGCAATTTTTTACCTCGAAACAAATTTCAGTACTACCACAGACACCTTATTCACCAGATATCGCTCCGTGCGACTTTTTTCTATTTCCAAGAGTCAAAACGGCGGTCGAGGTACACCATTTTCAAACAAAACAAGACGTCAAAAAGCTGTGACGAGGGTCTTGGAGAATATTACAGAAGATGAGTTCCAGAAATGTTACCATCAATGGCAGAAGCGCTGGAAAAAGTGTGTGCAATCAGATTGGAACTACTTTGAAGGAGACAACACTAAACTTGACTAAAACGGTAAGCAACATTTTTTTCACACCAGTAACATTACTTTATTGTTGCAACATGTATATTTGTTTACGTAGTTCTCAGATGCAAACTCTCTTTTCAGATTTCTGTCTTGATTCAGAGTGGTCAGTATCAGGTAACTGTTTCAGCTGCGCCATTCTAATCAATATAGTCAAAAATGAAGACAAATAACACGTAATTATCAAGAACGAAAGATGAATGGAAGTATGAAACTTGAATTTGAAAATAAAGTTCCATCTATATCAGATCTCACTGGTCGCCAAACTGGTAACTACCATGCAGAAACACCTTCCCAAAAAACTCTTAGTTACAGTTACTTATAATTTTTTCAGGGCTATAATGTTCCTGAGTTTCAATTCCTTCCAAATTTTCTGATATTCGAGAGACATTCATGTGGGGTTTCGTACAGTTCTGAATGGTTGCTGATATACCTGCATATCCATTTTAGTTTGTGCCATTCTGCGTTTTTCATTACTAGTACCAGTTATCCCACTTTGAAACTAGAGGTAGGTGATAGATTTTACATCATATCACCATTTCGCATCTAACACTCTTTCCCCTATATTTACTCTTTCTTGTGCTTGATTGTTGCCTAATGAGATATCGATTAAAACAAGAAAAGTCAGTCAGCTCTGGTTCATGGTTACATATTAATTTGCATTCACATCTACATCTACATCCATACTCCGCAAGCCACCTGACGGTGTGAGGCGGAGGCTACCTTGAGTACCTCTATCGGTTCTCCCTTCTGTTCCAGTCTCGTATTGTTCGTGGAAAGAAGGATTGTCGGTATGCCTCTGTGTGGGCTCTAATCTATCTGATTTTATCCTCATGGTCTCTTCGCGAGATATACGTAGGCGGGAGCAATATACTGCTTGACTCCTCGGTGAAGGTATGTCCTCGAAACTTCCAAAAAAGTCCGTACCGAGCTACTGAGCGTCTCTCCTGCAGAGTCTTCCACTGGAGTTTATCTATCATCTCCGTAACGCTTTCGCGATTACTAAATGATTCTGTAACGAAGCGCGCTGCTCTCCGTTGGATCTTCTCTATCTCTTCTATCGACCCTATCTGGTACGGATCCCACACTGCTGAGCAGTATTCGAGCAGTGGGCGAACAAGCGTACTGTAACCTACTTCCTTTGTTTTCGGATTGCATTTCCTTAGGATTCTTCATCTGCTTTACCGACGATCAACTTTATATGATCATTCCTTTTTAAATCACTCGTAAAGCGTACTCCCAGATAATTTATGGAATTAACTGCTATATTGTAGCTAAATGATATGGGATCTTTCTTTCTATGTATACGCAGCACATTACACTTATCTAGATTGAGATTCAATTGCCGCCATTCCCTGCACCATGCGTCAATTCGCGTGGTGTAAATACTGTTGCATCATGCTTGTGGTTGTTCAGGATGCCTTCTAAATACCTAATATTATTACGCCATGTGGAATGTTTCCTCTATATCTCCTGCAAAGTCCCCTGTAACCCTACCGCTCATATTTATCCAAGAGAAACCCCTAAGATAATTATGTATCGTGTCCCGACAACATTTCATAAATTTTTTAGCACGAAACTGTTTACCATTGTTCAACACAATACTCTCAGGCATACCTAAATCAAGAAAATTGTTGTTACCCAGCTTTCCTGTAGGTGTTGTGGCATTAGCTCTTCTGTCTGGAAATAGCTTAATGTATTTACTGAATCCACTGACGTAGACCAAAACACGCTCCTCTAGAACCACGTGTAGGTCGAAAATGATCTAATGCTAATAATTCCACTGTGTTAAAGGGATTGCATATTCCTTTGCACAATGCTACTTACTAGTCTTTAACTCAAGACGCATATTTTCAAAACTTGCTGTGTCACTGAAGTTTGCAATACATTTCTTAGTCCCTTAATGCTCTTACTGCAAATACACATAGTCTATTAAAAGTGCAGATTTTTGGAGGGGAAGCATAGTATCCGTTCTTTCAAATCCATGTGTTCGCTCTCCTGAACCAAATTCCTTGATGGATGTAATATCGTGTTACCATGGGATAATTAGGGTCTCGCAAATGACGTTTTATTAATCTCTGAAGATCACCCTATTCTGTTATCTTTCAGTCCACTGACATATTTTCTTCAAAGCAATTTCCACCTTGATTTAATTTATAGCTAAAGTGAGTACCGAATCCTTTTCAGTTAATGTAATTTCAGACGCCTTATATAGCTCAGCATTTCTACGCGACCTGTTGGACGCCAAAGTACACTTCCTTCATATGTTTTTAATTTCATGATCGAACTGTTGCAGAAAAATTGCTCACTTTGCATGTTTCAACTTACAAGTTTGCAAAAATGTTAATGCTTTAAGACCATTGCATATTATTACTTGATGCCTCAACAAAGAATGCTCAAATTTCTGCATTCCAAATACGATGGCCACTGCGTCTAGATCTGATACCCGTTATTATGCTCCACTGATTGTCCTGATTAAGTCGTAAAAACAATCATCTTATGCACTTCAATATCCCCTTCTTTTTTATTTTAAACACCTACACTCTTATACCATATGCATCAGAGCTCACTAAAATAAAAGAAGTCTTCTCAAAATCTGAGTGATTCAGCAGCGGGTTATTTAAGAAACAATGTATGAGCTTTCGAAATGTGGGCTGATATTCTTCAGTCTGAACCCAGGAGCTATCCTCTTTTAACAACTGATGTGTGTAAGGAGCGTAGAATGACTCCTTCCAGAAAACGCCGATCAGACATAAACAGGCCAAACATGGCTTTACGTTGTTGCTTTTTCTTTGACGTTTCAAACAGCTCAGTCACTGAGAACCTGGATGGTTTCGCTAAAATACGTTCTCTGCTAAACACATGAAGCAAGAAATTCAAATTGATTATTAGTGCATGCCATACTTTCTTAATTCAGTTTTGTGCCACCTTTTCCTACTTCATCTCATACGTTGTCCAGAAAACTAAAATACTCTTCCCAAGTAGGACATGCAACTTCATGTTGTCTACGTAAAGTGTCACTTGCCCTAATGGTTCCTGCCCCTGTAACAGCGCCATATCTCTTAAAATGGCAAAGACCGATATATTAAAGACAGACGGAAATACTCCATACCCACGAGAAAATCCATTATATATACGAAACACGTATTTTCTTCAGTCTTTTGCCAATGGAAAATTCGAGTAACCACAAATTATATCGAACCATTCATGTGAAACAAGTAGCTTCTCTGAATTATTGCAATAACTTTGTATATTTTGTTCGCTGACCCTCATTAAATTTTGTTTAAAGTATGAGCATCTAGTACCAGCCTTACAATTCTATCACATTTCAGTGCTACCGCCAGCGGATTTTTAAAAATATGTATTGCGTGTTACAATATCCCCCAATCTAACGTTCGTTGAATCGTTTCTTAATAGGTTCTTGGCAACTGGTCATCATTGGATATGGTTTCTTGAAAAATATTTCCAAAGTCTTACATTTAAAATGCGTTAGTAATATGTTTCGATACATTTGAAAACGCAGTGTTATGCTTGAGTAACACTTGCCTAAGCTTTTCTCTCTGTTTACATGAAACTAGATGTACAGATTGAGTTTTTATGTTCAGTACACAAGGGCTCCTAATATTTTTAATTCTATTATAGGGTGGCTCAACTTATTATGAACTACACTGAAGCGCCAAAGAAACTGGTATAGGCACACGTATTCAAAAATGGTTCAAATGGCTCTGAGCGCTATGGGACTTAACTGCTGAGGTCATCAGTCCCCTAGAACTTAGAACTACTTAAACCTAACAAACCTAAGGACATCACACACATCCATGCCCGAGGCAGGATTCGAACCTGCGACCGTACCGGTCGCTCGGCTCCAGACTGTAGCGCCCAGAACCGCACGGCTACTCCGGCCGGCTAGCGCCTAGAACCGCTCGGCCACCCCGGCCGGCACACGTATTCAAATGCAGAGATATGTACACAAGCATATGTAAACAGCAGGTCTGTACTTGTAACTATGAAGTACATTGTGTTTTGTAACGGGTTATTTTCACTTTCTTAAGCTGGTTTTAATAATGAAACTAATACAATATTTAAAAATGTGGTCTCCGCCTCTTTTTGTTATACTCAAGCGACTGAGACGAAATCTTGGATGGACGAATCTTTTATTTGCTTTGAAAAATTTTGAAGTTCGAAATGGTTTCCATGTTTGTTTAGGACGTAATAGACTTTAATCATGCACATACCCTCGATAGTGCATATGTTAATATCATATATGTTTTTGTACTAGGTAATAACAAAACAAGTTTTAATCTGGGCTTAAATTCGAAAGCTGTAGAAGTTTAAAAAGCTACTGAATAAGAGTGACGGAAAAAATTGCAACACAAAAACCTATTTAATGTAGAATAACTAAATTTCGGGAATATACATGTCTAGGTACCATATTTAGATGATTAGCTCTGGTAGATAACAGCTCAATGTAAGCATGGCGAAAGCCATTCCAAATGTGAAATGCTGGTACATTAATAAACGTGTAACTGCCGGAATTTAGAATGCAGGCATGCAAAACGAGCATCCATTGTGTTGTAGAGGTGCCAGATTTCAGTTTGTCGGATGGAGTTTCGTGCCTGTTGCACGTGCTCACTGAATGCAGGGATGGTTAAAGCTTGGTAAGGATGACGCTGGAATCGTGGTCTGATGATGTCTCATACGTGCTCGATCGGAAATCTGATGGTCGAACAGCCCAAGGCAACATGTCGACACTATGTAGAGCATGTTGGGGCCACTACAGCGAGCGTTATCCTGTTGGAAAACACTCCTTAGGACGCTGTTCGTGAATGGCAGCTCAATAGGTCGAGTCATCAGACTGACGTACAAATTTGCGTCAGAGGCATGTGATAACCACGAGGGTGTTCCTGCTACTATAGGAAATCGCACCTCCTACCATAACTCCAGGTGTAGGCTGAATGTGTGTAGCACACAGACAAGCTGGCTGCAGGCCTCTGGGCTCCTCCTGACTGACACATGGCCGTCACTGGCACCGCGGCAGAACCAACTCTCATCAGAAAACACCACAAACCTCCGCCCAGCTGCCCCCCCCCCTCCCCCTCCAAGAGTGCTGTCTCTTGACAGCACTGAAGTCGCAAATGGCGGTGGTTTGGGGTGAGGAGAATGCACACAGTACAGGGAGTTTTGCTCGGAGCTGTCCTTGAAGTAACCAATTTGTAACAGTTCATTATGTTACTGTTGTTCCAACTGCTGCTCACATTCCTTCTGCCATCTGCTGAACACGATGGTTTTCCCTCTCGGTAGTGCCAAGTGGTCGTCCAGGCCCCAGTCTTCTCGAGACCGTGCATTCTCGTGCCCACCGTGGCCAGCAGTCACGTACAGTGGCTACGTACCTACCTGTCAAGTCTTTCTCCAATATCACAAAGGAACATCCAGGTTCCCATAGCCCTATTACAAACTCAGTGAGGTGTTGATAATAGCGTGTCTGTCGCCTTAAAGATATTCTTGACTAACGTCAATGTGCCACATTCAGTATCAAAGGTAACTGACCATCATAACAGTTACAGTGTGTATTTAAATAAATGTAATTTGTATCGTCATACGCGACTGGCGCGAAATTGGAATAGGCGTCATCATTAAGATATAGAAACACTCCTACTTTCGTTTATGTCACACAATTCTTTCTTGGCATTGCGTTTTCTTTCCCCGTCAGTTTATGTGGTCTGAGACCTTACCAATCCTCCAAAAAATGATTTTACCTTCCAATTTTTTTACTTTCTTCAAGGAGATCTCCCATTTAGAGTCTTTTATGATGTAATCCTACCTATTTGGTCCCCCTTCCCCCCCCCCCCCCCCCCCTGGAATTTAGTGCTGGTGACGCCAGTGTTCAAAATGCTAAAAGTAAGCTTACATAGAGATGACATTTCCATCAACATATGATACAGGCACAGATATACTACTCGTGTACCGCTTCGGTCCGAAAAAGGTGTCCGTACTGTAGTGTGACTGTAGTCTGACAGTGTATACATATTTAGTAAATTCTACCTTCATACCCTCTTTATCCTTGTGAATGCAGAAAGTGAATGTTGTGCTCGCATAGAAATCTGATTCGCTGACCTCTTCACCACTTTGTCGTCTGTCGTCTGTCTTCTTGTCCAGAATTCCAGGCCGAGATACCGGTCTTCCTGGAGCACCTCTCTGACTACTGGCGGGACTCGGCGCAGCTGCTCTCACTGGGTGTCAAACATTTCTCTCAGCTGCTCGTCCCCCTCGCTTTCGAGCAAATGGTAAGTGGAGATTCTTTTCGTGTTTTATGTTATAAGTACGCGGGATGAGAAAGTGATACACCCAGCCACGATTACGTGGTCAGACCTCTTGGTCTGTTTACTGGCTTACGTGGCTCACACTGTCGCTGTTTCCGCCGCTCTGACTGCAATGTTAACTCACTGCAAGAGATCTGACCCCCTGTACCCTGTGCCGTTATTAGGCAAAGCAAGCACAGTGGGAACGGTTAAGGATAGCCAAGAAAATCATCCGTACCTTTCTTGTTCGTAGTTTCTCGTAACTTCCTAAACCAGCAGGAAAACTTCCTGTCAGATCCTACAGTACAAGCCTAAGCCTGGTGGCCACATATTTCTTAAGTAATGGTCCAGATGTTACTAAACCGTCCTTTATCTCACTATCTGAGAATCTGCTTATTTGGAGTCTATTACTCTGTAGGTAATACGCGGGAGAGGCGGGTCAGGGATTACGGTCTGCTATAAAGATCACCTTGCGTAATAGAATTTGACAGCCTATGTTGATTTTTTAAAGGCTCCATCGTTCAGAAATAACTTGGAGAATGTCTATCCACACATGAAGAATTTAATGGGCGCAAACTTAAGCTTATGCACCGTGGACATCATGACCAACCACTACCTACCTCACACTCCAGTATTCCTGCTCCTTCTGCGAAATTACACTGAGGTGACAACGCACGGGGTAACGATGTGCTCACTTACTGACGGTGGTAATGTCGCGTGCACAAGGCGTGGAAGGGCAGAGCATTGACGCAGCTGCCAACTGTACTCGGGTGATTCGTATCTGACGTGGTTATGATCGTACCACGGCAATTAACAGGCTTTGTACGCGGAATAGTTGTTAGAGCTAGATGCACGGGCAATTCCATTTCGGAAATCGTCAGAGAATTCAGTATCCTGCTGCCTACAGTATAAAGACTGTGCCGAGAATAGCAAATTTCAGGGATTTCCTCTCACCACGGACAATGCAGTGGCTGACACCCTTCACTTGATGATCGAGAGCAGCGGCGTTTGACTACAGCTGTCACTGCTAACAGACAACCAGCACTGCGTGAAATAACGGCAGAAATCAGTGCGCGGCGTATGACGAACGTATCCATTAGATCCATTTATAATCTGTTTAGGGAAAGTTTATCTATAACTACCCATACACATCCATAGCTAGTGTGTGTTAACGTCGAATGTAGGTGGTGGTCACATTAATTCGACTCCATTGTGTACAAATAAATGCAACTCTCTGAACTGACTTTGTAGCTTGAGAATCGTGTGTTTGATAAGACATCAATACAACCCACTTTGCATTAATGTTATAATATGTTGTACAAAACTGAATATTTAGTCATAAGCTGGCATTAACTTAAGCATTATGCAATAGTCGCACCTACACGTGTAACTTAAAGTTGGCTGCTAATTGTGAATATTGTAAGTAATTTGAACCACCTTCTGTGTGTCTCAGGGTATCCACTCAAATGATCTGCAACGCCATGAATGGATTAACAGCATGAAACATCTGAGAGACATGCTGCACACGAAATTAAGCGGCTGGGTTCATGATGTGCAATCCGTCAGCGAGCAGATGGCGCACTACAAAGTGGAAGAACACAAGAACAGGCCTGGGACTTATATACTTAGGTAAAAGCGAGTATACTTTGTAACTTTTGTCGAACTCATTACGATTCATGAATTTTTATTCCATTCCTTCCCCTCGTACGTATTTTTTACAGTTACGTAAACAGCTGCGATAATTTAATTCAGGACTGAGCAGAAAATGTGACTAGTGGACAACAGTCAAATACCGTTGCTGCCAGATACTACATAAGTTTACATAATTTATGGAAACAGTGAGAACCTCTGAAAATTTGTAGTACTTGACACATAAACCTAGTATAGAGGTCAAACAGGGCTAAAACAATTTGTCTAATCGAGGAAAGTCATGCTAATAACGTGTATTTCCACGTGTAGCCTAGATGATGGCACCAATTAGGGAAGGAAGAGCGTACAAAAGTTATATTAATCTAAGGGCTAACCAGCGATAACGATTAAACAAAAGATGAAGAGGTGTCGATACGAGGGTGTGGGGTGGTAATTGGTCATACTTTTCATGTCTTACACTGTGACGTGCGGTTTTAAATCCGCTCATAGCACAGTGCATAAATACTGGAAGATAGAAGTGAGAGGTACAACGTATATGCCTCTCCACCACTGGGCATGTGGGGTCACGGAGTGGCCAGCTCGGGATTGTCGAGGATGGTGAGTGTGTCTTGGAGGTGCAGGGCGAAAAGTTTTACTATACTTACGACGACCCCTTTGAGTGCGAGGTGGCAAAAGGCCAATGATGTTTATGACATTCGACTCCTCACATATTGTCTATCATGCAACCACAATATTGACTGCCAATGGCAACAGGGGTGGGACTGGAGGTCTCCAGCTGCGAGCACAACAAGAGGCTATGGAACATAACTGAACTGCTTAGTCAACGAGTAACTCGCAATAGTGTTACAATGCTAGTGGTGCTGATATGAAGCAGAGCAATGGCAACAATAAAGAAACAAACATTGCAATATATCTACAACAACACTTCACGAAGTTGATAATTCGTCAGAAAGAAACACAGTGATTTTTGCAGAGTGAGAAAGAAGTGGCAGACGAAATATTAAGACTTCTGCAAGATGATTCAGTGGGATGTGTGGCATCGTATATGTTTGACTGTACAGATGGTATAAATAACGAGCGGAATGATGATAATATGTGCTTAACAAGTGAAACTGTTACTGAAACAAGTCCCAGCTACGTAGTTCATCATACTTGTAGGGCAGGGAGCCAGAAATCTTGGCTCCATTGAAACGTAGTAAAGACCAATCGTTGTCCAAGGAGCGGGTATTAAACATAATTACATACATGGAAGATCATCCGGAGCGTAGGAATAACGCAACTGTGAATAGATTTCGAATAATTCCACAGCAGTATGACCTGCATAAGAAAAAGGACAAATATTCAGGGGAGAACAAGAAGCACTTTTTACAAAAACTGATGTCCGCGCGTTTCAAGGATTCTTGATAAGATTTATGGGATGTCCATGATAGTTACCTACTACGTCATGCAAATCAAATTGTGTCTGACGTAGATTACAGTGATTTCAAGGGAAGTAGTAGACGGTAGCATAACTTGAAACAGTGCTATAGAATTGGAAGACATAAGAAACGACATTTCAAACGAAGTGTCCACTTGATATGCACAGCAAACTGTGGAATCGACCTGAAAATTTGTAGATTATTCTATCCTTCAGTAAGGAATTTGTTTGAAGAAGAAATGCATTTAAAAGGAATCCAGGAAATTAAAGGTACTAAGAGAGTTGTGTCAAAGTCGAGTAAAATCAATGCCTCAATACATTAGTATACAATTATACCGATTGTTTAACTTGATGGTAAATCGGCTATAAAGTTATTTATTGTGCTGCGACAAGCTGAAGGTGCTCTGCTCCCTACGACTCTTTCTCGTGTGTGTGATCTTGCAAGGGCAGTAGGATATATTTATGTCACAGAAAGCAAGAATGGAAGAGCGGCGTAAGAAAACAACAGCAATGGTAAGAGCAGTGGTTTGGGCCAATCGCTGGTCCATTTAACTTGCTTTTGCTTGATTCCTCGTCTCCAGATAAAAATCACGCTCCTTTAGAGCAAACTATTCCTCCCAAAAAATGTGTGACATTGCATTTCACACCACTGTGTAAATTCAACCTCTGGACGTTTGCTTTTTGCACGCCTATAAACCATATTATAGCACTTTCTGGAGCTATGTCTTCAAGGATTTCAGTTCCACAATAAGCTCTTCGGCGAGCTGTTCTGCATTAGGCTGGATGAATCACATTCCATCTGTTTTCACCACCCTATTACACCAATATGATTCTGTATGCTTTAAGAGTGGATATGCAGTTGGACGTCCTTTTCGGTTTGTAACCCCAAATAAGTTCGCCTTGGATCTTGATGGTTGGCACCTCTTTGACGACTATGACGCACTATTTTTCATTTGGTGATCATAGTGCAATTTCATGGTTTGCTTTTAACATGTCTTGAATATCGACGATGTCTGTCTGTGAAGCATAATACATACGTGCCATAGAAGTATGATCTGTGCACCTCCTGGACCCTCCTGATGCACATGGTTGTTAACACAACGCTTTCAAATTAGCTTTACTAAAGACTGAAGTTGTGATCTTGGACTCAAGAGGGTCCTTGTTAGACAGTCAGTCAGGGGTTGATTGTTGAGAAAGAGACGGTAATGTTGAGTAGATCATGGCTAGTAAGTCAATAGAAAGCTTGCCAGTACTTCAGTTTATAGTTGGTATACTCAGAGCTTGTCTGTCATCAGTCCAGGCGTCTTTTTGTATGAAGTATATTGCTGTGGCATCTCTCTAATTCCCAGTGGCGAGTTAGTGTGTTCAAGACATTGGTGAGGAAGAAGGAACAGTAGTACCCATGAGATTCTTTGAATATTTCAAGAGGTCAAGGAGTATGGAGAATTCAAATGGGACTGATAGCTGGGATGAGTGTGTGTGTATGTGTGTGTGTGTGTGTGTGTGTGTGTGTGTGTGTAAGTGTGTGTGTGTGTTTGTGTGATAGTGGCTTTGGTTGAACTTTGCTGCAGGAAGGAATTTGTATCGGATATACCTTCAGGATATGGAGAGTGACAAGGTATTTTCTGATTTGAGTCCGTACAAGCTTCTAGTAAACGTCCTAGATTTTATGGTACTGTTCTAGAATTATTTTACGTGGGTTATTGTGGGGTGGATATGAGATGGAGTGAGAATAAGGGTTGACTTTTGCATGAACTCGTGATCACTTTCAATCAGATGAAGGATATGTGCAGTTATGCGTCTGAGGAGGTAGACAGACGAATCATTCCAGTGATAGGGGAGTTGAGACATGAAAGGAAGTAGATCATTTGTCCTCAGCTACGTTCAACATGGTAACTGCTGTGGATATACAGGTCCACAACGATGATGTAGGTGTAGGAGGGTTAATCAAAGTGAGCAAGGAAATAGTGTACGACAACTCAGAAAGATATGGGTGGTGATTGTTAGGTAGGGTAGATCACATAACTAAAGAGGAGGTACTGAACAGAAGTGGGGAGAAGAGGAGTCTGTGGCACGACTAGAAGAAGGGATCGATTGGCAGGACATGTTCTGAGGCATAAAGGGATCACCAATTTAGTACCGGAAGGAAGCGTGATGGATAAAAATCATAGAGGGAGACTAAGGGATGAATTCAGCAAGCAGATTCAGAGCGGTGTAGGTTGCAGTCGTTACTCGGGCATGAAGAGGCTTGCAAAGGATAGAATAACATGGAGAGATGCATCAAACCAGTCTTCAGACTGAAGACCACAGCAACACCAACATGGGGAATGAGTCCTCCTACCCAATATCCTCTTACTAACTTGGGAGGTGGCGAGGCTTACCTGAACACCTACAAAATGAATTCGTTTTAAACAAGTGCCAGTTGTTTATATTATTGGATATTCTCTCACTTCCTTCCCCTTCACATATCTTATTAATCTGTAGTCCACTGCAAGGTGTTAACGCTATTCAGTGTTCTGTTACTTTCGACTCCTTTATACACTTTAATGATCGGAACTGCCTGCTCCAGCTGGTTTCCTCCCAAGTCCTACTTTTTTGACTTATTAACGCAAGTATCTACTATCCTTATAGTGTTATTCACTTATCTGTTCTTTGCCTTTTACCTTCTAATCCTTATTCTTTCACGTTTATTTCTGTATACTCATCAAACTTTAGTGTCAATTACGTCTCCATAGGGGAGTAGTGATTTTTTAGGTGCTGTGTCGTTGATACTACAGGATATATTTTGCGTGTTTCTGAGTACATCTTATCCACCCATGTGACTTTATATTTTCACATATATGCACCTGTCAAAGACCGTCGTGTCACTTGATCTATTTTATGTTCATGATTTCTATGACTTCCATTTGTTTAGCATTTTTGTTATTAGGTATAGTTAAAAGAATTTAGGTTTATGCTTTAAAGATTGACACGATATTTGAAGAATGCATTGCCATACAAAAAACCTAAATGGAGAGATTACCAAACATGAACTTGAGCCCTTATGCTCCTTATCCGCATGTTCTGTATAGCTGCACAGCGCAGAGATTTTGTTTAATGCTGAGACTCAATCTATTACTCCATAATTGAGTGTCACACTTACTTCTACTTCAGTCCCCTTAGATCCACGATTAAAGAGTACTCTTGACAGGAGAGTTGGCAGTAGTGCAGAATTGTGATATAAACTACACTCCTGGAAATGGAAAAAAGAACACATTGACACCGGTGTGTCAGACCCACCATACTTGCTCCGGACACTGCGAGAGGGCTGTACAAGCAATGATCACACGCACGGCACAGCGGACACACCAGGAACCGCGGTGTTGGCCGTCGAATGGCGCTAGCTGCGCAGCATTTGTGCACCGCCGCCGTCAGTGTCAGCCAGTTTGCCGTGGCATACGGAGCTCCATCGCAGTCTTTAACACTGGTAGCATGCCGCGACAGCGTGGACGTGAACCGTATGTGCAGTTGACGAACTTTGAGCGAGGGCGTATAGTGGGCATGCGGGAGGCCGGGTGGACGTACCGCCGAATTGCTCAACACGTGGGGCGTGAGGTCTCCACAGTACACCGATGTTGTCGCCAGGGGTCGGCGGAAGGTGCACGTGCCCGTCGACCTGGGACCGGACCGCAGCGACGCACGGATGCACGCCAAGACCGTAGGATCCTACGCAGTGCCGTAGGGGACCGCACCGCCATTTCCCAGCAAATTAGGGACACTGTTGCTCCTGGGGTATCGGCGAGGACCATTCGCAACCGTCTCCATGAAGCTGGGCTACGGTCCCGCACACCGTTAGGCCGTCTTCCGCTCACGCCCCAACATCGTGCAGCCCGCCTCCAGTGGTGTCGCGACAGGCGTGAATGGAGGGACGAATGGAGATGTGTCGTCTTCAGCGATGAGAGTCGCTTCTGCCTTGGTGCCAATGATGGTCGTATGCGTGTTTGGCGCCGTGCAGGTGAGCTCCACAATCAGGACTGCATACGACCGAGGCACACAGGGCCAACACCCGGCATCATGGTGTGGGGAGCGATCTCCTACACTGGCCGTACACCACTGGTGATCGTCGAGGGGACACTGAATAGTGCACGGTACATCCAAACCGTCATCGAACCCATCGTTCTACCATTTCTAGACCGGCAAGGGAACTTGCTGTTCCAACAGGACAATGCACGTCCGCATGTATCCCGTGCCACCCAACGTGCTCTAGAAGGTGTAAGTCAACTACCCTGGCCAGCAAGATCTCCGGATCTGTCCCCCATTGAGCATGTTTGGGACTGGATGAAGCGTCGTCTCACGCGGTCTGCACGTCCAGCACGAACGCTGGTCCAACTGAGGCGCTAGGTGGAAATGGCATGGCAAGCCGTTCCACAGGACTACATCCAGCATCTCTACGATCGTCTCCATGGGAGAATAGCAGCCTGCATTGCTGCGAAAGGTGGATATACACTGTACTAGTGCCGACATTGTGCATGCTCTGTTGCCTGTGTCTATGTGCCTGTGGTTCTGTCAGTGTGATCATGTGATGTATCTGACCCCAGGAATGTGTCAATAAAGTTTCCCCTTCCTGGGACAATGAATTCACGGTGTTCTTATTTCAATTTCCAGGAGTGTAGATAGCACCACCGTAGCTAAGGGCCCTATAATGGCGAATTTCATAGCTGCAGAACAGTTGTGCATCCCCTGAGGTTACTTAGTATAGACTACTGCGATCAGTTTAAATTTTGTACTCTTCACTAGTTTCTAATAAATACTTTTTTTCGTCAAATGTATCCATTTTCTCTTCATCAGGTATCAGATCGATGTAGCTTCGACTTTACTTTTGTTTCTCGTTTGTCATTTCTTTATAATCTGATTTATACTTCTCCCTTCTCTCATAAATATCATTTTCTGAATTGCAAATGTTTAGCGACTTATCTTTCAGTGGATTCATTCTTGGCTTGTTGAAATATACCTCTTTTGCAACACAGTCACATGAGACAATACTAGTGTCCTCCCTGTCTTTAGCAGACTCCTTTATTCAATCCCCATACACGTATTTACGATGTCTATGTTCTCTTCACATGGGTGATTGGTTTCGTTTCCATATGCGTTAAACCATACTATTTTCTTGGGCCGTTTCTGTTTTACTCTCCTTGGTACCTTCAAGAATTTTACTTTATGCAGTCCCTTTGTCGTTAATGTACATGTTCGGACTTCATAAGAACCTGATACGTTACCCATCACCCTCCTGTCTCCATTTGTATTTCCATGTGGTGTGACGTGTGTAATTTTTGACTGAGTCAGGTAAATTTAATTTCCGGTAATTGTACGTTATTCCATAAGTGCACAATGCTTCGCTTTTCAGGGTGCCTTAGATAGCTACCTAACGATGGCTGGCGAAAATAGCTATCAAATCCATATCTCTATTTCACCGCAATCTTAGATCAAAAGACAGTTCACCTGCAACCTCATTACATTTGATTTTAAATAGATCTCTTATACTAGAAAGAGATTTGCATACACTTTATCCAGTGAATCACTGCTGCTTATGTTAAATGTGACAATTCTCGTTTTTCATTTGTTTTTTAATTAACTGAACGTCATTAACTTCTAAAGCCACCAGTTTTTGGTCATTTCCTATGAAATGCTGATGCTGTGTCTACAAGACAAACTGAAATTTCTAAGTGAACTTCATTCGGTAACGACACCACATTAGATTTAAACAAGCTATTGTAGGCTTGTATGCCTCAAACACACTCTAATCTTACATAATATTTCGGGCATGTCGCACTGTCCTACTGGATTTGTCCAAGTCTGTCAGAATGCACAATGGACACGAATGGACACAGGTGAACAGACAAGCTACTTATGTATGTGTCACCTGTCAGAGTCGTATCTAGACTCATCAGGGATCCCACATCACTCCAACTGCACATGCCCCACACCATTACAGAGCCCCCACCAGCTTGAACAGCCCTTGCTGTAATACAGAGTCCATGGATTCATTAGGTTGTCTCAGTAGTTCCTTTCACGTTACATACATTTTTTTTTAAAACGAAATTTTCTGCCTACGTTCAATACAGTATTCCCTCTTTAATCTACATTCACTTAAATCCATATTTACTAGCAAGAAGAACAACGAGTACTCCAGCAGCGACTCCCACGCCGCCTTGGTGCATGCTAACAGCTACTGCCATGCACCACCGCCACTCCTTCAGTAATGGTTATTCTTCCTATCTTACTGGCCCTGCTAATTCATACCGATAAAACGTATGTCTCAACAGGTGCCCTAATGGGCGCATAAAACCCCTATTCTAAAATTGTTTTGAATGTAAAGGAAAATAAACAGACCTTTGGTGAAGTCACTGGGCATCTCATGATTGACATGACGATCAGCTACTTCGCTCCTCTCCTAAATGGATACTGTTACTGCCGCCTTACCCCAAAATATTCCATGCATTATGGGTATAATTTGAAGGGTGTGTTGGTAAGGGTAAATGTTTGCATTGGAATTTGTACTCTGAAGAGACTAAAGTCATGGGATACCTAGTAATATCGTATCAGGTCTCCATTTGCCTGGAGTAGTGTAGCAGCTACATGCGGCATTGATTCATTGGAAATCCCCTGCAGAAATATTGAATCATGCTGCCTCTGTAACCATCCATAATAGCAAAAGTGTTTCCAGTGCACGATTTTGTGCAAAAACTGACCTCACAATTATGTTAAATTAGTGTTCCATAGCACTCATGTCCTTGATTGTCCAGAATGTCCTTTGAACCAGTTGCAAATAATTATTACCTCATGACATGAGTAGTGGGAGAATGGGGGTGTGGGGCCATTTTGTTACTGCAGGTTGCTTCCATCAGGGGCAGGTATGCACTCAGAGGCAATCCTATTGTTCTCCTTTGATTGACACATACTTAACCTATTGTCCCATTAAGTGGTTTTCCAAGTCACTCCAGATAACTTATTGTCCCCCCCCCTCCCATGCCAACTCCCCTGCCCCTTTCACTGCTACAGGTACACTTTGAAGTCTGAATTACTGGAATAGAAACTGTCACTACTATTTCACATGATGACACAAGTACAATTAGAGCTATGATGTCACAGACACACGGATTGACCTCCCATCGCAAATCCAAGATGGCTGCCGTGATGGCGCAAGTATCGTTACCCAAAATGGTCGTGGTGGGAAATTCAAAAAGTGCCGTACCCCCTCACAGATGGCAAATTCAAATTTTGTCAGTTTTTCGTGAGGGTCATGCTCACCTAGATTTAGAATGAGTTTTTGTGAGTGCCATACCCACCTAGACTTTGAAGGAATTAGTTAAAGCCTCCACCACGATCTTCAACTGACCACCACATCCTTGGTGGTCTAACGTGTTCTAACGTGCACTAACGTGTACTAACGTGCACAGTGCATAGCGTCATCTAAGATGGCGGCTGTGACATCAGTTGATGATGCAAGTGCCACACCCTACTGGCGGGATGTTGAAATTTCGGTGGGAAGATAGGTCAACTGGGCTACCTCCCCTAACATAACCCCCCTCCCCTCACTCCAGGCCGGCCGCGGTGGCCGTGCGATTCTGGCGCTGCAGTCCGGAACTGCGGGACTGCTACGGTCACAGGTTCGAATCCTGCCTCGGGCATGGATGTGTGTGCTGTCCTTAGGTTAGTTAGGTTTAAGTAGTTCTTAGTCTAGAGGACTGATGACCTTAGATGTTAAGTCGATCTGTCACTAACTCTGTAAACAGCACTCCTGTCGGGCAAATATGTACACTGGGAATGCAGTATCACTAACTTAGTTATGACGCTGAAGTCTATATTTTACACCCAATATGCGGCAGGAGGATGGAGTACATCACATAAATCAAAGTTCGTGTACTGGGATGTGTCACGTCTCATCACACATGAGATGGAAGTCCTCTGATGACAGACAGGTTTACTGTTAACGATCGGAAATGTTATGCTGCTGCTTGAATGTGAAGGTACCATGGCTTATGTTCTGACATACGTTTGTGGGATGTAATCAAACTACTATTCATGTATAAAGAAAAAAGATTGTGTATGTCTAGTCATAACAGAATGATGGATTGAACATGGTGAATTGTGATTTCAATGCATCGGGAAGTATATCCGAACATAGGTGGTGATAGATTCATTTCCTAAGCAGCTGCACAATATAGCAATGCAAGTGTTCATCTGGACCTGCTATAGTGTACAAACAGGACAGTCAATACAGCTGTTACAATACGTCCCCTCATCGGCACCCTGTAAGCGTACCCTAGTATTTTCCTTGTTGTCTGTCAGAAGTGATATTGATTCAGTACGCCAACCCGTGTCTGTGACGCCTTTCTTAGCATTACATCCGCGGATGGTGTATTCATTACCACACAGTGCCAGGCGCCTGTCCTTCATAACACTTGTTTGAAGAATCTCGGCAGGGTGCAGCACCTTCCAGAAGTGATGATTCGACGACTTTGTCGGGTAATTTCCTAGGACTGAGGAGAATCGAGACATATAGCCAGTGGGAGTGTGGGCCTTTTTTTGGATGCTGTGCAGATACAAACGATAACTGCACTGTTTGTGCAAAATGTGTATATACTGCATTGTAAAGTTACTGTGGTTTATGGTGTGGCATGACTAGAGAAGATGACTGTGTGTCCTATCGTGTGGGACGTAAATATTAGGGACATCGATAACCACAAGCGATTTTTTACATGGGAAATTATGTGCACTGTAGATAATGAGATTCGTTCCAGAGGAAACATTAGCTGCACATCTATCGGTGTCAGACTGCAGTTGCAATCCTAATATTTAATTGTAGTTAGACTGTCAAATATTCTTGTGAGTCTTGTATGTATTTGACGATCTGTAGACAATTTTTGCAGGGTTTAACTGTCAGTGCAATGTAGCGATCTGTGCAAAATAATTTTGCCTCTGAAAGTCTTGTCTGCAGGAAACAATGGCAGATGGTGCTCCCAGACGAGCAGTTTGACAGGTAAGTTCACTGGTGGACAGGATCTCCTGTTAGGAATGTGCCCTGGGAAGCATTGCAACATCTCTAGGTGGTGGACCGAACTGCAGCTATGTGTCATCACACCAGCATTGGTACCTAGGTGAACACGTATTTCGATAGGAATTTCTCAAGTGTAAAGTATGAAAGAGAAGACAGCGTCTCATACTCACAGAGCCCAAACTATTGCGTCATAGCTTCGCTGGGAGTGCCAGTGCAGCGTCAGGTGTCAGGTGGCGGGATGTGTTTTTTATTATTAGCAATCTTTTATTTAAACTATAGTCCATCTAAATATATACTCTGCTAGCCACCAAGCGGTGCGTGGTCGAGGGCACTATTCACACCAAAGTTATATTTCCCTCCTTCTGTTCCACTCTCAGTTTGTGTGTGGGAAAAACGTCTGTCTGATCACCTCAGTATGAGCTCCAATTTCCCTTATCTTTGAATGGTGATCATTGTTCGACATGAAAGTTGGTGGTAATAATATATGCTCTGCATCCTCGGCAAAGATAGGATTTTGAATTTAGTGAGCAGCCCTTCCATTTAGTGCGTAGTCTATCTGCAAGTGTGTTCCACTTCAAATTTTGAATGAGATTTTTAACACTCTCGTGATGGTCAAAGGTACCAGTCACGAATCTTGCTGTTCTTCTCTGAACCTTCTGAATCTCTTGAATCAGAACCAACTGGTAAGAACCCCCATACATACAAACAATACTCAAAGACCAATAGGATGCCACAAATTACAAACAACTACACCATACATGTGAAGAATATCGATTTAATTAATTTGCATAAATTTTTTATGTCAATGTGGTATTAGCGGTACAGTAGTTAAAGGGAGGCAGTGTATGCGTGGGTGACATGGAGCAGAGCAGCAGGTTAATTGCAGCACACTAAGTTAATTTGAATACTTTTTATGCGAAACGCAGTTCAATAGTTTAAGGGGATGGGGATGACAATGAAAACCATTTAACAGAACAACAGGTTAAGTGCCGACAAAGGGCCAAACATTAGGTTAAACAACCAGAGTACAGTGCTGAACATTAAGTTACACAACATGTTTTCCCCATGTCATTGATTATTACAAGACCTAGATGTTTCTAAACAGCAGAGAATGATGAGCCAGAGAAATCCAACCCCCACAAACTGAATTTTTTATAAATAAACAATATACCTTTTCCATATATTCCATAAATTTTCTTAATTGTTTAAACAATATTCCATACAGAGCAATCAAATACCCTCCAAATGATCGATCAACTGAGTCTTTTTCCTACCAATTCCTAGAAAGAGGTGTTGGTTGGGTGAATTAGGTTAGTGCAGGTGCTCTTTTTTCCTGCCATTTTCTTAGGTATGTTGCATTATCCTGTTGCAATTTGAACTTCCCACCATTTTTTTGTGGGAAGAGGAGGGGTGTTAGGTTAGCAGAGGTAGCCCAATTGACCTATCTTGCCGTCGAAATTCCAACTTCCCACCAGGTGGTGTGTGGCACATCCGTCATCAACTAATATCACAGACGCCATCTTAGATGACATCATGCACTGTGTACGTTAGTACATGTTAGTGCACGTTAGTACCTGTTAGCCTGCTAACATGGGTTGGTAAGGGGATGTGGCAGTTGGTTGAGGTTCGTGGTGGAGACTTTAACTATTTCCTTGCAAGTCCAAGTGAGCGTGGCCCTCGAGAAAAAATGACAAAATTTGAGTTTCCCACCTGCAAGGAGGGAATGGCACTTTTTGAATTTCCGCCGCCGCCATCTTCGGTAACGGTACGTGCGCCATCATGGCCCCCATCGTGAATTTGCGATGGGAGCCCCATCAGTATGTCTATGACGTCACAGGTCTAATGGTACTTGTGTCATCATGTGAAATAGTAGTGACAGGGGCTATTCCAATAACTCAGACCTCAAAGTGTACCTGTAGCAGTGAGGGGGTGGGGGAGTTAGTGTGGGTAGGGAGGGGGACAATAGGTTAACTGCAGTGACATGGAAAACCACTTAACAGGACAATAGGTTAAGTACCTGTCAATCAAAGGAGAACAATAGGATTGCCTCTGAGTGCATACTGCCCACGATGTAGGTAACCTGCACTAACAAAATGCATCAGCATCCCCTTCCTGAGGGGGGAGGGGAGTGGGAGGGGCTGGAAGGGACAATAAGTTAAGTGCCGCAACATGGTAAAGCATTTAGCAGAATAATACGTTAAGTACCTGTCAAACAAAGGAGAACAATAGGTTTCCCCCTGAGTGCATACCTGCCTCTGATGTAGACAACCTGACTACCCCTCTGTCCCGCTACTGACATGGTGCATGGTGCTCTATAAAATTTCCAACTTTGTTTGGGAACATTACTGCATGAACGACTGCAAATGGTCTCCAAGTAGCCGAACGAGACCGTTTCCAGTCATTTATCAGTCCAGATGGACCAGAGGACCCTGTTCATTCCATTATGGAGCCACCATCAGCTTGCACACTGCCTTGTTGGGAACTTGGGTTCACGGCTTTATGGTGTGTGGTCTACACTCAGACCCTACCATCAGGTCCTACACAATGAAATCGGGAAACATCTGAAAAGGCCACAGTTTCGCTTACTCTAGGGCGCAACCAATACGGTCACTAGCGCAGGAGCAGTAGCAGCATCTTCTACTATCGTTCCCCATTGACAACAAATTGCATTGCACTTTCCTAACGGATACGTTCGTCTTACGTCCAACACTGATTTCTGTGGTTGTTTCACACAGAATTGCTTGCCTGTTAGCACTGACAACTCTACGCAAACAATGCTGCTCTCAGTGGTTGAGACCATCGGCCACTGTGTTGTCCGTAATGAGAAGTAATGCCGGATATTTGGTATTTTTGGCACACTCTCTTGGAACTGTCAATCTCGGAATATTGAAGTCTCTAACGATTTCCAAAATGCCTATGCGTCCAGATCCAACTAGCATTCCGTGTTCAGAGTCTGGTGATACCTGTCATGCGATCGTAATCGCGTAGAAACCCTTTTCACGTGAACTGCCTGATTACAAATCACAGCTCCACCAAAGCACTCCCCTTTTAAACTTCGTGTACGTGATACTGCTGCCGTTTGTGCATGTGCATATCGCTACCCCCAGACTTTTGTCACCTCCATGTATAACACTGTAATTCATCGTAATTCATCACAATAAACGACTTTTATTTGAGGAAAATGTTCTAATGACAGACCGACACACAATTTTAATTTGGCGTGAAGTTTCATACCAGTGCACCCTCCAGTCCTGAAAGTAAATACTTTGCGGATACCTCTACATCACACGTGAGCTGCACATGATCTGGCACGCTGAATTAACTTGTTTTTAACCTTTAACGTCGCAACTTTTTTTGTTACAGACGACCTCTGTTGAATCATGACCTACTGTCCTACCACGAGCGGTTCCTCTCCTTCAGGGACGACTTTACTGCGCTGTGCGTCGCTCGACATCGACGGGCGTCACAAATGTTTGGTCTCGCCGACGCACTGTATTCCTTCTATTATTACAACTGGTTCTTCGACCTACAGTTTGTAGGTGACATCGAGAGTTTAGGTAAGAATAATTTTCTCAGTCAGCCACTTCATTTTTGTGCACTGGTGACTCCCTACTGTATTCCAGGTCCAGGACTGAGCCTCGTAAACAGCTAATGATGTGTGGTTTCACATTTTCCGTAATTTCCCATGTGACCTACGTTAACTACTGGCGTGCTTTTCATTGCTGGTTCCTCGACTGGTTGGCAACTCTCCCCCTAGTTCTATTGCAAGCTGATTACTCCAGTTCGACGTATCTATAGACTCCTGCCCAATAGGATGTAAAAACCTACATATAGCAAATATTACAGTGTTTGGAAGACATAAAAAGAATTACTTTAAATGTTACAGAAACGTCACTGGAGCGTCGGTTCCCCACTAGGCGTCCGTGAATTTCGCGACGCTGGTGATATTCACAGACGTTGTTAACACTGCTGCTTGACTAGTGTGGTTTTAGAGACGTTGCTGAAAACGTCGCGCTATTACATTTACCCATTGCTGCCATCGCCATAGCAATGCCCAATTCCATCAAAACAACCAACTGACTCGTGTTCACTAATGCGCCAAAGGAACTGGCATAGGTATGTGTATTCAAATGCAGGGATATGTAAACAGGCAGAATACGGCGCTGCGGTCGGCAACGCCTATATAAGACTACAAATGTCTGGTGAAGTTGTTAGATCGGTTGCTTGTGCTACAATGACAGATTATCAAGATTTAAGTGAGTTTTAAAGTAGTGTTACAGTCGGAGCAATGGACACAGCATCTCCAAGGTAGGGCTCAAGAGAGGATTTTCCGATACGAGCATTTCAGTGTACCGTGAATATTAGGAATCTTGTAAAACATCAAATCTCCGACATAGCTGCGGCCCAAAAAGATCCTGCAAGAACGTACCAACATCGACTGAAGACATTCGTTCAACGTGACGGAAGTGCAACCCTTCCGCAATTTGCTACATATTTCAATGCTGGGCCATCACCAAGTGCCAGCGTGCGTACCATTCAATGAAACCTCATCGATACTGGCTTTCAGAGCTGAGGCCCCAATCATGTACCCTCGATGAATGCACGACACAAAGCTTTATGCCTAGCCTAGGCCTGGCTATACCGACATTTGAGTCTTGATGACTGCAAATATGTCGCCTGGTCAGACGAGCGGATGGACCTGTACGGGTATGGTGAGAACCTCATGAATCGGTGGACACTGCATGGTCGCAGCGGTCTGTTGAAGCTGGTGTAGGCTCTGTAATTGTGTGGAGCGTGTGCAGTTGGAGTGATGTGGGACCCCTGATACGTCTAGATTCTTTAACCAAATGAAAAATCAACTCTTCTGGAGTGTCTATCGTTGCCCCATACACCGAAGGCTTCATGTCCCTCAGTACGAGATCAGCAGCATCCTGAAAACAATATTCATCACACAGCCATCTCAACATGGTCTCTGAACATAGATTATGTCAAAATTTGATGGACAGCTAGCGGGATAACGGTACATCTGTGAGAGTTCTGTCACATGAGAGAAACTTTTCTTATCATCTTCGCTGAACAGTGTAAAGCTTTGCATACACAGTTCTTTTGAGACCGAACAAAAGGCCGGTTTTAAATATGTTTGTTTTCTGTAGCTCAACAGCTACAGATACAAATTTTTTGCTAAGCGCTGAACTGCTGTGGACGAGCTAAATCGTCGTGTTCCGCTGCACCACAGTTACTGAGTGTGGAGTCTTGTACCGCAAGGAAGCAAGGGAGCAGACGTTGTTATGGATGGTTGGTATCCTCTTTCTACACTACAAATGCACACGTGGACTAATATGGTTCTTTATTTACATGAACAGACTTTTACTTAATTTCAATAGAGTTCATGTGTTTTGGTACAAGTTCATCAGTAATAGTCCTCTTGCACGCAATGTCGGTAACCTTGATATTACAAACTTTAGTGTCATTGCTAGTCCCATTATAGTTAACAATCTGGTCACAATGTACTGTCATAGGCTGTGATGTGCTCTGCAAACGCACTGACAGATGCCAAACAGGAGTTTGAGTTCGTGAGTGAGGCCTAGAGGGCGTTGGCGACATCTTGCTTGTGGGTGTGTCTCTGGCCTCTCTCGTGACAGGCGCGCTTGATTCAGCGTGCGGGCGTTCTCAATAAGAATGTGATGATGTGAATGGATGGCGCTCAACTGTGTACCCTGCGACAGAGTTGCAATATGAAAAGTTTTGGCTGGTTTCGTTGTCTAGGGGCTGGGATACGTAGTTGTCGCATTACAGGCCAAATACAGCTGAGTCTACAGTATACAGTATGGATGTACACATGAATCGAATGGTCGAAGCTTCCTATGACTCAACAATTGCGAATTTAGTACGTAAAAAAAACGTTTATAAATGAAGCATTGCAATTAAATAAATCTGCAGATTATCTTAACGACTTTAAATGATGAGTACGACAGTAGAAGTACTTTTGACAGTGTGGTATATATTTCTGGAGAACACTTATTGGTGTCGATGGTCCAATAATTAAATAAAATATAAGTTGAATAACAGGAAAACAATAGATTCCTACTGCACGTAATTAGTTATGAACGACAACATAGCTCGCGAGATATTCACTTCTACAGGCACACTACGTCTTCACTGTAGAAGCCACGGAAATCTCACAAGTGCAAACGTCGGCATTCCGAAGTATTTCTATCTGTGGCGACCAGGCGCAAACCGCTGCCCACTCTCCAAGTCTCTGCCTCGACTGCCGCGTCAAGCACCTCCCCCGTGTCCTCTGCCGTACCCCTCTCCCACTTCCATCGAGTCTCCCCATTCACGAGCGCTGTGATTGGCTAGAGCGCTCCCGCCATGTCTTCGAGCCAAAGTACGCTCACAAACATCAAACACTCTCGAAATACTGGATTTACATCTAAATAACTTGAAATTAAATAAATATTCCTACGGCTGGACTATAAACAAGCTCTAACATCCATTATTAAATACATCAAAAAATTATATAAACATATATCAAAGGAATAGCGAGCCAAAGTAACCCAGTAGCCTAGTGTCTCCGTGCTTTCTAAAACACGGTAAATAATTGACCATTTTCTTCACGAATAGCATATATCGGATTTAAACAAAGACACAGATGAATAAATATATTTATAAGCATGCTGTGGAGTACTTATGGCCTGACGCTATCTATAGTAATCGGCTATTTTCACCTCCAATAACTCCTGTACTATTGACGTTAGATGCCTGTAATTCATACCACTTTAGGTTTAATCTAATAGCTTTCCAAAGACACGTCGATCGACGAAATCGAATGAAGTGTTTAAATTTTGGAAATTCACTGCTGGGTGTTACTTGTACAATTTGCCCGCAGATACTAAACTTTAAACTAATAAAGATATTGAAAATCTGATTACAGCATCAGAATCGTCGTGCAAATGATAGTAATTTACATGTTTCTTTTTGAGGTATCATGATTCTTCTGGCTAGTATTAACATCTATACAAACTGCGAAATGTCTGCCACGATAGTTTCACAAAGTCCGCCACCTTTGGCACTCTCGGCGTGCAAGCCTCTTTCACTGACACAGCCTCACCGTGGAACTGCCAGCCTCGTGGCCGGGCTGCACCCCTCTTGCTTCGGCCAACGTCCGGCACCACGTGGTCGGCCTGCCGAGCGGTCCACGCGACCATGACAACTCCGAACTTGGAATACTTTCAGGGCGCCACAATCCGCCTTTTAGAGGCGTCTACTACTGAACTTTGCATATCATCTTTGCCAACTGCTGTGCTGGCGACAGCTTACACCAGCACACTGAGGGCACGTGTAAGTGCGCTCCCTGGGATTTCCTAAAGCACTGTTGACGTATTTATGTGTCCCACTCTGCCGACCTCTCCCTGCTGCATAGCAGCTACTTCATCTCGATTAACAGAAAAGTTTCGATTATTCATCATACAAACAACGTACGTCTTTGAGTGCTGTCATTTGCGTAAACCTTGTCTCACTATCTCGAACGGTTTATGAAATATTATGCTGGTTACGATCACATGACTATGATGCACAGGGACGGAAATGAACGCATTTCATGGAAGTCTCCAACAGATATAAAAATCAATAAGCGGAGGACGGAATGAGCTAACGTTCTGTTCTCAGTTTGAAATAAACTTTCCATATTTTATCTACATTTCCTATAATGCAATGAATGAAGTGAAATTAAACATACGCACGGTTAATGCAATGTGTAATTAGTTATGGAAACTCTACGATAATTCCTGCAATGGTTTACAAAATTTGACGTAGTGAAATATGACAAGAAGAAAATGAAATTCTCTACCTCATGGAGAAAAGATGTCAGACAGTAGTATGTGCAAAGACGAAACTTCTTCACGCAATACTTTTCCAAAGATCGGATGATAAGTATTTCATGACACCCACTATGGCGTCTTTCAGCACAGGTATAATAATTTGGCCAGCAGTATCCACATTACAAAGCAGCAATCAGCACGTCTGAGGCAGTGAAAGTCTTAATATTGTAAATGGTGCAGTTATTTTAACGTTTCATATATAATCTAAGTATACTATTTCTTATAATTTTCTATTTTTCATTAATGAATAATATTTTTATTTGTAATTGAATAGTTAATTATGGAATATAAATTGTTAATAATTTTCTTATAAATATTGATTCTGTCAATCCTAATAATACTGAGAAAACTTTGTATGAATCATGTGTGTTAACAGTAGTGGTGGTTGAACAATCATTTTAAAAAAGTTAGTGTTACTGCATTCTGCGCAAGGAAAGTACTGGATTGTACACTATGATATGTTCATGATGAAAGAGGTGTTATGGTCGTTCTGACCGTTAGAAACTTAGTACCAGACAAGGGTTGCATGTATAACTAACTGATCACTGGCCTAAGGAGGAAGTGCAGTCAGATGTAGGCAAAGAAATGAATGAATTGAGGTATACCAATTCATACATGACTAGCTGCCAACGTTGCTGTGACATTCTGCTAATGCACCACCTGCATAGTACCTCTAGGACAGTGATAAGATTTGCATTGTAAACATGAGTAATCGTTGTTGTTGTTGTTGTGGTCTTCAGTCCTGAGACTGGTTTGATGCAGCTCTCCGTGCTACCCTATCCTGTGCAAGTTTCTTCATCTCCAAGTACCTACTGCAACCTACATCCTTCTGAATCTGCTTGTGTAGTCATCTCTTGGTCTCCCTCTACGATTTTTGCCCTCCACGCTGCACTCCAATGCTAAATTTGTGATCCCCTGATGCCTCAGAACATGTCCTAACAACCGGTCCCCTCTTCTGGTCAAGTCGTGCCACAAACTCCTCTTCTCCCCAATTCTATTCAATACTTCCTCATTAGTTATGTGATCTACCCATCTAATCTTCAGCATTCTTCCGTAGCACCACATTTCGAAAGCTTCTATTCTCTTCCTGTCCAAACTATTTATCGTCCATGTTTCACTTCCATACATGGCTACACTCGATACAAATACTTTCAGAAACGACTTCATGACACTTACATCTATACTCGATGTTAACAAATTTCTCTTCTTCAGAAACGCTTTCCTTGCCATTGCCAATCTACATTTTGTATCTTCGCTACTTCGACCATCATCAGTTATTTTGCTCCCCAAATAGCAAAACTCCTTTGCTACTTTAACTGTCTCATTTCCTAATCTAATTCCCTGAGCATCACCTGACTTAATTTGACTACATTCCATTATTCTCGTTTTGCTTTTGTTGATGTTAATCTTATATCCTCCTTTCAAGACACTATCCATTCTGTTCAACTGCTCTTCCAAGTCCTTTGCTGTCTCTGACAGAATTACAATGTCATCGGCGAACCTCAAAGTTTTTATTTCTTCTCCATGGATTTTAATACCTACTCCGAATTTTTCTTTTGTTTCCTTTACTGCTTGCTCAATATACAGATTGAATAACATCGGGGAGAGGCTACAACCCTGTCTCACTCCTTTCCCAACCACTGCTTCCCTTTCATGCCCCTCAACTCTTATAACTGCCATCTGGCTTCTGTACAAATTGTAAATAGCCTTTCGCTCCCTGTATTTTACCCCTGCCACCTTTAGAATTTGAAAGAGAGTATTCCAGTCAACATTGTCAAAAGCTTTCTCTAAGTCTACAAATGCTAGAAATGTAGGTTTGCCTTTCCTTAATCTTTCTTCTAAGAGAAGTCGTAAGGTCAGCATTGCCTCACGTGTTCCAATATTTCTACAGAATCCAAACTGATCTTCCCTGAGGTCGGCTTCTACCAGCTTTTCCCTTCGTCTGTAAAAAATTCGCGTTAGTATTTTGCAGCTGTGACTTATTAAACTGATAGTTTGGTAATTTGCACATCTGTCAACAGCTGCTTTCTTTGGAATTGGAATTATTATATTCTTCTTGAAGTCTGAAGGTATTTCGCCTGTCTCATACATCTTGCTCACCAGATGGTAGAGTTTTTGTCAGGACTGGCTCTCCCAAGGCCGTCAGTAGTTCTAATGGAATGTTGTCTACTCCCGGGGCCTTGTTCCGGCTCAGGTCTTTCAGTGCTGTGTCAAACTCTTCACACAGTATCGTATCTCCCATTTCATCTTCATCTACACTCTCTTCCATTTCCATAATATTGTCCTCAAGTACATCGCCCTTGTATAGACCCTCAATATACTCCTTCCACCTTTATGCTTTCCCTTCTTGGCAGTCATCAATATTAATATTGATATAATATACCTACAATATATGTATAAGCTAATATTACCACCTAACTAGTGTATATGAAACCATATGAAAAGTGCTATCCTGACAGGGTACACAAAATAAGACATAACTATTAGTTTCACTTTACTGGAAATGATATTTCTTGACAGGATCCAACTGCCTATCAAAAGATTCTGGCAGTGTCAATTAAATAAAATGTAAGGACTTACTGGAAACAGACTTGAGTGTCCACCAAAACGTTGTACCAAGGTGTATCAAATAAAACGTAATCATTGAACTGAATGACTCTGTTTATGAACTATGACAAGGGTAATCAAAATGAGTGCCTTTGGTCTCCACTGGCCAATACCAGCTGAATTCTTTTCAAACAACGCACAGCAATTAGGATCAGTATTTAAAGTAAAATCTTGATACTGATAGCTGTAGGAGTAGATTTCTAAGGAATTTCACACAAGATTTATTAAACCATAGATTAGTGGGTAACGTTAAACAAAAAAGCATAGATAATTATGTAATTCAGATTAGTCCTCACATGGAATGAATTAATTAACTGTTCATTAATACTCAGTGCTTGCACCTATTAGTTATGCTAAATTATTCAGAGCACCACACAGCATCATGGACTTTAGGATAGGCATGTGGTAACCTATGATATTGACGCACAGCAGAATAAGACTCACATGTGTGTACAATCTACAAACACAGCTACAGATGAGTTTCCCTTCCGAAAATCAGCGTTAGAATAACACTACAGTGTTCTTGGCATAGTAGGTGGACTGCATTAGCAGACAGGTGCCAAGCCATGAGAGGTCTCATTAACTGGATAATCAAGGACTTGAACTGAACTGAGTAGTGATTTATTATTTACTATTATTTAGTTATTATTTATCTCCACAGAGCATGTACTCCCACAATGTGTGTTCTGGTGTACCTACACTGTCCCAGGAACAGCTATCATGTATCTATCTTCTGATTTTCTATAGATACTTAGCATAAGGGTCGTAACAGTCAGGTAATGAATCAGTCCAGTTGACGGGTTAAGAAATCTCATTTTTAGTCCCTCCCATTCGTTTAGCCACAGTTGTAATGTGTGATCTTTTATTTATTATTTTTTCGGATTGGCCTCAGTTCCAGGCACCCTTCATACTTTCATTTATTTGCTTTTCTGTAGCCAGTAAAAGACCAGTTTTTTATTTTCCAACTAGTGAGCATATTCCTAGAATTACTGACAAAGCATCATTTGGGGTAGTTAAACAGAGGCCCATTAATTTTGGCAGCACTCCTCATTGAACTCTCCTTAACTAGCTCTAGTCTATGAGCCCAAAGTCTCACACGATGTCCTGTAATTGATGCTAATATAGATGGGTGGTATACTCTGATTGTTTTAAAGAGAAGCCAAATTGCCTGTTAGCTATGGTAATAACTTTATTCATCACATTTTCTGCCTGTTTGCTCTATTTTTAGTACAGAGTTACAATGTTTGTCCAGAAGTACACCCAGCTATAAGTATAGGTTTATTCAGAATATGGAGTGTGATTCATTTATCGATATCATGGGGGCCTCCAATGGACATTTGAATCGATATGGCCAAACTGAGAAAACAATGCTAATTCCATACACCACAACTGATTAAAAATTGGCCAAGTTTACAGAGTAGATCCAGGAAGTTGAGACCTCTTTATTTAGCAAGACATTTACAGCTTACGTTAACTTTGGTGCACGTGTGGGAGTGTATGACACTAAATTCCTACACATGTGCTACCTATTTACCAAATTTCGTTTACTACACACTATGTCCCAATAGAACAAATAGTCCTGTCATGGGAAAAGCCACATATAACACTATACAGCACCATTTAGTATACAGATATAATATTTATAACCAAATTTGGTATTTAGATGTATTATAATGTTACCCTCTGTGAGAGTTTTTACAGAATTTAACCGTGAAATGCCTAGAGGATTTTGCTTATCGGAGTTGAAATTAAAGTTACATAAGAACAGAAAGGGTCAGATCCAATTTAGACAATGTTTTAACTCCTCAAACTTACTGAAATGAAATAGAATACGGTCGCCAGCCTAGTTAAACATAGAAATGCGAAACATTTCTTTTAAAGATAAAGTAGCCAGCGTTAGTGGAGAAACGCTGCCTACACTTCTTTCCTACGAAAGTGCAATGAACCCAAGCACAAGCAAAAAAGTGGTAAAGTGGATCCTAACAGTTACTGTAAAACATGCCTGTCCTCACATACACAAAAGACATTGTTACACTCATCAATTTTAAATACTTTGTTAAAGCTGAGTAACTTCATCAATACAACAATTGCAAGCCAATACTAACTGGAAATTGGACACAGGTCATTACTGATGACTGCAACAGTGTAAAGGAACAGATGGACCTCATCACACGATAGATCCAACACGTCACTGACTTATCAGTCCCAAAGTTCTGTTGCTTGTTGGACTGGTGAGTGCCGCTCAGCAATCCAGGACAGGTGTACAGTTAGCTCTTCATCGATTTAAGTACATCCCAGCAGCAGACAACCTCACAGCCTATCTGGTCACGAGAGCCAAGACTTGACACGTCATTAAGGAGAGCAAGAAAACGGCATACCAAGCGTTTCTGGACTACATCAACCATTCCACTTCTTCCAGAAAAGTACTGGAACCCATTATGAGGGTTTCTGTAAACACATTCGTTTACTAATAACAGCGGTGCTGAAACAGAAGTGTCTCCAAATACATCACTCAGAACCTGGCAGAGCATTTTGCACCGACTACTGCTGATGCCAGCTTTCAGAAGCTGTGAAGGGAAGACCTTTGAGCGAACGGTTAACCGTCATTTGGTCTGGCTGTTAGAGACCAGGCAACTGCTTAGCCACTCTCAGTGTGGATTCTGGAGGTTTCGATCCACTATTGACAACCTGACTCTACTAGAGGTGCCTATTCAGCAGGCCTTTCTAGGTAGACAGCACTGTCTCAACATATTCTCTGATATCAGTAAGGTGTACAACGCTACATGCAACTCCACGAATGGGGCTTTCCTGGTCTTCTCAGCACCTTCATATAGTCTCTCATGTTGCATGGGGGCTTAATTAATTATGATTGAAAATACTTTTAGTTTTTAGTAGCTGTATGTCCGATTACGCTGTGTCTCGTAATCGGTTGGCCCTGACTAGTATTATTACGCTATCTGACTGCTAAGAACAACAACAAAGAATGAAATGAAAATTTTCGTTAGCACAATTAATTAATTAAGTCCCCAGCAACTATGAAACCTACGAAACCAAAGCACAAGTATAACTGTTCTGTATGTGGAAGTATGACTCAACGCACATCTGGCACGGTTCTTCTTCAACAAGACAAGAATTTTTAAATACCAATTTTACTGACGTGATAAAAGAAAATTACAAATACTATAATTGCGTAAGGAAAGCAGAATTAAACTCTAATACAAGAACACACGCCAGATGCTTTGTTGACTGAACCTGTAATGACGCATTATTTAGGACACTGAAATAAAAAGAAACGGAGTTTGTTACCTCATTTATATTGATGAAAATCACTCTAATCCTTACAATGTATATCTACAACGACTCTCTACTACCACATCTCAACAAGACTCTTCAGTATCACATCTCAGCAAGCACTGCCTAATAGCACATCTCAACAAACACTCTCTGCTACAACATCTCAGCACTGACTACCCCGAGCCCTCGACAGGCACACACTACCACGAGCTCTCGACAAGCACTGTGGAGGCGGCTTAATAATACTCTTTGGCGCAATCTCTGGCGCAGTGGCTCAGTGTAGCCACCTTTCAATGTGTAAGCTCTTTTTTAGGTTTTGAATTAGTAACATGCTGTTGGCATGTTTTGAGCAAGGGAATGGTGTTCCTAGAGCAATGTTTTGAGGTTTAACCTCTTTGCCATAGCCATAAACAGTATCACATATACAGAAAGGAGTCCTGTACAGTGCTTCTTAATTGTGGACAATTTTGCTGTTTCATATTCCTCCTCCAGAAGTGCTACGGCGACCCATCAGTTGCACTTAGAGTGCGGAAGTTAGGGAGGTGGGCTGGAAAGACAGGGTTTCAGTTTTCTGCACATAAGAATTTTAATTATTCTCATTGTCATTTTAATGTGCATGTGAGGGATATTAGTCCACATTTTTAAGACTAAATCAGGTTTATGGGCCTCAGTTTTAACTCCAAATTTTCGTGGTTGCCACACCTGTGAGACCTGAAAGCCAGAACCCAGAAGGCACTGAATATTGTAAAGTGCCTCAACCAAAGGTCTAGGGGATCAGACAGGGTGTGTCTGCTCCAGTTTTATAGGGCTCTTGTGTGTTCGTGGCTAGACTATGGATGCACAGTGCACAGGTCAACGAGGTCTTTTTACCTCAAGATTATTGACGCATAAGGATATTAGGATGCGCTTACAGAACCAGCCCCATACCCAGTCTCTGTGCTGAGGTTGGGAAACCGCCATTCACCATCTAGCGACACCTCCTCATGGTGAATCAGGCATGTAAGTTTCTTGTAGCTCCAACTTCACCTGCACACCATACCATTGCTCCTCCACCTCTGGAATGCCATTTCTCCATGAGCAACATGGACATCTGGACACTAGGTAGGGCATGTGCTGGAGTCACTTGGTGTGGAGCAAGTGCAACACCAAATCCAGCGTTTTAACAGTCTGCTACCCTGATTAGAGGCCCAGAGTAACTTTGATTTAGTGCAGTATAGCAGATGTAGCAGTCCAACATATATTTTCATACATTATTAAAGGACTTTTTTATGGTCACCAAACCTTTAGAACTGTCTTTACGGATGGGTCGAAACAGGGGGACTCTGTTGGTTGCACTATTGTTTTCTCTGATTGTATACTCAATGTCTGACTGCCTTGCAAGTTTTTAGTCTTTGATGCAGATTGACATGCGACCTTGCAGGCACTGTAGCAGAGGAAATGTGCTTAAAGTGCTAAATTCCTTGTCTGCTCTGATTCCCAGAGTGTTCTTCACTCTCTACAACGTTTGTACCCAGTAGCTAAAGTAGTGCACAATATCCAGGACGTCCTCCTCCAGCTACAACGGCAGGGGAAGGAGAAGTCTGTCTGCTGAGTGCCAGGGCATGTGGATGTTGCTGGAAACGAAAGGGCAGATCTAGCAAGCAGGGAGGCGTGCCGCGCTGCTGAGTTAGCGCGGTGTGCCACCCACCTGCCTGCTGTCTCCTCGCTTTTGGGTCGGTGGGAGGATGAGCGGCTCCCCAGTCGTCTTCACACAGGCCACAGCCCTGTGACACATGGCTTCTTGCTCCGGTGAGGACTCTGTCCATTGTGTAGTACTTGTGGCATACAGATCATGGTGCGCCAGATTTTATCAGACTGTGTTTTATTCTCCGACCAGTGGGCAGCGACTGGTTTGCTGATAGATCTGCCCTCCGTTTTAATTAACGTTCAAACGAATGTGATGAGAGTCTTATGGTTTTGTAATTTGTCCACTATGTTTCCGAAAATTTTAGGGAGATGATTTTAACGTATTAATTGTGTGCCCAGCTAACCCATCTTTTTCGTATGTGGTCAGCCAATCAGATTTCTTAGAGTCCCTTTTTTTAGCTCACCTGTCCTTTTATTTCCGTTTTAATCCCAGATATAGCACCTTTCACCCTTTATCCGTTGTCTTAACTGGTGCGAGACAGAGTGCTTGTGTGGTCAACGCGAGTGAGGTGGGAGAGAGAGGATGAGCGTCACTTTAAAGGTTTCCTCCTCACTGTGTGATACCATTTTCTTAGTTTTATCCACATATGTTTCTTTTAATGTGAGTAAGGGTGCTGATAATCTCGCTGTTGACCGACTGTAAGCTCCAGACACACACACACACACACACACACAAACACACACACACGCACACCTGCAGCAGTTACTGAGATTAGCGTTCACATGTAGACAGGTAAACGTGCCATGGTAATCGCATGGTTTTCACTCAGGCAAGGACTTTAATTTATCAAAGCTCAGGAAGTTTGCACTAAAAATTTACAGATGATATACAAAAACCTATTTCGTGAACCTGTCTCTCTGTTAGTGGAAATTGCGCCAAAATCTCTACAGTAGAGCCTGAGATTAGGCTTCGCTTCAGACTCCAAAATACGGCTAGAGACTATAAAAAATAATACTTGTTGTTAACACTCTTGGGCGAGACACGGCAGGTCGCAACTCGTCGCTCCAAGCAGCAGTCAGATTCTTTATTCATTAACTTCGGCCTAAATCCTTTCATTATCAAATATTTTTTAATGTGGTCATATGTTGGTGACCACAATGTTTGAATGTGAGCCACTCTTGCGAAAGGATTTCATTCCAGACTGCTCGGCCGGTTGAGGAAACACGCTTTCATTTGTATTTTTTACGTCCAGCACGCTACCATCCTTCGATACATAACCAGCTTATTGCGCTCAAACAAGCAGAGCTGCTTTACGATTTGCACCATGGCAAATACTCTCATAATGTTTTTCGTTGTTTGCCCTCTCTGTGGACCTTCGTACATCCATACACGCGCCACTAAACGCTCCTTTACAGTGTAACTGTTTCAACACGAATTCACAACTGAAATGGTGCTGTAGTGAAACAAAAGAGTATAGTAATTACACCAACGCTTTTCGTCAGCTTCAAAGGAGGGATACCAAGCAAACGAATGTATGTCCTCAATGATTGCACAAAGTCACCCACCATGTTAACCGAGAGCACAAATGCGCTGCTTCCTGGACTAGGGTAGGCGCGCCGGCCCCAGATCGAATCCGCCTGGTGGATTACCAACGAGCGTCGGTGTGCCAGCCAGCCTGGATGTGGTTTTTAGGCGGTTTTCCACATCCCACTAGGTGAATACCGGGCGGTCCCCACGTCCCGCCTCCATTACACGACTCACAGACATCTGAACACGTTCACACTATTCCATTGCTTTCACTAGACGCAGACAGCTGGGTCTACACTAATTCCATCTTGGGGGGGGGGGGGGAGGTTATGGGGTGGGGATAGGAAGGGGATCTGGATGCCCTCTACACTAACAATGGCAAATCCATAGTAACAACGCCGACCCTGCGTTGACGTGGGAAAAAGGCGCAAGGAAATGATGAAGAGTTACTGTAGATAGTCAAGAGGGTTTGGGGGACTTCCTGGATACTCTGTAGATGAAAACGAATTGCGTACTCTTCTCTCGATTCAACTCTGGTATATATCTTTCCAAATACAAAAAAATTTGTTGACATTATTTATCATCGATGATGTAGTTAAAATACACCTGGTCTTGTGATCCAGAGGAGCCTCTGGGATCAGATTTGTACATCTGCTTCTGCATACATTTGGTGTGTGAGCACCACTCAACTCGCAGTGATTCTTTTGCAGATGAGGAGTGGCAGAGGGAGGACAGAAGCAACGCCATGGTCTCCGTGGACACTGACTGCGTGCAGCTGTTGGCGAACGCCCTCGACCACCCCACGTGTCCGCTGGAAGACCTGCCACCGGAAACCAAAAACCTGCGCGAGCGGTGCCGCGTGCAGCTGTGGGACGACATGGTGCAGAGGTCGCCCCACATACCCGTCACCAGCTACCTGGCCTACACGCAGAGGGCAAACGTCAACCTCTGCCTGCTGGCCTGGATGACAGCCAACTCGTTCGGCGTTTGTCAGGACGTCCCGTTTAGTATGCTACAATCCGTACATGATGCTCGCTGCTATTTCGACAGCCCTGGCGATCAGTCCTGCCTGCAGTCGAACGCTACAGACGCCATCTGCTCTGTTTCCAGAGCAGTCCTGTTGCTCATGTGTATCGATTTTTCTTTCCATAAGTCTTTCGATTTATGCGGCGTCAGTTTCTACACAAACGGATCGCACTTCACGACGTACAATTTAACGTGGGAAAGAGAGTTCTACAAAGGGTATGTGAGGCCAACAGAAAGGGCTCTTAAGTACAAAGACAGCTTGAACAGTGCCACCTTGAAATACAAAGATTTCAAAATCGACAGCTTAAAACCTTTAGAAATGTCATTTATAGCCTTAAATATTATTTTCCGCTTTTTGACCACTGTTGTATACATGTACCTGCCCCAGTTACGTAATGTCCCGGGAAAGATATTCTTGTCCATTCAGATCACGGGTATAACGCAGATCTTGTGTTCTGAGGTCATTTATCGTATGACAGGTGTCCCCGACCTATCTACGATGGTCCACATTGACAGCGCCCTCACTCTTCTAAGGTGTATCTGGCTAAACTTATTCTGCTACCAAATGTACGCGTGTGTCCGTCATCTTAGGCTCCCTGACGACCTGCCACCTGCTGAAGCCAGAAGGGTATTCCGTGGTCAAGCGCTGTACGCACTGATACCGTGGAGTGTGGTATGCACAGCAACTATTGCTTTCGAAAAGACGAGCAAATATTACCTGATGCACAGTCGGATAATATTCCTTGCGGGGATTTCTCTATCGATAACTTTCAATTTTGTTTGTCTTGGGTCGGTGGGATACATGTACTTACGTGCTCGGAACTCCATGCGGCAACTCAAAATTTTTAGTAACGATAAATTTGCCTCTAAGAAACAATATGTTTTTATGTCAGTTAAGGGTGTTATTTTGAGCGGGATAGGTATAATTATTAGAATTGGGTTCCACCAGGCACAAGGCATAGCGCAGTTTGTGTACTACGTACACATAGCCACGATGGTGCAGGGACCACTGCAGTTCGTTTTCTTCATTTGTAATGGAACGACGCTGCCTCTGCTCAGGAACAGAGTGCTGTCGTGGTGGAATCCGGATATCATACGCCCAGGACAGGAGCTCTGTTCAACAGCTGAGAGAAATCTGGAAAGGAGGAGAAATGAACGGTCTCTCCTTGCGCAATCCTCGTTGTAAGTTACATGGGTATTGTTTCCAAAGGGCTGTCTCGACTGTAGGCAGGACTAAAGCCAGTGACCAGTCATAATGATTGAATCCAGCTGACAACACAAAATTAACTCCTACTGCTCACGCAAAACCAGTGTCTTATCTTTCTCATTAGTTCTTAATTAATTATAAATGCCTATTTCTACATGTCTGTGTTTGTCTAGTTATTTTAATGCATTGACATTAAGTAACTACTATTAAAATGTAATTTGCTAGAAGATAATAAGAATGTTCTTGCTCTATTTCTTACAACCCACCATGTGATAACATGTTAACTTTTGTTACCCATAGCATATGATAAAAACGAAAATAATGGAAGAATGTCTTGCATATGAAAAAATTTTTCAACCACTGTTTAGTGAAGGGAACAGAATATACTCTTGCAATGTCTTTACAGCAATGTTTGCCTTTTCCATTGATTTCTACAAAGCTTTAAAAAGATCTCTACGTTACCCTTCTTATTTTGCAAATAACTGCAGTAATGTGCTTCGTCTTATGTCTCACAGTAGATGGTTCAATACAAAATTCTGTCTTCGACTAGTACTAGGAATTTTTTAATGACAATTTTACATGACTTTCACCTTTGGCAACGCTTCGTGTATCTGAAAATTATTCCGTTGTGCCATATTAAATTTGAGCTTGATACGAATTTTTTTTTGCGAATTTATTTACTTATCCTCATTGTTCCATAACAGTATTTATTTTTTAGGAAATACGCAAGTCTTAAATAAAAATTGTACCGGTATGTGTATATTATGTGTATGTTTAGTACCGTGCCAAGAAAAATTAATATCAGTGTCAAACCAGAGGAGCAGGAAGATGGAGATAACTCAACTGTGTGGAAGAACATGTAATGGCGTTCGTAGCGCTGATTAGTGTTCTGATTGGTCAGAGGGCCACAAAATGTTCTAGTATGAGACAGTAACAAACAAGTGTCGTTGTGACATGTTGTTTGAAGTGAACGCATAGTGTTAAAGGACAATTCCACAGGACACAGGAATAAGAGCAGTTGTTGTACAGGATGTTGACATAATGATTGAGAAATACAGTAAGGTATTAAAGAAAACGTTAAAAATTAACGTATACGCGGTGTAGCACTTCTAAAGAAGAAACTATGTTGTTTAAAAGTGTATTCTTACAATTAATATAGTGGAAGGCAAAAAAATGTATCATAAGTTAATGTGAAAGAACATATGTCTGGCAAGAGTTAAACTGTAAGTTCGTAGTATCTCGAATTTAGTGTGATTTGTAATCAACAGATGATGGCCAATTTGTTCGAATAAAAACAGAGTGAGCGAACAGTGTAAATGAAACCGATCCCTGTGTGAATTTAATATACTCTCCTACTGAGCATCACTGCCACAGACGGTATTACATAGAGTCATTTTTGCAGATACTGTCAAGTTACAGCGAACCTTAACGGTGAATTTCATGGAGGAAGGATTGCTATTTTGGAACTAGAGATTGCAGTATCACTCGCCATCTTCGTATGGAACGAGGTAGGTGTGACGTGCAGCAGAGCCTACCTGCATAACTATTTGATCACATACACACTCACTCACTCTCAAACACACACACACACACACACACACACACAGGTGCGCGCGCGCGAGCACGCTGCAGAATCGAAACAAAGTGATGAACTCCTTCCGTCGTTTGTTCGGAACCCCTGCAGCGTCGCGAAAACACAATCGCGGTTTGCCCCGCGTCAGCCGGCCGGAGTGGCCGAGCGGTTCTAGGCGCTCCAGTCTAGAACCACGAGACCGCTACTGTCGCAGGTTCGAATCCTGCCTTGGGAATGGGTGTGCGTGATGTCCTTAGGTTAGTTAGGTTTAAGTAGTTCTAAGTTTTAGGGGAGTGATGACCTCAGATGTTAAGTCCCCGCGTCAAACACATCACGTGACGCTCTACTCCGCGTGTTTAGTTGCAAGCAGTTTACTGGCGGACCCGTATAAATTTCCTACACTAGTAAAACCGCTCTAAATTTGACGTTATCTTCGCTTTGATCAGCGAGGCATAGTTAAGCTTCACCAATCTAAGTCCAGCATCGGCAATTACCAGCACTGTTCGTACACTGAGGAGCCAAAGAAACCTGTATACCTGGCTAACATCGTGTAGCGCCCCCGCGAGCACGCAGAAGTGCCGCAACACGACGTGGCATGGACTCGAATAATGTCTGGAGTAGTGCTGGAGGGAACTGACACCGTGAATCATGCAGGGCTGTCCATAAATCCGTGAGAGTACGAGGGGTGGAGATCTCTTCTGAACAGCACATTACATCCCAGATCTGCTCAATAATGTTCATATCTGGGGAGCTTGGTGGCCAGCGGAAGTGTTAGAAAAGTGTCTCTGGAGCCACTCTGTAGCAATTCTGGACGTGTGGGGTGTCACATTGTCTTGCTGGATTTACCAAAGTCCGTCGGAATGCACAATGGACATGGATGGATGCAGGTGATCGGCCAGGATAGTTGCATACGTGTCAGCTGTCAGAGTCGTATCTAGATGTATCAGGGGCCCCATATCACTGCACTCCATTACAGAGCCTCCACCAGCTTGAACAGTCCCCTGTTCACGTGCAGGGTCCATGGATTCATGAGGATGTCTCGGTACCGATTCATCTTCAACCGCTCGATACAATACGAAACGAGACGCGTCGGACCAGACAAAATGTTTGCAGCCATCAGCAGCCCAATGTCGGTGCTGACGCCCAGGCGAGGCGTAAAGCTCTGTGTCGTGCAGTCATCAAGGGTACAGGGGTGGGCGTTCGGCTCAGAGAGCCCATATCGATTATGTTTCGTCGAATGGTTCACACACTGAAATTTGTTGATGGCCCAGCATTGAAATCTGCAGCAATTTGCGGAACGGTTGCACTTCTGTCACGTTGAACGATTCTCTTCAGTCGTCGTTGGTCCTGTTCTTGCAGGATCTTTTTCCGGCCGCTGCGGTGTCGGTGATTTGATGTTTCATCGGATTCCTGATATTCACAGTACACTCGCGAAATCGTCGTACGGGAAAGTCCCCAGTTCATCGTTACCTCGGAAATGCTGTTTTTTTTTCTTGGCGTTTCAGTGTAGTAACGTTACTACTATCGAGTAAGGTTCCAAAGATGAGACCGCAGGACTGGGGAGATAACCATCTAAGTTGAATAAATGACCTTGAATTGGCTGCATGCAATATAAAATTCAAAGCCAGCAGGGAAACGGTGACTTGGAAAACATCACTCTCAGATCTGCACGGGAAAAGTTCAGTTTATATATGTGAATTCACCCTAGCCACGCCAGTCGCTTTCTGCCTAACCGCTGGTTCCAGCTACCTAACATGTCCGAGTTTCCTCTCAGCTCACCGACAATAACGCTCCTGTCTACAGGAAACCATACAGGCTTCCAGAACACCTACAGCCAATAACGGAAGAATTCCTCCATCAGAAACTGTCTGAGGGGACTGTTGAACAAGTGTAGATGTTTTAACTGTTCCCAAAAATGTTGTCGGATGGCACAAGAATATACAGATTATGCTGTGACTACAGATACCTCAACACAAGGACTATCACTGGTGAACATCCAACATTGAATGCAAAAGAAATTTTGGACAACTTGGGTCACTGTAAATACATTTTTACGATGGGCTTAAGAGCGGTCCAGAACATTCACACAGGGAACAACAGGGCCGCGCGGGGTAGCCGCACGGTCTTGCGCTCCTTGCCACAATTCGCGCGGCTCCCCCCGTCAGAGGTTCGAGTCCTCCCCCGGACATGGGAGTGTTAGTTTAAGTTAGATGTCCTTAGGTTAGTTAGGTTTAAGTAGTTCTGAGTTCTAGGGGACTGATGACCTCAGATGTTCAGTCCCATAATGCTCAGAGCCATTTGAGCGCACAGAACAAGTAACCACAGAGTCAACACACAACCAAGGACAACAAACATCAGAAATATCGATAGTGACTATTAATCAGCAGGTGAGGTAGCACTAATTCTGTCCCTCTGGTTTTTGATGAGAGACAGAGCCGGATTCCAAGCAGCTTTTAAACAAAATCCACCATCTCTGTTAATAAGGTTGCTTGATAGTCTGACTTCAACAGCTTCCTTAATAACACTATCCCAATAGCTGGACGTGCAAGCCAGAATCTCCGTGTTGTTGTATTGCATAGGAGGGCCGGTGTCAAGGCAATGTTCTGCAATAGCGGATTTGCTCGGCTGTTGTAAGCGTGTGTGACGCTTATGTTCAATACACCGGTCTTCCACAGTCCTGATTGTCTGACCAATATATGACATGCCACAAGTGCAAGGAATGCGATAGACACCAGCCTCACGCAAACCAAGATGATCTTCTACCGACGCCAACAGGACCTTAATCTTAGACGGTGGTCGGAAAACACATTTCACATCATATTTCCGCAAAATACGGCCAATCCTGTTGGAAATGCTTCCTGCATAGGCAAAAAGGCCGTAGACTTGGGTGCCACTTCGTTGCTATCGTCACTCACCCGTTGCACAGAAGGCTGATGGCGCAACGCACGTTTGATCTGCCTCTCACTATAACCATTCTGAAGAAAGGTGACTTCGAGATGTGACAGCTCAGCTGCCAAACTTTCAGGGTCTAAGATAACGAGGGCCCTGTGAACCAAGGTTATTAAGGAAGCTGTTGAAATCAAACTATCAAGCAACCTTATGAACAGAGATGGTGGATTTTGTTTAAATGCTCCTTGGAATCCGGCTCTGTCTCTCATAAAAAAAAATAAAATAAAATAAAAAAAAACAGAGTGACAGAATTAGTGCTACCTCACCTGTTGATTAATAGTCACTATCGATATTTCTGATGTTGGTTATCCTTGGTTATGTGTTGACTCTGCGGTTACTTGTTCTGTGTGTGTTATCTTCCTTGTTTCTACTCTGTGAACCAAGGTATTAAATTCCCTTGCAGATTGCTTTCTTCTTGCAGTTGTGCCTTGAGAATGGCAGGGTGTGCTCCTCTCGAAATATCGGCGGTGGTCGACGACGTCACCAGGCAGAAAACCCGTAAGTTATTTGCATGTCCCAGGCATGTTAGATAGGGTTCATTTATGGATGACATGCTGGCCGCTCTAGTCGAGCGATGACGTGATGCCGGCCGCAGTGGCCGAGCGGTTCTAGGCGCTTCAGTTTGGAACCGCGCGACCGGTACGGTCGCGGGTTCGAATCCTGCCTCGGGCATGGAGGTGTGTGATGTCCTTAGGTTAGTTAGGTTTAAGTAGTTCTAAGTTCTAGGGGACTGATGACCTCAGATGTTAAGTCCCATAGTGCTCAGAGCCATTTGAACAATTTTTTTTTTTGATGATGTGATCCTGAAGGAAGTCATTCACAAGTTCTGTACGATGGGGTCGCGGATGTAGTCCAGGAAGACGAATGCCTCGCCAATATGCTGCCAATATGTTTGCACTATCGGTTGGAGGATGACATTCACGTATCGTACAGACGTTACGGCGCCTTCCATGACCACCAGCGGCGTACGTCGGCCCCACGTAATGCCACCCCAAAACACCTGGGACCCTCCACCTTGATGCACTCTCTGGACAGTGTGTCAAAGGCGTTCAGCCTTACCGGGTTGCCTCCGAACACGGCTCCGACAATTGTCTGGTTGAAGGCATATGCGACACTCGTCAGCGAAGAAAACGTGATGCCATTCCCGAGCGGTCCATTCGGCGTCTTGTCGGGCCCATCTGTACCGCGCTACATGTTGTCTTGGTTGCAAAGATGTGCCTCGACATGGATGTCGACAGTGAAGTTGCGAATCATGCAGCCTATTGCGCACAGCTTGAGTCGTAACACGACGTCCTGTGGCTGCACGAAAAACATTATTGAACATGGTGGCACGGCTGTCAGAGTTCCTCCGAGCTATAATCTGTGGGTAGCGGTCATCCACTGCAGTAGTAGCTCTTGGGTGGCCTGAGCGAGGCATGTCATGGACACTTCCTGTCTCTCTCTATCTCCTAGCAACATCGCTTTGGTTCACTCCGAAAAAAAAAAATGGTTCAAATGGCTGTGAGCACTATGGGACTTAACTTCAACAGTCATCAGGCCCCTAGAACTTAGAACTACATAAACCTAACTAACCTAAGGACAGCACACAACACCCAGTCATGACGAGGCAGAGAAAATCTCTGACCCCGCCGGGAATCGAACCCGGGAACCCGGGCGTGGGAAGCGAGAACGCTACCGCACGACCACGAGCTGCGGAGGGTTCACTCCGAGACTCCTCGACACTTCCCGTGTTGAGAGTCCCTCCTGGCACAAAGTAACAATGCGGACGCGTTGGCCCCGCGGTATTGACTGTCTAGGCGCGGTTGAACTCAGACAACGCGAGCCTTCCTGGTGGAATGACTGTAACTGATCCGCTGTGGGACCCCCTCCGTCTAATACGCGCTGCTCATGCACGGTTGTTTACATCTTTGGGCGGGTTTAGTGATATCTCTGAACTGTCAAAGGGACTGTGTCTGTGATAGAATATCCACAGTCAAGGTCTCACTTCAGGAGTTCTGGGAACCGGAGTGAAGCAATACTTTTTTTATGTGTGTATTAAAAACTTTCCTATTATACTGAACAAAACGAAACTATTTTAGGAGCGCTCTGGCAGAGAAAACACTTAACTGCTGTTATACTCTGTGGAAAAAGATTAGTGCACCCATTTAGAGGTTTCCAGTTCACTCACGATTTATTGCTGGCACTGTGCAAATGGAGTACATGAAATTGTTACGTTTACAGATCAGTAGCACCAGCGGTTCTGATGTAGCACGTATCGGCCCCTGCTGAAACACACGTATTAGTATACGGCGTAGCTTCCACAGGTGGTAATGCAGGCACTGACTCTGGTATCCAGTCGATCGCACACATGTAGAATACTGCGATACATTAAGCCATCCCTGCTCGACCGGTTCTGTAAGAGTTGTTGGTTGTCGAGTCGCACAAGTCACTTCTCGTCCCATCGTATCCCACATTTGCTCGGTTGCAGACAAGTCCAGGGACATTGCTCGCCAGGGAGTTTGCCGCACATCTTGCAGAGCACGTTGAGTTCCACAGGCAGCGTGTGGGGGAGGATTGTCCTGTTGGAACAACACATTACCTTCCTGTTACAAGAGCGGCATTGAACAGGTCTAACAATATTCTGCACATATCAGCTGCATGTTAAAGTCCCGTCCAGAAGCAGCAAAAATGAAAGGGAGCTGTAGTGGGTGGGACCAGTGTGTCTTGTCTACGAGACAGCGCTTGCCAGGTCTAGGTCGTACGAACAAACTACCATCACTTGCGTGCAGGCAGAATCCGCTTTCGTCGCTCAAGACCTCGGCACGCCAATCCATGTTCCAAGTCATCCTCTGATGACGCCAGTCGAGTGGTGCACGGCGATGCTGTGGCGTGAGGGGGAAACAGCCTACAGCTTCGCCTGCCCACAGCATCACTCCTAATAACAGGTTCGCAAAAGTTCGGGTGGACGCGTCTGGGCTCAGAGTCCCTCTCACCTGTGCTGTGCTGGCTGTACAACCTACCACTGCTGCCCCGACAATACAGAGACATGGGCTGGTGTCTCTGCTACTTGGGCGTCCAGAACCTCGTCTATGCTCTTGAGAATGTTCACGTGACCACTGGTACCAGCATCATTGCACAAATGACACAGCAGCGCCCTCTTGAGTGGCAGTTGTCCGAAAGGACCATCCCGCCACAGTTTTACCGTGGCATGGTTGCCTGCTTGCTTCAGACCTGAGCCTTCATAGCATATATCGTTATTGGATCAAAATCGACGTCGTCTTTCCAGATGTAAAAATTTTTGTTTTGACAATGTTTCTATTGGGTCTTTAGCATATATTTCACTCAGAGAAACTTGCTGCCAACTTCATTGTGGGCATCATATGCCACTCTTGTTATGTGCGAGACTGCGTAATTAGGCTGTTTAGGTTTTTTTTATTGGTAACGCCACCTCTGTATAAAAATCACTGGCTGCGCTGTGTGCAGTCTGTGGCTAGTTTGCATTGTTGTCTGCCATTGTAGTGTTGGGCAGCAGCAGCTGGATGTGAACAGCGCATAGCGTTGCGCAGTTGGAGGTGAGCCGCCAGCAGTGGTGGATGTGGGGAGAGAGATGGCGGAGTTTTGAAATTTGTCATGAACTGCTATATATATATATATAATGATATTAAGGTAAATACATTGTTTGTTCTCTATTAATATCTTTCATTTGCTAACTATCCCTATCAGTAGTTAGTGCCTTCCATAGTTTGAATCTTTTATTTAGCTGGCAGTAGTGGCGCTACCTGTATTGCAGTAGTTCGAGTAGCCAAGACTTTTGTGAGGTAAGCGATTTGTGAAACGCATAGGTTAATGTTAGTCAGGGCCATTTTTTTTTTGTAGGGATTTTTGAAAGTCAGATTGCGTTGCGCTAAAAAAATATTGTGTATCAGTTTAAGCACAGTCATGTATAATTCTTCAAAGGGGACGTTTCAACTGTGTTGTTCATTGTCAGGACACTACAGATTAGGACAGTTAGAGTTAGTGACGGGTAGTGAGGGCCACCGGCTGTTGGCTGCTGAGGTAAGGATGTAACTCAGGGCTGAGGGCACGGGTTCATGAGCAGGGCGTGGAAAGTCTACATTGTCCTGTTCCCAACACGCAACAACAACGTGCAACACACCAAAATGAGACAACAAACTTCACCCGCAACAAAGCGTGATCGACGCGCCTGCCGCCGCTCGTCGACTGCACGACACCAAATAATGCAAGTCGCTAGCGACGCTACGGCGGTGTAGACGCCCACACTGTTGTAACATGCCGACCACCAGCCAGCAATTGTAGGCAGGAGCAGCCGGAGAGGATAAAGATGCCCTCTCGGCGCTGCATACCCAGATAAATCAAGCAGCAGACAGATGATCTGCAAATGGCTTCTCCGCAATCTAACGTTGCTAAGCAAGTGCTAGTGGAGGAACAGCCGAAGCAGGTGACTCCACCACTGACTGGTGCAGCATCACCTGTGGCTGTGGTGCAGAGCTTTCCAGCAGTAGCGATTATTCCGGCGTTCGCTGGAAAGTCGCACGAGAATATTGGAACGCTTGTCCAGAATGTCCAGGACATCGGAAAGCTTTGCGGTTGGCCAGATGAATTTCTCTTAAACGTGATGAAAACGAAGCTCACCGGCGAAGCGCGGAACTACGTGCAGTCGGTCGAGAGCTCGAAAAATGCCCCTACCGTCCAGTCCCTTGCAACAGGGTCGATTGAAAGGTACACAGACAAACGTGGTACCAGTTACTATCGCGACTTGCTTTCCACCCTTAAGCAAAGAACGGGTGAGGATTTAGAAGCATTCGCGGACAGGATTAGAAGCGTCGCGTGCCACACGTACGCACTAAGTGCCAGTTCTGCTCGTAACGAGGTTCTGTTGGAAGAATCAGAATGTCGTGCGATAGACGTGTTTATTCGTGGCGGGGGGAAGCTACCTCGATTTCGCCCCCTACTTGAGGGTTTAAGTAGCGGGCGAAATCGAGGCAGCTTCCCCCCGCACCTTACACGAAGCCGTGCGGTTAGCACTCTTAAGAGAGGAGGCGAGCCGATTTGTGGCCGTCTCCGCGCGGCAAAGCGAGCCCCGACGTGTCTTTTCGAACCACACTAAGTGTGGGCGCTGTAGTAGACAAGGACATGTGGCAGAGCAGTGTCACGTGCCATATTGTCATCGGTGCAGGAACATGGGTCACCAAAGCGTGCGTTGTCCTGCAAATTCCAGGTGAAACGGAAACCAACCACAGAATTCGGGAAACGGCCGCGGGGCAGGAAGTGCCACGCCTCCAGGGCCCCGTTAAAAGTAGTCACCCCACCAGCTTATGAGGGAATCACGCAGGTGGCGAGCGTGGTTGTCGACGGTGTCGGAGGCCGCAAACCAATACGCGTGCTAATTCACACAGGCGCACAGATCAGCTTGGCATTTTTATCGAAGAGAGGTAAAAGAACATTGCAACCGCCGCGGTACCATATCAGTGGTAATGGTCCCGGCATAGTGAAACCTGATGGCAGCTGTTGCGTTGAGTTCATGTTGGACTGCAAAGAATATGCTTTTACGATGGAGATTGTACGGAACAGGCGCACAGATTATGACATCATCCTGGGAAGTGACTTTCTGCGTCATTTCCAGGGGGTTATTGACTATAGGGTCAATAACGTCCAATTAGGCAACAACGTGCACCGTTTTGGACGTGACTGCACGTTGCGGGCCAGCGGAGCTGGGAAAAAAGGATCCGTTTCCCAAGTTTCAGAGTCTCCCGTAACGATACTAAAAGCCGATAATCCCGTGGAGATACCAGAAGGCACAGGAAAGATCCTTTGGGTGCCTGTCGGGATACGTGAATCTGAAGAGGTTCATTTCTTGGTAGATCCACTCTGCCAGAATGAAACTCTTGACCAGATGCAGGTCCACGTAAAACGTAGCCTGTGCAAAGCGCAGCAAGTACAGAAAGAAAATTGCGTACCCGTGTGTTTAGACAAGTTTAGTCACAAGCAAGCTTTCATACCGCGTGGTACAGTATTAGCCAGCTTACAGGTTATCACAGAAGATGAGTTGCCAATGAAAACCCCTTCTCTGAAAAACAAAAAGATTGCTGCCGCCTCTCAACACCATTGGACAATCACGTCACATCTGACAGATAAGTTTAAAGCTAAGCTTAGTCACCTCCCATTGCGTGAACAAAAGCTAATAAATGAAGTATTGAATGAGTATTCATGGTTGTTTGAAGACAGGAAATATTTACCAGCAACAGATCTAATCCAACATGAGATTCCAACCGGAAATGCTAGGCCAACAGCTCAAAAAGGGTACCGACTTTCCTACCATCTTCAGTCAGTGGTAGAGGAAACTATACGACAGCAACTAGAAGCAGGAATAATACAACCCTCTTCTAGAGCGTGGTATAGCCCAATTGTAGTCGTTCCAAAGAAATCAATAGACCGGAGAAAAATCCTATCGCCTCTGTGTAGACATGCGAGCAGTAAACAAAGTTACTACCCCAGATCATTATCCATTACCCCCGATCGATGAAACACTCGATCGTCTGGGCAATTGCCGGTACTTCACAACATTAGACATGCGCAGTGGGTATCATCAAATTCCAATTGCTCCTCAAGATCGAGCTAAGACAGCTTTTGTAGTTCCTGGTGGCTTATATGAATTCTTAAGGATGCCTTTCGGGCATCGCAACGCGCCAGCAACCTTTCAGCGATTTGCAGATCTGCTATTACGTGGGTTGAAACCTACTATGTGCCTTGTGTATCCATTACTGAACATGCTGAACGTCTACGCAGTGTACTGTTGCGCTTGCAAAATGCTAATTTAAACTTAAAATTAGAAAAATGTTCTTTGCTCAATCACAAGTGCAGTATTTAGGTCATGTCATCAGTTCCAGCGGAGTCAAACCAGATCCACGATTAACTGAAGCAGTAGACACTTTTCCTATTCCAACAAATTTAAAGGAATTACAATCCTTCCTTAGTCTTGCAAATTATTACCGCCATTTTGTTAAAGATTATGCTACTATTACCAAACCTCTTACTAAATTGTTGAAAAAGAGTACTCCTTTTGTGCGGTCGGATGAATGTTCGACCGCCTTTCAAACAGTGAAAACTATTTTAACTAGTTCACCCCTACTTGTTCACCCAGACGTCACTGAACCTTTAATTTTATCTTGTGACGCATCTGATTTTGCTGTAGGATGTGTCCTACGCCAAATGCAAGATGACGAGGAAAAACCCGTTGGGTATGCCTCTCGTTAACTGAATAAAGCAGAAACTAATTACAGTACTACAGAAAAGGAATTGCTTGCCCTTCTTTTTGGAATTAATTATTTTAGATGTTACCTTTATGATCGCAAGTTTACAGTTCTTACCGATCACTCTGCTCTGCAGTGGTTATTGAATCTTAAGGACCCTAGCAGCAAACTTATGCGCTGGGCCATGAAACTGTCAGAATATGATTTTGAAGTTCGGCACAAGCCTGGACGGTTGCATCAAAATGCTGATGCGTTAAGCAGAAAAGTGCGTGTCATTCAATCAGATGAGGTATCAATTCAAGAGGTAAAAGAAGCACAGCAGGTGGACGTTCAGTGTCAAAGATACGCTACGTTGCCATAATCTGAAGTAATAGACGACCTTTTGTATCGAAAAATCCCCCATGGAAATCATTTGGTAATACCTTGCCATAATCTGAAGTAATAGACGACCTTTTGTATCGAAAAACCCCCCATGGAAATCATTTGGTAATACCGAAATGCTTGCAGCAGCGTATAAAACGGCAATGCCACGATACAATCCAAGCATGTCACAGCGGAAAACGCGCTACGAACGCTCGAACTGCGACACGTTATTGGTGGCAATACCGACAACGTGACGTGGACAGGTGTGTAAGATGTTGCCTGCCGTGTGCACAACGAGCACAAAATAGGCAGCCGCGAGTGCCGCTGCAAACACTTCCTCAGACATCTTCACCCTTCGGAATTCTTGCTTTAGATTTCCAAGGTCCTTTTCCACAGTCGCAACAAGGTAACAAATACATTTTGTCTGTTATTGATCACTTTTCACGTTATCTAACTTTGGTTCCCCTCCCCGACATGACAGCTGAAACTGTGGCGAGAGAGTTTGTAAATCGTGTGATACTACCTTTTGGAAGTCCTGATGCCATTTTAACGGATCAAGGAACCAATTTCATGTCTGCTCTATTTGTACAAGTTTGTAAACTGCTAAGAATCAAAAAATGGCGTACAACTCCCTTCCATCCTAAAGCCAACGGTCGCGTTGAAAGCGTACACCGTACAATTTGTAAAATGTTATCCCATTATGTTGCAAAAACGCACGCTGATTGGGACAGATATGTACCGTATATTTCTTCTGCATACAACACCCGAATACATGAATCCCCGGGGTATACCCCTTACGAAGCTGTGTTTGGACGGCCGATGAATTCGCCGTTCGAAATAGACAAACTACCTCAAGGTGTAGAATTAAAGGAAGTAAAAGGCTTAGCCCGCCGGCTGAAAGCGATCTGGTATAAGGTAAAGAGGAATAATATCAAAGCCACTAATAAACAGTTGCACAGGCAGAACAAAAATGCTGTTTTATCGACTTATCAAACAGGTGATTTAGTGTTACTACGAAACCCGGCAATCAAAAAGGGACGAACTAAAAAGTTCTCTCCCCGCTCTGAAGACCCGTATCGGATTGTACGGTTGACCTCACCAGTCAATGCAGAACTGCAATTAACCGATCGTACGGTGATAGTGCACTTTGACCGCCTGCAACCTTACCACGGTAGGGCTGTGTCACCACAACAGGTCGCAGCCCCCCATCCGCCTGTGTCACCTCCACCTCAAGTAGAACAAAAACGAAAGGAAAAACGGAGGAGATTACCTCCACAGGGTTGTAGATACCCTCTGCGGAATCGACACCCTTATGGGTTGAGGTCGCGTGATTAATCACGCCTAATTGGAGTTTTATGTTATGTTTTATTGCAGCTTAGGTTAAGTCATTTTCTCCAGGGACTTGGAAGCAAGACGTGCCTGGCCACCACGGAGTTCCCAGTCCCGTCATGTATTTTTGCTCATTTTCATATGTATGATTATGTTTTATGTTTTGCAAGCAATGCCACGCATTAGACGTCGCGCAACTGACTTGCTTCAAATGCAACCATTACACTTGGTGTTGGCAGTACCGCGGCTGCTAACTCCGAATGATATTCTTCAATGTCCTCTATTGCCATCTATTTGGCAAACCAGTACATGTGGAGTATTTTTACTCCGAGCTTTTCTTAATACTTGTTACGTTGACGTCTAGTGTATTGTACTATATGTCGTAGTTCTGTATCTGCTGCAGCTGATCGTAAGTAATCGGAACAGATAAAGCCAGGACTTGAAATGCATACGCCTCGTACGCTTTGTTTACGGGGCCAGCCGTTGGCGGGGCGAAACATCAGCCGTCGCCTCCCCTCCTCTTCAGCGCTGTCCCTTCTCCTCGCCAAGAACTGGCCAGCGGCCATCATTTTTTCTCAGCCAGTAAGAGCGCTCCGCGCGATGACGTATCTTATCAGCACGTGCGCTGCCGCCTCCAGCGTCTCGACACGCGGCGCGTCCGAGTAGTTACAAAAACAAACCGCAGATTACTGCCCTATCCCCCGTGTATGACAGACTACAATGCATTTACCATCATTTTATATAACTAACAGCCTTTTTAAAAAAACTCTTATGCTAGATAATAAGCAATTTCTAATTGGTCGTTATTTCTGGTGCACGCTAAGCGCGTGATACTCGTCGCTGCAGCAGCGGCCGGCCTCCCGCGGCTGCACGCCGTCCCACGTGTCCGCCGACCTGCCGCTGCCCGCTCGCCAACGGCTCCGAGCTGGTTTCTTTCATGCAGCCGGAAGACACGGCAAACAAAATTCATTCAAACATCCCAATAAATCTTAACATAAATATTAAGTAGATGTGATTCATTGCTTAAATTCTTTTCCTCGTTTTGTTTCACATTAGCTGGATAAATCACACGAAGTTCTTAACGATTTACATTATTCTGCATACCTTAGTCTGCCAATACTATACGTGAAGTTTCACTACTGCTTTGATTCACTGTATAAGCTACAAACTACAGCCCTAACCCTCTTACACATCGAACTATGAGGACATTTAACGTTATCTTGCTTGGACAAGGCCAGATATGGGCAAACCAATGCAATGCCACGGGTTTTTCGCGCTACTGACGAGGCACAAACGACCAATCGTCCGGGCTGCCGTATATCGGTGGGCGATTCTTCCTTGGTTGCTACGCAGTTATTTTTGCCCTCCCCATTTATTTTACTCTGCCGCCGTGGTCATTGTTCTATCCTGTTTTCCTTCTTCTGTCGATGGGGAGGCCCCTACAACATGTTAGGTACCCTCTTCCGACAGTACCGGTCTTTTAATCTTACCGCCCTTTTACACCGAGATATTGCTCTCCCTTGTGGCAGTCTTGCCCCAAAATATCGGCCGATGATCCACTGTGAGACACGTCCTTTGCGTCTGATTAGCCGGTGATGTAAGCGCTACGGGAACTGTGCCTAGTTGTCCTTTCAGTTGAATTTCTTATCGTCAGTTTTAAAGCAAACACACACGCAGCCTAGCAGCCAGCCCCAGGTGGCCAGTGTTACATGTTAACGTTGAGCGTTCCGACTACTTGCAGCGTTATTATTATACATCATTGTGTTTAATTATGTCATTATGCTAGCGCTAGTGATTTATAGTTCATGATTTTCATTTTATGTAGTGTTATGTACTGCGCGCACAAAAAGTGACGCTATTTATGCATGTATGCTATTCTAGCTTCAGAGCTATTTTTATTGCTTCAACAGTCGACATTTTCCTAGTGCAGCAGGTCGCTAATAACGCCGCTGATACCTTTGTTCCATGTATCGCAGGAAACCCACGTGCCTACAACAATTCTTTATTAAGTCAGACGGACGCCCTTAGGCCCTCTGAACCACGGTATCGCAGATAGCTCCAATGCACTGCCTACCCCTCAATTATTAGACAGGTTGCCTTAGCACTGTCCGCAGGTTGCTCCACTGCCGCGCAAATTATGTAATCATCAATCCAAGTCTGCAGATTGCACTAATGCACTGCTGAACTCAATAGTCGAGTCACTCGCGGGTAGCTCATTCGCACCGCGAACTTGTACTCACACGTCACCGAATCGTAGGCTCCTCGGTTGACCACAAAACAATTCATGCATCAATTACCGTGAGACAATTTGCGCTCACACTACGCCTTCGGCACTCAACCACAAATGAACTGAGCCCCAGACGCTCTTTTATTACATTTTATACAACGCCACTTTCTTCTACATGGCAATTCCATTGCAAAATCATCGGATTCTGCCAAAGATTCAGACACCGTTCCCCAAATGACAGCCTTTTCCGTTGCTGAACGGATTCGTTGCTTTTCACCATCTGACAGTGCAAACTGCACTTTTAAGAACAATGTTGTTATATACACACACTGTCGGATTCTACTGATGTAGTCCCTTATGCACTTCGTCAACCGACTAAAAAAACAACATCCGCTGACGGATTTCGTATCCGATTCGGAAGTTTATGTTCGGGAAATATTCCCTTTATTTTATTTCTTGTCAATTATTATTACTTCAGTGTCATGTCTTATTGTCATCAATTTATATTTATGATTAATGTTAGTACACTTTATGGTTATACGTTATCTTTGTGTCATATTTGGTATTCCCTTTTAATTTTCATTGTTTCTCGACTGGAAGTATCTCTGATAGCACCTATTGGCCTTCAATTCGTATCCGCCATCAGCTACCATTAGTCACACATTTACACAACACTTCATACGCCCAAAAACAACTAACAACACACTCACACTGTTCATATCCACACTACCTTGGTGTAACTTGTTGATGTTACCAGACCTCTATTGTCATATACTAAGTACATGAACAAGGCTCTTATCGGTTATGCCCTCCGCTCTTCGGAAGGGGAAAGGGAAGTACGTACGTATGTACGTTATGTTCAGTAGCAGTTTCTTTTAATCAACGACGTAATCAATTTACCTGTTGAACACTTAAGTTCTGTTAAAATGGAATCAAACGTCTTTGTGACATCAGCTATTCGTTTATTATTGCTTTGCAATAAACTGTTACTTTCAAGTTGCACTTACAATGCCTTGGTCTCGGACGCAGAGCCACTAGCACTCTGCCGGCTCAGCGCTGATAGAGCTGCGCTGCGCCGCCTCCACGGCTTCACACACCAGCCTCTGTATTCACGAGCAACAGACTCGCTCTCGCTAACATTCATTTCCGACTTCAGTACAGTTCATCTCTCTATTGACCACTTTTGTAAGTAAAGATCCTATGATTATTGAGTTAGCTTGAGGTGTCCTACCCTCATTTGGGTTTTCTACAGCTGAAAAACCACTCAATATTATTTCTGAGATTTATGAAGTACTTCACCTGTCTCGCCGTGTCCAGCCTTAGTGGGGTGGGTGCCCCTGCGTAGTGGCCAATGCGTGGGAGGTGCCTAGGCTGTGCAGGTTTGCACCGCGATCACAGGAATCCTTCTCATTTTATTCATTAAAAAAAAAACTTTCTTCGTACAAAATCTCAAATTAATTGACGACACTTGGCCTCCGTTCCATAGCAGGTTGAGAAATTTTTTCCAGCGAGTTACGCTTAGTCTGCACTGCGTAGTACTGCCTCCGCGTTCAGCGTCTTTTTTGCTGACGCGTGATTGATCAGCGGATACTCAGTGTTGAATCACACCATTGTCTTACCGCCTTGCTACCCCCACGGCTGCCAAACTGTTGCCTGCCTGCCGTGATTCTACTTCGTGGCCTTCTTCATCAGTAAGCGTGACTGAACTGGTCCATCGTCGCTACTTGCCAGGTAACTATTGCTACAACGTTGTACCCCCTCTCTCATCTCTGAATTACTCATCAAGTAAGCCAGGAAATTTTTACTTGTAGGGTCACTAACACTTTCTCTCGCAGTCGACCGTTATCAACATTGGAAGCTGAAAGCAACCTCCCTTCAAATGGCTGTCAATTTATCATCCGCAATGGGAAGAATGTTAATCTCAATGGTTGTCGTCGTCGCCGTTAAGGCGCCTTCATTTCACGTCTACCCTTCCACGTCTGGCGTGCTTTTTGGCCGTCGTCATAATCTGGTGCGTACTCCACATTATGCTATTGTGTCAGCTAATGTTAACTTAACATTATTAGAAGAGGAAGACCGTGCTTTATATGATACAGCTCAGCAATTGTCAAAATATGAAACCTTCTTGACGCAGACGAAGGAAGATGAGTTTCTCCGATCGTTGTGGGAAGTGACTAGAATTATTTCAACCCTTCGAAGTCAATTGAACAGTATTAGGGATGCAGTACCACTGCCTCGTTTCAAACGAGCCTGGTTGCCCGTTGGAGGTACATTATTAAAATCTGTCTGTGGGACTCCTGACGAAACAGACGCAAAACGCTGGGATTTGGACACACAGCAAGCGCTTTCGGAAACACAAGTTAATCACGAAGTGTTGGTACATCAACAGGTGCGCCTGACACATCTTGAGAATAACCTGTTAGCCACAACTAGACAAATACAAGTTGTAGCCGACAGATTAACACGACACTATGGTGCACTTGAACAATCCTTTAACCAAGAGTGGACTCATCTTCGCTCGGGATTACGTAATCTAACTATCACATTGGACATTATGAAGACCACGCAGATTCTTTTATTTAATATACACACAGCACAGTTACACGTGCACATGTTACACTCGGCCATTCAACTCGGACTGCAAGGAAAGCTCAGTCCACATCTGTTACCCTCAGAGCCCTTCTTGCACATCCTACACAATGTGTCGTTGCAAATTTTGGCCCCTAAACAAATGCTTTATGCCGTGCGGGAAAGCAACCTCCCCTTTTACTATGCTGCGTTGGAGGTCCGACTTACCCGTAATTCTGACGGTATTCGGATGCCAATGAGGTTTGCCAATCACGTGCGCAAATTGCGAATACGAGTGCCATCAAGTATACACTTTTCCAGTCTGTTGGGCCACCCTTCACCACCATGTTGTTTCGCAGACTCAAGAATTTTTAATAGTTAGTCGGGATCGACAAACTCACGCCACTCTCTCTCGCGCTGAGCTACTCAGTTGCACCCACACAACACATTACTTATGCTCCACGCTAATTTTACACACTAACACTACTGACTGCGAGATGGCACTGTTTGTAGCTGAAACTACTACCCCTCCATGTCCTCGTGTTCTAGTCTCACTTCGTCAACCAATAATTCAGCCTGTTGGCAACAGTTTTCTGTTCGCTGTTCCACAGACTGTCACCGCCACCGTTCAATGTCAGAGACTGAATCGTACCGGGTAACACTGAATAATAGTGGCCTAGTGTATAATAGTTCAAGATGTGACGTATACGCTGCTTCTATGAGGATTTCAGCTCAATTGCACTCCACCTTTCATGTCACCATTCCCACATTTACCTTATACCTTCCTGAACTCTCTTTTAAACACCATCACCATGAGAAGCTAAAGAATTTACCGAATACCAATGATTCAGATCTACTCCAATCCATCAATCATCTCCTTACCCAGGAACACAACCAAGTTGCTCTTGACCGAGTGGCCTCACATATTGCTGATTGGCACCAAACCAAGCGATTAACCACCGCTGTATTACCCAGCGCTGGTTCGGTAATCATCACTGTAATGATTGTGATTATTAGTATCCTGGATATTCTGTAAAAGAGGGTTTTGCAAATGTTTCACTTCCTTCCGAGAAGTAGTACCGCCCCCACAACCTGAATATCACACCTGAAACTACCTGCCAACCTTGGTGCATGCGATCAGGCATGACCCCCCCCCCCCCCCTCCCCTTAGAATTAAGTTGTAGTCTAGGTGTCAGGTCAATGAGCTAATTTTGTAATGGATTTGTATTTCTATGTAAAGTCTATGGAATCACAATTTAACTGTCGAGTCTTAACCCTCATGTAAGTCATTTTGTTTTCTCTTTAACTTTTTGTCATTTTGTAATGTTCTCATTCAGCCACTTGGGCAATTACCATTGTAATCCTAGATTTAAGAACTCAAAGTAACATTACGGGGGAAACCCCCCTTGTGACTGTTAGGCCTGGGAGCATCCTCTCAGCCCCACGAGGGTGGAGTGTTTCAGTGTGCTGTGCTCCCGTGCTCCTCACCATCGCCTCGGTACCCACCACCACTCACACCGCCGACACACACTCACAGCATGGCGCCGCCCCACTGCCGTCGCACCAACTTCACAAGTTTGTTATTCAAGAGCCTTCCTTCAGGCCACTCTGTAACTTTTGCACATATTGATATCACTATGTTATGGATGTTAATTTCTGGGACCCTTCATAATGATCATATATTTTTTAAATGGAATAATCAATTAGAATAAGCTCCATTTTCATCCAGAGAGCCTTCTTCGGAAGGGGAAAGGATGTGCAGGGAGGAGACCCCCCAAGAGGGATCACAGCCGACAAAATTTTATTAAATAAATTTTCCATGCATAATGTCCGGCATACTGTGGTGGAAGGTGCTGGCCGGAAGACCACGGTCGGCACATTCCTGCCACGTGCTCCTCGGTCAGACTCAAGTCCCACGGGTCGGTTGCGCTGACGGGGGTACGCTACTAGCAAGGCGCGTTGGCGGAATCAATCCTCCAATCAGAGGCTAATCGTGTGATCACGTGGGGACGCGGCCGGGAGCGGCGAGGGCGGCTCGGAAACAGCTCCGCGCACTCTTAGCTTCTGACCTCGGCCCCGAGTAGTCGCCCCTCCGGCCTCTGCCTCTCTGATGAGCAGACGGCAACCACTCTTGGGGCTGCTCGGCCCTACGTAGGCACCAATGTATCATCGTTACAGGAATAAACTGGGTCCACTCCACTTCATTACTTTTCGTTTTACAACGCCCTCCGCTCCTGACCTCTATCATGACGAACACTACAAACTCATTATGAAACGCTTCGTGTCAGAACTAAAAATGATAAATGCATTAGTTTTTACCGGAATTGTGGAGATGCACAAAACAACATTTCCCAGGTCGTTTGTGCGTACAGGGGTGTGGCAGCTCACGCAGTAAGGAACACGGGTGACGTCACCAGTTCTTCCTTAAGGCTTACGATTGCGTCAGCCATGAAGACCTATGGCACAACTCTTGCACAAACTTTTAGTGAACGTTTTACAAACTCCATGAGGAAGCTATTAGCCACTATAGGTTGTGTAACACCTGTCAAAAAAAAAAAAAAAAAAAAAAAAAAAGTTGGTTCAAATGGCTCTGAGCACTATGGAACTTAACTGCTAAGGTCATCAGTCCCCTAGAACTTAGAACTACTTAAACCTAACTAACCTAAGGACATCACACACATCCATGCCCGAGGCAGGATTCGAACCTGCGACCGGAGCGGTCACGCGGTTCCAGACTGAAGCGCCTTTAACCGCACGGCCACACCGGCCGGCCCTATTTTAATAGATTGTGCTATAGATTCACATGTATTTACTTAATTCGAAAAGTCAGTCTGAAGAATATCGTGTTTAGTATCCTAAGAAACATTAGCAAGTAAGCTTTTGTTTAATATACGTACATCACTACTTGGTAGTATTCTAATACTAAAAATGGTGGTCTATTTGTGCATTTTATGGCGTCGTAAGAAACTGATGTGGCTCTTGCACAGCTCTTGGGGTTTGAGTCGAATGAAGGAACCCCGCGAACAGAATCGAAATTCAGCCACCACAGAACTCAGATTACAGAGTGGTTAATCGCCCTGTCCATTTGTTTCGACGCATTCAACACGTGGGCGACACACCAGGCCCTTGACAACAGAAAGACGCTGGGTAGCTCTGATTTCTGAATTAGGTTCGGATTGCGTTTTGCGTGTCTGTTTGTTACAGCGCTGACAGTAATCAGTATTTAAAGCCAGTTTAATGTTGTCGTATATGACATCTGCACACGCAGCACTTTGAATGTGTTGGCGGCGCAACTCAAAGACGACTGGCGGAACAGAGTACAGGACACAGTGGGCGGTGGAAACCTGTTGCTCCAGTTTATCGTTGTGCCTGTTGCCTGTCGAAATAGAGAGTAAAGTTTGTACTGGATGAAAGTCAGATACGTCTTTCAAAAAGAGCTCCACATCATCAGCGTATGCTCTGCATGTCACTTTCCTTGTTTCTACTGAAATGCCATTTATTGTTTTTTCAACCAATATGAAGAAGACGAACGAGGCTGAGACATACACGAGCACTGAAAGCAGACAGCCTTGCCTGACAGGCCTACGAGTTGCCACAGCACCTGTTTTTCAACAGTTGATATGTATTTTTGTAGTACTTGCATTGCTCAGTAAATCGATCGCCAAATCCAAGTCTGTGCACGAGTTGACGTAGCTGTTTGCATCTGACACTATCAGTAAACGTGTGGGCACTGGAGCGGAAGAACCGCGGCTGGGTCACGTGCTCCCCCGTGCAGGTCCGCATTGACGCTGATGGCTGATAGATTTAGCATATGGCAGGTTTTAATTTCGATACTAGGATTTTTACAACGAGTTTTTAATCGGCATTTAGGAGAGTTATTGGGCGAAGATGTCCCTCCCTATGACTACATGTTCGCTTTGGTAGCACAATAATCGTTTCCTCCAAGTAATTCTGAATTTCGGTGGCAGCAATAACTTCATTCACATTCCCTGTAAAACAGGTTCGAATAAAGTCCCAATGCGTTTGGTAAAGTTGATTTGGGCACACGTCTACATCCACATCTACATGGATACTCTGCAAATCACACTTCAGTGCTTGGCAGAGGGTTCATCGAACCAGCTTCACAATAGTTCTCTGTTAAGCCATCTCCAAAACAGAGCGGAGAAAACAAACACCTATATCTTTCCGTGCGAATCCTGACGTCCCATATTTAATTACGGTTATCATTTCTCCCTCTGTAGGAGAACAAAGTATTTCCGCAGTCGGAGGAGAAAGTTTCCGACTGAAATTTCGTGAAAAGATCCCGCCGCAATGAGAAGCCCCTTTGCTTCAGTGATGTCCACCACAAACCCTGTACCGTGTCAGTGACACTGTCTCCTCTATTTGTCGATAAGACAAAACGTGATGCCCTTCTTTGAGCTTTTTCCATGTACTCCTTCAATCCTATCTGGTATGGATGCCACACCAAACAGGGCAGCCAAGCGTAGTGTTGCGAGGTGCCGGGGCTAGCAGTGTATTTAACACTAAATTCTTCGAGAATCTTCATATATAAATGATGCTCTAAGCCCCCCCCCCCCTATTCTAACTACGACTTTTGCTGTTGCACATGGATTAAAAAGAAACGCGAACTGTCCGCAGCTCGTGGTCGTGCGGTAGCGTTCTCGCTTCTCACGCCCGGGTTCCCGGGTTCGATTCCCGGCGGGGTCAGGGATTTTCTCTGGCTCGTGATGACTGGGTGTTGTGTGATGTCCTTAGGTTAGTTAGGTTTAAGTAGTTCTAAGTTCTAGGGGACTGATGACCATAGATGTTAAGTCCCGTAGTGCTCAGAGCCATTTGAACCATTTTGAAACGCGAACTGGCTGTAATAGACCCTGCAAGTGGAGTAGAAAAGAGTTTGACACCTGCAATAATTTAATTTGACAGACATTAATTAAATAAAGGAAAGTTTCAGTAATGTAGTGAGAAATGAAAGGGTTGCTCTACCGATTAACAGAATGAAAGTTATGTCCAAAATATCAATATATGATTTATTATGACTAAACTCAAAATAATAGACAAAACACATGAAACATTTACAATACATCAAATTGGTTCAAATTGGATACTCAAATAAATGCTGTGAAGGTGAAGTTGTCCCTAAACTAGACTGTGACATTTATGACGAAGTGGTATGTGGAGCCAATTCCTTGCAACTCAAATCTTAAGAGAAAACACACAGCCAACCCAACATTAATTGCTGCTACCCAAGACAGAACAAAGTTAGAAAAAGACGAACAGGCGCGCTCTGCTGGGCTCTGATTATCACCTAGGAAAATCCCTGTCTGCCGGTGCTGCGGACATACGTTACCAAACTGTCTTCTTAACTGCCAGAACACGATCTGGCGTACCGGAGACGATGGCTGGTTGCTTCGACGTCCTGTTATGGTGATGATAATGTCGCGAGTATAACCCGAAACGAATTATCCTGGTATGGTTGCTCCAGACTAAAGACTTCCTAGCAATACAAATGCGCCTCTGAGGGAGACGAAGAAGACTCGCCACACAATCACTGATGGTACAGTGATTGATTTTAACAAGCGAAGTCACACAGTAACTCCGATACAGTCAACATTAGCCAAAACTGCTCAAGACAGACAACATAGGCCTCTTGTACACAGAACGCTCAATTGCCAACTGTACTCGGAAAGTCACGTTGAAGTCGAAACTTCAGCAACTTCGTCAAACAGTTACAATTAAATAAAAGTATATTAGACAGCCAACGGAAAGCAGGCTGACCAGAGCAGCGAGAGCTCAGTCTTGTAACCTACTCCGACCGAAAGGCGAGAGCCGACTACTAGAGCACCCGTACAGGCCGAACACAGAACATTCCCGCCCCCACGACAGTGGCCGTGGTTAAACGTTCCAATCAGCAACTCGAAAACCGGCGGAAAATTCCACTCTATTGCCGGAGCACTACCATTCTACCAATGGAGCTTCTTGGCGCCAATTACTGCGCTGATTTTGCTACGTCACGGAGCTATGCCCTGAGCAAGCCAATCACAGTTACTATACGGCAGAAAACGCGGGAATTTGCCCGCCAAGACTGCCTGGGAACACAAGTCATTCCCACGCCTCGCTGGTAGCCCGCCAGAAAGTGTTTTCGCTTTCTGCGAAGTAACGGAACCTCTAGCCCAGCCGCTACTTCAGGCCCCTGCGGGCGTGTCTTTTGACCACGTCGGCGTCTGGAAAGCATTCACTCGACTCCCTCACACCCTTTCAAAATCAGAAGAGCCCGCCTGTCACCGGACCACCTGGGTGACGAGAGACGCTGCGTGGGAAGTCCGCGTGTGAAGGAATAGCAGCTTTGCACCGCATGCAATTAGAGAGGAAAATCGTAAGATAGAAATATGAGAGGGGGCTCATGCCACCTCTCAGTGTAGGCAATCTCTTTCGTACACGCGCTGTGTCTTCCAAGTTTTCCGCCAATAAATTGCAGTCTTTGTTGGCTTTCCTCACAACATTTTCTCTGTGTTCTTTCCAATTTAAGTTGTTCGTAATTGTAATTCCTTGGTATTTAGTTCAGTTTGCGGCTTTCAGCTTTGTTTGATTTATCGTGCATCGAAGTGTAGCGGAATCCTTGTACCACTCATGTGGATGACACCACACTTTTCATTATTTAGCGTCAATTGCCAATTTTCGCACCATGCACATGTCTTCTCTAAATCGTTTTGATCTTCTGATGTGTTTACTAGACAATAAACTACAGCATCACCTGCAAACAACCCAAGACAGCTGCTCCACTTGCCTTCTAAATCGTTGGTATAGATAAGCAACAACAGGGGGTCTGTGACACTACTTTGCGGATCAACAGAAATAAGCTCTTTTACTCGATGACTTTCCGTCAGTTAGTACGAACTGTGACATATCTGACAGGAAATAAGAAAATACAGTCCCATATCTGAGACGACATTCCATAATCACGCAAATTGATTTCAAGTCGCTTGTGAGGTAAAGCGTCAAAAGACTTCTGTAAATCCAGAAATACGGAATCAATTTGAAATCACGTGACAATAGCACTCAACACTTATTGTGACTAAAGGGGTAGTTGTGTTTCACAAGAACGATGTAGTCTAAATCCATGTTGACTGTATGTGAATAGACCTGCTGATTAATTTTTGGATATTGTTTTAAAAATTGTCTGAAGTCATCACTGTCAACTGGGATCTGCGGCCATTCGATGTGTTTCGAGCTGAGTGAGGTTTGAAGCTGCAGTGACGGGGAAGACAATGCAGAAGGGTCAGTCGGGCTGCGGGCGGAAAGAAGAGTGGGCGTGTTCAGTTATGGCGGTCTCCGTTGTGAAACGGTCGCCATTCTCGAGCTCAACACACGGAAGCAAGCTGTTGTGCATTTTGCGTGTTTCGTTTTGAAAGTGCTTCAGTGCGATATTTTCATCTGGAAATTTCCCTGCAGGCCTTGCCCAGCAACTCACCCTCTAATGTGTTGTGTTTTGAAGTACATTAATTCTGCCTTGATCTGTTTAAGTTGACAGTGTGGGTCGCTATCATGAGTAGCAGAAGGCGTAGTGACACCTGAAGCAGTGTCTGTGAAGTTGGGCTGCGTCACAACAGCAGCCGGGGAGGGCCTTTCGTACAGCAGGCCTGGCGTAACTCGCCTCTGCACTGTGACTGGTTTTAAATTTTGCCGCTTGTGTCGACAAATTTTCATGGTACCAGTGATTTCGGAACAGAGGTCCCGAAGAGGAAGATAGCTGGTATTGAATTTCTAAAGAGAAGGAGGTCCGTTTGTGAAGGTAATCTTAGCTTTAGACGCATTTCGAAGCCACACTCGTCCGTAAACTCAACAGGAAAATTTTCAATTTGAATTAGATCACCGGTTAGACTTCGTGAAACGTACTTTCGGTCTACTCTGCTCACCACACTTTAAAAAATGTGCAAAATCATTTTGATCTTAACGGAGAATGCGCCACACGTCAGTTAATTAGTTGCTGTAGTTCTGCACATTTATTAAGTGTTATAGTTTCGTCTGCAGATCCAGCACACAATTAAAATCCCTACCACATATTATGCTACTATTTGAATTTGGGAGGAGAGTTGAGATATGATGACTAAAAACATCCGATCGTGCACGTGTAAAGTTAGCCCCGATGGCGCGTCAATATTTATAATGAATGCCTCACCGACAGAACATGCAACTGCGTCTCCGCTGGGCTAGAGTTGGAAATTTTTAACAGGAAAAGGAATACCCGTTGCTCAGTTGATTACTGGTTCGATATTAATCATAGCTTCCAAGTCAGGCAATGTTCTCATTCCTGTCGTTGAGACTTGCTGCAGAAATATGACGTCAAACGTGCCATGTTGTATTAAATCACCTAGCGCACCAATTGTAACAGGTTGTTTCCGGATTAGTATACAGTGTTAGCACACGGTAGAGTGACAGTGCGCAGATGTAAAGTCCTGTGACATAACTGCGAAATTGCTGGGAGAACGGGACGTTAATTGACAGCTGGGTGCTGATGTCTTTGATCACGGGTAAATTTTAAACTGTTGAGTAGAACTGGAACTCGAATCGCTAAACAGTATTACAGATTTTGTATGAGAAGTGGTCATCCTGATTTAGTTTAGGCTTGGCGCAAATTGAGACGCGTATAGCGCGTGTGGCGCGACGCAGCGCAGCGCGTGTTTTCGTAACTCCACAGGTTCAAGTGGGGCCGCGGAAACTGCGACGCGACGCGACTGGGACGCGACTCGCGCCAGTGCCAGGTCGCGCGGCGTTGTGGTTGCGGCTCAGTTTCTCGCGTCGCTAGCACCGTGGGAAATTTGAGGCGGGGAGCGGAAAAGTAGCCCGGCCATGTGCTCACATCGGAGCGGCTCGTATGAGCAGTGGTAGCACTGCCCATACGATAAATTTTTGCCTTACTGTGTACTAAATTTTATTGCCGTTGGGTAGTCTTTCGTTTTTCGCCATTTAAACGATCCAGCTTCCTTCGTTAGTACATTATACTTTTCTGTTATTTATATCTGTATAGTTCTGTTTTGTTTTGTTTTTCTTCTGTAAAGAAAAATGCATACTTCAGTAACTAATGAGCCATTGGCTGCTGGAATTGTATCATATGCTTCCGGGATGATTTCAGATTGCAAGAAGAGACAGAGTGTAGTGAATAAGGAAGCAAGGAATATTATAAAATCATGTGATTAAGAAGCAAGGCAGGAAAGTAGAACAAGGTTATCTTCTCGCTGCCTAGTAGGCTAGCGTATCTGTACGATCTGTTACAAAAATTTAGAAAGGGATAATCTCCACAGGTGTGATCCCTTTGTGCTTGTGGTAAAAAGCGTCCAAGATCTGAAGCATAGAAGTTTCACTGTGATTACTCTGATATGGATGTAATAATGTAATACGACACACTGTACTACATGCATGTGAACAACATATTTCAACTGCAAACTAGAAACAGTCGAAAAGCAGTCGCAAATAACAATGTTTTAATTGGTTCGCCGTGATGAGAAAAAGCATTTCAATTGTTGTATGCGCATTATCAGTATTAATAAACTAATTATACAACGGACTACACAAAAGAAGGAAATGGTCGGTATTATTACGAAAGTAGGTTGGCTGGTTCAAATGGCTCTGAGCACTATGGGACTTAACATCCGAGGTCATCAGTCCCCTAGAACTTAGAACTACTTAAACCTAACTAACCTAAGGACATCACACACATCCATGCCCGAGGCAGGATTCGAACCGGCGACCGTAGCAGTCGTGCGGTTCCGGACTGCGCGCCTGGAACCGCTAGACCACCGCGGCCGGCACGAAAGTAGGAATGTTATGATTAGATATATTTAATTTGTTGAAATGTACTACTTACAAAGGCAGATCTACTTTCATGACAATGTTTATCGAACTCCAAGTCACACGGCACACATGGCTAGCTTGTGCATTCCTGTCACGCGCATTATCCTGCGCTGCTGACAATACACTGACCATTGTGTTGTGCGACAGATCAACTATTTTTCTCAATAACAACTATTATATTCGCAATCACATATTGTCAGTTTGGCAAGCCGTAGGTGAGTAAACAGTATCTGGCATGTGCCTATCATTCCGCCTGAAGGAACGCTCGTCATTATTTTAATGCTGCTCAGATCAGGAGAAGGAATAAAATCCTTTGGTAAGTTTCCATTCCAGTCACTCAGTGTTAAAAATACGATAGGTTACAGGGATTCTACCAAAATTCCAACAGAATTGGCAATCTATTTTTGTGTTAATTGTTAACCTTTTCTCAGTCGAAGAAGCATCACCGTTTGTGAGTAACGGCCACATTTCTCTTGGTGACTGGTTTAATTGTACGTCCTTTGTCACAGTGTAATTTGCCAAACTCATCTCACAGCAGCTATTGCGACAGAATTCCGAAACGGAGTGCCTCATTAACCAAGTAATTGGCAATCACAGAGCAACAATAGCTTACGAAAAACCTCATAGTGTCGGTTTGCAGTAACATAAAAGAAGAAATTTCATCTTTATTTTCATACTAGGAAGCTCTTGTTTCGCTAGGTGACGATAACTCTTAAAAAATTACAGTCACTGGAGTGAAATAAATAGAAAGGGAAGCATAAGTACTGATATATCGCCGTAGATAAGAAAGTTCCGTGTCTTTAAGAGTTGGCAAAACACTCTCCTCCTTGTGTGCTACCATTCGCCAAACATTCGTATCGATGTCTCGAGCGGTTTAGGAGATATGAGAGATGTTGCGAGTGTTTCATTCTCGCGGGCGTGAGATCAGAAGTGAGCGCGCTACATGGGATCCATTTTCTCGAGATCGGAGGCAGATAGAGATCTCCTCCCAAGTCTAAACAAAAATTCAACATGTTAGCTAAATTTCATAAGCAGCAACATATGGTGTAATACGTACCAAACGCAAAGTCAGAGCGACCCCTAATTTTCGTTGCAAACTTTTTGAGTTTTGCGTAGTGTCTTTCTAAAATTGTGTACATCACAATAAGAATGGTCATTAGCGTGGTGATGGGCACTTCGCCACGAAGCTGACATATAACGATACAAGTAAGGCAAAAATCAAATATTTTCGGTGAACAGTTTGTGTAGAATCGTTTGAGGAAGATAACAGGCTGCGCGCGCCTCGGTTCTGTCAGCGCAGAGCGTCGCCAGCCGGCGCGTGCGAGGCGTGATGTAGGCGTCGCAGTGTGCGCTGCAGCCGCGCGGCCCGTGCGTGTCGCGCTGTACAGTGTCGGGTCACGTGACACGCGCTGTACTCGTCTCACTTTGCCTAACGCTGCCACTCACGGCGCATTTATTGCTGCGCGCGTCACGTATGCGACTTCAGTAGTCGACCCCCATCGGCCCTGCATTGCTCTACTACAGCAATACACTCTGTGCAACCGCTATCTATGTCTGAGGAGACTATGCAACCCTAATTCGTACCCAAGTAATGATGAATTATCGTAGAGTACAGCACAGAACACGAAAAACAAAAAGATACAGGAAACAGGGCGACAGCCTTCAAAAATTCCTGAACTTTGGAATCGGATTTGAGTCTGTGTGTTTATAAGCCACATCTGATTGTAACTACTGTGTTCAAAATGTATAAAGGAACATGGCTGAAAGGGTTAGTGTACTCATGACAAATTACTGTGGCTGTTCTTATAGCGTTCTGCTCATGTTTTCCGACAATACGTTTTTGTTTCTTTCTTTATTTCTTTTCTTGGTACTCCCACTACGTTCCAACACAATACTTGGAGTCATTTTACGTTTCACAACACTTCTTCAGAAATAGCAACGGATCAACTACAGAAAGAGAAAGGTAAGATAAAGTGCTTTAAGTATTTGGTAGATGGCATGGTAATACAATCACCATTGAAAGGGCACTGTTCCAGGAGTAAAGCCCTTTCATAAATGATGCCATTGTAACTGAGTCGCAGTAACACATTTCAGGTATCGGCAATAAAGCCATTTTCTTACAAAAATATCTATCTGTGTGTATAGGATCTGTGACCGTGCTTAACTCATTTTGTGAAAATTTGGACTAAGGCCCTTTCAAAAATGATTCTTCAGTCAACTGTACCCCATTACAGTAAACGAGACAAATGAAGACGTGACGCAGTTGTCAACAATACATGGCTCTCCTCATCGGCCCACGCCGTATCCCGGCAACGGTTTGAGTCGAGTCGAAAGGCGAGCAAGGCGGCTGTTGCTGTCCCCGTTGCCAGCAGTCTCTCGAGAAACAGAGAAATGCGGCAACAGCACGGAGCAGCGGCAGCGGTCTGTGCCGAGTCACCGACCAGCGTCTGATGTCTGCCAAAGCACGGCCACCGAAATGACTGCACCTTCCTGCGCATGCGTAACATTAATTCTCGACTCCTGCATGTTTAATAAATATGGAGATCTTAGACACAGACACAGAATAATATAATTTTACAAATCAGTCGAGCGGATTATTCATACGAATCTATCTAAGGCAGTCTCTGTAGGAGAAAGATTAATTTTACGCATCTTTTTAATTACAGAAAGATCGGGCGTCTGCAGATTATAAATATTCCTACAAAGCTACCATGCCAAGTGCTTTCTTCATTCGATCTTTTGGATAATGTTCGACAACGTTAGCACACCGCCATGGTTTCTTGAAACACGCGTTCTCCATGGACCTATCGTAAGGCATAATTAATTTTTACAAGATTTTCCACCAGCCTTTTTATTTCGGGCACTAAGTACTATTCCACCCGTCAACTTTGACTAGCGACGTCATGACATCAGCGGTCTACGATGCGAAAGATGAAAGTGTCCCGTCATTAAATGTTATCTGTGGTTGTCTCAGTGCCTGAAGTAAACTGTGCCGTTTATTGTAAATATGTCGCGATTTCCGAGAGTATGGTTAGGCAGCACCGCAACCTAAGCGCGCAGCTTTAACTGATGCCAGTGAATCAAGCAGCAATCGTATTTGTAATCTTCGTTCTCATAAAATATTTAGCTACTTCTTCCCCAATAAGATATGATTTCCGAATGTGAGGTCGGGCAGGAATCGAAAGAACAGCATAATTGGTGCGAATGGAACGGTTAGCTCGCATATTTATAATCTTGATTCCCACGAATATTTGGCTGTATTTTTCCGCAAACTGCACGATTTATAAGGATGAGGTTAGGCAGGAGACTAAGAGGACAGATAGGCCTATACAGGTAAATTGTAGGTCTCTACTGCACGGTGCGTTATTTTTGTTGGCATTTCATTAAGTATCTACTGTTATTACATTTTAAGAATTTTTTTTTTTGGTTCTTGTCTTTGTACTTGAGTCGTCTAGATCAGGTTTAGTTATGGATTCCGGAATTTCTTATTTGTCGGAGTACTACAGAATGCGACAGTAGCAACAGAAATACAGTGATACATAACAGCACTAACCAATTGCAAAAACGCTGAAAATAATGAAACTTGGACTCGATATGTGGAACTGAAATATGTAGCTCAATTCTCGTGACCGGTTAGAACATTCGTCACTTTTTATGAATTTTCCTTACCTCTGCAGTGTTTCTTTTTGGAATTCTGTGTTTATTTCTCCTTATTTCCTGCTTATGACCTCTTTTTATAATTGAATTTGATCAACTATAGATAGCTTAGAACCTAAGACAATGGTACGTCGTTTCTCTTCTTCCCAGAATCTCTTTATGCATTGGCTGGCGGCCTGGCTCTGTTCATTTGACATCAGCCTCCTAGGTTGTGAGTTTTATTGTCGGACAAGAAATTTTGCACTACTGATCTCTAGCCTGAAATTTTCCCTGTCTTGTCTGGTGTCTTCTGTGACGTCCGGTTTTGTCATATCCTTTCTTGGCTGTTCCAGCCACCTCGTGATGTTTTTTAATTTGGAAATACGAGATTAAAATTTTTATCCAATAGCCAGTAGTCATTCGTACAATGACCGTAAAACTTTCATCTCCTCTTTCTTATTGAGTCTGCGATTTTTCCTATATTTCTCTATAGCTCTTCATTTATCCTCTTCGTCAGGCTATTTATTAGTTTAGTTCTTTTGTGGCCCTGAAGTCTTTCTGCATTTCCAGTTCTTCTCCTTCACCTCTTGTACTCGGTGTTAGGCATTTAGATCTGCATGGTGCATCCGGTGTAGTTACTGTTGCGTGGTGTTAAATTTTTGCCTGGAATGATACTGATTTTTTATTATATCGGTTTTGGGTGAGTTTGTTTGCTAATTCAATTTTCCTCGATCTTTCTTTGCTTGTAGTGTTATCTAATCCATTTGATTGTATCCATTCTCTTCGGTACTTAAACTTATCAACTCTTTGGACGTTTCCATCTTGTGTTTGTATATATTTTTCTCTATTGTGTTTATGTTCAATGCATTCTGTTTTCGTTTTCGGTATTTGTAGTCAGGTTGGAGATGCAATTTTGTACAGTGTTCCTATCATTATCTTTGCATCTGTTTTATCCTTAGAAATCATAGCAATATAGTCAGAAAAGAAACAAGATATTCCACGCCAGTTCTTGCCCATTCTACTAGATGGATTCGGTCGATGTTTTTCTCTTGTAGTTCTTTATTCCTCTCTTTAGTGACATTGTCTGAGATCATACTGAAGAGGATCTGTGAGACGCCGTCGCCCTGCCGAACTCCTGTGCTAATTCTGAAGGCTTCAGAAATTTCCTTAGGAATTTAACTTATGAAGTTGTGTCTGTAAGTGTCTGTTTGACAGACTGTCTGCTGATGTTGTCAGTACCTGCTTCTTCCAGTGTTAAGGATACTCTGTCTGTTTACAGAACTGTAAGTTTTTTGAAATCAGTAAATGTAACGACTGTGTTGAGGTTCTTCTTTGTTCTGATTCTGATAATTGTTTTCAAGTTAAGAATTTTTTCTGGGCAAAAACTATTTTTCCTAAACCCCGCTTGGTACTCGCCAGTTGTGTTCTCTGCTTGGTGTTCTGTCAGTAGAGGTCTCAGTAGGGAGGTCGGTAGATGTGGGTGCCGCGCGGGATTAGCCGAGCGGTCTCAGGCGCTACAGTCATGGACTGTGCGGCTGCTCCCGGCGGAGGTTCGAGTCCTCCCTCGGGCACGAGTGTGTGTGTTTGTCCTTAGGATAATTTAGGTTAAGTAGTGTGCTAGCTTAGGGACTGATGACCTTAGCAGTTAAGTCCCATAAGATTTCACACACATTTGAACAACATATGTGTGTGCCTGTCCTGTCTCCCTTCTTACGTGGCGGATGGATTGTGGCTTGCTTCCAGTCGTCCGGTACTCCTCCTTTCTCCCAGCAGTGTTTCGTAACCTCGTAAAAGGTTTCAACTGCCCGCTCCCTCCTAGTTTTCACATCTCAGCCAATACCCCGTCTTCTCCTGGCGCCCTGTTGTTTTTCGGCTGGCCAGTGTATTGTTGAGTCTAATGCAGTTCTATGGCTCTCAAGGCGGGATTTCCTTCTGAGGCTGTCTGAAAGATTGTCTTTGTGTTGGTTCCTCGCAGTTTAGAAGGTTGTTGGAGCATTTTGCTAGTAATACAGAGTTGTGTTTGTTGTTGGTACTCAGTTTGCCTTTTGAATCTTTGAAGTACAACTGTTTGTAACCTGTTATTTCTGCTTTGAAAACTTTTTAGAATTCCTTGTGTTGTTCTGTCTGGAGTCTGTATGTATACGTTCCCCATATGTTTCTAATTATGTCATTTTGCCATTGTTGTGTTTGATTTTAAATTGTCCCTGCCAGAAACACCCACTTTCGCATAACGAGCACCAAAACATATACTGAGATTAGTGAACACAGGATTGTCGTAGCGAAACTGAGTGTTGAAACTCCCTGACGAAAGATTCGTAACCCAAAGACTGGAAGCTTGCACAGGTCACACCAATACTTAAGAAACGCAGTAGGAGTAATCCATCAGTTTACAGGGCCATATTACCAACTTCTATTTGCAGCAGGATTTTGGAACATACGTATATTGTGTTCGAACATTATGAATTATCTCGAAGAGAACGGTCTATTGACACACAGTCAACACAACTAGCTTTTATTCACACGAAGCATTGGGTTGTATTGACAAGGGATTTCCGATTGATTTCGTCTTTCTAGAGTTCCAGAAGACATCTGACACTGTACCTCACAAGCGGCTTGTAGTCAAATTGCGTGGTTATGGAATATCGTCACAGGTTGGCCAGTGACTTGATTCGTGATTTCCTGTCACAGAGTTCACAATTCGTATTAATTGGCAATTGATCCTAAATAATGAAAAGTGTGAGGTCATCCACATGAATGCTAAACGGAATCGGTTAGACGATAAATCAGTCAAATCTAAAGGCCGGAAATTGAACTAAATACCTAGGAATCACCGTTACGAACAACATAAATTGGAAAGAACGCATAGGAAATATTGTGGGGGAGGAGAACCAAAGACTGCGTTTTATTGGCTGAAGATGCAACAGATCTTCTAGAGAGACTGCCTACACTACGGTGTCCGTCCTCTTCTAGAATACTGCTGTGCAGTGTGGGATCATTACCAGGTAGAACTAACGTACTTCATTGAGAATGTTCAGGGAAAAGCAGCACATTTTGTATTATCGAGAAATAGGGGAGGCAGTGTCACTGACATGATACAGAATTTGGGACGGCCATATTTAAAACAAAGGCATGTTTCGTTGCGGCAGAACCTTACCACGAAATTTCGATTACTAACTTTCTCCTCCGAATGCGAAAGCATTTTTTTTTCGCCGACATCCACAGGGAGAAACGATCATCATCATAAAATAAGGAAATCAGGTCTCACTCGGAAAGGTACATCTGTTCGTTTCTTCCGCATTCTGTTTCAGACTGGAATAATAGAGGATTATTGTGAAAAATGGTTCGATGAACACTTTGCCAAGCACGTAAGTGTGTTTTGCAAACTGTCCATGTAGATGTAAATTAGGAGTTTACTACGGGTGATACTGTAGTGGACATTAAAGGACATGCATGGTGCTTTCACTTGCACGCGTAAACTGTGATAATTTGTTTCATGCATGTATGTTTTTTTATGTTGTTACTTTCTTTTTTGTTACCTCAATTTATTTGCAATATAGCTTATAGCTATGTAATTAATCGCATGAGTTGCAATCAAATTTTATTGTATGTATGTATATTAACTGTCTTTTTCGTGATACATTCTTTGGTTTAGGATTGAACCTCATTGCCTTTAGATGTCGCCTCTAAGTAGCATCTGTGAGTCAGATATGACGTCGATCAAAGCCCTAGAGTAGAAAAATCTCTGGTGTGAGCATTGCGTGGTGTGCATGTTGTCAACATTAAGCTGAAATTGTCGCATGATCTCGGGATGCCGTCAAGTCTCGTCGTGTGGAAACATTCCACAATGCATTTCAAATGACGGCATTCAGACAAGTCGTCAACAGACCGTCACGTCACGTCACGTCACGTCACGGCAGGTCACGGTTTCCAGGGAATGAAGTGTCGACGGTATCATCATCTGCTATCAGCGTAAGTTAACTCGTTGTATAGTAGTGGATATTGTGCTTTTGTAACTTCTTACTGTTCATTTTCTTATTGTGCTTTGATTTCGTGGCAAATTGTAAATGTTCGATGCCGACTTGGAGGTTTTTTGCACTGGATGTTCTCACACAAGCAATGTGAGATATCTGAAAGCGAAAAGTTATTTAGGTTTGGCAATAACAGAAGAGACGCGCACTCACCCATAACATAGAAATGTCGATGTTTTGAGGTGTTGCTTCACGCCTCAGCACTTCAGCAAACAAGACTGATCAAGAACACAAGTTATGAGGTTTGCTTTGGCCATTCATAACCTTAGTTCCTCAATTGAAATACTACACTCTGACACGAACTAAGCGAATTGACGTTACATGACGTGACAGACAGTGTAAACACACGCTGACGTGACGGTGCTGCGACGTGATGTCCGCTCATTTTGCTCATCAGAACTGTGAGATCAATTTATTCCAGCTATCAAATGCAAGTTGTTATGGTCTCCACAAAACACCTGTCCCTAATACACAGCACATACGATTGGAATCTATCTGAACTAACGATTTGGCGACATTCAAAATTTATAGGACGTTTGACGCACAAACCTATGCCAACCCAAGAATACACAACCACTGTGGCAATGTGTGTCGACAACAGAAAATAAATTCTGTGCATGTGAATCCTCACTCTATGGTCAAAGCGGAGGGTGGAATCGGGCACTAGAATATGGTTCAAATGGCTCTGAGCATTATGGGACTTAACTTCTGTGGTCATCAGTCCCCTAGAACTTAGAACTACTTGAACCTGACTAACCTAAGGACATCACACACATCCATGCCCGAGGCAGGATTCGAACCTGTGACCGCAGCGATCACGCGGTTCCAGATTGAAGCGCCCAGACCGCACGGCTACACCGGCCGGTGCACTAGAATATGTTCATTGTTTTTTGTTTGTTTTTTTATCATTAAGTGAGGCGTCCTTGTCGTCCTTGTGCCAATGTAATTCGCATCCTTAAAACACCAGTGCAGTACTGTGAAGTTATCTTGGCTCCTCATCTCCCTAGAACTAAATTAGTAGAGACAGCGCCAATTTGAGCTGCCGGTATGTTGACTCATGTCGCTGTCAACTTTGGCATTCAGGCCATAGGCTTTACACTGTAGTGATCTGCCACATATCGCTTACAACGTAAAGTATTTTGATGGCAAACTTTCGCAATTTTCTGTAGCATGGTATGTATGAAACATGGACATTTTTCTCATTTAAACCAGTAAAGACGTTGGTATTTCTTTCGGCATGATGTCATATTTTTGTGCTACAAACATACTTTTTACACCTTGTGCTCGCAGATAACACTGGCCTTCCACAGATGTATTTACAAATGTATTCACAGATAATATAGTTCTTCCAAAGATGTTTGATTTTATGTACCTATGATCTTCCTGTGGACTTGGATTGTCCAACATAGACATGTTATTCATCTTTGGCCTTGTCAACCAGTATCTTCCATAGTATATTTTCAGATCAGATTCATTACACATGTAACTACTGTACTGATGTTCATTTTGTGGCTCGATTGTTTAATGACTGGAAACCATATTTGCTACCTGTCTGTCGTTGACTTAGACCATTCAGCACTTTCTTGATGCTCAAACATCGATTTTAGATCTTGACGATGCCTTCACATACACTGTGTGGTCAAAAGTATCGGGACACCTGGCGGAAAATGACTTACAAGTTCGTGGCGCCCCCCATCAGCAATGCTGGAATGCAATGTGGTGTTCGATTTGTTATCATCCACAACTCCAAATGGATTACACGCTTTCTCTTTAAAGTACTTTAATCACCACATGGGGTCGCAGTAACCTTGAAAATTAAATTTCAAATGGTCTTGGGAAATCGTAAATTAAAAAAACAGGAGAAAAGTTGTGCATAATTCGGGCTAAGCTTGGCATCACTTACTCAGTCGTATTCCACGCTAAACTCCAGCAGCGACAGAGATGTCGTTCAGACGCCGACTTCAGTTCTCCAGTCGCTAGGCTGGAGTGAGAGCGGCAGTGTTGCAGGGACGTCGCTGATGAGGAAAATGGAAGAGCAAAAGGGGTTCATCTCGGAATCCCAAAGTGGGAGGAGGGAAGATTAAAGAGAAGGGAAACAGAAATAAACGCGGAAACACTATCTAATACAACGTTTCTGGCGATTGGCAACCCAGTTTGGCCCGACCCGATTCTGCCGAAAACCCGCAGAAATTGACAGGTATGTGGTATTAACGTCGTAGAAAAACAGTACATTGCTTCCTGTGGGGTAAACGTTCCCCACAAGTAGTGTTGCTGTATTTGGGATACACTTGTACATTTCGATTTGCAGCTTCAGAGTGAATAATGTAACAGTTTCTGAAACAGCCTGCTGGACGCCCAGTACTTGCCGCAGACCAGAGCGAAAACTTTCTGAGCCGAATTACCTCTCTAAGTGTGCGTCATCATGGTTTCGTGCAACCTACAGAATCGCGACCTTCGGTCATATGAATCAAACGGAGAATGTACTTTATACTCGAAATTGTGGAGAACATTCCCAGGTTCGCACGAATAAAGCGAGTCGGAGAATATGCTTCACCCGAGAAATTTCTCAGCTTGAGTAAATGAGTGGGGGGACTCGGTAAAAGCAAACATCATCCTCCGATTTTGTATGAATAAAACTGGAGGACCGAATCACGAACCGAGAACATTTTCCGTTTCTTGAAGTGTGCTCTGTAGCATAACATCGAGCTGAGTAAGTTCTGTTGACGTTAGCTTTTACAGACTTTTTGGTAGTAAAGGCAAAGTTTATATTGCCTGTAAGGCAAGAAGGTATACGTACCCGAAGAAATACAGAAGAGAGAAACCGCAGAAACTTCTACGAGCCTTACAATAAAAACATTATTTGCATGACGAATTTCCTTCCAAAAAATCATGAAAGAAGAGATGAGCGACCTTTCAAAAGAAGTGAAAATTAAAATGTTTTTGTTGCTATTTAGTAGACTCAAGTTTCCACACTGATGTACGAGAAGACTTTGGTATATACACAACACCTGTGCCGCTGACGTTTCCGGATATTCATGTCTACTCACACCGTAAATCTTACACTTCGTTAAGTTCGGAATATAGACGAATCAGAAAAATTAACAGCTGGCTGATTACAAACCTAGCGATCTGTTTCTCGTAACGAACCCCACGGGCGATCGCTTGCGTCCTTGACACGCGAGCACACCATTCTGCGTCGTATTTGAACAAAATTATCTCTTCTTAGAAAACTCGGCCACAGTTCCGGTTTGGAGTAGATGAAAAATCATGTAATTTTAAGATTTCATTCACATAATGTGTTCACCTAACTTCAGTAACAGAAAAGGTTCGCACGAGTCGTACACTCAATACGATCGCAGAAATTGCGTTTTTCCAATTGTCTTTAATCGTCTTAACTATTTGCTGCCGCACCTAAAAGTGAAATCTAAACGTAGTGCAACTCTTTACAGAACACACTGACGCCAGTTCCATCTTCGTACACTGAACGGTTTGCCTGTTTGAGCGAGCTGAATGAAGTCTGACGTTACGCGTGACACGGCAGACGACACACACAAGAGAACCTTCTCAGGGAGGTGGGGAGGCAGTGGGAAGGAAACTCTCTCGCCACAGAATACGCTTGCGATTTTTCATTCATGCGAAACTGAAAACTTTCTGAGAGAATATTCTTTTGCTCTGATAATCTTCTCCGGAGGAAGATGTCTTTTTATGTATACAACTCCTTATCCTCACGATTTCTCCCCATGAATGCGAAATCGAAGGGCGTACCCACGACATAAACTAGAGCAATTGTGGCGGGAGGGGGCAGGTCATGCTATTCGCAAAGAACTGGGAGTAGGCAAACCAGGCATCATTTCTTGATAGAGAAAACAGAAAACTGGCGACAAACTGCTTTCAATAAACATTTTAAACATAAGAATGTACTCCCGAAAGAATACAATAATTTAAGTTCTTGGATTGGACTCAGATGTTTCTGATACTTCCTTTTTTTTTAATCTCGCCGTATTCTTTCACGCAGTTTCGGTGTTCGCTCAGCAGGAACAACGCAGCCAGTCTCCCTCGTCTGTCTCGATTCGGCTCTAAGCCAAGTCTTTGCTGGTCGTAGGGTATTGAAGCATCGTTCCATAGTCACCGTTCCCGTGGAATAGTACTCAAAATATTTAGTGCTTCTATAATGCTAGAGAAAAGATTCTTGCCCTAGTGAAACAGAGCTGCGACCTATAAACCACTTAATTTAGAGTCAGAGACACACTATCTCCTCAATCAGTTGTACTGCGGGTGCAGCTGAATGACAATGGCCATAAAACCGTGAAGCTTTTAAAACAACTCTGTGTTTTTATGGAAGTTCAGTGCGCTACTTTTGCCCATATTCAGGGGATGTAGCTTGTTCAGAGCAAGCGCTGGAATACTTTCAGGGGAAACTGAATACTTAACGGAGACGGGAGTGATTCGATGTACGGTAATACGACCGAACGTCATCAGCACTTCGTCTCAATTTATGTCAAACATTTTCTTTCGAATTTTTACTTACGAGCCGAAAGTCAAAATTTAATTTCTACCTCCGGTCCCCCTGCAGGAGCAGCCTGTGCTTCTACAAGTAATTCCACACTCCCCGTGTCTCCTTCACTTAGGTCTGGTCTGCACTCAGATGGTCGAGAACCCATGGCGTGTGTTCACCCACCGGTTTACATTGCTGGACATCCACAACGGGTACCACAACTCTAGAGACCTCGCTACTACTATTCTGCGAAGAGAAGATAAACTACACCTATGTTGTCTTTAACATGTGGATAACTGAATACCACTTTCTCTTACTTGATAACTAATTACATCTGACTAATCTTTTAGAAATTAAATGCCATTATATCACACACTCACTACAGATTCATACACGTCATGTAGTAATACGCTTATTCTCCTGTACTTCATCAGCAGGATAACGAGTACCACCTGTCTGCCACCATTAACTCTGCAGTCGACTGCCTTTCATCTGCAAACAGAACATGCCCTGCTCGAAAGCTGCCTTTCAGAGGTAGAGAAATGAGTACTCCTTTCTTTAATTTGATAAAAATGATATGTACGGATTCCTATACTAAGTGTAGTTCATCTACACAGATGCGTTACTGCTGCTACAACCACAGGTCATCAGGATTTAAGTGAGTTTGAACGTGGTGTTATAGTCGGCGCACCAGCGATGGGACACAGCAACTCCGAGGTGGCGATGAAGTGGGGATTTTCCGGGACGACCATTTCAATGGTGTACCTACGATATCAGGATACAGGAAAACATCATATCTCCGACATCGCTGCGGTCTAAAAAACATCCTGCAAGAACAGGAGCATCAACGACTGAAGAGAATCGTTCGACGTGACAGAAGTGCAACCCTTCCGCAAATTTCTGCAGATTGCAGTGCTGGGCCATCGACAAGTGTCGGCGTGCCAACCACTCATCGAAAAATCATCGAAAAGGGGTTTCGGATCCGAAGGCCCACTCGTGTACCGTTGATGACTGCACGACACAAAGCTTTACGCCCGTCAACACCGTCACTGGACTGTTGATGACGGGGACTGTTCAAGTTGGTGGAGGCGCGGTACTGGTGCAGCTGGAGTGATATGGGACCCGTGACACGTCTAGATACGACCCTGACAGGTGACAAGTACGTAACCATCCTGTCTGATCACCTGCGCCCATTCACGTCCGTTGTGCACAACGACGGACTTTGGGAATTCCAGCAGGACAATGCGACATCCCTCACGTCCAGAACTGCTACAGAGTGGCTCCAGGAGCACTCTTCTGATTTTAAACACTTCCGCCGGCTGTCAAACTTGCAGCATACTGTTCAGAGGAGATCTCCACCCCCTCGAACTCTTCCGGATTTATGGACAGCCCTGCAGGATTCATGGTGTCAGTTCTCTCCAGCACTACTTCAGATATTAGGCGAGTCCATACCACGCCGTGTTGCGGCACTTCTGCATAAAATATGTCGACTTGAACAGCAAATTTTAAGTGTGTCTCTAGGTTTACATCTACTCCTTTTCCTGAAACTGCTCCTCTAGCTTTAGTCTTTTCTAATGGGACTGTAGGGCAAGAATTATTCGGACTGCGTTTATTACATGCTGCATAAGTAATCAATGTAACTGGAAATCCTTAGTCAATTCCCGCTGTGAAATTTTGTGTGTCAGTTGGTATCTTTATAATCGCAAGATACACATTCCTTTGTGGCTGTTCTTTTCCCTGCAATAACGTGTCTGTTATATCTTCCAACGTGATAAAGGTTCTGTTACTGTGTTAATATTGTAAAAATGTGCAAATTGATTAAATCCTGAACTTTACTATTGATCTACTTAATACAAACGAAGTGGTCCTCGTGTGTTAATGCTCCTGTTGGTGAAATGATCCCTGTCCATTAATAATTCTCGTAGCAAACAGATCCTGAAATGAAAATATCTCACCTCGTAATGTAATTGTTTTGCAAGTAGTGGCGCCTACTCGCTCATACATCATTTTGCAGAAAGCTTCGTCCATTTCGTGCTCAGGTGAACGCCAAGTCAAGTTACAAATGTTGTTTACGTTGGTGCTCAGGTGTACTCAGAATACGTTACATTTCGTTTGAAAGAAGTGTGCGCAAGTTGAGAAAATTTTCTCCTCATTATTGTGCACTAGCTATAAAGTTATCAAATGAGGGGAAAAATTAATTCTGGCATTTTTTTATCGTTATTCTGCTTAAAATCTCGTGAGACTAATTGTGATTATATTGTCTTTTAGTCGCAGCAAGTATGTATCGAAGCAATGTCTTTTTCTGCTTTTCATACACGAAGCTGTTGGCCTGAGAGTACCCAGCACGCTATGCAGCACATGTTGGAGTGTCTTCCAGCACTCGTGACGTTGTAACAGCTCACCAGGTGAGAGCGTCGTATCGTCATTGTGTGGGAGGCGGCTGAGAGCAGACTCGGTGCACTCCGTACGTGTCAGTAACAAATCCAGTGACAACTCAGAGCCAGACCGCTCACAGAAGGTACCTCCATGTTACTTTAACAAAATGTCTGTGAAGTCACCTAAAATCACGATAATCGATGCGGCATGTCTGGTGTAGAAAACTTTCATAATACCTCCAACTTTCTCACAGTCCAGAGAATAACTATACTCGAGTCCACGAATGTGCCGGTTTCACAAAGTACGTATATTCTGTTACGATACAGTGAAAGAAAATAAAGCTGAGACGTTTATACTGTGTGAGAGAAAAGGAACATTAAAATATAGTAATCATTACATGTAGAATGCATTGTGAAAATATCGATAGGCAAACATTGTTATCAGTCTTCCTACATTTTACACGTGCATGAGTCGACCACTCGTGTTGTTATGCAAGAGTACAATAGTTATTTCTGCACAGTGTATGTTTTTATATACTTGAGTACACTCGTGGAAGGATACAGCCTAAAGGGAAGGACAGGAAAGAAATGTGAACAATATTTTTCTGCTGTAGAGGAAAAAAAGATATTATCACATTTGTCTGTCATCTGTCAGTCATAAAACATAAAGCAAATGAAAATGTATTCCGAAAAGTTTAACTTGTGCACACGCCAATTACTTGTAATTACCCCAAATGAAAAATTTAAGCAGTATCAAGACGAGTACTTAATGTCTGTGAACAAGCAAAGTCAACGTGCAGAATGACGATAAATAGGAAATTATCTCTTTCCGATGAAGTCGATTAACTATAGGCGGAAAACAGTGAGAAATGATATATCCTGTGAATGAGAAGAAAATTGATTAGCTCAAGCAAAGTCACAAATCGATCAAAGCAAGTATATGGCATGGCAATAAGGGTCTTCAATCCTTCACGTTGCCGTTCACAAAAAGATGAATTCTGCTAAATAAAAGTGTTTATCTTCCCGTAACTTCATAGCCTTGTATTATCGTTTTGCAACACCTTGTCACAGGCCGTTAGAAATAGCAGTCGTCAGAGATACGCACCAAAACACAATCAACAAATCACGCACCAAGGCTAAAAACATCATGTAATCCCTAACAACTTCTAGCATCAATATGCCACACTTCATATCATAAATCATAAACGCCTGCATAATAGTCATAAAAAGTTCGCTATCCGCACTTCCTATTATTTCATCACATCTTCAATATAAAATTCCATAATTCATTGCTACACATACTTCATCTATAATTAATCCTTGTCTTCACTTCACATACGACATCTATAGTAAATCTCTTACAGTCAGTGAAGAAACCCTGATTGTACCTCCGTGTTAGAGTATCTCAGTGGAAGACGCTGGAATTAAATATCTCCTCCGATTGTTGAGAGTACGTGTTGTGCCTGTGCAAATAAATGTACTCTACCTGTTTTCTCACTACTATCTGGAATCCGTTACTGCATACTTCTGTACGTTATCCTGTAAGAGAAAATGCATTACGACGAGCAAAATTCGATGTTATTGTTTCTCATGTTGCTTTTATCTTCTGTGATGCCTTTCCTTCTTCGAAAAACTCTTTGCTGTCTTCTTTTACGTAACCTTTGCTTGTAAAGTGATGTATTCTAAAGATCGGGGTCAGTTATGTTAGAACATGACGTGGTATATGCTCTGTAACGATCATTGTATCTGTTACATAAGTCACAAGGCAGTGAAAATAGACGTACGAAATGGCTTGTACCTATAGTACTGTATCAGGAAAAGTATTATTTTCGTCATTTACGTGCGAATGAAAGAAAACCCAGAGAACCAGCTTGACTAGTGTGTACAAACGGTTGATGTCATACGAAAATGAAATACGTGTTGTCAGAACGTAATTGTTATATGTCGGTATGGTGGTGTCATCATTAAGGAGTAGCAAGTCAACCACTTATTTAGTGAACGGTTTTGTATTGGTGATGTGATGAAGACCTCTCGAAGCTTTCGTTGTGAGTGTTTCAAGATGTCCTGCGTTCGGAAATGGGATTCGTGGGGTCCGAAATTGTCCGTTATTAAGTAATACAAATTTCTGACACCTGTTGTTTGCTTTACCAGATAATGGATGTGCTCGAACTAAAACTGTTTGTCGAACTTGAGATTTTCCAGTGTGACTTGCCTTCTTTTGTAGCATTTCCTCTTCTCAGCTGCCTCTTTTGTATTAGCCATTGCAATGTCAATGAGTTCACGATGACGTAGACGCTGTGATTTGTGGAAAGAAACAAGTTATTTTATTTTGACCGGCGGATTTTTATTCTTCAAAACTAAGTGTGGCGAGAGCAAAGTTGAATCAGTAGGAAGTGTATTAACGGTGTTCTGGGAAATCTGTCCCATTCAGTGTGTTGTTGGGACCGTCTGTTTGTGCTTAAAAGCTGTCAACGTTGTCTTTGATTATTCATCTGCATTGTCGGTAGCAAAAGACGTGTCAGTGGAAAATTGTGTACATCATTGTGTGTTGTTGTGCGCGAAAAAAGCTCTAGTCTGTTAATTTCTCGTTCGTCCATTGAAAAGCTCGGCTGAAACTGTAATGCCGGTTGCTGGTGAGTCATTATACCTGGTTCACATTTTTAATTTTACATTCTGCTACCTCAAATGCTATGTCCTGATTCCTATATGAAATTCAGTAATAGAGCTGTTCTTTATCAGCAGGTTAACGACCATATTGTGGCTGCCACCATTTACTCTGCCATCGAGTGCGTTTTATCTGCAACGGGAAGATGCAGTAGTCGAAAGCTGGACTTGAGATGACGGAAAATGAGAATCTGTTTCGTTTGATAAGTAATTGCATCTGGTTAACATTTTCAACATTACATTCTGCCGCTTCAAATTCTATCTAGACGTTCGTATATAAACTATAGTAACAGAATCGTTGTGCAGTTCTTTATCATGGGGTTAGCGAGCATTTCCTCGCTGCCACCGTTTACTCTGATGTCGACTGCGTTTTATTTGCAAAGTGGAGACGCCCTGCCCGGAAGCACGCTTTTAAACGTACACAAATCAGCACCTCCCTCTTTCGTTTGGTAAGAAATTGCATCTGGTTAATATATATTTTTTTTTTATCCCGCCTGGAGGGCGGCGCGTGGGTCTGCTCCTGAAACCGAAAGGTTGGACGAATGAAGGAAGTGAGTAGGAGCAGGAAAAGGTAAAACTCGTCGGTACTGCAAATAAGTAAAAGTGGTTTACTGGTGCATGGATACATACAGAGGCATGCCTAACTTTGCACGTGGGTGCGAAGCCTTAGACGCGTCGTAAGCAGAGCAGAGCAGAGCCGCACAGCGCCGGCCGGCTAGAGGCCGCTGTCCGGCGTGCCGCCACCTTGGGAACTTGCACCTACGCCGTGGCGTCCTAGCTATCGATACCACAATTTTTACTACATTAACAGTGTTAAAAGTTCGTGATAGTAACGGAAAAGGTTGCTATTTAATGTCGTATTACCAAGTCACTGCTTCGTACACAATAAGTTGGTCGACATATTTCAAATACAACAAGGGCACCAGGTCGACTCTCCCTGACACACACACACACACACACACACACACACACACACACACACACACAAACTACCCGCTGCATAATAATCGTCACATGTGCTCATACACTCCTGGAAATGGAAAAAAAGAACACATTGACACCGGTGTGTCAGACCCACCATACTTGCTCCGGACACTGCGAGAGGGCTGTACAAGCAATGATCACACGCACGGCACAGCGGACACACCAGGAACCGCGGTGTTGGCCGTCGAATGGCGCTAGCTGCGCAGCATTTGTGCACCGCCGCCGTCACTGTCAGCCAGTTTGCCATGGCATACGGAGCTCCATCGCAGTCTTTAACACTGGTAGCATGCCGCTACAGCGTGGACGTGAACCGTATGTGCAGTTGACGGACTTTGAGCGAGGGCGTATAGTGGGCATGCGGGAGGCCGGGTGGACGTACCGCCGAATTGCTCAACACGTGGGGCGTGAGGTCTCCACAGTACATCGATGTTGTCGCCAGTGGTCGGCGGAAGGTGCACGTGCCCGTCGACCTGGGACCGGACCGCAGCGACGCACGGATGCACGCCAAGACCGTAGGATCCTACGCAGTGCCGTAGGGGACCGCACCGCCACTTCCCAGCAAATTAGGGACACTGTTGCTCCTGGGGTATCGGCGAGGACCATTCGCAACCGTCTCCATGAAGCTGGGCTACGGTCCCGCACACCGTTAGGCCGTCTTCCGCTCACGCCCCAACATCGTGCAGCCCGCCTCCAGTGGTGTCGCGACAGGCGTGAATGGAGGGACGAATGGGGACGTGTCGTCTTCAGCGATGAGAGTCGCTTCTGCCTTGGTGCCAATGATGGTCGTATGCGTGTTTGGCGCCGTGCAGGTGAGCGCCACAATCAGGACTGCATACGACCGAGGCACACAGGGCCAACACCCGGCATCATGGTGTGGGGAGCGATCTCCTACACTGGCCGTACACCACTGGTGATCGTCGAGGGGACACTGAATAGTGCACGGTACATCCAAACCGTCATCGAACCCATCGTTCTACCATTCCTAGACCGGCAAGGGAACTTGCTGTTCCAACAAGACAATGCACGTCCGCTTGTATCCCGTGCCACCTAACGTTCTCTAGAAGGTGTAAGTCAACTACCCTGGCCAGCAAGATCTCCGGATCTGTCCCCCATTGAGCATGTTTGGGACTGGATGAAGCGTCGTCTCACGCGGTCTGCACGTCCAGCACGAACGCTGGTCCAACTGAGGCGCCAGGTGGAAATGGCATGGCAAGCCGTTCCACAGGACTACATCCAGCATCTCTACGATCGTCTCCATGGGAGAATAGCAGCCTGCATTGCTGCGAAAGGTGGATATACACTGTACTAGTGCCGACATTGTGCATGCTCTGTTGCCTGTGTCTATGTGCCTGTGGTTCTGTCAGTGTGATCATGTGATGTATCTGACCCCAGGAATGTGTCAATAAAGTTTCCCCTTCCTGGGACAATGAATTCACGGTGTTCTTATTTCAATTTCCAGGAGTGTATAATCATGCATGCGACAAGAGATACATCCACTGGAACATTCATCTCCATCTACTTACACACTTTGCAAGCCACCATACGGTCTGTGGTAGGCGGTATCCTGCTCAATGACTATACTCAGTGATGTTAACTTTGTGTAACTTTTTGCAATTTTTGAAAACTCTGGACACAAAGTAAGTTACACATCCCTACAGAAGGTGTAAAACTTTACATTTATACTTAAAAAGGTCTTAGTAAACTCAAAACCTACACCAATTACACTGCTTTCGAGTAGAATTTCTGTTTCAGTAGTAGTAGAAAGTTACACTGTCACTTGCCGTAGCAAAAAATGTACAATTTTTCCTATATCTGATGCTGTTCATAAATTTACATCATGCCAGAAAGAAATCAGCTGTTTGTAAGAAATAGAAACACACAGTGTTGATTCATTATCGCATGTTCACTTACAAATATCAAAATACTTGCATAGATCTGGCATTGCTGAAGTTGAACCAATGTCGCGAGAGCCTCTCCCCACAGCTGATGCAAGTTAAAGGCTAATCCCAAGCGAGAGAGCCAGTAAGAAGCTCCAAAGGCAAGTGAAATACTAACTAGAAACTACACAGGTAATAAAACTGCTGCATTCAGTACAAAATAATCAATGTAGGTGGGGCAGCAACCATATAAAAAACCAAAGTAGTAACTGGTACACATAAAAAGTTATCCTAACCGACTGCAGTCATTTCCTCTTTCCGTTCTGCTCGCAAATTCAGCGAGGGAGAAACGACTGCCTGTATGCCTCTGTACGAGCGACAATGCCTCTCACCCTATCTTCACACGCCTTGTCTGAAGTGTACATTGCCAGAACTAGAATTGTTCTGCAGTGAGCGTCAAAAAACAGTTCTCTAAACTTTCTCGACATAATTCCTCGAAAAGAATTTCGCCTCCCCTCCAGTGATTCCGATTCGAGTTCCTGAAGCTTCTGCACAATACCTCTGCGTCACTCGAAACTACCGGTAGCAAATCTAGCAGCTCAGCTCTCAGTCCTTTAGCAGTCTTCCTTTAATTCTACCTTTTGCCGATACCAAACACTCGAGCAGTACTCGAGAATAGGTCGCACCAGCGGCCTACATGCAGCCTCATCTACTGGCCAACCACACTTTCCTAAAATTCTCCCAACAAACTAAAGTCGATCTCCCGCCTTCTCTTCCACAGTCCTCTCAACCTCGTTCCATTTGGTATCGCTTTGCGAACTTTCGCTCAGACATTTAAGCGACGCCTCTGTGTCTAGCGGAACACCTCTACTGCTGTACCTTAACATTACATGTCTGTTTTTCTTGCTCACCTGCATCAACTTACGTTTCTCTACATTTACAGATGGCTGCCATTCGTCACACCAACTAGAAATTTTGACCAACTCGCCTTGTGTCCTCCTACACTCACTCAACGACGACATCTTACTGTACACTAGGGGACAATAAGCAAACAGCCGCAGATACCTGTCCACCAGACCATTTATGTACACAGACAGTAACAGCGGTCCCACCACCCTTTTCTGGAGAACTCCTGCCTCTGGCGAACACTCGCCACTGAGGACAACATACTGGGTTCTCTCACTTAAGAGCTCAGGTCCACTCACATACATGGGAACCTATTCCACACGTTTCTATCTCCTTCAACAGTCGACAGTAATCCACCGTGTGAAATACTCTGTGGACATGTACGAATATGTTATTCAGAGATGATCGACAAGCGCACCACGTCACAGGAAAATCTGCACAATGCAAAGAATTGCGATCTGTGGGGTAAAAATGGCTCAGTCACCTCTATTGCAATCACGGACTGTATTAAAGAGTCGGCACAGAAAGAACTGGGGGCTAATGTTGCCAGTCTCAAAGAAAAGGATTGTAGTTTACACAAAAGTCAGCCTTGCCGCTATTGGACGCATCAGAAAGGCGACCGAAATTAGACCACGCGGTTTGCCAGAGCCGCAAAGGAAGTGCACTACGAAATTTGGAGTATAAATCCATCTTTGCAAGCAGCTTCTCAAAATCGGTAATTCGATCAACCATAGGGACTTTTGTATGGCTAAAAAGTAGTGCTGACATTACACAAATTAGTTGCCGTAAAAACAAAAAAAATTATTTTCCTTTGAAGAAAGCTGTTTAGTGTAAGACACTGCACGAAATGCGATTTACTTGCAACAGACCTCTAAGTAAAGGAAAGGTCTCTCTAGAGAGAAGTGATTACAGACTGGCGATGCAAATACATGATACAAGTCAGGAAATTAACAGAACTCTTTTATGTCGACGAAACTTGGGTGGTGAACCAACGACATTCCTCTTAGAAGACTACGACAGGGTCGTGACATTGGCACCAAAATGGACAATATGATAGTGCAGTCAACAGCGGTGAATGTTGAATCCAATACTTGGTTTATTTATTAGTCTACATCAATACCGTCTTCACCAAAATATTTCCCATTACATATTATACATTTATTCCAGTGGTTCTTCCAATGCTTAATACTATTCTGGAACAAACCCCACGGTAGTGTTTAGTTCTCTCAGATGCGCAATTTGAATATCATCTCTTATGTAAAAGACAGCTCTTTAAGGTTTGTCTTTATTTTTGGGAACAAAATGTCACACATGGAGCGAACGTGGGGCCAAGGACATCACTACAGTATTGTTTCAAGCAAACATGCACAAGCACGCAACGAACTGTGAGCAGGTGCGTTATCGCAGTGCAGAAACAATGAATTGTCCCGCCACAAAGCGGGACACCTTTCCGCGTTGCTTCAGGCCATCGGGGTTGAGCTGGTGAGAAGATCTGCCCACTGGCCGTTTCATCTTGGGACAAGGAGTCGTGGTGCACTGTACTGTTAAAACCGAAGATTACTGTCAGAAACGTAACATTCACATTTCAGTGGTCTTGGCCATCTGTCACCGAGACGATTGACTGTTGGTTTACGCATCGTTTGGTTTAACTCTCAGTTCGTCTTCTATTATGACCTTATCATCCTCATCTTCTTCGAAATGTTTATACTAGCTGTAAACACCTATTTCACTCGTAGTATACTCACCAAAAGTAGTATATAATAGTTCTAAAACCACGATGCATTTTAATCCGTTCTCATAGCAAATTTTAATACAAATGCGGTAATCCGTTTTTACAGTAAACAAATAATCGCTGATACTCTTAAAATACCAGTAACCTTTCTAACACCTGACAACACACTAAATAACCGATACGCATAACGTTGTACACACAATGACAAAAAGGAAGTAGGAATCTGAGTAATAAAACGCGTGAAATGCCAAGTTTCCCGTATCACAAGAATGGTTGCGTTTCAATCCACCCAATCAAGGGGAACTTGTACCTCTTAGAGGAAACACAATGGAAGAGCAAGTCTTCAGTTGTCCGGTATAACTACACCACATTTCGTTTATAATCACTTCAGAATATATCCATCCATTTAGGAGGGAATTGTAGATGAAAATGCATACAGGGGAACAGGCATTCGGTTCTGACGTATATTCGTAATAGATGTAGCAACCTTGGCTTCTGATTTCTGTTCCTGTGTTTCGGGAGATGGCTATCATCTGCTGTCTCGCAGTGGTGCCAACACATTTACCTAAAAATGGACGCTGCCCGGATGGGTCTGCACAGTGCGTCGCCACCGATTTAAGGCGCGCGCCGCGGAAACGCCGACACGGCATTTCGGAACCGAGGTGTATAGGAAAAGCAGGCCGGCCATTCCGGCCCCAAGCGAGTAAAAAACTCGCAGACGCCCTCACGCGCCTTGACGTCACGGAGAGGGGAGGGGAGGAGGCTGCAGCGCCGAGCATCCAGTTTTGAGACAGCCACGAGCAAGGCTCGCTGTAAGTGTGCCGTGGCAACATTGCATTAATAGTGCTCGGACGACGACGGACGTTACGTATCACGTTTTTCCCAAGGATGAGCACTTGCGACGTGAATGGATAGTTCGATGCAAACGCAAGGACAAAGTGAATGTGAAACCTGCACGTGTGTGGTCAGCTCATTACCGGCCAGAAGATTATGAACGGGATTGGAGAAATGAGCTTCTAGGGTTACCTTCAAGGAAGAAGTTATTACCAGCAGCAATCCCCTGCATAAACATTCCGAACTGGCGTGGACAAGAAATTGTGGAAAGCGGTGATGCAAACGAAAGGGTAAGACGTCTGCACATACATAACACTTTCAATAATTGAAACTGAAAAATTACCGTAATACAAACGAATTCACATAAATGCAATGCTTCTTGACGCATTGCTATACTGCTTTATGGGAGTGAATGACTCGCTATATTGTACAGGCAATAAATAATGTTGCTCAAGTGTATTTGCTTTTGCTCCTGGATATAATAGCTACATTTGTCTTAGAAATAGCCGTTTTTTTTTAAGTATTCTCGATATGTTAACTATTTTAAAGCTAGTATATAGTTCAAATGACAAAATCATCATATTTCGCGTAATTTGTTTACATTTACTTCTGTAGCAATAGCTGATGCTGACCAGTTGACTTTGCAGCGTAGTGGTGTGGTTTCTGACTCCCATGTTGGAGGTTATGGGTTCGTATACCTGTATTTCCTCTTACATTGTATTTTTACATTTTATCAAACTAGGCTATTGCAGCCGCTTATGCCGGTGATATTTAATCGCTTTTGTCAATTGATCTGATTTTTAGTGAGAATTTAATGCAGTTGCATAGTACTTGGTCAAAAATTTTAGGAATAGTAGGCCTACTCGGTAAATAATTTGAAGAATAATAAAATTAAAATGAAATTCATTCCTTAGGGATCCGGAAGTCGTGCACAACGCTGTGGAGCAACAAGTTTGCAAAAGCGAGCTTTGACGGCTTTAGAAACTCTGTCACCGGGGAAAAAAGAAAGTCTACCGAACCACACGTACAGATTGCGTTCATGCACCCACTGAACTATTGAATAAGAATTTGGAAATTAAGGAACTGAGGGCCGAGATTGAATGCACAGAAAGAAGCGGCACCAAAAAATGTGATGCAGCCTTACGAAGTAAAACGAAAGACCTCCAACGTGTTCTTTCGCTGAAGCGGGTAGAGTAGTCATCTGACGTGAAAAAAATAGTAAAATTGCACAAAAGTGTAAATAGTGTATTGTCAAAGTGTTTCACAACGGCGCAAATAAGATGCCTATTAAACGAAAATAAAAGGGTAAAGTGGAATTCAGGGGACATTGGCCATGAATTTACTTTCAGAGCTCTGTCACCTAAAGCATACACTTATTTGCGAAAGCAAAAAATTCCTTTGCCGTGCAGGGCAACCCTTCACAAATGGACGAAGGAATTTAAAAGCAGACCGAGTATTCTTGAAGATATCCCGTGTTTATTGAAAGCCAAGTCACACACTTTTACTACTCGAGAGAGACTAGCTGTTCTGACATTTCACGGAATCCATGTTGATGGCCGCATATGTTACGATTCGTCTGAAGACGTAGTAGTCGGACCACATTCCAATGTACAAGTTTGCATGATACGTGGGTTGTGTAAGCAGTGGAAACAACCAGTTTACTATGATTTTGACACTGTGATTACCAGTAATTTGCTTCAGAGCATCATTAAGGCAGTTGAGGAATCAGGAATCGGTGTTGTTGCTGTGACATGTTATATGAGCGGAAAAAATATAAAAGTTTGGAAGGAACTGTCTGTCGATACAGAGAGAACTTATTTCGTAAATCAAGCAGACGACACCACGAATGTATGGGTTTTCTTCGATGTACCACACCTGTTAAAGTTATTACGGAACAGTTTCTTGGGTGCAGGCATTACGCTACCTGATGGATCCAAAATATCTAAGGCAGCCATGCAGGAACTTTTAAAGCGTCAGACGAGTGACTTAACGATAACACACCACATTACTGAAGCGCACTTAAACATAACTCGACAAGCAAGGCAGAATCTACAGATGGTAGCGCGACTATTTTCACGACAAACAGCTCAGGCTTTGAAGTATGTTCTTCATAAAGACGTTGAAAGTAATTTTATTGAACTCGTTAACGACGACTTCGATGTCTTGAACTCTAGAGTTCCAAAATATGAATGCTCCCCCTGCGTAAGGGCTTTAGAATGAATCTGACTTCGAGAAAATGCTTAACAGATTCTTAGATATCTGTCCAGCAATGTGCGTTGGTGACAAAGAAAGAATGTTGCCTTTCCAAAAAGGTTTTATAGCTTCAATAAAATCTCCCTTTGGCCTTTTCGAAAGTCTGAAAAGTATGAAAGTTAGCTATATATTAACTTGTAGGCTGAATCAAGATTGGCTGGAAAGCTTTTTTCTAGGGTACGAGGATTAGGTATATTTCATAACAATCCTACACCTTTTGAAGGAAGGAACAGGATACGTCTCCTTATGCTGATGGGTAATGCAAGTGATATTTCTCTCTCTGGGAACACGCCAGTTACTAAAGAATTAAACACGGAGTCTTCCCAGTGTGGCGTCGACTCGGATCCTGCATCCCTAAGTTTCATTACCAGTGAGCTCTGTGTGTATGTTGTTGACGAAGCGCCACTGTGAGAAATCCCAGAAACTGTGAATGTGGAAGAAAATTTAGTGACATGTGGTAACAATGGGGGATGAGTCTGTAATCTCAGATGTTCTTCCAGATGCGGTAAAATACATTTCAGGCTATATTGCATTTAAGTGCCACAACATTGATAAATCACTAGGCTTTCCAGCAGCAAAAAGTGAAGGAGATCATGCTTCAGACTGGATATCAATTACATCTCGTGGTGGTCTTTACACTCCAATGCCAGCATGGGAAAACAACAGTGTTGCTGTTTGAAGAAGAATTTGCTGCTTTTCATGGAAATGGAGTGTGTAAACAAAAAAATGTCTTAAGTCTCTGTGCTCTATTACGAGGGCGGTTCAATAAGTAATGCAACACTTTTTTTTTCTCGGCCAATTTTGGTTGAAAAAACCGGAAATTTCTTGTGGAATATTTTCAAACATTCCCGCTTCGCCCCGTATAGTTTCATTGACTTCCGACAGGTGGCAGCGCTGCACAGAGCTGTTAAAATGGCGTCTGTAACGGATGTGCGTTGCAAACAATGGGCAGTGATCGAGTTTCTTTTGGCGGAAAACCAGGGCCTCAGATATTCATAGGCGAATGCAGAATGTCTACAGTGATCTGGCAGTGGACAAAAGCACGGTGAGTCGTTGGGCAAAGCGTGTGTCATCATCGCCGCAAGGTCAAGCAAGACTGTCTGATCTCCCGCGTGCGGGCCGGCCGTGCACAGCTGTGACTCCTGCAATGGCGGAGCGTGCGAACACACTCGTTCGAGATGATCGACGGATCACCATCAAACAACTCAGTGTTCAACTTGACATCTCTGTTGGTAGTGCTGTCACAATTGTTCACCAGTTGGGATACTCAAAGGTTTGTTCCCACTGGGTCCCTCGTTGTCTAACCGAACACCATAAAGAGCAAAGGAGAACCATCTGTGCGGAATTGCTTGCTCGTCATGTGGCTGAGGGTGACAATTTCTTGTCAAAGATTGTTACAGGCGATGAAACATGGGTTCATCACTTCGAACCTGAAACAAAACGGCAATCAATGGAGTGGCGCCACACCCACTCCCCTACCAAGAAAAAGTTTAAAGCCATACCCTCAGCCGGTAAAGTCATGGTTACAGTCTTCTGGGACGCTGAAGGGGTTATTCTGTTCGATGTCCTTCCCCATGGTCAAACGATCAACTCTGAAGTGTATTGTGCTACTCTTTAGAAATTGAAGAAACGACTTCAGCGTGTTCGTAGGCACAAAAATCTGAACGAACTTCTCCTTCTTCATGACAACGCAAGACCTCACACAAGTCTTCGCACCCGAGAGGAGCTCACAAAACTTCAGTGGACTGTTCTTCCTCATGCACCCTACAGCCCCGATCTCGCACCGTCGGATTTCCATATGTTTGGCCCAATGAAGGACGCAATCCGTGGGAGGCACTACGCGGATGATGAAGAAATTATTGATGCAGTACGACGTTGGCTCCGACATCGACCAGTGGAATGGTACCGTGCAGGCATACAGGCCCTCATTTCGAGGTGGCGTAAGGCCGTAGCATTGAATGGAGATTACGTTGAAAAATAGTGTTGTGTAGCTAAAAGATTGAGGAATAACCTGGTGTATTTCAATGCTGAATAAAACAACCCCTGTTTCAGAAAAATGTGTTGCATTACTTATTGAACTGCCCTCGTACAAAACAAAAGTTTCCTGAGGTTCATGAACCAGTTATTACTCTTTATGTAAAAACGAGAACATTTGTAAGGATTGGGCATCTCAATCAAGAAGCAAGGAAGAAATGTGCCGCAAAGAGGAAGCAGTTATGGATTGCATCGTCGTCTGGTAAACGGCAGTAGAAACAGACTACATTCGTATCTGCTTCTTCATCAAACGAGCGAGTTATTTTTCACCTTAATTATGATCTATTTACTCTTAATGTGTACAAAACCTGTCGTGCCCCTTGTTTTGACTTGTACAGATGCATATCGAACGAAAGTAAAATGAATAACATGGCGCCGAGTCTGCGGTGCGGCGCATTTGCCATGTAAGCATATGGCTGCGCCGCGCCAGGGTCCTCGTCGTGACGTCACGGCGCTCCACCCAATAGCAAGCGTTTTCGCCTGCACGAACAGTTCGACGTCGTTTCCAGCAGCACGGACTATCAGCTCTGAGACATGGCTGCTGTTACCCTTGACGCTGCATCACAAAATGGCTCTGAGTACTATGCGACTTAACTTCTGAGGTCATCAGTCGCCTAAAACTTACAACTAACTATACCTAACTAACCTAAGGACATCACACACATCCATGCCCGAGGCAGGATTCGAACCTGCGACCGTAGCAGTCGCTCGGCTCCAGACTGTAGCGCCGAGAACCGCACGGCCACTCCGGCCGGCGCTGCGTCACAGACAGGACCACCTGCGATGGTGTACTCAACCATGAACCTGGGTGCACGAAAGGCAAAACGTTATTTTTTCGGATGAATCCAGGTTCTGTTTACAGTATCATGATCGTCGCATCCATGTTTTGCGACATCGCAGTGAGCACACATTGGAAGCGTGTATTCGTTATCGCCATACTGGTGTATCACCCAGCGTGATTGTACGGGGTGCCACTGGTTACACGTCTGTCACCTCTTCTTCGCATTTGAAACGTCCCCTTTGAACAATTATACACGACTGTGCTTAAACTGACACACAATATTTTGTTAGCGCAACGCAATCTGACTTTCAAAATTCCCTACAAAAGAATGGCCCTGACTAACATTAAACTATACCTTTCACAAATCACTTACCTCACAAAAATCTTCGCTGCTCAAGCTACTGCAATACAGCGAGCGCCACTGCTGCCAGCTAAATAAAAGATTCAAACTATGGAAGGCACTAACTACTGATAGGGATAGTTAGCAAATGGAAGATATTAATAGAGAACAAACAATGTATTTACCTTGATATCATCATATATAAATATAGCAGTTCATGACAAATTACAAAACTCCGCCATCTCTCTCCCCACATCCACCACTGCTGGCGGCTCACCTCCAACTGCGCAACGCTACGCGCTGTTCACAGCCAGCTGCCTAACACTACAATGGCGAGTATTACAACAATGCAAAGCAGTCACAGACTGCACACAGCACAGCCAGTGATTTTCATATTGAGCGCTACGTAATGTTGCCAATAAGAAAACATAAACAGCCTACTTACATAGCCCCCATGCTCCCCACAAAAAATTTTACAAATTGGTTTGGGCAGTGCCCAATACAGATTTGAAAAAATTTTTCATAATTACAATAACAAAGATATCAAATGCACACACTTATTGATACAATGTTGGTCAAAAGCTAAAAATTTCTCACAGTCCATAAAGACAGTCCTGATCGTTCATCACAGTAAAATAGTAGTGTTTTTCTCAAAGTCTGAGCAGTAAAAGAAAATGCACACGGAAGTAGTGGATTTCCACATAGTCTTGAAGAAGTAGTGTTGTCCTTCAAACGGAAAGACAGTACTGACTCTTGACATGCAGACAGGTAATGGGCCACAACAGAGCAAACCCACAACAGAGTCATTCGAAGTTTTCAAGACTATTGGTAGGTAGGTCATCACAGAGCAGACCCACTGGAGTCCTGGTAGAGATTGTGGTATTGGTGGGCCACCAGAGGTGCAGACCCACTGCAGTCCCTGTAGAAATAATGGTATTGATGGATCATCAAAGATGTAGACCCACTGTAGTCCTTGTAGAGATAATGGTACTGGTGGGTCATCAAAGATGCAGACCCACTGTAGTCCTTGTAGAGATAGCCAGCAGCCATCTGTTGTGACTGTGCAGGAGGAGGAGACAGTGTCACTGACACGATACAGGATTTGGGGCGGACATCATTAAAACATAGGCGTTTTTCGTTGCGGCAGAAATTTATCACGAAATTTCGATCACCAGCTTTCGCCTCAGAATGCGAAAATATTTTTTGACGCCGACCTACACGGGAAGAAACTATCATCATCATAAAATCAGGAGATCAGAGCTCGCTCAGAAGGATATAGGTGTTCGTTTTTTCCGCACGCTGTTTGAGACTGGAATAATAGAGCATTATCGTGAAACCCTTTGCCAGGCACGTAAGTGTAATTTGCAAAGTATCCCTGTAGGTGTAGATATAGATTAAGGGTTTACTACGAGTGATATTACGGACTTAAAAGGCCGTCTATAGTTCTTTCACTTGCTTGCATAAACTGTGATAATAATTAATGTAATGCATGAAACTTCCTTGCACATTAAAACTGTGTGCCGGACCGAGACTCGAACTCGGGACCTTTGCCTTTCGCGGGCAAGTGCTCTACCAACTGAGCTACCCAAGCACGACTCACGCCCCCTCCTCACAGCTTTACTTCTGCCAGTACCTCGTCTCCTACCTTCCAAACTTTACAGAACCTCTCCTGCAAACACGGGACGTTTGGAAGGTAGGAGACGAGGTACTGGCAGAAGTAAAGCTGTGAGGAGGGGGCGTGAGTCGTGCTTGGGTAGCTCAGTTGGTAGAGCACTTGCCCGCGAAAGGCAAAGGTCCCGAGTTCACTCATCAAACAACAGCGGACAATTGATACACTCGTTAATATTTCTGTCAAACTGATTTCATGCCTAGTGCATGTCCCACTAAGGTCTCGTTTTCAAGACCCAACGTAAAATGCCTCCCCCTTGTTTTCTAACACAAGATTTACTAAGAAGATAGTAATAACTCAACATTATTGTAAAATGAATAGAGCACATCCACAACTCAAAATATCGACAAAAATAATAACAATAATAATAATACCATAACTAGTAATGAGTAAATTTTCCATAAAATAACTTTTTTTTGCTAATTTTTCTCTGAAAATAACTAGATCGTACAATCAATGCTTATTCCCAATCCATTCTGCCACACGTACAGATGTAGTGTACAAAGACTCAGAAAAAGCTAAACTGCAACAATAAACAGTGCAAGAAACAAGTAACGAAATGTGACTGACAGACTCTCGAAAAATACACTCCTGAAAATTGAAATAAGAACACCGTGAATTCATTGTCCCAGGAAGGGGAAACTTTATTGACACATTCCTGGGGTCAGATACATCACATGATCACACTGACAGAACCACAGGCACATAAACACAGGCAACAGAGCATGCACAATGTCGGCACTAGTACAGTGTATATCCACCTTTCGCAGCAATGCAGGCTGCTATTCTCCCATGGAGACGATCGTAGAGATGCTGGATGTAGTCCTGTGGAACGGCTTGCCATGCCATTTCCACCCGGCGCCTCAGTTGGACCAGCGTTCGTGCTGGACGTGCAGACCGCGTGAGACGACGCTTCATCCAGTCCCAAACATGCTCAATGGGGGACAGATCCGGAGATCTTGCTGGCCAGGGTAGTTGACTTACACCTTCTAGAGCACGTTGGGTGGCACGGGATACATGCGGACGTGCATTGTCCTGTTGGAACAGCAAGTTCCCTTGCCGGTCTAGGAATGGTAGAACGATGGGTTCGATGACGGTTTGGATGTACCGTGCACTATTCAGTGTCCCCTCGACGATCACCAGTGGTGTACGGCCAGTGTAGGAGATCGCTCCCCACACCATGATGCCGGGTGTTGGCCCTGTGTGCCTCGGTCGTATGCAGTCCTGATTGTGGCGCTCACCTGCACGGCGCCAAACACGCATACGACCATCATTGGCACCAAGGCAGAAGCGACTCTCATCGCTGAAGACGACACGTCCCCATTCGTCCCTCCATTCACGCCTGTCGCGACACCACTGGAGGCGGGCTGCACGATGTTGGGGCGTGAGCGGAAGACGGCCTAACGGTGTGCGGGACCGTAGCCCAGCTTCATGGAGACGGTTGCGAATGGTCCTCGCCGATACCCCAGGAGCAACAGTGTCCCTAATTTGCTGGGAAGTGGCGGTGCGGTCCCCCACGGCACTGCGTAGGCTCCTACGGTCTTGGCGTGCATCCGTGCGTCGCTGCGGTCCGGTCCCAGGTCGACGGGCACGTGCACCTTCCGCCGACCACTGGCGACAACATCGATGTACTGTGGAGACCTCACGCCCCACGTGTTGAGCAATTCGGCGGTACGTCCACCCGGCCTCCCGCATGCCCACTATACGCCCTCGCTCAAAGTCCGTCAACTGCACATACGGTTCACGTCCACGCTGTCGCGGCATGCTACCAGTGTTAAAGACTGCGATGGAGCTCCGTATGCCACGGCAAACTGGCTGACACTGACGGCGGCGGTGCACAAATGCTGCGCAGCTAGCGCCATTCGACGGCCAACACCGCGGTTCCTGGTGTGTCCGCTGTGCCGTGCGTGTGATCATAGCTTGTACAGCCCTCTCGCAGTGTCCGGAGCAAGTATGGTTGGTCTGACACACCGGTGTCAATGTGTTCTTTTTTCCATTTCCAGGAGTGTATAAAAAAAAAAAGCACCAAATGAAATAATTACCTGGACAGTACAGTAATAGAAAAATAAAAGCAAAGAATGGATTGTCTCGTCTTTACAAGTAAAACGCAAACTGTAATTGTAAAACGAAAATTGTTATTTTGAAAATAAAAGTCTATATACGTTCAAAAAAAAAAAAAAAAAAAAAAAAAGTAAGTTCGAGTCTCGGCCCGGCACACAGTTTTAATCTGCCAGGAAGTTTCATATCAGCGCACACTCCGTTGCAGAGTGAAAATCTCATTCTGGAATTATTTTATGCCTGTTTGTTTTTAATGTTGTTGCTTTCTTTTTTCTTACCTCAATTTCTTTGCGATATAACTTGTGGCTATTTAATTCGCGTGAGCTGCTATGAAATTTTATTGTATGTATGTCTATTATCTTTCTTTTCTGCGATACATTCTTTGCTTTAGGAATAAACCTCATTGCCTTCAGATGTAGCGTCTGTGACTTAGATATGACGTCGGTCCAAGCCATAGAGTAGAAAAATCTCTGGAGTGTGCACTGCGTGATGCTCACGTTGTCAACATTAAGCAGAAATTATCACGTGATCTCGGCATGACTGTTTATGAACAGTTCATCTTGGCCATTGAGTCCTGTCAAAACGTTCCACAATGCATTTCAAATGGCGGCATTCAGTCAAGCCGTCAACAGACCGTAACGTCTCGTCACGTCACGGCAGGTCAACGATTTTCGGGAAGGAAATGTCGACGGTATCATCGTCTGCTAACGTCGTAAGTTAACCTATTTTCCCGCACTCACGCGTGTTATAGTAGTGGATATTGTGCTTTGTATCTTCTTAATATTTCTTTTATTATTGTGCTTTATTTTCGTGGCAAATTGTAAATGTTTCATGCTGACTTGCAGGTTTTTTGCATTGGATGTTTTTACACAAGCAGTGTGAGATATCCGAAAGCGACAAACTTATTTAGGTTTGACAGTAACAGAACAGATGCCCACTATCCCTCAGCGCAGAAATGTCGACGTTTTGAAATGTTGTTTCACGTCCCAGCACAAACGAAACTGACCAAGAACATGAGGTTTGCTTTGGCCATTAACAACCTTGTTTCCTCAGTTGCAATACTATACTCTCACACAGACTAAGGGAACTGACGCTACATGACGTGACAGACAGTGTGAACACACGCTGACGTGACGGTGCAGTTAGATGACGCCCGCTCATTTTACTCATCTAAGCTGAGAGAAGAATTTATTCCAGGTATCGAATGCAAATTGCTATGGTGTCTACAAAACACCTGTCCCAAATACACACCACATACGAAGGGTCTCTGTCGGTACTAAGGATATGGCGGCATTCCAACTTTGTGGGACGTTTTACGGACAGACATACGCCGCCCCGAAAATCAAATCCGTGCATCCGAATGTTCACCCTGTGGTCAAAGCCGAGGGTGAAACGGGACACTAGAATTTATTCACTGCTTTTTTACCGTTTGTGTATCATTAAATGAGGCCTCTTTGTCGTCCTTGCGCCAATGATATTCGTATCCTTAACACCAGTGCAATAGTGTCACGTTATGTTGGCTTCTCATCTCCCTAGAACTGAAATAGTAGAGACTGCACGAATTCGAGCTGCTGATACTCTGATTCATTTCGCTGTCGACTTTGGCAAAGGCAAATTCTCGCAATTTTCCGTAGTATGGTATGTATGACACATGGACATGTTTCTCATTTAAACCTGTGTATGATGTGGGTATTCCTTTCAGCATGGTGTCACATTTTCATGCTATGAACATGCTGTTTACACCTTGTAGACGCAGAAAACACTGTCCTTCCAAAGATGTATTTGTAAGTGTATTCACAGAAAACATAGTTCTTCCAAAGATGTATGATTTTATGTACCTATGATCTTCCTGTGAGCATGTGTTACGGTACAGGGGCATACAACCTATGCTATTCATCTTTGGGCGTTAGTCAATCAGTATCTTCCATAGTATATTTTCAGACCAAATTCACTACACATGTAACTACTGTACTAATGTTCATTCTGTGGCTCGATTGTTTAATGACTGGAAAACATATTTGCTACCTGTTTCTCATATATTTAGACGATTTTGGATTTTCTGCTTGCTGCACACCCATTTCAATAGATCTTAACGATGACATCACTTAACAATGTCTAATTATACCCACCGAACCTGATAATGACTTAAGAACAAAACCATGATAATAATATAGAACAAGGAAGTTTGTACAGTCAGAAGGCGGAAATATCATTCAAGAGCTGTGATCGTCATTGATTAAAGCTGTGTTTCATTTCGGTGATATGTAAAGTACAGCAGTGAGCATCACTTACCTGTGACCTCTTACACAGTTGTGCATCTTGTTATCTGATAGGTTCGCCGACGACGAGTTCACCTAGCAGCCTACACATGAGCAATATCTCGCTGGCAATGTCACCAGCAGTTGTTGCTAGTGATTGGTCACAAAACACACCAGCGATTTATATGGCAATTTTAATCAGTATTTCGAACGCCACTAGGTCTGGAACACCTGCTACCGGAAATTACGTGGAGTGATGAGCAAAATCTCGCATGTCGGTTAATATTTGCAGAAAAACAAGATTTTAAATGTATTAACGTTGTTTTGGGATGTTACCGACTGGAAATTGTAACATGTCAACTAAAATGGTGCCCAGACTTAAGCTATCTGCTCTTCTTCCTTTTCCGTTATCTTGGTATTTCTAACAAGGCGTCAGGATTAACACATCGCAGCTTATATGTATTATGGGTATTTTATGCTGTACTACATTGTTGTCAGTTAATTTTTCTCAAAATTTCCCTGGAAAGAACTACTCGTGACACTTCAAACCTATTCGTGAAAAATGCGTGTTTCTCCTAATTCATACATATTTTTAAAGCATAATATCTGGGAACCCATAATGGAGAGAAATAATCGTAGATGCAAGTTTGCAGAAAAATGCTCTACAAAATTTATTGACGCTGCGTTTACCGAAATTTCCACTGGAAAGTAGACATATAGGGAAAAAGATTTTGTCGCGATTTCGGCTGGTTTTTCGAATGTGACCACATGCACACGTCCCCTCTAATGTCTAGACCTTAGATTTTACAGCAGGGGTAAGTTAATATGACATACTAAAAATCTGGAACTACCGGAATAAATGCGATGGTGGATTAGTAATTGCATTGAGCTACAGGGTGTTCTGAAATTCCTGTTCCAAACTTCTGATACATGTAGATGGGAGTGTGTACACAATATTTTGCACAAAAACCCACGGCCGAAAACTTACGGTTTGTGTCCAGCTTTTGAATTCACCAACTTTTACTTGAGGAATTGGATTATACTTTGATGTTGTGTTCTTCAGTCCAGAGACTTCTTTGATACAGCTATCCATGCTACTCAATTTTCTGTGTAAGCTTCTTCATCTCCCAGTACCTACTGCCACCCAAATAGCAAGACTCATTTACTACTTTAAGTGTCCATTTCCTAATCTAATTCCCTCAACATCACCCGATTTAATTCGACTACATTCCATTATCCTCGTTTTGCTTTTGTTGATGTTTATCTTATATCCTCTTCTCAAGACACCGTCCATACCGCTCAGCTGCCCTTCCAGTTAACTTGCTGATTCTGACAGAATTACGATGTCATCGAAAAACCTCAAAGTTTTTATTTCTTCTTCATGGATTTTAATTCCTACTCCGAATATATCTTTTGTTTCCTTTACTGCTTGCTCAATATACAGATTGATTAACATCGGGGATAGGCTACAACCCTGTCTCACTCCCTTTCCACCCACTGCTTCCCTTTCATACCCCTCAACACTTATAACTGCCATCTGCTTTCTGTACAAATTGTAAACAGCCTTTCGCTCCCTGTATTTTACCGCTGCCACCTTCAGAATTTGAAAGAGAGTGCTCCAGTCAACACTGTCAAAAGCTTTCTCCAAGTCTACAAATGCTAGAAACGTAGATTTACCTTTCCTTAATCTGTCTTTTAAAATAAGTCATCGGGTCAATATTGCTTCACGTACTTCAACATTTCTATGGAATCCAAACTGATCTTCCCTGAGTTCAGCTTCTACCAGTTTTTCCATTCGTCTGTAAAGAATTCGCGTTAGTATTTTGCAGACGTGGCTTATTAAATTGATAGTTCGGTATTTTTCACATGTGTCAACCCCTGCTTTCTTTGGGATTGGAATTATTATATTCTTCTTGAGGTCTGAGGGTATTTCGCCTGTTCATACATCTTGCTCACCAGATGGTAGAGTTTTGTGAGGGCTGGCTCTCCCAAGGCTGTCAATAGTTCTAATGGAATGCTTAGAACTGGGTTCCCATCTGAGCTCTTGATATTCATACAAGTGGTTCTCTTTTCTCCAAAAGTCTCTTTAATTTTCCTGTAGGCAGTATCTATCTTGCCCCTAGTGACATAAGCCTCTACATCCTTACATTTGTCCTCTAGCCATCCCTGCTTAGCCATTTTGCAGTTGCTGTCGGTCTCATTTTTGAGATGTTTGTATTCCTTTTTGCCTGTTTCATTTACTGCATTTTTATATTTTCATCAAATAAATTCAATATCTCTTCTGTTATCCAAGAATTTCTACTAGCCCTTGTCTTTTTACCTACTTGATCCTCTGCTGCCTTCACTATTTCATCTCTCAAAGCTACCCATTCTTCTTCTACTGTGTTTCTTTCCCCCCGTTCTTGTCAATCATTACCTAATGCTCTCTCTGAAACTCTCTAAATTCTCTGGTTCTTTCAGTTTATCCAGCTCCCCTCTTCTTAAATGACCACCTTTTTGCAGTTTCTATAGTTTTAATCTACAGTTCATAACCAATAGATTGTGGTCAGAGTTCACATCTGCCCCTGGAAATGTCTTAGAATTTAAAACCTGGTTCCTAAATCTCTGTCTTACCATTATATAATCTATCTGAAACCTTGCTGTGTCTCCAGGTCTCTTCCATGTATACAACCTACTTTCACGATTCTTGAACCAAGCGATAACTATGATTCAGTTACGCTCTGTGCAAAATTCTGTCAGGTGGCTTCCTCTTTCATTCCTTATCCCCATTCCATATTCACCTACTACTTATCCTTCTCTTCCTTTTCCTACTATCGAATTCCAGGCACCGATGACTATTAAATTTTCGTCTCCCTTCACTATCTGAATAATTTCTTTTATCTCATCTTACATTTCATCAATATCTTCGTCGTCTGCGGAGCGTATTGCCATATAAACTTGTAGTACTGTGGTAGGCATGGGCTTCGTGTCTAACTTTGCTACAATAATGCGCTCACTATGCCGTTTGTAGTAGCTTACCCGCACTCCTATTGTTTTATTCATTATTAAACCTGATCCTGCAGTATCCCTATTTGATTTTGTATTTATAACCGTGTATTCACCTGACCAAAGTCTTGTTCCTCCTGCCACCGAACTTCACTAATTCCCACTATATCTAACTTTAACCTATCCACTTCCCTTTTAAAATTTTCTAAACTACCTGCCCGACTGAGGCGTAACACAATACAATTATTGGGTAACAGAAATAAAACATAACGAAACATTCACTGATCACTGTAACACATTAGTTTCTAGCATCACACTACACTCTTGATTACACGTTGGTGATTGTATACAAGCATCGGAATCATGCTGGCTTTCATATACATTGCAGCATTACCCTCATACTGAAACTTTTTGATCGCTGTTTACACCTCCTCTCAAAATATGGAAAGCAGAGAGCTGGCAGTAGAAGCGATTTGCTTCACAGTATCGAAGATGAAGAGGAGGTCACAGCTCTTAAGGTATGTGCTTTAGAGTATACGTTTGCTAAGGCGTTTTTTGCTTCGAATGATGGTCGCTGGAATATCCCTGAATATCGAAAGTTCCTCGTGAGTCACCCTGTGCATTTGCGTCTGTCAGGTATGTCGTAGCGCAAAGACACAACCGAAACAGCAAACTGGCGGAGTCATTTCAGACTCTAGAATGCAGTTGGTACATTAAGCGGGGTTTACACGGGCACGTATCGGTCGCGCCTGTTGACTTACACATGTAAAGGTGCGCGTTTGGAAGCCAAAAATGGCACGTCGTAGCAACTGAAAACTGAAACCGTGTGTAGCTAGTACCTGGCCTCGTTTTGACTTTATCCATTCACCTACCTTCGTACAAAATTTGAACCCATTTATGCAAGTTAAAAGTACAGAAGCTGCACGTTTCAAAAAATTCCCGGATAAACGTGTTTTCTGCATGTTATTGCACTCAAAATGCTATCGGTGCAACTACAAATGGTGCCATCAGCAGTGCATTAGTTTCATCCCAATTAAAATCTTTTGCAAAACGAATTAATCGCATTTCACAACTTGCCTGGGCGCCAGCTCGGGGTCGTCGTTCGAACCTCGCTTAATACAGTACACTGTAACGTAGCTGCAGTAAGGCAGATGTCGAATGGCTACACATATGGCCGCCGGTTCGAAGTAAACCAAAGGCAGTTAACCCTACGCAGCCAGCTCAGACAGGAACCGAGCACCAACACCTCCCTCCCTCCCTCCCCCCGCCCACACACACACTGTTACGGTCGCAGGTTCGAATCCTGCCTCGGGCATGGGCGTGTGTGGTGTCCGTAGGTTAGTTAGGTTTAAGTAGTTCTAAGTTCTAGGGGACTTATGACCTAAGATGTTGAGTCCCATAGTGCTCAGAGCCATTTGAACACACTGTTACAGTGCTTCTGCGTTGTAACGATAAGTAGCCCGGGACGGGAGAAACAGTCTCGTAGCGAACGTAATTCAATGATTACTGTCAGTCATAACAAAAAAGTTAAGTGAACTGTCGATTTGAAAACAACTACGGCGATGGTACTAGTCCCATGTTACTCAGTATACGTATTGGGAAAAATTTTACTCCAATTCTATCCAGTTAATGAATTTTTCGCCCCTGTATTTTGGACGGTGCGTCTTTTTCAGTAAGCCAAAATTAAACTTCCTGGGAGATTAAAACTGTGTGCCGAGATTCGATCTCGGTCCGGCACACAGTTTCAGTCTGCCAGGAAGTTCCATATCAGTGCTGACTCCACTGCAGAGTGAAAATCTCATTCTGGAAGCCAAAATTAGACGCACCTGTGCAAGTGTGTTTTGTTAGTTTGCTGAGGATGACAAACATATTCGCAGTGTGTCTCAAACTAACCGGTGCTCTTTCACCCTGCACTCAACACAGAGCATTTTCTTAGAGCAGGGTTGCCCAATCTGTGTCCTGTGGAACATTGGTGCTCCGCGAGGACAGAATATGTGCTCCACGAAAAAATGTTTATAACATGGTGTTTTTTTCGTGAACACCTTGACGATATTGATTTTTATTTCATTTTATTATGGTTCCTGTGTTATTAGTCATGAGTTAAATTGAAGTAATCACTGAATAAAACAAATCCTTCTCATTTTTTAAAGTTTTTTTTAACATTCAAAACAAAAAAGGCGTTCCGTAAAAGTACCAGCATTCTCGAAGAGTTCCGTCAGAGGAAACGTTTGGAAACCCCTGTGTTAGATGGGTACTTGATATTACGTTACAGTGTTTGTGCCACGCCTTGTCCGTCTCTGCGCTATATTCGGAGTAGATAAAAGTGAGGCAAAGTACCTTAGGTTTCAGAGCAGTGTGTTCTGTACGAAGCTTAACAGAGCGGCACAACGAATGGAACCCTATACGAAATGTCACTAGTCAAGTCTCCCCCCCCCCCCCCCCTGTCTCACAATATCCAGTCACAGTTCACTTGAACTCAGACGCGCCCACCTCCACGGCTGCTCTGCCACGAGTCCCCCGCTCGGCGCCTGCCTCGCTACCCCTCTGACGTCACAACTCCCGCGCTCCTCGCTGCCAGGCAGACTCTGACCAAAGACTGCCCGTGAAGAATAACAGACTCAAGATTGTCGTTTGGCGTCTCAGACACACATAGTACGTATAAAGTACTGAAATGCAAATGACAAACTCACAGAAGGTCGGAAGAAGAGTTTTAAGGAAAATACTGGGAGCTAAAAGAAACGATAATGACGAGTACAGGTTGAGACCAAACAGAGTGCTGTACTTGAAAACTGAAAAACTAACTGATGTAATGTGGAAGAGAAGACTACAGTTTTCTGGAGGTATTTTCGGAATGGATAACAACAGACTAACCAAACGTAGATTCACATTACTTTGTAGCTACCAATCCAAACCCGCATGTTTCATAGAGAGTGAAAAGGACATGGAAAACGCTGGAATTACTATACACACAACAGAAAACAGAATACATTTCAGAAAGTCAGTACAAAAGACAGAATTTCAGGAGGGAAAGAAAACAGCTAGACGAGAGTGGACTCAACAAGAATGGGAACAACACTCTAAAAGGGTGAAGGAAATTTGGAAACTAAGGAAATCTAATACAATGAAGAGTAGGCAAAGCTGATTCATCGTACCCTCCAAATAGGTTATTTGAAAGAAGAGGAAGAAGAAGAAGAAAATCATAGTAGATCTATTTCACTATCTCACAGTCTCTCTGGCCAGAATTTTGCAGGAGGATATTTACACATGCCAAAGATTGTACTGAAAACTTCGTCTACGTAATATTACACAAAAATAGTAGTAAGCTAGGAAGTGGTATAGTATACTGTAAATAAATATGTAGAGATAACAGAATAAGCAATATATACATGTTAAGTGCATATATGCACTATAAAGAAGTTTTGTAAGTAGCAGTGCTCTGTCGCTCATAAATTAATTTGTTAATTTGCAAAAATCATCGTACATTTCGCGCTCAGCTGCACTCCAAATATAAAGCTGATTACATTGGTGCTCAGGTCTATTTAGAATGCGCTACATTTCGTTTGAAGGCAGTGTGCACAATTAAAAGAAAATTGTCCACTAGATTTGTGTGCACTAGTTCTAAAGTCATTAATTGTGGGAAAAATGACACTGGCGGCATTTTCCTTTGCCGTTATTCTGCACAACATGTCGTGAGACTGGCTGTGATTACGTCGTCTTTTTGTCGTAGCAAATGTGTATCGAAGCAATGTCTTTTCGTGGTTTTCGTACACGAAGCTGCTGGCACGAGTGTTCACAGTACGCTATGCAGATCATGCTGGAGTGTCTTCCAGCACTCACTCACAACGCTGTAATATCTGACCAGGTGAGAGCGTCGTACCGTGACTGCGTGGGAGGCGGCTGAGGGCGGACTTGGTGGATGCTGTACCTGTCCACAATGAACCCAGTGACAACTCAGAGCCAGACCGCTCACAAAAGGTACTTCCACGTCACTTTAACAAAATGTCCCTTAAACCCATCTAAAATCACGATAACCCATTTGGCTTGCCGTCGGAAAGAAAACGTCCATAATACGTCCAACTGTCTCACTGTGCAGAGAATATCTCTACTCGAGTCCATCAATGTGCTGTTTTCTCAAAGTACGTGTATCCTGCTACAACGCAGTGAAAGAAAATGAATCTTTTACATTTATCTAAAACTACATAAATTATGGTGAATTCTCAGATTAAAAAACAAAGAATAACAAGCATTTCTTACGAATATTCAAATTACAATATACACTGCTGTGTCGGCAGTGACATGTCAGACAGAATAATCATAATGGAAATCGGTTTCACGCTGTGAGAGAAAAGAAACATTAAAATACAGTAACCACTACACGTACAATGCGTTGTGAGAATATCAGTAGGCAAACATTGCCGTCTGCCTTCTTACTGTTCACACGAGCATGCGTCTGCCACTCGTGTTGTTATGCAAGCGTACAATACTGATTTCTGCAGCGTGTATGTTTTTATATATTCGAGTAGATGCCCATAACGATACAGGGGAAAGGAATGAAATGTGAACAATATTTTACTTCTGTAGAGAAAAAAAAAGAAATTATTACATCTGTCTTTTGCCTCTGAGTCACAAAACATAAAGCAAATGAAAATGTGTTCACAAAACCTATGCACGTGCCAATTACAAGTAACTCCCCCAAATGAAAAATGTAAGTGGTATCAGGAAGAGTACTTAATATCTACGAAAAAGTAAAGTCAAGGTGCAGAGCGAAAATAATTAAGAATTTATCTGTTTCCGATTAAGTCTATTATCTAGAGGCGAAAAAGAATGAGAAATAGTATTATCCTGTAAATGAGAAAAAAATACACTAGCACAAGCAAAGTCAGAAATTCATCAAAACAAGTACATCGTAATAAGAGTCTTCAAACCTTCTCATTGCTGTTCACAAAAAAATGCATATTTTAGAAACAATGTGTTTATCTTCCTGTAAATTCATAGCCTTGTATTATCGTTTTGCAACACCTTTTCTCAAACCATTAGAAGTACTACTCGTCAGAGATACACATCAAAACATAATCAACAAAGCATGCAACAAGGGTAAAATCATCAGATAGTCCCTGAAAACATCAATATGACACTTCATATCATAAATAATAAACGTCTGCAAAATAATCATAAAAAGATCGCTATTCTCACTTCCTATTATCTCATCGTATTCTCATTATAAAAATCTATAAATCATTGGTACACATACTTCATCTATAATGAAGCCTTAAGTCTTCACATACGACACCTACAATAAAATTCCAACAGTGAATGAAGAAATCCTGACTATATCTCAGTCTTTGAGTATCTCAGTGCAAGACGCTTAAATTGAATATCTCCTCCGATTACTGACAATACGTGTTATACCTGTGAAAAAATATATACTCTACCTGTTTTATCAGTACTGTCTGGAATCCGATGTTGCATACTTCTGTACGTTAGCTTGTAAGAGAAAATGCTTTATGACGCGCAAAATTCGATTTATTGTTTCTCGTGTTGCTTTTATCTTCTGTGATGCCTTTGTCATTGACGAAAAAAATCATTGCTGCCTTCTTTTACGTAATCTCTGCTTGTAAAATGATGTAGTGTAAAGATCGGGGTGAGTTATGTTAGAGCATGCGTGATATGTGTTCTGTTGTATCTATTACATAAAAATAATGACAGTGAAAATTAACATACAAAGTGGCTTGCACTTATAGTACTGTATGAGAAAAAATTGTTATTTTCATGTACACATACATGTCAGTGAAAGAAAACCTGTAGAAAAAGCTTAACTGCTACTCGCAAACGCTTGACGTCATAAGAGAGTGAAATACTTGTCAGAACATAAGTGTTGTATATTGGTGTGGTGTAGTCATCTCAAGGAAGAGTAGAAAGTCAAATAATTATGCAATGAAAGGTTTTATGTTGGTGAGGTGATGGAAACCTCTGGAAACTTTCGTTCTGAGTGTTTCAAGATGTAGTACGTTCGGAAGTGGGATTCGTCGACTCCGAAATCGTCCGTTATACAGGAATACAAATATTTGACACCTGTTCTTTGCTTTAGAAGACAAAGGGTGTGCTCGAACTAAAACTTTTTGTCCAACTTTGAATTTTCTATTGTGACTTACCTTCTTTATTAGCGTTTTCCTTTTCTCAGCTGCCTTTTTTGTATTAGTAATTGCAATGTCAATCCATTCACGATGACTTAAACATTGTGACTTGCGGAGAGAAACAAGTTCTTTTATTTTGTCTGGCGGATTTTTATTCTTCAAAACTAAATGTGGCGAGAGCAAAGTTGAATCATTAGAAATTCTATGAACGGTGTGCTGAAATATCTGCCCCATTCAGTGTGTTGTTTGGTTCGTCTGTTGCTGCTTCACAAGTGTCTACCTTGGCTTTGATTCTTGACCTGTATTGGCGAGAACAAAAGATGGGTCAGTGAAAAATTGTGTATACCATTGTGTATTGTTTGTGCGTGGAAAAAGCTCCAATCTGTTAATTTCCTGTTCCTCGATGGAAATGCTCTGCTGAAACTGTACTGTTAATCTCTTGAATTAAACAAGGTTGTCCCTGTGCTTCAATGGTCTGCCAAATAATGTTGTTCATGAAATTGCCCCTCTGCGCTGATCATTTTCGTAGCAAACAGATCGTGAAATGGAAATGTCTCACCTCGTAATGTAAGTGCTTGGAAACGCAGTGCTTGCTGCTCTGCGCACGCCAGTTGCAAATTTCTGACTGCAGTTGCTGAGAGCTTACTGCCGATGCTCCAGCCAGCAAGTAAACTGTGTTGTACACACCACTGAGTGAGAGACTGCTTTAAATAAAAACGACATGGACTGAGGATGTGGACAATGCTCTTAGGTGAAATATGCCCCGACAAACAGTTTTTACATTATCTGATACATTATTAATTCTATGAAATTTATGTTACAACATGCATTAACATTGAAAAAGGACAACATTGATGTCAAATGCTTACTCTCACAATTGTTAGAAAAATAATTGACAGACATGAAAAAACCCTTACAGTGAAAATTAAACAATCTTTAATGAAAAATCTCAATTCCCTTCACATGGCTGTCTAATTCAACAATGAATCTAACTACGCGCGACTGCAGTGCCACCAAATAAAAAAATGTTTCCTTCATCCCAGCAGCGATGACAAAAACGAACACACCTTCCAGCGACACAGTTGCCCTGAGGAAAGACTGCGAGCGAATAATAAGCGACTCAGAAGTGTCTCTCAGCGTCTGAGAGATACGTAGTAGGTACAAAATCCAGAAGTGCAAATAACAGACTCCCAGTAGACCTGTCCAGTGACAGGTTTGTTCTCCTGCTCTTTCTCGGCAGGTTAAGCTGTGTATTCTGGCTGGCACCATTTACTCTGCCACCTGCTGGGCTTTAACTCCAAATAAAGATGAGCTACTGGAAAACTGGCGTTGAGAAATGGCCAAATATGTACTTCAGTCTTTCATCTGGCAAGCGATTACATCTGATTAACGATTTTAACATTACATCCTGGAACCTCGAATGCTGTCTACAGATTCCTGTATGAAATGTAGCAATGGGTTTGTTCGCCTTCTCTTTATCAGCAGGTTAATGAGCATCTTATGGGTGCCGCCACAAATTTCTGGGTACCATCTGGCTGCTCGCTGCTGCTGCTCATACGGCAAACAGCCGCGTCTCAAGTAGCCAGGAGCGGGAGAAGGCACTGCTCATACGCGAATTCAGCTCTGCGCATGCGCACGAACGCGCTGGCAGCTGCTCACAGGAACCTCGGGCTTCCCACGCAGTCGCCGCCGCGCGTGCGCAGTGGCGCCTGTTTGCTGGCGCTCCCTGGCAGCTGCTCAGACGGACGTAAGCAGCCGTAGCGAGACGAAAGGCCCCACAAAATTGTCGCCAGAAATAGAAAATACTCTTTTCCGTTACAGATGTGACACAGGCTGAACTTAATTTAATTGTTATCAGCGTATGAGGCGGAATGTACAAAGTAGCTGTTTAGCGGAAGAGTGGAACTGTTTTCTGGCAACACTTCGATGGTTAATTCTGGTTGTGAATGGCGGTAGCTTTTTAGTTTCATTTCTTTCAGCTAAACACATATCTGCAAAGAAGAGGGATTTGCTTCCTGAAAGCGGAAGGAAAGCGTGACGCATTACAACTGTAACAACACTCATGTTGCCACTTTTCCAGATGTCGATGAGTCTATCACTACTTTGTGTGTGGGTGACGTTGACCTTTCCACAAGTCCTGCACTTTCCAGCCGATTGACTCAGGTAACAATGGACATTGAGCCACCCAGAGTGATAATGTGTATTACCCTGTATCCGCCTCTTAACGCCTCTCAATGAAAGCGTCCTTTTATCCCAAATTCAGAGACTGGTTTCATTGTTCACGGTAGAGTCACTGTGAACAGCGATCGTATTCTTTACATATCAAACGAAACGTACCAACACCTAAATATGAATTATATACTTTTAAGACCTTCTTCTCGGTACCTTCTTTATTATCTTTCTGGACGTGATTTTCTGCGATGTTTTCGAAGCGGGTAGTCCAACTTGGTGAAGCTACAAATTCTTTCGCTCCTTATATCGTTAGCAATATCGGAAACCATGTCATGCAAGATGGTGTTTCTGTCACTGATTGACTTTTCTATTGCTTCATAGGAATAGGTCCAAAGTGTTTATATTGAACGTCGCGACTATTGACGACCGGATTTCACGTTATTCTGCATCTCCCTATTCATCGGATTGCTTTCCACCAGGGCTACCAGTATGTAAGCATTCCTTACCACACACTTCTCAGCACGTTCTTTCATCCCATACAGCAACGCTTTCTGTACTTGCGGCATGGAAATTTTAACTCTTAAATTTATTTCGGAAACATTTGCTGGTCATCTAAGTCACTATCGTTGGCCGTTTCTTTACGAGAGTAACTGCCTACGATTTCTTCACTTCGGAGAACCAGCAGTCGGTTTTATCGAGCATTTCAGTCCCAACGAACCACATGCTGCACTATTCAAACGCTCATCTGAGAGGTTAACTACAATTTTGTTCTTCACACAGTCCTTACAGGTGTTTGCCATTGATGCGTCTTTCATTTCGATGCATTCAGTTGGCGCCAATCCTAAATCTCCGTAGCAAGCTGCGAAACATTCACGGCACTCCCTGTGACCTGGGTGGCGAGACTGAATGCGAATAATTTTTTTAATACGAATTACGCTCATGAGGTGCTGGTAAGGATTTATTTCCTACTGGGCGTTGTGTAGCTGTGGCTGTGGATAAATGACGAAACGTGTAAGCAGTGGGCGTGGCGGGAATTGTGTACGACGTGAGATCGACTTAACGGCACTACTTTGAGTTCTGGAGGACACGGTGTGTGTTTTGCCGTAACCTCTCACACCTCGCTACAGCCGGCAGCTGGGTACAGGAGTGCGCTGTGTCGCCTCTACACAGGGTGTTCAGTACCACGGCGACGGTGTGGAAGATTGCGTGCGACGTGGTACGACATGATTAATGCAGTTCCTATCGCAATATTGGGTATAAATAGCAGAGGACGCGAAAGAACAAGACTAAAGCCAACAGGCGCTCGCCATCCAGAGTAGCTTAACTAGGGTCGGCAGACGAGAATCGGTGTATTCGAAAGGTACGGCCGTGTGGGCGTCTCTCCAGACATACAGAATTCACAACTGTCGGCCGAAACCGGGCAATATTTTATGCAAGGATGGCCGCCCTGCATTGTGTAGGATGCGGTAATGAAGTTACGTGTGTAAGTGGTGGTGAAATGTTGGTCTGTTTCTACTGTACTCCACTCCGTTCCACCCCCGATTGGATTCAGTAGATGATACTGCCACTAAACTGGACGCTCACGCTTTTTGGAAAATGCCCATAATGCAGAAATATCTCGTGTCGGCACTTAAATGAGAAATGGAAACGGGGTGTCCTATTTGCTGTGTCAATTTTCAAGTACTTTGGGCCATAAATTTGAATGAACCTGTGAATTTGATAAATGCACTCAACTTCTGTAGTATCGTTGTAAGTACATTCGTTGTAGATCTGTTGCCGACTGTGGTGTCACCGCCAGACACCACACTTGCTGGGTGGTAGCCTTTAAATCGGCCGCGGTCCGTTAGTATACGTCGGACCCGCGTGTCGCCACTGTCAGTGATTGCAGACCGAGCGCCGTCACGCGGCAGGTCTAGTCTAGAGAGACTCCCTAGCACTCGCCCCAGTTGTACAGCCGACTTTGCTAGCGATGGTTCACTGACTACATACGTTCTCATTTGCAGAGACGACAGTTTAGCATAGCCTTCATCTACGTCATTTGCTACGACCTAGCAAGGCGACATTACAAGTTACTATTGATACTGTGAATCATGTACCGTCAAGAGCGACGTTCACCAGATATGGATTAAAGTTAAGTATTCCACCAGCTACGTCCGTTTTTTCTAAATTCTAATATCCTTGACCTGCCTGCCTGAGCTAAAACGCGTGCTTTTCGGCTTCCTCCAGTAACACAGTGTTGGCTCTCCTGCCAACCAAAACACCGACAGCACAGGTGTTGCTTCCTTTCACGGCAGTAGCAGGCAGTGTGTGTGTCGGGCGGTCTGGCTGTGTACTCGGCCTGCCGTGTGCTGGAGACAGCGTTAGCTCAGGGGGACTTTGTACCGACATACGTCGAGTAATGAAAACATGTCCGTATTTCACATACTTGTAACTGTGTAGTTTGTTATTGTTGTGACACTGCGTATGGCTGAACTTTTGAGCAGAAATTTTATAATGCGACGTTTTGTCTCATAAGTGAAACAACTGTTGTCGAAATAGTGTTTAGTGTTTGTACACCGTATACGGCCATTAGGTAGATGTAACCTGCTGAGATACAACGGCGAAATTACTGGTAGATCGGGAGAAAATATCTTTGTAATATCGCGACATTAACTGCCAGCCGGACGCTGGTGTCTGCGATCACGGCTGAATTTTAAGCTGTTGAGTAGAACTGGAGCTCTAATCGCTAAACAGTGTTGCAAATTTTATATGCTAAGTGATAATCCCGATTTATTTTCGGCCTCGGTGTGGTGTGGCCGGTCTCTCTCTCTCGCTCTCTCTCTCTCTCTGCTCGCAGCGCCCCTACCGCCTGTTCCCGTCCCGCCTGCTGCTTCTGCGCATGCGCGGTCCTCGGCCGGATTCGCTGCCCGCATTCCGCGTCGCGCCCCCACCTACGACTTTCCCCGCGGCGTAAATGTCGCCCCCTGAAGCTACTTGTACGTGGATAAAAGTGCTGTAAAGTGCCTAAATCACCAGACCGAATGTTTACGCAGGTTTTCGTCACGTAGAGAGTAACGCAGCCTGTTACAGGTGTGCCTCTCTTCCTACAAAGAACTCTTTCTTTGGCTCGAGTGCCATAGTTGACATTCGGATGTCTGACATTTCTGTAGACTCTTCTCTCGTGTTCTGGCGTGCGCCGAGGCGCACTTCTATGGAAATCAGTGGCCTTAAACTCATCGCTGTGATCCTACAGCGTACTGTACGATGCTCTTCAACTTCTTCCACTGACACCCACGCTGTTTGTGCTGCAGAGGGAATTTTGGTGCTGACTGCTCAGGTACTCTGAAGCCTGTTTCTCGTTGCTCTTGCTAGGCAGAACGACCTTCCCACCTTTCTTTGTATTCCTGTTTACAGTCGTCTTCAGTGACACTCTAACGGTCTTGGGATCACTGATTCCCTGTTCTACACCAACAGATTCGAAAAGTTCGAGTCTCTTTGTTGCCGGCAGGCCTAAGATGCTATCTTCACCAGTCGCTTCTCAGATTAATGGCTCAAGGTAGTTTTTCGGTTAAGCATTTGGATTAATTTATTATGATTTTCTAGCCCTACTACCAGTTTTAGCCACCTGAGTCTCCTTGTATACATGGCAACATTAAGTTTCCACCTAAAACTATAACATGGCCAGCAAATTCACGCGAAATATTCTCCAGGTTCCCCTCAAACTGTTCCGCCACTGTAGCTGCTGAGTCTATAGATGCGTCCGATCACCACGTTTGATTCAACTTTAATGCTTGTCTTGACACCAATTATTTTACATTCGGTATCTCCACTGATCTCTCTAATGTAATCCTACTTCTCACTGCTTTAAACACCAGCGGTCGACCTCTCTTTACGACCTACGTTGCGACCGGAATTTAGAATCTCGTTGCTACCGACTTCGCGTTTCACCCAGCTTTCCGTCCCTACTGCTGTGTCGACATTGTTACTGCTTATAAGCGAGATGAGTTCTGAGAACTTTCCGTAGACGCTGCTGCAGTTAACTAATACCACGTTGAGAGAGTGAGAACAATTCAAGGCCAAGTTCTCCAGATTATAGCGTGCTGCATGCGTGACGGCGCTGGATCGGTTGTAGTAAACACGTCACGAGTTGCGCGGATTCTGGGAGCAATGGCCGCCCAACGTCGGTCTGTCGCCAAAGGACGAAAAACCAGACAGAGCTCTTAACAGACGAGTAGTCGGAAGATATTTCTCGCACCATCCCTGAGGACTAACCTGCCACAGCATTTCACTTACCAAATATTCTACAGTCCTCCGTTCCGAATCATTGATACATGGGAAGCATGTCAACAGAAACGGCACAATTTCAGCTCCGTTCTCGATTGCTTCCTGAGTTACAGTAAGCCTAGCGTCAGAATGAACCTTGTCCACTACAGTTGTGAAGCAGCTTTTTGGAAAAGGAGGACAATGCAATTTCATAATCTCAATACAGTTCAACAGAACTGTACACAAATTAAATTTTGAACGGAAGTACGTGAAGGATACGCTCGGCACTTCTGCTGATCGTAATGGGAACTGATACTTTGAGCTAAAACTTATGAAAGCTGTTTACTCTTGTGGACGTGAAGTTTTTCACTCGATTTCAAACTTTTTTATGAGAGTACAACACATTGGCGACTGAAACAGGAAAAGGCTGAAACACCTGTGGTACTCAAAGTATCCTCCGTCACACACCAGAATGCATCTGTGAAGATATCACATCATTTGAGACGTTTCTGATCGGTAAATTGTTTCAGAAAGGTGTTATTTGCCAATATTTTAAGCCGTTTGACACAAACTCAGATCTGTTAAATTTTATGTTCACTTGGACTATAAATACAAAAACACTTTTGGTACAGATATTGTTTGCAAGTGTAAAGATAAAGATTAACAGTATCCAGGGCCAACATTTTAATCTGAGTCATTTGTTTTGTAGACAAGTAGCGTATATAAATTACACTGAAAACCGCCTGCGCTCTCGCAGGCCAATTGTTTCAGGTACTGGCTAGCCTGGGTTTCGCATCGTGTAGCGTGTTCTTCACATACTTCTGTCCAAAATTTTATTTTTACACATTTCTGATGCTCTGCACTGAGATTTACATATTTCGGTATCAAAATAAATTTCAATAATTTCTCAGACACCACACAGACACTTTAAACGACGAGTTTAAATAAATACGAACACGTTTCAAAAGCTATCACTTTAGTTTCATCGCCAGATGTATACGGTGAATGCCGTTGTGTTTGGTGATGGGAAGAACGCAGACGGAGTTCTGGGCTGTTTCCCCTCTGCTGAAGCGTGCCGTACCGTTGCAGTGCGCCGTAATACCAGAGAACAACAGACGAAGGCCGTTAAAGGAGCGTTCCGAATTTTCGGCAGTCGCCGTTCTTCAGCGCGCTCTAGCGCCGTCACCGCTCGCTGTCAGAAAATCAGACCTGATTGGTGCGTTTTGTAGAAGAGTTTGGCTACTGTAATTTTGTTCAGGGTTTTCAACTCCGAGAAACGCATAGTCTTCGTGAAACGAACGAAAATCTGAGAAGAGAGTGAAAATTTTGACGCTTTCTGGATCTCTCGTTGTGAAGCCAGTCTGCTACAAGGCAGCAACCGCGAAATTATTATTTAGTAGGCCAAAACACGTCATTAAAAGATCTTCCGCAGTTTCGTTATGGGACAACAACCAGTCGACTGGGCTACATTCAGTTGCAGAGGTGAAAACAGACATACATACCACGTTTTATTTTAAGAATCTGCCAAAGGAAAGAGGTCGAAAACTAAACTTTGGAATATTTGTAGTTATTTAGCTCCATTACTTTGTAGATTTTTCCATTTTCTTCGATGGCGGTGCGCTCAACACCGATTATGTTTATTTTCCCACTTCAGCTCTAAGACATTTTTTGCACAATTGGATATCCGTTGCGTCATTTGAAATACATTACATTTTCGAAATTACGGTTGAACCTTTCTTCACCTGATTGTTCTCTAGTCTCCTACAGATTGTCGCTACCTGTAAGAACTGTTCTATAACTGGAGATGCGAGAAAAACAAAGTATTTTTCCTAATATCAGCCTTTACTGTGCAGCTATAAGTAAACATATACAGGGCTGATAATATTTCGTAATGATTTTCTCATGTACGGTCTGGGCCGTGCAGCACTGCATTCAGACTCAGTTCTGGAGACATTGTGCTGGAACAGCTGGAGGCTGTCAACTACAGACGTATCAGCAAAAACACAAAAGGTAGAAATTACGCCGAAACTAATAACATACCACAAAATATTCGAAATATGAAATGATGTAACAATCATGGTGGCAAGGTGGGCAATGTGTTTTGCATTATAGCACAGCACTGTAGCTATCAACGCAGCGCGCGAAATCACAATAGATTCTCCAGTTCCTGCGTGGTGAGTCGTTTCAAGTATTTTACTCGTAGTGTGTAAGCGCGTCGCACCAGGGAGTGTGCTGACATGTGTAGTTGTCAGTAATTCACGGAAGGGTGTGTTGCTGTTGTGGATTAGTGAAGCATAGTTATACTTGGAACCTTCCTCTCATTTGTCAGTCGTTAACTTCAGTTCCTCTTTTTTGGTTTTTGACAGTTCTGTCATTATACTAATACTAAATAGGTTGCAGAAGAAACGAACCTTCCGTTCTCAGAGGTAGGCCAACATATTTAATTACCATTGCCCACTGTCAGATAGTGTAATTGTCGGGATATATCTGCGAAAGTACATCACTTCAGAGGTTGCAAATCGGTAGATGATCTGAGACAGGTGTTACCTTGTGAGTTTTGAAACAGTTTTAACACAAAGTTGGATGCGTAAAATTTTGTGTTCATTTGCTCTGTAATTACCGTAAAACTGCTGGTACAGTGATTCTTTGCGAGGCTGAAGATAAACATTAACAACATTCAGGGCCAACATTTTAACCTGAGTCATTTGTTTGCAATCAAATAGCACTTGTAAGTTTCATCGAAAACGCCATGCTCTCTCGCAGGCGAATTGTTTGACGTGGTGCCTCGACTGGATTTCGCATCGTGTAGCGTGTGCTTCACATACTTCCGATCAAAATTTCATTTCAAAACCGTTCTGCTCGCCCGCTCTGAGATTAACCTATTTACATATCAAAATAAATTTTACCAATTTCTCAGATACCAACCAGACATTTACATACACGATTTTAAACAGGAACACGTTTCAGACTATTTGGCGTCCGGTTGTTGAGCGATATGAGCAGTGAGTTCCGGCGTGTTTGACGATGCGAGTCAAGGGGACGGAGTTCTGGGCTGTTTCTCCTCTGCTGTAGCGTGCTGTGCCGTTCCAGTGAGCCGCAGTAGCAGACAACACCAGGTGGAGGGCGTCAGGCGCGTGCCGAACTTTCGGCGAGATGCACAACATGGCTCTCTGTTACCTCCATAAAGAGCGTTTAATATCACGGCGGAGGCGTGTAAGGTTGTGTCTGATGTGGCAGTCATAGTTGCACACAGAGCAACGAAACGTCAGCTTACATGTGCCACATGTCGGGAAGACGCAGCAAAAAGAAGAACTCGAGTTAACTGCGATACTTCCCCATGACGTTTCTCCTCTGTTTTCAGTACTACTGCTGTTTCTAAGAAACTCATTTAAAATGAAAGTGGCAGCTACGGACAGTTTTAAAAGAAAATATCGGCAGCGAGAGGGTCTGTATGGGTAGGTGCCATGCATCCATTTGCCGAGAATTGGCCAGGATTACAATGGGCGGTTGAACTTGCTAATAACTTGGACTGCTGGAGCAACACATTGAACTAAGGAGCATTCAGAAGTATTTGAAATTATTGGCTGCAATAAACGTACGTAAAGTTGTACTTCAAACTGGAGAAACATATGTTTCAAGTAGTATTAATAAGGGTCACGCTGAAGAATTAAATCAGCTGAGAAATGTTGGGATACTATTTACGCAGGAAGTTGCCAAGTAGCAGAAAATATTGGAATATCACCTGAACTGAATGTAATGATTGATGACGGAGAGAAACGGCAAGGCAGAAGAAAACGCTTTGTTGATGAAGCATCAGGGGACGATTTAAACCATAGCTCGAGGAACAGTTTTCAGCTAAATGTTTGCCACGTTATTACACAGCTGTAGGGAACTTGACTGTACCGTGTGCAGCCACACGCAACACGGACACATTCCGTTTCCCGTGGAACTACGTAAGTGAACACGATTCTCCGGTCCAAGAGCTTGTGGGAAACGACGAATCTTGCTACAGTGTAGACGTTAATAACGAGGGTCTCGGAGAAGAAATTTTACTGTTGAAAAGATTCGTGAAGGCAATGTTGTGTCTGAGCATTTCTTCTGCGCCTTGTCAGTACTCTTTGTGAGTGAAGTTTGTTGTGCCGTTTGCCTGCTGGCGCCTCACAAGCAGAGGGGCCGCTGACAGTTGTGGCAGGAGTCACGGAGTGGCGGGGAGCGGCGAGCTGCGTCAGCTGCGGCCGCAGGGAGTGAAGTGAGGTGACAGCAGCTGAGTTGACAGGCGTACACTCTCCACTGCACTTATTTACTCGATGTACGAGTCAAAGTAAGTGTAATTTTCTTACCTGTAGCTCCACGACTTGCGTCACCGTCTCAGCTGTGCCGTTGTGACCGATGAGTGTGGAGACTCGTGTGCGTCGTCGCGAAATTGCTTTCGTGTGCTGAAACTCGAGCCTCGGTGTTCTGTCTCCAATACAACTAGGATTACTTTGCTCGTTGCAATCTTTTACGTCAAGTAGAGACAACAGTACCAGATAGAGAGGATTTCCTTCACATTTTGTATGCGTGTCATGTTGTGGTCTGATTGTGTTTAGTTAAACGTAGACTGACTGTATGGTTCCAGATGATGGTCGCATAATGTGTTGTGAATACTGCTACTAATATCTCATTGTTATTAAACACAACAGGTACGGTAGAGTAGAATGTATGCTGAATATGGAGAAGTAAATTGAGTCTGGTATCAGGAGCGAGAATTCTGGTGATAGAACTGATATAGCATTAATCTCGGTATGTTGCAAATTAGAATAGTCTGATGCAGCACCTTGCTGACTGGTATGAAATACTTTTCAGCGATCAGATATTATAGAGCAGTTGTGATTGTTCACAATGAACTGTTGACTTTTGCCAAGTTTAGTCTGGAAGTTTTACTCGGGACATTTTTCTTGAGAGAAGGATTGTCCGTTGTTACCTGAATTATTTTGCTGTTATTTGGCGTTGTCTCAGTTTTGCTACAGCATTGCTTAGAGTATTTGTGTGCTGTATGCTACTCGAGGAGGGCTGAAATTAGTGAGTCACAATAGGATTGACTTTTTTGGATCTTTATTTAAAAAATTATGAATATTGCTCTCGTACAAACTCTTTCAGTTCCTGTTTTTTTTGCACAGAGTTCGCTGGACTGCCTGCCTCATGACAGCATCTCCACCAGCCGCCTGTGGTTGCGCAGCCTGGCGAGGTCCAGCGCTGTCTCCCCATCACCAGTTGTGGCCCCCCTGTCGGCCCCCGCGACGAGCAGCTCAGCCGCCACTTCTGCGCGGCCATTGGCTGCCGCGTAATGCAGCGGCGTCCACCGAAGGTCATCCCTGGCGTCCACCGCCGCCCCCGCCCCCACCAGCAGCCTCGCCGCCTCGACGTCTCCCCTGACCGCTGCCCAGTGCAGGGCGGTCCGCCCACCCCCGTCCCTCGCCCCCACGTCTGCCCCTGCGGCGATCAGCGCCCTCAGCTCCCCCACTGCCCCCCGGTCAGCCGCCTGGACCAGCCTCCTGTCCCTCTCCTCTGCAGAGAGGCTCCTGCACAAAACACACAAACTGCCACTCTCTGCTACAAACACACAACACACAGAATGGGGAAAACAGCCACACGACGAAACAACTGCTGCGAATACAAATCTGTCCTGAAACAAACCTACCGTACTCCCCCTCCCACAGTACAAAACAGTGCGCAATTGTGTGTATGTATTAAATTACAGCAAATCTGTTCTACCCCCCTCATAAGAAAATCTTCATTCATCGTCCATTACAAATAGCATTATACAACCTCTGAAAGAATTTCATTACCACATTTTGTCACACTCATTCCTGCAAGTTGAAAGGTCGCTACACTGAGCCACAGCGCCAGAGATTGCACCAAAGAGTTTTATTCCGCCGCCTCCACTGGCAGTTCTTGTCGAGATGTGGCAGTTGTCAGTGCTTGCTGAGATGTCGTAGTAAAGAGTTCTTGTCGAGATGTCGTGGTGGAGTGTGCTTGTTGAGATGTGGTAGTAGCGAGTCGGTGTTGAGATGTTTTAGTAGGGAGTGCTTGTTCCATGTTTTATGCAGTTGTTTGATGGGCTAGACAGCAGATGTTGTTCTAATGGAGATATTGTAATGATTAGAGTGCTTTTCATCAATATATATGAAGGTAACAAAACTCGCTTTTTTTCTCATTATTTCAATGTCTTGAATAATGCGTCATTACAGGTTCAGTCAACAAAGCATCTGGCTTGTCTTCTTGTATTAGAGTGTAATTCTGGTTTTCTTGCGTAATTATAGTATTTCTATTTTCTTTAATTACTTCAGTATAAATGATATTTAAAATTTCTTGCCTTATTGAAGAAGAACTGTGCCAGATGTGTACGTTGAATCACACTTCCACACACAGAACAGCTACACTTGTGCTTTGTTGGCTTCGTGATGAATGTAACGCAGAACAGCAGAAATCAGCGCAGTCCCTTATGGTTAAAAGGAGTTTTAACATACAGAATGAAGTGAAATAAAGTGTACTAAAAAGTACCACGTGTTCTGTCGTGAGGACCAGCTTTTCCTCCGAGATTCCTTCAACACAAAATAGAGTGCTTCTGACCTGTGTATTTCAAATTAGATTTCTGTTTCCTTAAAAATAAATAAGGCAGTAAGAAACACCGTTTAGCACAAAAGAGCTTAAGGACGATACATTATGATGTTCTTGCGTTCACGCCTTTTTCTATTCACTTTGCACACTGTACCACGTAACTGTATGTACTGAAACATGTTGCGAAGTTCCTCTCGCAGTTTCCCGCCTCAGCGACGCACGCGCCGCCCCGTGGCCCGCTTGTGGCCGGCGTGCGTGCGGCGACCCACCCAGCGCCCGCCCGCCTCGCTTCCCTCTGCTGGCAGGTGGTGCGTTGTCTGTCCTCTTAGCCAGTTTACAGCATTCCTTTATTCACGCGGCACGTCGCTACGATTAAAAAAAATTAGAAGGCAAGGTACTGGGAGTAGAGTTCGTGTTATTGTGGCCAACAATTGTCTGATAACTCACCAGATGTCCTTCACTTGAGCGCGTACCAACCTCGCCTGCTGTCAGGTAGTAATTCTCTCACGTGCTGCCGACCACCCAGGTGGACTGCCTCAAGTTTCGCTTTGGTTGCTACTTTCCTGTTTACTGCCCTTTACCGAGTAGTTTTCACACTTGCTGGTAGGTGAGGGGTGCCGATGTTTGTCCAGATGGCCCTCCAGCCGTAGTGCGGCTACTTTTGTACAGTCACGTTTCCGCTTTTGCTTCTCATTAATTCCACGTACATGTTCTTGACTTTTACCATATTCGACGGCCAACTCTGGTTTGAGTATAACAAAGTTGGAATCAAAATTGTTCAAAACGATGAAAGCCATTGGCGACGTGCCGTACATCTGTGGGTGGATTCCAGACAGTGGGAGTAATTTCGTCTGGTAAGTGCGGCGTGAGGGCCGTGTGTGTGTCTTCTTCCGCATCTAGTGTGTCGAACACACGAATATAGTTTCTCACTTTCTCCCAAAGTCGGCGATATTTAATCTCCCCCGTTTCCGCCCGAGATGGTCAACGTGTCAAACTTTATCTTAAAAATATTACCACGAGTTACAAAATGGCGCAAAGCTGACAGAAATCTTGCTGCTGTTTCACCTGTTATGGGTAAAACTTGTGCCACACAGTTGACTTTAGAGACCATCTACATATGTGCAAAGTGTGGCCTTTGGATGTCGTCAAGCCTTCTCTATGTTCTTTGACTTCAACTGGCACGCTGGCAAGCACTTTCTTAGAGTTTGCAGCTGCAGTACGATTTACGTTAGACCTGTAGTCCAGAGCCAGAACTTGGACTGAGGTATCGCATGTTTCGCAAAGATATTCCGCACCCCACATTCATGACGTGTGCTTTAGTGTTGCTTAGCTTTGAACCTGACGCAAGTTGGTATTTGCTGGTGACCTGCAGTGCCTTCTGCGACTCGCTCTCGCCGGAGATCACGACACCCCGTCACCTGTGTACGCCCTACACACGATATTCTGGCGACATGTGTGTGTGTGTGTGTGTGTGTGTGTGTGTGTGTGTGTGTGTGTGTGTGTGTGTGCGTGCGTGTGCGTGCGTGCGTGCAGCCCTCGCAGCTGTTTCTGCAGAGCGGCTAGCAGGGCCTCAGCGGCAGTGGCGAACGAGGCCCTCCACACAGGACCACCTCGGCGCACACAACTCTTGAGTGCGAGCTGCCTGGTTAGCCGACCACTCACTGATCATGACTTGCAAACTGCTGTTCTTCAACATTATACCAATTACCTTGACAAAATATTGCAGAAAATCCAGTACGGTCATTGTTTCAAGAAGGCACTGGTGACTCACCCTACCGAAAGCATTCCCGAAATCGAGCGACATTACGGCGCACTCGAGCGTGACAACATGTGCCGCAGCTACGATATCGCTATATTCACGGACAGTTTGAATACTTTATCTGCCTCTACCCACCGTAGTTCGATACGGGCCAGTCACCTCATGCATTATCATTTTCACTCTCCAGCAAGAACGCGCACCATTAATTTTGTAACCACCATTCAGGACAATAACTCATCTCAAGAGTCCCTTTAGTCAGCCATAGTGCCAGTAGTGCTAGTGTTTTCAATACAGTCCTTAGACAGGTAGTGCTTTTTTATTGTTTTCTACAAGAAGTGTCTGGTAACCACAGTTTAGTCAGCTATCAGCCGCCTTTACTGGATTAGCAGTCTAGTTAAAAGTTGATTAACTCTCTACAGTAAATTGATTCCTTAGGACGGATAGGATGTGTGACTGCTGTGTACGGACGCAGGGGGAGCTGGCCACTGTCCGCGAACAGCTGAGCGTGTTGATGGCCGCGGTCAGCCGTCTTCAGGCTGCTGCCTCGGAGTGTACCGGCAGTGGGGAGTCCGGTGCGTCGCAAGGTACACCCCAGGTGTTACACATGCGTCACCCACTGTCCCTGCTGTCGAGACATCTTCGCGGGTACCGGGCGCGGTTGGGCCACCCTCTCCCCAAGGGGAGTGGCGGGTTCAGCGGCGTTCGCGGCGCACGAGGCGGAGGGTCAATGTGGAGGCTGGCCGTGTGGCATCGCCCGCTCTGCCTGTGAGTGGACATGTGGCCGCTCCTTCAGCAAGGTCCGAGCAGGCACACGGGGGGAGGGGTTTATTAGTTGTTGGGAGCTCCAACGTTAGGCTTCGGGAAAAAGCGGAAAGGTCGGGGAAGAAGGCCAGTGTTCACTCTGTCTGCTTGCCGGGGGTCTCACCCGAGATGTGGAGGAGGCCCTACCGGCGGCCATAGAGAGCGCTGGGTGCACCCGACTGCAAACTGTTGCTCATGTCGGCACCAATGACTCGTGCCGTCTGGGTCCAGAGGTCATCCTCAGTTCGTACAGGCGGTTGGCTGAATTGGTGAAGGCGGAAAGCCTCGCTCGCGGGGTGGAATCTAAGCCAACTATTTGTAGTATCGTCCCCAGAACCGATCGCGGTCATCTGGTTTGGAGCCGAGTGGAAGGCTTAAACCAGAGGCTCAGACGATTCTGCGGAGATCTGGGGTGCAAATTTCTCGACCTCCGCTATCGGGTGGAGAAATGTAGGGTCCCCCTGAATAGGTCAGGCGTCAGGAAGCGGCTACAAGGGTAGCGGAGTATGTGTGGAGTGCACATGTGGGTTTTTTAGGTTAGAGAATTCCCTCCCTAGGCCCGACAAGACGCCTCCTGAGACGCGACAAGGTAGTAGTAGCCAAAACGCAATGGGCAATAACAAGGTCCCAGAAATGCTCTCATTAATAAACGGTCACAATGCCCACATAGTACTAGGGACAGAAAGTTGGCTGAAACCAGATGTAAACAGTAATGAAATTCTAAACTCAGATTGGAATGTATACCGCAGAGACAGGCTGGACAGTGAAGGGGGAGGCGTGTTTATAGCGGTAAGAAGTGCAATAGTATCGAAGGAAATTGACGGAGATCCGAAATGCGAAATAATTTGGGTGAAGGTCACGGTTAAAGCAGGCTGAGACATGGTAATTGGATGTCTCTATAGGCCCCCTGGCTCAGCAGCTGTTGTGGCTGAGCACCTGAAGGATAATTTGGAAAATATTTAGATTTCCCCACCATGTTATAGTTCTGGGTGGAGATTTTAATTTGCCACATATAGACTGGGAGACTCAAACGTTCATAACGGGTGGCAGGGACAAAGAATCCAGTGAAAATTTTTAAGTGCTTTATCTGAAAAGTACCTCGAGCAGTTAAACAGAGAACCGACTCGTGGCGATAACATATTGGACCTTCTGGTGACAAACAGACCCGAACTATTTGAAACAGTTAACGCAGAACAGGGAATCAACTACCATAAACTGGTTACTGCATCGATGATTTCAGCCGTAAATAGAAATATTAAAAAGGTAGAAAGATTTCTCTGTTTAGCAAAAGTGACAAAAAGCAGATTTCAGAGTACCTAATAGCTCAAAACAAAAGTTTTGATTTAAGTACAGACAGTGCTGAGGATCAGTGGACAAAGTTCAAAACCATCGTACAATATGCGTTAGATGAGTATGTGCCAAGCAAGATCGTAACAGATGGGAAAGAGCCACCGCGGTACAACAACCGAGTTAGAAAACTGCTGCGGAAACAAAGGGAACTTCACAGCAAACACAAACATAGCCAACACCTTGCAGACAAACAAAAATTACGCGAAGCGAAATGTAATGTGAGGAGGGCCATGCGAGAGGCGTTCAATGAATTCGAAAGTAAAGTTCTATATACTGACTTGGCAGAAAATCCTAAGAAATTTTGGTCTTGTGTCAAAGCGGTAGGTGGATCAAAACAAAATGTCCAGACACTCTGCGACCAAAATGGTTCTGAAACAGAGGATGACAGACTAAAGGCCGAAATACTAAATTTCTTTTTCCAAACCTGTTTCACAAAGGAAGAATGCACTGTAGTTCCTTCTCTAGATTGTCGCACAGATGACAAAATGGTAGATATCGAAATAAACGACAGAGGGATAGAGAAACAATTGAAATCGCTCAAAAGAGGAAAGGCCGCTGGACCTGATGGGATACCAGTTCGATTTTACACAGAGTACGCGAAGGAACTTCCCCCCTTCTTGCAGCGGTGTACCGTAGGTCTCTAGAAGAGCGTAGCGTTCCAAAGGATTGGGAAAGGGCACAGGTCATCCCCGTCTTCAAGAAGGGACGTCGAACAGATGTGCAGAACTATAGACCTATATCTCTAACGCTGATCAGTTGTAGAATTTTGGAACACGTATTGTGTTCGAGTATAATGACTTTTCTGAAGACTAGAAATCTACTCTGTAGGAATCAGCAAGGGTTTCGAAAAAGATGATCATGTGAAACCCACCTCGCGCTATTCGTCCACGAGACTCAGAGGGCCATAGACACGGGTTCACAGGTAGATACCGTGTTTCTTGACTTCCGCAAGGCGTTCGATACAGTTCCCCACAGTCGTTTAATGAACAAAGTAAGAGCATATGGACTATCAGACCAATTGTGTGATTGGATTGAAGAGTTCCTAGATAACAGAACGCAGCACGTCGTTCTCAATGGAGAGAAGTCTTCCGAAGTAAGAGTGATTTCAGGTAGGCCGCAGGGGAGTGTCTTAGGACCGTTGCTGTTCACAATATACATGAATACCCTTGTGGATGACATCCGAAGTTCACTGAGGCTTTTTGAGGATGATGCTGTGGTATATCGAGAGGCTGGAACGATGGAAAATTGTACTGAAATGCAAGAGGATCTGCAGCGAATTGATGCATGGTGCAGAGAATGGCAATCGAATCTCAATGTAGACAAGTGTAATGTGCCGCGAATACATAGAAAGATAGATCCCTTATCATTTAGCTACAGAATTGCAGGTCAGCAACTGGAAGCAGTTAATTCCATAAATTATCTGGGAGTACGCATTAGGAGTGATTTAAAATGGAATGACCATATAAAGTTGATCGTCGGTAAAGCAGATGCCAGACTGAGATTCATTGGAAGAATCCTAAGGAAACGCAATCCGAAAACAAAGGAAGTAGGTTACAGTACGCTTGTTCGCCCACTGCTCGAATACTGGTCAGCAGTGTGGGATCCGTACCAGATAGGGTTGATAGAAGAGAGAGAGAAGATCCAACCGAGAGCAGCGGGCTTCGTTACAGGGTCATTTAGTAATCGCGAAAGCCTTACGGAGATGATAGATAAACTCCAGTGGAAGACTCTGCAGGAGAGACGCTCAGTAGCTCGGTACGGGCTTTTGTTGAAGTTTCGAGAACATAACCTTCACCGAGGAGTCAAACAGTATATTGCTCCCTCCCACGTCTCGTGAAGAGACGGTGAAGATAAAATCAGAGAGATTAGACCCCACACAGAGGCATACCGACAATCCTTCTTTCCACGAACAGTACGAGACTGGAATAGAAGGGAGAACCGATAGAGGTACTCAAGGTACCCTCCGCCACACACCGTCAGGTGGCTTGCGGAGTATGGATGTAGATGTAGATTGTTTCTATTATTTGTGAGTTGTTCAACGTGGCTGACTCTTTCGAGAGTATCGCTGTCTCCAGTTCAATTCCAGTTCCAGCATTAATTACAGCGACATCGTGTAGCGCAGCGGCCGTTAGTTCCTGAAGTAGAAGGACATCAGTGTCTGCCACATACATGAAGTGTTTCAAGCCACATACTTTCAGATGTTTAAAGGTGCAATCCTCCAAGTTTGACATGGGTTCGTAATGTACCACGTTTCATAAATTCGACTCTTTCATCGAATACACTCAGTACAAAAGCTATTGATAAATGTGACATACGTATCCGCCCCCTGCCACTTGGGTCTAGGTGAGGTAACCGTTCGTTACCGGAGACTGACAGGTGCGCCTCTGGAAGCTGAACGAGTTTCTGCCGTTTCCCCATCTGCCGCCACCTCGTCCGCGCAGTTCTTCGTGAGCAGAAACCTGAACAGGCCATCAGCGGCTGTTGGGCGCGTTTCTGTGGGGAGCTGCGCTTGCGTCTCGCTGTACTTCCGCGGGGGCGGGCGCACTGACGGCGGCTGGTGTGTGGATGACAGGTCCACGCTGAGTAGTGCGACTGGAACCTTCCTCCGAAGTTTCACTTAATTTCTGGACTGCTTGTTGGACGTTTTCGCGCTTCAGTCGACCAGTTTGTGTCTGCTGTGCGGAGCTGACTCATACTAGCGTCTCCTGACATTCACAAAGACACAAAGACTGCAGCGGAGAGCTGCGATAAGTTCTCAGACCCACCGCAGCTCGCAGCAGAGGTCCGCACGCCGCGGCCGCTGAAGGCACACTGGCGTTCGTTTCACCAGCAGCGGAATGTGCGCGCGTCTGGTTTGGAAATGACACGACGAATATTCCTGTGGCGACTGGGAATCTAACCCTGCACATACCGTCCGACTACATGAAAAGAGACGCTGACAGTCTTTTTCAACACTAGCCAACAGCCTCTGACTAAATCGAAACCCATACCCATTGTTATTGTTCACAAAGTACAGAGAGGCGTCAAAAATCATAATAATTTGTCACATGAAGTTTGGTGTGTCCTTGCTACAAGTTGAAAAGACAGACCAAGATTCGAACCCAGTCGTGCATCTTTCCTCAAGACGGTAACAACTTTGGAATCGTGGGGAAACAACAGAACAGTGGAGCTTTTTTTTTTTTGTGGTAAGGTGTTACTGCACTCCACTGAACTTACGCTAAGGACGACACACACCCCCATCCCAGAGGGAGGACTCGAACCTCCGACAGGGGCAGCCGCGCAGACCGCAAGGCGAACGGTGGGAAGTATCAACACAAAGCCATCATCAGACGTGACGAAAAGGGAGATCCGAGTTCGAATCTCAGTCCAGCACCGATATTTTGCACATCTCATGCCGAAATAAAATAAGAACCAGCTGCCCAGTGATCTTGCACGATGAGTGGCACATTCATCAAAAAACACTCTCGCGTAAGAATGGTTACTGGTGACTGGCTTTCAACCTGGCATGATTAGGCCTCCGCCATGGCCCAACCTATAAGGATTCTCGCGCAACAAGTAGCAAAGTGACGTCTCTTATGTCCGTTTGGAACCACAGTGCAACACTACATTTTTCGAATGCCGTCACCAGAGGTGAAGATGTGCTGTTTGTACTTCTTAAATTGATTGCCTTATGTGAGAACCTAGCCCCGACCATCACAAGAATCATTCCAAATGAACACCCGTCTGGACAGAGCATTGGTTCATGACTGTGTCTTTATGTAGGCCTTTGCACACTAATGGAAAATTCCGATTCCATGGAGGTCGATTACAACCTGTTCGAAACATTTCTTTGTTGGTCCATATCGACAGTCACTGGCCACCTTGGCTACCTAAGGCGTGCTCCTGACTTGGTTCTGTTATCGCCGAAATGAGATCACGTTAAGAGGCAGCTGCACGAACGGGCACCGAGCGGGGTGGCGCAGTGGCTAGACACTGGACTCGCATTCTGGAGGACGACGGTTCAATCCCGCGTCCGGCCATCCTGATTTAGGTTTTCCGTGATTTCCCTAAATCGCTCCAGGCAAATGCCGGGATGGTTCCTCTGAAAGGGCACGGCCGACTTCCTTCCCTAATCCGATGAGACCGATGACCACGCTGTCTGGTCTCCTGCCCCAAACCAACCAACCAACCACGAACGGGCAACACGGTATAGTGCGCAGATTTCTGCAGGATGTGTCTCTCCACTTGCGATTCTACGCTCATAGTATTTCGGGTCTATTCATAAATTTGTGTAAACCCAAAGACCAGATATCGAACATACTCTCGTCTTTGGTTTCGAAATTGCATTTCGTCTCGCATAATTGCATTCCTGCTGAATTTTATGGGGAGAGTACTGAAGCATGTAAGCAACCAGGGTAGATTATACCTAAAAACTGGACAAGTTTCTGTCAAAACTTAAATCGTGTTTGCAGGTGCTAGTAACATAATAATTGGTTGGATGAAAACGTGCACTTTTGAGATGCAGCAAACAGCTGAAACTAGCCAATAATGTGGATTTAAAAAAATAACTTCACTGCCTCAGCGAGGAAGATTAATAAAAGCCAAATAAGTATTGTTCTGCAAGGCGATTAAGGCCCGACTGTCAGGAAGGTGGAAATAAAATAAAATCTGAAACTAACAACATATTTTAGTCTACTGTACTCTCATCAGTGTATTTTACTTCGCTTGATAGCTCGCGGCCACAGAAATCAATTTTGTTTTCGTTTGACGTGAGAGCAATAAACGAAGAGGAGACAGCACAATCACTAAACGTAAACGCAGGTCACGTGGAGGTCAGCCACCTCCCCACCATAACTCACAAGGAGACGGCACGACCACGGGGTCGGGGATTTGTCCGAAATTTAGCGTGGACCCGTAACACCTCACGTGGTTAAAATATTAGAACGCACTACTCGGAAAATCCCGTGAAAAATCGATCCAAAGTTTCTCAGGTGCCTTATGAGTATAAAATGTTGGTCCAGTGCCGAGCCGCCGTGTGGTATTATTTTGTGAATAGGAAATTTTCTACGAACTCCAGACTACATTCCATTCACCTGGCTGATTCCCCTTCGTGTACCACTTGCAACCTGATTGACAGAGATGAACATCAATTTGTCTGTGGAAATGCAGATAATATATGGTTGTCAATCAGAAAAAAATTAGCAACTATGCAGAGAAAACCGCCGTATTTGATAACGCCAACGTGCCTTTTACACCCGGAAGAGGACTTATACCCCACCTCAAAGACAAATGCCCCCAACTGGTTGAAGGGACACGCGGTATTTTACCTGCTGTCCAGTAAAGAAAGGAGCAAAGGAGATTTTTGGACGTTAATCTCCGATCAGCATCACAAGCTACTACACATAAATAATTACTATGATACATACGCCAACTTCCTCAGAAGAAGCGTCATGTGAACTCTATTTTCGATTATGCGATTCAGAACATGAAGAAACGAGAGACAATTTGATCTTTGAAAACCAAATACGATCGAGTGACGAACATCACTATCTGGTTTAGGCCTTGATTTCTTCTAAAATGTCAAGGAACCTGTAATTAATTTTCGTTTGTTTTATTACTTTTAAATGTTAGCTGATAATTATGTACTTCTGTGGAATGTTATGACCAATTTTAAAAAAATGGTTAGAGCTCGCACTCTTATGCCAGAGGCCTTGGGTTCTTTTTCTTCTGATTCATTTTCTTTTGTTATTCCACCAATTATTCAAAAAGTTTCTCAAACTTACACTATTTTAGCTCAAGAATGTAAAGTTTTTCATTCTGAAAAATATTCGTGCTCGTTATTCTATTTCGTTTCATGGGGTTTCGAGGTTTAGAGGGGCTTTGTAAGGGCCCCCTTGGGATTGTAACGGCCATCTGGGCATAGGACTGTGCGCGAGCCGTGAGAAGTAAACGGCAGTTTGTTTTTCGACTTCGTCGTGAACAGACATGCCCGTTTCAAATTTCGACGTGTTATTCCGATCCGCGGTTAAACACGTCGACTGAAGAAGTTGCTGGCTCATCTGGAATAGGAGAAGAAATTCCTGAAGAATCCGTTCATAGTGACGTATCAAAATTACGATTGAAGGGCGCAGTGATGTATTATGAAAAGCTGTCGACGGAAAATATTTTAATTGCATCGACATCTTCGGAAGAAATCTCTCACGATGCTATGTTATTGGCCGGAGAACTTTATAATAATACACTGGAACTTTTGGGTGCAAAAACATTCGTAACTGAAGAGGAATTAATTCACGCTCAAGAGGATTGTGAAGAATGTGAGGAGAACGACCGACATTTCGAAGTGCCACAAAATGATTCGTCTCCAGACGAATATAAACCGTCACCGAAAAGATTTAAAAGTGACATGATTCCCTTTGCCCACAAAGTCGTGAATTTTGTGGAAGCAAGACAGCAATATCAGCAAGTTGCGACAAAAAATTTACGGCAATGGACATTGGCTGCGGCTGCACAATTCGTCGATTTCAAATTCAAGGCGTCTGATCGATAGGTCACGGCATTTAAACAGAAGCACAGAATTTCACAACGCAAGCTCACGAAACTGGTTTCGAAAAAAGAGGCGGCGTCAATGGAGGCCATCCAGGCGTCTGCGGAGGCCTTTCGTCGGCAGACGTGCCGGTTAATCCCTCAATACCACGACGAGGATCATGCGATAAATACTGACCAAACAGGTAAATACATGTTTTCTGCGTACAAAATGTTTACCGATGTAAAATATATCAATTCAAATTTAATTATAGAAAAAGATATTTACATACACATTCGAATATTCAGAATGAGATTTTCACTCTGCAGCGGAGTGTGCGCTGATATGAAACTTCCTGGCAGATTAAAACTGTGTGCCCGACCGAGACTCGAACTCGGGACCTTTGCCTTTCGCGGGCAAGTGCTCTACCAACTGAGCTACCGAAGCACGACTCACGCCCGGTACTCACAGCTTTACTTTTGCCAGTACCTCGTCTCCTACCTTCCAAACTTTACAGAAGCTCTCCTGCGAACCTTGCAGAACTAGCACTCCTGAAAGAAAGGATATTGCGGAGACATGGCTTAGCCACAGCCTGGGGGATGTTTCCAGAATGAGATTTTCACTCTGCAGCGGAGTGTGCGCTGATATGAAACTTCCTGGCAGATTAAAACTGTGTGCCCGACCGAGACTCGAACTCGGGACCTTTGCCTTTCGCGGGCAAGTGCTCTACCAACTGAGCTACCGAAGCACGACTCACGCCCGGTACTCACAGCTTTACTTCTGCCAGTACCTCGTCTCCTACCTTCCAAACTTTACAGAAGCTCTCCTGCGAACCTTGCAGAACTAGCACTCCTGAAAGAAAGGATATTGCGGAGACATGGCTTAGCCACAGCCTGGGGGATGTTTCCAGAATGAGATTTTCACTCTGCAGCGGAGTGTGCGCTGATATGAAACTTCCTGGCAGATTAAAACTGTGTGCCCGACCGAGACTCGAACTCGGGACCTCACATTCGAATATTGTTTAATATTAAAAATACTATTGTTTTAGGATACCAATATCAATCTCACTGAAAAAGTAAGTAAAACAGTTTTCGTGAAAAAGTCGGATTTGAATAAAGTGACGCATTCGTACACTGCACAATATTCAATAACATTATCCGGAAAACTGCTGCCACATGTCTTCATATGCTTACAAGAAGCGACCCGTCGTTTCGGACCTCGTATTCACTAATTAATAGATGGCTATGGCAATACTTATACGAACGTCATCGTAACATCATCGCAGTCCGGGTAAGGAACAACAGTTTTATACATGGATTTTCTCCGCAAATGTTTAAAAATCTTTCGTCGGGGAGAGTAAATATTTACTTCTCATTGACTCTTGGGGAGTTCAAACGATTCCGGAGACATATGATGCAATTTTTCAAGATGACGAAAATATGCCAACTTGGTCTCAAAGTCTTACCTCAAAAATGCACTTCTTTGGTGCAACCTTGTGATGTTTACGTTTACAGGCAAGTTAAAAATTTCGTAAAGCGCTTGCAAAATTGCAGCGCATTTTAACAGGAGAAAAGTGAAATAATTCCCGGGAAGATTGCATCAAAATTCGTTCTATAATTCTCCATCAATCATCGTCACCAATACTCCGAGACATGATTCAGTATGACTGGTTTCCCTCAAAATTATCAAACTAGGAACATTTTCGTAAATGTTAATGGGGCATGTTTTTGTACAGATTTATTGCAAACGCCCGTTTTCATTTGTTGCGCAAGATGTCGCAAAAATTGCTTTGTTTTTACGATAATTGTCACTGCAGTTCTAGTTTATAATTATTATATGTATAAAAATTGAATTTTTCCCAATCGACTTTGTTATTCTGATAAAAAACCAATGTTTCTCCTCATATACTTTACAATGGAAAATGGAAAACCCACTGCCATGATTTGTGTTGTTGGACAAAAAGAAAGAAATGACATAGATGAGGTGACAGATAATTGCAGTCATAAATTACAACATTCAAAGAATGAGGAATCATATTCAGTCTTTAGCAGTAGCACAAATCCGCACCTTCACTGTCGCCTTCAGCTGGCGGCAGTTCAGCACGCACATTTTCTTCTTCTGCAGCCTGAGGTTCCTCATCATTTCCCAGACCCAAATTAATCATTCAGCAAATCCTTGACGTGTGTTCCTTCCAGAGTAAATTACGTGGACAGAGGAGCAGTCCCGAACAGCGACATCGCAAAGTCCTTCACTGCCTTTTATGTTTGTCAGTTCCAGCCTTCTAAACGCATCCTTGGGGAGTTCAAGATCTTTCTTTGTATCAGACACCAGATGTTTGCCGTCATATTCTTGTATCTGCTGTACTACTGATTTATTTTTCATGTGCGACTTGCAGGTGAGGTTGGGAACGTGAACTCAACCCATTCCCTCTCTACTAGGAATCCAGTTTCTAACCAATACCCATTCTTTTGAAAACAATTCGGAGCATGTTACCACATTTCTTATTGTGATTCTGATATTTCAGTATTTTCTCGAATTCATTTTCCATATTTTCATGTTTCCATCTTTCAGCTAAAATCGCCTTTGCTGTAACTTTTTTGGAGTTTAAAAGCTTTTTGCTGAGAACTTAGTTACAGATTATACTCCCTAATGTGTTTTAGCTTAAAACCTATTTTTTGTATATTTATCGGCGGCTTAAGTGGTTCATGGTGTGGGTTCCTGTAGTCATGTCCTAGTCCATGAACCACGGGCAACGTATGAGTGGCCAAGTAAGTGGTCCCGACAGTCGGGATACCAGTTACTTCGGAATAAGGCTGGGCATCTCGGACGTATTCTGAGTCGTGGTCACCTTTGTGCTCATACGGAAAAGACTACCAAATCCACCGGTTAGTCCCTCAGCCGTTAGCGGTAAAACCCAATGGGACTCGGGGCAAGTAAGGCTAGCAACCTGCTTCCCTGGTACTTTAAATATGATGCTGGCAACAATCAGAGCAAAATGCCTCGGACCTTTGGAGGTGACGGAGTCCCACCTCTAACTGACAAACCAGGGACTCCTAAGATACGACTTGGCAAACAAATGGTAATGAGATGGGGAGCTATTAATATCAATGGGGGCTACTCTGGGAAGAAGGTAGAGCTGGCAGAGGCTGCAAGTAAGATGGGGCTGGACGTTTTAGCTGTTAGTGACATTCGGGTGAGGGGTGAGAAAGAAGAGGAAGTGGGAGAATACAAGGTCTACCTGTCGGGAGTCAAAGCAGGAATAGCACAATGGGGTGTAGGGCTTTACATCAGGAAAGAAATGGAACCCAGCGTAGTTGCAATAAGGTATGTAAACGAACGACTGATGTGGATAGATTTGACAGTGTCTAGCAAGAAAATTAGGATTGTGTCAGTATATTCGCGTTGTGAAGGGGCAGATCAAGATAAGATGGATAGTTTTTATGAGGCACTCAGTGATGTAGTTGTTAGAGTAAAGGACAAGGACAGTGTTCTGCTCATGGGTGATTTTAACGCCAGGATTGGAAATCGAACAGAAGGGTATGAAAAGGTAATGGGTAAATTTGGAGAGGATATGGAGGCCAACAGGAACGGGAAACAACTCTTTGATTTCTGTGCCAGTATGGCCTTAGTAATCACAAACTCCTTTTTCAAACATAATAACATTCACCGGTATACTTGGGAAGGCAGGGGAACCAGATCTGTCATTGACTATATAATAACAGATCACGAATTCAGGAAGGCTGTGAGGGACACACGTGTATTCAGGGGATTCTTTGATGACACTGATCATTATTTAATCTGCAGTGAAATTGGGATTGTGAGGCCGAAAGTGCAGGAGGTCGGGTCCATATGTAGGAGGATAAGGCTGGAGAAACTTCAGGATAAGGAAATCAGGCACAAGTACATAACAGCAATCTCAGAAAGGTACCAGTTAGTTGAATGTAGTCAATTACAGTCATTGGAAAAGGAATGGACATGGTACAGGGACACAGTACTAGAAGTGGCTAAAGAATGTCTTGGAAAAGTAGTGTGTAAATGTAGCTTGGTGGAATGATACAGTCAAGGCAGCCTGTAAAAGGAAAAAGAAGGCGTATCAAAAATGGCTACATACCAGAACCCAGGTAGACAGAGAAAATTATGTTGAAGAAAGAAACAAAGCCAAACATAATTGCAGCATCCAAGAAGAAATCGTGGGAAGGCTTTGGAAACAGGTTGGAGACTATGGGTCAAGATGCTGGAAAACCATTCTGGAGTGTAATTAGCAGTCTTCGAAAGGGAGGTAAGAAGGAAATGACAAGTATTTTGGACAGGTCAGGAAAACTGCTGATGAATCCTGTGGATGCCTTGGGCAGATGGAGGGAATATTTTGAAGAGTTGCTCAAATGCGATTAGTAATGTTTCAGATTTCGAGGTAGAATGGGAAAGGAATGATGATGGAAATAGGATCACATTTGAGGAAGTGGAAAAAATGGTCCATAGATTGCAGTGCAATAAAGCGGCTGGGATGGATGAAATTAAGTCGGAACTCATCAAATACAGTGGAATGTCAGGTCTTAAATGGCTACACAGGATAATTGAAATGGCCTGGGAGTTGGGACAGGTTCCATCAGACTGGACAAAAGCAGTAATCACACCAATCTTTAAACATGGAAACAGAAAAGATTGTAACAACTACAGAGGTATCTCTTTAATCAGCGTTGTGGGTAAAATCTTCTCAGGTATTGTTGAAAGGAAAGTGCGAGTATTAGTTGAGGACCAATTGGATGAAAATCAGTGTGGGTTTAGGCCTCTTAGAGGTTGTCAGGACCAGATCTTTAGCTTACGGCAAATAATGGAGAAGTGTTATGAGTGGAACAGGGAATTGTATCTATCCTTTATAGATCTAGAAAAGGCATATGACCGGGTTCCTAGGAGGAAGTTATTGTCTGTTCTACAAGATTATGGAATAGGAGGCAAACTTTTGCAAGCAATTAAAGGTCTTTACATGGATAGTCAGGCAGCAGTTAGAGTTGACGGTAAATTGAGTTCATGGTTTAGAGTAGCTTCAGGGGTAAGACAAGGCTGCAACCTGTCTCCACTGTTGTTCATATTATTTATGGATCATATGTTGAAAACAATAGACTGGCTGGGTGAGATTAAGATATGTGAACACAAAATAAGCAGTCTTGTATATGCGGATGACTTAGTTGTGATGGCAGATTCGATTGAAAGTTTCCAAAGTAATATTTCAGAGCTAGATCAGAAATGTAAGGACTATGGTATGAAGATTAGCATCTCCAAAACGAAAGTAATGTCAGTGGGAAAGAAATATAAACGGATTGAGTGCCAAATAGGAGGAACAAAGTTAGAACAGGTGGACGGTTTCAAGTACTTAGGATGCATATTCTCACAGGATGGCAACATAGTGAAAGAACTGGAAGCGAGGTGTAGCAAAGCTAATGCAGTGAGCGCTCAGCTAAGATCTACTCTCTTCTGCAAGAAGGAAGTCAGTACCGAGACTAAGTTATCTGTGCACCGTTCAATCTTTCGACCAACTTTGTTGTTTGGGAGCGAAAGCTGGGTGGATTCGGGTTACCTTATCAACAAGGTTGAGGTTACGGATGTGAAAGTAGCTAGGATGATTGCAGGTACTAGTAGATGGGAACAATGGCAGGAGGGTGTCCACAATGAGGAAATCAAAGAAAAACTGGCAATGAACTCTATAGATGTAGCAGTCAGGGCGAACAGGCTTAGATGGTGGGGTCATGTTACACGCATGGGAGAAGCAAGGTTACCCAAGAGACTCATGGGTTCAGCAGTAGAGGGTAGGAGGAGTCGGGGCAGACCGAGGAGAAGGTACCTGGATTCGGTTAAGAATGATTTTAAAGTAATAGGTTTAACATCAGAAGAGGCACCAATGTTGGCACTGAATAGGAGATCATGGAGGAACTGTATAAGGGGGGCTATGCTCCAGACTGAACGCTGAAAGGCATAATCAGTCTTAAATGATGATGATGATGATGATGATGATCTATACTTTCTGGCCTGACAATGTCGTATAGTTTTGCTGTAGTGCACCCTGGATCATTACACATTATGCCCCATGTTCGTTTAACATACAATGCCATCGCTTTATACTTTATGTCAGACCCATTCCTCCATTGCTTGGATCCAAAACTGCTGTCTTCACCGGCACTCGAAACAATTCCCCTTTCCACAAGAACTTTGCTAAGGTGGACATGATCGCCTTCTCCACCATTGATGGAATGGGGAGAACCTGTGCTATGTAGTAGGCCTTGGATAAAATATACGTGTTGATAAACAGTATTCTCTGGAACTGGTCTATACTACGTTGACAGTTTTCAATCAAAGCTCCCTTGATTTTTCTTGCCAGCTCCCGTCAAATTATTGCTATCATTTTTAAAAGGGGAGTTGTCAATGCTATTCCAAGAGCTTTGCATTCATTAACATGGTTCACCCACTCAATGCGCAAGTTAGCAAGCCGCTTTATATCTAGAAATTTACTTTTGTTTTCATTTACCCTCGCACCCCATGCGGAACAGTATTTTGCAAGTACCATCTCTAGTTGTGTCACATCTGTTTGGTCTCTGATGATTACGCCTGCATCGTCAGCGTAAGCGCCTACCACGGCCTTTGTTCCTTCAATGGTAATGCCTGTCAGCCTGTGCTGTGGCTGTCTCAGGGGAGGTTCCAGCGATATAACGAACAGGAGCATGGATAAGGGGCTTCCTTGGGTAACACCCCTTTTTATTTCAATTTTTTTTGTCAGTTGACAGCCAACAGAGATTTGTGCAGTAACGCCCATAGCCACGTTCTCGGGGATGTCGATGGTTTTTGGCAGGAAGTCCATTCGACGCATTGTCTCTATCAGGTATTTGTGATTAATTTGATCAAACGCGTTATGGAAGTCTATGAAAAGCAGTCCACATTTTATGTTACTTGCCTGCGCTAGCGCAATGACATCGCGATACAAAGCCGCAGTTTGTAAAATCGTCCTTCTGAAAGCACAAATCCGCTGTTGGTCTATGACGTCAGCGGTGCATGGTGTAAAGTGCTTGTTAATTTCTCGAGCTATAATTTTATAATCCGAATTTAAAAGCGAAATCGGCCGTAGGTTGTTTATTTTTTTCAACAACGAGACGTCTTAAGTCTCTTGAGTAAGTGAAGTTGTGGATTTGATCCTTTCGACTCAATACACAATTAAAATTTCCTCCTATTAAGTTGGAGGCGGTTTTTCCTCAGTAAAGAAGTTACGCTTTGATTAAAGAATGTGGCTCTTGCAGCTTTATTACTGCTGCCAGAAGAAGCATGTAAACTGACTATAGTGACTCCTGCTGCGTTTATTCGAATACCTCACCCCGATTCTAATTTATCAACGTTATGTACGGGGACAGGGACATGTCCCTCGACATGATGTCGAGGGACATGAAAGGGAAGCAGTGGTTGGGAAGGGAGTAAGACAGGGTTGTAGCCTCTCCCCGATGTTGTTCAATCTGTATATTGAGCAAGCAGTAAAGGAAACAAAAGAAAAATTCGGAGTAGGTATTAAAATTCATGGAGAAGAAGTAAAAACTTTGAGGTTCGCCGATGACATTGTAATTCTGTCAGAGACAGCAAAGGACTTGGAAGAGCAGTTGAATAGAATGGACAGTGTCTTGAAAGGAGGATATAAGATGCACATCAACAGAAGCAAAACAAGGATAATGGAATGTAGTCTAATTAAGTCGGGTGATGCTGAGGGAATTAGATTAGGAAATGAGGCACTTAAAGTAGTAAAGGAGTTTTGCTATTTGGGGAGCAAAATAACTGATGATGGTCGAAGTAGAGAGGATATAAAATGTAGGCTGGCAATGGCAAGGAAAGCGTTTCTGAAGAAGAGAAATATGTTAACATCCAGTATTGATATAAGTGTCGGGAAGTCATTTCTGAAAGTATTCGTATGGAGTGTAGCCATGTATGGAAGTGAAACATGGACGATAAATAGTTTGAACAAGAAGAGAATAGAAGCTTTCGAAATGTGGTGCTACAGAAGAATGCTGAAGATTAGATGGGTAGATCACATAACTAATGAGGAAGTATTGAATAGGATTGGGGAGAAGAGGAGTTTGTGGCACAACTTGACTAGAAGAAGGGATCGGTTGGTAGGACATGTCCTGAGGCATCAAGGGATCACCAATTTAGTATTGGAGGGCAGCGTGGAGGGTAAAAATCGTAGAGGGAGACCAAGAGATGAATACACTAAGCAGATTCAGAAGGATGTAGGTTGCAGTAGGTACTGGGAGATGAAAAAGCTTGCACAGGATAGAGTAGCATGGAGAGCTGCATCAAACCAGTCTCAGGACTGAAGACCACAACAACAGCATGTACGGGGATGCCTTCTCTAACTAAAATGGCCGTGCAACACTCGTTTCAGTGGAAATATTGTAAAAATCGACGTAACTGGACAAATTTAATTGTGGGAATACCACTTCCTGTAGGAGAGCAATATCCGTCGCTGACTCATACAGAAACTGTTTCAGAGCAGCTATTTTAACATCCGACTGTATCCTATTAATGTTTAGCGTGGTAATCATATATGACAAACTTAGGGGAGTGACCTCTTTTCCCGCTAGTCTATCATTTGATGCCACTCGATGCCGGATACTTCCTGAGAATCTGACTGGAGACCACCGTCCCGGTTTGCATTAGAACCTTTCTTTATACTTTTCTTGCGATTTGCATCGAGTCTGGCCTTCACCGAATGTCTGCTCCGCCCACCCCCTGAGCAGTTTTCCACTGAGGGCGGTGTCGGTGGATCTGAGGGGCAGTCGTGTGCCACCATCTCGTCTCGTCTGCCAAAGGCGGCGCACACGCAGTTTGCGAACGTTCTTCCAACGCCCCGTCACTTCTATGATCACTTTCGTCTGCTGTTTGTGTGTTATTGCTGTAAAACTCCGCTTCTTCGCCTTGGGATTTGGGCTGTGACGTCGCCTGTTGTTGACAATCACTCGCTACCTCGTCACGTTTGCTTTCAGTTGCATCTGCGAGTGAATCTGTCTGCGCTGGTCGACGTACGGCTACTGCAGCGCGGGGCTGTGGCGTCACCAAGACGAGCGCATTGCCATCTACCGGCGCGCCCAGCGCTACAGAGTGGGGCTGTAGTGTCACTTTGACCTGTTCCGGTGATGGTGGCGGGTTCGATTTGTCTACTGATGCACTTGACTCAAGAGTTTGAATCTATGCTGACAATATTGTCTGAAACAGTAGTTCGCAGTACTGTTTTCTGAACGTCACCTACAGCTTTCAGCGACAGGCTGATACCTTCTTCATCTGTGCTACTGTCGCTACAAGTTCGACGTCTCTTGTTAGTGGCTATACTACTTTTTCCAGCCAGATTGTCTGCAGTGTCTTTCCTGAGTAAAGGTGGAAATGCTTCAAGAGTATTTTGTGGCCTTTCGTCCACATTTCCCGTAATGCTGGAAAGGTGACCGCCCGTCATTCATTTTCGGTCACAAGATCAGCCAGTGATAACCTTTTACGCTGTAGTAAATTATTCTGCAATACAAACACTTTTTTGGACAGTTTTGCCGGAGTTGCCCACTTTCATATGTGACAAATCAAAGTCTGTCCATTGTATATAACGTGCGCTCTGTAGCCACAAACCAAAATATGAGATGGAATGTTCTGTTTGACATGCATATCGACAGAACAAATCTATGCTGGCTTGACCATCGTTCATTACAAATTTGCCTGATGGCACCTTATTTAGATAATAAGTCTTTTAAGTAGCAGTTTTCTACCTCAGGGGGCAAATTAAATTCTCTGACTTGTTTATAATCAACATCAGCATTTGAAATGGTAACTCTACTCACCGAATTATCGCGATGGCGGAATTCGGCTTTTACTTCAAATTTCTGCAAAATCCGTTCCAGCACCAACGAGGAAAGCAGCTTCACAAAAAAGCAGTATTGCTCCAAGTTATAATAAGCAGTGTGCGTCTGGTCCGAAGTAACGCCAATAACGTCAACGATCCAGTCACGAGTTTCCAGTTAACTTGGCTGAACATTATGGCCTGCTTTGTCAAATCCAAATCTTGGGGGTAAGCTTTCTGGGAAACGTGGTTGCCATGTCAGCAGTTAACAGCTCGGGAAAACAAGGAAACTAAAATGCTGCATCACCAGAATCAGTTTTACACAACACTGTAACGCGGAGACTGAACGTAAAGTCGTAAAACCCAAACAGAAGCGCCACAGCGCGCCCGCTCAGGACGGCCGCAAAAGCCGCTATTCTGCTATTCTGGTCCCAGACAAACGAAACTTTTGTGTAATTGCTTGTCGAAAGGCTATGAACGATAATGGACACCGCCCAAAGTACAACTGTCCGTATCCAAATATATTTTTAAATTATTTAGCAGTGCGAACCAAACTGCGATCTCTGTTTACGTTGCTACGCAGAGATACGATCTACGATACAGGGGTTCACTGATGTCGCTTTGAGTACTAAAAACTCAACGGAATTGCCCATTGCTCTGCTTCTTTCGATGCGTTGTATTTACATTTGACTTTTTTTCCTGGAAGGGTAATCGGAAGTTTGCGTCAATGACAGAGTTACCGCCACAATCTTATCTTTACAGATACGCACTAACATTGAATTTACTTGCGTTATTACAGTGCCTGTGGTATTCAGAATTACGATGCAAAGTTCCTGTGCACCTCCGAAGGAACGGGCGAAGCGGCGACTACAGGTGCTATGAAATACGAGAAACGCTTCCGCAGTCGCGAATACGGACAACCATCAGATGTACAGTGGAATGACGACAGTGAAAGTTTGTGTCGGACCGGGACTCGAAGCCGTGTTTCCCGCTTATCGCGACCGGTCGCAATATCGTATTTATTCGCCGACATCAGGCAAACGACTTGCAGGTAAAATGTCTCACCTGTACAGATGTACGAGCACACGCTGTAGCCGCCGTAGTGCCTGTTCCACTGGAGACGCAAGCATATGCAGCGGAACTTCACACTGTGATTCGGAATAACACGGGCTCTGCAGTGTCGTATTCAGTATATTGTACAACAAGTACGTTTAGATGAAACTTACACCAGTTGTCTTAGTAACGTTACTGGAACCTGAATAAGCGTTACTAATCCGTACAAATATAAAAATACCAGTTATTGCTATTATATACGCGTGCCCTAATTGCTTTGTACATTAGTATTTGCAACGACAGAGTCCAATGTTATTTACACTAATGGGAAACATCTAATATTTTCTGGCATGAAACATTTTGTGAAGATCACATCAACAGCTATAAATTGTTTGCAGGCACGTGTTTGAGATGGACAATGTTATGTAGAAATTGCCCCCACAAATCAAAATCTTTGAGTGCAACTGTGTCAAACAGAAGAAAAAATTGTATTTGGTAATGCAAGCTGCCAGTCCTACCTCGTACATTATGTTCGAACTTTGCCCAACGCAGTACTGTGAGTATGTACTAACTTTAGAGTGTCTTTGGTCCTTGCGGGAGAGTTTAAAATTTCAACTTTCCTCGGCGCTAGCGGCAACAATCATTCGCTGAGGTAGCGACAAAGGTCTGTGGGCTGCATTACACGGGGAATTAACGGAAAAGTCAACTCGGCTTCTGCATTACTACCACGTGAATTTGTGATTAATCTCTGAATGTGCTCACAATCAGTAATGTGTCACTATTCAAGTATGGAGCTGGTTTCATGATTTTGTAGATAGTGTGCTGGCTTTCTAGTGACATGGCGGAATGAAATAAAATGTTCATTTGGCATTGTTGGGCGGGAGGCCCCCCGCGTGGGAGTTGGGTCGCCGTACTGCAAATCCTTTTTAGTTGACGCCAATGATGATGACATCATGATGGACACACAACATCGTCTCGAAGCAGAGAAAATCCCTGACCTCGCCGAAAATCAAACCCGGGACTCCGAGCGCGGGAACCGAGAACACTACGGCAAGACCACGAGCTGCTGACGCTTGGCGGAATACAGGCGGACGCCCGGGTTGGCGGTCATTCAGTGATAATGCATAACGCACCTAAGAAATGAATAATTAAAGCAGTGCTGGTGGAGCGAGGTTTGCCATCCAACAACATTATAAAGGGCGCGGAAGAAGAGTTTGACGAAAAGTGTAGGGTGGATGGACAGCATGAAACATAGGAATTTGAGTATAGCAACTGCGGGATCGCAACAGCTTATTTTCGGCGCTACCGGAGCATAATCTAAAACTGTCACGTGGACCTCTTTACTCAAAAAGAAGGTAATTCCCAGAAAATGTATGCATAAACACAGTCTTTGGACTAACCAGCTGTCACGATGAGAACAAGATAAACTGAAAGCATCACATTCACATGTATCGTACTTTGGACTTCTTCAGAAATGAAAACAGTCACACGACCATGTGTCATGTATTAAAAAGGTCAAAGTGGAAATGAGTGTGCAGACACGCGGATGTGTTGATCATGTGCGCACATGTGCGGCAGCAAACTACAGTCACATCTGTTATTAGACGTGTGTCCTAAATGAACGGCGGCGGCTCCACTTCCCTGTTTATGTGGTACAAGCAACAGGGCAACACACCCAGTCCCGTTTACCCCTGGTGTCCAAAACCTTGACAGAAGTACTGAGAAATGGCAGGTACTGCGAAAAAGCAAAGGACTCACCTCAGGGCGAGTGGCGGACTGCAACGCATTCGCGTCTCTCTAGGCGGAGGGCCAATGTGGAGGCTGGCCGGCTGGCCTCGCCCGTTCGTCCAGTCAGTGGGCAGGTGATCGCTCCTTCAGCAGGGCCCGAGCAGGCACACGGGGGCAAAGGCTTGCTGGTTATTGGGAGCTCCAACGTTAAGCGGGTAATGGAGCCCCTTACGGAAGCAGCGTACAGGGCTGCAAAGAATTCCAACGTGCACTCTGTTTGTCTGCCGGGGGGCCTCATCCGAGATGTGGAGGCGGCCTTGCCTGCGGCTATCGAGCGTACGGGGCGCAGTTGCCTGCAAGTAGTTGCTCACGTTGGCACCAATGATGCCTGTCGCTAGGGTTCTGAGGCGATCCTCAGTTCGTACGGGCGGCTGGCGGATTTGGTGAAGACCGCTGGCCTCGCACGCGGGGTGCAAGCAGAGCTCTCTATTTGCAGCATCGTTCCCAGAGTAGATTGGGGTCCATTTGTTTGCAGCCGAGTGGAGGGTCTCAACCGGAGGCTTCATCGACTGTGACGGTCTTGGCTGCAGATTTCTAGACTTCCACTTTTGGGTGGGGAATTTTAGGACGCCCCTAGATAGGTCAGGGGTGCACTACACAAAGGAAGCGGCTACTCGGGTAGCAGAGTACTTGTGGCATGCACATGGGTTTTGTTTAGGCTAGGCAGTAGTGCGAGGTGTCCTGATGAACGCTCACCAGTCGACGTGCAGGCAGAGAAATCAGGACGCGCTCTGTGTAAAGACACTTCAGCTATCAAGATATCAGCAGTAAGTTTTCAGAGTGTTCAGAATAAAGTTCCTGAATTTACTGCCCTCCAGGAAGTGTGTGGCGCGCAAATTATTCTCGGGGTTGAGACCTGGCTGAACCCCAAGACAGAAAGTTCTGAAATATTTAGTGAGGGTTGGAACGTGTATCGGAAAGACAGATTAGACACCATACTAGGTGGTGTCTTCAATGCAGTTGACAAAAATATTGTGTCTACCGAGGTCGAAGTACAGTGTGATAGTGAAGTTACTGGACACGTTTAACAGGGCTAGGGGAAATAAAGGTAATTGTGGGGTGTTATTACCGGCCACCAGGTCCCACCGTAACAGTTCTAGAATCATTCAAAGGGAGTCTACATTCTGTATCGCAGAAGTACCCGGATCATGCAATATTAGTTGGAGGCGACTTCAACCTACGTAGTATAGACTGGGATGTCTGCGGATTCATTACAGGTGGTACAGACAAGCCGTTGCGTGAATTACTTTTCAACACATTATCCAAAAACTGTCTTGAGCAGCTGAATCGACAGCCAACGCGTAATGGAAATATTTTAGATCTGGTAGCCACAAACAGACCAGACCTTATTTATGGTGTCAGTGTTGAGACAGGGATTAGTGATCATGATGTTGTCATTACGACTATGGTTACGAAAGTTAAAAAGTCCGTCAAGAAGGCTAGCAGAGTATTCTTACTAGAAAGAGCAGATAAGCAGTTGTTAGCATCCCACTTAGTAAATGAATCGACTTCATTGACTTCCGGTACGATGGACGTGGAAGTATTACGGGCAAATTTTAAACACATTATAAATCACGCATTGGACAAGTGTGTGCCGAAAATGTGGGTTACGGACGGGAAAGACCCACCGTGGTTTAACAGCGCAATTCGGAGAATGCTCAGGAAGCAAAGGCAGTTGCACTCACGGTGCAAGAAAGATCGGGAGAATGAGGACAGGCAAAAGTTATTAGAGATTCGCGCTGCTGTAAAAAGAGCGGTGCGCAAAGCATTCAACCACTACCACCGTCATACCTTAGCAAAAGATCTTGCTGAAAACCCAAGGAAATTCTGGTCTTACGTAAAATCGGTAAGCGTGTCGTAGGCTTCCATCCAGTTACTCACTGATCAGTCTGGCCTGACAACCGAAGACAGCAAAACGAAAGCTGAAATTTTAAATTTAACATTTGAGAAATCTTTCACGCAGGAGGATCGTACAAACATACCACCGTTTGAGCCTCGTACAGATTCCCATATGGAGGACATAGTGATAGACATCCCTGGGGTTGTGAAGCAGCTGAATGGGTTGAAAATAAATAAATCGCCAGGTCCTGATGGGATTCCGGTTCTACAGAGAGTACTCTACTGCATTGGCTCCTTACTTAGCTTGCTTTTATCGCAAATCTCTTGCCCAACGTAAAGTCCCGGGCGACTGGAAAAAAGAGTAGGTGTCGCCTGTATGTAAGAAGGGTAGACGGGCAGATCCTCAAAATTGCAGACCAATATCCGTAACGTCGGTTTATTGCAGGATTCTTGAACATATTCTCAGTTCAAATATAATGAATTTCCTTGAGACAGAGAAGTTGCTCTCCATGAATCAGCATGGCTTTAGAAAGCACCGCTCCTGCAAAACGCAACTTGCGCTTTTTTCACATGATATCATGCGAACCATAGATGAAGGGTATCAGACGGATGCCATATTCCTTGACTTTGGGAAAGCGTTTGTCTCGGTGCCCCACTGCAGACTCCTAAGGTATGAGGATATGGGATTGGTTCCCAAGTATGTAAGTACCTCGAAGACTTCTTAAATAATAGAACCCAGTACATTGCCCTCGATGGTGAGTTCATTGGAGGTGAGGGTATCATCTGGAGTGCCCCAGTGAAATGTGGTAGGTCCGCTGTTGTTTTTTGTCTACATAAATGATCTTTTGGATAGGGTGGATAGCAATGTGTGTGTTTGCTGATGATGCTGTGGTGTACGGGGAGGTGTCGTCGTTGAGTGACTGTAGGAGGATACAAGAGGACTTGGACAGGATTTGTGACTGGTGTAAAGAATGGCAGCTAACTCGAAATATAGATAAATGTAAATTAATGCAGATGAATAGGAAAAAGAATCCTGTAATGTTTGAATACTCCATTAGTAGTGTAGCGCTTGACACAGTCACGTCGATTAAATATTTGGGCGTAACATTGCAGAGCGATATGAAGTGGGACAAGCATGTAATGGCAGTTGTGCGGATGGTCATCTTTGGTTGATTGGTAGAAATTTGGGAAGATGTGGTTCGTCTGTAAAGGAGACCACTTATAGAACGCTGGTGCGACCTATTCTTGAGTACTGCTCGAGTGTTTGGGATCCCTAACAGGTCGGATTGAGGGAGGACATAGAAGCAATTCAGAGGCAGGCTGCTAGATTTGTTACTGATAGGTTTGATCATCATGCGAGTGTTACGGAAATACTTCAGGAACTCTGGTGGGAGTCTCTAGAGGAAAGGGGGCGTTCTTTTCGTGAATCGCTACTGAGGAAATTTAGAGAACCAGCATTTGAGGCTGACTACAGTACAATTTTACTGACGCCAACTTGTATTTCGCGGAAAGACCACAAAGATAAGATAAGAGAAATTAGGGCTCGTACAGAGGTATATAGGCAGTCATTTTTCCCTCGTTCTGTTTGAGAGTGGAACAGGGAGAGAAGATGCTAGTTGTGGTACGAGGTACCCTCCGCCACGCACCGTATGGTGGATTGCGGAGTATGTATGTAGATGTAGATCTATGTTCTCAGTTGTTTAAAAATGACTGGGTACTGCAATTCTTTTTTGTAGCCATTGGTGAAAACTCAGTGTGTGCTGTGCCACCGAATAATAGGCAGCCAACGTAAGTTTTCAATTGAAAGACACTACAATACATATCACAAAGACGAGTATAGTGTACTCAACAGTGAAGAACGGCAAGCAAAATTAAATGTCCTTAAGAAAATGGACGAGACACCAACTCGATTTTACAGTACGTCAGAGTAGCTGATACTTCTTAGTTTCTTGTGTTACATTTATGTCTATTTTACTGTATGCTGTACAATGAACTGTTTTCAATTTTCCAGAATGACAACCACACTATATCTTCACTGCAAGCAAGTTTTAAAATCGCATTAAGAATTGCGCAATCTGGGAAACCCTTTTAGGAAGGGGAGTGTTTGAAAGGGTGTCTCACTGATGCTGCAGAACTTGAGTGTCCCACGAACGTTAGCAGGTTTCAAGAAATCAGTCTATCCAAACAAACAGTGACAAAGACGTATCAGTGCTATGGCCGGAGATGTGCACAGGCAGCTAATAAATAAGGCAAAAGGCTTTGTTGCTTTCTCTGTTATGCTCGATGAAGCAACAGATGTTACAGATACAGCCCAAGTTGTGATATACATACGAGGTGTCGATAACGCACTTTGTGTAACAGAGGACGTTTTGGACTTAGTACCTTTGAAAGGGACTACTACAGGTGTGGACTTACTCCAAGCGATTGATGGTGTCGGTATGGATTGAAATCTGTGAGTCTCAGTGACCACAGATGGAGCACCATCAATGCAAGGCCATCGGAGAGGACTCATAGCACGGATGCGCCAAAAGCTAGGGTGCACAAATGGGACGTATGAAATTCACTGCATTCTGCATCGAGAGGCACTTTGTGCAAAATCAGTAACGTTAGCAAACGTCATGCAAATTATTGTGCATACTATAAACTACCTGAAGACACATGGGCATAAGCATCGCCAGTTTCGGCGGTTCTTGGAGGAATTAGGAGCGGAGTACGGCGACATAGCTTACTATACTGAAGTAGGCTGAATCAGTTGAGGTAAAATGTTGAAAATATTTTTTGATTTACGTTTGGTCATAGTAACATTCTTACATGAGAAGGGAAAAAGTGAACCTATGTTGGAAGACCCTTGTTGGATATCAGACCTTGCATTTCTTGTGGACATTACGTCTCACATGAACAGCCTGAACATCAGTTTGCAAGGTGAAAATAATTTCTGACATGTTGGAAAAAGTAAATGCCTTTGAAAGGAAGCTTGCGCTTTGGGAGCGCCAGCTAATGACAGAAAACACTGCACATTTCCCGACTCTTGGACTGGTCCATGAAAGTGCTAGATTTCAAGAATACATATCAATAATTGTAAAAATTAAGGAACAATTTCGAGCACAATTTGCAGATGATACGAGTTTGTCTCCTGCCATTGGCCTCTTTGCTCAACCGTTCTCGTCGTCAGTTGAAGATGCTCCGAATGTTCTACAGAGGGAACTGATCGACCTACAGTGCAATACAAGACTGAAGGACAAGTTCTTTGAAGTGGGAAGTTCAAAAGAATTCTACGAAAATTTTTCACAACAAGAATTTCCACGCCTGCACAAAGATGCCGCGAGACTTATGTCCATGTTTGGGTTGACATATGTTTGTGAAAGGTTTTTCTGGGTGATGAAAATGAATAAATCAAGGTTTCTGTCAAGCATAAGTTATGAAAATCTACACAACTGCTTGCGTTCGTCAATGAGCTAATCCTTTACGCCCGATATTAACTATATCATTCCTCATGACCAGTGATAAACGTGTTTGGATTTATTCCTTTCATAATTAAAAATTATTGTTTACTAACTGTGCATTATTGCATCATTCTGCTCCATGGTACATTATTATCAGGAAAATTGCTCATTAAACCGATTGTTCCAATGTATACTTACATTTAGGGTTTTTTTAATGTGTGAAGGGCTACGCTCAGCTAAAGTCGATAAACAATAACCTTCATCTAATTGTCTGTTATTATGCAGATTTTAGACGGAACTGATAATAGTATTGAAATAGCAGGTGATCGAGAGGTCTGCGGTTATCATTCTGTTCAGAGGTCAGTGAGACAGAAATTATGTGGGTGTAACTGAGGGCACCGAGAATTAGTTATAGGAAACCTTGCATTAGTTTAATGTTATTTGAAATCATGAATAAGGTTCGCTGGAAGTCACTGACTGCTCTCTTTCTTAAATACTAGATCAAAAACATTACACGTATTTGCGTGCCGTCAGTCAAGCTGCCTTAATAAAAACCCACGGTTGTTAACTGTATTACTTGTCTTACTGGGTTAAACTGGTAACGTAAAAGTAGACGTCTCAATGAGTAGACTGTGACGGTATTTTAAATGTTTTAATACGCAAAATACCTCCCCATGGTTGGCTTGCATGCTGTGGAAAGAGCACTAGAATGCACTGGTACAGAGTACCCCAGCAAGTGGATAAAGCGACATCTGTGCATAGAAACGTGCACTATATGAACGCTGGCGGCTGCGGCATGCACGCTGTGACCCAGAAGTTGCACATGTGCAGGAGCACCGCACGCGTGCAGAATTTCTGGCCGGCTCTGAGAAAGCGGAATTTATTACTATCTTAGAAAGCAACAGTAGATCATTTTCGGCTAACCCGGACTGGCTCAAAATTTTGGATACTGTATTGCAACTCTGGATCCATTCTTTGTGGAACCGTATTCGGTACCTTTTTCTAAAAAACAGGTCGTACAGAATGAAACAGATAAGATTATGGAATGAGGAGTGATATAACACAGTAACAGCGAATATATCAGTCCACTTATCATTGTAAACAAGGATGGAGGAGTACATGTGGCCATTGATGCACAAACTCTAAACAAAGTAAAAAGAGAGGTGCACAGGCCTGAAAATCTGGACAAAATGTTGCAAAAATTTCATAATGAGGTATTTAACCAGTTTCCACATGACTGCTGGCTATTGGCAAATCCCATTAAGTCTAGAATTGCATGAATATAAAGCAATCCTGTTTACTGGGAAATGTTATCGATACAAAGTAGTTCCATTTGGGCTGAATACCTTTCTGGCAGTGTTTATTAGAGCTCTGGACTGTGTTAGGAGAGGAGTTGAGTTCCAGGTTAACTATCTATGTAGATGATTTATTTATCTACAATGAAAACTGGCAAAAAAAGCTCCAAATTGTTGCTCTTCAAGCAGGAGGCATCACTTTAAAATTATAGAAATGTGAACTTGTAAAATTAGAAATTAAATTCTTGAGCCATATAATTACTACTACCAGCATTAATAAGGACCTGGAGAAAGCTACGTGCCTTAGAAAAATTTCCCCCACCAAAAAATAGGAAACAGGTGTAAGCCTTTTTAGGTTGGTGTGGATTTTACAGAAAATTTGTTAAGGGGAAACCCTTCAACAATCCACACTTGAACAATCTATAAAAAGATTTAGTGCTTTTGTTTGGACAGATCAGAGTCGGCAGGATTGTGAATCTTTAAAGATTAAACTTTGACATGATAATGTTTTACATCACCCAGTACTGTCAGAGACTTTCAATATGAATACTGACAGTAGCACCTATGGGATTGGTATTGAAATTTTCCAGGAGATAAATGGTACAGGAAATTTAGCACATAGAACTATAGCTTTTGCCAGCAGGGCATTGACAGGAAACAAAAGGAACCATACCATATCAGAGGAGATAGCCTTGGCCATATTATGGGACCTAAAGAAATTTATAGGTTGGTGGGGTTTTACGATCTTCACACATTGACCACAAAGCTCAAACATTCCTTAAAGGTTGTTGCCTTCTAAATGGCAGGCTCACCCAATGGGCTTAATACCTGGAACAATTTCATTATGAAATCTGCTATGTAAAGGGTACAAAAAATTATGTGGCAATGAATTGTCCCAATGGTACTGATGTACCCAAGGAATGCAATGGAGATGGAACTTTCCAAATTAATTACATGAAGAAGATCAGGCAAAAATGAATCTGAACAGATTTGCAAAACCATGCAATATTATCAAAATGAGCAACCAAATTGGAAATCTGTATAAGTAAATTTTGATTTTTAAAAGTATCTTGTATAAGAGGAAAGGCTTCATTACTGAAGAATGGATGGTGTGTTGGCCAACCCAATTTGATACAGATGTCAGATTATTTTCACTAGCATTGGGCCAAAGGAGTGTCTAGATAAATTGGCTAGTGTTATAGTGATTGCCAATAGTACGAGTCGAAAGGTAACTGAACGTATTAGGTCTTGTGACATCTGCCAGATAGCTAAGGTAACCAATAGAACTAATCAAGGCCCAATGCAGAACACGTTACCTAAAGATACCGTGGATTTACTGTCTGTGGACCTGTATGGACCCCTCCCCACAACTTCTGGTAATTGTAAATGTATTTTAGTGATTTCGGAAGTATTTTCTACATTTATAAAATTGTATCTCCTGAAAAAGGTGACAGCAATGTCAGTATTCGATAGGATGATTCAGTATTTGAGAACCATTGGAAAACCCAGTGCAGTACTGCCCAATAATGGCCCCAATTTAATTTCAAAACCTGGAAAGATGGAATGGAGCAGAATGGTGTAGAAACTAAATATATTAATGAAGACATTGCCTCATGGGTTTACTGAGTTCACACCTGGGGAAATTCTGCTCAGTACTAAGAGCAAATGTTTAAATGAGGAAAAACTAGAGTTCCCACCGTTTACAGATTTGGGATTAGCCCAGAAGAAAGAATTGGTAAAAGAAAAAACAAAGCCGAAACGAGATCTAAAATGAGCAACCTGAAGTTTTCCATGTTCAAAATTGGAGACTATGTTCTTCTGAAGACCCATGAATAATCAGGTGAACTTAACCACGAAATTTCTAAATTTATGTATATATAATGGGCCATTCACAGTACAAGACACACCTCACAACAATGCCTACTATTTAATCTACCCAGAGTCGAAGAAGCTCCTTGATGTCCATAATGTAGTGGATCTCAAACTGTATGTACCTAGGAATGAATAAATGAAGAAATCATACCAGACTAAAAATGTGTATTATGCTGTAGATGAAATGTATCTATCTTATGAAGCTACCATACTGTATTTAACTGTAATTTATGTTCCTATAAAAATGTTGTTACCTATGTAAAATTGCTGTTACTATCTTAGAAGTTTCAGATTCTAAAACCTGTTGTAAAATATGTGAAACCCTGTACTGAAAGGGCTACAAGCAAATGTTGCCAAATTGAAAAGAAATGTGGAATGCCTTAAATACAGAATGGGCAGCATAGAAGACTTGCCAAAGTGGGGAAAAAAAACTGTTTATAATAGACTGCCAAAACCCAAAATGGGCAGCCAATTGATTAATGTGATATGTAATTTGTTAATGTTGTCAAATGCAGTGCAAGATGCTATTGCAGGTAGCAAAATCATTTTATTTTCATATCTGTTAGTGTTGTATGTGTTTTGCTACAGTTTTCAAAGAGGGACTGTGTTTCAAATAAAGGCAGTAAGAAAAGAATAGTAGGTTCAGTTTAAATATGTTTGTTTATGTAAATATCAAAGAATGGACTACTATTATTAGAATCAGCATTGATAGTTTCCTCCTTCGTAAATTCGAAATCATGCTATAGGATGTGTTGCATGTACAATGTCAAATTGCTTGTGATATTTGTAGGGGGTATACTTTTATGTGTATACCTACATTTCTTAATGCTTACAAAATGCTACTCAATATTCTTGGCAATACAGATAAATTTTGCTTACTACTCAACTTACTGTTTCACAAAATGAGAGATGTGACAGGTGTAAATAATTGAATAATGTTGCTTATGTCTTGTTTTGGTAATTACGTGTATAGAGTGTATAGTGTTTTAATGTGTTTTGCAATGTATTCTTTTCATGCTCAACTCTGGATGAAGTGATTATTATTTTTGACTGCTTGGCACCATTAAGGTGTTATTGATGTTTGCGTAGCAGGAATCTTCAGTGAACCATGGGGCATATGTAACATCCATTTTTGACCTACTTTGTATTGATATTTCTATTTGTAGAGTTGCTTATGTAGAGTGCTGTATCTGTCATATGCAGAGTGTTTTACCTGTCACGGAAATTCTTAGACAATGTATACATATTTCAGTTATGTGAACTTTTTGAACAATGTTCAATTTATGCTTATGAATGAAAATAACTCCCGGAATGATTATTATATAATGTACTGTAAATGACTTGGTCCATAGTTAGGGAATGCAGGGTTGAATGTAAAAAATGTGGGGAATCCCTGCAGCTACAGAAGTAGCCTGGCAGAATGGAAAAGGTGTCGTTCACGCAAGCGGCAACTCGTCCCTTGCGACGGCTAAGGAGTCTGGCTTGAGCAGTGCTGTGGTTAATATCTCGCTAGCAGTAGCAGAACATTGTAGTTCATATTTTTGGAGTATTGAGGCAGAGGAACTTAAAGAGTGTTACATATGGACCTCAGATGCTGCATTTGGTGATACCATGTATAAAGGCATTGTTTTTGGCCCTGCAAAAATATAATTCAGAAGGTCTATAACAGGGCGGGGCCAACAGTACTGCGATGACTACATCGCTGCCATGTTAACAGCCACTGCAAATCATGCCACCAGTGGCAGTGCCACCAGCCTTCCAGCAAAATGTTTATATTTGGCACTCTGTAAATGGACCAGGTATTTGTGAAATTTGGTTGATTTTAATAATAATCACGGTATTGCTAAAAGCTCTATCTTGCACCTGTGATTATCCCAAATCACAAACCTCACCAGGAATCCTATCCTAGTGAATTTAATTCCGAGTGAGCTAATTTATTATGAAAAGACTATTCAGCAGCCGTAAAAATAGTTGTGATTGCTTTCTAATGTGTGGAGTTATTGTGTTTCAAGTTCAGTTTAATAATTTGAGAAATACACCACTTCCAGTGCATTTTTAAATCGATCTGCATTACTTTTCTTAAATACTTTGGCTTACTTAAAAGCTGTCCAAAAATAGTAAAGTTGTTAGTTAAAAGAATAATAATAATAATAATAATAATACTAATTAGAAGTGAAAAAGATTATTAATTGTTGCATTTATGCACTTTGATCAGAATTACAAAGTTTTATTACTGTTCATTCCATGAGAAGGTGTTTGAACTTTAATTTAATGGTGTTGGCATTTGCCCACCCAACTATATTTTGAGAAGGTTAAAAGACTACTTTTCAAAGCACATTTGTTATTTGAAGAGTTATAGTTTGTTGTGCTTCGCTTAATGAATAATTATTGATGAGAATACTCACCATTTTCCATACACACTTGTGAAGATTTGTTAATGAGCGTGGCTCTTCCAACCATGAAACTTTGAGGCCCTCATGTACTGAACTAGTTAGTTAATGAAGCAAAGCAAAGGTACCTCCACAGCCAGTGTAGTTAGACTTGTATTCTGTTTAATTGCTTCAAACTGTGTCCAATAAAGAAATATTTACTGCATTAGCTACTTAAATGTAAGCTGGGTAACGTAAAGGTATAGAGACCGTGTACTAGCAATGATGTTATATGGTAGGATCATAATAGACCTCCTGATTTAAATCAATCATTTCATGCTCTGCCCTGTTTAGTATTGCTATTAGTATCATGTGTGTTGGTGACTGGTTCTATAAACTGCTGCATCTAGTTCATTCAAGGCAGGGCTTAACTTTTAAACTTTTAGGTGCCGTAAGGCGCCCCCTTCTATCACTCCCCCCACTGACCACAGAGAGAGACTTGTGATAAGACTTACAATGAGAAATTCTTTCTTAAATACAGTTCTGAAATTCAGGTTTGTAAACCATAATATCTTATAATCAAAAACATAACACCACAAGGTTCCACCACCTGCCGTACCAGTGTCACTTTGCTCCATAGTTCTGCTTCACACGTATTGGCACCAAGTCATACTCACGACATCACGTTTTCAAATGCTGCCAGCCACAACGTTCAAACAGTTTCTTTGTAGCTGCTCTATGAACGTGTGTTCAGTATTCATCAACAAGGCATTTAGCAGTTAATGACTAAGATATTCCTGCTCCATCTGGGTCTAGTACAATTTCGATTTCCCACGTCTTCACGCAATGTTAATTCTGTGAGCATTTTGTACCATAGCAGCTGATCGTTGCGTCGCGCCTGAGTTGATAACAATGCAAGATAAAGTTAAAACATTCCCCCCTCCCACTTCCTCACCCTGAGGCTGCCGTAATCTTTCTCCTCTCCTCTCCTCTCCTCTCGTCTCCTCTCCTCCCCACATGTTACACTGCCATGGGAAAAGACTATATGTAATGTTCTTTAGTCAGATTTTGTCATTTGAAACTTTCATGATAGTGAGTGAAAAAGAAATCACAAGTTTTATTTATACAGGTAATAAATAAATTCCCTTCTGAATGTAAAATGTAACTAATAGACTAAAAATATCTATGACTTAACTTTTACACTCGTAAAAAATTTAGTTGTTCCTATGTTACTAGCCAAAGAGAAAGGTCTTTACCATTTAATTAACATGAGACCCTACGTGTAAAAATTGAACTGAAAAAACACTATTGTTCCCAGAATGAGATTCCCACTCTGCGGCGGAGTGTGCGCTGATATGAAACTTCCTGGCAGATTAAAACTGTGTGCCGGACCGAGACTCGAACTCGGGACCTTTGCTTTTTGTGGGCAAGTGTTCTTTATGTTATAATAATCAGGAAATGATAAACTCGTCATAGAGATGGCAGATTTGTTCTTTTCCATAAGCCCATGGTGTCTTAACTGAGAAAAACACACTTCATGGGTAGCCACTGCAAACTGAATATTTATTTATTAAACCACAAAAAATCAAAAGGGACCTGTTATTATAAATGTTAACACATTTGCTGCAATCTGACCGAAAAATGTTTTACATGTAGAATACATCTTGTAGGAAAAGCAATCAATGCATTTGGCATTGGGAGAGAATTATTACAAAAATAAACATGCACTTATATTAAAATCAGCTTCACAGTGAAGTCGACCATTTCAGTCAAAGTCGCACTTATAACAATCATCCATCTTTGGCGAATATTTTACAAAAATGTCAAAGCTTCTCGAGTTCCATTATAGCTCTGTTAAAATTACTTTTTCATTTCCAATAACATACTGTGTATATAAAAAAATTAGTTTGTACGTTAAACCATTATTTAAACAATTTTACTTCAGCGGGCTGTACGAAGATGTTATACTGTTTCAAACAGCAGTTGAAAACTTCAAGAATCCCACATCTCAGTAGATTTTTAGCTCGATTTGCCGTTCAACAATTAAACCGCTAATGACCAATAAACTGAATCGGTGGGATTGAGTATCGATCTGTTAACTCATATATGATAAAATTACAAATGATTCCAAATCAAGAATATCACATTAATAATAAATTGTACCGAGCGTTAATTTTGAGATTACAGTTTTGTAGTTTGAAATATGAATTTAACTTCCCTTCACTCATAAAATAACAAGTCCTGTCAACATGCAGTATATATCTTTGACCTAAGGGTATACAACTTTGTTTAAATATTTCCCTTTAAATTTTATTACACTTTCAACATAGTGTATTAACTTAAAATGACAAACATCTGTTATCCTGACAAAAGTCAGTGGCATATGAGGAGTCAGTTTATACAGAATATACATTGTGTATTTATTGTTAAAAAGTACCTTTTTAGGATGTATTATTAACTGAACTCTTAGTTTTAACTAAGTTCATACTCAGTGGCTCAAATAAAGGAAGAAAAAGTAAGCATTGTGAAATTACTTTAAACACAATCAATGGAGATGGATTACGAAAAACATTTCCATAATACAGAATTATCCTCATTATACACTTTATCACTTCGTGCTTTTGAATGTGTAGCAAGTGCAGAATGATATCCCTTCACCATCCAAGACGCCCATTTTCATATCTAGCTACAGGTGGTCCCAGAAGTCTGATGCGTAATGAACTACAAACAGTGCAGATGTAGAGTGACGATCTCAGTGGTGTCATAATTAAGTTCATTGCAGAAATGCCACGTTCACACTCTGCAATCGACACTGCAATGCTGTTTATTATTGATACAAAATTTTTGAACATTGGTGGCTGTAGAAGAACAGTTGGCACTTCTTCACTTAGTAGTGGTTTCAGACCCTGTTTGTACTCCCTGAAGTTCTTCATTATTTCAGAGGGCTATTAATCTTAAATCTTTCACACATTCGAAAAATCTCATTTTCTCCATAAGTGATCGATATGTTTTTAGGCCACAATTTCAGGTGAATGGCCTTCATGTAGTTCATATCATCATCGTAGCTTTCAGATGCATTCACTGTTGATAGCAACCTGGATCACAAATTATTTGCCAAGCTGCGATTAAACTGTTCATCAGGAATCTTAGAAATAATTGTTCTTTGAGAAAGTTTAACACATTGAAAGTTCATATTTTCCAGTGCAATGTTAGCTACATTTGCATGTTGTCCCATTGCATCAAACAGACTTTCCAACACTTTTAATAAAAGTGTAATGTCGTCGTGAGCTTGAGCAAGGTTAACACTTGATCTTTGAAGCTGTAGGGATAGATCGGCCAACTCTTCTAAGGCATCAGAGATTACAGCTAGGTTGGAGACGAAAGTTGTAGATGACAATTACAAAGCCCTTTGTAAGAAGACCGTTGTTTTGAGTCTCATTTCGTGTCCTCTGATACTTCTAAAAAATGACTGTACAGAGCCCTGCAATCTTTCCACACAGCTTTTACTGCCAATAAACTGGAGGCCACCCAACGAGTGTCAAAACACATGACCAATTTTTAAATTTCTAGCTCCAAACCTTTAGCAGCAACTGCCAACTCACTGCTGTTTTTCGGGGAGCAGCTGAAGATATTTCTAACTTTATCCATGAATATTTTAAAGTGATTAATTCCCACCACTTCTTCTATCGTGTCATGCATGGTGAGTTCTGAACGATGATTCAAACAATGCCAGATGAATAAGTTTGGAAACATCAGCTTTGCAAGGTCAGACTTTTTTCCTAACACGACAGAAGCTCCATCGCAAGTCAAAGCGATTAAATGGTCTTTCAAAAACTCACAGCCTAGTCCTAGTGATTCTAACTGCTTTAAAAGTTCTTTCAAGATATCAGATGCTGTTGTGTCATTTAGCCCAAAAAGTCGCAAAGAAATTGTCATGGCGTTTTCCCTTTTAACAATGTTCTGAACTAGACAATCAAAGCTTTTTTGTGTGAAAGTGAAGTGGCTTTATCCAAAAGAAGTGAAAATTTGGAGTCACTTTTTATTAAATTATTTATTAGATCTGATGTCATCTGATCAGAAATATGAATCACTATATTAGATCAAGCAACATTTGAACATAGTATTCGGCCCATATCCAAACCAATTTTAATTTGGAGATCAATTTCTGTCTGAAACTCATTAAACAGTCTATTTAACTTTGCTTGCTTATAAGCTGTCCAAAAATACCCTCAGTAACAACTTTTTGTTCCTTTACTGTGGAAGCGACGGAGTTCTTAATGTGATATTTTTCTGCGTAGTCTGGATTTTGTTTGCTAAACCGTGAGCTTCAAATGTGCAGTGATCAAACAGTTTTTTCCTAAGAGACGTTATTTGATCATGTCCCACATGAGCTTACAGTTCCTAAAAGCCATTGCTCACTCAGTTTTAACCGTTTTGTTTTTTCAGCACCTAGTGTATATCTACAAACTTGGCCTTTTTTTAATAATCAACCACGGGTTTTTAGCTTTATAATCTGTACATTGTTCGACAGACCGACAATCTGGCTTTTCATCATCATTACAATTATCAATACTGTCCATAGATGTTTTGTCTGTATCCATATCCACCAACTTATACAAATTTTCATTTTGCAACAATGACATAGGAGAAGGATTGTCTGCTTTGTTGTTTGCATCTTCTTCTCCAGCCACAGCTGACGTCATGGATTCTACATCTAAACTGTGGTTTTCATTGCCCTCACTAACGTTTTGTCTTTTAGGTTTAAAGGAGTCACTAATTTTTGTAGAGATATACATTACTATTAAACTCTCCTGTCCACTGAGTCACAATGTGTAAATAAACACTACGAACAAACCAAAACAATGCTGTCGGTTCTGAGCAGAACAACTGCACTGCAAGCGATTGACGTACAGAGAGTGATTGAGTAATATTGTTGAACGTGAATTCCTGAAGTGCCTGTTGGATTGTTTGTTGGCTTCTCTGTGAGGCAGCGATGGCTAACAAGGTAAACTGATTCAAATTGAAAAAGCCATAGACACGACCTGTCTGAATCGTGGACTAAAAAGACTGAATTCACATAGAGACATACAGACAGGCAACTGTAATGCGAGAACCACTTATGGGATTTACTTGTTTCTTTCTTTAACTCACAGATATATTCATTTACTATCTATTATTATATATTTAGCTACTTTAGGTAGCACAAGAAATAAGCTGTGGCTATAATTGTAAGTCAAGTCGCAAGAAACTGGGCTGCCGTCGTGCTCCTTACACTATTAGAGCAAAATCATTTGATTTTTTAATGAATTGTAGACCTCAAAAAGAACCACAAAAAGTCAGCAAGAGCATATGTTTGTCTTTCACAGTTGAGTCACACTCAATTTTTCTGCTTTGTGGGTGTTTAAACAGCTGACTTCAGAAGACAAAAATCATCATTATTCTTCAACCTTAATCTTTTATTTAGGTACATCTTTTTGAGCTCTACAGTTTGGTACTACATAACGTGATATAGTTCTTATGGATTCTGTAATGTATTTCAAGAGAGCATGCTGGCAGAAAACATTTTTACTTCATATAGCTGATGACATTTAAACGGCTGAACAGACTTTCAGAAATATAGTTAAGAACCGTCCCCATTAAACCAGCTTTCAAATAAAAAAACGGCTTTAAAATTGGAACTTTCGTTTGAGAACTATGTTGGGGCAGACAGACAGACTTAAGGGTCAAACATATACATGTCCGTTCTGCATTGGGAATTCAAATTTGCCCCCTGTGGGAGCTCCCCTCTACTGTATAGCGTCAACCATGTTCTAACGAGGGTGCGGGCAGATAAAGACAAAGGTCAAGAGTGCCGTGGGCAAAGGGACATATCGGGTCGCAAGGCTGCCAACTTTTAGTCATGTTTGCTCCATTCGCACATATGATTTTTAGCTGTGACGTAAATTACAACATGGAATAAAATGATTTCGTGAAAGCACATTATAAAGACGTTCACATTCAAACATGGCTTACATTATTTATTTCTCATTAACACACATAACATGAGATGTTGCCTTGCTACTACATTGCTGAGGTTGTTGGCAGTCGTATACAAAAGGCAATATGCACCAATCACAACTTTAGAATGATACTCCACTTATCTTGGGTATACTGTACGTGCGTGCACACACACACACACACACACACATACACACACACACACACACACACACTCTCTACCTCCTGCCCGTCACATCATGTTGGCGAGCCATTGTCATGTTCACTTGTGCTGGTGCAGCGGAAAATTACGGTTACGGTTTGATTTAATACACATGTACTACTTCAAATCTCCGGTACTGTACTGTTAAAAAAAGGGGGGGGGGGAGAAAAGAGAGAATTAGAAGAAAGGGAGTTTCTGGGAGGTGCCAGAATGCATTGTGGCCAAAATTAAGCCCTGATTCAAGGTACATGTTGTTGTTAGGCATATGCTACAGTTTGCAATCTTATTGGCCATTTGTTTGACCTCCAAATTAGTATTACATTTATCTGCAAGGTTACGTTGCTCTGGTGTAATGTGAACAGATATAAAGAAACAGGTGTGTGTGTGTGTGTGTGTGTGTGTGTGTGTGTGTGTGTGTGTGTGTGTGTGTGTCAAGGAAGGTTAGGTTAGCCTTAGCACTGCCTTCTGCTTTATTACATTGTTTGACAAGAATTCCTAATTAGGCCGGCGACTGATATTAATACATAACTAATATGTAATTAATAAGACTTGCTTTTGTGCTGGAGAACATCTGTTCCTCACACAAATGTTAAGTGTTGGTTATACTCTGCTGGAGTGTTTTGGAAACGAATCCCAGTCTGTTTGTCCTGTTCCCATTAGGTTATATGGTGGTCACAACTTTCTCAAAAATTCCTCACAGCGGTTTAAGGTTAGCATTGATTGCCTTTTATGGTTGGCCACATTACCGCTAAAAGCAGTCCCTTTGGAGGGGCCCTCCTGCACAATTCCACCACATGTGGGTGGCTGACTTTCTGCAAGGCTGTGCCCTGTATTCTGTGACATTTGTATGGCTGCTTCGGTATCTTGGCATTTTCAGCTCTTCAGGAGGAAGGCAGAGCTTTAGTTGGTAAAGACATTTCCAGCTGGAGTAGATCACAACCAGACACACACTCTGGAGTCAGGTATTGAATTGTAAGGTGTATCCAGCAACAGATGTACACTCGGAGCACAATTCAGGTATGATAATGAGTTAACTAAATTTTAAGAGAACTGTTATGAGAATTCAGTGTGTAAATAAATAGGATAGTGAAGTACCCAGGAATGGAATGGGAATTTTAACTTCTACGAGGCTTTAGACAACGTGATAATGAACGGCAATCAAGCGAGTATCCACATTTGTCTGCATGATCCGTGAGACAGGAGTCATAGCAACAGAATGCCAGAGAAACACCATCCAGATACTACAGAAGCAACCAAGCACTTGTAAGTGCAATAGCTAAACAGCTCGTGAATAGAGCTTTTTGAAAAAATAACAACATGAAGAAGAATGGAAGACAAAGGTGATTATCTGTTTGAGGAAGATAAATTTGGAGTAAAGGATCCAGGGATAGTGGAAGGAATGTGTAAGAAAAATCAAGGTATCTTTATTGGATTTGAAGATCTTTACATGACATTTGACAGCATGAAATAATGAAAGTGTGTGAAATTTTTTTAAAAGGTACATATAAGATATATTGAACAGCAGGTAACATAGAATATGTACAATAATCAACAAGAATTGGTATTCTGAATTAAAGATTGTTAAAGATAAGGATGCAGGTAATCTCCACACACGTTCAGATGAACACTGAAGAATCATTGGTGGAACTGAAGAAACTTATAGCAATTTAATTAAAACTGAAGTTGAAAAGGATATCATTGATAAAATTCACTGGTGATATTTCTGTGTTCACCGAAAGTCAGACAATCACCAGAATTGGTGAATGTAATAAACAGTTGAATGAGTGCCAAATCAGGATTAATGAATGGAAGAAAGAGGAAAGTATTGGGGTGTGGCAGAAGTAACATTGGTGGCAAAGTTTACAGAATTAAGGACCACACAGTAGACCACTTGTACGGACTCTGGTACATGTGATGCTAATTTACACTGAGGGTCAAAGCACGGTTGTTATAAGGAATAATGTAGCATGGAAAAACAGGAGATTCCCCGCAAAACAAAGTTACTAATATCAAAGATATGCCTTAATTTGTGTTAGACATACCTGAATGTATGCTTGGAGCAGAGTACTGCATAAAAATTAATCATGGATTATGGAAAAAACAAGAGGGGAATCGGAGCATTGTAAATGCAGTGCTATTGACGGATGTTTAAACTAGGTGAACTCGTAACAGAAGAACTATCGAACATCTCTGCAGAATAGGTGAGGATAGTGTGATATGTGGAAAACTGTGACAAGTACAAGGGTCAGCAGAGTAAGTTATATTTGAAGGCATCAGGGAATAACCACTGTGGAACTAGAGGTGGTTGCTGAGGTTAAAAACTGTAGGGAAAGACAGAGATAGGAAGGCATGTAACTGTGGACTCTGGGAGCTCATGGCACTGCAATTCTGCTGCTCAGACAGACAGACACATTGTCAACAGAAGGCACAGTTTCCCCTTTGCATGTCTGTGGTTACCGAGACTGGCTGTTACAGCAGACTACAGTGGGGCAACCAAGGTGGTGCACACCCCGGCAAGCTGAGGCTCTGCTGGCGTTTGCTTCTGTTTGGTGATTGCCGAGTATATTTCTTGTTACTAACAGAAACTATAGCAAATTATTGGGTTCTTTCTCCTCTCTCATTCCTGACAAGCACCAAAAATGGTCTCATAAATGTGTGTGTGTGTGTGACCTCTGCTAGACCATTCCAATACATCTAAAGTAATAGACATTTATCTCATCTGACAGTGTTACACATTCAGTGCACTCATACTCTCCCCATCACTAAATTTTCTGGGCATGACATTGTCTGAATTATTGAAACTTCCTGGCAGATTAAAACTGTGTGCCGGACCGAGACTCGAACTCGGGACCTTTGCCTTTCGCGGGCAAGTGCTCTACCAATTGAGCTACCCAAGCACGACTCTCATTCTGGAAACATCCCCCAGGCTGTGGCTAAGCCGTGTCTCCGCAATATCCTTTCTTTCAGGAGTGCTAGTTCTGCAAGGTTTGCAGGAGAGCTTCTGTAAAGTTTGGAGGGTAGGAGCCGAGGTACTGGCAGAAGTAAAGCTGTGAGGACAGGGCTTGACTCGTGCTCGGGTAGCTCAGTTGGTAGAGCACTTGCCCACGAAAGGCAAAGGTCCCGAGTTCGAGTCTCGGTCCGGCAGACAGTTTTAATCTGCCAGGAAGTTTCATATCGGCGCACACTCCGCTGAAGAGTGAAAATCTCAGTCTGAATTATTGTTGGCATTGGTTTGCTGGTCTTGATGAATAAGACACTGAACTGTTGACAATAACTATTTTTCCTACCAACCTATTCTTAACCAACCTCTCTCCCATGATACTATGATCTAGTCGTGGGGATACCACCTCTGATTGTATGTTTTGATTTTATTCCCAGTTCACTTTGCTGACCCTCATTAAGTCTAGACTGAGCATTTACACTTTGCTTTTCAGTATTTATATCTTATCTACCATATAATGCTGTGTGTGTGTGTGTGTGTGTGTGTGTGTGTGTGTGTGTGTGTGTGTGTGTGTGTGTGTGTGCGCGCGCGCGCGCGCGCGCGCGCGCTCTGAGGGAACTCACCGCATTCGAGAGACAGTGGCCCCATCAGGTGGAGGAGTCGTGGGCCGCGCAGCAGCAGGTGTCTGGTGAGGTGCGCTGGCAGAGGTGGCGGTGGCAGCGGTGGTGGTGGCGGTTCTGGTTGTGGTTGTGGTGCTGGTGGTGGTGGTTCTCGGCTCTGTAATGACTGGTGCACTGCACATACAGAGAGGCAGGGTGTGAGTTGGCTGGGCGTGTCCTCGTGGGGATGTGGAGGTGGCTCACTATTGCCAGCACTGCTGAGGGACCATCCACACAGGGGATAGGGCTCCAGTTAATACAAATGAATTACCAGTAAGCTAATAACAATCAGTCGTACCATCTGAGCTTTCCATGGCAGTCGCTCAACCCCATACAACAGGTAGTTCAAATCTAGGTGCAGCCAGAAGGTACATACAACGCCCAATACTTGCACAAAACATAATTACAGAATTACTGTACATGTTAGCTCAGGTGCAATCGCCATCAAAACTATCCAAACGGCCTGAATTCCACTCCACCTAAATTGTATGATGATGATGAAGTGCCATATTCCTCGACAGAGTGTAGGGGAACGACGAATGCACCCACATAATGTTACTGTCTTGCAGTTCCTCTGATCTCTTTTCGATATGGACATTTCACTCTACAAAATGATTACTACAAGACCCCACTTGAAGCAACTGATTTGTAACACTGAGTCCACAATCAGACTAATATCACGATAATGTGAATATCGAAACCTGTTATAATTAGATGGCAGCTTGTAAACTCAAGTTTATTGCAATAAATGACTTTTTGGAAACTAAGTTTCAACTTGAAATTAAGTGACGAAAACATTTGTATTAAGACTACCATCCAGGATTCCAATTGAGCACCTATTGTCTCTGTTAACTAAGTACGAAAGATCTTAAATATCATTTCAGCCACATGTAAGCATGTGTGTATGGGTGCATGTTGAAATGTTGAAATGACTTCGCATTGTGTTTGATTATTCAAACCTAGCAACTAATAGGATTGTTAACTAAGAGCAATAAAACATTACATATGCAAATATAGCAATATGAGAATCTGAACTGTCGAGAAAAAGTATTTTGTTCCTTTGCTGGGATCTGAATCCACCACCTCTCATTGTTTTCTAACCACAAATACATGTTTAACATCTGCTTAGTTTAGCTGTAGCAGGATGTGCCCATGTATGTACTGGAAATAACCTAACGGAACATTCTGTGTAGGGTGGGAATCTATCCCCGTGTGCTGCATGCACCATCGTTGTTGACTGCACACAAGATGATGTTGATTATCGAATTCTTTTTTGCCACTTGCTACGAGGTACGTGTTTTAACTTTTCAAGCAATCATTTAAAGTTTTGTGTGACAGACTTGAAATCGACACCAGCTGTCATAGTTGACAAGACATGCAGAGGCGATAAAAATCAAAATTGCTTTTCTCCTCTGGTTTTATGTGCACGACACAATGAAAATCATTGCAGACAACCATGAATACAATGGATGCTAATAACTATGGACATATCCGTGGGAAGAACTTCGTAACACAAAAGAGCTTCATTACACCAGATGTGTACTGTTACATTCTGAGGACTCACATTAGCCTCTGATTTTACATTTTTTTGTCAGGACCAAACATTTTTGTTTTATGAAGGTAAAGCCAAATAGTTCAAATGCCCATCCAACCATCCTGTTTTAAGTTTTCCTTTATTTTCTTAAACTAAGCAATGCAAATACTGTGACCTTTCCTTTGAAATGGCACTATCTATTTCCTTTCTAACATTTGAGAGCTGTAGATTCTACTTTGTCTCTAATGGTCTTGCAGTCGATGGGATGTTTGACACTTAATTACTTCTTTCTTTCTTCCTCAACATTTCCTATTGAATTAAAGTGCCGCATGATGGCTAATTGGTCACATTTCAAAACATTTGGCAGTAATCGATTGAGCCATACTGGTAAAACCAACCAACTGAAAATGAGAAAATTATTTCCTGACGTAATTTCTTTGACACACTTACCACATACGTGCACAAAATAATACAACAAAACAAACATTTCCAGAATACAAAAGGACTCACAAGCTGAAAACTTACAAACACACTCAACAAACACACACTGAGAACACCACACAGAAAAGAACCAGATGGTACACCATGACCTACACACATAAACTAACACACATAAGCAGAGCCAAAATAAAAAAAATACCACACACACACACACACACACACACACACACACACACACACACACACACACACACACACACACACACACGTACACAAACAGATGACATACTTCAATAATTACACTCTAAAGTTTGGCAATAACATTCGATCTTTGGTAAAAACATTTGACAGTCGGCAACAGAAACCAAAACACTGCATTGAAACAATCTTTCAGTTCATAGTGCTGTGGAGTGTGGGAAAAAACTGCAAATTGGCATTCATAAGAAGAACAACACCAAAAATGCAATGGAAGTGTAATATGTAAGAAATTGTCCACACAACCTGTAAGTACAGTTCAAAACATTACTACTTAATAGGAAATACCAACCACCAGACCTGTTTATAACCTATAGGCACAGTGACAAAAATGTAAATTAAATAGCTAACATATGTACATATTCCAGGCCACTGATAACGCCTTGCACAAAATAAACTCAAAACGCGTATGGCACTAAAATTGTGTTTTATTCAGTTGCTGTCAGATGGTCCATAAGTAAAAATTATCAATATACTGTGACGCACAAAATACTTCATGCACCATTTTCGAAGGTTTAAACAACAATCCTCATGACCTTCAAGAGTACAATATTCAATAAGTCACTCCATGAATACTTTATAGCTACAAATAAAAAATTATGATTGATAAATATACTTATTCCAACCTGCATGACAACATGTCAGACAAAAGTCTATGATATTATGCATGAATCTACCTGTTTCAGTTAAATTATGGGTGGTCCTTTTAGGCTACATGCATCAATGTAGTATGCTACATGAGGAAAATTTATGGACTTTCTTACGCACTTGCACGGTACATTTTTAGGCCTCCTTTTTCCACATGGAATTTATATGGAGGGATTATCTGTGCTACATGAGCTACATTTACTAAAGACAAGCCTCGTCTTTGCCAAGATTGATGGTGTTAATAATAACAGAAGAAATTATAATAATGCATCTCTTCTTTTAGTAAAATTATAAGCCTCTATCACAATAATAAAGAACTAGAAAATAATTAACGTTCCTTGACACAATGGCACACTACTGCAGTTATAAATGTGACAATGGAGAACATTCTGGAAGTTTGATTGATACTTGTTGCCGAGTTTGTTTTGTACGATCTAGTGTTGGTGTAACTTAAACTCTTACAAGATCACAGCAGCTCAGGTGGGAAAAAACACTTCCTGCAGAAATTTCTGTAGCCTACAATAATGCCAGTAGTGCAGCTGACAATTATGTGATTTTATTTCAGTGATTACAAAAACAACTCTAAAGTACATATTAGGTAGCTGAGGCAACTAGTGGCCATTGATATGGATTAACAAGGAAAAGAATGTTTTGTAAAGGCTGTAATGAACCTCCAGGGAAACGGAACGCTCATCCAGTGACGAGCAAAACAGTGGCACTGCATTGAAAGTAGTTTGGTGGTCTGTTAAAATTTCTCTACCTTCATTTGCTTAAGCTCTGTGTTCGAGTCACTGATCAGCCAAACACTTAACAAGTATTAACAGACCCTCTTTGCCTCCGGTGACTTCTGTTTAACAACATAAGGTTCCACTTTCCTTCCTAATCTACAATAAAGCCGACACTCCTTCACTACCTGCTGGAGGAGAGTCGGTGTATGTTGGGCCATGACAGAGGCAGACGTCCGGCTAGTGGAAGCTCACCATTAACCTTTCTTGCACCAGAAATTTTACTTCATCCCTGAAACAATTGTCATGTAAAGTCACAGCACACTTATTTGAACTTGCAATGTTGAAAATGTTGGTGCTGAACTGGGAATCTAACTTGGATATCTCTTTCTGCCATCTTTAACACTTTTCGGACAATACAGTTCCATCGTTTTGTTGGGTCCCCAACATTCCATAGTTATCCAGGTTTCAATGAAAGGGGAAGGTCTGGTTTTAAATACTGGTTGGGTACAAAAATTTTCGCTGTGTGATTTCAAGTTGTAGCATTCGCACTGTAAGTAATATGTGGAAAGCAATTATGATTTTTAGCATTTGTGCATGCAATGTCAACAATAACAATTCGTGCCAATTTTGACCCTGAAACAGGCAGAGAACTTTTTATCCTATCATTTCAGATTTATAAATTCCAGTCCTAGTGGCCGGTGGAAAAGTATTTGACAGGTGTGTAGCCAGTGGTGATAGCATATACAGGGTTAAGAGTCCCAGTCAGCACAGAACTTTTCCTCGCATAATTTCTAGTTCAGACATGAGCATATCTCACTGGTGGTGAAATAAACCGACATTGTTTATCTATATGTGGCTAGAAAACAACATGATATATGCTGGGTTCGAAACGCAGCAGGGGAATACTTTGGTGTATAATCATTTCAGTTTCATCATCCCTCTAGCGGAGAAAAATTTCGATACATAAAATTATAACAGTTTATTGTGCTTCATTCACAATCCCTGCCCAAAACAAAACTTTATGCCCCATCATATCAAGTTTGAAAAAGTGCATATGATGTCACATGCAGTTAAAATGATAGTTAAGATCTGTAGTGACCGGATTGGAGTCCTGGATCGCAGTCCAATACAAAAGCATGTAGTTTGAAGCTGACTCTTGCTTTTTGAAATCTCATTTATTGTAATTCACTTCAGTTTACAAGCACTGAGGACCGTCATCTCTGGTAAAGGGCTTTCTGATATTTACATTACTGTGGTATTGGTTTTTATATGGACGATAATCGACAAAGTGCAAGAAAGTTATGTGGCTGCATACAAACCAGGTGGAACGCAGTTCAGGAAATTTGGCTGCTTCTGAGCATGGTAACACACGCATATAAATTTGACAGGCACAACACTCTTCTGATTGTCAAACATTTCGTATTGTAATTAATGTGATACTTTGATCATCAGACATCGTTCAAAGCCTGTCTTAAAACTGGTCTTTGAAAGGTACAGCTACAAAATGGTTGACAGCGTGTTTCAAATTGAGCTGGAGAAGGAATTCAGTACAGCGGGCAGTAAGGCACGGTGAACCTCGTGATTTGACAACAGAAAGAGGCTGTGGTTGTGCAACAGTTACGTGTCATAACAGTATTACCACATTCGTCAAAATTTCATTCATTAAATATGGTTGACAGGAATTTAAGTATTTTTCAAGTGAGCATCCTCACTTTGTAAGCACACATGAAACCATGGGGTAGTTGAAGTAAGCTGTGTCATTCCCCAGTGATGGAAAAACACACACTAATGTGTGTTTGTGTGTGTGTGTGTGGTGGGGGGGGGGGGGGGGTGATGAGCAATGTTTGTGATTGATGATGTAAGTTGTGCTGTGAACTTGCTACTGAAATAAAATTATGTTTTGTCCTCCACATACAGTAGGTGTGAATGGTAAATTCCGTAAGAATTTGATGTCTCTCTAGAAGGGCTGGCATGGATACAATGGGGAGTAGGATGAACATGGGATAGTGAGACATCCTCCCCAAAAAATGGGAAAACACTGTATCACTTCACTGTGTGAAGTGGACACTGTATGAAGTAAAAAATAATTCTGCTTACACGTGGTTTTATACATCTTATTTTAATTATTGTTAAAATCATAGGCACCTGTCGTGTATAAAATTTGAGTGTGACACTATGTATAATTTTGAGAGGTTGGGGGGGGGGGGGGGGGGGTTGAGTGGAATCTTTGAAAGACAGAGGCAGTTCCAGAACCAAACATTGTGTATCTGTCTGTAAGTGACACCCAATAGTGTGGGAAGTATGAGGCAGTGAACTAGGTGAAGATCACGACAAGAATCTATTATACATCATGAAGAGAATTTTTAAAATGTACACAAAGATTACTGCTAGTAAAAAGATTCCCGTTAACAAAAATTTTTTCAAACATAAGAGCTTGAGTAATTTCCCACAGCGTGCATAACGAGTTTGGAATAATATAATGTTTTAAATTTTTTTCAAGAATGTAAACAATTGTAATATGTTTGTTGTTTAAACAAGGAATTTTGATGTTAATCTTTATTGAATAAAAGAGAAAGACACTGAATGATTTACAACACTGGCTCTATGTTCATTACAATTGGTTCAGGGAATGCAGTGTCATCTCGAACACGAACACAAGATTTCTGATATCATCATCATCATCATCATCATCATCATCATCATCATCATCATCATCATCATCATCATCATCATCATCTAAGACTGATTATGCCTTTCAGTGTTCAGTCTGGAGCATAGCCCCCCTTATACAGTTCCTCCATGATCCCCTATTCAGTGCTAACATTGGTGCCTCTTCTAATGTTAAACCTATTACTGATGTCGCTGCGTCTTCCGGCAGTGAGCATCTTACCGGTCAGCCATCACTCCAGGGTGAATGGCTGACAGTGGTGGGCTCGCGCGTGCCTGGCCGAAAGGCGAAGGTGGGATCTGGCCGCGTGGCAGCTGCCTTACCCCTTTCCAACAGGTACGGGGTGCTTCCTAGTGGTGATGACATCGTTTCCGAGCCACCACAGGATGCCTCGCCTGTTGGGCCAGTGGCCGATTCTCCGGCAAGGTCCCGACAGTCACAGAGGGCGGGCCTATTAGTTATAGGGAGCTCCAACGTTAGGCGGGTTATGGAGCCCCTTAGGAAAATAGCGGGTAGGTCGGGGAAGAATGCCAGTGTGCACTTGGTGTGCTTGGGGGGGGGGGGGGGGGGTCTCGTCCGTAATGTGGAGGAGGCCCTTCCGGCAGCTATTGAACGCACTGGGTGTGACCGGCTGCAGATAGTAGCACATGTCGGAACGAATGACGCCTGCCGCTTGGGTACTGAGGCCATCCTTGGTTCCTTCCGGCGGCTGGCTGATTTGGTGAAGACAACCAGCATCGCACGCGGAGTGCAAGCTGAGCTTAATATCTGCAGCATAGTGCCCAGAGTCGACCGCGGTCCTCTGGTTTGGAGCCGTGTGGAGGGTCTAAACCAGAGGCTCAGACGACTCTGCGACTATAATGGTTGCAAATTCATCGACCTCCGTTATTGGGTGGAGAACTGTAGGGCCCCCCTAGACAGGTCAGGCGTGCACTACACACCGGAAGCAGCTACTAGGGTAGCAGAGTACGTGTGGCGTGCACACGGGGGTTTTTTAGGTTAGAGGGACCCCCCTTGGGCGAAACGATAAAATACCTGACGGCTTACCAGAGAGGACATTATCATCGTTGATAAAGAACGTCCGTCCTCAGAGACCAAAAACAGGAAAAGTTAACGTAATATTGGTAAACTGCAGGAGTATCCAGGGCAAGGTTCCTGAATTAGTATCTCTTATTGAAGGAAATAGTGCGCATATAGTATTAGGAACGGAAAGTTGGTTAAAACCGGAAGTGAACAGTAACGACATCCTAGACACAGAATGGAATATATACCGCAAGGATAGGATAAACGCCAATGGTGGAGGAGTATTTATAGCAGTAAAGAATTCAATAATATCCAGTGAAGTTATTAGCGAATGCGAATGTGAAATAATCTGGGTTAAGTTAAGTATCAAAGGTGGGTCAGATATGATAGTCGGATGCTTCTATAGACCACCTGCATCAGCAACCGTAGTAGTTGAGCGCCTCAGAGAGAACCTGCAGAACGTCGTGAAGAAGTTTCGTGATCATACTATTGTAATAGGGGGAGACTTCAATCTACCAGGTATAGAATGGGATAGTCACACAATCAGAACTGGAGTCAGGGACAGAGACTCTTGTGACATTATCCTGACTGCCTTGTCCGAGAATTACTTCGAGCAGATAGTTAGAGAACCAACTCGTGAAGCTAACGTTTTAGACCTCATAGCAACAAATAGACCGGAACTTTTCGACTCCGTGAATGCAGAAGAGGGTATCAGTGATCATAAGTCAGTGGTTGCATCAATGACTACAAGTGTAATAAGAAATGCCAAGAAAGGAAGGAAAATATATTTGCTTAACAAGAGTGATAGGACACAAATCGCAGAATATCTGAGTGACCACCATCAAACGTTCATTTCTGAGGAAGAGGATGTGGAACATAAATGGAAAAAATTCAGAAACATCGTCCAGTACGCCTTAGATAAGTTCGTACCGACTAAGGTCCAAAGCGAGGGGAAAGATCCACCGTGGTATAACAATCATGTACGAAAGGTACTACGGAAACAAAGAAAGCTTCATCATAGGTTTAAGAGTAGTCGAATCATAGCTGATAAGGAAAAGCTGAACGAAGCGAAAAAGAGCGTAAAGAGAGCAATGAGAGAAGCATTCAACGAATTCGAACATAAAACATTGGCAAACAATCTAAACAAGAACCCTAAAAAGTTTTGGTCATATGTAAAATCGGTAAGCGGATCTAAATCCCCTATTCAGTCACTCGTTGACCACGATGGCACCGAAACAGAGGACGACCGAAGAAAGGCAGAAATACTGAATTCAGTGTTCCGAAACTGTTTCACTGTGGAAAATCTTAACACGGTCCCTGACTTCAGCCGTCGCACGGACGCCAAAACGGAAAATATTGAAATAAACGATATCGGAATTGAAAAACAACTGCTATCACTTAGTAGCGGAAAAGCATCCGGACCAGACGAGATACCCTTAAGATTCTACAGTGATTATGCTAAAGAACTTGCCCCCTTTCTATCAGCAATTTATCGTAGATCGCTGGAAGAACGTAAAGTACCTAGCGACTGGAAGAAAGCGCAGGTCGTTCCCATTTTCAAGAAGGGTCATAAATCAGATGCGAATAATTATAGGCCTATTTCGCTTACGTCAATCTGTTGTAGAATAATGGAACATGTTTTGTGTTCTCGTATTATGACGTTCTTAGATAATACAAATCTCCTTCATCATAACCAACATGGATTCCGCAAACAGAGATCACGTGAAACTCAGCTCGCCCTATTTGCCCAAGAAATTCACAGTGCCGTAGACACTGGCGAGCAGATTGATGCCGTATTCCTGGACTTCAGGAAGGCATTTGATACGGTTCCGCACTTACGTTTAGTGAAAAAAATACGAGCTTACGGAATATCGGACCAGGTTTGTGATTGGATTCAGGATTTCCTAGAAGAAAGAACACATGTCATTCTTAACGGTTCAAAATCTGCAGATGTAGAGGTAATTTCGGGAGTACCGCAGGGAAGCGTGATAGGACCTTTATTGTTTACAATATACATAAATGACTTATTTGACAACATCGGTAGCTCCGTGAGGCTATTTGCAGATGACACGGTTGTCTACAAGAAAGTAGCAACATCAGAAGACTCGTACGTACTCCAGGAGGACCTGCAGAGGATTAATGCATGGTGCGACAGCTGGCAGCTTTCCCTAAACGTAGATAAATGTAATATAATGCGCATACATAGGGGCAGAAATCCATTCCAGTACGATTATGCCATAGGTGGTAAATCATTGGAAGCGATAACGACCGTAAAATACTTATGAGTTACTATCCGGAGCGATCTGAAGTGGAATGATCACATAAAACAAATAGTGGGAAAAGCAGGCGCCAGGTTGAGATTCATAGGAAGAATTCTAAGAAAATGTGACTCATCGACGAAAGAAGTAGCTTACAAAACGCTTGTTCGTCCGATTCTTGAGTATTGCTCATCAGTATGGGACCCTTACCAGGTTGGATTAATAGAAGAGATAGACATGATCCAGCGAAAAGCAGCGCGATTCGTCATGGGGACATTTAGTCAGCGCGAGAGCGTTACGGAGATGCTGAACAAGCTCCAGTGGCGGACACTTCAAGAAAGGCGTTACGCAATACGGAGAGGTTTATTATCGAAATTACGAGAGAGCACATTCCGGGAAGAGATGGGCAACATATTACTACCGCCCACACATATCTCGCGTAATGATCACAACGAAAAGATCCGAGAAATTAGAGCAAATACGGAGACTTACAAGCAGTCGTTCTTCCCACGCACAATTCGTGAATGGAGCAGGGAAGGGGGGATCAGATAGTGGTACAATAAGTACCCTCCGCCACACACCGTAAGGTGGCTCGCGGAGTATAGATGTAGATGTAGATGTAGATTCTTAACCGAATCCAGGTACCTTCTCCTCGGTCTGCCCCGACTCCTCCTACCCTCTACTGCTGAATCCATGAGTCTCTTGGGTAACCTTGCTTCCCTCATGCGTGTAACATGACCCCACCATCTAAGCCGGTTCGCCCTGACTGCTACATCTATAGAGTTCATTCCCAGTTTTTCTTTGATTTCCTCATTGTGGACACCCTCCTGCCATTGTTCCCATCTACTAGTACCTGCAATCATCCTAGCTACTTTCACATCCGTAACCTCAACCTTGTTGATAAGGTAACCTGAATCCACCCAGCTTTCGCTCCCATACAACAAAGTTGGTCGAAAGATTGAACGGTGCACAGATAACATAGTCTTGGTACTGACTTCCTTCTTGCAGAAGAGAGCAGATCGTAGCTGAGCACTCACTCCATTAGCTTTGCTACATCTCGCTTCCAGTTCTTTCACTATGTTGCCATCCTGTGAGAATATGCATCCTAAGTACTTGAAACCGTCCACCTGTTCTAACTTTGTTCCTCCTATTTGGCACTCAATCCGTTTATATTTCTTTCCCACTGACATTACTTTCGTTTTGGAGATGCTAATCTTCATACCATAGTCCTTACATTTCTGATCTAGCTCTGAAATATTACTTTGCAAACTTTCAATCGAATCTGCCATCACAACTAAGTCATCCGCATATGCAAGACTGCTTATTTTGTGTTCACACATCTTAATCTCACCCAGCCAGTCTATTGTTTTCAACATATGATCCGTAAATAATAAGAACAACAGTGGAGACAGGTTGCAGCCTTGTCCTACCCCTGAAACTACTCTGAACCATGAACCCAACGCCTCCTATTCCATAATCATGTAGAACAGACAATAACTTCCTCCTAGGAACCCGGTCATATGCCTTTTCTAGATCTATAAAGCATAGATACAATTCCCTGTTCCACTCATAACACTTCTCCATTATTTGCCGTAAGCTAAAGATATCTGGTCCTGACAACCTCTAAGAGGCCTAAACCCACACTGATTTTCATCCAATTGCTCCTCAACTAATACTCGCACTTTCCTTTCAACAATACCTGAGAAGATTTTACGCACAACGCTGATTAAAGAGATACCTCTGTAGTTGTTACAATCTTTTCTGTTTCCATGTTTAAAGATTGGTGTGATTACTAGTTTTGTCCAGTCTGATGGAACCTGTCCCGACTCCCAGGCCATTTCAATTATCCTGTGTAGCCATTTAAGACCTGACATTCCACTGTATTTGATGAGTTCCGACTTAATTTCATCCACCCCAGCTGCTTTATTGCACTGCAATCTATTGACCATTTTCTCCACTTCCTCAAACGTGATCCTATTTCCATCATCATTCCTATCCCATTGTACCTCGAAATCTGAAACATTACTGATCGTATTTTCATCTACATTGAGCAACTCTTCAAAATATTCCCTCCATCTGCCCAAGGCATCCACAGGATTCACCAGCAGTTTTCCTGACCTGTCCAAAATACTTGTCATTTCCTTCTTAGCTTCCTTTCAAAGACTGCTAATTACACTCCAGAATGGTTTTCCAGCAGCTTGACCCAATGTCTCCAACCTGTTTCCAAAGTCTTCCCAAGATTTCTTCTTGGATGCTGCAATTATCTGTTTGGCTTTGTTTCTTTCTTCAACATAACTTTCTCTGTCTACCTGGGTTCTGGTATGTAGCCATTTTTTATACGCCTTCTTTTTCCTTTTACAGGCTGCCTTGACTGTGTCATTCCACCAAGCTGTTTGCTTCCTCCTACTTTTACACACTACTGTTCCAAGACATTCTTTAGCCACTTCTAGTACTGCGTCCCTGTACCTTGTCCATTCCTTTTCCAATGACTGTAATTGACTGCATTCAACTAACTGGTACCTTTCTGAGATCGCTGTTATGTACTTGTGCCTGATTTCCTTATCCTGAAGTTTCTCCACTCTTATCCTCCTACATATGGACCTGACCTCCTGCACTTTCGGCCTCGCAATCCCAATTTCACTGCAGATTAAATAATGATCAGTGTCATCAAAGAATCCCCTGAATACACGTGTGTCGCTCACAGCCTTCCTGAATTCCTGATCTTTTATTATATAGTCAATGACAGATCTGGTTCCCCTGCCTTCCCAAGTATACCGGTGAATGTTCTTATGTTTAAAAAAGGAGTTTGTGATTACTAAGCCCATACTGGCACAGAAATCCAAGAGTTGTTTCCCGTTCCTGTTGGCCTCCATATCCTCTCCAAATTTACCCATAACCTTTTCATACCCTTCTGTTCGATTTCCAATCCTAGCGTTAGAATCACCCATGAGCAGAACACTGAAATACTGCATAAGTATTAAAATCTAAACGAAAAATAAATGATCATTTATCAGTGTTAGTGGCTATTAGACTTGTATGAACATATGTAACTGTAAGATGGTGCAGAAAAATGGTAACTCTGGTCGCACAGCCACTTTAAGCATCACAGACTATCAGAGGTGGAACAGCAACAACAATGGATGGGATAGATAATGTCATAAGGTGTGCCACAGGAGAATGGAAGCCTGTAGTGTTCACTGGGTGGCTACAGTAAAGCCATAGATCCACTGAAACACACACACACACACACACACACACACACACACACACACACACACACACACACACAGGGGTGGACACCTGTTCGTCGAATACACAGTAAGGCACGGTATTCTGTGTGTCACAGAAGGGAACGTATCCGAGCACTGCGTGAGCTTTATGTAATGCTGAGTACAGAGGCAAACAAAATGAGGTGGGAAGATTTAATTTTATGGGACCAGCTGGAACTGCTGGTAGGTCTGGCCTGTGATGCTGCGAGGTGGTCTCAGGCTGTGAGAGGTGTGAGCAGCCAGACACTGCGGCACCGATGCTTACTTCACCTGGTTTTCTGAACATCTTCCATACAAGCCCTCCCAGCAGAGCATTCTTTTATATAATGTGCCTTTAGAGCAATTAACATCTTCCGTGTACTGTCTGGATTTGGAGAGAAATAAGAATTATCTTGGAATAGTTACTGGCATATGGCTTGCACGTGGAAAGAAAGTGACCGACAACTACGTAAGAGCCAAAGCTGTAATACTAAGGTGTGAATAGTGATTACTCTGATAATCTGCTTTTATACAAGACGAAACTTCCACAGGTCAACATCAGCCATCTAAATTTGTAAAAATGTTACCACCATCCTCTATAATCATTCTGCAGTACACTACCTTGCTCGAGGTGTCGATTGTAAGTGACTTTGTCATCATCTTCATGCAGTGTGGCACTATTCAAAGGTGTCTCATTGTCATCAGCCACAGAGGCAATGGACAACTTTAGAGACCACTTCATGGGAACAGGGCTACAGCAACCAGTACAGGCTGCCGGTTGCAAACTACACCCATCACTGTGTCTGAGCCTGTGCTGGGCAATACAGCTTTGTGTCCACAGCAGTCTGCCTCATGCTCTATTCACACAGTGAGTGTACCCTCTGTCATGACAGTTGATGCTAAAACCTAAACAACCACTTTCTGTATACATGTAGTTTAATATAATGCCCACAAACTGGCTCTTTGATGGTTTTTGTTAGCTAGCATACCTGGTAATGAACACTGTTCAGTTTAGGGGTTCGCTGAAACTGCTACACGAGGGTAATGATAGCATTGTGAGCTATCGTGAAATGACTGTCTATGATGGTGTATTTTACAGCAGACACACGTCTACGAAAATTCAGTGGGAAAAATTATACAGTTGGAAATACACACACCTAGAACCGAGAGACACTAATCAGTCGGTTGTCTCACACTTACCTGGTTTGTGGTGGTGGATCATACAGCAATCTGCTCACTTCGATCAAGTCCTTAGGTTGATGAAGCATCGCATCTGCCCACCCCTGAGTGGCCATCACCTCGTGGGTACGTGCCTTAATAAATTCGATGGCGGTTCGCCTGAGGTCACTGCAGGAGTGGCGGACTGCGAGTACGGCTGCGGCCGCCGCGGTCTCGACGGTCAGCTGAGCGGCCACCTGCCGCTCGCACTCCGCCTTCAGCCGCGACGCCCCGTATTTATCCGCTGCGGCCAGCAGCTGGGGGGCCGCGCCGGGCAGCTGGGGGGCCCGCTGGGTGTACAGGTAGGAGACCAGCTGCCTCAGCACCGGGCCCCCCACGTCCGGGATGCTCACCGCGCCGCTGCTGGCCTCGAGGGTGTCGTGGGCGAACATGGCGGCGAACACAGGGCTCCTGTCCGCCAGGACGGCCCTGTGCACCACCAGCCGAGTCTCACCTGCCTCGAGTATCACCATGGCGTCGTCCCCGGCGTCCAGCAGGTCCCCCAGGTCGACAGCCACCGTCTCTGTGATGTCCTTAACTGCTTCCATTGCGGACGATTCTGAAACACGGCAACACGGAGCAGCCCTTTCAGCATACAGGTGACTGACGATACCTCTACGAGTGACAGCCACACCTGTCTCCAGCGACAGTTGATAAATACAGGGTGAGTCACCTAACGTTACCGCTGGATATATTTCGTAAACCACATCAAGTACTGACGAATCAATTCCACAGACCGAACGTGAGGAGAGGGGCTAGTGTAATTGATTACTACAAACCATACAAAAACGCACGGAAGTATGCTTTTTAACACAAACCTACGTTTTTTTTTAAAATGGAACCCCGTTAGTTTTGTTAGCACATTTGAACATACAAACAAATATGTCATCAGTGCCGTTTGTTGCATTCTAAAATGTTAATTACATCCGGAGATATTGTAACCTAAACTTGACGCTTGAATACAACTCCTCTGTTGTTCAATCGTCTGTATCGGAGAGCACCGAATTACGTAGGGATCCAAAGGGAACAGTGATGGACCATAGGTACAGAAGAGACTGGAACAGCACATTACGTCCACACGCTGACACCTTTTTATTGGTCTTTTTCACTGACACACATGTACATTACCATGAGGGGTGAGGTACACGTACACACGTGGTTTCCGTTTTCAATTGCGGAGTGGAATAGTGTGTCCCGACATGTCAGCCCAATAGATGTTCAATGTGGTGGCCATCATTTGCTGCACAGAATTGCAATCTCTGGCGTAATGAATGTCGTACACGCCGCATTACACCTGGTGTAATGTAGCCGCAGGCTGCCACAATACGTTGTTTCATATCCTCTGGGTTGTAGGCACATCACGGTACACATTCTCCTTTAACGTATCCTACAGAAAGAAGTCCAGAAATGTAAGATCAGGAGAACGGGCTGGCCAATTTATGCGTCCTCCACGTCCTATGAAACGCCCGTCGAACATCCTGTCAAGGGCCAGCCTAGTGTTAATTGCAGAATGTGCAGGTGCACCATCATGCTGATACCACATACGTCGACGCGTTTCCAGTGGGGACATTTTCGAGGAACGTTGGCAGATCATTCTGTAGAAACGCGATGTATGTTGCAGCTGTTTGGGCCCCTGCAATGAAGTGGGGACAATGTTTCAAGCGTCAACTTTAGGTTACAATATCTCCGGATGTAATTAACATTTTAGAATGCAATAAACGGCACTGATTACGTATTTGTTTATATGTTCAGATGTGCTAACAAAACTAACGTGGTTCCATTTAAAAAAACGTAGGTTTGTGTTAAAAAACATACTTCCGTGTATTTTTGTATGGTTTGTATTAAACAATTACACTAGCCCCTCTCCTCATGTTCGGTCTGTGGAATCGGTTCGTCAGTATTTGATGTGGTTTACGAAATATATCCAGCGGTAACATTAGGTGACTCACCGTGTAAAGTCCATCCTTAGTCGGTTCCAGCAGTATCACACCCTTTCTGTCCGACTGATGCCATTGGTGAATAACAGCAGATCTTTAATAATACCATTTTCAAGCTTTACCTTTTCTTTCAGCATATTTCATTTGGAGAACAAGCTCCAGAAGCGGCAAGGACATTATTTCCATCTTTTTTTCTACAGTGCAATGTTATTTGGTATGGAAATGGTTTGAAATAGACGTCTACCAAAATACTAAATAGGCTGTACAGAACTATAGTATTACTCTATTCAACGAGATGTTCTCTTTACTTCTCCTGTTATTCAGGAAAACAACACTGTTTTATGACCTGAATCTGTATTATTCGTCATTTAACAAGCAGTCATGCGTGTACCCTTGCAGGAGTTGCTTCACACAGGGGATGAAGCCCGTGCGTCGGGAGACTGACGTGCGTTCACAGTGAAAGGTCGTGAAGTGGGTTCAGCCGAGTACGCAGTTCAAATTGTCATCCACCAGAGTACAGTAGCGGACAGACACATTCAACAAACAGTGAATTGTACTGTTTATTTCTTGAAGGATTTTTCTTTTATGGTTGTACAGTTTTGTGTATGTTTTTAGTAGTGTGGATGATGTGTGAATGTGGTCTAAAGTAAATATGTAGATCACTGTTATAGTGACAAACGCCGTACGAAGTAACGTGAGGAATTTTTAATACACTGTGAATTAAGACGACGGGGAATTTTGTATTATAGTGTGTCAAGTATGTTTATGGTAAAGGGAAGCTAATTTCAGTGTAAATGTAAACAGTTAATAATGTAAAGTATAAATAAAGTATCAGAATGTCAAATATTTTGGAAAAAAGTACAGTTCGAGTGTGTTGTTTATTGATTTGTTAGTCATGAAAAAAGCGCGCTAACACAGGAGAATAATATTTTTGTATTGGCCTTAATGCAGACTGAGCAATCGCAACGGAGTATTCTTCACGCATCTCTTCTCTTGCAAACGGAGAATGCTTACAGCAATCCTAGAAGTCAGAGCCCAGGCTTTCAATGGTACGGTCGTGTGTAGTATGAGCTCCGAAGGAAGTAGTTGTCTGCCAGTTTCATGTCTGCATGTGCTACATGTCTCAAAAGTGCTTTACAGTGAAGGTAAATAAATTCATTCATAGCGGCATCAACGAGCAGCAATACGGCAGGGCAGCGCTACCAACTTACACGACAAGCGGGGACCCTGAAACTGGGACGGCGGCAGACGGAGGAGGTCTGACACTCAGTTTCTGCACGCCGAGGCTGCAGCATTCGACGAAAGATGAGTTTGTTAGAACTGTTGTGTGTGTGTGTGTGTGTGTGTGTGTGTGTGTGCGCGCGCGCGCGAGCTGCAGACTGAGTAACATGGTAAGTGATAAAGATTTTGTAAATACGAAAAAAGAAGGATTCTCATTCAGTGGAAGTGCTTCACAAACTAGCACGCTTGAACAGAGAGGAGTAGATGTTAAAGTAAAAGAGGAGGTTTTTGAGGATGTTTCTTTGTTATTTACGGACGGTGAAGTAGACTTTGCTTCAAGTACGTCAGTTGATGTAACTAGTGGAGACAATGAAGATCCTGAAAGTCACATTAAGCCGGCCAGAGTGGCCGAGCGGTTCTAGGCCCTACAGTCTGGATCCGCGCGACCGCTACGGTCGCAGGTTCGAATGCTGCCTCGGGCATCGATGTGTGTCATGTCCTTAGGTTAGTTAGGTTTAAGTAGTTCTAAGTTCTAGGGGACTGGTGACCACAGCAGTTAAGTCCCATAGTGCTCAGAGCAATTTGAAAAAAAGTCACATTACGCATGAAATCGGTAACAATCAATTGCGTGATGACAATATTGCTAGTGTTACTGAATCAAATGTGGATACCAAATTCGGAATGGTACCGAAGGAAAAAGATAAACAGGGAACAGTAAAGCAGAAAATAGAACAAAGAGGATATGTTTGCAGCATTAATGGATTCTATGAAAGATGGACATACTAATTTGGCTGAAACAACTGATCAGAACATCAATGGAAAACTTGAAAAGCAGACTGCGGTTTTAAAATATATGTGGAAAAATGATCTGAAGTCGTTAGAAAGTAAAGTGGATGGCAAAATTTCTGAAGTTGAGAATAACTGCCAACAATCCACTAGAACTGTAGAAAAAGAATTAACAGATGCCTTGAAAAAAGTTGCTATTGGAAACAAACAAAGGGCAGAAGTGATAAAAGATAGAGTGCAGAAACTAGGTCAAAATAACGGCGGTAGTGTGTGTGTGTGTGTGTGTGTGTGTGTGTGTGTTTTAAGATCACAAACTGTTAGGCAGTAAAATCAGTTCTGAATATGCCAAATGTATGACTGAAGTAAGAAGTGTGTCCGACTGAATGGGCGAGACAGAAGAAAATGTTCTTCAGCTAATTAACCAGGTAGAAGAGGTTGAAAATAAGTCTGGTGAGCACAGCAGTAGATTATGCCAAGTTGAAACTAACCTCAGATATGGAACAAACAGTAGTGGGTGTAGTTTTGTAGCAGCATTATCTGAAATATCATATGTCGCTAAAAGGCAGTTTTGATTCAACAGAAAATATACATCCAAAAGAATTTTGGAATGACTTCGAAGGAGTTCTACCTAGTTTGTGGCCAGACAGACAAAAAATAGGGTTCATTACCTCTCAATTCTAGGAAGAGGCTAGAATTTGGGGGGTTATTGCTACTAAACAGTACGATATTCTATATATATTTAAAGAGGCGTTTTTTAAAGAATTTTGGGGCAAGCAAAAACAAATGAAGTTGCTAAATAGCTTCTGGGCTAGGGAAACGTTTAATCCTAGGAAGGAAAGCTTAAGAAAGTTTGCGTTAAAATGGACGACAAACTTTTCATATTTAAACGACAAAGCCGAGACAGAAGAAATTGTTATGGGCCTGGAAGGTAAATTGCCCATGAACTGGCGAAACAAAATTATTGCAGCGCCTAGGGATGACGTTTATAAATTCATTGCTGTTTGGAGAGAGTTGACAAGTTGTTCCATGAGGAGGAGCATGCAAATCGTAACATCAGACCACCAAATAATGCAGAACCGCGGCAGAATGCAAACGTTAACAGAATTGGTGTGAGCCCCGGAAACAGCAGGAGGTGGCGCTACCCAACAAATGATAGGCGAAATAATGGGGAGCAGGTGCTCAATTATCGGCCGTATTCTCCGGTGCGAGAGGATGATGATGCGCCAAGGTGACAGCAAATGGTGGTAAACTTAAGAAATGGTACAGAATCCGTTAAACTAAATGCCGTCTGTGAAAGGGCTAGCGTTTACAAGATGGGAAGTAGCAATTTGAACCCGCTAGCAAAAACCCTTTGTACGTGTTAGAACTAAACAGGCTGGGACTGTGAGTGAGGAGCAGAAGAAGGTAGTAACAACAGACGAAACGAGCTATATACACACATCTGTACATTTAACGGAGGTCTAGGAGATTTTTTGGACAGACACAAAATAAGCACTGTATTGCAGACGAAACGGGTGATGAATTAGCGGAGAACGTCCTTAGCAACCAAGTTGAAGTCTAGTCATGTTCTGGGGAAGGAATAAGTACAGAAGCTGCAGAATTACAAGAGATTGGTGATGTCAGTATAGAAGAAATACTATTGTCTATAAATGACATTTGTGAGGCTATAAGGGAGAGGCAGGAAAATTGTGACCAAAATGGCGGTCAGCCAACTAATCATGAGAGAGAGAGATAGAGAGAGAGATTGGGGCGGTGGGGAAGGAGAACACGGAGAATGGCGAAACGCCGGAAAAAATTTTTGAGCTGTCATTAGTGAACAGAATAAATAGTATGGGGGAGAAAAGTGATGTGGGTAATTCTGCAAAAATCTGTGTAATTTCTGGAAACAGGGAAGATTTCGATAGAAGAGAGGTTGTGAACGATTTTTTGGAGCAGGGTTCTGACACCAGCAATGAAGGGAAGGTGTTGAGTCAGCCAGTAATCAGTCTGCAAGTGTGGAACGAAGAAGTGCAGTGCTTGGCAGATAGTGGCAGTGGTTTACGTGCTGTGGGTAAAAGTTTGTTAGGATCGTTGCCAAATAGAAATGAAGTTGTAATAATGCCAGTAACGGGGCTGCAGATAATTGTAGCTACAGGAAAAGTTGAAAACCTGTTAAACAGGAAGTTCTGTTGCGATTGAAAATAAATCGTGTACTCCATGACTTCCTTATAATCGCTGATCGATGTATAAAAATGCCAATTGGCGTAGATTTCTTTAACCAGTACAAAGGGAGATTAAGTTTTAATGAAAATGTATTTTTTGAAAGTAATAGAAAATGACTTAACATTTAAACTAGTTGCCCATCCAGCGGAAATAGTAATTTTATTTCCTCAAAAATGTGAAGGCACGTTTTCACAAACTCACTTTGGACTAAAGAAAGGAAAAAAAAACAGATGTGCAGGACTAGTGGTGTTTACGCTGACCCCCCCCCCCCCCCCCCGCTCTTATAGTCGAGGGGCATGAAAGGGAATCAGTGGTTGGGAACGGAGTGAGACAGGGTTGTAGCCTCTCCTCGATGTTATTCAGTCTGTATATTGAGCAAGCAGTAAAGGAAACAAACGGAAAATTCGGAGTAGGTATTAGAATCCATGGAGAATAAACAAAATCTTTGAGGTTCGCCGATGACATAGTAAATCTGTCAGAGACAGCAATGGCTTTGGAAGAGCAGTTGAATGGAATGGACAGTGTCTTGAAAGGAGGATATAAGATGAACATCAACAAAAGCAAAATGAGGATAATGGAATGTAGTCGAATAAGTCAGGTGATGCTGAGGGAATTAGATTAGGAAATGAGACAAAGTAGTAAAGGAGTTTTGCGATTTGGGGAGAAAAATAACTGATGAATGTCGAAGTAGAGAGGAAAGCGTTTCTAAAGAAAAGAAATTTGTTAACATCAAGCATAGATTTAAATGCCAGGAAGTCGTTTCTGAAAGTATTTGTATGGAGTGTAGCCATGTATGGAAGTGAAACGTGGACGATACATAGTTTAGTCAAGAATAGAAGCTTTCGAAATGTGGTGCTACAGAAGAATGCTGAAGATTAGATGGGTAGATCACATAACTAATGAGGAGGTATTGAATAGATTTGGGGAGAGGAGGAGTTTGTGGTACAACTTGACCAGAAGAAGGGATCGGTTGGTAGGACATGTTCTGAGGCATCGAGGTATCACAAATTTAGTATTGGAGGGCAGCGTGGAGGGTAAAAATCGTAGAGGGAGACCAAGAGATGAATACACTAAGCAGATTCAGAAGGATGTAGGCTGCAGTACGTAGTGGGAGATGAAGAAACTTGCACAGGATAGAGTAGCATGGAGATCTGCATCAAACCAGTCTCAGGACTGAAGACCACAACAACAACAACAACAACAACTAGGAAAATCTTGTTTCGCTAGCTGTCGATAACTCAAGAAATTAGTACCAATGGAGTCAAAAAAAATAAGAAGGGAAGTATAAGTACTGATATATCGCCAAATATAAAGTTCCCTGTGTTTACGAATTAGCAAAATATTCTCCTTGTGTGCTATCATTCGCCAACTTTTCGTTTCGATGTCTCGAGCGGTTTAGGAGATACGAGAGATGTTGCGCGTATTTCATTCTCGCGGGCGTGAGACTGGAAGTGAGCGCGCTACATAGGATCCGTTTTCTCGAGATCGGAGGCAGATAGAGACCTCCTCCCAAGTCTAAACAAAAATTCAGCATGTTGGCTAAATTTCAAACGCAACAACATATGGTTTAACCAAACGCAAAATCATAGCGACCCTTATTTTTCATTGCAGGCTTTTCGAAGTTCTTACTATAATGTGTATATCGAAATAAGTATGACAATTAGCGAGATGATGGGCACTTGGCCACGAAGCTGCCATATAACGCAACAAGCAAGTAAAAAATGAAATAATGTTACCGAGTAGTTTCTGTAAAATCGTTTGAGAAAGATTACAGTGTGCGCGCGCTTCGTTTCTGTCAGCGTGGAGCGCCGTCAGCCGGCGCGTGCAAAACACGTGCACGCGTCTCGACCTGCGCTGGACACGCGCGCCACGCGTGATTCGTGCGCGTCGCGCTGTAGCGCCGTGTCGCGCCCAGGCCTAAAGACGGCCCTTCCTCAGCAACGGGCGGGCTGGCACCAGCGGGGCTCTGGTGGGAGTGCCGTGGACTCGGTGGCGGCAGGAACGCACTGCGGAAGCGTGGAGCAGGAAGGAGGACGCTGACCGCCAATCGACGAACCACATTCACCACAAAACCGTACAATTTGTGTTGTCAAAGTACGCCTGCATGTGAACAATTACATTATTTATACAACCTGAAGGAAACTGTTGTTCCACCCGTAAACCGTAAATTTTAAGTGGTTCCAGTGTTTCCTGTTACGAATGTACCGGTATACTCTCGTCTGCATAATTGTTAATTCGTTACATCGCCCCTTACGCGTAGCAATCAAATCTAAACATGAAGTACTAAAAACTAATATTGCGATGCATAATGTAGCAGGAATGAGTTACCACCTGCATCTTCAAACCTAAGGCCACTTTACTGTGTGTGGTGGAGGGTATTTCGTGCACAGAGGCCGTTCTACTCTGCGCCTCGCTGGCTTCCCGCCCACCCCCGCCGACTATCACCAGCGTGGCCGCGTGACGTCACCTCCCGCCGCTGCCGACCCTGGACTGGCGACACGCACTTATCTGCACCCACCGCGCGGACGCCCGCTTCCTGCCGACAAACCGCAGTGCCGCAGTGCAAGTGTGTCTCCTCGACGCTTTCAGGCCTGCGGCGAAATGAGCGCGACGAGAAAATTCCAGAAACTGCAGCCTACACACGGGCTTAGCGCCGATGACGCCAGCCACGTACCACTCGCGAGCGGCACAGCCAAGGCGGATGGGAGCAGTGAGTGGTACCCTCTGCCACGCACTGCCACGCGGCTTGCCGGCACGTACATACAGACTTAAGTGTTAGACTTGCAAGTTTGCTGAAAGTCCTACAGCGGCATGAGGTACAGCGACATGAGGTCTCACAAGTCACAACCAGTATAAACCCCACGCCACGGCCGATTCTGTCAAGACTACAACTCGCACTTATACTACACGTGTAATCGATTACTTTACAAATGCGCCACTGTCTCGAATATTTGACGTTATGCATGGAAGCGAGAGAAACTTTTGAGAAGGTTTGAGATAATGTTCAAACTGTTGCAAGTTGCCATGTGCTGTCATTCCCAGACAATCGATGAACGTATCGTGGGTTATTTGGGCTCCACGAGATGCGATGGCAATCTCCGTATCTGTCTCGTTCAGCGTAATACTTGTCTCGCTGTAAGAGGGCTTTAAACACAAGTTTGGACCTCTTAGCGAGCAGTTTACGACATAACTTTTAAATTCGCCGGATAACAGAGTGAAATACTGAGAATAAAATTTTTTTGCCTCCAGAAGTCGTTTGAGGCGCCTTATTTAACGAAATGGGTTCATCTACGTAACTATTTGTAAGAGGCTTGTACAGACGACGTGGGCCATTTGTAGTTTGATGTAGGCTTGTCGATATAAACGAATTTTATTTAGCCAATACGGAGTCTGAAGTATCCTACTTACTTCACCAGAGTACTTTCAGTCACAGTTTCACTTCTAAACATGGAATAAAATTTCCAGAGTGAAATTCCAGAGTGTGCACTGATATTGAACTTCTTGGAAGATTAAAACTGGGTGCCCGACCGAGGCTCGAACTCCCGACCTTTCCCTCTCGCGAGCAAGTGCTCTACCACTTTTTTTTTTGCATTTTGTTCGTTGTTGATCGTTGTGTTTGTTCGTTGCGGACGTCACATGACATCCGGTCTGGTTCGTTTGTTGATCCTTGGACTCAGTTTTTTTTTATTGCACAGGCCAAACAGGTCTGACGGAACACGCTGAGCTACCGTGCCGGCTTACCTGAGCTACCGAAGCACAACTCAAAACACCTCCTCATAGCTCTACTTCCGCAGCAGAGCACTTGCCCGCGAAAGGCAAATGACCAGAGTTCTCGACTCTCGGCGCGGCACACAATTTTAATCTGCCAGGAAGTTGCGTGCAATAAAATTTGTTTCGCGAGAGGCCGTGTCTGAGGGAACAAGTAATTTTCCTTCATTTCTATTCTATCACTTAGTAGCAAGCTGAGTTTATTGTACCTAAATGAGTTGTGAAATGCATGTTGCCGCCTTTTCAGATCACTACAACGAAAAAATTTGTTTGTTTTGAGATTAAACTGAGTACATACTGTCAATTGTAACAGCTGTCTGTACTTTGCGGCTCTTTATACTGAATTCAACTATTAGTACCGGCAATAGTTGCAACATTTTTTGCAAACAAATCTCGCACCCTTCAGACAGCACGGGGCGACTGCGCGTCGTCCCCACCTGCTGCTGCGCCCACACGCACTAGAGGTGGGCAAAAAATAACGTAACTGATAGAAATAACCGGTTACTGAGAAGTAACGGTTACTGCGATAACCGTTCCTCTGATTCTGGCAGTTATTTCAATAACTGTTTAGTGTCAACAGTGCCTCGCGCCATCTGTTGACCGAAGATCGTACTGCGCATTTGGAAGGCGTTCTATAGACCATGGGAATAACTGTGAGACTGCGCGCCATCTGTTGATAGGAACTGTGTACTATTTCGTGGGCCTTCGTTACTTTTAGTATAAACAATTAAATAAAGTTAATGTCCGAGCCGTGGCTGATAGGAGCTGCAGTACAGGCATTAACAAGTACAGTCGATACCTTGAGCCACCGCCTTACGCGTTAATTTAGCTTGGAGGGGTAGTACAAGGAGAGTTACTAAGGAATTCGAGCGACTATGGAAATAACTGTCAGAGATCGGTATTCTCCTCTGCTCTGACAGTTATCGACGTTATCGTTATTGGCTCGCAGTTCTAGTTCTCTGGCAGTTATCGGGCTACCACCACAGATAACCTGGAAGTTGGTAACGGAATAACTGTGTGTCTAGACGTTCCTGACTCGGTGACTTCAGTTAAAGGTCGTAGATCCCGGTGATATTTCCAGAGGGGGTAGTAACTGGAGCGAACAAATATTTTCGTACTGGGCCATCGGGGAGAGGGGATGGCAAATAACGGGAATCTATTGTCTCATTTCTCTGCAATTCTTGGTGTTCCGGAACACTGGAACAGGTGTCACTCTCTTTCCGGCCTTTGGTTGCGTTAGAGGGTATTGACTTTCGTTCCGCGTTCTTGTTTTTCTTTGTGTTGTTGCTTACTACCAATAGTTGCCAACATGAAGAGGTCGAGGACAAGCGAAATGTGGTCATATTTCGAAATTCTTGATCGAGAGTTTGCGAAATGTACTTTGTGCGGTAAGAAATTATCGTACAAATCGACGACGACGAATTTAAAGAAACATCTCCAGAAATCACATTTAATTGTGGATTTCTCTTCACAAAGACCTTCGGAGCTAGATTTGGGTGAGTAATGAAAAAATATATTTATTGCAATTACGGTTATTTCAGTGCATGCATAATCATTTATTTTTTTATTTTATTTTTTTAAGATAAGAGCATGCTATACAGTGTGGTGCTTTGTGCATTTTTACACGCAAGTTTTCATTTGTCGTGACTACTTAAGCTGTCGATACCACCGCACCTGTTTGCCTTGACATTTTCAAACATTAAATTATGTTGCATATGGTGCCGGAATACTTAATTATTTAATTCGAAGTTATTGTTACAGGTGTAATAACGATAGTGCTAATAAAATTCCACTGTGTGATATATGAACTGTCGTCTCGCAATTATTAGTAACTAATCGGATAGCGGATTGTATCAGCACTCATTCCTGTGTATCATTTGTTTGTAACCCTGACGATGCCCGTGGGGGGGGGGGGGGGCGGGGGGGGGTGGGAGAGAATTAGATACCGTTTCATATTTTAAAATTTTGAAAAGGATAATTGTTTTTAATGGAGTCTTCAACTGAATTCCATAAATGTTTTAAATTTTGTGGTGAAACTTAACCCAAAAATTTGACACATTAATAGTACATGTGACTTTCCACAGTGACAGTCATATTGAATATTTTGAAGTTCAGGGCCCTACTTATGCATCAGTATTTGTTTAAAATATGATATGTCAACAACAATTAAGATATTTTTCAGGGTGGAAATACAGTACCCTCCCTTCCCCCCAATACACATTATTGAAAATGTGTTGGTGTTGCTAGGATTAAAGAAGAAACTTGAAGCTATAGTCATTACTAAAACTGAGTCAATTGTCAACTTGCATGAAGTAAATATTCAAGCTGCAAGTACCATGTAGAATACTGTACGCAAACAATGTAATATATATCACCAAAAATATGGCATCATTTCTATTGTGCTTATGCTGATATGAAACCTATTTTTCTCTAGGTGAATCCCTTCCTGTAGAGGTGATCCTTGGCACCAGTAGTGTGGAAGAGGAGCGAGCTGCTCCAGCCCCCTCAATGCAGCAAGGTGTTCAAAGTTCTATGACATCGTACCTCTCCAAAAGGATCGGAGTGAATCAGAAAAAGAAGATAGATGAGCAACTTCTTCAGCTGTTCACTAAAGACTTCCAACCATTTTCAGTCGTTGAAGATTCGGGGTTTCGGGGTTTTGTGCGGGCCCTTAATCCTGGTTATGAGTTACCAAGCAGGAAGCATATTTCAGATGTAATGCTGCAAGCAGCATACACAGCAGCAAAAGAGAAAGTGGTAGACAAACTGTCAGCTGCGAAGACAGTTTGTTTGACCACAGATTGCTGGACATCGGCAGCAAATGAAGGTTACATGGCGGTGACAGGGCATTTTGTGTCTGAAGATTTCACCTTGCAATCGGTGTTGTTAGGATGTTCCCAATTGTCTGGTGCACATACTGCTCCAAATCTGTCGGCATCTCTAATAGGCACGACAGATAACTTCAGGCTGACAGACAAAGTTTTGCTGGTTGTGACGGATAATGCACCAAATATTAAAAATGCAGTATCCATTTTAAAGTGGAAACACTTTGGGTGCTATGCACATACATTGAATCTTATTGTTCAGAATGCACTAAAACATTTTGTGTCAATTCAGCAGAAAGTGAAAACTATTGTAGCATTCTTCAAGAGAAGCTGCAAGGCAACAGAAAGACTGCTGACATACCAACAAAATAATGGGGCAGGTCATGTTAAAAAACTGGTGCAGGAGGTGCCAACAAGGTGGAACTCTACTCTGTATATGTTGGAGCGAATAGTTGAAATTAAAGATGCAGTGAAGACTTCACTTGTACTATTCACAGTTGATTTTGAACAACTTACCGACGAGGAATGGAACATCTGCTCAGAACTCTGCTCTGTGTTGAAGCCATTTGCACAGGTTTCAACACAGCTTAGTGCTGAGTCATATCCTACTGGCAGCCAAGTAAGTTAAGCAGCTTTTTTTCTTGCTAAAATGTTAGCTGTGGTATTATGGCATAATCATTTCTGAGATACTGTACTGTTTGTGTTACATTGAACTTATTCCAATTTTCAGGTTATTGTTCTGACAAGGGGATTATTATCAGTGTGTGCAGAACTTTTGAAACGGCCATTTAACAGTGTGACAAGGACTATCATTGAAGAATTAACAAAAGGCCTGAAGGACCGTTTCCACAATGTAGAGATGAGCAAATCTATAGGAGTAGCCACTCTACTAGATCCACGGTTTAAATCTCTTGTGTTTGAAAGCCGAGTTGCAGCAGATAACGCAAAGAAACAGCTTATTGAACTAGTAGCACAAAAGATGGGTGACAGAAGACTGACAAACACAGGCCAGAGCCATGAAACTGTGTCAACTTCAACCACCACTGATCCCTTGTCAGTATGGGGTGTCTATGATGCAATTGTAAAATCAACACAGCCCCAGGGCACTCCTCAGTCAGCTGCTATTGTGGAAGTACAAAGGTACATGGACAGCCCAGTTATTAGTAGAAGTGAGGATCCACTGGCATGGTGGCGTGAAAATCAATATATTTTCCCACATATTGCTAAAGTGGTGAGGGAAAAATTCAATATAGTGGCCACTTCTGTGCCGTGCGAAAGAATATTTTCTAAAACTGGTATCATTATAAATGAAAGGCGAACACGGCTGAAGGCGTCCAAAGTTGAAAAACTTATATTTCTAAATATGAACAGTACTAACTCCTGAATTTCCTGTTACAGGGTACGTGTTATTTATTGTATTTAATGAGAGATTACTGGTCCCAAAATATGGTTTTCTTATCTTAGATGTTTGTTTCAGTAGTGGATTCGAGAGGCACACCAACACCAGCAGATGAGTCTCAGTTTAATACTTGGGATATTATAACAGTAAGGTAATTCTAGTTTGGGTACATTTTTGGCATATTTAATCTCTCCCTTAAAATGGAGATATAACTGTACGGCATAGCATATATTTGTTATGCTACATTAAAAGAGTACTAGTGGTTTTGTGTTGAAGTGTAATGTATATTGTCAGTCAGTAAGTCAGAGCACTTTGTTCCAGTTATAGCTCCAGAAGTCAGTCACCAGCAGCAGATGTCACACAGTTATAAAATGGGAAACTTGAAGAATAAGGTACTAATGGTTTGGATACACATTTGGCAAATTTCACCTTTCACTTAAAATGAAGGTACAGTTACAGTCCTTAAGAGCAAACTGGCAAATGGTAACTCAAAGCTCTTTGTTCCAGTTATAGCTCCAGAAGTCAGTCACCAGCAGCAGATGTCACACAGTTATAAAATGGGAAACATGAAGAATAAGGTACTAATGGTTTGGATACACATTTGGCAAATTTCACCTTTCACGTAAAATGAAGGTACAGTTACACTCCTTAAGAGTAAACTGGCAAGTGGTAACTCAAAGCTCTTTGTTCCTGTTACAGCTCCAGAAGTCAGTCACCAGCAGCAAATGTCACACAGTTATAAAATGGGAAACTTGAAGAATAAGGTACTAATGGTTTGGATACACATTTGGCAAATTTCACCTTTCACTTAAAATGAAGGTACAGTTACAGTCCTTAAGAGCAAACTGGCAAATGGTAACTCAAAGCTCTTTGTTCCAGTTATAGCTCCAGAAGTCAGTCACCAGCAGCAGATGTCACACAGTTATAAAATGGGAAACTTGAAGAATAAGGTACTAGTGGTTTGGATACATGTGTGGGAAATTCAACTTCCACTTAAAATGCAGGTACATTTGAAGTGTGTAATGTAGTTTGGCAGTCAGTAACACATAGAACTTTGTTCCAGTTATAGCTCCAGAAAACCGCCACCAGCAGCAGATGTCACAGTTATAAAATGGGAAACTTGAAGAATAAGGTACTAGTGGTTTGGATACACATTTGGCAAATTTCACCTTTCACTTAAAATGAAGGTACAGTTACAGTCCTTAAGAGTAAACTGGCATATGGTAACTCAAAGCTCTTTGTTCCTGTTACAGCTCCAGAAGTCAGCAGCAGCAGACATCACACAGCCATAATGCGAGAAGCTTGAAGAATAATGTGGTAGTGGTTTGAATACATATGACATATTTCACCTTCAGTTTAAAATTGAAGTTTGTTTATATTGGCAGGTGGTAACTCGGAGCTCTTTGTTCCAGTTATGGCTCCGATAGTCTTCCAGCAGCAGCAAATGTTACACAGTCCTATAGAGGCAAACTTGAAGTATGAGGTAATAGTGTCTTGCATAGAATGGCAAACTTGACCTTTCACTTAAAATGGAGGTACATTTGCACTGAGTTTAATGTTATGACACGTGAATGGATTACCAGTGATGTATATGTAAATACTGGAATTTGTAACTTAGAACTTAATTTCAGTATCGGCTTTGAAATTTGGTCACTGGATACAACTATATTATCTTTCATGTTGATAGCAGCAATCATCAGATTGCAATCCAGTTTAGTACCTGTGAGGCATGAGATGTCAAAAATACTTGTGGGTTATTGGTAGCCTGTGTCGAGGCAAGTGGCACCTCAAAGTTTGTAAGTACAGTAGCATTTTGTTTTCTGCTGTACTTAAAAATTGTTAGCTGTAGCACCCATTCTGACATTTAATTATTTTGAATTTCAAGTTTCTTAAAATAATACTGACATCAGTTTCATGTGTGTTAACACTAATCCATATATTATTGTTAATATGCTATTTTCCTCAGATATTAACTGAAATTGTTTTATTATAATGATAACAACACTTCAGCCTTTGTAGACTTGCAGTATAGGTTACCTGCTGAGAAATATTTACTGGAAGAAATGGTTTCTTTGAATAGGACCGAAAGGAATACCACTGAAAATGCCAAATGTGAATTGGTGAAACCTCTTGTGCTCAATACTAAATTTCATTTGCAAAACACATAAGTTTTCCTATCTTTGTGGTGGAACACAACAAATTCTCATAATTTTGCTAGTTTGTATTCTAGAAAGGGTGCCAGAAATGGAAGAGTATAATTTTTATTAAATCGGGCATTAAATGTAAGTACGTTGGAGTACAGAAAGGGTGCAACTGGCCTTTCCCACTGTAGCCTGATGTGCTCCAACATGCATTTGTACTGATGTGCAGGTGGTTATAACACTAGTATCAAACTGCATGGTACCCACTTACTAATGTGACCTACCCTTGCATGATCTGCTGCAGACAGCAAGATATCCACTACTGCTCTTACTACCTGTCCAACAGTTGTGGAGGATTTTTTACCCTTGGTGCTTGCCATGACATGTTTTGCCCTCTGCCCTTAAAATCTCAATTCTTGTTACATTTTTCATCCATTTTCTATCTCCTGATGGACCTGTATTGATTAAAAAACTAATCAATGCAGAGGTGATTGTAGAACTTTTGTTAGTGGCAGTGTGGAGGGGCTCCACTCTTTAAAAAAATGAAATTACATTGTGGGACATGGAATTATTATTAGAGGCTTTCATGGACATTTTGTTTACTTAAAAAGTCAGTCATTATGCGAGGTATTTAAATGTTAACTTCAAATCTAAAACTGCATCAAAAGATAAATTTCAGTAAGTCTTTAGCAAGTTTCAGTATCTTACTTCACATGCTGGACCCTCCAACTATAAAAAAGTGTTTTGCAGAGAACAGCTATTCAGATGTTAACATCCCAGAATTTGTGTAAAAGATATCCCTTACATTGTTAGTTTCATTGTGGTCACACTCTAGTGTAGTTTTATCAGCATACATTTAGAAGTTTGAAGAACATATTAAATTAATTGCTAGACATGCCTTAAGTGAATATGTTTACTACTAATGTGAGTCAGCTAAGTAGTTGATGCAAGTTTTTATGTTGTTTCTAAAGTGTCTTTAGACAAGGATATTTCTGCTGTTTGTTTCCTGCTCTTCTGTTTCAGATAACTTCTCATATATGCAGCAACTGCTGAAGCAGCCTCTGGCAGTTTATTGAAGTTCCGTGAACAAAGTGTTGTGTGGTCTGTTTGTGTAAAGTGATAAAGAAAAATGTTAAAGTGTAATTGCATATATATTTAATCATTATTTTTGCTAGTGGTAAGATCTATTTTCATGTAAATCAGAACATTGTACAATAGGTAACAACTGAATGAGGCAGTGTAGCTATTAACAGCACTGACCATCATATTCAGGAGGATGGGGTTCGCTCTGTCTGGCCATCCTGATTCGGGTTTTCCATGGTTTTCCTGGATCGCTAAGGCAAATGCCGGGATGGTTCCTTCATCAAGGCCACGGCTGACCACCTGTCCCAACCTTAAAGAGATCCTTTAAACATTGTGTGTATACCCAAATTTTGAATTATTGATGTTTGTTGTATTATGTTGAGATATTCTTGGATGAAATAAAAAAGTTCATACATTTGTATTTGTGGTCACATGTTAAATTACTGAGAAAATTGTACTGTGGTTCTGGCACCGAATTTGCATTCAGGTGCATTGGGACCCTTCGCCTGTTTGAACATCCAGATTTACATTTTATGTGGGTACCCTAAATTCCTTTAGGCAAATTCTTTTGTTGGTTCCACTGAATAGGCCATTGCAGATTACCTGCCATTTCCAATCTGAGTTTCTGCTCAGTCTCTGACATGTTAAATATTTATTTATTCATTCTCTTTATAATGCTGCAATGTTTTAAGTGTTACATATCATTGTGGAAAAGTCAGAATAAAATTGATCTCACATGTACATACATTTGTGTTGGTTACCATTTTTTGTTTTAACTTATCTTCCTTCCTTTTGTTCCCTGTACTCTTTAAGTAATTTGTTGAAAACCCATGAGCTCAAAGACGAGCACTTACTACCATTTTAGGATATATTTTATATACAAATATGGTAATCTCTCATGTGGTGTGGTAATGTCTTTGTTGAGGTGATATTACTGTCTCATGAACATAGGTGTCTTACATAGAACATACAGAAATTAAACAGCTGTGCAGTAATCTTGTAAGAATATATTTTAATTTTGGAGCAGGATAGGAAACTTATCTCAAGTGATACATGTATCACATCTCCTACCTTCTCAAGAAATGTCAATTTGTGGCACTACTGTGAGCACAAACACTTGCTGTCTCATACATAGTATGGAAAGCTATGAAGTGAAGTGTAGTAGTGTGTGTGTGCAACATGTTAATACTTTCTAGGGATTTTAAACTTACTGAAATGCCTTGAGTATTGGCGGTGATCTAAAAATGGAACATAGTTGAGTATCTTCTCCAAGTATACCCCATCACTAATGCTTGGTAGCATCATGATGAAAAAGTGCCAGTGCTGTATCAGGTCAACTTGAATACAAAGAAACTTAAGTAATTTGGTGAGACTTAGCTTTGTGGCATTAGTGAGAGAAAAATGAGTTTCCTCAATTTGTACACATCCATTGCAAATAGGCTTTTTTTCATTTCATTAGTTTTTGGCCATTGACTTTGAAACATTTTATACATAGTTTGGAGCATATCACTTTTATGCAGGAACATTGTCCAGTGTACACTTCAAACATATGTATTGCAATTGAAGCATTTCACAGAGGTATATTTGGCATGAATACAATATGCTTACAATAATCACGTCAGATACTTTGTCAGTGTATTTAAATAAAAGTATAGATTTACTTACATTTGGGCCTATTAACACTTGTGCATACTACATGAACATTTTTGAATAAAATATGCTTTTTTGTTTTCAAAGAGCTCAAGTCAGTTTATTTTCTGTTATGTTAAGCAACACTGAAAAACTCTGTTAGGTGCACTCATTGCTATGTTGAGGTTGTTATATGCAAGACTTAGCCCTTCATTTTGAGTGCTAATCTTGTCTTGTTCATGAATTAGTCTTACCTATTCAGACAGTTAACTGTCATGATATTAAACTGCAAAAAGATCAAAGCAAGCAGCTGGCATTGACAGATGAAGTGTTTCGAAAGGATTCGTGTTATTGCCTCGTGTGAGACAGAAAAAAAAAGCAAAACGTGGAATCCACAGGTAAAGCATTCCCCAGGAAAGGAAATTTTGTATTTCCTGTAGATCAATATTTTAACAGGGTCTGGTAGAGTAACTTAAGTAAAAAGTATTATTTCAGTTTTGACAGCACTTTACTGCAACAGTCAAGATCAGATTTCTGAAAAATTACTGCAAATTTGTATTACCTACGCAATACCATTAATTCATACTCTCACAATCTGGATATCCAAAGAAGAATTGTATAAAAGAGTGAAAATGTATTGTAATGACATCTGATACATTAAGCCTTATGAGATGTTAATCATTCAGAACTGGAATTCTGTATACAATAATGCCAAACATGAGAGATACACAACAAACTGAAGGCTTGGGCATACGCATTAGTCATTCTCCCACCACAAAATCAAAACCCTCACTGTAGATTAGATTAACCTGTTTTTGTCCCAGGGACACAAAAATGAGATGATTCTCATGGATGTGCAACATGTCAAAGTATAACATAAAGCATTTGAGTATAATACTTACCACCATCATCATCTGTCACAAGATTGTCAAAATATTGCAGTAAACTGGAGTTGCTAATATGTACAGTATTAATACACTGCCAGAACAAAACATAGTTATGCACATTTAATAAATTTATCACACACACACACACACACACACAATACCTGATCTTGACTGTTGTGACCAAGTGCTGTCAAAACTGAAATATGCTGGTAACAGAATTTTTACTTAAGCTGGTCTAACAGTCCCTGTTAAGATATTCATCTATAGAGTAGGAGTTGCCTATCAAAAAGTCTTTCAAACTCTCAGTAAACCGTGCTTTATCTGAAACCAAGTTTTTAATGGTTGCTGGCAGTTTATTGAAAATGTGTGTTCTTGAATATTGAACCCCTTTCTGGTCCAAGGTAAGTGATTTTAGATCTTTATGTAGATAGCTGTTCTTATTCCTAGTATTGATACTATGTATTGTGCTATTGGTTGGAAATACTTGCAACAAATTTTATTAAAGAATAAATATACTATAAAGCAGTGGTTAGAATATGAAGTTCCTTGAACAGAACATGGTGTTCTTTTATTTATACCACAAACGATTTTTATTAGGCCTACACGCTTTTACATGCTAAAAACTTTTGCTCCGTTGATGAGTTGCCCCAGAATATGATCCCTTATGACATAACAGAATAAAAGTATGTTAACTTTTTTACATTTGTGTCTCCTACATCTGACACCATTCTAACTGCAAATACAGATTTGTTTAGGAGCTTTAGCAATTCTGTGGTAAGCCCGTCCCAACTGAATTTATTATCGAGTTATAATCCCAGAAATTTAACACTGTAAATCTTTACGATCTGCATGTCTTTATATGTTATGGGATTACAGAACCTTACGTCACAGGTCAAAGCAGACGGGTGGAATCGGACGCTTCCATTCATCCTATGTTATACACATGCTGCAGCTGGAGAAATCGAGCAGTTTTCCAACTGGCGTACTCACACTTTCAACCATATGACTATCTTTTAGAGGAGTAAACGAATCTTTCACATTACGTATATTTTTGTGTTGTATTACAAGGCAGTACACTTTATTCTATTAAGTAAACAACACAAGAAATTAAGCTCCGAATTTAACCTAAAGTATTCAGTTTACATATTTCTTCAAACTTAAAAACGCACGTTGTTAACATTTTACTTAAACAGTGCTGTGGCGAAGTTCCGCGTACTTTCTGTTGCAGCTGCGAGGATAATATTTCTTATAGCGGCCGATAACCTACATACATTTAATATGAAACACTAATAATCGTTCTAACATCAACTAAAATGTACCCGGAGTTAATAAGCTGAGGTTATGACACGATTCATACGACATTCCTGCTATTTCACACTACTCGCAGTTATACTGATAACTAAACTGATGGATTCCAACTATGTCGTTACTCGTTATTTAACTGTCGGAGTTATCGGTATTCGCTAGCGAAAAATAACTTGGCAGTTATTAATAACCGTTAACGATAACGGTTATCAAAGAATAACTGGAACTGTGATAACGGTTACTCCAGAATAACCGTTTGGCCCACCTCTAACACGCACACTCGCCCCCCCTCCCGTAGGAAAGCGACTGAGCGCCGCCTCGCTGCCCCACAAGCGGCGGGCCGGGCCGGCCCGGGGCAGCGGCTCTCAGGTCACGTGACCCCTCCGCCGCCAGCAACGCCACGACCTTGGCGCTTCGTGGCAGCGTTTCATTCCCTTCTCCGAGAAGCGAGCACACGCAACGCTTACTGCGACAGAACGCTGCCTAACGAATGAACACCTCCGTCGCTCGCTTCTCCCTACGTCATCGCCTGTATTTTCCGTAGTTATTTTGATTTCAGTCTTAACCGAGAAGCTCATAGGTCACAAGTACATAACGTAATTAATTCGCATGATCTGGCCATTCATCTTATAGCGTTTCAGTTGACTGCCTGCTGCCCTGGTGTCCATGCAAGAGCTTAAAATTTCCTGTCTGCTCCTATGTACTGCGCAAAGTACGACGGTCGAAATGTTTATTTTGCAGCAGCAGTTTTCGCAGTAAGCGGTAGTAATATTTAACAGTTCGTAATAACAGTGTGTCATCTGTGCTGTGATTGGCTGAGGCAGAACACACTGAGCAGTCGTCGTATCCGGTTTCATACTATCGGCGCTTTGGTGCCACATTTGCTCACTTTGTATTGAAACTTACGTCCAAAGCAGAAAAGGCCACCGAACACTCGATATACCTGCGCAATTTCTTACAATACAACGGCGCAAAATAACCGAATACCAAAACGTCATCCACGTAAGCTGCAGTTACTTTAGGGTCAAATACCAAGTTTAATTTCCGCCGCTTCAGTGTAAGGCCAACACTGTGGATCACCGCACAAAACTGTTGACGTCATAGTAGTTTTGTATAGTCCTGCCTGAAAAATTTCGTTCCAGAAAAGCCGCGTTCATAAACTTTGGCATCAGCTGGAAACACTGTACTATTCGTCATGTAAAGAGTGGGTATTGCATCTCATAATGCGAGAAAAGACCCTACCACACCAATTACTACACTTTTTTCAAGACCTTCCCAGTGACCTCTGCTCGTGTCGAGACAGTATTTGACTGCCGTGTCCTCTACAGAGTCCTGACTACTGGACCGGCGTAAGGGGTCGTGGGTTCTCTCCCAGCAGTTGCTTTCCTGCTCAGAAATCCGCGCCCCGCCGTGGTGTGTAAGAACGTGGCGGTATCTGCTGGACCGCGGCCACACAGGACGGGCCTGAGAATTATTTTTGCATTTTTCATTATTATTCACTATCGTTGTTGGTTCGATTGTTTAGCTTTGCTACCACTCGTTCTCAGCCGACGGTAAACTGCTATAAAGATAATAAACATCAAATAAAAATTTGATTAATAAAAAGATAAAAAATCAGCTCCTTATTCTCATATCAAGTAGACAGACTTTCACCCCAATTAATTCTGAGGCGACAGGTAAGACTGCGTACTTCCGCAGGTGATGTACATCGAAGATACCCCTAAAGTATAGATACGCTTCTCGTCCAATTTCGCATCAAGAACTTACTTACATTTTACCATGCAATATGCAACAAAGTTTTCCAGATGAATCATTCATATAATTTATGCCACACAACATTTTCACCATGTACATGATTACGGCGCGATTCACTCTTAAGAGCCTGGCAGAAGGTTCATCGAATTACCCTGCGACTAATTCTTTCCCGTTATACTTTCCCAAGAGCGCGCGAGAAAAATGCACACTTCAAGACGTTCCACGACAACTTTAATTCTCTTGCGATGGTCATTTCACTATGCAGCAAAGTATTCTTGTATTGGCAGGACAATACTGGTGACTAAATTTCATGAAAAGATCTCGCCCCGACGAAATGGCCTTTCACTTATTGTCATCGCAACTCGCGTGTCATATCCGTGACACTTTCTCCCCTACTTAGTAATAAAACAAAACAAACTGTCCTCCTTTGGACTTTTTCGATGTTCTCAGTCAATCGCATCTGGTAAGCATCCCTTCACCACAGCAAACATTCCGAACGAGGAGACGTCAAGGGATCACCAATTTAGTAATTTAGTAACTTGGTACAAGCGTGGTGTCGGCCGTCTCTCCAGTAGCTCTATTGTATCTACTAAGTGTTCTGCCAATAAAATGCGCTCTTTGGTTCGCCTTCACAACAACATTTTCTATGTGTTCTTTCCAATTTAAGTTGTCCGTAATGGTAATTTCAGTCGGTTTTGCATAAACCTTAACACGTCATTATGTAGGATCAGTTGCCAGTATCCGTACAAACAAGTTGCCGTCTCCAAATCATTTTGCATTTGGTTTCCATGTTCTGCTGACCTTACCAGACGGTAAATGTGATAATTTTATACAGTCTAAAATGGCTGCTCAGATTATCTAGTAAAGCAATTACGTACGTCAGGAACGGAAGAGGACCTTCAACACTTCCTCGGAGCACAATAGATGTACCTTCTGTTTTACTCGATGACTTTCCTCGAATGACTACGAACTGCGACCTTTCTGCGAGGAAATGACGAATCCAGTCGCACAACTGGGAAGGCACTCCCTGGACACGCCGTTTCAAATGGTTCAAATGCCTCTAAGCACTATGGGACTTAACATCGGAGGTCATCAGTGCCCTAGACTTAGAACTACTTAAACCTAACCAACCTAAGGCCATCACACACATCCGTGCCCGATGCAGGATTCGAACCTGCGACCGTAGCAGCAACGCGGTTCCGGACTGAAGTGCCTAGAACCGATCGGCCACAGCGGCCGGCGACACGCAGTTCGATTACAAGTTGCATGTGAGGACCGCTGTCAAGAGCTTTCTCGAAATTCATAAATATGGAATAGATTTGAGATCCTCTGTCGACAACGCTCGTTATTTGGTGTAAAAAAAGAGCTAGTTGTGCTTTACAAGAAATTTATTCTGAACAAATCGCTTTCTTTGAGGTAACTCATTTTCAAAATTATTCTGCAGAATGATTCCAGTGATGTGAGGCTGTTTTTCATCGCTTTACTCCCATTTCCTTTCTTGAGTATTGGTGTGACCCGTGCGACTTCCCCGTCTTTAGCTACGTATGTTTCTTCGTGTGAGTGGTTGTACGGGGTCCATCGGACGTGGCTTGATGCTGACTATTTACTTTACCAAAGTAGAATATTCAACAAGTAGAAGATTAATCACCTCTAAAGTATCACTGCACTGTAGAACAACGTCTGAAGCAAGAGATCAAACTGGTAACTGTATCTTTCAGCATCACTCAGGACGGCTGTAAATACGCATACAGAGGCCGGCAGGTTATGTGAGGGCTCAGCATGAAAATATCACCAGCGGCTGTCTTGAGCACCAGTGGGCAGAGTTCGGCAGCACTGTGCGACACGCTTCCGGCACGGGTGCGCCGGCCAGAGTGGTGACGGGAGGGCCGACACCCGCCGTGGTTCCGCACCAGCGTTAGGAGGCAAACACAGCTCCACTGCAAAACTACGCGCGGCCAAAACCCCACAGCAGAACTAAATTAGAGTAAGGAGAGCCTTATGTGCAGCATTCAACGAATTTAGAAGGCAAATCCTGTCTACCAACTTGACAGGATGTACTGGTACCAGGAAGTTTTAGTCCCGCTTTAAGTGAATAAATAGGTCGAAACCATCTGTCCACCCCAACCCCCCTGTTTTACACTTCCCTCCACTACTAAATTGGGGATCCCTTGCTGTCTGAGAATGTGTCCTGTCAACTGATGCCTTCTTCTAGTCAGATTGTGTCACAAATTTCTTTGCGCGGCAATTCTATTCAGTATCTCATTACTTACGTGATCTACACATCAATTCTTGTGCATTCTTCTGTAGCACTGCAATCTAAAACCTTTGTTCCTTTCCTGTCTGAACTTTTTATCGTCGACATTTCACTTCCAGAAAAGGCTACCACTAATACTGTCAGGAAAGACTTCTTAATATTTAAATTTATATTCGAATTTTAAACATTTCTCTTCTTCGGAAACGCTTTTCTCGGCCTTACCAGTGTGCATTTTATATCTTCTCTACTCTGTCTACCATCAGTTAAGCATAACTAGGAAAGGTCACCTACTACTTTTAACGTCTTTTCCTAAACTAATTTCGTCAAAATCGCCTAATATAATCTGGCTACATTGTATCGCTTTTGTTGATGATCTTGTATCTTCCTTCCACGACACTGTCCATGAAGTTTAACTTCTCTTCCAATTCCTCAGAAAACCTCAAAACCTTGGATTACAGAGAAAAGCCCAAAATACTAAACGTCCTTTCCCAAAACTGTTTCACTGACGAATGTTGGTCCGTAGTTCCGCCTTTAATAATCGCAAAATCGTCAAAATAGCAGATATCGAAAGATGCGACCATGTGATAGAAAACCAAGTGGAATCGCAAGAGAAAGTGCTACTGCGCTTTTTCTGAGAACTGTCTTGAGCCGCTATTTCGGGAACCCACACACATTGGGAATGTTTTAGACGATGAACCTACAAAGTGACCTGACGCTATAGATACTGTAACTAAAGGACAGGAATTAATGATCTCTATTTCAACGTAGGGACGATGGTTACTGAAGCTAACACATGCTTCACGAAGCTTAGGAGAATATCTATGATGGATATAGTAGATAAGCAGGTATTAGTATCTTAAGACAATGAATAGGCATCATATAATTTCGATATGATGGACGTGAAGGAATTGTGGACAAGGTGTAAAATAATTGGAAATTGCGCTCTGAAGCAGTACGAGCCGAGTGAGTGGATTAAGGGTGGTTTAATCACAAAATTGCGGAAAACCCAAAGCATACAACTTCCATGTCATAACTCACTTTGCCAAGTACCTGAGAAAATTCTAATCCCACGGCACAGCTGGGGTGTGATCCAAAAGGAGAAAGTAACCTACTTCCAGCCGCTTTACGGTGTGTGGTGGAGGGTACTTTCAGCACCAGGGCCTTTCTGCGCTCTGCAGGCGCGCCGCCTTCTCTGCCGCAAATTCCCTCCCCCCCCCCTTTCACCCACTACTGCCAGTACTTTTCCGCGGGTGTGGCCGCATTGCGTCAGCTGCTCGGGGAAGTCCCGGCCTCTGTGCAGCCCGGGCTGGCCGCAGCGGACGCAGATGTCTCCACCTGCGGACGGCCGCTCCCTGGCGGCAGACCGCTCTCTCCCGGCGGCTGTGTTGTGTGTCTCCCCGGTGTCCAGGCTTGCGGACACAGTGTTTACTTCCGCGCCTGTCTGTCAACAGGACGCCAGCCGCACCCGAGTATTCTGGCTGTTGTGTCGTTTGTGCCCCGAAAGAGGCTTCCAGCGCGGAACCTTCACTCTTGCCAGCTGAGCTAGCCGCCCACGCCTTAACGACACAACTTTAAACATGTCCAGATACGCAAGCGTCATCTGTCGTGAGTCACAAAATTAAAATGTCAGCAAGTTTTACAACAGTATACGCTACCCTGCAGCGTTCACGGTTCATTCTGTTACCTCCTTTATACGGAAGATATGCAAGCGTCACATCTGACACACTAAAAAAACTTACAAAATTGCAATTTGTCATGTTTTTCCGATAGACAATCTGTTTGCGTGTGAGAAACATAACCTCAGTAGAAACGTTACCACCGATCTGTGGTTCATCTAGCTCGGAAAGAGTTTTACATTTATTGTGAAATTTATTCCCATTTCGCGAATCCGAATTGACGTCCGCTATTTGCGAAACATGAAACTTTTTGCCGGAGCGGGACTCGAACCCAAATCCCGCCCAAACTTCCATGTGCCACAAACGGCTCACATAAATCCAGATTCGTGAAATGCGAATCCATTTCGCTTTATTTACGCAGCTGTAATCGTGAGACGAGAGTGTATGCATCTCCCAAGGGCAGTGTAATGTGATACAGAGATGGTATTGACACAGCCATTGTAACCATCGAGTTCTATTTGTTTCAGAGTATCTAGGCGTTACTTTAGCTCGATTAGGGATCTAGTTGAATACACTGGAATATGCAGTTGGAACTATCGTGCACTGACGGAGACGGAGACTATTGGGTTAAGATTTCCCACAGCAGTCTTGTCAGGGCGCGAACAAGCGCATACGTCTGTGACGTGGCCCACTTGTACTTTGATAGCGATTTGTCTCTACTTCGAAATTACGCTGTCTGCTTCGCGAGCGGTAGTTTCAGCTTTCATTCCTTGCACAGAAGGACGCAGATTTCATTTCCATTCCGAGCTCAGTAGCAAACTGCACTCGTGAATGACGCTAGCAAGACAGTGTCGTACACATTGATGTCTTCTGATGTCACTTTAACGATGTGAAAACGGCGTCTTCCTTATAGGTAAAACACAGCACATGTCGATAATTTTGAAATTCGTCTCTGCTTGTACGTATTTAAACTGATGTCTGCATGTAACTGCCGAAAACGGGAATCACGTTTTTGTGAATAAAGTTAACACACTAGAGAGAACAAGACGGGCTGCATGTCGTACAGAGAAGTGTGCCCGCCGATATGCAGCATCTAACACCATAGCTCTAATGCTCTACTGATTCATTTTGCCTTTTGTTTTATTTAATGTCAGATCGTTGAGTTTCTGTAAATGATCTTTGATTGAATCGATGACAAAACTGTATAGTCCTTTCTTTGTAAAAACTCTGATGTCATGGTTTGATTCTATGCAGTGTAGTGTATCTACCATTTAAATTCTTTGTCTCATTCGGAGGGAGACGAAACTTAATGTATATAATTGTAATTTTGTTTAAATAATTTTTTGTAGAAATGTCAATATATGCTAATGTTCTGTTTTTTTAAACGTTTGTTTGCTGTTATGTAAACTACTGACCTTCACTTAGGGTTCTTAAGTTATTTCATATGTAAAAGGTGTTGTGGTTCCCCTCGGGAACGGAACTCCGTAGCACGCGCTAAACGTGGTGGGCATGGACAGAAAGGTGGAACCAAGAGTCAGTCGGGACCGAGCTACCAAACTGTCCACTGCTCATGTAAAAGTTGTGTACTGTGCTGGTACCGAGAGAGGCTTTCCATGGCGCTTTCCAATGCCTCGGATGGATGGATGGATAAAGAGCTGGAACTATTCTTGAATTGGTATCTATCATCGCCACCAAGAAATGACAGGGCCCAGCAGTTCTACCTGCAAATCCACCTACCTACATGCAATCGCCACCACATTGCGCAGCCACTGAAAAGGAACCAAGGAATAGTAGAAGTGTATGGTGAAGGATCAGCTCACTGGATGTTTTAGTGCGGACAAATACAAGGTAACTTATACTCGAACTCTTATACCTACCTTGATTTTTTTATCCTTAGTCACACAACCTCTTAGGGTCCTTCCCATTCTAAAGTGATTACCGAGTGTCTTTATTGAAAGAACATTTGAAGCTCAGTGTTTTAGCAGAACTGAGTAATACAGTAAATAATGCTTGCTGAAAATAATTTCTCTATTAAAACTGCTTATTAAAATTTTATTGCCAACTTCTAAAGTGAAAGTCCTCAAAACTGAGGCTTATGAAGTTTGCTTAGTAAATGATGACAGTGCAGTCTGTTGAAAATCAACCAAAGGCGAGCTATTGTCTTATAACCACATCGAGTTGTGTTCTACTGCAGTAAGAGTTGAGAACTAATACTATTGAAGGTTACATGTTCATACTTGTTAAGGCCTTGTTTCTTTAGTGTATTGAAATTGTGTTTAGTATGCTCTGCTACAGTGGTCATGATTAAGGGCCCCTCTCCAATCAAAGTAGTTTCTACTATTCTTGCTATTCAAGTGAAATTCTGTACAATACTGGGTTCCTCTTGTGTATTGAAAGTGACCGTTAATGGTGTAACAGGAGCAACAGTTTGTCTATTGTGCTCATGCTAGATAACGATACATAGAAAGTCCACTTAAAACAATTTCTTTGTTCAAAAGACAGTGAGGAGTAATCTGTTGGTTAATTCCATTTAATTTTCATTTTAAGTAGAAAGGTGCTTAGTAGCGAAAGACTTAATCTACGCAGAGTAACTAAATTTGCTGTGGACCATATCCATATTTCATGTCAGATAGGAATTTGTTTGAAAAGTAATATTAAATCTGTGTCCAATTTACGATTCTACAGTCTTCAAGGTAATAGTGTGTTTTGTTATCTGTTATATTTATGCAAATGGTTTGTTCTGATTTGGTAGCTCCAGCCTTAACGTGAACGTGCTGTATTCAGGTGCCAGAGTTCATTGCACTCGCGTGTGGCGAAGTATAGGTTGTGTTTGTCCCGTGAAGTTACTCACACCTATTTTGTTGAACAAGAATGTCAATCGTTCTCTTGCCTAATTAGGCTGGCGACCGTTTTCTTTATTCTTTGAACAGTGTAGATCGGTAAGATATTGTTTGTTACTGTTTAAATATTTACGTAATTTTGTGTTTCACTTCCGATAAACCACCTCCGTTAGGTACAACACGGTCAACATAACAAAATTCCTGTCAGAGGGTAACACTCCTCTGCTTCTTATTACTATAATTGCTTGAATAAAAATAATTTCATTATACGAACTGCGTCCAGTTTTGAGGTTACGGTATAACAGTAGCTGTATTTGACAGAAGTGTTATACGTGGCTTTTTCGGGACAGGACTATTTGCTCTTTTGGGGCATAGCACGTAATATACCAAATTTGGTATGATTGCACACGCTACGTACAACCGGTTGCAGTGTTACAAGCAGCCTGTGTCGGCAGCTTCGGCAGCATTTGGTCTGGACTGGGGACACGCCACGACGCTGCAGGAACAGTCTGTGTGCGCCTCGCGCCGCCCTGTACCACGTGTGGAGCAGTCGCCAACGGCACTCTTAAACCTGAACTCCAGAAAGTAAGTTGCTCATATACGAACGCTACTGAAGAAGACATGAGATAATGTTTTCCTAGCAGAATATATGAATCAAAATCAACTGACAAAGTATTGGCGCATTTGTGGACGTCACGGACACACGCACTCTGAGAATAGAGATTGGCCAATGGCGAGTGTCTCAGAAACAGCCACTCAGCAGCGATCCGGTAACATTCTCGCTCGCCACCCTGTCGTGACACGGGAATATTACTATCCGTGAGTTCAGCAGCGCAATTCGCCTGGAAGAGCTGAAGAAACTGGCACTCGCGACCCCACTGCGTGGTTCGGCCTCTGCCAGCCCGACTGCCGTCCCTCCACTCCTGAGGGCGTGGAGCGGCTCCCACTCCCTCCCTCCCTCCCTCCCTCAGCACGTCTCTGCGCTCAGCGTCCCGGGCAGTTTCCCCGTCGGCGCTATGCGACACGGCGTTTTACCGCGGGGGAAAATGCGCGGTTTGCCGGCAGGGGAAGCTGTCAGGGCGTAGGCGGGAGCGCGCGCATTTCCCGCCGCGGGTAAATTGTTGGTACGAAGCGCTGTTCCACAGGACACTTTCTCCCGGCAGAAAACGCGCGGATTTTCGGTGGCAGAACCGACTGTCAGTCTGCTGTGTGGAGCGGGACAGGGTGGACGACGACGTCGTTTCGCTGTCGCTGTGCGCAGTTCCGGCTCTGAAACTATACGGCTGCTTGAGCAAGAAGAGGAGGAGGACACCAACATTTTCGACGAAGAAATGGCTGCAAAGAAGAGAGGATAGTCTCTCATCCAGAAATGTTGCCAGTTTTAGAGTGTGGTGATATCGACAATTACCTAAGAATGGATGGAGAAACTTACCAGCACTTGCTCCCCCTTCGTGAGCCCTTTACTACAAAGACGGGCGACACAGATGGGGAGAGCTGCGGCACCGCATGAGAAATCAGCGCCAACATTAAGGTACTTAGCTACTGGCCCTACATACCGTCATATGAACCACTGTGTTGCTATTTCACAACTGGGTCTCTCGAAAATTATGCCAGATACTTGTGCCGCAATTTTCTACGCTTTGATAAATGAACACATGGAGGTAGGTTGTAAATTTAAAAAAAAGAAAGGTTGTGGTTATATGTAGCTGCGTTTTTCCTTCCTATGTTACAGTTCCCAAGGTCTCAGGATGGATGGATTTACAATGCAAAAGAGTTCCGAAATGTCTTTATCATATCGACGGCGAACACGTGCGCATTAATCGTCCCTCCTCCTGGAGAGTGGTAACTACAATGGCTACAGCAACATGGTGCTGCTTGCAACAGTGAACGCAAATTACGAGTTCACTATGGAGGCTTTGGAACCAATGACGGGATACCTGATGGTGGCGTTGTGCGAAACACAGTATTTTGCAACAAACCGAAGAAAAGTAAGTTAAGAATACCGTGTGAATCTTGTGTCATAGGTCACAAACTGCCGTATGTTTTTGCAGGAGAAATGCCTTCTGCGTAAGGCACGATTTTATTGATCCCTATAGTCTCAAGGTACTAAATTCTGAGAAGGTGGTTAGCTATTATCCCCAATCCCGTTGTCGAAGAACTGTGGAGAACGTGTTTCCGACTCTCTTCCACATTCCAGTCCTTTAAAAATTGATAAGAAAATATGCAGAATGCGGTGCCTGCCTGCTGTGTACTCTGTAACTACTTACGACGAAGATGCGGCCAGCTCTACGCAGCACCAAGCACGTTTTACGCACAAAACCCGGAGGAAAGTGATTTTGCTGAAGTAGAGGTACCAAGTTCTGAATATTGCCACGATTGGATGTGGCGAGCAGTCCCTTCAGGAAAACTAATAACAGAGTAGTCTACGCCTAATCTTGCCGTTATTGCACTGGAAATGACAAAATTCTACCGTCGTTGTAGACTGGACGTGAAAATTTACACTACTCTTTAATCGTGTCATTTGAACCTCAAGTAAAGAAGTTTGTAAGTGACAGCGTCAGTCGTCCATTCTTTCGTAACAAAGGATGCTATTAACGCCCAAGCACGACTGCGGCAAATTTTTTGCACAAAAAGCCACACAGAACTCGAGGCGTTTCGGAGAGATCCCTTGTGCTTTGCTTTGTCAGCACGCCATGGACTTACCATGCAAATTTTAACACAAGAACAGCCAAACAAAGCACTGCAGCGTTGCATAATACAAAAAAAATGTTGTGTCTGATAGCTTCCCTTTCATCAGCTAATCTCAAAGCAGGAGACGTGACATCACAGATGAAAAGAGAAGTATGCAATATTTGATTTCACGAAGCAAAACATCACGACAAAACTTCGAGAATCCGCCCGCTGCTAATCCAGCCTTCGCCTCAGTCTAACCGAGGTGCAGGGGAGCGCAGCAGGTCTCTCGCTCACCACAGCGTTAGTTCCATAAAATTGTGAAAATACCGAAATGAAGAAGGTTGTATACATAGAAGAATCCTGGAGATACTAGAAGGTATCAGATAGATTATATAATGGTAAGACAGAGATTTAGGAACCATGTTTTATACTGTAAGACATTTCCAGGAGCAGATATGGACTCTGACCGCAAGCTATTGGTTATGAACTGTAGATTAAAAACTGAAGAAACCGCAAAAAGGTGGGAATTTAAGGAGATGCGACGTGGATAAACTGACTAAACCAGACGTTGTACAGAGTTTCAGGGAGAGCGTAAGGGAACAATTGACAGGAATAGGGCAAAGATATACAGTAGAAGAAGAATGGGTAGCTCTCAGGGATGAAGTAGTGAAGGCATCAGAGAACCAAGCAGGTAAAAAGACTAGGGTTAGTGGAAATCCTTGGGTAACAGAAGAAATATTGAATTTAATTGATGAAAGGAGAAAATATAAAATGCAGTAAATGAAGCAGGCAAAAAGGAATACAAATGTCTCAAAAATGAGATCGACAGGAAGTGCAAAATGGCTAAGCAGGGATGGCTAGAGGACAAATGTAAGGATGTAGAGGCCTGTCTCACTAGGGGTAAGATAGATACTGCCTACAGGACAGTTAAAGAGACCTTTGGAGAGAAGAAAACCACTTGTATGAACATCAAGAGCTCAGATGAAAACCCAGTTCTAAGCAAAGAGGTGAAAGCAGGAAGGTGGAAGGAGTATATAGAGGGTCTATACGTACTTAAGGACAATATTCTGGAAATAGAAGAGAATGTAGATGAAGACGAAATGGGAGATACAATACTGCGTGAAGAGTTTGACAGAGCACTGAAAGACCTAAGTTGAAACAAGGCCCCGGGAGTAGACAACATTCCATTTGAACTATTGACAGCCTTGGGAGAGCCAGTCTTGACAAAACTCTACCATCTGGTGAGCAAGATGTATGAGACAGGCGAAATACCGTCAGACTTCAAGAAGAATATAATAATTCCAATTCCAAAGAAAGCAGGTGTTAACAGATGTGAAAATTACCGAACTATCAGGTTTAAGTCACAGCTGCAAAATACTAACGCGAATTCTTTACAGACGAATGGACAAACTGGTAGAGGCCGACCTCGGGGAAGATCAGTTTGGATTCCGTAGAAATGTTGGAACACGTGAGGCAATACTGACCTTATGACTTATTTTAGAAGCTAGATTAAGAAAAGGCAAACCTACGTTTCTAGCATTTGTAGACTTAGAGAAAGTCTTTGACAATGTTGGCTGGTATACACTCTCTCAAATTCTAAATGTGGCAGGGGTAAAATACAGGGAGCGAAAGGCTATTTACAATTTATACAGAAATCAGATGGCTCTTATAGTCGAGGGGCATGAAAGGGAATCAGTGGTTGGGAACGGAGTGAGACAGGGTTGTAGCCTCTCCTCGATGTTATTCAGTCTGTATATTGAGCAAGCAGTAAAGGAAACAAACGGAAAATTCGGAGTAGGTATTAGAATCCATGGAGAATAAACAAAATCTTTGAGGTTCGCCGATGACATAGTAAATCTGTCAGAGACAGCAATGGCTTTGGAAGAGCAGTTGAATGGAATGGACAGTGTCTTGAAAGGAGGATATAAGATGAACATCAACAAAAGCAAAATGAGGATAATGGAATGTAGTCGAATAAGTCAGGTGATGCTGAGGGAATTAGATTAGGAAATGAGACAAAGTAGTAAAGGAGTTTTGCGATTTGGGGAGAAAAATAACTGATGAATGTCGAAGTAGAGAGGAAAGCGTTTCTAAAGAAAAGAAATTTGTTAACATCAAGCATAGATTTAAATGCCAGGAAGTCGTTTCTGAAAGTATTTGTATGGAGTGTAGCCATGTATGGAAGTGAAACGTGGACGATACATAGTTTAGTCAAGAATAGAAGCTTTCGAAATGTGGTGCTACAGAAGAATGCTGAAGATTAGATGGGTAGATCACATAACTAATGAGGAGGTATTGAATAGATTTGGGGAGAGGAGGAGTTTGTGGTACAACTTGACCAGAAGAAGGGATCGGTTGGTAGGACATGTTCTGAGGCATCGAGGTATCACAAATTTAGTATTGGTGGGCAGCGTGGAGAGTAAAAATCGTAGAGGGAGACCAAGAGATGAATACACTAAGCAGATTCAGAAGGATGTAGGCTGCAGTAGGTACTGGGAGATGAAGAAGCTTGCACGGGATAGGGTAGCATGGAGAGCTGCATCAACCCAGTCGCAGGACTGAAGACCACAACAACAACAAACTGAAATGAACGCAGCACCACAACCATGTCGGGATGATGTCACGGGTTCTGATTCGCGAGTTGATTACAGGACACGCAATGCCGACACACGAAATAGCGCCCGACGACTGGCTGCTTTATAAATGAGTTAACGCGTGTGATACCCTACGTTACGCATGTATGAGAGGAGTTTGGGAACGGTTTGAAATTATTCTTAACGTGTGTTCGATGTGGACAAGTGCTCTCATTCTGAAACACAGTTGGATTACAGTGTGGCTAGTTGACACAAAAGGAAGTCTCTTGCGCGACTAAATGTCCGACATGCCAATCTCCCAGTGCGCGCGCATGTTTATGTGCGTGTGTGTATGTGTGTGGGGCGGGGTGACATTAGGGGAAATTATCTCAAGTGTTTGAAATGTTGTCTGAAGTTGGTTCCGGGTCGCTAACTGCCATCATTCTGAACTACTGGGTGAATGACGACCATGTATTTCAGAACTCTGAGTTACGTCACCTCGAGACACGCCAAGTTTCCAGCTGTGATACATCCCATTTTCTTAGCAATCACGGAGACAACAAAAAGAACTGCACCACAAGATGATTATTTCTACACCAAGCCAGGTATTTCCATCGCAGCTCTTCAACATATATCAGAACAACCATCAGATTTCATAAAACCATACTCAACATTAAGTTCAATAAACTATGTTTGGCTTCTAAAATTGTACCTAACTATATAACAATAACTGTAAACAACATGTCACCAGCAGCACAGCAGACAAAACGTAAAGCAGAAATCATGTGAATAAAGCAAGAAATCCGGTCTCTGTATTCCAAAAAACTGACTCTGGATATTGAATTATACAGATTGCATATAGAACTAGCTAATCACATAACACACCCACCATTTTTTGATGAACTAATGTACAGGGTTAGAGCATACACAGATACCATAATAGGCAGGAAACAGACAATCCAACAAAAGAAACACACAAAAATGTTAAATCACACAAACACCCACCATTCCCACCACCGATACAACAAACACACCTTTCACAAAGGAGTGATTAATCTAACAGACATAAAATTATCTGAACAAGAAAGCAGCCTACTTGAAAAGGGTCCCAAACATGACATTAACACAGTGGTGTCACACAGGACAGTAGAAAATATCATAACAGAAGCTGAAAACATCATAAAGCAACAAGAAAGACTAAACACACCTGTATTCAATGCAAACCTAACAAGAGAACTAATTGCTGAGGAAATAAACATAATCAAAGAGAACAAAACCACCATAAAAGAAAACACTAGGACTCCTGAAGAAAAAACCTACAGAAAACTACAGAATAAATTAACACAAGAAAATGCCATCATCACAAAATCTGACAAAGGTAATTCAATAGTAGTCATAAACAAACAGGAATACATTCACAACATATTAGAACTCATCCAAAGCAACAACATCACAGAATTAACCAGTGACCCAACAAACCGATACCAAAGTGAGTTACAGAAAACCCTGAGAAACACAGAAACAATTTTCACAGAAACACAGATTAAAAAAATGATACAGTAAAATCCCAAGGCCCCCACCCTAAAATCATTGCCTTAAGTTCACAAACCCAGAATACCCATATGTCTTGATAAACTTCAATAAAGCCACAAAATACCACTTCACCAAACACACTCTGCTACAGACAATATACAAATACACTAACAGAAGTCTTAGACAAAGTAAGAAATGAAAACATACCAAACACAGCAACATTGGTTTCATTTGCTATAATTTCAATGTACACACACACCCCAACAGAAGAAACCATCAACATAATAGAAAGAAACCTCCAACTGCAAGGAAACATACCCACAAACAAACATACAAGAAATATTAGCCATACTCCGGCTCATCACAGAACAAAACTACTTCACATTCAACGACAGATTTTACTCTCAACAAGATGGACTACCCATGGGATCCCCAATCAGTGGCCTCCTACCTGACATTTTCCTCAGTCAGATGGAAAAACAAATCTTTGACAAAATAGTAATACCAAAACAGTACAAAATAATATATTGGTACAGATACATAGATGACATAATTTGCTTAATAGATGAACCACTGTTTCGCATAAAAGAACTTCATGATAAACTCCATCCACCCACAAATACAATTCACCATAGAAACACAAACAGATGAAAAACTTCATTTCTTAGATCTCACTATACACAAGAGGAACAACAAACATGAATTCACAATCTACAGAAAACCCACACCCACCAGCACCATTATTCATAACCAATCCAATCACCCCATAACTCACAAAGAAGCCAGCTTCAGATATTTACTTCACAGGCTGAACAAAATACCCACAAACAAGCATGACTACACACAAGAACTGAACACGATAAAGCAAATTGCAAAGGAGAATGGATATGACGCAAAGAGAGTAGACAAAATAAACCAGAAAATACAGAAAGAAACAGCACATAACCATCAAACACACACATCACACAACAAATCAGCAGACAGTAAGCAACAAATGGCACATAATGACTTGCAACAACAAGGTCTCACACAGGGTGGGTAATATACTAAAGAAACAAGGACTCAACATAGCATACAGAACCAACAACACAATACAGAGCAGACTCTGAAGAAATATCACCAACACTGACAAATACAGCCAGTCCGGCATCTACCAACTTGCTTGCAACTGCTGTCAATATGTATATGTGGGCCAAACATGCAGGACCTTCAGAACCAGATATAATGAACACCTCAGAGCACTGAAAAGCAATAGCACACACTCAACATTTGCAGACCACCTGGTAGCACACAACCACTACCCAACAACTGACCTTCACATCCTAAAAACTAGCAGCAGCCTATACCAAAAATTAGCTACAGAAGAAAACTACCACATCCAAAAATCAAGAGCCCAAGGAAGTAAAGTACTCAATGAATACACATCACTGTGCAACAAAACCCTCTTCGCTACAATACAAGAACTATACAAGTAACACACACACACACACACACACACACACACACACACACACACACACAAAATCCTCTCTCTCTCTCTCTCTCTCTCTCTCTCTCTCTCTCTCTCTCTCTCTCTCTCTCTATCTGCTCCAGTACTCATCTCACACACACACACGCAAACCCACACACCACTAACGCCAAATGTAATTGAAGCTCGCGCGCCTCACCCAGCAGAACACGCTACGAAACAAATGAACGCCACACAGCCACAACAACACGTAATGGCAGCGAAAACTCCGCCCATGTTTTGACAAACTGCATTGCCACGCGAACAAAGGCACAGAAGTAAGCCTATTTACTTCTCCAACAATACAAGGAAACGTACCACAACTTCAAAACTGTAAGTTACGGAAAGAAAACGCGATACAGTCTTATTTCCGTTGGTAAATGATAACAAACAAAAAATCGTAACACAACACACAAATGTAATACTTACTAATGTAAATCCACCCGATGATGGAGGTTTAAACCTTCGAAACGCGTCGTGGAAATAAATAAAACGGTGACTGGTAACAGTGAACTTGTTGTTTCATTTAATGTCAGCAACAGTCACGGTAAAGCCTGACCTAAAAATGTTCGCATTTAAAATAAATTACGTTTTGCTGTTTGCAGATGACAAGTTGTATATTGTGTAGCAGAACAGCTACCAAAATAAGTGGACACACATCATGTAACGCATGTTACTCATGATTACACCCACTTTTCGCCAATTAAGTTATAAATGCAACTTTTACATAATGTTGTAAACGACACAAATGTTAATATGTCAAGAACAAATTTACAGTTAAAAAGAGACATAGAACCCACTGACGATAGCACAAAAGTGCTGAAACATGCATGTGTGAAACAAAGAAGAAAGGTGTCTTGCATAAGGCGGAATTTCTCATCCCATTTTCTTAGCAAGCACGGAGACGACAAGAAGAGCTGCACCACAAAATGATTATGTGATACTTTCCTTACTGCGTGTCAGGTTATACCTCTTAATCAGTGCATTACAACATTTTAGATGTTTAAAGCCGGCCGAAGTAACCGAAATACGGAAGCTATAATTAACGAGTTCCCGTTATCAGCTTTCGTAACTAGGGCGCCATTATTCTCCAGTTTACGATTAAAACTTTTCACGGTTCTATAACGTAATGCTTTGATTGAGCGACAGACAATTCATTTCCTAAGATTTCACAGAATTCTTAGCCTAACCGCGTTTGAACATTCTTTGGCGTTTTGGTACACTCCAAACCTAATTTAAGGCCTGCTATGAAATTGTCTACCACGTGTGGTTCTTTAATCGCAGGTGCGATATTGAATTTCAGCCCTTTGGACAGTAACTGGGTCTTAGCTGTTGGAAATATTATATAAGTTTTACTAATAACACGTTCACAGAACGTGGGTTTAAAACTTTATTATTCCAACATCCTTGTTGGTTACCTCTGATAACACCCTTACACAAATTTGACGCTTTTTCGCATGACTTGCAGCGTGTTTCTTCTTTCTGCTTACCAATGAAATCATTGGCCAGTGCCCAAAAATCATCTATTCGATAATTTTAAGACTTCGAATAGTGCATCAATATTTCAAGATACAACAAGTAAGCTTTCTCGTTTAACCCATCTTTCTTTGTATACAATTCCGCAATTCTGTTATTGAGGATCTGAGCTATGAATTTCTTTTTGAAAGTAGGCGATTTGTAATATAATTTTCCTACATAATTGCGAGTACTAGCATGGCCATTTCATTTATTAATAAGTGTAAACAGAATAACGTGACCCCGAAGCTTGTCAGCGGATATTCGATGCCGCAAAACACAATCTTTCTTTCCGTTGAACGGACAGCACGGCTCTTATCAGAGACCCATCTGAGAAGAAATTCGCATGTTCTAGGTCAAAATGCGAGTAGATTTTTGTTTTGTAGAACATCTTCACATCCCCCCCCCCCCCCCCCCACAGAGACAAAACGCGACGTCGTTAAGGCGGTAATGAACGGAACACTGACTGCTTCTGATCAAAGTCTATATTTATCAATGGTGTCATTCCATTTACTGTGTGGAACTGTATATACTGTGTTTTGTCAAAGTTTAATGAGAGCCCATTTGCAGAGAAACACTTAATGATCTTTTGAAAAACATTGTTTACAATTTCACCAGTTAATTCTTGTCTGTTGGGTGTGATAGCTATAATTGTATCATCAGCAAAAAGTACCACCTTTGCATCTTCGTGAATATAGAACGGCAAGTCATTAATATATATTAAGAACAGCAGAGGACGCAAGACCGAACCTTGCAGCACCCCATTCTTGATTGTTCTCCAGTTTGAGAAATCATCAGTTTTTTGCATATTATGTGAACTGCTTATTTCAACTTTCTGCGCTCTTCCATTTAGGTATGATTTAAACCATTTGAGCACTGTCCCATTCATACCACAGTACATAAACTTAACTAGAAATATTCCACGATTTACACAACCAAAAGCCTTTGATAGATCACAAAAAATTCCAACAGCTGACTTCTGGTTACACAGAGCATTTAATATTTCATTAGTGAAAGTATATATAGCATTTTCCGTTGAAAAACCCTCCTGGAAACTAAACTGACATTTTTTTTTTAAACTTTATTTTTACAAAGGAGTGAAGCTACTCGACAATACATTACTTTTTCAAGAATTTTGGATAAGGCAGTCAGAAGAGAGATTGGCCAGTAGTTGTTGACATCACACGTATCCCCTTTTTTATGCAGTGGTTTAACAATAGCATACTTCAGTCTATCTGGGAAAATACCCTGTTCAGAGAGTTATTACATATGTGGCTAAGAATCTCACTTATTTCTTGGGGACAAGCTTTTATTATCCCATTGGAAATGCCATAAATTCCATGTGAGCTTTTATTCTTGAGAGAGTTTATTATCTTCCAAATTTCAGAAGGAGAGGTGGGTGGAATTTCAATTGTATCAAATGGTGTGGGTAAGGCCTTTTCCATTAACTAACCTGTAGCAAAGCTAAGGATCTGAGACAGGCTGGAGTGTTGTATGTTTTAACATAAGTGATGTTTAATTGACAGAGTAGGAATTACTGGTCTTCCAGTTACATATTGTTGTTTTGTGAATTTAAAAGGGATGCTAAGGAAATGTGAAATACACTGTGAGTGAATAATGAAAACTCTGTTGTCTTCCTGAGTTAGCTGCATTATACACCGTTCTTTTTTTGTTATGTAGTTCCTGATAAAATGTTGCCAGAGTGTTTTTTTGGTCTGTCTGCCAGAGCTCCCCCGAAGTTTAGGGTGTGATGATAGACTAACCTGTAGCATAGTTAAAGGTCTATGTCAGGTTGGAATGTTTTGTGTTAAATATTAGTGGTGTTCAATTGCCAGAATAAGAATTACTGGTCTTCCACTTAAATATTGTTGTTTTGTGAGTATAAAAGGGATGCTAAGGAAATGTGAAATTCACTGTGAGTGAATAATGAGAATTATGTTGTCTTCTTGTTTTAGCAGCGGCATACACTAATATTTTTATTATGTAGTTACTGATTAAATGTTACCAGATCGTTTTATTTGTCTGTTGTCCATATTGCCCTGAAGTTTTGATTGTGATGGCAGACTAAACTGAAGCATATCTAAGGATCTAGGTCAGACTGGAGTGTTGTATGTTTTAACATAAGTGATGTTCAATTGCCAGATTAGAAATTACTGGTCTTCCAGTTAAATATTGTTGTTTTGTGAAATTAAAATGGATGCTAAAGAAATCTGAAATACACTGTGAGTGAATAATGTGAACTCTATTGTCTTCTTGTGTTAGCTGCATTATACACACATTTTTTTGTTAGGTAGCTCCTGATAAAGTGTTGCCAGAGTGTTTTATTGGTCTGTCTACCAGAGCTCCCCTAAAGATTAGGGTGTGATGATAGAGTAACATGTAACATAGTTAAAGGTCTATTTCAGGTTGGAATGTTTTGTGTTTAATATTAGTGATGCTCAATTGCCAGAATAGAAATTAGTGGTCTTCAGTTAAATATTGTTGTTTTGTGATATTAAGAGGGATGCTAAGGAAATGTGAGATACACCGTGAGTGAATAATGAGAGATCTGTTGTCATCTTGTTTTAGCAGTGGCATACGTTTATATTTATACTATGTAGTTAGTGATGAAATGTTAAATGAGTGTTTTATTGATCTGTTATCCATGATGCCCTGAACTTTTGATTGTGATGTGAGACTAACCTGTAGTATAGCTAAGGACCTAGGTCAGGCTGGAGTGTTATACGTTTTAACATAAGTTATGTTCAATTGCAAGAATAGAAATTACTGGTCTTCCAGTTAAATATTGATGTATTGTGAATTTAAAAGAGATGCTAATAAAATGTGAAATACACTGTGAGTGAATAATGAGAACTCTGTTGTCTTCTTGTGTTAGCTGCAATACACACTGATTTTTTTTATTATGTGGTTCCTGATAAAATGTTGCCAGGGTGTTTTATTGGTCTGTCTGCCAGAGCTCCCCTGAAATTTTGGGTTTGATGATAGACTAACAAATAGCATAGTTAAAGGTCTGTGTCTGGTTGGAAAGTTTTGTATTTAATATAAGTGATGTTCAATTGCTAGATTATGAATACCTGTTCCTAAAGTGAAATAACGTTGTTTTGTGAAATTAAAAGTGATGCCAAGGAAATGTGAAATACACTGTGAGTGAATAATGAGAACTCAGTAGTCTTCTTGTTTTAGCAGCGGCATACACTTATTTGTTTTTATGTAGTTACTGACGAAATGTTACCAGAGTGTTTTATTGGTCTGTTGTCCATGCTGCCCTGAAGTTTTGATTGTGATGACAGACTAACCTGTAGCATAGCTAAGGATCTAGGTCAGCCTGGAGACTTGTATGTTTTAACATAAGTGATGTTCAATTGACAGAAAAGGAATTACTGGTCTTCCAGTTAAATATTGTTGTTTTGCGAATTTAAAAGGGATGCTAGGGAAATGTGAAATAAACTGTGAGTGAATAATTAGAAATCTGTTGTCTTCTTGTGTTAGCTGATTTATACACCGATTTTTTTACTACGTAGTTCCTGATAAAATGTTGCCATAGTGTTTTCTTGGTCTGTCAGCCAGAGCTCCCCTGAAGTTTAGGGTGTGATGATAGATTAGCCTGTAGCATGGTTAAAGGTCTATGTCAGGGTGGAATATTTTGAGTTTGATATCAGTGATTTTCAATTGCCAGAATAGAAATTACTGGCTTCCAGTTAAATATTGTTGTCTTGTGAATTTAAAAGGGATGCTAAGGAAACGTGAAATACACTGTGAGTGAATAGAGAGATCTCTGTTGTCTTCTTGTGTTAGCTGCATTATATACAGATTTTTTTATTATGTAGTTTGTGATAAAATGTTGCCAGTGTGTTTTATTGATCTGTCTGCCAGGGCCCCCCGGAAGTTTAGGGTGTGATGTTAGACTTACCTGCAGCATAGTTAAAGGTGTATGTCAGGTTGGAATATTTTGTGTTTAATATTAGTGAAGTTCAATTAAATAAATAGAAATTACTGGTCTTCCAGTTTAAAATTGTTGTTTTGTGAATTTAAAAGGGATTCTAAGGAAATGTGAAATACACTGTGAGTGAATAATGAGAACTCTGTTGTCTTCTAGTGTTAGCTGCATTATACACCGATTTTTTTAGTATGTAGATCCTGATAAAATGTTGCCAGAGTGTTTTATTGGTCTGTCTCCTAGATCTATCCTGAAGTTTAGGGTGTGATGATAGTATAACCTGCAGCATAGTTAAATACCTATGTCGTGTTGGAAAGTTTTGTATTTATTATTAGTGATGTTCAATTGCCAGAGTAGAAATTACTGGTCTTCCAGTTAAATATTGTTGTTTTGTGAATTTAAGAGGGATGCTAAGGAAATATGAAATATACTGTGAGTGAATAATGAGAATTCTGTAGCCTTCTTGTTTTAGTAGGGGCATATACTTATTTGTTTATTATGTAGTTACTGATGAAATGTTACCACAGTGTTTTATTGGTCTGTTGTCCGTGCTGCCCTGAAGTTTTCATTGTGATGACAGACTACAATGAAGCATAGCTAAGGATCTAGGTTAGGCATTAATGTTGTTTTAACATAAGTGATTTTCAATTGCCAGAATAGTAATTACTTATCTTATAAGTAAATATTGATGTTTTGTAAATTTAGAATGGATGCTACGAGAATGTGAAATACACTGTGAGTGAATAATGAGAACTATGTTGCCTTCTTGCTTTAGCATTGGCATATACTTATTTTTTTAATATGTAGTTCCTGATGAAATGTTACCAGAGTATTTTATTGGTCTGTTGTCCATGCTGCCCTGAAGTTTTGATTGTGATGACAGACTACCCTGTAGCATAGCTTAGGAACTAGGTCAGGCTGGAGTGTTGTGCGTTTTAACATAAGTGATGTGCAATTGCCTGAATAGGAATTACTGGTCTTCCAGTTCATTATTGTTGTTTTGTGAATTTAAAAGGGACGCTCAAGGAATGTGAAATACACTGTGAGTGAATAATGAGAACTCTGTTGCCTTCTTGCTTTAGCATTGGCATATACTTATTTTTTTAATATGTAGTTCCTGATGAAATGTTGCCAGAGTATTTTATTGGTCTGTTGTCCATGCTGCCCTGAAGTTTTGATTGTGATGACAGACTACCCTGTAGCATAGCTTAGGAACTAGGTCAGGCTGGAGTGTTGTGCATTTTAACATAAGTGATGTGCAATTGCCTGAATAGGAATTACTGGTCTTCCAGTTCATTATTGTTGTTTTGTGAATTTAAAAGGGACGCTCAAGCAATGTGAAATACACTGTGAGTGAATAATGAGGACTCTGTTGTCTTCTTGTTTTAGCAGGGGCATACACTTATTTGTTTATTATGTAGTTCCTGATGAAATGTTACCAGAGTGTTTCATTGGTCTGTTGTCCATGCTGTCCTGAAGTTTTGATTGTGATGACAGACTAACCTGTACCATAGCTAAGGATCTAGGTCAGGCTGTAATGTTGGATGTTTTAACATAAGTAATGTTCAATTGCCACATAGAAATTACTGGTCTTCCAGTTAAATATTGTTGTTTTTTGTATTTAAAAGGGATGCTAAGGAAATGTGAAATACACTTTGAGTGAATAATAAGAACTCTGTTGTCGTCTTGTTTTAGTGGCGGCATACACTTATTTTTTTTCTATGTAGTTACTGATGAAATGTTGCCCGCGTGTTTTATGGGTCTGTTGTTCATGCTGCTCCGAAGTTTTGATTGTGATCACAGACTAACCTGTAGCATAGCTAAGGAACTAGTTCAGGCTGGAGTGTTTTATGTTTCAACATAAGTGATGTTCAATTGCCAGAATAGAAATTACTGGTCTTATAATTAAATATTGTTGTTTTGTGAATTTAAAAGGGGTGCTAAGGAAATGTGACATACACTCTGAGTGAATAATGAGAACTCTGTTGTCTTCTTGTGTTAGCTGCATTATAGACCGATTTTTTTTATCATGTAGTTCCAGATAAAATGTTGCCAGAGTATTTTATTGGTCTGTCTGCCAGAGCTCCCCTGAAGTTTAGGTTGTGATGATAGACTAAGCTGCAGCATAGTCACAGGTCTATGTTACATTGGAATGCTTTGTGTGTAATATAAGTGATGTTCAATTGCCAGAATAGAAATTACTGGTCTTCGAGTTAAATAGTGTTCTTTTGTGAATTTAAAAGGGATGCTAAGAGAATGTGAAATACACTGTGAGTGAACAATAAAATCTCTCTTGTCTTCTTGTTATAGTGGCGGCATACACTTATTTTTTAATTATCTAGTTACTGATGAAATGTTACCAGAGTGTTTTATTGGTCTGTTGTCCATGCTGCATTGATGTTTTGATTGTGATGACAGACTAACCAGTCGCATAGCTAAGGATCTAGGTCAGGCTGGAGTGTTGTATGTTTTAACATAAGTGATGTTCATTTGCCAGAACAGAAGTTACTGGTCTTCCAGTTTAAAATTGTTGTTTTGTGAATTTAAAAGGGATGCTAAGAGAATGTGAAATACACTGTGAGTGAATAATGAGAACTCTGTTGTCGTCTTGTGTTAGGTGCATTGTACACAGATTTTTTTTTATGTAGTTCCAGATAAAATGTTTCCAGAGTGTTTTATTGGTCTGTTGTCCATGTTCCATTGAAGTTTTGATTGTGATGACAGACTAACCTGTAGCATAGCTAAGGATCTATATCCGGCTGCAGTGTTATTATTTTAACATAATTGATGTTCAATTGACACAACAGAAATTATTGGTCTTCTAGTTAAAAATTGTTGTTTTGTGAATTACAAAGGGATGCTAAGAGAATGTGAAATACACTGTGGGTGAATAATGAGAACTCTGTTGTCTACTTGTGTTAGCTGCATTGTACACCGATATTTTTTATGAAGTTCCTGATAAAATGTTGCCAGAGTGTTTTATTGGTCTGTTGTCCATGCTGCATTGAAGTTTTGATTGTGATGACAGACTAACCTGTAGTATAGCTAAGGATCTATATCCGGCTGCAGTGTTAATATTTTAACATAAGTGATGTTCAGTTGCCAGAATAGAAATTACTGGTCTTCCAGTTACATATTGTTGTTTTGTGAATTTACAAGGGATGCTAAGGAAATTGAAATACACTGTGAGTGAATAATGGGAACTCCGTTGTCTTCTTGTGTTAGCTGCATTATACACAGATTTTTTTATTATGTAGTTCGTAAAAAAAATGTTGCCAGTGTGTTTTATTGGTCTGTCTGCCAGAACTCCCCTGAAGTTTAACGTGTGATGATGGACTCACCTGTAGCGTAGTTAAAGGTCTGTGTCAGGTTGGAATGTTTTGTGTTTAATATTAGTGATGTTCAATTGCCAGGATAGAAATTACTGGTCTTCCAGTTAAATATTGTTGTTTTGTGAATTTAAAAGGGATGCTAAGGAAATGTGAAATTCACTGTGAGTGAATAGTGAGAACTTTGTTGTCTTCTGGTGTTAGATGCATTACACACTGATTTTTTGATTATGTAGTTCCTGATAAAATGTTGCGAGAGTGTTTTATTGGTCTGTCTGCCAGAGCTGCCCTAAAGTTTAGTGTGTGATGATAGACTAACCTGCAGCATAGTTAACCCTTTCAGACCTGGTGGTCACAATTGTGTACATAAAGTTTGTTCACTAATATTTCGCTGACGAGATGTGTCAGGTGCATCCAAACCCACTTTTCACCTTTGTGTATGTTTCTTTTAGCCATGCTCCAGCAGCTGCGGCTCTCTTGTGAGCCACATAGCGAAATATACTCTCTGGTGTTGTCTCTCTGTGGGAAGCCATTACTCATTGACTTTATTTCTATAATAGTCCTGTTGTGGATTTTGTTTATGAATGTTTTGTGTGATTTCCTTCTTTTGGAAACATTAGACATTCTTTCAGTGGAATTTTCAGCATTTTAATTCACTTCATATTTGTGTTATGTATCAGGTAAGACTAATGCACACATTTGTGTACAACAGGTTCTTAATGGTGAATAATAGGAAAATAACCTAAAATATGTGTCAGCTATATTTGCATGGCTATGGTAGTTATGTATGGAAATATTTCAATTAACTTCAGTATCAACAACAAGAAAGGAGAATAATTGACCTGGTCATACGATTTTATTTTATATTGCTGCCTTTTGTCTTACAAATATGGATAATGAATTTCTTTCTGTGGAGAAAGATTGGGACTTGATTATGGACATAATTGAAAATGGTCTCATTTCTGACATTAGTTTGAGAGGAGTGTACCACTTATTGAAAGACAGGCTCCACAAATAGTAAGACGTGTTGGAGCAAATAAAGTGGGCGTGAATGATGTGCGTAGAGACACCATATCTGAAGATGAAGATGATGGTGAGGTGGTGGATGATGAAATGAACTTCTTATGCAATGAAAACAACCCAGACTTGAATAACCTGTGTGACAACATGATGGTGACACCTAAAGAATCCATAAAATGGAAACGCAAGCCTCTAAGTACCATTGCAGAGACATACAAAGCTCCAAATTTCGAAGAGTCTCTCTTGTGTTCTCCAATGCAATACTTCAAAAGATATATACCAGATGATTTGTTCACTAGCATGGCAGCACATACTCATATTTATGCATTACAATAAGGCAAAACCTCATTCAAGCAGACAACTCCTCAAGCATAAGAGATGCTATTTGGTTAGCATATATTGACTGGCACATTGAAATTTCCAGATTATAAGTGTATTTGGATACAAGCATGAATGTAGGTGTATTTTGGGAAAACACGTCACGAGACAGATTTTTAGAATTACGAACAAATTTACACTTGGTGAACAATCTGGAAAAGCCACCTGAAAATAAGTAGAAGAGAATGTTGTTGTCAGTGAAGGAAATATTCATTTCACTGGGAAGTTTTCTGCAAAGCAGTATGTCAAAGGGAAACCAAGTCCATGGGGAATCAAAGTCTTCATGTGAAAAGAGTGGAATAGTGCAAGATTTCCTTTTGTATCAAGATATCAATGCATCAGGTACTGTCCATTTAGATTCAGATTCAGATTCTTTATTAGTCATTCAGCATTATTACATGCAATAGACTTCGTCAGTTCACTTAACCTATTAATTTTATAAAATAAATTTTTACATATTTAAGTTGATATTGGGCATTTCTAAAAATTCTTCTAATGAATAGAATGGATTAGTTAACAAGAAGTTATGAACATTGTCTTTAAATAATTTGTCAGGCTTGATTGACCCATTTTTAGACAATTTGTTATATATTTCAATTGCCATATACTTATGACTATTGTTAGTTTTAGCCAATCTATTTTGTGGCAACAGCAGAGAAGTACACGTTCTTGTATAGTAGCCATGCCTTTCATTTGTTACACTTAAATTAGGTAGTTCAGCAAGTATGTAATTAACACTGTCAAGAATATATAAATTAATTACTGTTAAAATACTATATTTAATGAACAATGGTTTACAATGTGTTCTATTATCTACACTAGCCATTACTCTGATTGCTTTCTTTTGGATCACCATAATTTCATTTATTTTTCTGCTGTTTCCCCAGAGTATTAACCCATACCTTAAAACAGATTGAAAAAAGGCAAAGTACAAAACAGATTGAAAAAAGGCAAAGTACGCTGTCCTTACATACTCAAATGTCACACAACACATCAGTCTCTTCAACAAATATATAACTCTTGACAACCTAACCACTATGTGATCAACATGAGAGTTCCATGTTAGACTGTTGTCAAGTACGATACCTAAAAACTTTGCCTTTTGTTTTTCTATTTTTGTAGTCTTTGATAGACTGAACCACACATTCTGGGTCTTTTCCTCATTTAATAGCAGACCATTGGCATTAAACCATGATGTTGCATTTTCTTTTGCCAATTTCATATCACTTACAAGGTTATCAAGTACATGGTTTACAGATAGAAAAGTTGTGTCATCTGCATACATATATGTCTTTACATCTATATTTTCTGGTAAGTCATTTATGTGTACAAGGAAAAGAAGTGGTCCCAATTTAGATCCCTGTGGCACACCGTGATGAACCTCGAGTATGTTTGACAGATGACTTCCTGAACTCACCACCTGCTTCCTTTTACTGAGGTATGATTTGATGAGTTTTAAACTTTTATCGCATATTCCATAGTCCTCAAGTTTAGAGAGCAGAAGTGAGTGGTCAACACAGTCAAAAGCTTTGCTCAGATCACATAAGGTTACATGTGCATGCGCGTGGTCCTCAAATGCTGCTAGAATGTCTCTGACTAAGAGCTCTATGGCATGTATAGCTGACCTTCCTTTTCTGTATCCAAACTGTGATGCACTTAATATACCATTTAGTTCTAGGTACTCATACATCTGCTTATATATTATGCCTTCAAAGACTTTTCCTAGTACGGGAATTAGTGAAATTGGTCTGTAGTTTGCAGGATCTGATTTGACACAATTCTTAAAGACTGGAGTTACCTTGGATAGTTTGAGATGATCAGGAAAAAACCCTTCTATGAGACACAGGTTTATGGAATATGTTAATGGTGCTGCAATGTAATGTATGATTTCTTTCAATAGATTGTTTGACATATTAAAAATATCTGTACTGTATGAATTTTTCATTTCTTGGACTATTTTAAGAACTTCATGTTGGCATACCTCTTTGAAGTGTTTCAATGATGATCTGGCCCTATTATGATTTAGGTTTGCTCTCTTCAGATAATCTATACATGTTACATTGGGTTTACTGATCAGCTTTTTGAATTCATCAGCACAGCTTACAAAATATTTATTGAATGTATCTGCTGGTATTGGGACTGTCTTGTCAAAGTTTCTGACTTCACCTTTAACAGTATTAATTACTGACCAGGCTGTTTTGCATTGGTTTCTACTATTTTTTATGAAATTTGTGTTGTATCTTAGTTTCGCCAATTGCAACTCTTTCTTATACAGTTTCTTAGTGATTTTTTCGAGATCCTTAATTTCATTAGAATTGTTTACTTTGGCAAGGCACTTCAACAGCAGTAGCTTATTTTTTAGATTCTCCAGTTCTTTGGTGTACCAAAATTTTACCCTTTCTTGTTTTATGGTATTTCTTTTGAACAAGATGGGCTTTTAAAATACCTGTTAAGTAATTGTGGAATGTTTCATAAACTGTTTGGGCACTGGAATCACAGTTTTGAAATAATTTGTCCCAGTTTGTTATGCTCAGCTGGTGTGTTAGTTTTATGAGATTGTGTTTTGTTAATATTAAGGTATTAGATTTTGTTAACTTTTGTGCAGCCTTGCTCTCATCCCCTTTTATAAAATGTCTTAACTCTACTGTTAACATGGAGTGGTCTGAGAAAACAAATTCCTTTACCTTGGTGGAGTACATATCACATGCACAGTTGACAAAAGCATTATCCAAGCACGCTTGTAGTCTTGTTGGTTCTGAATTTACATGATGGAAGTTGTGCTGCCTTAGCATATTCAGTAACTTATTTACACTGGGTTTGTTACATGTTACATCAAAGCTTGAATTAAAGTCTCCCCCAATTACAGTTACATACTGTTTCCATTTCGTTATGTAGCAGAGTACACTGTCTAAATTATCTAAAAAAGCTTTATCATCTGAGTCAGGGGAATGGTAGATACATACTATGATAAGTTTCATTATATCACATATGATCCCGGTAGTTTCAAAGTGTTTCTCTACACATGCCCAACTAAGATCTAGTTCTCTACACTCTATTTCATTTGAAACATAGATAACAGTACCACCATGACGGTACTGAGATCTGCAAAAACTGTTTCCATATTTATAGCCTTCTGGTACATAGTATTGTATTTGTTCTGGTTTAAGCCAATGTTCTGATAGACATAAGAAAGAATACTTATTCTGTGGCAATGACTCCTCCAGAATTTCAACTTTATTTTCAAGACCCTGAATGTTTGTGACTTATCTGTGAGTTAGCAGGCTGGTTTTTCACATTTTTATTTTCTTCTTGGCTTGAAACCAAAAAAAATTATTACTGAATGACACAGATGTATTTTTCCTCTGGCTCCTCCTTAAGCGTTGCTGTGTTGCTGCTCCAGTCGTTGTTGGTTCTGCTGCTGTTGCTGCTTCTGCTGATAATGATGGTGCTGCTGCTGTTTCACTTATTTCTGGTGTTTGTTGTTCCATAACTGCTGTGCCTTTCTGTGAATTATTAACATTTGGAGTGTTCACTTGCATTAATAAAATTTCACATTTGTCTTGGAGAGGTGTAGCTTCACTGACACACAAAACAGATCTAGAAAGAACTTGCCTTTTTCAGATGATAGAACAATAATAAAACAAACCAGAGGTTACTGGGAAGAAATCACTAGTGCTGATGACATTACCATGTGTAAGTGGTTAGACTATAGGCCAGTTGTATTGTATTGAAACTTTGTTGGTAAAGGCTCAGTGGATAAAGTTGAGTGTTGGGACAAAAAAAACCATAAATATGTGACAGTAGAAAGACCTGAAATAGTGAGAAGATATAATCATGCAATGGATGGACTGAAAAGAAGAGGGGGCGTCTGTCTGATGAAGAACTGGCTTCAGACATGAGAGTCATACCAAGAAGAAGAGAAGAATTATGAGCAGCTACAGATATACTGTTTGATTCCATTGATCATTTGCCTTTGCATGATGTAGGAGCTCCAATTCGAGGCAAATTTCCAAAATGTACAGGGCGTTCTAGAATTCAGTGCAGAAAATGTAAACTACATTTATGTCTCCAAAAGGACAGAAGTTTTTTTTGCAGTTTCATACGAAACTTTAAAAATCAGTGTTTTGAACCATTGTTGTTTAAATAAGACCAGTAATTTGGAATTATTTTTATTGTTTCTTTTGTTTTAAAGGGAAATAAAGAGTGGCATACTTGATCCGTAGTGTAAACTTCAGTAATGTATGACATGAAGCTCGAGACCTGATGAACACAATTGTGTACATTAAATATCTAGAAAACTAGAGATCAGGTGAAATTTCTTCTTAGAAAAATGTTGTCAGGAGGGTCACCTGAATGTAAAAATGATGTAAGATATTTTTTTAATAAGTAAATAAAAATCAGGTCTGAAAGGGTTAAAGGTCTATGTCAGGTTGGGTGTTTTGTGTTTAGTATTAGTGATGTACAATTGCCAGAATAGAAATTACTGGTCTTACTGTTAAATATTGTTTTGTGAATTTAAAAGTGATGCAAAGAGAATGCGAATTACAAAGAGAGTGAATAATGAGAACTCTGTGGTGTTCTTGTTTTAGCAGCAGCGTACACTTTTTTTTTATTATTTAGTTACTGATGAATTGTTACCAGAGTGTTTTATTGGTCTGTTGTCCATGCTGCCCTGAAGTTTTGCTTGAGATGAGAGACTAACCTGTAGTATAGCTAAGGATCTAGGTCAGACTGGAGGGTTATATGTTTTAACATAAGTGAAGTTCAATTGCCAGAATAGAAATTAGTGGTCTTCCAGTTAAATATTGTTTTGTGAATTTAAAAGGGATGCTAAGAGAATGTGAAATACACTGTGAGTGTGTAATGAGAACTCTGTTGTCTTCTTGTTTTAACAGCGGCATACACTTATTTTTTTATTATGTAGTTACTGATGAAATGTTACCAGAGTGTTTTATTGGACTGTCATCCACGCTGCCCTGATGTTTTGATTGTGATGACAGACTAACCTGTAGCATAGCTAAGGATCAAGGACAGGATGGTGTGTTGTATGTTTTAACATAAGTGATGTTCAATTGCCAGAATAGAAATTACTGGTCTTCCAGTTAAATATTGTTTTGTGAATTTAAAAGGGACGCTAAGGAAATGTGAAATACACTGTGAGTGAATAATGAGAACTCTGTTGACTTCTTGTGTTAGCTGCAATATACACAGATTTTTTTATAATGTAGTTCCTGAAAAAATGTTGCCGGAGTGTTTTATTAGTCTGTCGGCGGAGCTCCCCTGAAGTTTAAAGTGTGATGATAGACAAACCAATAGCACAGTTAAAGGCCGATGTCATGTTGGAATGTTTCGTGTTTAATATTAGTAATGGTCAATTGCCAGAATTAAAATTACTGGTCTTCCAGTAAAATATTGTTGTTTAGTGAATTTAAAAGGGATGTGAAATACACTGTGAATGAATAATGAGAACTCTGTTGTCTTCTTGTTTTAGCAGCGGCGTACACTTACTTTTTTGTATGTAGTTACTGATGAAATGTTACCAGAGTGTTTTATTGGTCTGTTGTCCTTGCTGCCCTGAAGTTTTGATTGTGTTGACAGTCTAACCTGTAGCATAGCTAAGGATCTAGTTCAGGCTGGAGTGTTGTATGTTTTAACAAAAGTAATGTTCAATTTCCAGAATGGAAGTTATTGGTTTTCCAGTTAAATATAGTGGTTTTGTGAATTTAAAAATGATACTAAGGAAATGTGAAATACACTGTGAGTGAATAATGAGAACCCTGTTGTCTTCTTATGTTAACTGCATTATACAAAGATTTTTGTATAATGTAGTTCCTGAAAAAATGTTCCCAGTGTGTTTTATTGTTCTGTCTGCCAGAGCTCCCATGAAGTTTAGGGTGTGATGATAGACTAACATGTAGCATAGGTAAAGGTCTATGTCAGGTTGGATGTTTTGTGTTTAATATTAGTGATTTTCAATTGCCAGAATAGAAATTACTGGTCTTCCAGTTACATATAGTTGTTTTGTGAATTTAAAAGGGATGCTATGAGAATGCGAAATACACTGTGAGTGAATAATGGGAACTCTTATGTCTTTTTGTGTTGGCTGCTTTATACACGGTTTTTTTATTATGTAGATCCGGATAATATGTTGCCGGAGCGACTATTGGTCTGTCTGCTAGAGTTCTCCTGAAGTTTAGGGTGTGATGATAGACCAACCTGTAGCATAGTTAAAGGTCTATGTCAGGTTGGAATGTTTTGTGTTTAATATTAGTGTCTTCATATGCCAGCATAGCAATTACTGGTCTTCCAGCTCAATATTGTTCTTTTGAGAATTTAAAAGGGATGCTAAGAGAATGTGAAATACACTGTGAGTGAATAATGAGAACTCTGTTGTCGTCTTGTGTTAGGTGCATTGTACACAGATTTTTTTTTATGTAGTTCCAGATAAAATGTTTCCAGAGTGTTTTATTGGTCTGTTGTCCATGTTCCATTGAAGTTTTGATTGTGATGACAGACTAACCTGTAGCATAGCTAAGGATCTATATCCGGCTGCAGTGTTATTATTTTAACATAATTGATGTTCAATTGACACAACAGAAATTATTGGTCTTCTAGTTAAAAATTGTTGTTTTGTGAATTACAAAGGGATGCTAAGAGAATGTGAAATACACTGTGGGTGAATAATGAGAACTCTGTTGTCTACTTGTGTTAGCTGCATTGTACACCGATATTTTTTATGAAGTTCCTGATAAAATGTTGCCAGAGTGTTTTATTGGTCTGTTGTCCATGCTGCATTGAAGTTTTGATTGTGATGACAGACTAACCTGTAGTATAGCTAAGGATCTATATCCGGCTGCAGTGTTAATATTTTAACATAAGTGATGTTCAGTTGCCAGAATAGAAATTACTGGTCTTCCAGTTACATATTGTTGTTTTGTGAATTTACAAGGGATGCTAAGGAAATTGAAATACACTGTGAGTGAATAATGGGAACTCCATTGTCTTCTTGTGTTAGCTGCATTATACACAGATTTTTTTATTATGTAGTTCGTAAAAAAAATGTTGCCAGTGTGTTTTATTGGTCTGTCTGCCAGAACTCCCCTGAAGTTTAACGTGTGATGATGGACTCACCTGTAGCGTAGTTAAAGGTCTGTGTCAGGTTGGAATGTTTTGTGTTTAATATTAGTGATGTTCAATTGCCAGGATAGAAATTACTGGTCTTCCAGTTAAATATTGTTGTTTTGTGAATTTAAAAGGGATGCTAAGGAAATGTGAAATTCACTGTGAGTGAATAGTGAGAACTTTGTTGTCTTCTGGTGTTAGATGCATTACACACTGATTTTTTGATTATGTAGTTCCTGATAAAATGTTGCGAGAGTGTTTTATTGGTCTGTCTGCCAGAGCTGCCCTAAAGTTTAGTGTGTGATGATAGACTAACCTGCAGCATAGTTAACCCTTTCAGACCTGGTGGTCACAATTGTGTACATAAAGTTTGTTCACTAATATTTCGCTGACGAGATGTGTCAGGTGCATCCAAACCCACTTTTCACCTTTGTGTATGTTTCTTTTAGCCATGCTCCAGCAGCTGCGGCTCTCTTGTGAGCCACATAGCGAAATATACTCTCTGGTGTTGTCTCTCTGTGGGAAGCCATTACTCATTGACTTTATTTCTATAATAGTCCTGTTGTGGATTTTGTTTATGAATGTTTTGTGTGATTTCCTTCTTTTGGAAACATTAGACATTCTTTCAGTGGAATTTTCAGCATTTTAATTCACTTCATATTTGTGTTATGTATCAGGTAAGACTAATGCACACATTTGTGTACAACAGGTTCTTAATGGTGAATAATAGGAAAATAACCTAAAATATGTGTCAGCTATATTTGCATGGCTATGGTAGTTATGTATGGAAATATTTCAATTAACTTCAGTATCAACAACAAGAAAGGAGAATAATTGACCTGGTCATACGATTTTATTTTATATTGCTGCCTTTTGTCTTACAAATATGGATAATGAATTTCTTTCTGTGGAGAAAGATTGGGACTTGATTATGGACATAATTGAAAATGGTCTCATTTCTGACATTAGTTTGAGAGGAGTGTACCACTTATTGAAAGACAGGCTCCACAAATAGTAAGACGTGTTGGAGCAAATAAAGTGGGCGTGAATGATGTGCGTAGAGACACCATATCTGAAGATGAAGATGATGGTGAGGTGGTGGATGATGAAATGAACTTCTTATGCAATGAAAACAACCCAGACTTGAATAACCTGTGTGACAACATGATGGTGACACCTAAAGAATCCATAAAATGGAAACGCAAGCCTCTAAGTACCATTGCAGAGACATACAAAGCTCCAAATTTCGAAGAGTCTCTCTTGTGTTCTCCAATGCAATACTTCAAAAGATATATACCAGATGATTTGTTCACTAGCATGGCAGCACATACTCATATTTATGCATTACAATAAGGCAAAACCTCATTCAAGCAGACAACTCCTCAAGCATAAGAGATGCTATTTGGTTAGCATATATTGACTGGCACATTGAAATTTCCAGATTATAAGTGTATTTGGATACAAGCATGAATGTAGGTGTATTTTGGGAAAACACGTCACGAGACAGATTTTTAGAATTACGAACAAATTTACACTTGGTGAACAATCTGGAAAAGCCACCTGAAAATAAGTAGAAGAGAATGTTGTTGTCAGTGAAGGAAATATTCATTTCACTGGGAAGTTTTCTGCAAAGCAGTATGTCAAAGGGAAACCAAGTCCATGGGGAATCAAAGTCTTCATGTGAAAAGAGTGGAATAGTGCAAGATTTCCTTTTGTATCAAGATATCAATGCATCAGGTACTGTCCATTTAGATTCAGATTCAGATTCTTTATTAGTCATTCAGCATTATTACATGCAATAGACTTCGTCAGTTCACTTAACCTATTAATTTTATAAAATAAATTTTTACATATTTAAGTTGATATTGGGCATTTCTAAAAATTCTTCTAATGAATAGAATGGATTAGTTAACAAGAAGTTATGAACATTGTCTTTAAATAATTTGTCAGGCTTGATTGACCCATTTTTAGACAATTTGTTATATATTTCAATTGCCATATACTTATGACTATTGTTAGTTTTAGCCAATCTATTTTGTGGCAACAGCAGAGAAGTACACGTTCTTGTATAGTAGCCATGCCTTTCATTTGTTACACTTAAATTAGGTAGTTCAGCAAGTATGTAATTAACACTGTCAAGAATATATAAATTAATTACTGTTAAAATACTATATTTAATGAACAATGGTTTACAATGTGTTCTATTATCTACACTAGCCATTACTCTGATTGCTTTCTTTTGGATCACCATAATTTCATTTATTTTTCTGCTGTTTCCCCAGAGTATTAACCCATACCTTAAAACAGATTGAAAAAAGGCAAAGTACAAAACAGATTGAAAAAAGGCAAAGTACGCTGTCCTTACATACTCAAATGTCACACAACACATCAGTCTCTTCAACAAATATATAACTCTTGACAACCTAACCACTATGTGATCAACATGAGAGTTCCATGTTAGACTGTTGTCAAGTACGATACCTAAAAACTTTGCCTTTTGTTTTTCTATTTTTGTAGTCTTTGATAGACTGAACCACACATTCTGGGTCTTTTCCTCATTTAATAGCAGACCATTGGCATTAAACCATGATGTTGCATTTTCTTTTGCCAATTTCATATCACTTACAAGGTTATCAAGTACATGGTTTACAGATAGAAAAGTTGTGTCATCTGCATACATATATGTCTTTACATCTATATTTTCTGGTAAGTCATTTATGTGTACAAGGAAAAGAAGTGGTCCCAATTTAGATCCCTGTGGCACACCGTGATGAACCTCGAGTATGTTTGACAGATGACTTCCTGAACTCACCACCTGCTTCCTTTTACTGAGGTATGATTTGATGAGTTTTAAACTTTTATCGCATATTCCATAGTCCTCAAGTTTAGAGAGCAGAAGTGAGTGGTCAACACAGTCAAAAGCTTTGCTCAGATCACATAAGGTTACATGTGCATGCGCGTGGTCCTCAAATGCTGCTAGAATGTCTCTGACTAAGAGCTCTATGGCATGTATAGCTGACCTTCCTTTTCTGTATCCAAACTGTGATGCACTTAATATACCATTTAGTTCTAGGTACTCATACATCTGCTTATATATTATGCCTTCAAAGACTTTTCCTAGTACGGGAATTAGTGAAATTGGTCTGTAGTTTGCAGGATCTGATTTGACACAATTCTTAAAGACTGGAGTTACCTTGGATAGTTTGAGATGATCAGGAAAAAACCCTTCTATGAGACACAGGTTTATGGAATATGTTAATGGTGCTGCAATGTAATGTATGATTTCTTTCAATAGATTGTTTGACATATTAAAAATATCTGTACTGTATGAATTTTTCATTTCTTGGACTATTTTAAGAACTTCATGTTGGCATACCTCTTTGAAGTGTTTCAATGATGATCTGGCCCTATTATGATTTAGGTTTGCTCTCTTCAGATAATCTATACATGTTACATTGGGTTTACTGATCAGCTTTTTGAATTCATCAGCACAGCTTACAAAATATTTATTGAATGTATCTGCTGGTATTGGGACTGTCTTGTCAAAGTTTCTGACTTCACCTTTAACAGTATTAATTACTGACCAGGCTGTTTTGCATTGGTTTCTACTATTTTTTATGAAATTTGTGTTGTATCTTAGTTTCGCCAATTGCAACTCTTTCTTATACAGTTTCTTAGTGATTTTTTCGAGATCCTTAATTTCATTAGAATTGTTTACTTTGGCAAGGCACTTCAACAGCAGTAGCTTATTTTTTAGATTCTCCAGTTCTTTGGTGTACCAAAATTTTACCCTTTCTTGTTTTATGGTATTTCTTTTGAACAAGATGGGCTTTTAAAATACCTGTTAAGTAATTGTGGAATGTTTCATAAACTGTTTGGGCACTGGAATCACAGTTTTGAAATAATTTGTCCCAGTTTGTTATGCTCAGCTGGTGTGTTAGTTTTATGAGATTGTGTTTTGTTAATATTAAGGTATTAGATTTTGTTAACTTTTGTGCAGCCTTGCTCTCATCCCCTTTTATAAAATGTCTTAACTCTACTGTTAACATGGAGTGGTCTGAGAAAACAAATTCCTTTACCTTGGTGGAGTACATATCACATGCACAGTTGACAAAAGCATTATCCAAGCACGCTTGTAGTCTTGTTGGTTCTGAATTTACATGATGGAAGTTGTGCTGCCTTAGCATATTCAGTAACTTATTTACACTGGGTTTGTTACATGTTACATCAAAGCTTGAATTAAAGTCTCCCCCAATTACAGTTACATACTGTTTCCATTTCGTTATGTAGCAGAGTACACTGTCTAAATTATCTAAAAAAGCTTTATCATCTGAGTCAGGGGAATGGTAGATACATACTATGATAAGTTTCATTATATCACATATGATCCCGGTAGTTTCAAAGTGTTTCTCTACACATGCCCAACTAAGATCTAGTTCTCTACACTCTATTTCATTTGAAACATAGATAACAGTACCACCATGACGGTACTGAGATCTGCAAAAACTGTTTCCATATTTATAGCCTTCTGGTACATAGTATTGTATTTGTTCTGGTTTAAGCCAATGTTCTGATAGACATAAGAAAGAATACTTATTCTGTGGCAATGACTCCTCCAGAATTTCAACTTTATTTTCAAGACCCTGAATGTTTGTGACTTATCTGTGAGTTAGCAGGCTGGTTTTTCACATTTTTATTTTCTTCTTGGCTTGAAACCAAAAAAAATTATTACTGAATGACACAGATGTATTTTTCCTCTGGCTCCTCCTTAAGCGTTGCTGTGTTGCTGCTCCAGTCGTTGTTGGTTCTGCTGCTGTTGCTGCTTCTGCTGATAATGATGGTGCTGCTGCTGTTTCACTTATTTCTGGTGTTTGTTGTTCCATAACTGCTGTGCCTTTCTGTGAATTATTAACATTTGGAGTGTTCACTTGCATTAATAAAATTTCACATTTGTCTTGGAGAGGTGTAGCTTCACTGACACACAAAACAGATCTAGAAAGAACTTGCCTTTTTCAGATGATAGAACAATAATAAAACAAACCAGAGGTTACTGGGAAGAAATCACTAGTGCTGATGACATTACCATGTGTAAGTGGTTAGACTATAGGCCAGTTGTATTGTATTGAAACTTTGTTGGTAAAGGCTCAGTGGATAAAGTTGAGTGTTGGGACAAAAAAAACCATAAATATGTGACAGTAGAAAGACCTGAAATAGTGAGAAGATATAATCATGCAATGGATGGACTGAAAAGAAGAGGGGGCGTCTGTCTGATGAAGAACTGGCTTCAGACATGAGAGTCATACCAAGAAGAAGAGAAGATTTATGAGCAGCTACAGATATACGGTTTGATTCCATTGATCATTTGCCTTAGCATGACGTAGTAGCTCCAATTCGCGGCAAATTTCCAAAATGTACAGGGCATTCTAGAATTCAGTGCAGAAAATGTAAAGTACATTTATGTCTCCAAAAGGACAGAAGTTTTTTTGCAGTTTCATACGAAACTTTAAAAATCAGTGTTTTGAACCATTGTTGTTTAAATAAGACCAGTAATTTGGAATTATTTTTATTGTTTCTTTTGTTTTAAAGGGAAATAAAGAGTGGCATACTTCATCCATAGTGTAAACTTCAGTAATGTATGACATGAAGCTCGAGACCTGATGAACACAATTGTGTACATTAAATATCTAGAAAACTAGAGATCAGGTGAAATTTCTTCTTAGAAAAATGTTGTCAGGAGGATCACCTGAATGTAAAAATGATGTAAGATATTTTTTTAATAAGTAAATAAAAATCAGGTCTGAAAGGGTTAAAGGTCTATGTCAGATTGGGTGTTTTGCGTTTAGTATTAGTGATGTTCAATTGCCAGAATAGAAATTACTGGTCTTCCTGTTAAATATTGTTGTTTTGTGAATTTAAAAGTGATGCAAAGAGAATGCGAATTACAAAGAGAGTGAATAATGAGAACTCTGTTGGCTTCTTGTTTTAGCAGCAGCGTACACTTTTTTTTTATTATGTAGTTACTGATGATACGTTACCAGAGTGTTTTATTGGTCTGTTGTCCATGCTGCCCTGAAGTTTTGATTGTGTTGACAGACTAACCTGTAGCATAGCTAAGGATCTAGGCCAGGCTGGAGTGTTGTATGTTTTAACATAAGTAATGTTCAATTGCCAGAATGGAAATTACTGGTTTTCCAGTTAAATATAGTGGTTTTGTGAATTTAAAAATGATACTAAGGAAATGTGAAATACACTGTGAGTGAATAATGTGAACTCTGTTGTCTTCTTGTGTTAACTGCATTATACAAAGGTTTTTGTATAATGTAGTTCCTGAAAAAATGTTCCCAGTGTGTTTTATTGGTCTGTATGCCAGAGCTCCCATAAAGTTTAGGGTGTGATGATAGACTGACATGTAGCATAGTTAAAGGTCTATGTCAGGTTGGAATGTTTTGTGTTTAATATTAGTGATTTTCAATTGCCAGAATAGAAATTACTGGTCTTCCAGTTACATATAGTTGTTTTGTGAATTTAAAAGGGATGCTAAGAGAATGTGAAATACACTGTGAGTGAATAATGGGAACTCTGATGTCTTCTTGTATTAGCTGCATTATACACGGTATTTTTTATTATGTAGTTCCTGATAATATGTTGCCGGAGTGTTTATTGGTCTGTCTGCTAGAGTTCTCCTGAAGTTTAGGGTGTGATGTAGACTAACCTGTAGCATAGTTAAACGTCAATGTCAGGTTGGAATGATTTGTGTTTAATGTTAAAGATGTTCAATTGCCAGCATAGAAATTACTGGTCTTCGAGTTAGATATTGTTGTTTTGTGAAGTTAAAAGGGATGCTAAGAAAATGTGAAATACACTGTGAGTGAATAATGAGACATCTTTTTACCTCTTGTGTTAGCTGCACAATACGCAGGTTTTTTTATTATGTAGTTCCTGACAAAATGTTGCCAGAGTGTTTTATTGGTCTGTCTGCCAGAGCTCCCCTGAAGTTTATGGTGTGATGATAGACCAACCTGTAGCATAGTTAAAGGTCTATGTCAGGTTGGAATGTTTTGTGTTTAATATTAGTGATGTTCAATTGCCTGAATAGAAATTACTGGTGTTCCAGTTAAATACTGTTGCTTTGTGAATTTAAAAGGGATGCTAAGAGAATATGAAATACACTCTGAGTGAATAATGAGAACTCTGTTGTCTTCTAGTTTTAGCTGCATTTTACACAAATTTTTTTACTATGTAGTTCCTGATAAAATGTTGCCAGAGTGTTTAATTCGTCTGTCTGCCAGAGCTCCACTGAAGTTTAGGGTGTGATGAGGGACTAACCTGTAGCATAGTTAAAGGTCTATGTCAGGCTGGTATGATATGTGTTTAATATTAGTGATGTTCTATTGCCAGAATAGAAATTAGTGGTCTTCCAGTTAACTATTGTTGTTTTGTGAATGTAAACGTGACGTGAAATACACTGTGAGTGAATAATGACAAGTCTGTTGTGTTCATCTTTTAGCTGTGGCATACACTTATTTTTTTATTATGTAGTTACTGATGCAATGTTACCAGAGTGTTTTATTGGTCAGTTGTCCATGCTGCCCTGATGTTTTGATTGTGTTGACAGATTAACCTGTAGCATAGCTAAGGACTTAGGTCAGGCTGGAGTGTTATATGTTTTATAATAAGTTAAGATCAATTGCCAGAATAAAAATTACTGGCCTTCCAGTTAAATATTGTTGTATTGTGAATTTAAAAGGGATGCTAAGGAAATATGAAATACACTATGAGTGAATAATGAGTACTCTGTTGTCTTCTTGTGTTAACTGCATCACACACCGATTTTTTTATTAGTTAGTTCCTGATAAAATCCTGCCAGTGTGTTTTTTTGGTCTGTCTGCCAGAGCTCCCCTGAAGTTTAGTGTGTGATGATAGCCTAACCTGTACGATAGTTAAAGGTTTATATCAGGTTGGAATGTTTTGTGTTTAATATTAGTGATGTTCTATTGCCAGAATAGAAATTAGTGGTCTTCCAGTTAACTATTGTTGCTTGTGAATGTAATAGTGATGTGAAATACACTGTTAGTGAATAATGACAAGTCTGTTGTGTTCATCTTTTAGCTGTGGCATACACTTATTTTTTTATTATGTAGTTACTGATGAAATGTTACCAGAGTGTTTTATTTGTCTGTTTTCCTTGCTGCCCTGAAGTTTTGATTGTGATGACAGACTAACCTGTAGCATAGCTAAGGATCTATATCAGGCTGGAGTGTCGCATGTTTTATCATTGGTTAAGTTCAATTGCCAGAATACAAATTACTGGTCTTCCAGTTAAATACTGTTGCTTTGTGAATTTAAAAGGGATGCTAAGAGAATGTGAAATACACTGTGAGTGAATAATGAGATCTCTGTTGTCTTCTTGTGTTAGCTGCATTATACACAGATTTTATTATTATGTAGTTCATGATGAAATGTTGCCCGTCTGTTTTATTGGCCTGTCTGCCCGAGCTCCCCTGAACTTTAGTGTGTGATGATAGACTAACCTGTAGCATAGTTAATGGTGTATGTTAGGTTGGTATGTTTTGTGTTTAATATGAGTGATGTTCAATTGCCATAATAGAAATTACTGGTCCTTCAGTTCAATATTGTTGTTTCGTGAATTTAAAAGGGATGGTATGAGAATGTGAAATACACTGTGAGTGAATAATGAGTACTCTATTGTCTTCTTGTATTCGCAACGGCATGCACTAATTTTTTTATTATGTAGTTATCGATGAAATGTTACCAGTGTGTTTTATTGGTCTGTTGTCCATGCTGCCCTGAAGTTTTGATTGTGATCACAGAATAACCTGTAGCATAGCTAAGGATCTAGGTCAGGCTGAAGTGTTGTATGCTTTTTCATAAGAGATGTTCAGCTGCCAGAATAGAAATTACAGGTCTTCCAAATAAATATTGATTTTTGTGAATCTAAAGGGAAGCTAAGGAAATGTGAAATACACTGTGAGTGAATAATGAGAACTCTGTTGTCTTCTTGTGTTAGCTGCATTATACACAGATTTTTTTATTATGTAGTTCCTGATAAAATGTTGCCAGTCTCTCTTATTGGCCTGTCTGCCAGAGCTCCTCTGTAGTTTAGTGTGTGATGATTGACTAACTTATAGCATAGTTATAGGTCTATTTCAGGTCGTAATGTTTTGTGTTTAATATTAGTGATGTTCAGTTGCCAGAATAGAAATTACTGGCCTTCCAGCTAAATATTGTTGTTTTGTGAATTTAAATGTGATGCTATGAGAATGTGAAATACAATGTGAGTGGATAATTAGAACTCTGTTGCCTTCATGTTTTAGCAGCGGCATTCACTATTTTTTTTAATTTTGTAGTTACTGATGAAATGTTACCAGAGTGTTTTATTGGTCTGAGGTCCATGCTCCCCTGATGTTTTGATTGTGATGACAGACTAGCCTGTAGTTACTGATGAAATCTTACCACAGTGTTTTATTGGTCTGTTGTCCATTCTGCCTTGAAGTTTTGATTGTGATCACAGTCTAACCTGTAGCATGGCTAAGGATCTACGTCTGGCTGGAGTGTTGTGTGCTTTATCATAAGTGATGTTCAATTGCCAGAATAGAAATTACTGTCTTCCAATCAAATATTGTTGTTTTGTGAATTTAAAAGGGAAGATAATTAAGTGTGAAATACACTGTGAGTGAATAATGAGAACCCAGTAGTCTTCTTGTGTTAGCAGCATTATACACAGATTTTTTTATTCTGTAGTTCCTGATAAAATGTTGCTAGTGTGTTTTATTTGTCTGGATGCCAGAGCTCTCCTGAAGTTTAGTGTGTGATGATAGACTAACCTATAGCATAGTTAAAGGTCTATGTTAGGTTGGAATGTTTTGTGTTTAATATTAGTGATGTTCAATTACCAGAATAGAAATTACTGGACTTCCAGTTAAATATTTTTGTTTCTTGAATTTAAAAAGGACGCTATGAGAATGTGAAATACACTGTGAGAGAATAATGAGGACTCTGTTCCCTTCTTGTTTTAGCAGCGGCATTCACTAATTCTTTTATTTTGTAGTTACTGATGAAATGTTACCAGAGTGTTTTATTGGTCTGTTGTCCATGCTGCCCTGAGGTTTTGATTGTGATGACAGACTAATCTGTAGCGTAGCTAAGGAACTAGTTCAGGCTGGAGTGTTGTATGTTTTAACATAAGTGATGTTCAATTGCCAGAATAGAAATTACTGGTCTTCCAGTTAAATATTGCTGTTTTGCGAATTTAAAAGGAATGCTAAGGATATGTGAAATACACTGTGAGTGAATAATGAGAACCCTGTTGTCTTCTTGTTTTAGCAGTGACATACACTTATTTTTTTATTATGTAGTATTGATGAAATGTTACCAGAGTGTTTTATTAGTCTGTTGTCCATGCTGCCCTGAAGTTTTGGATTTTGATGAGAGACTAACCGGTAGCATAGCTAAGGATCTAGGTCAGGCTGGACTTTTGTATGTTTTAACATAAGTGGTGTTCAATTGCCAGAATAGAAATTACTGGTCTTCCAGTTATATATTGTTGTTTTGTGAACTTAAAAGGGCTGCTAAGGAAATGTGAAATCAGCGTATGCACATATTTGGCTGGTTTTCATCAATATGGTGCTTCTTTTGTTGATTTTATTTACTGCACTATGCAGGGCTATGTTGAATAGGACAGTGGAGAGGCTATCCTCTTGCTTCACACCTTTATTAAAGCCAAAGCTATCACTTGTTCTGCTAAGGACCTTTACTTTTGCTCTTGTCTCTGTCATTGTCATTCTGATTAGTCTTATTAATTTAGCACATATACCAACCTCTTTCAGTACTTCATATAGTTCTTGCCGATTTATGCTGTCAAAGGCTTGTTTGAAATCGATGAATAAGAAATGCAGATCTATATCATATTCATAGAACCATTCTATTATTTGCCTTATCACAAATATTTGATCAGTTGTTCCTCTGCCTGGTCGAAAGCCACACTGATATTCCCCTAGTATGCCTTCTGCACATTTCTGTATCCTTTCGTTTAATATACTTGTGAAGATCTTATAAGCTGTACTTAGGAGTGTTACACCTCTATATTTTTCACATGCTGTTTTGTCCCCTTTCTTATCAATGGGGACTATTATTCCAATTTTCCAATTATCTGGCATAGTTTCTGTTTCCCATATATCTTATATTAATGTGTGCAGTTCCTTTATTACAGCCTCACCACCAGTTTTTATTAATTCAGCAATTATGCTGTCTTCCCCAGGGGCTCGATTGTTTTTTGACTTGTGCACAGCCTGCGAGACCTCTTGTAGTGTTGGCTTTCTTGCCTCATTGGTTTCATTGTCTACTTCCAGCTCCACTCTTCCCTCCTGTGGAGCTGTCTCTTCATCTTGTAGGCTGGTGCTTAGTGTATCTTTGAAATACTCTGCCCATCTTCCCACTATCTGTTCTTCCTCCCTTATCATTTTCCCATCTTTACTGGAACAGGCCATTATTTTTGGTTGGAATCTATTCTTCATTTTGCCTATGGCATGATAGAACTTTCTTATTTCACTCTGTTCCTTTAGTTCTCCTAGTTCTTGAAATTTCTTCTTATTCCACTCTCTTTTCTTTCTCTTGCACAGTCTGTTAGCTCTTCTCCTTAATTCTCTATATTGTTCCACATTATTTTTGGTTTCTCTCTGTAGCACTTTTCTTCTTGCCCTGTTCTTTTCCTCTATTGCTGACCTGCAATCTTCATCAAACCACTCCTGGGTTCTTCTGTTCCTTCTTATGCCTATTACTTCCTCTGCAGCATCCTTAATGGCTTTTTCAAACCTGTTCCACCTTTCATCTACTCCTACTGTGGTCTCTTCACTGCTCAATTTTCTGCTTAGTGTTACTTGGTATTTTTTTACTTCATCAGGGATGTTCAGTTTGTCTGTATTCCATTTCATCATCTTTCCCATTCTGTTGCCCTTCGTTAGTGACAGTTTCTCTCTTAAGACTGATTTTATCAAAAAGTGGTCTGAATCACAGTTTGGTCCTCTGCAGCTCTGTACATCCATAACTGACGTGGAGTGGCATGCAATCACTAAAATATGGCCAATCTGATTGACTACTCCATTGGCTGCAGACTTCCAAGTACGCAGATGGATCCTTTTATGTGGAAAGCATGTACTTTTAATAATCATATTATTCCTTGCTGCGAATTGGCATAGTAAGTCCCCATTCTCATTGTTTTCTTCATGTACTGAATATTTTCCAGAAACTCCATACGGATGTTCATTCCTCCCTATTTTTCCATTAAAATCTCCTATTACTAGCATCAGGTCATATTTAGGTACTGCACAGCATACTTTTTCCAAGTCTCCGTAGAACTGCTCTTTAATTATATCCTCTTTTTCCTCTGTTGGTGCATGTGCATTAACTATTGATATATTCCTAAATTTACCTTTTAGTCTGAGTCTGCGCATCCTTTCATTTATAGGTTCAAACTCTAAAAGGCTTTTCCTAACCACCCTAGTTATTATAAACACTGTTCCAAGCTGGCCTGTGAAATACACTGTGATTGAATAATAAGAACTCTGTTGACTTCTTGTGTTAGCTGCATTACACACACATATTTTTATTATGTAGTCCCTGACAAAATGTTGCCAGACTGTTTTACTGGCCTGTTTGCCAGAGCTCCCCTGAAGTTTAGTGTGTGATGATAGGCTAACCTACAGCATTGTTAAAGGTCTATGTCAGGTTGGAATGTTTTGTGTTTAATATTAGTGATGATCAATTGCCAGAATAGAAATTACTGGTCTTCCAGTTAGATATTGTTGTTACATGAATTTAAAAGGGATGCTATCAGAATGTGAAATACACGGTGAGTGAATAATGAGAACTCAGTTGTCTTCTTGTGTTAGCCGCAATATACACAGATTTTTATACTATGTAGTTCCTGATAAAATGTTGCCAGAGTGTTTTATTGGTCTGTCTGCCAGAGCTCCCCTGAAGTTTAGTGTGTGATGGTAGACTAACCTATAGCATAGTTAAAGGTCTATGGCACATTGGAATGTTTTGTATTTAACATAAGTGATGTTCAATTACCAGCACAGAAATTACTGGTCTTCCAGTTAAATGTTGTTGTTTTGTTAATTTAAATGGAATGCTCAGGAAATGTGAAATACACTGTGAGTGAATAATGCAAACTCTGTTGTCTTCTTGTGTTAGCTGCATTATACACAGATTTCTTTATTATGAAGTTCCTGATAAAATGTTGCCAGAGTGTTTTATTGGTCTGTCTGCCAGTGCTCCCCTGAAGTTTAGTTTGTGATGATAGACCAAACTGTACCATAGATAAAGGTCTATGTCAGGTTGGAATGTTTTGTGTTTAATATTAGTGATGTTCAATTGCCAGTATACAAATTACTGGTCTTCCAGGTAACAATTGTTGTATTGTGAATTTAAAAGGGATGTGAAATACACTGTGAGTGAATAATGAGAACTTTGTTGCCTTCTTGTTTTAGCAGCGGCATTCACTAATTTTTTTATTTTGTATTTACTGATGAAATGTTACCAGTGTGTTTTATTGGTCTGTTGTCCATGCTCCCCTCAGGTTTACATTGTGATGACAGACTAACCTGTAGCGTACCTAAGGATCTACATCAGGCTTGAGTGTTGTATGTTTTAACATAAGTGATGTTAAATTGCCAGAATAGAAATTACTGGTCTTCCAGTTAAATATTACAGTTTTTGTGAATTCTAAACGGATGCAAAGAGAGTGTAAATTACAAGTTGATTGTATAATAAGAACTTTGTTGTCAACTTGATTTAGCAGTGGCATACACTTATTTTTTTATTGTGTAGTTACTGATGAAATCTTACCAGAGTGTTTTAGTGGTCTGTTGTCCATGCTGCCATGAGGTTTTGATTGTGACGGCAGACTAACCTGTTGCATAGCAAAGGATCTAGGTCAGGTTGGAGTGTTGTATGTTTTAACATAAGTAATGTTTAATTTCCAGAATAGAAATTACTGTTCTTCCAGTTAAATATTGTTGTTTTGAGAATTTAAAAGGGATCCTAAGGAAAGTTAAATACACTGTGAGTGAATAATGAGAACTCTGTTGTCTTCTTGTGTTAGCTGCAATATACACAGATTTTTTTTAACCTATAGTTCCTGATTAAATGTTGCCAGAGTGTTTTTCTGGTCTGTCTGCCAGAGCTCCCCTGAACTTTTGTGTGTGATAATAGACTAAGCTATAGCATAGGTATAGGTCTACGTCAGGTTGGAATGTTTTGTGTTTAATATTAGTGATTTTCAATTGCCAGAATAGAAAATACTGGTCTTCCAGTTAAATATTGTTGTTTTGTGAATTTAAAAGTGATCATAAGAGAATGTGAAATAAATTGTGAGTGAATAATGAGAACTCCGTTGTCTTCTTGTTTTAGCAGTGGCATGCACTTATTTCTTTATTATGTAGTTACTGATGAAAAGTTACCAGTGTGTTTTATTGGTCTGTTGTCCATGCTGTCCTGAAGGTTTGATTCTGATGACAGACTAACATGTAGCATGGCTAAGGATCTAGGTTAGGCTGGAGTGTTGTATGTTTTAACCTAAGTGGTGTTCAATTGCCAGAATAGGAATTACTGCTCTTCCAGTTAAATATTGTTGTTGAATTTAAATGGGATGCTGAGGAAATGTGAAATACACTGTGAATGAATAATGTGAACTCTGTTGTCTTCTTGTGTTGGCTGCATTATACACAGATTTCTTTATTATGAAGTTCCTGATAAAATGTTGCCAGAGTGTTTTATTGGTCTGTCTGCCAGAGCTCCCCTGAAGTTTAAATTGTGATGATAGCCTAAACTGTACCATAGTTAAAGGTCCATGTCAGGTTGGAATGTTTTGTGTTTAATATTAGTGATGTTCAATTGCCAGTAAAGAAATTACTGGTCTTCCTGTTAACTATTGTTGTATTGTGAATTTAAAAGGGATTTGGAATACATTGTGAGTGAATAATGAGAACTTTGTTGCCTTCCTGTTTTAGCAGCGTCATTCACTAATTTTTTTATTTTCTAGTTGCTGATGAAATGTTGCCAGAGTGTTTTATTGGTCTGTTGTCCATGCTGCACTGAAGTTTTGATTGTGATGACAGTCTAACCTGCAGCATAGCTAAGGATTTAGGTCAGGCTGGAGTGTTGTATGTTATAATAATAAGTGATGTACAATTGCCAGAATAGAAATTACTTGTCTTCCAGTTAAATATTGTTGTTTTGTGAATTTAAAAGGGATGCTAAGGAAATGTGAAATACACTGTGAGTGAATAATGAGAATTCTGTTGTCAGCTTGTGTTATCTGCATTATACACCGATTTTTTTAGTATGTAGTTCCTGATAAAATGATGCCAGAATGTTTTATTGGTCTGTCTGCCAGAGTTCCCCTGAAGCTTAGTGTGTGATGATAGACTAACCTATAGCATAGATAAAGGTCAATGTCAGGTTGGGATGTTTTGTGTTTAATATTAGTGATGTTCAATTTCCAGATTAGAATTTACTGGTGTTCCAGTTAAATATTGTTTTCTGAATTTAAAAGGGATGCAAAGGAAATGTTAAATACACTGTGAGTGAATAATGAGAACTCTGTTGTCTTCTTGTGTTAGCTGCAATATACTCAGAATTTTTTATTATGTACTTCCTGATAAAATGTTGGTAGAGTGTTTTATTATTCAGTCTGCCAGAGCTCCCGTGAAGTTTAGTGTGTGATGATAGACAAACCTATAGCATAGTTAGAGCTCTATGTAAGGTTGGAAGGTTTGTTTGTAATGATAGTGATGTTCAATTGCCGGAATAGAAATTTCTGGTCTTCCAGTTAAGTATTGTTGTTTTGTAAATTTAAAAGGTATGCTACAGAAATGTGAAATACATTGTGAGTGAATAACGAGAACTCTGTTTTCTTCTTGTTTTAGCAGCGGCTTGCACTTAATTTTTTGTTATGTAGTTACTGATGAAATATTACCAATGTGTTTTATTGGTCTGTTGTCCATGCTGCACTGAAGTATTGATTGTGATGTTAGACTTATATGTAGCATAGCAAAGGATCCAGGTTAGGCTGGAGTGTTGTATGTTTTCACATAAGTGATGTTCATTTGCCAAAATAGAAATTACTGGTCTTCCAGTTAAATATTGTTGTTTTGTGAATTTAAAAGGGATACTAAGGAAATGTGAAATACACTGTGAGTGATTAATGAGAACTCTGCTGTCTTCTTGTGTTAGCTGCAATATACTCAGATTTTTTTATTATGTGCTTCCTGATGAAATGTTGATAGAGTGTTTTATTAGTCAGTCTGCCAGAGCTCCCCTGAAGTTTAGTGTGTGATGATAGACAAACCTATAGCATAGTTAGAGCTCTATGTAAAGTTGGAAGGTTTGTTTTTAATGATAGTGGAGTTCAATTGCCAGAATAGAAATTACAGGTTTTCCAGTTAAATATTGTTGTTTCGTGAATTTAAAAGTGATGCTATGAGAACGTGAAATACTTTGTGAGTGAATAATTAGAACTCTGTTGCCTTCTTGTTTTAGCAGCGGCATTCACTAATTTTTTTTATTTTGTAGTTACTGATGAAATGTTACCAGAGTGTTTCATTGGTCTGTTGTCCATGCTGCCCTGAAGGTTTGATTCTGATGACAGACTAACCTGTAGCATAGCTAATGATCTAGGTCAGGCTGGAGTGTTGTATGTTTTAACGTAAGTGATGTTCAATTGCCAGAATAAAAATTACTGGTCTTCCTGTTAAATATTGTTGTTTTGTGAATTTAAAACCGATGCTAAGGAAATGTGAAATACACAGTGAGAGAATAATGAGTACTCTATTGTCTTCTTGTGTTAGCTGCAATATACACAGATTTTTTTTATTCTGTAGTTTCTGATAAAATGTTGCCAGAGTGTTTTATTAGTCTGTCTTTCAGAGCTCCCCCGAAGTTTAGTGTGTGATGATAGACTAATCTATAGCATAGTTAAAGCTCTATGTAAGGTTGGAAGGTTTTCTGTTTAATGTTAGTGATGTTCAATTGCCAGAACAGAAATTACAGGTCTTCCAGTAAAATATTGTGGTTTTGTATATTCAAAAGTAATGCTAAGGAAATGTGAAATACACTGTGAGTGAATAATGAGAACTCTGTTGTCTTCTTATGTTAGCTGCAATATACACAGATTTTTTTATTCTGTAGTTCCTGATAAAAAATTGCCAGAGTGTTTTATTGGACTGTTTGCCAGAGCTCCCCTGAAGTTTAGTGTGTGATGATAGACTTACCTATAGCATAGTTAGAGCTCTACGTAAGGTTGGAAGGTTTGTTTTTAATGTTAGTGATGTTCAATTGCCAGAATAGAAATTACAGGTTTTCCAGTTAATTATTGTTGTTTTGTGTATTTAAAAAGGATGCTAAGGAAATGTGAAATACGCTGTGAGAGAATAATGAGAACTCTGTTGTCTTCTTGTGTTAGCTGCATTATACACAGATTTTTTTATTATGTAGTACATGATAAAATGTTGTCAGACTCTATTATTGGCCTGTCTGCCAGAGCTCCTTTGATGTTTAGTGTGTGATGATAGACTAACCTACAGCATAGTTAAAGGTCTATGTCAGGTTAAATGTTTTGTGTTTAATACTAGTGATGTTCAATTGCCAGAATAGAAATTACTGGTCTTCCGGTTAAATATTGTTGTTTTGTGAATGCAAAATTGATGCTATAAGAACGTGAAATACTTTGTGAGTGAATAATGAGAACTCTGTTGCCTTCATGTTTTTGCAGCGGCATTCACTAATTTTTTTTTATTTTGTAGTTACTGACGAAATGTTACCAGAGTGTTTTATTGATCTGTTGTCCATGCTGCCCTGAGGTTTTGATTGTGATGACAGACTTACCTGTTGCGTTGCAAAGGATCTCAGTCAGGCTGGAGTGTTGTATGTTTTAACATAAGTGATGTTCAATTGCCAGAACATAAATTACTGGTCCTCCAGTTAAATATTATTGTTTTGGTGATTTTGAAAAAGATGCTAAGAGAATGTGAATTACAAATATAGTGTATAATGAGAACTTTGTTGCCTTCTTGTTTTAGCAGCGGCATACACTTATTTTCTTATTGTGTAGTTACTGATGAAATCTTACCAGAGTGTTTTATTGGTCTGATGTCCTTGCTGCCCTGAAAATTTGATTGTGATCTCAGTTTAACCTGTAGCATGGCTAAGGATCTAGGTCAGGCAGGAGTGTTGTATGTTTTAAAATAAGTGATGTTCAATTGCCAGAATAGAAATTACTGGTCTTCCAGTTAAATATTGTTGTTTTGTGAATTTAAAAGCGATCCTAAGTAATTGTGAAATACACTGTGAGTGAATAATGAGAACTCAGTTGTCTTCTCGTGTTAGCTGAGATATACACAGGTTGTTTTATTATGTAGTTCCTGATAAAATGTTGATAGAGTGTTTTATTGGTCTGTCTACCAGAGCTCCCCTGAAGATTAGTATGTGATGATAGACTATCTTATAGCATAGTTAAGGTCTATGTCAGGTTAAAATGTTTTGTTTCTAATATTAGTGATGTTCAATTGCCAGAATAGAAATTACTGGTCTTCCTGTTAAATATTGTTGTTTTATGAATTTAAAAGGGATGTGAATTACACTGTGAGTGAATAATGAGAACGCTGTTGTCTTCTTGCTTTAGCAGCGGCATACACTTATTTTTTTGTTATGTAGTTACTGATGAAATATTGCCAGAGTGTTTTATTAGTCTGTTGTCCATGCTGCCCTGACGATTTTAATTGTGATGACAGACTAACCTGTAGCATAGCAAAGATCTAGGTCGGGCTGGAATGTTGTATGTTTGAAAATAAGTGATGTTCAATTGCCAGAAAAGAAATTACAGGTCTTCCAGTTAAATATTGATGTTTTGTGAATTTTAAAGGGGTGCTAGGAGAAAGTGAAAAATGCTGTGAGTAAATAATGAGAACTCCGTTGTCTTCTTGTTTTAGCAGCGGCATACACTTATTTTTCTATTATGTAGTTACTGATGAAATGTTACCAGAGTGTTATATTGGTCTGTTGTCGATGGCACCCTGAAGTTTTGGTTGTGATGACAGACTGACCTGTAGTATAGCTAAGGAACTAAGTCAGGCTAGAGTGTTGTATGTTTTAACATAAGTGATGTTCAATTGCCAGAATAGATATTAGTGGTCTTCCAGTTAAATACTGTTGCTTTGTGAATTTAAAAGGGATGCTAAGAGAATGTGAAATACACTGTGAGTGAATAATGAGAAATCTGTTGTCGGGTTGTGTTAGCTGCATTAAACACCGATTTTTTTATTTTGTAGTTCCTGATAAAATGATGCCAGAGTGGTTTATTGGTCTGTCTGCCAGAGCTCCCCTGCAGTTTAGTGTGTGATGATAGACTGACCTATAGCATAATTAAAGGTCTATGTAAAGTTGGAATGTTCTGTGTTTAATATTAGTGATGTTGAATTGCCAGAATAGAATTTACTGGTCTTCCAGTTAAATATTGTTGTTTTATGAATTTAAAAGGCATGCTAAGAGAATGTGAAATACACTGTGAGTGAATAATGAGAACTCTGTTGTCTTCTTGTTTTAGCAGCTGCTTACACTTATTTCTTAATTATGTAGTTTCTGATGAAATTTTACCAGAGTGTTTTGTTGGTCTGTTGTCCATGCTGCCCTGAAGTTTTGGTTGTAACGACAGACTAACCTGTAGCATTGCTAAGGATCTAGGTCAGGCTGGAGTGTTTTATGTTTTAACATAAGTGATGTTCAAGTGCATGAATAGAAATTACTGGTCATCCAGTTAAATAGTGTTGTTTTGGGAATTTAAAAGGGATGCTAAGAGAATGTGAAATATATTGTGAGTGAATGATGAGAACTCTGTTGTCCTCTTGTTTTAGCAGCTGCATACACTTATTTTTTTTATTATGTAGTTCCTGATAGAATGTTGCCAGAGTGTTTTATTGGTCTGTCTGGTAGAGCTCCTTTGAAGATTAGTGTGTGATGATAGACTGTGCTATACCATAGATAAAGGTCAATGTCAGGTGTGAATTCTTTGTGTTTAATATTAGTGATGTTCAATTGCCAGTATGGAATTTACTGGTCTTCCAGTGAAATATTGTTGTTTTGTGAATTTAAAAGGGATGCTAAGGAAATGTTAAATACACTGTGAGTGAATAATGAGAACTCTGTTGTCTTCTTGTTTTAGCAGCGGCTTACACTTATTTTTTTGTAATGTAGTTACTGATGAAATGTTACCAAAGTGTTTTATTGGTCTGTTGTCCATGCTGTCCTGAAGTATTGATTGTGATGACAGACTAACCTGTAGCATTGCTAAGGATCTAGGTCAGGCTGGAGTGTTTTATGTTTTAACATAAGTGATGTTCAAGTGCATGAATAGAAATTACTGGTCATCCAGTTAAATAGTGTTGTTTTGGGAATTTAAAAGGGATGCTAAGAGAATGTGAAATATATTGTGAGTGAATGATGAGAACTCTGTTGTCCTCTTGTTTTAGCAGCTGCATACACTTATTTTTTTTATTATGTAGTTCCTGATAAAATGTTGCCAGAGTTTTTTATTGGTCTGTCTGGTAGAGCTCCTTTGAAGCTTAGTGTGTGATGATAGACTGTGCTATACCATAGATAAAGGTCAATGTCAGGTGTGAATTCTTTGTGTATAATATTAGTGATGTTGAATTGCCAGTATAGAATTTACTGGTCTTCCAGTGAAATATTGTTGTTTTGTGAATTTAAAAGGGATGCTAAGGAAATGTTAAATACACTGTGAGTGAATAATGAGAACTCTGTTGTCTTCTTGTTTTAGCAGCGGCTTACACTTATTTTTTTGTAATGTAGTTACTGATGAAATGTTACCAAAGTGTTTTATTGGTCTGTTGTCCATGCTGTCCTGAAGTATTGATTGTGATGACAGACTAACCTGTAGCATTGCTAAGGATCTAGGTCAGGCTGGAGAGTTTTATGTTTTAACATAAGTGATGTTCAAGTGCATGAATAGAAATTACTAGTCATCCAGTTAAATAGTGTTGTTTTGGGAATTTAAAAGGGATGCTAATAGAATGTGAAATATATTGTGAGTGAATGATGAGAACTCTGTTGTCCTCTTGTTTTAGCAGCTGCATACACTTATTTTTTTTATTATGTAGTTCCTGATAAAATGTTGCCAGAGTGTTTTATTGGTCTCTCTGGTAGAGCTCCTTTGAAGATTAGTGTGTGATGGTAGACTGTGCTATACCATAGATAAAGGTCAATGTCAGGTGTGAATTCTTTGTGTTTAATATTAGTGATGTTCAATTGCCAGTATAGAATTTACTGGTCTTCCAGTGAAATATTGTTGTTTTGTGAATTTAAAAGGGATGCTAAGGAAATGTTAAATACACTGTGAGTGAATAATGAGAACTCTGTTGTCTTCTTGTTTTAGCAGCGGCTTACACTTATTTTTTTGTAATGTAGTTACTGATGAAATGTTACCAAAGTGTTTTATTGGTCTGTTGTCCATGCTGTCCTGAAGTTTTGATTGTGATGACAGACTAACTTGTAGCACAGCTAAGGATCTAGGTCAGGCTGTAGTGTTGTATGTTTTAACATTAGTGATGTCCAATTGCCAGAATATAAATTACTGGTCTTCCAGTTAAATATTGTTGTTTTGTGAATTTTATAGGGATTCTAAGGAAATGTGTAATACACTGTGAGTGAATAATGAGAACTCTGTTGTCTTCTTATGTTAGCTGCAATATTCACAGATTTTTTTTATTATGTAGTTCCTGATAATATGTTGCCAGAGTGTTTTATTGTATCTGTTTGCCAGACCTCCCCTGAAGTTTAGTGTGTGATGATAGGCTAACCAATAGGATAGTTAAAGGTCTATGTGAAGTTGGAATGTTTTGTGTTTAATATTAGTGATGCTCAATTGCCAGAATAGAAAATACTGGTCTTCCAGTTAAGTATTGTTGTTTTGTGAATTTAAAAGGGATGCTAAGATAATGTGAAATAGACTGTGAGTGAATAATGGGAACTCTATTGTCTTCTTGTTTTAGCCGCTGCGTACACTTATTTCTTAATTATGTAGTTACTGATGAAATGTTACCAGAGTGTTTTATTGGTCTGTTGTCCATTTTGCCCTGAGGTTTTGGTTGTGATGAGAGACTAACCTGTAGCATAGCTAAGGATCTAGGGCAGGCTGGAGTGTTGTATGTTTTAACGTAAGTGATGTTCAATAGCCAGAATAGAAATTACAGGTCTTCCAGTTAAATATTGTTATATTGTGAATTTAAAAGGGATGCTAAGAGAATGTGAAATATGCTGTGAGTTAATAATGAGAACTCTGTTGTCCTCTTGTTTTAGCAGTGGCATACAGTTTTTTTTTATTATGTAGATACTGATTAAGTGTTACCTGAGTGTTTTATTGGTCTGTTGTCCATGCTGCCCTGAAGTTTTGATTGTGATGACAGACTAACCTGTAGCATAGCTAAGGATCTAGGTCCGGCTGGAGTGTTGTATGTTTTAACATAGGTGATGTTCAATTGCATGAATAGAAATTACTGGTCTTCCAGTTAAATATAGTTGTTTTGTGAATTTAAAAGGGATGCAAAGGAATTGTGAAATACACTGAGAGTGAATATTGAGAACTCTGTTGTCGTCTTGGGTTAGCTGCAATATACACAGATTTTTTTATTATGTAGTTCCTGGTGGTTCATGGTGTGGGTTCCTGTAGTCACGTCCTGGTTCATGAACCACGGGCAACGTATGAGTGGCCAAGTAAGTGGTCCCAACAGTCAGGATACCAGTTACCTTGGAATAAGGCTGGGCATCTCGGACATATTCTGAGTTGTGGTCACCTTTGTGCTCATACGGCAAAGACTACCAAATCCACTCGTTAGTCCCTCAGCCTTCAGGGGTTAAACCCAATGGGACTCGGGGCAAGTAAGTCTAGCAACCTGCTTCCCTGGTACTTTAAATATGACACTGGCAATAATCAGAGCAAAATGCCTCGGACCTTTGGAGGTGACGGAGTCCCACCTCTAACTGACAAACCAGGGACTCCTAAGATACGACTTGGCAAACAAATGGTAATGAGATGGGGAGCTATTAATATCAATGTGGGCTACTCTGGGAAGAAGGTAGAGCTGGCAGAGGCTGCAAGTAAGATGGGGCTGGATGTTTTAGCTGTTAGTGACTTTTGGGTAAGGGGTGAGAAAGAAGAGGAAGTGTGAGAATACAAGGTCTACCTGTCAGGCGTCAAAGCAGGAATAGCACAATGGGGTGTAGGGCTTTACATCAGGAAAGAAATGGAACCCAGCATAGTTGCAATAAGGTATGTAAACGAACGACTGATGTGGATAGATTTGACAGTGTCTAGCAAGAAAATTAGGATTGTGTCAGTATATTCACATTGTGAAGGGATAGATCAAGATAAGATGGATAGTTTTTATGAGGCACTCAGTGATGTAGTTGTTAGAGTAAAGGACAAGTGTTCTTCTCACGGGTGATTTTAACGCCAGGATTGGAAATCGAACAGAAGGGTATGAAAAGGTTATGGGTAAATTTGGAGAGGATATGGAGGCCAACAGGAACGGGAAACAACTCTTGGATTTCTGTGCCAGTATGGGCTTAGTAATCACAAACTCCTTTTTTAAACATAAGAACATTCACCGGTACACTTGGGAAGGCAGGGGGACCAGATCTATCATTGACTATATAATAACAGATCAGGAATTCAGGAAGGCTGTGAGAGACACACGTGTATTCAGGGGATTCTTTGATGACACTGATCATTATTTAATCTGCAGTGAAATTGGGATTGTGAGGCCGAAAGTGCAGGAGGTCAGGTCCATATGTAGGAGTATAAGAGTGGAGAAACTTCAGGATAAGGAAATCAGGCACAAGTACATAACAGCGATCTCAGAAAGGTACCAGTTAGTTGAATGTAGTCAATTACAGTCATCGGAAAAGGAATGGACAAGGTACAGGGACACAGTACTAGAAGTGGCTAAAGAATGTCTTGGAACAGTAGTGTGTAAAAGTAGGATGAAGCAAACAGCTTGGTGGAATGATACAGTCAAGGCAGCCTGTAAAAGGAAAAAGAAGGCGTATCAAAAATGGCTACATACCAGAACCCAGGTAGACAGAGAAAGTTATGTTGAAGAAAGAAACAAAGCCAAACAGATAATTGCAGCATCCAAGAAGAAATCGTGGGAAGACTTTGGAAACAGGTTGGAGACTATGGGCCAAGCTGGTGGAAAACCATTCAGGAGTGTAATTAGCAGTCTTCAAAAGGGAGGTAAGAAGGAAATGACAAGTATTTTGGACAGGTCAGGAAAACTGCTGGTGAATCCTGTGGATGCCTTGGGCAGATGGAGGGAATATTTTGAAGAGTTGCTCAATGTCGGTGAAAATGCGATCAGTAATGTTTCAGATTTCGAGGTAGAATGGGATAGGAATGATGATGGAAATAGGATCACATTTGAGGAAGTGGAAAAAATGGTCAATAGATTGCAGTGCAATAAAGCGGCTGGGGTGGATGAAATTAAGTCGGTACTCATCAAATACAGTGGAATGTCAGGTCTTAAATGGCTACACAGGATAATTGAAATGGCCTGGGAGTCGGGACAGGTTCTATCAGACTGGACAAAAGCAGTAATCACACCAATCTTTAAACATGGAAACAGAAAAGATTGTAACAACTACAGAGGTATCTCTTTAATCAGCGTTGTGGGTAAAATCTTCTCAGGTATTGTTGAAAGGAAAGTGCGAGTATTAGTTGAGGACCAATTGGATGAAAATCAGTGTGGTTTTAGGCCTCTTAGAGGTTGTCAGGACCAGATCTTTAGCTTACGGCAAATAATGGAGAAGTGTTATGAGTGGAGCAGGGAATTGTATCTATGCTTTATAGATCTAGAAAAGGCATATGACCGGGTTCCTAGGAGGAAGTTATTGTCTGTTCTACAAGATTATGGAATAGGAGGCAAACTTTTGCAAGCAATTAAAGGTCTTTACATGGATAGTCAGGCAGCAGTTAGAGTTGACGGTAAATTGAGTTCACGGTTCAGAGTAGCTTCAGGGGTAAGACAAGGCTGCAACCTGTCTCCACTGTTGTTCATATTATTTATGGATCATATGATGAAAACAATAGACTGGCTGGGTGAGATTAAGATATGTGAACACAAAATAAGCAGTCTTGCATATGTGGATGACTTAGTTGTGATGGCAGATTCGATTGAAAGTTTGCAAAGTAATATTTCAGAGCTAGATCAGAAATGTAAGGACTATGGTATGAAGATTAGCATCTCCAAAACGAAAGTAATGTCAGTGGGAAAGAAATATAAACGGATTGAGTGCCAAATAGGAGGAACAAAGTTAGAACAGGTGGACAGTTTCAAGTACTTAGGATGCATATTCTCACAGGATGGCAACATAGTGAAAGAACTGGAAGCGAGGTGTAGCAAAGCTAATGCAGTGAGCGCTCAGCTACGATCTACTCTCTTCTGCAAGAAGGAAGTCAGTACCAAGACTAAGTTATCTGTGCACCGTTCAATCTTTCAACCAACTTTGTTGTATGGGAGCGAAAGCTGGGTGGATTCAGGTTACCTTATCAACAAGGTTGAGGTTACGGATATGAAAGTAGCTAGGATGATTGCAGGCACTAGTAGATGGGAACAATGGCAGGAGGGTGTCCACAATGAGGAAATCAAAGAAAAACTGGGAATGGACTCTATAGATGTAGCAGTCAGGGCAAACAGTCTTAGATGGTGGGGTCATGTTATACGCATGGGAGAACCAAGGTTATCCAAGAGACTCATGGATTCAGCAGTAGAGGGTAGGAGGAGTCGGGGCAGACCGAGGAGAAGGTAACTGGACTCGGTTAAGAATGATTTTGAAGTAATAGGTTTAACATCAGAAGAGGCACCAATGTTAGCATTGAATAGGGGACCATGGAGGAACTGTATAAGGGGGGCTATGCTCCAGACTGAACGCTGAAAGGCATAATCAGTCTTAAATGATGATGATGATGATGATGATGATGTAGTTCCTGATAAAATGTTGCCAGAGTGTTTTATTGGTCTGTCTGCGAGAGCTCCCCTGAAGTTTAGTGTGTGATGATAGACAAACCTATAGCATAGTTAAAGGTCTATGTAAGGTTGGAATGTTTTGTGTTTAATATTAGTGATGTTCAATTGCCAGAATAGAATTTTCTGGTCTTCTATCTAAATACTGTTGTTTTGTGAATTTAAAAGGGATGCTAAGGAAATGTTAAATACACTGTGACTGAATAATGAGAACTCTGTTGTCTTCTTGTTTTAGTAGCGGCTTACACTTATTTTTTTATTATGTAGTTACTGATAAATATGATGTTAGTATCTTTAGGCCTTTATCAATGTTGTCAGGTTTCTTAAAAATAATAGAAAGGATAATGTATCAGAGACTATACAAATTTCTTATCAAGAATAGATTATTGGTTAACGCGCAAAATGGTTTCCATAAAAATTAATCAACTGAAACAGCTGTCTTCAATTTTTTGCAACTTGTTCTAAATTCCATAAACAAAAAGGAATTAAATTGTGGATTGTTTTTAGACCTATCAAAGGCCTTTGATGTCATCGACCATAAGTTACTGCTTAGGAAGTTATATGCCTATGGGATACGTGGAGTTGCCCACAAATGGTTTGAATCATATCTGTCAGACAGGTATCAGAAGGTGGAGATAAGCTAGGCAGATAGGACATATTCATCAAGATTCGAGAGAGTTTTGTATGGAGTACCCCAGTGATCTGTATTAGCGCCATTACTGTTTTTAATATTTATCAATGACTTACCAAGTCAACTATCTGAAGCAGAGGCAGTACTGTTTGCTGATGATACAAGTTTGTTTGTTAAAGCAAATAGTGAAGCTGACTTACAGGAAAAACTCACATTAGCAACAGATGAAGCAGACAGATGGCTTAATGAAAACAGACTCATTGTGAATGCCAAAAAAACAACGTGGATCAACTTCAGACATATTACAAATAAAATAAAAACTAACCTTACAGTAGAACTGGGTAAGTGTAAGATTGAACATGCATCATACACTAAATTCTTGGGAGTATGGTTTGATGAACACTTAAGATGGGAAAAGCATGTAATATCATTGAACAAAAAATTAAGTCAAACATGTTATATACTTAGAATGCTTAAAAGCTCATGTAATATTAAAACAGTGTTATGTGTTTATTTCTCATTCATGCACAGTTTATTAAGATACGGTGTACAGTTTTGGGGGAACATCAGTCTAACAAAACACTCATTTAGACTACAAAAGACGGCAGTCAGAATAATAAAAGGTATAGGATATAGAGACTTTTGTAGGCAAGCTTTCAAAGAATTAAAAATCATGAGACTACCATCTTTATACATATATGAAAGCATATGTTTCTTAAAAGAACACGAGGAATTTTCAACATTAAACAGAGAATTTCACAACCACGAAACAAGGAATAGGAATGATTTCCACAGTGAAATTCATAAAACAGCTATGTATCACAAAAGTGTACTATACCAACCCAAAATCCTCTACAGTGCTCTCCCCAAAAAACTAAAAATAATACCAAAACTGTACATATTTAAAAGAGAATTAAACAACATGTTATTGAGCAATAGTTTCTACAGTATTGAAGAGTTTATGAATCGTTGACAATAAAAGTGCAGTTAATATTACCCTGACATAATAAATATGTGTAATTGCTCACATTTAAATACTTGCTGTTTCTATGAACGTGTGAAACAGTGTTAATGTAAGAATGTAAATAACCTTTGATGTGAGAACCACTAACTTTTTTTTTTGTATGTTGTTATCGTACTTGCATATTTTTATGTTAATGTTCTAAAAGTTCTATTAAAATTATGATGTCTAAAAGACAAGTAAATTCAATTACAAATTTTCATGTACATGTATTTTAAATTGTAATGTTTATTGACAAGTATTATGTCATTTCGATGATGTACTACAAGGACACTAATAAATTGAATTGAATTGAATTGAACCTGATGAAATGTTACCAGAGTGTTTTATTGGTCTGTTGTCCATGCTGCCCTGAAGTTTTGATTGTGAAGACAGACTAACCTGCAGCATAGCTAAGGATCTAGGTCAGGCTGGAGAGTTGTATGATTTAACATAAGTGATGTTCAATTGCCAGGATAGAAATTACTGGTCTTCCAGTTAAATATTGTTGTGTTGTGAATTTAAAAGGGATGTGAAATACACTGTGATTGAATAATGAGAACTCTGTTGTCTTCTTGTTTAGCAGCGACGTACACTTATTTTTTTCTTATGTAGTTACTGATGAAATGTTACCAGAGTGTTTTATATGTCTATTGTCCATTCTGTCCTGAAGTTTTGATTGTGATGAAAGACTAACCTGTAGCATAGCTAAGGACCTAGGTCAGGCTGGAGTGTTGTATGTTTTAACATAAGTGATGCTCAATTGACAGAATAGAAATTACAGGTCTCCCTGTTAAATATTGTTGTTTTGTGAATTTAAAAAGGATGCTAAGGAAATGTGAAATACACTGTGAGTGAATAACGAGAATTCTGTTGCCAGCTTGTGTCAGCTGCATTATACACAGATTTGTTTATTATGTAGTTCCTGAGAAAATGTTGCCAGAGTGTTTTATTGGTCTGTCTGCCAGAGCTCCCCTGAAGTTTAGTGTGTGACGATAGACTGACCTATACCATAGATAAAGGGCAATGTCAGGTTGGAATGTTTTGTGTTTAATATTAGTGATGTTCAATTGCCCGAATTAAAACTACTGGTCTTCCAGTGAAATATTGTTGTTATGTGAATTTAAAAGTGATCATAAGAGAATGTAAAATACACTGTGAGTGAATAATGAGAACCCAGTTGTCTTCTTGTTTTAGCAGCGGCATACACTTATTTTTCTATTATGTAGTTATTGATGAAATGTTATCAAGGTGTTTTATTGGTCTGTTGTCTATGCTGCTCTCAACTTTTGATTTTGATGACAGACTAACGTGTACCATAGCTAAGGAGCTAGGTCAGGCTGGAGTGTTGTAAGTTTTAACATAAGTGATGTTAAATTGCGAGAATACAAATTACTGGCCTTCCAGTTAAATATTGTTGTTTTGTGAATTTAAAAGGGATGCTAAGAGAATGTGAAATACACTGTGAGTGAATAATGCGAACTCTGTTGTCTTAATGTTTTAGCAGCAGCATATACTTATTTTCTTATTATATAGTTACTGATGAAATGTTACCAGAGTGTTTTATTGGTCTGTTATCCATGCTGCCCTGAAGTTTTGATTGTGATGTCAGACTAACCTGTAGCATAACTAAGGATCTAGGTCAGGCTAGAGTGTTGTGTGTTTTAACATAGGTGATGTTCAATTGCCAGAATAGAAATTAATGGTCTTACAGTTAAATATTGTTGTTTTGTGTATTTAAAAGGGATGCTAAGAGAATGTGAAATACGCCGTGAGTGAATAATGAGAACTCTGTTGTCTTCTTGTTTTTGCAGTGGCATACACTTATTTTTTTATTATGTAGTTACTGATTAAGTGATACCAGAGGGTTTTATTGATCTGTTGACCATGCTGCCCTAAAGTTTTGATTGTAATGACAGATTAACCTGTAGCATAGCTGAGGATGTAGGTCAGGCTGGAGTGTTGTATGTTTTAACATAAGTGATGTTCAAATGCATGAATAGTAATTACTGGTCTTCCCATTAAATATTGTTGTACTATGAATTTAAAAGGGATGCTATTAGAATGTGAAATACACTGTGAGTGTATAATGATACTCTGTTGTCTTCTTGTTTTAGCAGCTGCCTTCATTTTTTTTATTATGTAGCTGCTGATAAAATGATGCCAGAGTATTTTATTGGTCTCCCTGCCAGAGCTCCCCTGAAGTTTAGAGTGTGATGAGAGACTGACCTGTAGCATAGTTAATGGTCTGTATCAGGTTGGAATGTTTTGTGTTTGATATTAGTGATGTTCAATTTCCAGAATACAAATTACTGGTCTTCCATTTAAGTACTGTTGTTTTGTGAAGTTAAAAGGGATGCTAAGAGAATGTGAAATACACTGTGAGTGAATAATGAGAACTCTGTTGTCCTCTTGTTTTAGCAGCGGCATACACTTATTTTCTTATTGTGTAGTTACTGATGAAATATTACCAGAGTGTTTTATTGGTCTGTTGTTCATCTGCCCTGAAGTTTTGATTGTGACGACAGACTAACCTGTAGCATAGCTAAGGATCTAGGTCAGGCTCGAATATTGTATGTTTTAATATAAGTGGTGTTCAAGTGCCAGATTAGGAATTACTGGTCTTATAGTTAAATATTGTTGTTTTGTGAATTTAAAAGCGATGCTAAGAAAATGTGAAATACACTGTGAGTGAATAAAGAGAACTCTGTTGTCTTCTAGTGTTAGCCGTTTTATTCTCAGATTTTTTTATTATGTAATTCCTGATAAAATGTTGCCAGAGTGTTTTATTGGTCTGCCTGCCAGGACTCGGCTGTTGTTTAGGGTGTGATGATAGACTAACCTGTAGCATAGTAAAGGCTATGTCAGGTTGGAATGTTTTGTGTATAATATTAGCGATGTTCAATTGTCAGCATAGAAATTACTGGTCTTCCAATTATATATTGTTGTTTGTGAATTTAAATGTTATGCAAATAGAATGTGAAAGACACTGTGAGTGAATGTTGAGATCTGTGTTGTCTTCTTGTTTCAGCAGCGGCATTCACTTATTTTTTTGTTATTTAGTTACTGATGTAATGTTACCAGAGTGTTTTACTGGTCTGTTGTACTTGCTGCCTTGATGTTTTGATTGAGATGACAGACTAAACTGTAGCGTAGCTAAGGATCTAGGGCAGGCTAGAGTGTTGTATGTTTTAACATAAGTGATGTTCAATTGCCAGAATAGAAATTACTGGACTTCCAGTTATATTTTGTTGTTTTGTGAACTCAAAAGGAATGCTAAAAAAGTGTGAAATACACTGTGAGTGAATAATGAGAACTCTGTTGTCTCCTTGTGTTATCTTCATTATACACAGTTTTTTATTACTTAGTTCCTGATAAAATGTTGCCAGAGTGTTTTATTGGTCTGTCTGCCAAAGCTCCCCTGATGTTTGGGGTGTGATGTTAGACTAACCTGTAGCATAGTTAAAGGCCTATGTCAGGTTGAAACGTTTTGTGTTTAATATTAGTGATGTGCAATTGCCAGGATAGAAATTACTGGCCTTTCAGTTGAATATTATTGTTTTGTGAACTTAAAAGGGATGCCAAGAGACCGTGAAATATACTGTGAGTGAATAATGAGAACACTGTTGTCTTCTTGTTTTAGCAATGGCATTCACTAATTTTTTTATTATGTAGTTAATGATGAGATCTTACCAGAGTGTTTTATTGGTCTGTTGTCCAAGCTGCCCTGAAGTTTTGATTGTGATGACAGACCAACCTGTAGGGTAGCTAAGGATCTAGGTCAGGCTGGAGTGTTGTATGTTTTAACATAAGTGATGTTGAATTGCCAAAATAGAAATTAATGGCCTTCCAGATAGATATTGTTGTTTTGTGAATTTAAAAGTGGTGCTAAGAAAATGTGAAATACACTGTGAGTGAATAATGAGAACTCTGTTGTCTTCTAGTGTTAGCTTCATTTTATACAGTTTTTTCATTACTTAGTTCCTGACAAAATGTTGTCAGAGTGTTTTATTGGTCTGTCTGCCAGGGCACCCCTGTTGTTTAGGTTGTGATGATAGACTAACCTGTAGTATAGTTAAATGTCTATGTCAGGTGGAATGTTTTGTGTATAATATTAGTGATGTTCAATTGTCAGCATAGAAACTGCTGGTCTTCCAGTTAAATATTGTTATTTTGTGAATTTAAAAGTGATGCTAATAGAATGTGAAATACACTGTGAGAGAATAATGAGAACTCTGTTGTCTTCTTGTTTTAGCAATGGCATTGACTTATTTTTTTATTATGTACTTAATGATGAAATGTTACCAGAGTGTATTATTGGTCTGTAGTCCATGCTGCACTCAAGTTTTGATTGTGATGAGAGACTAACCTGTAGCATAGCTAAGGATCTAGGACAGGCTGGAGTGTTGTATGTTTTAACATAAGTGATGTTCAATTGCCAGAACAGAAATTACTGGTCTTCCAGTTAAATATTGTTGTTTTGTGAATTTAAAAGTGGTGCTAATAGAATGTGAAATACAGTGTGAGTGAATGTTTAGATCTCTGTTGTATTCTTGTTTTAGCAGCGGCATTCACTTATTTTTTTATTATTTAGTTACTGATGAAATGTTACCAGAGTGTTATGTTGGTCTGCTGTCCTAGCTGCCTTGATGTTTTGATTGTGTTGACAGACTAACCTGTAGCGTAGCTAAAGATCTAGGTCAGGCTGGAGTGTTATATGTTTTAACATAAGTGATGTTCAATTGCCAGAATAGAAATTACTGGTCTTCCAGTTAAATATTGTTGTTTTGTGAATTCAAAAGGGAAGCGTTTAGAGTGTCATGTTGTGTTCTGTTTGCTAGAAACTCTTCAGTCCAGACACACAGTTGGTCTGGTAGTCAGTACGAACGTAAAGCGTGGTTATAATTACAGGGCAATTACTCGTAGAGGTCCAGTGTGGGGTGTAAGTACCGTATGGTCACCAAAGTTGGTGGACATTCTAATGCCTTAGCACAGAAATGATTTACACTGGCAAAACAAAAGTAGTTCCAGTTTTGGCCATCAGGTGCAGCTCTGGTGCTGTGAATGCTAGGAAGAAGTATAGAAGTTTTTCTTTTATTTTCTTTAGGGCCAGCAGCATAATGAATGTCTGGTAACGACATGATTATTAGAGCAGATGCACCGAATAGCTGCTAAAAATCAGTAATCTTTATTTACGATTGACTGTTTCGGCTCTGTCGCATTTTCAAGTACGTCTAGATTGACGTGACGTCCATATTGCGTCGTTAGTGAACTGTTTTAACTGCAACAGTTTTAATAAGATAATAAATAATCTCAACATGTTGAAAATAAAATGTTAATCGAGATGACAGTGGTTTGACATTTCCACTCTTACGCTGATATATTAGCCTCACACAAACAATGTAAAGCTGATTCGCACCGGGTGGGCAAAATCGGAATTCCGGAGGCAGCGTTAAGCAGATCTATCATGGGTTCAACGACCTGAGTTGTTGTCCCATCTTGCATGAAAAGAGTGGTTTCCGCATTAATGCATTAGCATATCTACCAAATTTCGCTGCCATGGAATAATTACAGCCAGTACTCGCCTCCATGAGCAGATGCACGTCAATTATAATCCCCCGGGATATTAATTTCTACTGACACCCACTGTGCACAACTGTGGTGCTGGAGCCAAGTGTGAAGTTTACAGGTTGTAATAAAACTCGCGAAATTATTCATTTTCGGCAATTTCGGCACAAATCGTCAAACCAAAACGTCAAGAAAAGCTGTTACGATGTTTGTTATTGTAATATATACTCTGTAACCATAAAAATTAAGTGATATGCATTGCAAATTCATTGTATTATATCAAAAAATAGTCGACCCACCATATCCGTGCAGTACCCAAATGGCGAAAAATGCGAACATTTATAGAACACGCACGTGTATGTAACTTCATGTGGTACTGATTATATATAACATAGAAATAATAAAAAATCACATTGGCAAGAAAGAAAAAAATTAAGTATTTCACTTGTAATGCTGTATTATTGTGGTACATGCTGTGGTGTTGCGTTACAAGTGGCACGTGTTCTTCCAGCAGCACAACGCTCGATCACTCACTGAACATGTCACACAGCTCCAACCTTCCGCTGGTTATTCAGTTTCCTGGACAATGTACAAAACATAGAGGGGACACCACAAGCAAACGTAACCCAAAACAAGCCTTATCGTCTGTTGACGGATCCTTATGGTGCAGGATGAAACAAAGCCCATTCTGTTTGCTCCTCCACTACGTCGCTGGAACGTGTGCTTCCAGCAAGACACCGCGACTGTACTCACTGCTTTCCACGCTCTGCTCTCAGAAGTGTTCATTACATACCCGACCAAGTCTGAGTACCGTCCTGTGCGAAATCACAGCCTAAAATTGCACCAGGGTAATGTTGAAATGATACAGTAGTGTGCTGTATACATCCTGTCGATTCCGATGAAGATTCTGCAACACGTTTACTTTCAGCAAGACGACGCGCTTTTACTAACATACTGTGTGAAACTGATTCTTCCTCCCACAAATTCCTAAGATTTTATGGCACAGAGATAAAAGATCAGTCTTTGGAATCAAATAGTCAGCACCTCTTAACATAAAATGTATACGTACCGATTGTTGATGAGATGGCACGAAACTTACTGAGTGTATCTGTAACCGACAGTCACATATCGTGGTTGTTGAGGTAAAACGGAAGTCAGTAGAAGCATCCAGCCTGCTCTGCTGCCGTTGGTACATTATCAGCTTTACCTCATCTCCCATACTCTGGTGCAGTGATACAGCCGACGTAATGCTCATTATGTCCCACCATGAAGACATGCAAGACCACTTTAATTTATCAGGCTGTGCGGAAACGTAAGGTCAAACGAAGCCTGGTGTTTGTTAAGGAGACGCTGAACTGTGGAGAACATACGAAGCGTTAGCCTGCACTGACCCTGCAACACTGGTATCTACCAGCACGACAATGCGCCTCACTCATAGCTCCAGTCGTGCTGAAGTAGCTCAACCGACCTAGTTGTGACATCTAAGAGCTAATCCAGGTACCATGTCGTGTTAAGTTGTAGCCACGGGTAATCCATGAGGCTTGTTCAGGGCACCCAGAAGGGAGCAGGATACACCAGACCTGTTCCAACTCCATTCCCACAAAACCAGCTGATTTAATCTTTGAACAGGACGACACCCACCTACTCAGTTATTGTGTTACACAGATCTGCTCTCCAAGGAGTTCATCTGACACAGACATACTGATATATTGGCGTTTCTTGCTGGACAGAATCATATCCCAAAATAACCAATGGTGTTTGGTCGGGAATCGCAGAATTTGCTAGATACAACAAGCCTGGCCTGCTGCCTTTTGCACAACTTTACTGGGATGTATTGTTTCAGCAGGACAGCGCTTACTAACTAACTTCCTGAAGAGACACGTTCCTCATATCCTGTGTTACTGGTTAAAAGGTCAGCTTCTAAATATCCTTTGTGGCCAACTGCAACTTAAAATAACCCATGCTGTTCTGTGAGGGAAAAATAAACTGTGCTGGATTCCTCCAGTCTGTAGTACTGTGCTGCTTTGCGCGTGACCTTTCAACAGCACAAGACATTTATTCACTTTTACCACAGGGTCACTCTCCAATACGTACCACAGATCCCTCGGAAGTGACGAATCAGATACACTCGCAGTTGCGGAACTTTAACATGAAGTGATCCTCCTGTGTCTGAGGAATTACTGAACTCTGCAGGTGTCCAGAGTGTTGTCTGCTGGGTGAGTAGGAGACGACGTTCCACAATAACACCGCCCTTTCTGTCGCTATCTGCGATAAGTGGCACAAGTTGTTCTGATGTCCATCAGCTCCACTGGCAATGGCATGCAAGCCTCATTTTTGAGTCTCATGTTTTAGAGGAACCATTAAGCAAACAGTCACTAATGATTGATCAATGAATAATACAGCATGGTTAATGGTACTTGATAACAACGTTAACGAATGTATCTACTGTTTCTTTGCCATATTTACCGAGTGTGTGTAACTGAATAGATACCATTGTACGCACATTAATCTCTCTTACTTCGTTCTCGAGGTTCCTACTTGAGACGTGCAATAGTTTCAACGTAAATGTAGCACATTTTGCCTCGAATTCCTTTTCTGTGAATTTACCTAATTGAATTTCACGCCAGCCGCTGTGGCCGAGCTATTCTAGCCGCTTCAGTCCCGAACCGCTCTGCTGCTACGGTCGCAGGTTCGAATCCTACCTTGGGCATGGATGTGTGTGATGTCCTTAAGTTGGTTAGGTTTAAATAGTACTCAGTCTAGGGGACTGATGACCTCAGATGTTGTCCCATAGTGCTGAGAGCCATTTGAACCATTTTTTTTTTTTTTGAGAATTTCACGAAAACAACTTCGTCCTTCTACCAAACACTGCGGTTTGAATGCCACAACCACCTCTGTTACTTCTGCGTATGCTCAGTCCTAGCACTCTTTCTGATTTTGCTCCATGCCCGCTGTCATGCCGACTTGACCAGGTCTCCAGGTGCTGCAGCAGAAGTCTACATCTACATCTACATTTACATGGATACTCTGCAAATCCCATTTAAGTGCCTGTCAGAGGGTTCATGGAACCACCTTCACAATTCTCTATTATTTCAATCAAGTATAGTGCGTGGAAAAAACAGCGCTTATATATTTCCGCGCGACCTCTGATTTCCCTCATTTTATTATGGTGATCGTTTCTTCATATGTAGGTCGGCGTTCACATCCAGGTTCAGGTTCTTCATGTCGTTCAAAATCAGCATATCTATACATTGAAACGTCGTGCATTTCTGTATCGTCCCCATTACATATCTGAATTGTTACGTTATACACTGAAGAGCCAAAGAAACTGCTACACCGGCCTAATGTCATGTAGGGCCCCCGTGAGCTCACAGAAGTGCCGCAACACGACTCATGTCTGAATGAGTTCTGGGCGAAATAACACCATGAATCCTGCAGGGCTGTCCATAAATCTGTGAGAGTACGAGCGGCTGGAGATCTCTTCTGAACAGCGCGTTGCAAGGCACACCACATATGCTCAATAATGTTCGTGAGACTTTTGGGCCAGCGGAGGTGTTTAAACTCAGAAGAGTGTTCCTGGACGTGTAGGGTGTCGCATTGTCCTGCTGGAATTGTCCAAATCCGTCGGAATGCACAATGGACATGAATGGATGCAGGTGATCAGACAGGATCCTTATGTACGTGTCACCTGTCAGAGTCGAATCTAGACGTATCAGGGGCCCATATCAGCCAAAAACGGCACACACCCAACACCATTACGGAGCCTCCACCAACATGAACAACCCCTGCTGACATGCAGAGTCCTCGGATTCATGAGGTTGCCTCTATACCCGTACACGTCCATCCGCTCGATACAACTCTTACCTTTCATTTTCTTTGGTTGATAATACTAAGTTATGACACTAGTTAAGTCATTAGATGCGAGATATTCTTCGGCTTCCTGGAAGACCCTGACAAAAATACTTAAATTAAGGACGTTTTTAGCAACATACTGGCTGAAACAAAATATCTGTACAACGAAAAACCAGCCACTGTGGGATATTTCACTTTTTTATTCACTTGATAGCTAGTTGCGGGCCAGGACCCATTTTCTTCCTTTTACAAGTTGCCACCCGCTCAAGGACGATGCGTTGCTTATAGCGATTACGAGGCAATAGAGCGACTGCTGTCAGGTACGTAGGTTGTTCTTGAACATTAGCCAGATTATCTGAAAAACAATTTGAACCAGAGGCTTTGTCTTGCAATTCTGATCGGCACAGATGAGAGGAGTCAGGCATCACATCTGGATAAAGAGGGAGGACATCCTGGCCACCAATCGGCTTAATGGCAGTAACAGGAGAAAGTCGGTAAGAGGTCGTAGGAAAGGGTGAGGTAAACGGAACAGACAAATTTAGAGGCGTCTCAGTTTTTCTGTTGTTTAATCATTGCAACACCAGAAGTCCCAACGACTTCCCCACGCCTGTATCTTTCTGGAAGATGCTAGGACACACACCAGCTATCTCAACTTCCTTTTTCGCACCATCGATCCCACCAGTAGAGCAGGAGTCAGCACTACAGTATATAACAACCAACAGACTCACTTCAGGGGGCGCTGTGTGAGGAGTAGATGTACCCAACTCCCCTCTGTCCTGTATACGACAGCTCTTGTGTTGCACTGCGGACACAGCCAGTCTGCTAACAACAGTTTCACGACCCTGCAACGAAGTTCAAACTGAAAAGTCAGGAGCAGGTAGATGTGCATTCACTTGTTGCTCCATTGCACCTGGCCAAGACGTGGTAACAACCTCGTGGGCAGTATAAACGAGATCAGCTAACGCCAATTTCGATGCTGTTCCAAGGAGGACATCAACACAAATATCCTCAACTAGCATATTAGATCAGAGGCGGCCACTTTAGCTGATGAGAAAGAACGTCGCTACTTCCTCATTACATGTTGTATGAATGCGGTACTCACAAAACTGTAGATGGGAAGGAGTGTTCTTCTTTACTACCATCTCCACTGAACGGATCCTACTGTAACTCTGTGAAGGATATTGAGTGGACTAGCGTTCACATCGTATACCCCTCACATCACTCTAAGAGACCAAAGTAAACTGTTGTTACACACGAGGACACGAAAACGCTGAGAGAAAGCTGTCCAGGTATGCACATTCTGTGGTGAGGCAGTAAACTGGCGACCCCCCCTCCCCCCCCACCTGGTGCTCGATGCACCCTTGGACCACGGCTGCAGAAATAACATAGAAGAATGATGTCGTATTTGCAAATCAGATTTCTCTGGTCACTGTGTTGCATTGGAACTGTTCACGAATTTCTGAGTGACTGATTACGCAACTTGTCTATAGAATGCGGCAGACGAATGCGTTGGCAACAAATTTCTCTGAACATTATTCGACAGTAGTCATTCATTTGATGTTCACAGGGGGCGTTAACAGAAAATACCAGCTCTGGAAAACGAGACGTCAATTCCCAGGTTTGGAGGGGTGGAGTACAGTAGAGGGATACAGTTCCCCTGTTTGGTCAGTAAGTAGCTACAGAAGTATCCTTCTGTTGTACACTTTTCCTGTATGATTTGTACTTGCAATTTTCACGTTTCTTTACAGTCGAGGCGTAGTTCTGTGTATTTTAGTGAGTTAGTATTTTGGGTAGCATATTTCCATGAGGCAGCAGTTATGAGGATGAAAAGTGGTTGTTTATCTTATACAATTGCCTGGCTTTTGGAATGGCTAGATTCAAGGTGTGGCTGATTAGCATGGTTGAGGTGGGATGGTCAACACATTGGAGGAAATGGACAGTATGTCTGAACCCGGCCGCTCCTAATGTTTCCATAAACAGTACATCTTCTTGTCAATAAGAGTAGGGTTCACTTGGAACTTCTCCTTCATTGACTATGTTCTGCAACTTATCCACTACCTCAATAAGAACAAATTTGTCGTCTTTGCAGCTCTTAACCTTCTGACTATGTGTGTGTGTGAGTGGAACAGGAAGTACGAGCTAGTCGCACAGAGAAAGAAATGAAAAAAACGTGAAGCTTCAATCACAAACAAACACAGGAATAAATGCCAGTGTCCTACCAACTGTTTAATTGACATTCAAATAGTTATGAAAGATATGGTGCATAAAATCTTGTCCACTAGCGTAAATTCACTTGCTTTTTTTTCAAGACCAGACCATGATTTCCATATGTCGTGAACCACATGTCTGCAACCCATTGCACTTGTACTTAGACTAAATATATTCCCCAACAGGTGAGACATGTTAATTGACAATCGATTGCCCGGTATTGGCGGATAAATGCAATACTGCAGTTCCTGTGTTGTTCATAAATACGATGGAATGTTTCCTCGGACATGCATGCGTCCGTATTTGCATGCATGTCCGAAAGAACATTACAGTGTACTTCTGAAGAACACAGGTAGAGCAGTATAGTACTGGCCCACGAAAAGCTCTCGTGCGAAGCAAAAATATTGACCAATATTTTAGTCACACTCTCTAGTTTGTTTACGTCCGTAGGACATGTTTGAGTTGTGGTCTGAGGGAAAGTCTGTATAGTTCTTTGTCATCAGCAGGACTGGAAATTATGAACAATGTGTCGCAAATTGACTTGCTCACGAGGATGTAACGTATGGATGCTAATATCTGTATGTAGTGCTTTCAGGTGTACCTAGTGACGTAAGGAATTTCTGATATCTCCAACCATTCATTGCTTGCTTTTCCGATTTTTTTTTGCACTACCTCACACTTCCTTCGATTACCTACTTAACGATTCCTTGATATCTGAGGATGTATCCTGTCAATCGATTCCTTCTATTAGTCGGACAGTGCCTCTATCGTTTCCTATCAGTTCGATCCTGTACCTCTTCATTATTTATTCTATTTTACCATCTTACCTTCAGAATTATTCTGCATCACATTTCAGATTCTGCTACGATGGGAGCATGACACTTGTATTTTCTGCTTGCCATCATCCACCCATAACACCAACGTATGGAGGGCCGGTGGGCTAATGTTGCAGGGCCAGACCTTCTGACACTCATCTGGACTGGTCCCCTCCAACTCAAGAACAGGCTGCCCCCCTCTCCGTGAACCACATGTTGGTCTGGCTGCTGTATAGACGCCCCTTCCACGTTGTTGCATCTGTAGTATGGCTGTCTGCTTCACTGAGGCACTCAGTCCCCCCCAATCTTGCATAGCCTTGCTGCTAAACAGTGGAGGTGGGGGTGGGACTGGAGTATTGTAGCCTACGCTGTCCAATATTTTCCTTGGTTCGTAAATGACATGAGGGTATCACAGGCTCTCTATATTGTCCCTTGCACTGATAATCGTCGGGTAAGATTGTCTAGACGTCTACTGAATCCTTTTAGTCTTCTGAGTCTTTCTTCATATTCTTATGTAAAATTTATAAATTATGTATTTCTGTCTCTAGGTATACAGATAAAACAGAATGAAGCGATTACCAGTGGCTGTAGATATTCCGTACGGAGCAAATTTATTTTAGATTCTTTATAGATATTTTGTATGAAGCCCTTGTCGACACAGACAGTATGTAAGCGAGAACATTTCGTATTATACATTTAGATGCGTCTGTGGATGAATTGTCGCATCAGAAATGAGCGATTTGTGTTGTGTAGTGGTTTTAGACATAGGTATTTCACATAACCCCTGGAAAAGAAATGAGTTGGTGTCAGGGCCAGAACTCTAGAGGGCAGGGAACGCAGTGCCGTCATGGCAAGGACGACGGATTCAACGTTTTGGGAGGTGCTGATTCTAAAGTGTGCAGCGGCTTAGGATTCGCAGGTCTTGCGTAACGATGGAAATTCTGAAGTTAATTTTACATTCTCTGTAATGCTTATCAATGTACTGGTAAGTGTTAGCTGCAGTCACGTGTCACCGCTGTAGTGATTTTGGGTTGGCCTGTACGGTGGGCCCCAAACTGTACGGTCCCGGTCCGTGTCGCTGGCCTCCCACGGCCTGCATTATAAAGCCCACAGCCGCGCTGTCGCAACCGGGACTCAGTTTCGAGCACAGACAGGATTTCAGCTGACCGCAAACCGCTAGCCGCCTGCGGTCACAGCCGGGATATGACGCCAGCACTCTTGCCTGCTCTTCCCACACACACGCACGTAAGAATCTGGAGTATTCCTGGCGCACATCCGCAATGATCTCTTTACGCAAATATGCGTTCCTGCGTCAGTGGCTTCCCACTAAAGGATAAACATGTCCTTAAAAGGCAAGTGCGTCTATACTGTACGGAGACCTGTGTGTAGCACATTCTGACACTTAACACTAGCTTTAAAATGGTTATGAATATTCCTAGCTAGGTTTGGAAAGTCATTTACCAGTTTCGCTGACACATTTGTGAAAATATGAAATATGCATTTGAGTATAATTAGTCCTGGACATTGTTCAGTTAAGCGAGTAGCAACAGTGTTTCTTGATCGCATCATATAATTGCAATCAGCACAAGTAAATCTTATAACATTGTTTTGAGAAATATTGTCCTCAGAAAACGGAAGCATTATATTACTATAAATATTTTTACTTGTTGCACCTTATCATATTTACCATGTTTTAAAATTTCACAAAGGTTCCTAAAATTACCAGAACACACGAGGTTTTAACATATTCTACATCTGTTGACTCATCAGCGAGAACACTGAATTCAGTGTGTCTCAGTTTTCTTGGAACTTCGTTCTACGTTGTTATGGCTCTCTCCTATCACATTGTTTACGATCTGGAAACATTCAGTTCAACGCAGTTGAGTAGCATCTGAAATTTAGAAACAGGGAAACAACTCTCGACTACGTCCCCCAGCTGACTTACTACACTCAAAAGAAGACTGTTCTGCCACGAATCCTGTCAAGTAAACATTGGATGATTGAACAGTGGAAACACGCTGTATGGAGTGACGAATCACGGTACAGAATGTGGCGATCCGATGGCAGGGTGTGGGTATGGCGTATGCCCAGTGAACGTCATAGGCCGGCGTGTGTAGTGCCGACAGTAAAATTCGGAGGCAGTAGTGTTATGGTGCGGTCGTGTTTTCCATGAGTGGGGCTTCCACGTCTTCTTCTTTTGCCTGGTACTATCATAGCACAGGCCTACATTAATCTTTTAAGCACATTCTTGCTTCCCAATGTTAAAGAGCAATTCGGGGATGTGATCGCATCTTTCAACACGATGGAGCACCTGTTCATAATGCACGGCCTTTGGCGGTGGTTGGACTAAAAAATCATCCCTGTAACGGACAGGCCTGCACAGATTCCTGGCCTAACTCATATAGATCACCTTTGGGATGTTTTGGAGCCCGACTTCGTGCCTCGCCTCACCGACCAACATCGATACATCTCCTCCGTGAAGAATGGGCTGCCATTCCCCAAGAAACTTTCCAGAACCTGATTGAACGTATGCCTGCGAGAGGTGTCATCAAGGCTAAGGAGGGGCCAACACCATATTGAATTCCAGCATTACCGATGGAGGGTGCCCCGAACTTGTGAAGCATTTTCAGTTAGGTGTTCACATAGTTTCTTAATGGAACAAATAAAAGGTATTCATATGATATAGGCTATAAACTGAAAGTAACAGCGTATGCAGAGGAACATAGAAACAGTGCAGCTGAGTGGCATTTCGGCCGTCCACCAATAGAAATGGTGGCTCCATCTTGGTGTGGGCTGTCTTCCATGCAACAGACTGGGTCCTCTGGCCCAGCTGAATCAATCGTTGGCTCGAGATGGTTATGCTCGGGTATTTGGTGAACATTTGCAATGCGCCATGTCACCAGAACACAATTGCTCTCTACGGATTTGAAGAACAATCTGGACCGTTAGAGCGGATGATTTGGCCACCCGCACAGCCCGACAGGCGTCCCGCCCAACATTTATGGGACGAAATCACTTCGTGCACAAAATCCTGTGCTGGGAACACTTTCACAGTTATGGGCGGTTACAGAGACACCATGGCTCAGTAGTTCTGCAGGGGCTTCCTACGTCCTGTTGAGTCCCGCCACGTCGACTTGACGGACTACGCCAGGCAAGAGGAGGTCCGGCACGATATTAGGAGGTGCCCCATGACTTTTGTCACGTCAGTGTATTACTGTTACTAATGGTAAGTGGAAACCAACTGTTTAGCTGATTTACTTTCCGCTGGCGACATTCCCTACATCTACACGTAATAATTAATGAGTAAGGCAGTGCATGGTGTAGGCAAAATTGTGTCTGTACTATTTATTTCCTTCCATACCCCATTCACGTAAAAATGACTGTCCGTAAGCCACCATACACGGACTAACCTCTCTCATCTTATCCTCATTCTATCTATGCGAGATACACAATGAGGTGGAATACCTCGTTATACCGTGTGGGACCACCTTTTGCCCAGTGTAGTACAGCGACTTAATGTGGCATGGCCTCAACAAGTCATTAGAAGTCCCCTCCAGAAACACCGCCTTCCTAGCCCTTTATCCTACCCTTCAATAGTCCCAACGTACCCTCCAAACCCACCTTGACCAATTCACCACTTGGTGCAACCAGTGGATCCTCCGTATCAATCCCTCCATGACCCAGCGATGATCATAGGCCGCACCACCTGCTCCTTCCGCTTCCATGATTTCTAACTCACCATTTATGGCCGTCCTATCCACCTCACTCCTACCCTCAAATACCTTGGCCTCATACTCGACCGCCACCTCACCTGGACTCCCCATCTCCTTACCATCCAAAACAAACCTCACAACCGCCTCCGCATCCTGAAACTCCTGTCCGGCCGGACGTGGGGTCTGCATCCTTTCACCACCCTTCACACCTACAAATCCTTGATCCCCCCCATCCTCTGTTGTGCCAGTGTAGCTTGGATTTCCGCCCCTCCCCGGTTCTATAAAGCCCTCCAAAGCCTCGAACGCCTTGTGCTCCTCCTCACCGTCCACATCTGCCTTCCGTCCCCCACGAGCATCCTCTATGACCTCATCCCCTTCCCCCACCTTCTCCTTTTCCTTGAACACATCTACACACTATGTATTGTCCGCCGCCTTGATCCCCTCACCCCCAGGTGTCTCCCTTCCTCTCCACCCCCCACCAGTTGCCACGCCTTTACCATTGTGTCCCACCCTCTCTCCACCTCCACACCCTCCATCTCAACTCAACTTCCACCGTCTACCCCTCTCAGATGATGAGCTTCGCCCTGACTTCTACCCTTCCTACCAAATCTAACCCCATCTTCCTACCTCCTCCTCAGAGCTCCCTCTCCTCCCCCTCCCTCCTCCTGAGCGGCTTCCCCCTCCTACTTCCCTCCCTCTCTTGTGCCCTCTTTCAGTGTCTCTGCACTCCGTCTTGCCCTGTCTTCCCTCTTCATCTCCTGCCACACGTATCTCCTGGCCTCTTCCTGTACCCGCTGACACCCCTATTCTCTTCATCCCGCCACTTCCCCTGCTGCCCCTTGCTCTCCCGCCGTTTCCATCCTCTCTGACCTTTCCCTCGGCAGGTCCCACCTGGCAGTTTTATTCTTCGTCGTGTGTGTTACAAGTGGGTTTTAAGTGTGTTGTTCTGGAGTTTTTTTAGTAATGTGCATGTTCATTCAGTGTCTTCTCTGTGTTTTAAGCATCGCCAACTGTGTTTTTTAACTGTCCCCCATGAACATCTCCATGTCAGTCTAATTTTACCTCCATTTTCTCCCTTTACTCTGTTTTATGTTCCCCTTTTTTATCGCCTTATGTATGTAACATTTTCTTCTTATTTTAGTTGTCATGTCGCTCGGCTGAAGAACGGCGGATTGTGCCACTGACAGCCCTCCCCTGCAGTGGAATGAAATCACAATAAAGGAAAAAAAAAGGTGCCCGAACCTCAGCCGAGTGCACAGTACATAGGAGAGTGGACCAAAGTGCGTGAGAGGCTGGTGTCGCCGACTCGGACAAGTCTGTTACAGTAAAGAAATACATTGGTGACTAAGGAACACTCACTGTACGTCGATGCTTTGAGGTCCGTTAAGCATAAACTATCAAACCGATTACGTGACTACTTATAACAGGTCGACCAAACCGCCCTCACACCGAGGTGAAATAATGTTGAGGTGGACTGATACAAGAAGGTGAAAATGAGCGCTTATTTTTGTTTTGAAAATGTTGGTTTTAGTCTATAGCCGCAGTTTGTTTATTTTGCCTCCCAGCTACCAGTTGCGGCACACACTACCATCCTCAGGCCATCCTCTGGCACGCATTCGTGACCCTCACTTCCGAAGTAACTGTGTCAGATTTTTGTATTTGACACGTTACATCTACTTGGGAAGTAAACTGAACCAGTAGCAAAATAAATAAACTGCTACTGAAGACTAAAACAAAAAATTTCAGTATTGTATTCGTCGTTGTTCGACTGACAGTGTGTGAGGAATATGTATTTTTATATGTAAATTGAGGTGGAGGGGGAAGAAAGGAAGCGGGTGGGAATGGGGTACTGACGTCAGCTGCATCGAGGCTTTATGCAGAATCAGCGGCGACGCGTGGAAAGTGTGTGCCCTGCCGCAGGCCGCCTCAGCGCCAGTCTGCGACTGCACTGAGTTGTCTCCACCGCTTCTACAGAGAAGACAGACAAACACGAGAACCACGCAACACAGTACCGCTGAGGAGGCAAAAACCAAATGTAGAATTTGCCCTCCATAGTTCTGGACACTTACAAAGCATTAATGTAGTGAAAAGAATGTAGGGCCGACCTCTCCAGACTGGATGTGCTGGGTCAGTCTAGCTCGTAATAAGCGTGTCGCAAGTGCTGATGTCGTGACGTCACAGACTTGTATAACCGCGTGAGGCGTGCAGCGACACGGCAGTTTTCTACGGCAGGTGCTTTTTACGTCTGCTTATGCCTGTCAGACGCTGGTTACGCCGTGACGAGCTTTCGGCACTGTGTATGATGGAACTGTTTAACAAACCACAGAAAAATACTCGAAAAAAGTACACAATGTTAGAAAACTAAAATATATTTAATACAAATGAAGAGAAAGGAGCAGGTAAATTGTTCAATAAAAAATGCGACACCCCATTCATGTCTTACATTTTCTGCTGTGTAAGTGGCTGTAGACATCAGAATGTAGGGCATTAGCTTTTACGGGAATGACGGTCATTATGTTACCCCGAGGAGACTATAAAGTTATTCCCCAAATTATTTACATCACAACTTGAGAAAACAACATTCGAGATAGCTCCGGAATGTACAGGGTGGGGCCCTCCACCGACCCCTTGTCTGGTAGCACAGTGGTCATCTGTTGTTTTTGATAACGACGATGGAGTTATTTCTTGTGAAATTGAACTTTTTTTCAGATTTAACACGGAAGGAATGTCGAGAACATATGACATAAGAACGTCATCATGAGAAACTTAGTTCCATGCTGTAGCGGAGTTTGTGGCCCAGAGCAATTTTGCATCTCCTTAATTGCTTGCTATGTCATGCTGTCGAGCTACAAACTAATGATCTGAGGATAAATGTGGTTATGATGAGACTTGATAATGCATTTAGCCTTCAAGATAGCTCGCCAGTTTATATGGTGGGGCAAATAAAAGTGGCCCAGAGGACAGAGTTCCAGGGTACGAAGGAACACAGCAGGGTGAAGGAAACACAGTACTGACCTGTCTGTAGCAGATGCCGCGAGTGACCACCGTCCACCTCTTGGCACTTGTGGGTCCTGGTCAGCCAGCTGCTGAATGTGGATCGAAGCTGGACCGCTGGGATTGATGCAGTCTCATCCCAAACGCTCTGCTGCAGTCCTTGAAGACTATGAGGGTTGGTGCGACACACCCTAGACTTGAGAGCTCCCCACACAAAATGATTGCACAGTGACAGATCAGGTGAAGTGGCTGGCCAGCTGCGGTCGTGACCAGACTCACCTCCGCTAACTCCTCTGTCACACGTGACTCCTAGATTTGGCTGGCTGTATGGGCAGCTGCTCCATCCTGTTGAAACTAACTGTAGGCGTTTACCTCCTCCGCTAGTGCTGCCAGAAATGATTTCAAAATGTTGGCAACGTAACGCCCCGAAGTCAGACTCTGATGAAAGCAGATGGGGCCAATAACGTGGTGTGCAGACACTGCACACCTAACCCCATCGTTGCGATAATGCAGCTGTGTTTTGTGGAAATTATATGGATTCTCCGCTGCACAAAACCTGTGATTCTGTGAGTTGACATAACCACTCAAGTAGACACGAAGTAGCTAATCACAAAACTGGAGGCACTAAGGGACCTCTGCTGGTTTTAATGCGCGAACAACAGACACTCAGTAGGGATGCAAGTGCAGGCCCAGCTATATTCGTCAGCATGATCGACGTGTCATTCGAGTTCTTTGCAACAGGCGTCGGACTGATTTGATAGGACATTAAAGCATTTTCTGGTGAGCTCCATTCACATTTTCTCGAGTCCAGGCACGTTTTGGAATGTTTTTTGACTTGTTCAAAACATATACTGTCTGAGGCCATTTTTGGACTAAGCGTTGCGTAGTGTTTCTTGCCGGCACTTTGAGACCATTAAACTTCTCGACAAACAAGTAACCACACCATTCCAATGCCTTTTTGTGACGTTACTTTCCACAACGGACACGCGCTGCTCCTCTGTGAGCACCGTCGCCTCCTTTGCACTGCTCCACTCGCACTGCGCTCTTATCTGGTCTGGATCACGTGGCCGGCATATACGTCACAGCGTGTTTTTACGGTTATGTGCACACATTCACGTCCAATCGTATCCATTCGTCCTTGCTATTTTAATTTGCCCCTGCCTGTATATTACAGGGTTTGCTTGCATTTCACGTATGATGCCCAGACTGGAATGGAATGACGTTAACTCGCGGCCTGAGGATGAAGTGAGATGCAACAGTTGGAAATTCATGTCGAGTGACTGAGAGATGGACATATGGAGACTGCAGTTTTATGTCGATTTCCTCCCCCAGGTTCCAGTTCTGAAGGTCACACCGTATTACTGTGTCTCCCCCCACCGCAGGTCCAGATTTGTTAGTTGCCATACTGTTGCTAGTACGTGGGATATTATTGCCAAAATTCGTTGCGTGAGTTTTCGCGCTCCAGTTATTTTTTCTGTACACAAGTTTTTTTTTGGTTAATTGTATGTTGCGAACAAATGAGATTAATTGTTATTATACTAGAACTGGCTTCTTATTAAATGAACAGTTTTGTTACTGTAACTCAGTAGACTGCACAACATATCCACCACTGCTACAGTTATTGTAAAAATGTTCCGAAATTATTTCTGTTATCAAAAATAATGAAGTTACCGTACGGAATGCTTAAAGAACCTCAAACCTTGCAGTGGATTTTTCGTCAACATTAATTATTAATCAGTGCCATGGCTAACACTAGAGCGCAAGACTATCATTATTAACCGGAAAATGATTTCTCTATAACTTTTACGAGCCCATAATTTTTGCATAGCAAGGTTTCCTTTTGAAACATGAAAGTATTTTAACTTTGATACTGTTAAAGTTTACAATAATAGCAGCTCGCGTCCGCCTGTGAAGCACAACGTAAAATCTGCTGCTTTGTACTCCGATCTCGAACTGCTGTGAGAAATAATTTTAAATTCAGTTTTCGCCTGACCGCTTATTGCCGTATGGTTGCCCTTATTATCAGATTTGAATCTGCCGCGGCGGCGGCTCGCTCCGCCGTGTCTCAGCTCTGCACCGCGGACACGACTTAAAAAGCTGAAAGTGTCGCAAATAGATGTGTAAAATACCAGGCAAGCTTTCTAATAGTACCATACGAATTCTCATTAAACAACTACATTTAAAACTCGAATAACGAGTTCACACACCATTCTTTATACTCAGCGCCCAATAGCGTCCTGCTTACAATCTTGACAAATGAAAGCTACCTACGTGTTAAACATAGCGTCACAGGTTCCTCCTCTCTATGTGACTCCAAGAGGACGACAACGACAATATTATTCTTACACTGCTACTTATAAAATGGCTGATTGTCATGAAACCTTTGAGTTTTTCTTCATTACTTCTTTTCTGTGGCGATTTCAGAACTCGGCGACACAGATATTATTTCACGAATCCACTACTTAATCCTTTACAAATACAAAATGTATCATAATTGTCTCTATTCTATTATTATTCAGAGCTCACACACGTAATCAGTGCCTGTATATACATAAATAAAATTGTAGTTGCATAGTTATAAAGCATGTTTTACGTGGAAACGTTATAGAGTCTGATGTGAAAGATAACTTTAAAGGCGAGAGTGAATATTACGAGTTTAGCAGACCACATATCGTGGTTGTGGAGGTAAAACGGAAGTTAGCAGGAGCATGCAGCCTGCTCTGCTGCCGTTCGTACAATATCAGCATTACCTCACCTTCCATGCTGTGTTACAGTGATACAGTTGAAGTGATACACATTATGTCCCACCATGAAGACATGCAAGACCAGATTAATATATCATGCTGTGCGGAAATGTAGGGTTGAAACGAAGCCTGGTGTTTGTTAAGGAGACGGTGAACTGTGGAGAACATAAGAAGCGTTAGCCTGCACTGACCCTGCAACACTGGTATCTACCAGCACGACAATGCGCCTCACTCATAGCTCCAGGCGTGCTGAAGTAACTCAGCCAACCTGGTTGTGACATCTAAGATCTAATCCAGGTTGCATGTCGTGTTCAGTTGTGGCCGAAGGTAGCCCCTGAAGCCTGTTCACGGCACCCTGATGACAGCAGTATACACCAGACCTGTTCCTACACCATTCCTACAAAACCAGCTGATTTCTTTGCTCAGAACGACACCCATCTACTCAGTTATTGTGTTACACGGATCTCCTCTGCAGGGTGTTGCTCAGCTCACCTGTCGCAGACATGCTGATTTATTGGCGTTTCATGCTGGACACAATCATAAGCCAAAATAACCAGTGGTGTTTGGTCGGAAAACACAGAATTTGCTATATACAACAAGCCTGGTCTGCTGCCTTTTGGACAACTTTACTGGGATGTGTTGTTTCAGCTGGACAGCTCTTATTGACTAACTTTCTGAATCACACAGCTGCTCTAGCGCAGATGTCCCTCATATCGTGTGTTACAGGTTTAAGGATCACTTTCTAAATATCCTTTGTGGCCAACTGTAACTTAAAATAACCCATGTTATTCTGTGAGGGAACACTAAACTGTGCTGGATTGCTCCAAGCTGTACTACTGTGCTACTTTTGGGGGTGATCTTTCAACAGGACAAGACATTTATACACTTTCACTACTCTCCATCACGTACCACAGTTCCCTCGGAAGTGACAAATCAGATACACTCTCAGTCGCGTGGCTTGGGAAACTTTAACATGAAGCGATCCTCCTGTGTCTGAGGAATTACTGCACTCTGCAGGTGTCCAGAGTGTTGTCTGCTGGGTGAGTAGGAGACGACGTTCCACAATAACACCGCCCTTTCTGTCGCTATCTGCGATAAGTGGCACAAGTTGTTCTGATGTCCATCAGCTCCACTGGCAATGGCATGCAAGCCTCATTTTTGAGTCTCATGTTTTAGAGGAACCATTAAGCAAACAGTCACAATGAATCGTCCAGGGCTGTCCATAAATCCGTAATAGTACGAGGGGCTGGCGATCTCTTTTGAACAACACGTTGAAAGGCATACCAGATATGCTCAATAATGTTCATGTCTGGGAGTTTGGAGCGAGTGGAAGTGTTTAAACTCAGAAGAGTGTTCCTAGAGCCACTATGTGGACGTGTGGGGTGTCGCATTGTCCTGCTGGAATTTCCCAAGTTCGTCAGAATGCACAATGGACATGAGTGGACGCAGGTGACCAGACAGGATGCTTGCATACATGTCACCTCTCAGAGTCGTATCTCGACGTATCAGAGGTCCCATATCACTCCAACTGCACATGCCGCACACCATTACAGAGCATCCATCATCTTGAACAGTCCCCTGCTGATATGCTGAGTCCATGGATTCATGAGGATGTGTCCGTCCATCCACTCGATACAACTCTTACTTTTCATTTTCTTTGGTAGATAATATTACGTTTATGACACTAGATAAGTCATTAGGAGCGAGTACTGTTAAATCAACGTTGTCTCGAAATCACGGAAGTTTTTAGCAACATACTGGCTGAAACAAAATATCTGTACAACGAAAAACCAGCCACTGTGGGATATTTCACTTTTTTATTCACTTGATAGCTAGTTGCGGGCCAGGACCCATTTTCTTCCTTTTACAAGTTGCCACCCGCTCAAGGAAGATGCGTTGCTTATAGCGATTACGAGGCAATAGAGCGACTGCTGTCAGGTACGTAGGTTGTTCTTGAACATTAGCCAGATTATCTGAAAAACAATTTGAACCAGAGGCTTTGTCTTGCAATTCTGATCGGCACAGATGAGAGGAGTCAGGCATCACATCTGGATAAAGAGGGAGGACATCCTGGCCACCAATCGGCTTAATGGGAGTAACAGGAGAAAGTCGGTAAGAGGTCGTAGGAAAGGGTGAGGTAAACGGAACAGACAAATTTAGAGGCGTCTCAGTTTTTCTGTTGTTTAATCATTGCAACACCAGAAATCCCAATGACTGCCCCACGCCTGTATGTTTCTGGAAGATGCTAGGACACACATCAGCTATCTCAAAATCCTTTTTCGCACCATCGATCCCACCAGTAGAGCAGGAGTCAGCACTACAGTATACAGCAACCAACAGACTCACTTCAGGGGGCGCTGTGTGAGGAGTAGATGTACCCAACTCCCCTCTGTCCTGTATACGGCATCTCTTGTGTTGCACTGCGGACACAGCCAGTCTGCTAACAACAGTTTCACGACCCTGCAACGAAGATCAAACTGAAAAGTCAGGAGCAGGTAGATGCGCTTCCCTCTGTTGCTCCATTGCACCTGGCCAAGACGTGGCAGCAATCTCGTGGGCAGTAGAAACGAGATCAGCAAACGCCAATTTCGACGCTGTTCCAAGGAGGACTTCAACACAATTATCCCCCACTAGCATATTAAATCAGAGGCGGCCACTTTAGGTGATGAGAAAGAACGTCGCTACTTCCTCATTATATGTTGTATGAATGCGGTACTCACAAAACTGTAGGTGGGAAGGAGTGTTGTATTTTTACTACTATCTCCACTGAACAGATCCTACTGTAACTCTGCGAAGGGTATTGAGTGGACTAGCGTTCGCATCGTATACCCGTCACATCACTCTAAGAGACCAAAGTAAACTGTTGTTATCTTCTGGCCAAGACGATGTGCTACACTCGAGGACACGAAAAAACGGAGGCAAAGTTGTCCAGGTATGTGCGTACTGTGGTGAGGCAGTAAACTGGCGACCCTCCCACCCGGCGCTCGATGCGGAACTACCCCTGGACCACGACTGCAGAAATATCATAGAAGAATCTATACCTTATGACGTCGTATTTGCAAATCAGAATTCTCTGGTCACTGTGTTGCATCTGAACTGTTCACGAATTTCTGAGAAATTCTTGTCTATAGAATGCGGCAGACGAATGCGTTGGCATCAAATTTCTGTGAACATTATTCGACAGTAGTCATTCATTTGATGTTCACAGGGGGCGTTCATAGAAAATACCAGCTCTGGAAAATGAGACAAGTGAATTCCCAGGTTGGAAGGTGTGGGGTACAGTAGAAGGATGCAATTCTCATGTTTGTCAGTAAGTAGCTACAAAAGTATTCTTCTGTTGTACGCTTTTCTTGTATGATTTTTACGTGAAGTTTTCACGTTTCTTTACAGCCGAGACGTACCCCTGTGTATTTTAGTGAGTTAGTAATTTGATGGTTCCATCAGGCAGTAGTTATGAAGATGAAAAGTGGTTATTTGTCTTATACTATTGCCTGGGTCTTGGAATGCCTAGATTCAACGTGTGTCTGGTTGCACATGGTTGAGGTGGGTTGGTCAACACATTGGAGGGAATGGATGTCTGAACCCGGCCGATCCTAACGTTTCCATAAACAATACCTCTTCTTGTCAATAAGAGTGGCTTCACTTGGAACTTCTCCTCTACCCACTATGTTCTGCAACTTATCCACTAACTCGATAAGAGCAAATTTGTCGTCTTTGCAGCTCTTAACCTTCTGACTACGTCTGTGTGTGTGAGCGTGTGTGTATTTACAGGGTGAGGGACTGGTGCCTGTACCACTGGTATAGACAGAACACTACCGCTTGTTACTGCTCTCACCCAGCGCAATGTATTAATTTTCATCGCTACAGTAGTCATTCCACTGTCACACAATGGGTAAATAGTTCTTTACTACTTTCTTTGTCACTGTGTTGTGTTTCTATCGAACTGCAGATGATACAGCGCTTTACTGTCTGCTGTTCTCATCTGAGAGTGTGTACCTGCCTTTAGTTTTTCGAACAAACGTGGAACGCCACATTCACGTTCAGGAGAAAGTGGAACAGGAAGTACGAGCTGGTCGCACAGGGAAAGAAATGAAAAAAAAAGTGAAGCTTCACTCACCAACAAACACAGGAAAAAATTCCAGCGTCATACAACACATTTAATTGACATTCAAAGACTTACGTGACGAAATGGCGCATAAAACCATGCCCATTGGTGTAACTTCACTTGCTCTTCTTCATCACCGGACCCTGACTTCATGTGTCGTCAACCATGTGTCTGCTACCCCTGTACTCGCACATACGTTATGTATATTCCCGTACAGAGGAGACAAGTTAGTAGTGGGGCAACCTATGTGCTACGACACTCTGCATTGTTGCCAAATTTATTGAAGATGGCGGCGATGACGTCATCCAAGATTCCGGCATGTAGACTTGGCAACAGCGCATGACGTCATCCAAGATGGCCGATTTTGGCGGGAAAATAGGCCAATTGCGATATGTGCACTAACCTAACCTCCAGAAAAAATTGGCGGGAATTTTGAATTTTGGTGGGAAAATAGATCAATTGGGCGACATCCACTAACCTAAGCCTCCAGAAAAAATAGGCGCGAAATTCAAAATCCAACAGGATAATGCACGCACAACCGTACTTATCTTTATTATTATTCATTATTATTGATTATCATTTATTAACATTCATTATCATTTATTCTTATTTATATCATTCATGTGTGTATGCAGTCCAACTGTGTTAGTTCATACCCCTGCCACCAGAGAGTGCCGCCGTGACATCATTTAAGACGGTTGATACTGGTGGGAAGAAAGCCAATTGTGCTACCTCCACTGAACTACCATTACCATTCTCCTGGACATTGTCTTTGCTGAGCTGTCGTTGTCAAACCATCACCATATGTTCGATCATAGAGATGAGTGTGGGTGATAGAGCAGCTTTCAATAACTGCATTTCATGTAGACATTCTAGGAAGAACTGTAGCCACAGTTCACTACATGAGGTGTGGAAGCGTGTGATAATGGAGGAGTGTCGGAGGAATAAGTACAAGTATTCTGTTCAGCAGAATTCGACAATGGAGAGGGCTGGAGCCAGGATGCATTCCGTAACCAGCATATGCTCATCCACATGCGCAAACTGTAGATGTATTTACCATCAAGCATTCAATCTTCCAAAACGCAATAGACATTCAGTTGACAACAGTTCACTTCGGCATAAGCATATACGTACACTACGTATATACCATTGAAGACCATCCTGTAGAATGTGTTCAATTGATGAGTTATTGGTGTTTGACCGTGCTGAGTTTAACAGCAGTGTAGTTTGCAAAAATACAGCCGACGACTGCCCCCATACCCTCCTACATGCTGAATGGAAATGTGCATTAATCCTGGGACATATGAATAAGAACAAGAACACAGTCCTCCAAATAAATTCCCTCCAACGAAATGGTTTAAAAATGCATTACCCATCTCATGGAAACATCTGCTACTGTTGGAACTGTCTACCTAAAGCTAACATATAAGTTCCCAGCCCACAAGAGATGATTGCCTCCTATCCAGCAGAGCGACTAACTGATCTAGTTCACGTGTTCCCCCCTAGAGGGCACTTCGATAGGTCACGTTTTCACGTCATTCAACCAATAAGCACCCAGCATCATGATGATGTAGTTGGCTTCTATATAAGAACCACTCAGCAGCTCCTCGATCTCTGTTCCAGTCAGTCAAGATGGAGTATCAGTCGCCACCACAGCACAATAGGAGGAGGAGCAAACAGCATCAGAAAAGTAAGTCTCTAAATTATTGTTGTTATTATTATTATACTCCTTTCTCAGATGTTACGTCTGGTTAAAAATGGAAAGTGACATGGACCTTGATCAAGTGTGACTTCCTTTTAACTGTGTGGTATATGTTACATTGCAAGTGGAACTTTTGGGTAATTGAACATGTATCAATAATTACAGATTTCTGTAGTTGTATGTTTGGATGTAGCTGTATTGCGTTGATGTACTGGTGGATATTGTGTGGTATGACTCCTGTGGTTGATAGTATAACTGGTACAATGTCAACTTTATCCTGATGCCACATGTCCTTGACTTCCTCAGCCAGTTGGATGTATTTTTCAATTTATTCTCCTGTTTTCTTCTGTATATTTGTTGTATTGGGTATGGATATTTCGATTAGTTGTGTTAATTTCTTCTTTTTATTGGTGAGTATGATGTCAGGTTTGTTATGTGGTGTTGTTTTATCTGTTATAATGGTTCTGTTCCAGTATAATTTGTGTTCATCATTCTCCAGTACATTTTGTGGTGCATACTTGTATGTGGGGACGTGTTATTTTATTAGTTTATGTTGTATGGCAAGTTGTTGATGTATTAATTTTGCTACATTGTCGTGTCTTCTGGGGTATTCTGTATTTGCTAGTATTGTACATCCGCTTGTGATGTGATCTAATGTTTCTATTTGTTGTTTGCATAGTCTGCATTTATCTGTTGTGATGTTGGGATCTTTAATAATATGCTTGCTGTAATATCTGGTGTTTATTGTTTGATCCTGTATGGCAATCATGAATCCTTCCATCTCACTGTATATATTGCCTTTTCTTAGACATGTGTTGGATGCGTCTTTATCAATGTGTGGTTGTGTTAGATGATATGGGTGCTTCCCACGTAGTGTTTTCTTTTTCCAATTTACTTTCTTTGTATCTGTTGATGTTATGAGATCTAAAGGGGTAGTAGAAGTGCTAATGAAATTACAGTGGTGTAGCCGATGCATTTATATGAGTGATTGCTTTGTGTATTTTGTTAGTTTCTGCTCATTCTATAAAGAATTTTCTTAAATGGTCTACCTGTCCATAATATAGGTTTTTTATGTCGATGAATCCCCTTCCTCCTTACTTTCTGCTTAATGTGAATCCTTCTGTTGCTGAATGTATGTGATGTACTCTATATTTGTGGCATTGTATTGAGTGCTTCTAGGTCTGTGTTACTCCATTTCACTACTCCAAATGAGTAGGTCAATATTGGTATAGCATAAGTATTTATAGCTTTTGGCTTGTTTCTTGCTGTCAATTCTGTTTTCAGTATTTTTGTTAGTCTTTGTCTATATTTTTCTTTTAGTTCTTCTTTAATATTTGTATTATCTATTCCTATTTTTTGTCTGTATCCTAGATATTTATAGGCATCTGCTTTTTCCATCGCTTCTGTGCAGTCGCTGTGGTTATCCAATATGTAATCTTCTTGTTTAGTGTGTTTTCCCTTGACTATGCTATTTTTCTTACATTTGTCTGTTCCAAAAGTCATATTTACATCATTGCGGAATATTTCTGTTATCTTTAGTAATTGGTTGAGTTGTTGATTTGTTGCTGCCAGTAGTTTTAGATCATCCATGTATAGCAAATGTGTGATTTTGTGTTGGTATGTTCCAGTAGCATTGTATCCATAATTTGTATTATTTAGGATGTAGGATAGTGGGTTCAGAGCAAGGCAGAACCAAAAAGGACTTAATGAGTCTCCTTGGTATATTCCATACTTAATCTGTATTGGCTGTGATGTGATATTATCTGAATTTGTTTGGATGTTGTGGTTTTCCTATTTTTCATTACTATGTTTAGGAATTGTATCAATTTAGGATCTACTTTGTATATCTCCAATATTTGTAGTAACCATGAGTGGGGTACACTATCAAAAGCTTTTTGGTAATCAATGTATGCGTAGTGTAGCGACCTTTGTTTAGTTTTATATTGGTATGTCACATCTGCATCTATTATCAATTGCTCTTTACATCCTTGTGCTCCTTTGCAAGAGTGTTTGTGTTCTTCATTTATAATTTTGTTCTGTGTTGTATGTGTCATTAATTTCTGTGTAATGACTGAAGTTAATATTTTGTATATTGTTGGTAGGCATGTTATGGGGCGATATTTAGCTGGGTTTGCTGTGTCTGCTTGATCTTTAGGTTTCAGATAAGTTATTCCATGTGTAAGTGTATCAGGGAATGTGTATGGGTCTGCAATGTAACTGTTACATAATTTAGTTAGATGTGAATGTTTTGAGGTGAATTTCTTTAGCCAGAAATTTGCTATTTTATCTTTTTCAGGGGCTTTCCAGCTGTGAGCAGAACTAATCGCTCGGGTGACTTCATGTTGCAAAATTATCACTTCAGGCATATGTGGTATCATCTTGTGTCTGTTTCTGCTCGTATCCACCATGCATGCCTGTTATGTTGTACCGGGTTTGACCATATGTTGCTCCAGAAGTTTTCCATGTCTGTTATGTTTGGTGGATTGTCTATTTTAATGTGTGTGTTATCTACTGTCTGGTAAAATTACTTTTGGTTTGTGTTGAATGTTTGGTTTTTTTTTCCTTCTATTTTCACTTTTTTGTATCTTCTAAGTCGTTTGGCCATTGCTTGTAATTTCTGCTTCTTTTCATCTAATTGCTCTATCGCTTCTTGTTGTGGGACTTTACCTAACCATTTTCGTTTTTTGTCTGATATTTCATTTCTTATAAATTGTGTTAGCTGTCCGATGTCTTTTCTCAGTTTTCCTATTCTGATTTTTAGCCTGTGTTGCCTTGCTAGTTTTGTGTGTTTCTTCTGTGTGTTGGTTGGTTCTAATCTCTGCCTAGTGTATATATTTAGTGTAGTGAGTGCTCCTATATAAATCAGCAGTTGTAACACTTCCATAGTTGTATTTTCATTTATTTTGTTGTGTATGATTGTGTTGATAGTTGTTATTGTTGTTTCGACCTGTGGGTTATTTGGTGGTCTATGCAAGAATGGTTTAATGTCTGTATTTGTGTCTTTGTGCTCTACATATCTCAGCTGAAATTTTTCTTCTATAATGTGTGTGTCACTTCGTTTTCTATTTGTGCTTGTTCTGGTGGCTGTCTTAAGATTTCGTTTTCCTCTGATTGTTTAATTGATGCGTGTTGTTCTTTATTTGTTTGCTCTGGGATGTTTGAATCCATTACAGTATTTTCTTCTTCTTCTGATTGCACATTGTTTTGTTCCAGTAGTTGTTGTACTTGCTGTTTGATGTTTTCTGACTGGGGTATCCTGTTATTTTTTATTATTATACGGATCTGATCAGCTAGTCGTTGTTCTGTTAAAAATTTTAATTCTGGGTATCTGGTAATAAATGTTGTGTACACTTGTGATCTGTGTCCAGTTGTGTTGGTTCCTAGGTTTGTTGCTTGGTAATAACAGAACATGAGGTGTCAGTTAACTTCATCTGACCATCTCATCCTCTGTCTTTGTTTTCCTTCTAGGGCGGTTGCAGGAAGCATATCCTGCAAAACACCTCTATTTGTATTTAAATCATTTTCCAGTTGCCTAGCAGTGTCGTTACCATTGTGGGCGGGCGTAGGGTTCAAGCGTCGACCCCGACCATGACGGCGCTTGTCCGAGGCTTCATTAGTTCTGTCCTGAACTGACTAATCACACTAAAAGGGGGGTTAGCCCTATTAGTGGTTTGTTCTTTTCGTCACCTTTTACGACTGGCAGAACATACCAGGTGCCCCACGGGGTTTACTATCATTATTATTATTATTATTGCTATTATTATTATTATTTCTCTACCAACATCAGATCATTTCTTATGAATATTCGTCTTTGTCCTCCAGCAGCTCCACCTGTGACGCCGGCATCAGCAGGTCCCAGCATGTCCCAGTCCGCGCACGTGAAGGCCTCGGACTCATCCATGCAGGATCCTGTAGCTCAGCTTCTCAGCACGCTGGAGCAGGATAGCCAGGTGTTAATGTCGGTGCCAGAGGCTGCGCTTGACGTTGCTTCACAGTACTGGGCTCCTTTGTATGCACCGTCCACTGATCATAATCTCACAAGGGACGTCCCGCCATCAGTGCAAGAACAGCGGGCTAACCGCGCTGGTGTGGATGTCGTGGATGAGAAGATACCGACCGCCAGTCCACGTCACCCTTTACTATTCGCCTCAAGCTAGGTGTTAACCATTAGTGCTTCAAAACGTCTTCATGTAGGACTTGAAGTTTCACAATACAGTATCATGTCAACTGTGTTAGTGCTGGAAAATATGCTCAAAAGTATTAAAGTGAAATTTTCTGACTATGAGTGGCATGAAGTATGTCATCTAAAATCACAGATCAAGAAACATATGACTACCGAATATTATCCATCCCACTCCTACCGGGACATGTAGTACTGTGGCACTCTAACTGTGAGTATTCTATCAATGTATGATGATGCTACACTAAAAATTAAAAGTGCTGACGGTTATAGTATTTTCATGCATCACCCCACTGTTGATGACTTGTTCAATTTAGCCGTGGCTCTAACTAGCACGATAGAGAGGCTAAACAGGTGGTGCCCATATGTTCAGGCAGTGTACACCGACATCATTAACTGGCTTCACACATGTAGCATCCACACAGATGATATAGAACATTGTTTTAGTATGTGTACAACACCAGTGCCCAAGTCTTGTGCTATTCCTCGAATAAGTGTTGAAAATGTCGAACTCAAATTTACTGACAGAATACCGGACTATTGTAATTCGTGCATAACATTATGAGATATACGTGCTGAATTTCAAGCATACAAGAAGCAGCTGTTTTCCAAATACTGTACTTCTGCTGCACCGCTTAAAAAAGAATGTACTGATTTTTTCTCATGGTAATCAATTTGTAAATATTTTAATAAGTAAATATATTATTTTATAATATTAAATTTGTGATTGTGTTTTTTATTTGTCAAGACCAAATGTCACGTACGTTAATCTATATGACAGTCTTCCCTTTAAATGTACCACCTAGAGTTCATTCTATTGCGTAGCCGTTGTAGCTCAGTTGGTAAGGTGACTGCAATATAGTGGCTACACATATATACATATTTTTCATCATATAAAAGCGTATTCCACTCCTTGCCCTACCACAGTAGGTATCATGGCGTGCTGGGTGAAACACCCTCGTCGCAAGGACTTTGTTGTAAGGTCCTGTCATGATGACCAAGACCAGAAGACTAACAAGAATGGACCACTCCTTCCTGACAGCATACCAGTTATAATTGTACGTCCATCCAATTGCGGTTATACAAATGTCCTCATGGCTCTGTTAACGCACATAGATGGAGTCCTCTTCGAGCACCTTTTCGTCTCCTTCAAAACACTCTTTCAGCCCAAATACCAGTTTCTGAAGAAAATATTAGATGGAGTAAATGGTGTAATGTACAGAGCCTTCAGTGAAAGCGACGACGTCCCCCCACCTGAAGAGGTAAAGCCTAACACTGCCTTCATATTTGACGATGTCGCTGTTGAAAAGCAAGATAAAATTCGTAAATATTTCGACTTTGGCCGTCATATCGGTGTTGATGTATTTTATCTGAGTCAGACGTATTCCAGGATCCGAAAACAGCTGGTACGGGATAACGCCAACCTGATTATAGCATTCAAACAAGACAATCTCAATTTAAAGCACATTTACCATGCTCACGTAGGGACCGACATGTCATACAATGAATTTGTAAAGATATGTGCTGATTATTGGAACCACTCACAATGCGGCTTTCTCGTTATTGATGAAACTCGTAAACTGAATGACGGTAGGTATAGCCGGAACTTCCAAGACTTGCTCCATATATAAACGTGCAAAATAGTTTAGTGCTTGACACTACAGCATGGACAAATTCGCACACATGGCACGTGATCAGTCTGAGAGCTTAGGTGTGCAGAGACAGTATGTCCGCATCTACACCGATATCAAATTTAAAAATCTTGTGTCCAGACTAGTTAAAGTTGCAAGGGAACTAAACGACACTCAGAAACTTCTTGCCATTAACCAAAAGCGGATAGAGAACAGAATTAGCGCAATTGAGCAGCAGATAGAAGCCGAGGCTGTTGTTATTGAAGAAGATAGTGTAGGAAAATAGGAGAAGAAGAAGTACAACAAAGCATATATAAAACCACGTGATATTCCGAACTCTCATTAGTATCCTTCGAGATGTCGACAAAGCATAAAGTCATTCAGGCGCACAAAGCAGTTCGACATAAATTACGTTTGCTGAAGTTGGGACATTCCGATCGCGAGCAAACTGTAAAAGAAACTTTTAAACCCATTACCGAATCTATCACCAAGATGGCTTCGCGTGATAATGATCCAATAGCAGAATTCACAATCCAGTATCCGCCCGTTAAGATAGATAGAACATTTGGTGTCGGCAGGGAGAGACCGTACAAGCTAGGCTCTCAAACTATAAATTTATCCGATAGCACAATACGCATTGGGGATGGAGAGTTTAAAAGAACGCCTGGCTTAATGAACCTAATCTTCCTAAGGCCATCAAAAAACTGAAAATACTCTGCTGATGATCACAAAGTCTATCGTGAAATACTATACTTGACTGATCTGTACAAAAATCCTGACAGAACACTGAGAAAGCTGGAAAACTCTAAATACACGACCATTATACAACCCTTACTTAATGAACAACCTAAAAGCATTGGTGAGAGTGTAGACTTCCAGCATAAAGGAGTGAGCAATCATCCCCTCAGTACATATATTAAGATGAGCTGGATGAACTAATAGACAGACTTGGACTGTTGATGGCTTCGGCTGCTGTGGGAAATACAGCTCATTCGAATGAGGTTGTATCCATAATCTGCGAGCTTCGAGAGAGAGGTATCATCGAATAAGTATGGAGACCGTGCTTCGAGAACTACACAAGCCAGCACGCAAAACATACCCTCGTAGGCATGTCAGGATTAAGGGACTGGATGACTTGTGGCAAGCTGATCTTGTAGATATGAATCGATATTCACAATAATGTATTCAAATACATTTTAATGGCTATTGATACATACTCTAAATTCGCATGGGCATTACCTGTGAAAACGAAAACCGGTAGAGATGTTGCTGTGGTGTTTAAGCGTTTGCTGCAGACAGGAACGAATCTATGCCCGGCCAATCTTCAAACCGATCACGGTGGAGAGTTTTACAATGAACATTTCAAAACTGTGATGGAGCAGTATGGCATACACCACTACTCCACGTTTACCCACCTTAAAGCTAGTATCGTCGAGCGGTTGAACAGAACAGTCAAAGCTCAAATGTGGATGCATTTTAATCTTCGCGGTTCGTACAAGTGGGTAGATATCCTCCCACAGATAATTGCAAAGTATAATCGAACCAAGCATAGTACAATAGAAATGAGACCGATCGATGTTTGCGATAATTTACTCATGGACACAGTATATTTCCGGATTAAAATGCTGGACCCTCGCAAGCAGAGGTTCAATGTAGGTGACTTAGTACGTATTCCAAAACAGATGACAGCGTTCGAGAAATCCTACTTACCAAACTGGTCCGCCGAGATATTCACAGTATCCAAAGTGCTGAGAATGAACCCTAGGACATATATCTTGAAGGATGGCAAGGGTGAGGAAATTGCAGGATGCTTTTACACTGAAGAATTGCAGAAGAGTTCTCATCAAACGCGTCATAAGACATCGCGGGAATAGAGCGCTAGATAATGGTTAGGATGTCCATCATCAGAAAACAGTTGGATTGACGCTGACAATTTGGTATATAACAGAGAGCCTAGACATCTATCACGTTAGTAGCTTACCATGCACTTTAGGAGACATATCATAACAAGAGGTGAAGGTGGTGTTCTCGACAAATTACCTGTTCAATTGCACATTCCAGGATATAACTTCTGTGGGTCTGGAACAAAGCTTCAGAAACGTCTGGCAGGCGGTGATAAAGGTATTAACCTACTAGACGAAGCCTGCCTCGAACACGACCTCGCATAGGCTGCAAATAAGGATCTCCCAGCACGCCACGTCGCTGACCGAATATTAGCAGATGAAGCCAAGCAAATAAGGCGAAGAAAAGATCTCGGAATACGCCAACGCGTTGCTGCATTCGTGGTTGATAAAACCATGCGTGGAAAAAAGAAGTTGGGCTTGGGGGTGATGAATTTCAAACGAATTATGAAAGCAGCTCGAACAGCTTTGCGTGCGAAGAACAACCCCAGTTGTTTGAAAAACTGTATTCTCACTTCGATGTGTGCGGCAAAACGTGTGTTGAACGGTAGGACCAAGAAGAACAAGGCTGCAATTAAACCACCTAGGGTCCTACCAAAGACTTCAGGTGGAATTATCCCGTTCCTCGTTCCAGCCCTTGCAACCCTGTCTGCTGTGGGGTCGCTTACAGGCGGGGCTGCAACTGTCGCCAAAACGGTTAAAAACGCCCAGAATGCTCATGCCCAACTAGAGGAAGCCAAAAGACATAATCGCGCTATGGAGGCAGCGGCTATCGGAAACCATACAAGAAAGGACTAGGTCTTTTCATAAATAAAAAAAAGTCCGTTAGTTATCCTACCTGACCGAGCGCTCACGAATAGAGATCTAGTTAAAATTGTTAAAGAAAAACTTCACATTCCCGCGTTCCGAGAGGTCTTTATGCGCGATACATTACCGAAGATCATGTGGAGGACTAATGAGTGCGGAATTGTAAACTTAGATGCTGCTGGGGGTCCAGGGACCCATTGGGTCACGTATGTTAAAAAAAAGGCCAAATACAGTTAAGTATTTCGATTCATTCAGGGATTTACAGCTACCTGAAGAATTACAACGCTACTTCACCAGCAAAAGACGCGTCTTCTACAATTTCCGGCGATATCAGGACTTTAACACATACCTGTGTGGTCATCTCTGCGTTATGTTCCTCATCACAGCTACGGCGAACCCCCACTAGAATGCGTCATCGTCAGATCATGTGTGCGATGTATAAAAGAGCTGTCATTGAACAGATGACCATCATTTGATGTTTATATGCAATGTCGTACACTCTGACTTTAAAAGAGCGAGGATCAGTATTACGTGCAAATTACTTTCCGCCGATTGATTTAAGTGCAGGGGTGAGGAGTATTGCACTGATTGTTCTAGAGACGTATAAGAGCATTCCAAATATCACACAGAGCAACAGTAAACTACATCTTGAAATTGACAGCCGGAAGGAGATTCTACAAATACAACCTGGTGCCTACGATGTTAATGATTTAAACGAACTCTTAAAACAGTCAGGAGAAGGTACTGAACCATGGGCAAACATTAATACCCTTAAATCTGAAATACTGACAGAGTGTGCTACGATCGACTTTACACAGAGATATTCAATTGGTCCACTGCTAGGTTTTGCGAAGGATCGTGTTTTGGTGAAGGACGCCAGTAAATTTTACACATCAGATGCTGTAGATATACTCCCGGCGAGTAGAATCCACGTTGAGTGTAATATTGCCACAAACTCATACCTGAATGATAAATTGATCCATTCAATTTACGGATTCTTTCCTACAGTTGGCACAGGGTATAAAATAGTTCAAGCCCTCACAAACGCTATATATCTCCCAGTGACTATTCAGACACTGGACTACCTTGGACTGCGTATTGTGGACCAGAATAATCAGCTTGTTAACTTTAGAGGAGAAGAGATCATTGTACGCCTGCATCTAAGGCGAGATGTGAATAAGGTACAGGGTCCGGCATAAAAAACTCCCCGATTACAAAGTAACGTGCAGCGGACAGTAGAAGGAGCAGAGTGGTGGGGGGCGCGTCGTTAAGTAGCTGCCTACGTGCCGTTTTCAGTGTACGCCATGGCGTGGTCTGGTGAACATCGTGCCTTCGTAGTGGAAGATTTTATTCAAAATGGCGAATCGCCTATTAATACTCAACGTGCTTTTCGCGTTCGCTTTGCGCTCGGACGACGGGACCCTGTTCCCGATAAGAAAACAAATTATTCTTGGGTTGCTAACTTTCGTGAGACAGGTTCCGCATTAAAAAGGAAACCACCTGGACGACCACGGACTGCAACAGGCCCCGGAAATGTTGATGCAGTTAGAGCTTCAGTTCAACAATCTCCTCGACGATCCGCTAAAAAGCATGCGGCAGCATTACGGATATCTGATTGAAGTGTGAGAAGAATCTTGCATCGAGATCTTAAAATGCATCCTTACAAAATTGTAACTACGCAGGAACTGAGTGAACGAGACTGTGGTGTCTGTGTAAGTTTGTGCCAAGACCTTCTTCGGAACATTCGTCCCAACGATATTGTGATTTTTTCTGATGAAGCACACTTTCACCTTGCCGGAACAGTGAACAGCCAAAATTGCAGGTACTGGTGTGAACACAATCCCCAAGAACTTCATCAACGACCACTTCATAGCCCTAAAGTAACAGTATGGTGTGCTGTTTACAATTCCGGAGTGATCGGTCCTTACTTTTTCGAAGAAAATGACAGGAATTTAACCGTCAACAGTGAACGCTATTGTGCCATGCTCCGCGACTTTCTCCAACCGCAACTAAGGGAGCTTTTTGGTGAAATAGAGAACGTGTGGTTCCAGCAAGATGGTGCTACTGCCCACACAGCGCGGCAGTCACTGGCATTGGTGAAGGAAATGTTTCCTGGACATGTGATCTCGTTGCGTGGAGACATTGGCTGGCCCCCACGATCGCCGGACTTAACGCCCTGTGATTTCTTTCTTTGGGGCTATTTAAAAGCAAAAGTTTATGAACAACGTCCACAATCTTTACGAGCCCTGAAAGAAGCAATTACACAAGAGGTTGAAGCTATTCCACCTGAAATGACTCAAAGAGTAACGAATAACTTCAGGGAAAGACTCAAACAGTGTGTCGACAGTGCAGGAAGCCATTTAAGGGATGTTTCATTTAAAAAGTAAGACCAGAAGAGTATTTTCTAAAATGGCATAATATGTACTTCTATTTAGTATAAATAAAATTGTTCTACCTTATTTGGTTTTGTTTTTATTAGCTTTCCTTAAAGGGGAGGTTTTTCTGCCGGACCTTGTATAAGGCTAGCACACCAGGCTCACAACCCGTCAGTGCAACGCGGAAGGGCAAGGTGATAACACGCCTTAATTACGAATTCCTCATTTCAGCAGGTTTAAAACCGCAGAATGACGCCGCTCAACGTAACTCAGTCAGTAGAGTATGATGATACTACTACTCTGCAGACACTCTCGTCATCTTTCTCTCCCCCCCCCCCCCTCTCTCTCTCTCTCTCTCTCAGTATCTTCCTCTCAATCAGAGTCCCCCATCCCTTCTCTCGCTACAAGTGAGTAGTGCGAGTACAGGCGAGTTTCAATGCCGTCATCACAGACGACCCTTTTATCGTCATGAGGCGACAGACCGATTTTAAACTGCAGCACAGTGTATACCTCGTGCGCAATCGATCGAATGCTGGTTTGCCTGACCATATGCGGTGGCTGCGGTTCAGCACCGCGAACACCACCACGTAGGCAGTGCAAATAGTCACCCACAGACTGAGCTCGTGATGCCATTCGTCGTACCCCCTTAGCTCGTCTCTGAGTGGGACCTTCCAATGTGCAATATGCATACATCTTGGACCAAAGACCTACAAACTCTAAAATCCGTGAGACCGATAACATTCCTGTTTTGTGGAACATTACCATAAGGATTATCGGCCGCATAAGAAGATGTGTCGAATTCATTGGCGTGGTACCTAATTACTTCATATGGATCGCAGTTCACCCAACAGATGAAACTATCTGTATCCATATAAAGTAATTTAGGATCTGCGAAATGAGTTTTCGCGAACTCATAATGAAAGCGGTACATGTGGAATTTGGATAGGTCTAGTATGCACATCCCTACATAGATAGGTTTAGTAAACTCTTCTGCAGTGTTAGCCATCTTCACAGCAACAACGTTCTTATTGAAAATGGTGACCCATTTAAAATTTGGTCTGGTAATGCATTTTCTTACGCCATAACGCCCATCCCATTGCGTTTTAAAAAAAATTTCACGTCTTTCCATCAAATTCTCCATAGTTCTACCGAAATTTGAATTATTCATTAATTTATAAAAATCATTCTCAAAGTCACATGACATGGAAGTTCTCTGTCTCGTGTTCAGATCAATATACTCCTTCAACCAGGGGGACTGCTTGAAGGAGATGGCCCGGGTGGTTTTAATGAGCTCCATACCCAAGCTGAGGCATTGCTGGAGACTACGATGATGAGTGATGTACCTCTGCTTGTCCCCCAGTGGCGTCATCAGTTTCGGTGTGGAACCTCCTTGTGGAACTAGTTGCTCTGAACACAGCGACAAATCAGCATGCGCGTCATGCAAACTAATAGGGTGTGTGAGTTCTGCCTCCACAACATACCCTACATGAGAATCGGCGGCCATACCCCCCCCTGATTTTTCCACTTCATCCCGTGCATTCATCTTCGGACAGCCATGTAAACTCGTCAATCGGCAGCGATTGCATCATAGCGTGCCCGTATAAATAATTGATGTCTAGATACATTATGCAACTTGAATCAAGGGATGCTTTGAACCTGTCATCCATCCGTCGGTTATTTGCTTTCGCGTGTCTATGAAGACATTGGCGAAGCCCCCCACGGATCCCCTGCTCGAAGAAAAGAAGCAGGTCAGAATCGGTCAATAATTCGATGCTGCGCTTCGTTTTCTTGAGCATCGCATCCCAAGACAACCGAGGTGCCATGTAATAAAAGGCGGGGTCCAGAGAATATGTGGTCAAACATAGACTCCGCAACTTCTCGAAAACGTCCGCAAGCAAGCGCATGTCTGTGTACTCTCCTAAATTAGGAATATTGAATTACCGCCAGACATTCACGGCATGTTCGTACTCTGCATTCGTTACGGTGTCGCCTGTGAGGTTGCAGTTATGTCGGTAGCCTGCTTTCGTCGAGTTTGGCCGTGCTATCCACATACTCGTACGGGAAAACCCCTTTCCTAGTCACAAGTTGAAACTTTTCCTTCCTCACCGGGAAACGCAGCTCGAGTGATATGCATTTCTCCATGAGCTAGAGTCTCAACAAGTTTCTATAGTGGTGCCTGCATAAAACGTAGTGTATCGAGGAAGCACAGCGTAATTCTCAGCGTCATTCGTTTGGAGAATGAAATACACTTCTCAACGCTCTCAGGTAGGACACTGACCTGATCTTTCTCCAAACCGAAATCCTCCAAGTGCTCAACTAGAAAGTGAGTGTCATACCCACTTAAATTATGGAAGAAAACTGGTGTGTGCCTAGGTAATTGGTCCTTCAAATTGCATGCATTGTGAGCTGCACCGCGGAATTCCCCTGTAAGATGACAGTGATCCCTACGAGGAGTTTCCGCTTTTCTGTCTAACGGCAGGCCACAAATATGACACTCGGTGGCGTTATTATACAAATCTTCATTCTCCTTCGATTTGGTAATGGGAACGTTGCCGCTGTACAGTGTATCAACTTGCAGTAAAAATTTTTCGAGCTGAGAGAGCAACCAAATCGATGGATTATCCCCGACGTAAGATTTGTATCGGTTAAGGTTGGTGTCATATGACGATACAGTTTGGTACGCTGGAGTATATGGTACGTGTTTCTCTATAAAGGTAGTGTGTGAGGTCGTAGTATCGCCTTCACAGCGAGTCACAGGAGCGAAGAGGCACTCAAAGTCGGCGTACACAACAAATAGACACCGCTCATGGCGGTTTGTTTTCCCGGCTAGGCATCATGACCCGTACCGCATCCTTGGAGGTACAGTCTACTAGATGCGTAGCTAATAACTGTTCAGATGAGAAATAATTAAGGCACCTTAAACAAATATGTTTTACACAACAATGAGGTGGTAGTTGGGAGGAAAGGAGCTGGGACGTGTCCTTGATCCAGACATAGTGATGATTGTCACCTTAAGAAAAGAGAAGCATATTTACGTGCTCACTGGCAAATTTTTAGAAATGGAGGGGGCCGACTACTGGCTCATCTGCCTTGCTTTCCTTCTCGTGTACACATATTCCAGGGTTTTGTGCCTCGAATTTAGGAATCTCCTGGACCTTGACAGGGAACTAAATACCATCAAAGTTATAATATGTGTTAATATCGCTGACTTTGTACGTACCTCGATGATGAGGGCAATCTCTATAATTATACTTTCTTTCACAAGCCACGATTGACCATGCAAAACAAGCCTGATCTTTAGTTTGGACATAAATGCATGCATGTTTATTTGGTATATGTTTAGGGAGCTTGATATAGGTACACCCTCCATTTAGCGGATCATGGACACGTATATGGATGTCCATGTGTAGAATTCTGCTGAGTGCCCTAGCTGAGCCATTGACTTCCACTCGGAAAACCGGCCCAATATGACACTCAAGGTGAATTTATGAAACCACTCGGCGACTGATGTGCTCCACGTTATCACGTCATTATCCCCCCAAAGATGATGGATGCTGGTCTCTCCATCACCAGACTGAACTTTGAGGGGGGGGGGGGGGGTGATAACTCAATGCAGAGCACTGCACTGCACTTAATAGCGGGATAACGCGGATTTTGGACAACCTTGAGAAGCTCAGTTTCTAGAACAGGGAGGCACAGGTTTTCAGAGTCCAACAGGATCGCCGTACCCCCCTGCCCGGTTTTCGATCCTAGTGATCGAGATTCGCTCCTCAAAGGCGTCCGCAATCGCAGAGTACTGCAACTGAGGTATGGTATCGCCGACCTGACCTACTTCTCTAAAAGGGCGGTAGAGAGAGCTGCCACTAGCCACAGGATCACTAATACTAGAGCTATAACCAGGTGAGGCGTGCTGTAGCTCAGACGATGGTGGTGGTGCACGTGCTGGCTGCTGTGAGGGACCAGTCTGAGCAGGCGGGGGCGTGCTCTGTGACCTTGGTAGCGGCTGGAGGCGCAGGTGGCGGCCGGCAGGCGCCAGGCTGCGTGACCTCGGCGACGGCAGATGCAGCTCTGCGCGCAGCGGCGGGGGGCGTTCTAGCCGGAGAGGTACGTCCCCGCGGGCGTTGTTGACGGTCCAGTTTGGCCACGACAGGCACGCGCGCGACTGCCCAGCTGCGAGTCGACCGCTGTAGAGATAAAATTAAATGAGTACACTGTCTATGGCGATTAATTCTAACGAACACAAACGTGGTTGTAATGAGAGTGAGTAATTACCTTTCTGGCACTGACTCCAGGGCACGAATAATTGATCTGGGCAGTCTATTGCCCCCTCAAAAAATTCATCGAGTCCATCATCCAATAAGGACTTACAGTCACCTAGAACAAAAAACGAACGATGCGGCCGACGATGGACGAGTGAGAAAGATGAGCAGGGGGTGGCTCCTTACGTGAATGAGTTCACTAACAACTCTGGTGGCTGAAAGCTGAACTACGCAGATGCTTGCAGCACATAGGGGAGGGCTGAGCATTTTATAAAATTATAGAAAAGTAATTGATCGTATTTAGAATGGAGAGTGAATTGAGGACTTGAGTTCATAAAGTGTGTTGGGATGGGTGATTTATTATTAAAAGTATGGTATATAAGTGTAACTGGATGTTCACGGTATTAAGAATGGCGTTAGTAAGGCTGAAGGACATGATTTAAAAAGTATGGAGATGATTATCGTTAGCTATTTTTTTTTTCTTGGTAAAGGGAAGGTTACGTATTTATATAAAATTTTGTTGAGTTCTTATTTTGTGTAGATGTGGATTTGAGTTGCGGAGGGGATTAGCTACGAGCGCGCGATGGATTGCAGTATTTCGCGGTAAACTAGCGAGCGATGTTCTCGGCTTAGGTACTGGAAGGCGTGCTCTGGCCATGTTCTAGATCGCGTGGATTGGACAACAGTATTCAGTTCATAGTTGGAATATTTACGGAGGAGTACGTCAGACAAGTCTACAAAGGTGGCGACTGTAACGTGGGCGGCCTCGCGCTTGTGGCACGAGAGAGAGAAGCAAAGGTGACTTAGGTTAGCGGCTTTGTTTGCTAGAAGTGGAGTACACATTAGTACATGTTAACGAATAAACATGGATCGGTAAAGGGACGTAGTGGTCAGTAGAGAGTTTAACTATTTCATTCGTCCAGGTGGACGAAAATTGATTTGAGGTCGAGGTGGACTTTGCATTTTCGGACGAGAGACGTTAATTAAGTGGTCGATTCAATTAAACAGTGATGGGCACTTTATGTTATATTAAATTGATTGTGCACACGACTAGGGACATGCAATCACTCTTGTATACAGGAGTGTGTTGCTAATGAAAGGATATTGTTTGGATAATGAGAATAGGGTGATTAGTTAAGTTAGGGCCGAACACACATGCTGTTGTGGAAGTTTCCAGTCTTAAGGAAATAGCTTTTGGCGCAAAAAGCGTGGCAGGGCATTCTTTGTCCGAGAAATACACGTGGTAGATGGTGAACGGTTGGTCTTGGCAGGTACTAACTTGTTCGGGAAAAACAACTTTGGCGGGAAACGTGTAGGCAACGGACAGTTGGAACGTCAGCAAGTGTGAGTAAAACAAGTTTTTACAAGAGCGGTCGTGACGTAGGTATGGACAGGGTGCAACGTGTCCTGCAGACAAAAAATTGGCGGGAAACGTGTGGCATGGCTTTCTTTGTTTCCTAGAGATGTGCAGGTTTCAACGTGCTGCTTTGGGCAGGGGGTAGACTCTCCTGTCTGGGATAATATGTTGTTGTTGTTGTTGTTGGCGAGAACGCTGGACCGGCCGTAACGTGGGGGTACGCGGTCGCTCCCTTACCTGTGGCGACCGTGGCAGGTAGGAGTAGGACCCTCTGCTGGCGACGATTTCGACTAAACCAGTTCTCGTGTGAATGTCGTGGTGAGCGCACTGGGTGCAGCTGCCATCTCCAAGATGTGTGTACTAAGTGAGACGGAGGACAAGTGACGACCGTACTTACTGAAATAAAGACTTGCATCATCCTTTCCTGCCAATTCACAGGAGGTGACTTCTGTTAGTACAAGTGCCATTTATTATTATTATTATTATTATTATTATTTGACATGGTTAGGATAGGTAAGCAGTGAAAAAAAATATAAGTGAGTGGGAATGTGGGCTATTTCGTACATGTGATAGATTATGGTGCTGGAATTTGAAGTTGGGACAGATTTTTGTTGTGAGTGTAAAGGAAATGATTTTCTGACTGCAGATATTGGACATCTTGATTCTATGTTAGTCGAGGCAGGCAAATAATAATAATAAATGATAAATGATAATAAAGGCCAGTACGGTTTTGCATTCATTATCCTGTTGGAATTTGAATTTCGCGCCTATTTGTTCTGGAGGCTTAGGTTAGTGGACGTAGCCCAATTGGTCTATTTTCCCGCCAAAATTCAAAATTCCCGCCATTTTTTCTAGAGGTTAGGTTAGTGGACATAGCACAGTTGGCCTATTCTCCCACCAAAATCGGCCATCTTGGATGACGTCATGCGCTGTTGCCAAGTCTACATGCCGCCATCTTGGATGACGCCATCACCGCCATCTTGAATAAATTTGGCAACAATACAGCGTGTCGTAGCACATAGTTTGCCCCCCTACTCATGTTAACTGACAGTCGCTTGCCGCATGCCGGCGCATAAATACGATGCTGCAGTTCCTTTGTTGTTCAGAAATACGACGCAATGTTTCTTCGGACATGCATGCATGCATAAATGCATGCGTGTCCGAAAGAACATTGCACTGTATTTCTGAAGAACAGAGGTAGAGCAGTATAGTACTGATCGAAGAAAAGCTCTCGTCCAACGAAAAAATTTTGACCATTATTTTAGTCACATTGCTTTCGTTTGTTTACGTGCATAGGACACGTTTCAGTTGTCGTTCAGGTCGTTCAAATGGCTCTAAGCACTATGGGACTTAACATCTGAGGTCATCAGTCTTCTAGAACTTACAACTACTTAAACCTAACTAGCCTAAGGACATTACACACATCCATGCCTGAGGCAGGATTCGAACCTGCGACCGTAGCAGTCGCGCGGTTCCGGTCTGAAGAGCCTAGAACCACTCGTCCACCGCGGCCAGCTCAGTTGTGGTCTGAGGAAAACATCAACAGGACTGGAAATTATGAGCAATGTGTTGCAAATTGACTTGCGCACCAGGATGTAACCTATGGATGCTAATATCTATATGTAATGCTTTCAGGTGTACCTAGTGACGTAAGGAATTTCTGATACCTCCAACCATTCAGTGCTTACGTTTCCGATTTTTCTGTACCACCACACACTTCCTTCGGTTACCTAGTTAACGATTCCTTGATACCTGAGGATATATCCTATCAATCGAGACCTTCAATTGGTCAGGCAGGGCCACTATTGTTTCTATTGGTTCGATCCTATACCTCTTGATTATGTATTCGATTTAGCCATCTTCAGAATTATTCTGTATCACATTTCAGATTCTACAACGATGAATGCATGACAGTTGTATGCTTGCCATCATCCTCCCATAATACCAACGTATCGGGGGGGGGGGGGGGGGGGGGGGCGTCTGGGCATAGCCAGACCTTCTGCCAGTCACCTTGACTGGCCCCCTCTAACTAAAGAATAGGCTGCCTCCCTCTTCGGGAACCATATGTTGGTCTGACTGCTGTATAGATGGTCCTTCCACCTTGTTGCATCTGCACTATGGCTGTCTGCATCACTGGTGCAGACACAGCACCCCACCTCTGTGTGGCCTTGTTGCCAAACTGTGGAGGAGGAGTTGGGACTGGAGTATTGTAGTCTATGCTGTCCAATATTTTCCTTGGTTCATAAATGACATGAGGGTATCACAGGCTCTCTGTATCCTCCCTTGCACTGATAATCGCCAGGTAAGACTGTCTATACGTCTACTGAATCCTTTAAGTCTTCTTAGTCTTTGTTCATATTTGTAGAATGAAATTTTCACTCTGCAGTGGAGTGTCCACTGACATCCTGGCAAATTAAAACTGTGTGCCGGACCGAGACTCGAACTCGGGACCTTTGCCTTTTGCGGGCAAGTGCTCTTCATATTCTAATATCAAATTACGTATTTGTATCTCTAGGTATACAGATAAAACAGAATGAAGCGATTACCAGTGGTTATAGATATTCCGTAAGGAGAAAATTTATTTTAGATTCTTTATAGGTATTTTGTAGGAGCCCTTGCCGACACAGACAGTATGTTAGCGACAACATTTCGTAACATACATTTAGAAGCGTATGTGGATTAATTGATGCATCAGAAATGAGCGATTTTTGTTGTGGAATGGTTTTGGACAAAGGTATTTCGCATAACACCAGGAAAAGAAATGAGTTGGCGTCAGGGCCAGAACTCTAGCGGGCAGGGAACGCAGTACCGTCATATCAAGGACGACGGATCCAACGTTTTGGGAGGTGCTGGTTCTAAAGTGTGCAGCGGCTTCCGATTCACAGCTCTTGCATAACGATGGAAATTCTGAAGTTAGTTTTACATTCTCTGTAATGCTTATCAATGTACTGGTAAGTGTTAGCTGCAGTTATGTGTCACCGCTGTAGTGATTTTGGGTTGGCCCGTACGGTGGGCCCCAAACTGTACGGTCCCGGTCCGTGTCGCCGGCCTCCCACGCCCTGCATTATAACGCCCACAGCCGCGCTGTCGCAACCGGGACTCAGTTTGGGGCACAGACAGGAAGGATTTCAGCTCACCGCAAACCGCTAGCCGCCTGCGGTCACAGCTGGGATATGACGCCAGCACTCTTGCCTGCTCTTCCCACACACACGCACGTAAGAAGCTGGAGTATTCCTGGCGCACATCCGCAATGATCTCGTTACGCAAATATGCGTTCCTGCGTCAGTGGCTTGCCACTAAAGGATAAACATGTCCTTAAATGGCAAGTACGTGTATACTGGATGGAGGCCACGTCTGTGACAGGTCGTGTCACTTAACACTAGCCTTAAAATGGTTATGCAGGTTCTTAGCTAGGACTTCAAAGTGTCAGGATAGACATTCACAAGCTCCACTGACACACGTGTGAAGAATGTGAAATATGCATTTGAGAATAATTAGTGCACGACATTTTTCAGTTAACCGAGTAGCAACAGAGTTTCTCAATCGCATCATATAACTGGCCATCACCAGAAGCAAATCTTGTAATACTGTTTTCAGAAACATTGTACTCAGAAAATGAAAGCATTAGATTAGAAAAAGGTTTTTACTTCTTGCACCTTCGTTTGCCTTATCACAATTCACCATGTTTTAAAATTTCACAAAGGTTCCAAAATATACTTTCAATTTTATTTGTGTCGTTAACAAAATATCAAACCAGAACACACGACGTTTTAACAGATTCTACTTTTGTTTACTCATCAGTGAGAACAGTGAATTTCGTGTGTCTCAGTTTTCCTGCAAGTTCGTTCAACGTTGTTATGGCTCTCTGCTATCACATTATTTATGATCTAGAAAGATCAACGCAGTTAGCCGCGTGGCCTGAGGCGCGTAATCACGGTTCGGGCGGCTACCCCCCGCCGCAGGTTAGAGTCTTCCCTCGGGCATGGGTGTATGTGTTATCCTTAGCATAAGTTAGTTTAACTTAGATTAAGTAGTGTCTAAGCCTAGGGACCAATAACATCAGCAATTTGTTTCGACAGGAACTTATCACAAATTTCCAAATTTCCTTTTCAACGCAATTGTGTAGCGTCACAAATTTTAGAATCAGGAAAAGGACTCTGAACTACGCCCTCCAGGTCATTTTGCAAGAATGAAACGAAGGCTGTTCTGCCACGAATCCTGCCAAGTCAACGTTGGCATGATTGTTTAAAGACACATCATTTGTTGCTCATGTACTCAAAATTGTGTACCTTTTATATGACACCACCTCAATTTTTTTGACATTATTTTCAGTTATAAAATGTATTTTGACACATATCAATTCAGTCAATTCGTCAATCAGCTGAAGTATATCTTCTGTTACCTTCTCTGTGTTTCCTCTCAGTTGCCTACTTTTTAGCTATGTTTCTCTTTCCAAATTGTGTAGTTCCTCTTTCTATTAATGTCCATTCCTCTTCAATTGAATCTTTATTTCTTAGTATTTGTGTATCCCAGTTCTTAGCGCATTATTTCTTCCTGACCAACTGTTAAACTTCAGTCTAGTCTTCGTCGTTACTAAATTGTGATATGAGTCTACATCAGCTTCTGGGTGTACTTGATTCCAGTACTGGATCCCATGTCTCCTCTGATTTCGGAATCTCTGCCTCGCCATGACCCCACATCACCCAATCATTTCCAAATACATGCCTACCTCTACCACTCGTAAATACTAAACAGAGCACTCGCAATTACTACCTGCAAGCTATTGAAGAACACAATTAGTCTTTCTCCTCTCTCATTATTACTGCCAAGCCCATATTGTCCCGTAAGATTATCTTCTACTCCTTCCCTTAAAACACATTCCTGTTCCTCACGACTATTAGATTTTTACCCCCCTTCCATACTTAATTACCCGTTCAATACACTCGCATACTTGCTCTATATCTTCGTCTTCTGCTTGCGACATCGGCGAGTATACCTGAACTATCGTCGTAGGTATTGGTTTGCTGCCGATACTGACGAGGAAAACCATATGAATGACTATTCACACTAGCTCACTCCGTGGCCTGTCTTCCTATTCATAACCTGTTATACAACTTCTCTACTGCTACACTCGCCAGACCATAAACCCTTGTCTTCCTTCCATTTCACTTCACTTTTTTGTTCGTGTTAAGGGCACGAATTACAAGGGAATTAACAGAAATTAATAGTCATAAAACATGTAAGTAGACCATGGACATTAACATGTAAACATGACAAGGACAAAGAGATGTATAATTAACTTGCTTTTGCCCAAAAGTCAGCTACGTTCAAAGCATTACAGTTAGCATACTGTTAGAAGTAATTGTACATAAATGAAAATTCATAAATATACTTAAGTATGGAATAACAGACATGAATTAAATTGTCTTCGCCCAAAGCGTTAGAATTGGCCAGCATAAAACCTTTTTCAGTGCATGATGACGGGTACAGACGTCAGTTTCGCAGACATCATCTCCTCCTCTCCACACTCACAAGGTGAGGGTCCTCTAGCGTATCCCCATTTTTCAAGAGTTTCTTTACGCCGCCCAACACCAGCTCGTAATCTGTTGAGGGACTTCAAGGTACACCAGCTCTCATTATCACCGGGAGGTTGTCTCCAGTCTAGAGGAGCACTCTCTGCTCTCTTTCTCCACGTGTCTAGCCTTTGTTGTTGTTGTAGTTTACATATACCCTTACAAAACTTGAAGAGAGACGGTGCTGGCTGAGTGTCAGATGTCAAGGCTCTAAGTCACTTCACTCACCCGCACTATATCTGTACTGAGCCTTAGGATTTCATTTTTGAGTCTTCTGACGTTCAACGCACCGACTCGTAGAATATTACCCTTTCACTGGATAATCAGTCTCTTTCTCATGGTCTCCTTACCCTAGGCAGTCTCCCCCCCCCCAGGAGATCCGAATGGCGGATTAGTTTGAAATATTTTGCCAATGCAGAGACAGTCATGACACTTTTTCAGTTACATGCCACATTTCCTGTTGATACACTTTATGTGTCTTTAACGCAGTGGTTCTCATTACCTTGTGCATCCTCATACTGTTGATAACTGCTGATTCTTCCGTCTTATAGGGGCGCTTTCCCACCCCTAGGCTAAGAGAGGGTCCTGAACCACCACCGGCTGTCCACCGTCTTCCGTCTTTCACAAGGCCATTGGAGAAACGAGGCTGACTTGACTTCTTATGCCAGAAGTCTTCAGCTGCAATTGCTGTTCATTTTTATTAAAAAATTAAGCAGAGCCGAGGTCAGAACCAGCGACACAGGACGTTTTTATTACTAATAGAAGACCCTAACCCACTTTTTTGTAATCTTATTACGGGAGGTTTTAAAGTGCTTAGTAAACTAAGGGATCGAGCACCTACTGGTTATTTTTCTTTTTTTTAACGGACTGGAGAAAAATTATACAGGCAGGATTAGATCGTGTGATCCTACGATTCGTAGCTAAACGGTCTACCACTTTTACTTTTTTTTTAAATTTCATTACACATTTTCTATTCCAAAGAGAATAAAACAATATCGTAGTTAGCTGGAAATGGTACTGTCATTCTCCGTTTCCAGATGTTTTTCTTATTTTTTAAAATTGAAACGAGACCAATAATGTCAAAAGATTTGATAAACTGTGAATTAATATACCTGAAAACGGGCCATGACGAGAATACAACAAGGACTGGCTAACTCAACCGATGCCTTGACGACAAAATGCAAGGCTCAACATATTGGCAAGTATGTCGCTATAGCGCGCAGGCGCAGACACTTCCAGTATGCAGTACTCATGAAATGGTAGAAAGCAAGTGGTTCCACACGGACCCTTCATCTACACTGTGCTGAACATAGTGTATTTGACTTTGCCCTTGGCAAGTAGGAGGAGGCTGAATGCAAGGGAATATCACCCCAAAAGGCAGTCTCGCCAGATAAGGTTGGGGATGCTTATAGTTTTTCATGCCAGTTCGATTCGTGACCGTAACAGGTAAATCTATCTTGTAGCGTGTCTACTGCAGGAAAGCGACTGCCCTGGTCAGTGACTCTAAATCCATTACGAAATTGACGCTCATCGGCGAACAGAAGGCCACGCACAGCGTGCTACCACAAGGACGCCACCGCCACCGTAGGACTGGAAGGCTAAGACGAAGCAACACCGTCTTTCAAGAAGACTGCTGCGATGACTGCTCACCAGCTGCCATAAAGTCAGTCCTCCACGTCACATTAACAAAAATGTGGTAGTGCGACGCTGCTTCTGTAGAATCTCAGCCCGAAATGTCTAACAGCAATATAAAATTCAACGGTCACGTTTTAACAGGAAATTCAATAGATCAACATCTACAGGCATATCTAGACTCCCCAGCCAACATTTTTAGGCTAATAGCGCATTCAGATGAACGCCGAATGAGGAGTCCTGAACTCTTGAATTACGTTAGAAGATTATGTATCTCAAAGATTGATCCCAAATATTATAATCCATCCACTGCTACCATACTGTGTTTATGCTGTAGAAAGCTTGCTATCAAATTTTATTACACACTTACGTCCTACTTACACTTCTTGTCGATACATTACAAACATTAAATTTGCATGGTGAAACCTCAAGCATAAATGTTACCACCGGTCACACATGTACACACAACACAAATGGCGGTCACAAAGACAGACCTGATAACAATCGTTACAATATGAACATATAAAATAGACAGAACACTAGCGCTTGTTACTGTTCTCACCCTATGCGACGTATTAATTTTCAGCGCTGCAGTAGTCATTGTGTTATCACGCAGTGAGAAGATAATTCCTTCTTCTTTTCTTTGTCGCTGTGTTGTGCTTCTATCGAAATGCAGAGTGTACACCGCTCTACTGTCTGCTGTTGTCATCTGAACGAACGAACGTGGAACGCCACATTCACGCTGAGGAGAAAGTGGAACAGGGAAGGAAATGAAAAGAAAATGTAAAGTTTGACTCTCCAACCAATACAGGAGAAAATACCAGTGTTCTACCACCTATTTAATTGACATTCAAACAGTTTTGTGACGAAATGGCGCATAAAACCATGCCCATTAGCGTAAATTCACTTGCTTTTCTTCATCACTTCAGCCTGACTTGGCTATGTCTTCAACCGTGTGTCTGCCATCCCTGCACTCGTACACACGTTGTGTATACTCCCGTACAGGGGAGACATGTTTACTGACAGTCGCTTGCCCGGTATCGGCGGATAAATGCGATGCTGCAGTGCCTGTGTTGTTCAGAAATACGATGCGTTGTTTCTTCGGACATCCAAGCGCGCGTAAGTGCATACATGTTCGAATGAACATTGCACTGTACTTCTGAAGAACACAGGTAGAATAGTTTGGGACTGACCGAAGAAAATCTCTATCTCGAAGCAAAACGTTGACCATTATTTTAGTAACACTCTTTGCACAGTCGTTCGTAATCTAAAGGAGTGCATATCATGGGCAATGTGTCTCAAATTGCCCTGCGAATCAATATTAAACCTATGGATGCTAATATCTGCTAGTAGTGTTTTCAATTGTAGCTAATGACGTAAAGAATTCCTGATAGCTCCAACCATTCACTGTTCTGCTTCTTTGCTTTTTCTGTACTACCACACACTTTGTTCCATTACGTGACTAACGATTCCTTGATACTTGAAGAAGTTTGCTTCTATATGTTTCATCCATTCGATTATGTAACTTTTCGTTAAGAACTGAATTTACCCATCATACGTTCAGCATTATTCTGTATAGGCTGCTGCCCCTGTACGGGAACCATATGTTGGTCTGGCTCCTGCTTAGACGCCCCTTCCGCGTTGTTGGATCTGCAGTACGGCTGTGTGCATCACTGAGGCACGCACGCCACCCCACGGCGGCGAGGGTCTTTCCGCCAAACAGTGTAGGTGGTGGAGGCATTGGAGTAACTTAGTGTACATTGTCGAATATTTTACTTCGTGCATAAACGACATGAGGGTACCACAGATTCTCTGTATTCTCCGTTGCACTGATAATCAACAGGTAAAATTTGCTACTCTTATATCTATACGTCTACTTAATCGATTTAATCTTCTCCTTATATTCTTATATAAAATTTATAAATCAGTTATTTATATCTGTAGATATACAGTTAAAACCTAATGAAGCGGTTACCAATGGGTGTAGCTATTCGGAACAGACGAAATTTATTTTAGATTATTTGTTGGTGTTTGGCATGATGCCCATGGAGAGACTCACATCATGTAAGTGACAAAGCGTGTCACGCCATACATTTAGGTTCAAAATCGCTCTGAGCACTATGGCACTTAACATCTGAGGTCATCAGTGCCCTAGAACTTAGAACTACTTAAACCTAACTAACCTAAGGACATCACACACATCCATGCCCGAGGCAGGATTCGAACCTGCGACCGCAGCAGTCGCGCAGTTCCAGGCTGAAGCGCCTAGAGCCGCTCGGCGACACCGGCCGGCCATGGATTTAGGTCTACATGGCAGAGAGCGCAGTGGCGCCATGGCAAGGACGACGGATTCCGCGTTTTGGAAGGTGCCGATTCAAAAGTGTGCAGCACCTTCCAATTCACTGCTCCTGCACAACGATGGAAATTCTGAATTCCATTTTTCGTTTTCTGTACTGCTTCCTTCACTAATACAGTAAGGAAATAAGGTGAAAATAATACTGAATTGAGGCATCAACCCCGTATTGGGACTAAATATCTGAACAGCCATCATTTCTTTCCTTTTGGAACTTAGAATCAGTCATACATAAATGCCCTTCCGCCACGTACTTTTAAACTTTGCAAGATTGTATCGACGCTGTTCACTTGATGAAACTTACTCAACACGGAATTCAGTACCTATGAAAGACAGAAAGGACAGACTAATGCTCTTCAAGTAATCAAAACGAATATTTTCATTAGAATGTTCATAGGACAAACCAAGGTCAAATATTTTCGTTGTGGAGTCCAAATATTTCCTCTACAGTCAGCCATGAATCTAACTAGTCAGCTAGATAATTTCTGCCTGACTGTCTGTTGACTATCTCTTGCTTTTTTTTACCAGACCAGGATGTTTCGTAATATTAACCAACCAAAAATCTTATATTCTTTTCACAAAACTCTATTTATCCCCAATCATGTTCATAACTATTTCATATATTAGTACACCTGGAAGGGGTCAAATTGTCGTCCTTTCACAGAACTGCCGCATAAGCTGCACGTGCTGCGCCACTCTGTGCGGCTGTCAGTGGTCACGTGGTCACTCTCGCACTCGCAGACGAGCTCCTGCACGCCCACGCAGCCCTGACGCCCGCCAGAATCGTCTTATTCCAGGGGCAGCGGCGACAGGGCGTACAGCTACCACAGCACAGGTAACAGAGCTCGTGAGACCAGACACAAACTGTTGCGAACCACCTATTAGCAGTGAGACTGTGGGCACCCACACTTCTAGCTCCTCTCCCCTCCCCCCCTCCCACACACACCACAGCATCGACGTGGAGAGGTCGACTGGTGCCGCCAGGGCTTCGTTCACCTGGAAGAAGGAATGGCGCGCCCTGGTCTTCAGCGACGGCAGCAGATACTGCCTGCATCCAAGTGACGGCCGTTTGTGCATACGGCGAAGAGCTGGTGAGTGCTACCTCAAAGAGTGTGCACACTGGCCATACTGTGCCGTTCCTGGAGAGGACATGCAGAATGTTGTTAAACCTGCTCTTTTGCTTTTCTTGTAACAGAAAGATGGTGCGTTGTTCCAAGAGGATAATGCTCGTCCACATACTGCTCATCAAACTTCAATGGCCCTGCAAGACGTGTGGCAACTTCCCTGGCTGGCACGATCTCTGGACTCCTCTGCAGTCCAGCAGTTGTGGGCTATGGTGGGACGACAAGTGACAGGTGCGACGTGTCAAGCGAGTTACACAACTGCGTGACATCACGTATCCCAGGGCTGTATTCGCCAGCTGTACGACCCACTGGATCACAGAGTCAGCGCCTGGGTTGCCGCCTGTGGTGACTACGCCACGTGCTAGTATGGATGTCTCAGGTTGGGTCGATGCCTGGTTCGTCCAACCGTGTGTGCTATTCGTCCGTATGTGTTACCACTTCACGTACTGCATGTGCACCATTGCAACAATAAATCTTGAGTCACCTATTAACCTCCAAAAGCACCATTTTTTTTCTGGCAGTGTATTAGCAACCAAGAGCGGCAACATTTGCAGACAATAATCCTATACTATGAGATCATCAGCGTCCATCTTCCACCTCTAGTCCACGCTCGCCATACACATTAAATCACGAGTAACTTGTAGTTAAAGTAATATCCGTGGAAGCCCTGTAGGCTTGTTATAGCTCTACTACTGATGTGGCGACAATGGTTTGCAGCTCAAACAGAGTGTGGGGTTATAAGCTCAGACGTCTAGGTTATAATAAATATGTATTAAGGAAGAATATTTAGAAAGTGGCAGTTCAAATTTGCTGAAACTAGTCATCACTGTACGTTCAATTGCGATTTCGGCAAATAAAGTTTTCCAATCAGAACACTTCATCATTTAAAGCTACAAGACTCTCTCTCTGTGCCAGGTAATCCAACAGATGTGACTTTAATTATAATGAATGTAATCCAAATAGAGATGTACAGGGCGAATCAAAAAGGAATTTGCAACTTTAGAATGATATAGAAATGTATTGAGATAACTTATAGAATCGGTAGGTGTGTGATTATGCAGCAATCAACCTGCATGTACTTCAGTCCATCAGTGCCCCATTCCACCAGCAGGAACGCCAGCGTTGTCCACAGTTAAGATGGCTGCTTTCACTGGGGTGGAGCGTGCCCGCTGTGTGTCCTGGTACCATGAAACGAACTCTGCAATAACTGTTCGGTGGTTTCATTAAAGACCGCGCGTATGTTCCTCCGGTAGCAAACAATTTGGCCGACCCGAAAATCGAATCTACGCTGCTGTTGCACAAGTTTCGTAATTTTTGCTACAGTGAATGTGGGAAGGGGAAGTCGACTACCAGTGGGATGTGTCCCGCATCATAGATGGTATTCACATCGAAACGAAATGAGACTTTTAGGTGAAAGTTGAGGTTCTTTGCTACAAACTAACACGTCAATCGACTCTGCAAGATATCTCAATGTATTTCTGTATTTCGAAAGCTACAAAGTCCTTTTTGACACACTCTTTATTTTTAGCGTCATCAGTACGCAGTTTTCCAGAATCCTACTGTTGACCAAAAATAAACTCCGTCCAAATGCAACATCTTTGAACCTTAGCCTCAGCCACACTCTTTGGTTTATTTACACCCTGCAGAACAAGTGGGAGTTGTTGGCTGTGCCAAAGTTTGTGTATTGCTGTGTGATCAGCCCAACTGGAGAACATGAACTACGTTCTCCAGTATGGCTTGTGAGCAATGGGTAAATTGGTGGATGGTAATTACTGCAAGTAATACCATCAAGCCGACCTTGGAGGGTAAGTAATTCTGGATACCTTGCCACATTCTGTGCTTCTTTCTATCGTCTTTTCTGTCCTTCCTTGGACTACATTTAGACATTAGAACAGCTATGCCAAAGATGACTGGTCCCGTGACATTCGAGGCGCGAAATATCTCATGTGGTAAACTAATAATGGGAGGCGCCGCCCAGGGAGGTCGGGCTCGAGGACACGATCTGAGACCGCGTTCCTCACCAGCGTTGTTGAGGCCACAACTACCAATCATTCCTACTTTGCTTTTTTTTTCTTCTCAAGAATTAAAAATTTTATAATTTTCGATCCGTAAATTTGATGTATTATAATTTCGAGAAGTGATTACAGCTGTATCTTATACAAAAAATGACAAAAGACCTCCACGCGGCAGTGCACGGGCAGCGCTGCCCGTGACGTCAGCTGCGCAGCCAGACACCGCGCTGAGGCGGGGGCCGAGGGCACTGAGTGGAAGGAGCACTGAGGTCCGCAGAAAAGTATCAGACGGCGGACCCAGGCTGTGCAAATGCAGGCTCGCAAAAGGAAGAAAGTGCAGCCTTTGCTGGAGTCACTGATAGCTCGGTTAACTCGCGCCGGTCTTCCAGGACGCTTAGCACGATGCCGCAGCCGTGGCGGCTACCTCGGCAGTGAGCGGTCAGTCCCCACTGCCTGAGAGGACAGCGCCGGCCGGCACCGTCAGCTGCCGTCAGCCTCCGAGGCACCCACTACGTGTTTTCACGCGGCTGCACAGACAAGTTGTTGTACTGCATTTGCGGCATTCTTAGTGGCCTTCCCTGCACCGAAAGCGAGCTGCCAGTAGCTCGTACCGCTCAGAAGCCGGTGAGACGACAGTTCGGCGCCAACCAGCTTTTCAAAGGCTTCTTACAGAACATCCAGGAAGCAAGTAGATCTATCGGACTTTCTTCATTGTAACTACTTCCCCGATTTTCCATGGCTTATTTCTAGACACAGATCACAAACGAGACATTAACATGGAGTTACCTCTGGCGCCAAAAGTTGTGTAATTTCTTCTGATAATCCGTTAGGACATTGACCTGTGCCTCAAACAAGACTATTTAAGGGTATGGAGACAACCTCATGAATACATGTCAGCAGGGGACCGACCGTTCGAGGGGCTGGAGACTCGGGAATGGTGTGGAGCGTTTTCGGTTGCAGTGACATGGGACTCCTGATATGTCTATATACAATTCTGATAGCTGACACGTACATAAGCATCCTGTTTCATCATCTGCATCGATTCATGTCCATTGTAAAGTCCGACTGATTCGGGCAATTCCAGCGCGGGGCAATGCGGCAACCCACATGTCCAGAATTATTACAGAGTGACTCCAGGAAGTTTCTTCTGAATTTAAAAAATTCCGCTAGTCACCAAACTCCCCAGACGTGAGCATTATTGAGCATATGTTGGACGCCTTGCAACGTGCTGTTCAGAAGAGATGTCCACCCTCTGGTTCTCTTACGGATTTATGGACAGTCCTGCAGGATTGAAGGTGTCAGCTCCCTCCAGCACTACTTCAGACATTAGTCAAGTCTGTGGCACATGAACCAATTTCTTTTACTCTTCAGTGCCTACATGTGTGCACGTGTATATGTGTGGTTCTTTTTTCACCTACGAATACTATGTACAGGCAAAAACAAATTAGAAAAGAAAAAGTGGTTGACTGGCAAAACAGAGTGCTTATTATTAGTTTTCAATTTGTACATGGAATTAAATGCAAATATGGCACATAATTAAACGGAAAAAGCAGATATTTTATTAATTTAATAATGTATATGGAATTAAATGTGAAATTATATGTGTGATTAAATGGTATAAATGGTTAAAATCGCTCTGAGCACTATGGGACTTAACATCTGTGGTCATCAGTCCCCTAGAACTTAGAACTACCTAAACCTAACTAACCTAAGGACATCACACACATCCATGCCCGAGGCAGGACTCGAACCTGCGACCATAGCGGTCGCGCGGTTTCAGACTGAAGCGCCAGAACCGTTCGGCCACACCGGCTGGCTTAAATGGTATAGAAATTGAATATAGTAAAAAATACACATCGATCTTTTTTTTTTACAAAAAAAGATTCTTAACAATATCATTGTTATTTCATAGAAAAGAACCTAATCACTACAAATGCCTAGCCAGAAGTAAATGATGAAAAAGAAGGATTTCCTTAAATGAATATTGTAAGATGTGGCTAGTTATTTACAGTGTGCTGCATTACACATGTCTTTTCTTCAAAAATAGACACCTTACATATCAGCAAAAAGTAAACTTCAAGGTAAAACAATAGGAACTAAAAAAATTATGTACAGTAACAGCTGCTTCATAAAACACTGCCGCTGAGTTACAGTAACTACACGTAATTCATCATGAACATTAAAGTGCTGACTGCTGCGGGCCACACGCTGTGGCGTGACACCCCCCTGGCCGCCCTCCTGCGGCGCCAGCACTGCTGTGGAGGCTGTGGCTGGCTGGGTGGGGAGCTGGCTGCTGGCTGCTGGCTGCTGGCTGCTGGCTGCTGGCTGCTGGCTGCTGGCTGCTGGCTGCGGCCCCGCCTCTGCAGGTCTCCTCTGGCGGCTCCCCATCCAGCCAGCCAGTGGCCACGTGGGGCCCGCGGCGGCAGCTGCCACAGCACTGCCGGCCGCCCTCCTGCGTGCACCACCAGCTGCGGCGCCAGCACTGCTGTGGAGGCCGTGGCTGGCTGGGTGGGGAGCTGGCTGCTGGCTGCTGGCTGCTGGCTGCGGCCCCGCCTCTGCAGGTCTCCTCTGGCGGCTCCCCATCCAGCCAGCCAGTGGCCACGTGGGGCCCGCGGCGGCAGCTGCCACAGCACTGCCGGCCGCCCTCCTGCGTGCACCACCAGCTGCGGCGCCAGCACTGCTGTGGAGGCCGTGGCTGGCTGGGTGGGGAGCTGGCTGCTGGCTGCTGGCTGCTGGCTGCTGGCTGCTGGCTGCGGCCCCGCCTCTGCAGGTCTCCTCTGGCGGCTCCCCATCCAGCCAGCCAGTGGCCACGTGGGGCCCGCGGCGGCAGCTGCCACAGCACTGCCGGCCGCCCTCCTGCGTGCACCACCAGCTGCGGCGCCAGCACTGCTGTGGAGGCCGTGGCTGGCTGGGTGGGGAGCTGGCTGCTGGCTGCTGGCTGCTGGCTGCTGGCTGCTGGCTGCTGGCTGCGGCCCCGCCTCTGCAGGTCTCCTCTGGCGGCTCCCCATCCAGCCAGCCAGTGGCCACGTGGGGCCCGCGGCGGCAGCTGCCACAGCACTGCCGGCCGCCCTCCTGCGTGCACCACCAGCTGCGGCGCCAGCACTGCTGTGGAGGCCGTGGCTGGCTGGGTGGGGAGCTGGCTGCTGGCTGCTGGCTGCTGGCTGCTGGCTGCTGGCTGCTGGCTGCGGCCCCGCCTCTGCAGGTCTCCTCTGGCGGCTCCCCATCCAGCCAGCCAGTGGCCACGTGGGGCCCGCGGCGGCAGCTGCCACAGCACTGCCGGCCGCCCTCCTGCGTGCACCACCAGCTGCGGCGCCAGCACTGCTGTGGAGGCCGTGGCTGGCTGGGTGGGGAGCTGGCTGCTGGCTGCTGGCTGCTGGCTGCTGGCTGCTGGCTGCTGGCTGCTGGGTGCTGGCTGCGGCCCCGCCTCTGCAGGTCTCCTCTGGCGGCTCCCCATCCAGCCAGCCAGTGGCCACGTGGGGCCCGCGGCGGCAGCTGCCACAGCACTGCCGGCCGCCCTCTTGCGTGCACCACCAGCTGCGGCGCCAGCACTGCTGTGGAGGCCGTGGCAGGCTGGGTGGGGAGCTGGCTGCTGGCTGCTGGCTGCTGGCTGCTGGCTGCTGGCTGCTGGCTGCGGCCCCGCCTCTGCAGGTCTCCTCTGGCGGCTCCCCATCCAGCCAGCCAGTGGCCACGTGGGGCCCGCGGCGGCAGCTGCCACAGCACTGCCGGCCGCCCTCCTGCGTGCACCACCAGCTGCGGCGCCAGCACTGCTGTGGAGGCCGTGGCTGGCTGGGTGGGGAGCTGGCTGCTGGCTGCTGGCTGCTGGCTGCTGGCTGCTGGCTGCTGGCTGCGGCCCCGCCTCTGCAGGTCTCCTCTGGCGGCTCCCCATCCAGCCAGCCAGTGGCCACGTGGGGCCCGCGGCGCCAGCTGCCACAGCACTGCCGGCCGCCCTCCTGCGTGCACCACCAGCTGCGGCGCCAGCACTGCTGTGGAGGCCGTGGCTGGCTGGGTGGGGAGCTGGCTGCTGGCTGCTGGCTGCTGGCTGCTGGCTGCTGGCTGCTGGCTGCGGCCCCGCCTCTGCAGGTCTCCTCTGGCGGCTCCCCATCCAGCCAGCCAGTGGCCACGTGGGGCCCGCGGCGGCAGCTGCCACAGCACTGCCGGCCGCCCTCCTGCGTGCACCACCAGCTGCGGCGCCAGCACTGCTGTGGAGGCCGTGGCTGGCTGGGTGGGGAGCTGGCTGCTGGCTGCTGGCTGCTGGCTGCTGGCTGCTGGCTGCTGGCTGCTGGGTGCTGGCTGCGGCCCCGCCTCTGCAGGTCTCCTCTGGCGGCTCCCCATCCAGCCAGCCAGTGGCCACGTGGGGCCCGCGGCGGCAGCTGCCACAGCACTGCCGGCCGCCCTCTTGCGTGCACCACCAGCTGCGGCGCCAGCACTGCTGTGGAGGCCGTGGCTGGCTGGGTGGGGAGCTGGCTGCTGGCTGCTGGCTGCTGGCTGCTGGCTGCTGGCTGCTGGGTGCTGGCTGCGGCCCCGCCTCTGCAGGTCTCCTCTGGCGGCTCCCCATCCAGCCAGCCAGTGGCCACGTGGGGCCCGCGGCGGCAGCTGCCACAGCACTGCCGGCCGCCCTCTTGCGTGCACCACCAGCTGCGGCGCCAGCACTGCTGTGGAGGCCGTGGCAGGCTGGGTGGGGAGCTGGCTGCTGGCTGCTGGCTGCTGGCTGCTGGCTGCTGGCTGCTGGCTGCGGCCCCGCCTCTGCAGGTCTCCTCTGGCGGCTCCCCATCCAGCCAGCCAGTGGCCACGTGGGGCCCGCGGCGGCAGCTGCCACAGCACTGCCGGCCGCCCTCCTGCGTGCACCACCAGCTGCGGCGCCAGCACTGCTGTGGAGGCCGTGGCTGGCTGGGTGGGGAGCTGGCTGCTGGCTGCTGGCTGCTGGCTGCTGGCTGCTGGCTGCTGGCTGCGGCCCCGCCTCTGCAGGTCTCCTCTGGCGGCTCCCCATCCAGCCAGCCAGTGGCCACGTGGGGCCCGCGGCGGCAGCTGCCACAGCACTGCCGGCCGCCCTCCTGCGTGCACCACCAGCTGCGGCGCCAGCACTGCTGTGGAGGCCGTGGCTGGCTGGGTGGGGAGCTGGCTGCTGGCTGCTGGCTGCTGGCTGCTGGCTGCTGGCTGCTGGCTGCGGCCCCGCCTCTGCAGGTCTCCTCTGGCGGCTCCCCATCCAGCCAGCCAGTGGCCACGTGGGGCCCGCGGCGGCAGCTGCCACAGCACTGCCGGCCGCCCTCCTGCGTGCACCACCAGCTGCGGCGCCAGCACTGCTGTGGAGGCCGTGGCTGGCTGGGTGGGGAGCTGGCTGCTGGCTGCTGGCTGCTGGCTGCTGGCTGCTGGCTGCTGGCTGCTGGGTGCTGGCTGCGGCCCCGCCTCTGCAGGTCTCCTCTGGCGGCTCCCCATCCAGCCAGCCAGTGGCCACGTGGGGCCCGCGGCGGCAGCTGCCACAGCACTGCCGGCCGCCCTCTTGCGTGCACCACCAGCTGCGGCGCCAGCACTGCTGTGGAGGCCGTGGCTGGCTGGGTGGGGAGCTGGCTGCTGGCTGCTGGCTGCTGGCTGCTGGCTGCTGGCTGCTGGGTGCTGGCTGCGGCCCCGCCTCTGCAGGTCTCCTCTGGCGGCTCCCCATCCAGCCAGCCAGTGGCCACGTGGGGCCCGCGGCGGCAGCTGCCACAGCACTGCCGGCCGCCCTCCTGCGTGCACCACCAGCTGCGGCGCCAGCACTGCTGTGGAGGCCGTGGCTGGCTGGGTGGGGAGCTGGCTGCTGGCTGCTGGCTGCTGGCTGCTGGGTGCTGGCTGCGGCCCCGCCTCTGCAGGTCTCCTCTGGCGGCTCCCCATCCAGCCAGCCAGTGGCCACGTGGGGCCCGCAGCGGCAGCTGCCACAGCACTGCCGGCCGCCCTCCTGCGTGCACCACCAGCTGTGGCGCCAGCACTGCTGTGGAGGCCGTGGCTGGCTGGGTGGGGAGCTGGCTGCTGGCTGCTGGCTGCTGGCTGCTGGCTGCTGGCTGCTGGCTGCTGGCTGCTGGCTGCGGCCCCGCCTCTGCAGGTCTCCTCTGGCGGCTCCCCATCCAGCCAGCCAGTGGCCACGTGGGGCCCGCGGCGGCAGCTGCCACAGCACTGCCGGCCGCCCTCCTGCGTGCACCACCAGCTGCGGCGCCAGCACTGCTGTGGAGGCCGTGGCTGGCTGGGTGGGGAGCTGGCTGCTGGCTGCTGGCTGCTGGCTGCTGGCTGCTGGCTGCTGGCTGCGGCCCCGCCTCTGCAGGTCTCCTCTGGCGGCTCCCCATCCAGCCAGCCAGTGGCCACGTGGGGCCCGCGGCGGCAGCTGCCACAGCACTGCCGGCCGCCCTCCTGCGTGCACCACCAGCTGCGGCGCCAGCACTGCTGTGGAGGCCGTGGCTGGCTGGGTGGGGAGCTGGCTGCTGGCTGCTGGCTGCTGGCTGCTGGCTGCTGGCTGCTGGCTGCGGCCCCGCCTCTGCAGGTCTCCTCTGGCGGCTCCCCATCCAGCCAGCCAGTGGCCACGTGGGGCCCGCGGCGGCAGCTGCCACAGCACTGCCGGCCGCCCTCCTGCGTGCACCACCAGCTGCGGCGCCAGCACTGCTGTGGAGGCCGTGGCTGGCTGGGTGGGGAGCTGGCTGCTGGCTGCTGGCTGCTGGCTGCTGGCTGCTGGCTGCTGGCTGCTGGGTGCTGGCTGCGGCCCCGCCTCTGCAGGTCTCCTCTGGCGGCTCCCCATCCAGCCAGCCAGTGGCCACGTGGGGCCCGCGGCGGCAGCTGCCACAGCACTGCCGGCCGCCCTCTTGCGTGCACCACCAGCTGCGGCGCCAGCACTGCTGTGGAGGCCGTGGCTGGCTGGGTGGGGAGCTGGCTGCTGGCTGCTGGCTGCTGGCTGCTGGCTGCTGGCTGCTGGGTGCTGGCTGCGGCCCCGCCTCTGCAGGTCTCCTCTGGCGGCTCCCCATCCAGCCAGCCAGTGGCCACGTGGGGCCCGCGGCGGCAGCTGCCACAGCACTGCCGGCCGCCCTCCTGCGTGCACCACCAGCTGCGGCGCCAGCACTGCTGTGGAGGCCGTGGCTGGCTGGGTGGGGAGCTGGCTGCTGGCTGCTGGCTGCTGGCTGCTGGCTGCTGGGTGCTGGCTGCGGCCCCGCCTCTGCAGGTCTCCTCTGGCGGCTCCCCATCCAGCCAGCCAGTGGCCACGTGGGGCCCGCAGCGGCAGCTGCCACAGCACTGCCGGCCGCCCTCCTGCGTGCACCACCAGCTGTGGCGCCAGCACTGCTGTGGAGGCCGTGGCTGGCTGGGTGGGGAGCTGGCTGCTGGCTGCTGGCTGCTGGCTGCTGGCTGCTGGCTGCTGGCTGCTGGCTGCTGGCTGCGGCCCCGCCTCTGCAGGTCTCCTCTGGCGGCTCCCCATCCAGCCAGCCAGTGGCCACGTGGGGCCCGCGGCGGCAGCTGCCACAGCACTGCCGGCCGACACGTGCGCCACAGAGGCGTCTCGCGCACACTGCTGGAGACTCCCGAGTAAGCACTGGCTCATGGCACGTTTGTGTGCAGTACAATGGTGCGGGCTGGGATGCGGTGGGACAGAGAGAACAATTTATTTTGTATTTTCTTTATTTACATTTATACATTCTATACTCGTTGTGTTGAGCATTGTTTTCCGGGAAATTGCTTTATATTAGCGTTAAATTCAGCTTGTACAGTGTTCAGTCCAGAAAGTAGCACATATATGAGTAGATATACCATCCCTAAATTCTGCTTCAATGGACTTGATACTAATGGCCTCTCCTGGCACAGGGAGAATACATGAAGTTATAACCTGCTCCTCCCACATTCAGATACCAGCATGTTAGCCCGTCTGTAGCAGTCGCTAACACGTATTATAAAGCACCCAAATTCCCCACACCCAAATGTTTTATTTAAATTCGCATATCCCCTGAAGTTAATTCAATCATAGCTTCCTATTATATATCCACTATTGAAACTCTCCTCCCATACATTTCAATGTCGGTTGGTGATTTAAATGCACCACACTCTGTTGTCAACTACTTCTTTGAATACTCCCTCATGCTACACAGATAGTCCTTTCGTGCCAAAAACACTTCGAAAGTTTTCTACTTCTACAGCCATCCCAAAGTCACTGCCGGGTTCTGGATCTACATTCACGGGTTTAGATAGACTAACACTCAAATTATATGTGTTGGTGAAAAGCGATACACATCTACAACTTAACCGAGACTTGGTGAGTTGAGGAAGCTCTGATATCTGAGTATAATAATAGAAAGACTGCCGGCTGCTGTGGCCGAGCGGTTCTAGCTAATAGTCTTAGGCATAGTATAGGAGATGTTAAAAACAAGATGCTTCCTAAATCAGGAATTTATAAATTGACTTGTAAAGACTGTAGCAAAATTTACATCGGGCAAACAGGGAGAAGTTTTAATACCAGATTTAAAGAACATACTACTGGAACAGCACGTAATAAATCACTCTTTGGACAGCATTTAGATATGGAAAAACATGCAGAAATCAGTATAAGGGATAATCTGAAGATACTGAAGGTCCTATGAAGGATATTCTAGAGAGTCTGGAAATTTTTATACATAATAAACGGAATCCGGCAGCGATGCTGAAAGAAAAAATAGAGCCACGATAAAAAAAATTTCGATCTATTCGAAAATAGTATTTGTACACAATGATGATACTTTTCCTTTTATTATTTCAATAATTTAATTCCTTTGATCGGTACTACAAACGTACCATAAACTTTTATCCTATCTTTAGAGTTTTTAGGTTATCCTTGATTGTCGATATTTCCATAATCTCAAATAGGTGACATCTTCTCTGTGAATGAAGAGCCATGACATACCTCTACCATGGCAACGGACGCCGTGACCAGGGCGAAGATAACACCATATATGCACACCCGCTGCTACCATGTCGACGGCGTCCTCGCTGCACAGACTAGAGGATGCCTGATATACGCTTTGTAATCCATGGCAACGGCGTCCTCACCACAAGGAGTAGAGGGCTCTGTAGTCCATCCGTATTAGCCGTCTTAGTAATTGACTCAAATGTTTTCTACGCACATCTACGAATAGATATATTATAATACAAGACGACACCAGTTTTTGTGTGTCACAAATTGTTTTACTTTATATTATGGCACATAATGTAATATAGTTTTACGAATTTTACGAGTTGACTACTGAACATATGTTATTATTTTATGATTAACAGTATAATTGTAACTCTTTTTAAATGCAATGGTTCCGTTTTCTGTTATTTACTGTCACATTTATGTTAAACCAAGGTGACTAGTATTTACATATAATAAACTGTATTTATTGCCGTTGGTCGCCGCTGGGGGTGTTACCATCTATTCACGTGACCTCAGCACGCTATTTAAGCCCATACGAAGGGTTAGTCTCGCATAGTTTCCTCAGTTATGTAGACAGGAGTGACACCACCAGCAGTCGACCAATGGGTAACGTGTTAAAATTTGCGTAATTTCAGTTGTTGTATAATGGAGTCTTTCTGACGGATATCTATAATTTCACGGTGTAGACGCCCAGAAGATGACCCCTACGTCAGCTTGAAACCGATTGGCGATATAATAAAAATAAATGCGATTAAGACTGTTTTTGAATAATTGCTTCAGTCTGGAATCGCGCGACCGCTACGGTCGCAGGTTCGAATCCTGCCTCGGGCATGGATGTGTGTGATCTCCTTAGGTTAGTTAGGTTTCAGTGATTTTAAGTTCTAGGGGATTGATGACCTCAGATGTTAAGTCCCATAGTACCCAGAGCCATTTGAACCATTTTGAATAGAAAGACTGCAGGTCTGATAAATCTGGAAGGTAGTCTGTGGCCTGCTGATACATTTCACCTGGAATTTGTTACCCTGCTGAAAAAACACATAGGTGTAATCGAATATATTTGGTTTTTGGCCCATCCCTCATGATAGCACTTCGCAACGTTCTTTTCACTACTGTATACAGACCTGAAGCGATCCTTAATGGGGCGAGAGCAGTGTGGTGGAGGGGAATGGAGGGGGATTGGGGTGGGGAGGGAAGGGTGAGCGCACGTCTGCTGTAATACGACACCGGAAGAAAAGTACTGACAGATCCTGAGGCAGCGATTTGGCTCGCAGTCCACAGTGATTAAGTGCTAAGGTGCCTCAGTACAGTCTGTTAACGAATGGACGAGCGTATAGAATAGGTTTCTAGACATGTGAGTGGTAGAAAAATTTCTTGATAACAGAACCTCTTACATTGCACTCGAGACAGCTTGGCGTGCTGCAGAACATAATCTGACAGACAGGATGAACTGATGATGCTGTGGTGTACGGGGAGATGTAATTCTTGAGTGACTGTGGGACGGTACAAGTTGACTTACACAAATTTCTAGATGGTGAGATGAATGGTAGTTGGATCTAAGCGTAGAAATAGTGGAATATAGCATTAGCAGTCACATCGATGAAATATCTCTGTGTAAGGTTGAAAAGCGATATGAAATGGAATGAGCATTTAAGAATGGAGCAGAGAAGGTGAATGCACGACTTCGAGTGGGAGAATTTTAGGAACGTAGTGTTAATCTGTAGAAGACAGAATATAGGACAATAGTGCAACCCATTCTTGAGTGCTGTTTGAGTGTTTTGGATCCGCACCAGGTCCTATTGAAGAAAGACATCGAAGCAATTGATAGGTGTGCAGCTAGATTTGTTACCTGTAGATTCGAACAACACTCACATGTTGTACAGATGGTTTGTGAACCCAAATAGGGACCCCTGTAAGGAAGACAATGTTATTTTCGAGGAACACTGCAGAAAAAATTTAGAGAACCGATATTCGTAGCTGACTGCAGAATGATTTCACGGGCATCAACGTCCATTTGCGCAAGAAGCACTAATACAGAGAAATTAGGGTGTCCGTGGGGGCAAATATAGAGTCGTTTTTCGCTTGCCGTATTTAAGAGCGTAACAGGAGAGGAAATGACTAGTAGTGGTGGAAGGCAGCTTCCGCCATGCACCATATTGTGACTTATTGCGAGTATAGGGAGATGTTCATGTAAATCTACAACAATGCTCAGCATGCCAGCAAGTGGTGTGTGACGGAGCGTGCTTCTAGCACCCCTAGCTGACAGTCTCTTTAGTGGACTTGTTGCATCCTGCAAACAAAACACAGACTTTGGCTCGTCTTCCACTCAAGATTTTCTGCTTGATCGTTCCTATTTAAGTTGGCCCTAATTCTAATCCCTTGGCGTTAGCTGAAATGGCTCCCTTTGAATTTGTGTGACTCATCGAGCAAAAGAAATATAACGGAGTCCTAGTTCGTATGTGGGTGACACAAGACTTTTCATTGTTTAGAATCAGCTGCCACAGCCGCGCGGGGTTGCTGCACGGTCTGTGGCATCTTGTCACGGTTCGCGCGGCTCCCCCTGTCGGAGGTTCGAGTCCTCCCTCGGGCATTGGTGTGTGTGTTGCCCTTATCATAAGTTAGTTTAAGTTGGGTTAAGTAGTTTGTAAACTTAGGGACCGATGACATCAGCAGTTTGATCGCACAAGTTCTTACCACAAATTTAATTAAAAAAAAATTAATGTTCAACTGCCTCTTTGCGTACCTCACCGATAAATTCTCTAAATCATTTTGCTATTGCTTTGCTCTTCTGATGACTTTACTAGATGCTAAAAGACAGCATCATCTGCAAACAATGGCTGCTCAGATTGCCTCCTAAATCGTTTTTATAGATTAGCAACAGCACAATGACTACAACACTTCCTTGTTTTACTCGACGACTTTCACGAACTCTCACCAGGCAAACAGGAATACGGCGGTCATCCGGAGGAGAGGCGTCACGCCACGCTTCCCGTGGTTTGGCCGTCCTGCGGCAGACTTCCGCTGCGCCCGCCGTCATATTGAGCGCGCGCTCCCTGCGGCGCGCACTGCTTCTGTTTGCTCCCTAGTGTCGACAGCGGACAATGCAGCCGGCGGGCGTAATTGCCACAGTGGCAGCTCTGCTTGCAGCAAACGGCACCTACTCGGTGCTGGACTGCGTCTGCTGGCACCTCAACAATGTTACTGACTCTGGCAGAATCTATAAAATCAGGCGCGTTGAAGATTTGGTGCGATGGAAGTACTGTATTGATGAAGGTAAGTGCTTTTCGTGCAGTACAGACTGACAAGACGTTATGCACAGTGCAGTTTTCACTCACGCGCAGGCGCCTTGGCTTACATATGCTCTTATCAAAGGTTATACGTTTTCTCCCTGACAGTGAAGGACCGCCTTGGGGACAAACTGCACTTCATTTTCACCCTTTTCGGTCAATGTACTTTGTAATAACCTTTTGCATGTGAAAAATATCACAAAGTACGATTTGGAAAGACGGTAAATTAAGCATCTATATTAGCGAATTGAGCCCAAAACGTTTTTCATATGTGTGAGAATAGATAGAAGTAAGATGTTGTGAAATACAACGAGTAGATTCTTTAAAACCAAAGCACCTTCTTGCATAATTTCTGCTGTACCTCGTCATAATAGCACCCTTTACGTATTTTCCATAGTTCTGTATTCTACATAATCGTGGACATTGATATTACAATAAAAAACAATTCACAATGAATATAGTGATGTCAAACGGCTCTTAACTACTTAACGTACAGCGATACATCGATAAGAAAGAAAATGAAATACAAACTAAGAACAAAATTTCGATCGTTGCTAAGCACAATGAGGAGTGGAAAGTTCCGAGTGATAAGAGAAAATGGTGGGCTGCATTCTGCGCTTCAGAAATTAACATTCGCCGTTGTGTCATCGCGGTGCAGAGGACGTATCCTTAGCGGTACAGCACAGACATCGGTGGCTGACGCCTGACGTGGCTGGGACGGAGTTCACTACCTTCACTGCAATGTTTAATTTCCTAAATTAAGTAAAATATTTTTGTAGTTGTAAAATTACCTTACAATGAGCCTGACAACGTTCGTAGGGTTGAATCGCCTGTAGACGTATAGAAAAAGACCATCCTCCTTTCCTTTTTCGTGATGGATCTATGACTCTGTCGTTGAAATTTGGAAACCTGTGAATCGTTTTCTTTGCAATAGATAGCATGGCAAGATGAGACAGCCTATCTTCATCTCTGGTACTTCTAAGAAACTGTTTGATCCGCGACAACGTGTGGAAACACGTCTCTGCTTCACAGCTTCTCATGGGACAGCAGCCGCTAATTTCAGCAGATTCCTGACGTCGCCAAAAGGTTCTTGCAGATTGTTTTCAATGACAAGCTTTATAAGGGCTCCTGCGCTTTTTTTTTTCTTGAAACCTATTTCGAGAATAAATGGTCTGTAGCTCTGTTTTTAACTCAGCTTTACTTAAAAAATTGATAGGACTGCGTAACAGCAGATAGCACATTTTCAGGACACTAATTTTTCAATGAAAGAAAGAAGCGGTGTTTGAGTAAATTAGAGGGCAACAAGTGGCTGCAGAATTCAAACCTCTGTTTCTTCTGTGATATCATTAACATTGTCTCTAATTTTAAAAATTTCGTTTCGGAATGATGCTGCTGCTTGCTTTATTGAGACGCGACCAGTGGTATATTTTTGGAATTGGCTGTACTAGATGTTCACGTAGGGCATACATACATATTATAAAAATGGATGTGTGTGTGTGTGTGTGTGGTTTGCAGATGTACCACATCCCCTCCTGAACCGATTTCAACCAAACTTCCTACACACATCTCTTACCGCCAAAAATGAATTGCTGTGGGCGTAATAACTACTCATCTATCATAGTTCAGGACACATAACGTCGTAAACAGTGAGATGCACGACAGATTGCCTCATAGTGTATGACGTCTAAATTTACTGCTTCTTCCCTACCACCTCTGTTCGCAGCACATTCTGCACACAGTACCGTCGTACACCAGCGAATGTACCTGCGAAGTCGTGTCATTGCATGACGCAAGGATCAGGAGATGTGGCGTCATGTATGAATTTTTAATACATTTATTCGTTAGAGCTGAGACACACACAGAGTGGAGTCCACTTAAGAGAAATCCCCGATACCTGGCAGAGCTTTCATCATCTTTCAGCTGCGAAGCGCAAACGGCTGTAGGCGAAAACAGCCACCTGTAGGGCTGTGAAGAGTCTATGCAGGCGTTTACAGAATCGCGGTCCAGACATGAAAATAAGCTGTGCTTACACTTCTGCAAATTATGCATATTTCGTTTCGTAATTTTAAGTGTTTTCATGAATACATATAAATGAATTTTTTCGATATTACAGAAAAACGCAGTTCAATTTTTGTTTTCATTTCTCATAGAAAATTGCCAAATGAATAGCTGTACATTGCTGGGTTTGTCAGCTATTTATTTTTATAAGATATCCCTAACCGAAAGGAAATTTTTGTGTTATAGAGTTTTATCCTTAGACGACATGTTTGATTTACATTTGTTGTCTGGCTGCTGGTATCTTCAACGTGTTTAAGACATTCTGGAGTGTCCTCTCTATTCACATTAACTGTGAGCACTTTTCACGATTTAAAGTTCTATGTAATGGCTGATCCATGTGGGATTCTTTGTTTCACAACTGCATCTGGAACAGCCACTTTTCGAGGTGAATGACAGAAAAGTATTGCTACCTCCGCAGTAGTTCTGAAAAACGGCTTCATTTTTTTGTTTCGACTTGTCACTTGCGCAAAAATTAAGTTCAGTGAGTGTTCATAACAATGTACGTAATACACGAAATTATGTCCTTATATTACAGTTGATTGGATTTCTGTATGATGGCCACGCATGACGCTGGCGCCATCATAAATTTCAGATATTACGTTTTCTTTCGTTTCTTGGACAACATCGGCGAGTACATCTTTAATTGAATCAGCCAAGGAGGTACCACTGATACGCGATTGATTTGAAAACATGCAAAATCTTTCAACCGGCTCTTCAGCAGTTAACAGAAAACGAAATACTACCAGTAACTGAAATTTAGAAGCTACATCAGATGTTTCATCTGCTAACAGAGATCTGTCTTCGTCCTGACACACATGTAACGTACAGTCCAATAAATTCTTCTGTATACCGCTGGGTGCACCTAAAAGACAGCAGAATTGTTGACGTGCTCTTTCACATCCGCAGCTGACGCGGAAGTGAAATTTACCCGTTCCCTAAGTATTCTAGGACTGTTAGATTGTACTGTTTCATCATGTACACGTAGCGCAAGTTCAGACTCACTGCAGAACTTTATCTTGGAAAGAACATAGCGAGTTTGTCTTATATCGCCGTTCTGTCTTTCTGTATTTTTCCTGAAAGCTAAGATGTTGCATAATTTCTGTTTTTCCAAGGACTGATAAAGCTAAAAAAGCATTCTTATGTCCAGTAGATTCCCCACGCTTCTTAAACTTCTCTGTTAGATGACTTACAAGGAAACTGTTAAGTCCGACGTCGCAGGAACAGTCTTTAGTAAGGCTTACTCGAAAGTGAAAATTATGACCAGAAAAATATTAACTGGTGATGACGCACCATGTCCACAGAAAACGAGAGTCTGGGATGCGCAGAGATCAACCTTCTATGGGGTGCATGTATTACACCTCACAAAATGGACATCGTCGACATCCAAGAAATGTTAGAGACAAACCATTAACTAGGACCATGGAAACCGAATAAAAATGGCGCGTCTCAATGATCACAAAGGTTCGCACCATCGAGATCAAAGACGAGCTCCTTGGCAGCTACGAAGCGTGCAAGGCATCCACTCTTGAAGAATGCATTCAGAAATCACATTGGAGTAACAGGGTGACGAGAACTGATGGAAAGTGATGGCGTGCAACCGAATGCGAAACAGCTTACCGTGAAACTGGCTGTCCTTTAAGGCGTTGATGCAGATAGTGCAATAATTTGTACGCACAGAAAAGACAAACATGTGGAGGTTGAATTAATCTGGTGGTTCCAGGTGGTATGAACTGCAATGTCACACTCTTTCCAGGAGCGATAGTTTGTTCTTTAGGAGTATGACTTTTATACGCAGACTACGAATGAAACAAAAGCAACTTATTTTGACGAGCTATTAACCAAATGCAGTGTTCATACTATAGTTGCAGTTATCTAACGCCCGTTCTCCCACTCTTGCTTGCTATGGTGTAAATATCCCCTACTGCCCTTACCAAAGTCACTCACATGAGAAAGAATCGAGGGGCGCAAAGCAACTCTTAGTTCTTGCAGAGCAATGAATAGCGTTCCAGCATATTTACCATCCGGTTAAAGAGTCAGTTAATTGTATACGAATTGATATTCCATGATCTTGACAGAATTCTCTTGATACCTTTAATTTCCAGGGTCCCTTTCATATGTGTTTCCTCTTCAAATGCAGATTGGTTGCAGTTGAAAACAAATTCCTTACTCAACGATAGGGTAAGTTTGAATACGGCCCTACAAGTTTCTGGGCCGACTCCGTAGTATGCTGTGCATCGTCAAGCTTCGTTTGAAATTTCATTGTCCTACAATTCTGTAGCACAGTTTGGCGTTAAGCAAACATCCACCGCTCCTCTTGAAATCACTATATGTATGTCGGGCGCAGTTTGATGTGGATGACGTAGTAGGTCACCAGCATCTACATCCCGTAAATTGTATCGAGCATCCTCGAAACGCGAAAACATCAGTTTTTGTGACAAGTGCGTCTTGTCTGTTGAATAACCGTAGTTTTTCTTATGCACTAACGGTCATATTTCTGCGAACTTCTTCAAAATATACTACGGGCCATTAAAATTGCTACGCCGCGAAGATGGCGTGCTACAGACGCGAAATTTAACCGACATGAAGAGGATGCTGTGATATGCAAATGATCAGCTTTTCAGAGCATTCACACAAGATTGGCGCCGGTGGCGACACCTACAACGTGCTGACATGAGCAAAGTTTCCAACCGATTTCTCATACACAAACAGCAGTTGACCGGCGTTTCCTGGTGAAACGTTGTTATGATGCCTCGTGTAAGGAGGAGAAATGCGTACCATCACGCTTCCAACTTTGATAAAGGTCGGATTGTAGCCTACCGCAATTGCGGTTTATCGTATCGCGACATTGTTGCTCGCGTTGGTAGAGATCCAATGACTGTTAGCAGAATATGGAATCGATGGGTTCAGGAGGGTAACACGGAACGCCGTGCTGGATCCCAACTACCTCGAATCACTAGCAGTCGAGATGACAGGCATGGCTGTAACGGATCGTGCAGCCACGTCTCCATCCCTGAGACAACAGGTGGGGACGTTTGCAAGACAACAACCATCTGCACTAACAAATCGACGACGTTTGCAGCAGCACGGACTATCAGCTCGGAGACCGTGGCTGCGGTTACCCTTGACGCTGCATCACAGACAGGAGTGCCTGCGATGGTGTACTCGACGACGAACCAGGGTGCACGAATAGCAAAACGTCATTTTTTCGGATGAATCCAGGTTCTGTTTACAGCATCATGATGGTCGCATACGTGTTTGGCGACATCGCGCTGAACGCACACTGGAAGTGTGTATTCGTCATCGCCATACTGGCGTATCACCCGGCGTGATGGTATGGAGTGCCATTGGTTACACGTCTCAGTCACCTCTTGTTCGCATTGACGGCAGTTTGAAAAGTGGACGTTATATTTCAGATGTGTTACGACCTGTGGCTCTACCTTTCATTCGATGTCTGAGAAACTCTACATTTCAGCAGGATAATGCACGACCGTATGTTGCTGGTCCCATATGGGCCTTTCTGGATACAGAAAATGTTCGACTGCTGCCCTGGCCAGCACATTCTCCTGATCTCTCACCAATTGAAAACGTCTGGTGAATGGTGGCCGAGCAACTGGCTCGTCACAATACGCCAGTCACTACTCTCGATGAACTGTGGTATCGTGTTGAAGCTGCATGGGCAGCTGTACCTGTGCACGCCATCCACGCTCTGTTTGACTCAATGCCCAGGCGTATCAACGCCGTTATTACGGCCAGAGGTGGTTGTTCTGGGTACTGATGACTCAGGATCTATGCACCCAAATTGCGTGAAAATGTTATCTCGTGTCAGTTCTAGTATAATTTATTTGTCCAATGAATATCCGTCTATCATCTGCATTTCTTCTTGGTGTAGCAATTTTAATGGCCAGTAGTGTATATTCGTGATTGTTGTTTTCGTATGCCACGGATGATTTTCCAAATACAAAATTACGTTTAGTACCAACTCCTAGGACAGCGACTGTCCTTCAGTACGTTTCACTGGAAACGGCAACTGGGGCTCCCTGTCCGACAGTGGCGATGAACTACACCACACCTGTTTCAGCAACACTTTCTTTCTATTGCCGTGCACGTATCATCAACACTATATGCCTTTTGTACATTGTTCACACGACACGACCCATTCCACTGACTCATTTGCAGAAAGCCTAATCCTTCATCCGCCACTTCTTTCTCACTCAGCGAAATTTCTTGGGTTTCTTTCTGACGGAATCTCAACTTGGGCTACTGTTACTGGAGATATAACGCAATGTTTGCTTTGTTTATCGTTGCCATTGCTCTGCTTTGTATCAACACCATTAGCACTGTAGCACTACCGTGAGTTACTCGTCGACTAAGCAGTTCAGCTACGCTCCGTAGCCTCGTGCTGTCGACAGCATTTGATAGCTCCAGTCCCTCCCCCTGTTGGCATCTGCAGCCAGTGTTGTGTTAGCACGGTAGGCAAAATGTGGGCGTCGAATGGCGTTAGATCTGACATGCCAAGGCATGTACAGCTTGTGCCTTTACCCTTAGCTAACAGCAAACACGGAAAACAAAATGGGTAATTGGTAGGAGTGAAGCAGGAAATGCAAATGTTGCTTTTGCGTCCATTTACATTAACACACCTGGAGGATGCCTTACCTCGGCTTGTTTACGCTTGCCTTAACTCGAGCTGAGGCGGCGGCCTCTGAATTTCATAATTCCCTTGGAAGCTTTAAGGTGTTTCATCTAGAGAGATGTACTCCCGCAATTTCATTACTTCAGACTAATTATATTTTTTGCGCTGCTATTTTTTTCCGCCAGTATATTACTGGCGATCTTTCCCATCACTCCTGCCTGCTGTAGGAATGCCCATAAACTTCCTCGCGGCGGTTCAGAAGACAAAGTGAACCTTAACAGTCCCTGCGTAATGCTTTCATACATACGCTTGCTATCTGAACAACTTAAAGTTTATCATACGATAAAAACTGAAAATGCAGATAAAATGGTCTCACGCGAGGCAGAAACGGTGGACGATTGTTACATTCATTTGTAATTTGCACAACCAGCTCTTTTCTGGGGCATGTAGAGTTTCCAGACTTTAGAGGTTCCAGGCTGTGGCTGGAGTGTGTTCCCACGGCCGGAGAACGCGAGCGGCCCACGGCGCGAGTCGTCCAGTGCGGGGGTGGGGGCCGTGGCCCGCTGCGTGGGAGGCCGGCCTGCCTGCAGCCAGACACACAGGTCGGGGAGTACGTGGAGGAGGCGCGCCAGTCGGCCGTAAACACACTTTCGCTTAATCACAATAGGAGTAGTTTCCTTTCGTTACAGAAATTGTCAGGGAAAGTCCCTGAGGCATTGGCCGTAACTGTAGCCTTATTCCAGTACGGGAAGCTTCAGGTATCGCTACACAGTTGGCGGGGACAGGCTGTCGCGAGAATATACGAGAAACACCGAGTCATACAATTGTACGTCGCAGGTTACGGAGAGCGCCAAGTGAGTCAGTCGGCCCTCAGACACGACGAGGCGGAGGTCTCCGTGTTAGGTCAGGAGCGTGGACTTCCCTCTGTACGAGTCAATTACGTTCATTGATATCAGGTATGCATTACTCGAACATTCGCAGTGGTTAATTACAAGTGGCATACAGCAATGGCATCCCGATTTTTCGGTTAACAGTAGCAGCTGCCCACAGTCCCATCAGAAGCGACTGTTTGTATGTTTACAGCCCGGTAGCCACACCGACAGCGAGAGACGTCATCAGAATTAGCAGTCTCACTGGGCGGGTACGGAACTTTCAGAATGTTTACCGGCGAGGTCAGCTCACCGCCGAGATAGCCTCAGCTGGACTCCCTTAGCGAAGCGGATCTGACGAGTGTAGAGGCGCGGGCTAACCGTCTGTTCCTTCACAGAGACATTACGCTTTCTTCTTTCCTTTTGCTTCATTTTGCAGTCTAACACACTGAGGGTTTTATCACGCATTTGCTCAAAAAGACGTGAGTCCCTCGTGAGGGAATAAGCATGCAGAATATCTTTTGTGTGTCCAGAGATTCTGGCGTAAACTTTCTGGCAGGTGAGAAGAGATCAGCGCTTTTTAGTGCAAAGCCACTCTCTGCCACTCAGTGCCTTCATTGCTGCTTTATCTGCGGCGAGGAACCGTATGTCAACCGCACTCGCATATCGGTCGACAATTTCAGTTCGATTATTTCAAAAATGATCTCAACATTTGATGAGTACTTAGCCATTACATTTGTACATTTGTTTTCTCCCTGCTCCGTAAGCGCTGAACGTTCCCACACAAGTACAAAGAGACAGAAGTGCAACTACTGCCTCGGAAGTGTACAGAACAACGAATGGCAGAGCCTCTGCTACTTACCTAGCGAGATACCCTGGGTAAACACGGCTACAGCTAAGAGGAAAATACAGCTCAGAGGCGGATCCCAGAGATTAAAGCGAGAAGGAGAGTGGCATGCCGATTACATCATTGGGAATTCCAGCTTTTCAGGCTGCAGTTACTTGACTGTGACGCAGTACTTGGCAGATAGACTGTGATGAGACAGGCTAAGTGTGCGGCGCTCCAGGAGATGAGAGTACAGAATGCCCGGGGTCGTCATTCACGGCCCAGCCTGGACTGGAGATCTGAAGTCGCCAGGAAAGGCTCCCACCGGCTGCCGCTCCAGTCTGGAGCGCCCTGCCGCCTGCAGCCCAGCTGCCTCTCGGCCAGCCTGGAGTCTCCTCTCCAGCCCCGCACTGCCAGCTCTGACACCAACGTGAGACCATAAGTCTTATTCCCAATCTCGCCAATCAAACCAGTTAACGATAAGTGTGATTTTGACTTAAATATTACTGTCTGCGCCTAGCCAGGTGCATCGCACGTTCCTGTGGTAGCGGTGCTAACTCTGTCAAGCTGGGGCAGAACAGCATGGCTGACATGCGACATTAAATTATTTTGTTGAAAGGATGTCGAAAATATCGCAAGCGAGCTGTCTCAAGGACTCAGAAATGTAACAGCTGCGACCAGTGTAACCAATCACGTATTGTATACCGAGTGGCTCCCCGTGAGATGGGCGAGAGTGCAACGTGGCATTCTCCGCTCTGCTCAGGGCCTCGATGCACGGACCGCCCACACCGATGCTGCAGTCAGAACTTGGGCTCATACGGAATGACGGCAGAGTGTCCAGTGTTGTACTGTCGGCGCAGCTCTGCCCGCTTCCTCTCCAAGGGGAGCCGCAGCAGTGGCCGCCGTGCTGACAGTCAGCTGACTTGTTGACCTTTTGCTTGTGAAAGTGTGCAGCACACCTCACGCCGTGTCCATTATCGTTGGCTGCAGCTCTCTCAGTCTTTCACTTTCAGTAGCTGCTGGTACTGATGAGCATATGAGTAGCCCGTGGAAGCTCGTGAGTCAGAGTGCAGACCCCGAGGTGACTGAAGAGCGTTTTGCAGATTGGCCACCGCGGCTCTCAACGTGCGACAGCCCGGAGCAGCCGCCCCCCGCGCTCTCAGCTGCGCAGCGCCTGGCAGCCCGCCTCTGGGCCTACGGACAGCCGCCGCCGCCAGCAGCTGGAGCGTGGGTGGGAGGGGGGTGCGCCGACGCCCTGGCGCAGCTCCGCCGCCTCACGTGGGGCGAATCCTTCGAACTCGTCAAGGAGCTCGACTGCTGGATCGCTGACGACTGTATCGACTCCCGCTGTGTACCGAGGTATGTAGACCACTCGATGCCATTACTACTAACCGTACAACTAATTCTTTCCTTAAATTTATTCTCAATGCTGTCACCTACTTTTCCTATTTTGCGATACTAACTATCTGTCAATAAGGGCACATTTGTGACCCAAAGAGGAAGCGCGGTAATACCTTCTGCCGCCGCCTCTTCTGTTGACACTTTCCACCGAGCAGTCAATGGAATGTGCCTCGTGGCACACGTCTCTCTCCGCTCTCTGTCTCCGCATGTCGCTACAGCAGACAGTAAATGATCTGATGATGACAGTCACAGACTGAAAGCGGTAACGAACAAAAAAAGCTTTTCATCGAGACTGCTTGCCTTACTAAAATTGAATTTATTTTCCTATTTCCGAACCGTATTATCAAAAATCAATAAAAGTACAGCGTCGTTTGAGATGACAACAGCTGTAGCTCGGTATCGTTGTTAGTTGTAAATTAGTTCAAAAGTGAACCATAAACACTGCAAGTGGCTAAATTAATTACTTTTCGAAAGAAGCAATTATAGAGCCGACACCCTGCACCACCAGATTACAGTAATACTCCACAACATTTGCTGTATATACGTAATTAAAATCTCTAACATGGCAGCAGTCAGCAACAGTAAAATTATGGAAGCCATAGGAATCGAACAGCCAACCAGTGGCACGTCAGATGTTTATTCACACTTTTACCTTGCTTTACTGTTCATTAAGCCATCTGGCTATACGTTAGCATTTATATGGGTCATTTTAGTGTTGACTGAGCTTTATGACCTGTTTTCTCTTTTCACACAGTAAGTTCACACACGTTACTACTTCTTGCAAGGAAGAAAGGTTTATATCTGTTTAAACCTAGGTAAGGATTCGAATAAACTTGTCAAGTACAACTAGCTGGTGCATGATTCCCATTCATTCCGTACGTCATTGACTTATAGTAAGACAGTCACATTCAGGCCAACTTTTGCTTCAAGGATCATGAAATGGCATCACGGTATTACCGCCTCTAGCCTCGAAGACTTCGTCAACTCGGCGGGGAAGAAAGTTCCGGAAGTTTCTTCAGATACGCAGCACCTGCCCGAGGCCCCCCACTGATGCATCAGATCCCGCAGAGCTACCAGTGTGTGGGGATGTCGGCTGCCACGTCTCAGCCGCTGTTCCAGACAGTACCGTACAACGTCTGCGGCTCTGAGACCGGGTTGTCTAGAGGTCGCCTCGAGGTGCTGTAGGGCGCCCGAGTGGTCGTGAAACCGGGAGTGTATGCACGCAGCCCTGGGAACACGACTGTGTGTGTCACCTTCTACAACGCAAGTGTCCAGAGAATAGGGCAACACTTCGTCACCGACAATGTTGAAATAAACGTGCTGGTTCAGGTTCAGAGTAACCTTGGTGACTGAATCCAAGTCACGGCGACAGAAACACCCCTATGACACCATGGAACCACCAGTGGCTTGAACTGCATCCTCTATAGGCCGTCGGTCCACCCAGCCACTGTCCGTCTCTGCGTGGTTTGGCCCACGCAAGACGCGCAGCTGTGTGTGTCTGTGTGAACGACGGCCGCCGACTCCAAATGTCGAGTCTGTGCGGCCGCCTTCCGAACGATTGCTAGGCGGCTGGTTCAAATGGAGCTGCTTTGCCAGGCATCGGTAATTTGCGTCTGGTTTGAAAGCGGTCGCCAGTCACTTAGAGTGACACTCGTCAACCGCCCTGTCAGCTAGAATCTTTTTACGCCACTGCCTCACATCACTACGAGTGGTTCACCATTCGTTGCAGATACTTGGACAGTCCACATTGGTAGACCAACAGATCGTGTAAGCCAGCAGTCTGGCTTTAGCTGTCACCGCGGTCGCACGCTCCTCAAGTTTGCTCCGTGAACGTTCAGTGTTTACGCCAGTGTTTTCGTGTTTCGTGACTGTTTATTGGCTATTGGTCTTCGTTCATGTTGTCTTTCTACGTAGTGCTGTTGGGATTTCGGCGTTGTCCGAAATTTCTTCGCTGCAGAACACCGTGGCAAACTCCGTGAGAAAAAACACCGTGATTTTCACCTTCGACAAGTACACCCGTCGAGTACAGCCCTCTGCACTGGAAATACACGACTAGATTACCGAGGTATTTGGGCTTCATCCTGAATCTGCTCATACCATGCAGCTAGACTCTGATGAATACTGCATGTTTGTAAAGTTTAACGATTCCGTGAGTGTAGACCACTTTCTGGAAAAATTTGGTTATGAAACGGAATTTATACACCGTGATGGTACTACAAGTACTGTAAAACTCAGGAATTCGGAGTTTGTAATTAGAAATGTTAGGGTTTTTAATATTCCGGTAGAAGTAGACAACTCGAAAATTAAAGATGTCCTTTCAAAGTGTGGGGTTGTCAGGCAAATAGTCGACGAAAGGTGGGCTTCGCATTTCAAGCTGCAGTGCTTTAACGGCATTCGCTCCGTGGAGATGGAAGTGAAGGCAAACATTCCCTCCCACACCTTTGTTGACGGGCACAAGGCGCATGTTATTTACTCAGGGCAAACCCCTACATGTCATGTATGTAACGAGTCAGGACTGCCCTCGCCGTGTTTTTGTGCTAACAAATAACCTTACGCAACGCCGGAAATTAACACTCAACGATTTGTTGCCAGCCAGTAATACAACAGAGGCGGCGGCTGTCGTGGATCCTGTTACTACGTCTGAAAATGTTGCACTTAATGTTAATGACTTTCCGCCTTCAAAACCTGCATTAACTGCTGAAATTCCGTCCCGTGACAGCGAGACTCCCACTAAAAAGCGTCCTCTAGAGGACACTGAAAAAAATGTTGATGAGGACTCTTCCTGTGAAACACCCGTTGCCAGGAAGCCGAAGCCAAGTCCTGTTGGAAGTGGTAAAAGGAGATGAAATGCAGGTCGATTTGGCTCCCACTTCCGCACAAGGAATTATACCGCCACGAACAGATAGTGACGCAGCTGGTAGTGACCTTTCACAGAAATGTGACCCTGAGCCTGAGGTCACAGCTGCAATAACCGCATCGAGTGCACAGCCCATACAGTGCGAACAGTACGAGGAAGTACCAAGTAGACAACCTGCTGGCTCCGAAGCGCAACACCGCGCCGAAGGAGGAAATAAACAAGCATCACCGCCTCGCCAGCAAGACAACGCAACTGACAACACCCCGGAGCCAAATATTGACGACTCGCAAGCCACAGCCGTTGCGCAAGACGGCCACCGTCGGAGGCTGCGACCGAAACAAGGTCTTGCTGTCACGCGTCATCGAGCGAAAACCACACCACAGAAGAAAGACGTCAAGAAAAAGAATATTAAATATGAAGTCATCAGGGCCACCACTGACGAGAAGAAAGAGAAAGACCACAGTGACTTATAGCAATGCATTGTCAGGATTTCAGGATAATTTTCTTTTCAAGCACGTTGTTTAAAAGCAGTAAAATTTTTCTATGAAGTTAGTGCATGTAATGGGCACACAGCTTGTAAGGATCGTGACTTGGAGAGAAGGTCGTTGCTGCTATAATCATACCGATCCTCATCCAAAAATGTTCAAATGTGTGTGAAATCTTATGGGACTTAACTGCTAAGGTCATCAGTCCCTAAGCTTACACACTACTTAACCTAAATTATGCTAACGACGAACACACACACCCATGCCCGAGGGAGGACTCGAACCTCCGCCGGGACCAGCCGCACAGTCCATGACTGCAGCGCCTCAGACCGCTCGGCTAATCCTTCGCGGCTCCTCATCCCAAATAGCTTCTTCTGGTATGTCTGTGATGCAAGTTTATAGCACTACTACTATTAACATTAATAAAATACAGTCACCCTTCAAATTGACAGGATCAGAAGAATTCTTGTACTAGTCTGGGACAGATATCGCGTTGCTACAAGAAGTTGCGATGACGGCATTTCGGATCCCAGGCTTTTTTGGAATTGTTAGTGTTTCTACGGAAGCCATATCGGTACAGCCGTTCTTATAAGGGAAGGCATTCCGGTGACTGAAATCGAACGACTAGAATCAGGAAGAGCCGTAGGCATAAAAATTTTCGATATGACCGTGCTTAACCTTTACGCCCCATCAGGAAATTCCCATAAATTGGATGGTGCGATATTTTTTCAAGATGAACTAATTTATTTATTGAGGAAAAATCCGTGTTCTCTTATATTAGGTGGACATATTAACTGTGTTTTAAACCAGAAAGATCAACAACCCAATTTCAACTACTCACCACAGTTAAAAACGTTAGTAAGTGATCTACAACTCAAAGATGTATACGAACTTCAGCACCCGACATCCGTCGACTTCACGCATATAACCAGCCACTCCCCCAGCAGACTAGATAGAATTTACGTGTCACCAAATTTGCAAAATTTTTTATTAAACGTTGAAACTGTTCCCGTGTATTTTAGCGATCACAGTACACTTTCAACTTGCTTTAATTTAAGTGTACAGCCAACCCGTCGATTCAGAGGGCAATGGAATTTGAATATGTCTGTTTTAACTGACGAAGAACTGGAACAGAAAATAAGAGTAAAGGTGGACTATGTGCCTCCGCACAGCAGACAATCACCCAACAGTCACTGACTGGTGGACTAGGAGGGCTAAACCAAGGCTGCTGAAAGTTGTCGTGCAGTATAGTGTAGCGAGGCGCAGGGAGTTGAGGAATACAATGGAGTTTTATTATAAAGTTTTAAGAGACTTTTATCAAGAGGCAAATGATGACGTAATTCGTCTGAATGATATCAAAAAACAAAAGCCAAGTTATTAAGCATTAAACAGCAACAGATGGAGGGACTAAAAATTAAATAGAAAGCCACATCAGCAGCAGCTGGTGAAACTGCTTCTCTGTATCACTTGGTGCGGCATGCTGAAAACAGACGTCAAGCTTTTATTGATGAAGTCCAGACGCATACTGGTACAAGGCTCACATGCCAGCAAGAAATACTGGACCAAGTCCACAGGTACTATGACAACTTATATGCCCCTACCACAGTGGACGATGCAGCTCTCGAGGACTTTCTCACTATTTTAGGTCCACAGTTGTCGGGAACAGAAAACGCTGACATCCTGTCACCTATTACTAAAGATGAAGTGCATGAGGCAGTGCGTAACTCACCTCTCAAAAAATCTCCGGGACTTGGTGGCCTCCCTGTGGATTTTTATGCCCGCTACTGGTCTGTAATTGGGGACAAGATCACTTCCATGGCGAATGTGGTCCTGACCGGAAAAGCGGTCCCTGCAGAGTTTAAGGAAAGTAAAATAGTACTGATTCCTAAGAGTAAAGGCAAAACCAACTTAAACAATTTTCGGCCTCTTTCGCTACTAAATTCTAATTACAAAATAATTTCGCGTATTATCAACAAAAGATTCCCTGCCTTTTCCAACAAAATATTGAGTCATCATTAATCTTGTTCTCCAACCAGAACGATATTCGAAAGTCTATCTGCATACAGAGACGTCATTGCAATTACGTCAGTGGCAAGTATAAAATGTGCTTTAATCTTTATAGATTTCAACAAAGCTTTTGACCGCGTTGGTCATAGATACCTCTTTGCGACGCTGTCAAGAATGGCTTTCCACCCTCAGATTGTCAACATGCTAAGAAATATTGCAACAGGTATAAATGCGAAAATAGCAATCAATGGCCAAACATCTAAACCCATACAGATAAGGCGAGGGGTTCCACAGGGCAGTCCCTTATCTATGTTTTTATTTTCCGTACGTTTAGAGCCCTTTCTCCGCACTGTCCACGCAAGATTAACAGGCATAACATTGAGTGGTGAGAAAACCGTCATACGAGCTTATGCTGATGACGTGGGTGTTGTAATAAGGAATAAGGAGGAGACAGTTACATTGGAAAGAGAAATCCAAAAGTATTGTCTAGCGTCGGCAGCGACAACCAATGAAAACAAAAGTAAAATATTGAATCTGCGGGGCCTAGATCACCTCCGACTGCCATGGGCAAAACAAGACAACAAACACAAAACTTTGGGAATAACCTTAATGACATGTCCGATGAGGATGGCTGCTTTTAACTGGACAGAAGCTAGGACGAAAGTTCATGGTGCTGTAATGGAGAACATCCATCGAACTGTGGACCAGGTACGAAAAGTCAGATTCATAAACTCCTGCATTTGTCTAAAACGTATTTCACTGCACAGGTATTTCCAATCCCCAAACTAGTATCGAAAGGGATCATGTCCACTGTTACCAATTATTTATGGCGAGGAGATATATTCAGGCTCGGTGCGACTACCGTTATACTGGATGTCAGAAACGGGGGCCTCGGTTTGGTGGACATTCGAAATAAAGCGTCTGCTCTGTTCCTCAAACGGACTTTCCATGTACTCCGAGAACTTACACAATGTATAACCGCAAAGCTCTTTGAGGCTGTGACACCCCATAGCCTGCAAGCACCGATTGATGTGCGAAGGATTAATGCCCGTCTGCAGTATGTGAGGAACTTTTTCCTCGAAGCAAGTTACCTTAGTGACGAAATCAGAAGCAACACATGTATCACAACGCGCGACATCATACTTGAAAGGAAGTTAAATGAGGGCAGAAACAAAACTGAAAAGAAATTCCCTAATTGTGACTGGAAAGCTGTATGGCGGAACATCAACTATGCCGGGCTATCTGCAGACGCTATTTCCGCATGGTACAAAACAGTTAACAATGTCATCAGCACCAACGAGACACTGTATGGGATCGGTTTAAACCAGACACACCTTTGTGGAAAATGCAGTCTGGTGGATACACTCATCCACAGATTCACCTGTGGCGGCAGTGTGAATAACTGGAATTGGATCAGGCAACAAATCGCCTTTGTCGCCAGATCCTCGGCCGAATATATAACGCAATCGCTCCTCCTGAGACCAGACATGACGTACTTTCCAAAGTTAAAAACCAACGCCATTAGCTGCTTACCGGGAAAATATGTTAGTTATGTCATCAACAAACTTGGGTCGGACAACGAGATAGAATTCCGCGTTTACATGGAGTGTGAATACGCAAAAATCAGCACGTATCGCAACCACAAGAAGCACTACGGCAACATGCTGGAGATCATTTTTGAAAGAATGGGTGTCGGTTAAATATGTGGAACCACTACAACACCTTGGACGAGAACGAACAGAAGAAAATTAAAAGTCAGTTGTGTTATTATTATTTACTATTACCTTGCTTCCGAATCTTCTATGTTACACGAAGAGTTTTCTCAAAACATTTTGTTCAGAATTACTCGTGTTCGACTTCCAAAGTATTTGTGTGATTCAAGAAGAATTGTTAAGTTTTTATAAGTGTTCAGTTTCTACTCAGAGAAGAGGTTTCTTTGTGTTTCTTACATCGGAGAATGGGAATTTTGTGTTAAGATTTCTGCACACTTAGTGCTATGACCCAACAGGGAACATGAAAAAAGGGGTGGGAGGAGGGGTTTGGGCCCCGACGCACCGGCAGTGCCGTGAAGAGACCCCACTGCTAGTGCGGCGTGTACCACGCCCTGTGACCTTCTTTAAAAAAAAAAAAAAAAAAAAAAAAAAAGTAGTTAGCGCGGGGGAATAGGACACGGAAGCTCATGGGTTCGCGCGTGGGTGGATAGGAAAAATTTTCTTTTCCTCTTCATAAAAAAAGAAAATAAAAAAGAGTTGGTAGAGCACTTGCCCGCAAAAGGAAAAAGTCTTGAGTTCGAGTCTCGGTCCGGCACACAGTTTTAATCTGCCAGGAAGTTTCATAGCAGCGCACACTCCGCTGTAGAGAGAAAATTTCATACTATAAAGAATATATTGTTACACTGGGAAACGTATAATTTTAGAATTGTACATTTGCATTCAAAACGCTCTCAGAAAGATGTATGCGTTAATGGCACAAGCTGTTGCTGATGTCCCTGTCTGCTATTTCCAGTTTGGCTGGTATCTCGGTATTGCAGATGACGTCCATGTGTTACTGTGGTTAACATGTCTGTTATAACGTTCTGAGCAAAAATAACACATTCCCAAAAATATGCGTATCCCAATGCGATAGTTTACTCTGCAAAAGAATTAAGGAGACCCGCTGGTGATAATGTAATATGGCCGAAATACGTATCGGTAAAAAGAGAAGAAACCGTGTTTGTTCAAGGTTGAATCTTTTCAAATTTTTGTTCTTAAATCAAAGACGAGATAAAAAGTGAGATTTCATGTCGAGAAATCACCTCAAGATGAATACCTACTCACAACATTCCAAGAAGCTGTATGAAGCGAAGAACCTGAGGATACAAGACGGACGCCTGGCTGTCGCTCTCGTAGGGCCGGCAAAGACGAGGTCACACTAATTACAGGAGCGAAGTGGCCGGGGAGACGGTCCAGTATGTGCTACTGCAGGAAAAACCCTCTACCACGCACTTCGCAGGGGTTTGTGGAGTATGGAAGTGGAAGTTGATTTAGATATTACCAGCATGTTATTTTTACAGCCTTTGACTGGGAGATGACTGAATATTTACTTTCGCACAGAAAAAAATAAATTTCACGAGCTAGGTGACTGACGCAAAAGCGGTAGTGCATGATATAGAAATATATACTGTCCCAAATAATATATGATCTCAACCACATGCACTCTTATTTATTCTGTAATTACTGCTTCCATTTCCTTACGGTTTGTATCCTTCAGCTTTACCTTTAGTTGCCCACATTAAAAATGGTGTTACAAGCAATTTGAGTGAGTGAGGCGCAGGAGTTTGACCTTTTTTCGACGTACAAGACTTTATTGTTTAAACGTTTGCAAATCCCGTTAACGTTAGTAACGTCTTCACACTACGACATTCAGTAAACAGATAACCGAAGATTTCCGCTGCTCGGCTGGCATTGTCCTCGTTATATACCAGCTTATTTTGATGTTATTCTCAGATATGTACACACTACTCACACAGCTGATACCATCAGCTGGTCTCATGACATTTCTCAAAATATTGCAGTGTTCTCTGTTATTATCTCTAGTTGATGGCTCTTGATACTGCTGTATTCCTCGGCAATATTATGCTTTTAATATGTGTTATTCTGATGCGTTGTGTTTTACACGCTTGCTGTTTGTCACTTTTAAAAATGGACATATTTTTCCTGGAAAATATGAAACGAACATATGTGATCTTACATCCAACCTGTGGCCACCGGTGACGCCTCAGGAGTTGACTGAGTGACTTCGCCGCAGCTGGGTAGGGGCTCATAATGACGGCCGGCCGCAAGTCACGCGTGCAGCGTGTCTGGCCCACGGGCCCGGCCTGCCTGCCGCTCGGCTCCGCTCGGTCCTTGTCGGAGGCGCCCGGAAGAGCGCCGCGCTTCGTCCGGCGTCGCGGTGCGGCGTCTTCCGGCCGGCAGGAGTCTCTCGAGTCCGGCAGACTCGCGCTGTCAGCGCTGTCTACCCTTCGCTGTGTGACCTCGGTACGATGGAGGTTCACTGGGCCAGTGGCTGTTTGCACGAAGGAGGCAGTCGAGCGGTCTACCGTCGCGATTCTTAAAATGAGTGGCAGTGACAGAAGAGAGCGAAGAGGTTTCTCAATTCATATACGATACAGGTAGTGCATATCTACTGTGAAACGACATTATATGTACATGTACACGGATGCTCTGCAGATCACACCTAAGTGCCTGGCGGAGGGTTCATCGAATGACCTTCACAACGATTCTCGATTATTCCAATATCGAACAGTGCGAGGAAAAAACGAATGCCTATACCTTTCCCTGATAGCTCCCGTTTCCTTTATTTTATCACGACGATCGTTTCTCCCTAAGTATGTCTGCGTTAGCAAAATATTTTCGCATTCAAAGGAGAAAGTTGGTGACTGAAATTTCGTGAGATGATTCTGCCACAATGAAAAACGCCCTTTTGATGTCCACCCCAAATTCTGTATCATGTCAGTAACACTGTTTCCCCTATTTCGGAGTAATACAGAACGTACAGCTCTTCTTTGAACTTTTTCAACGTACTCCGTTAACCCTATCTGGCGAGGATCCCACACTGTGCAGCGGTACTCCAAAAGAGGGCATACAAGCATCTGTTTAGTAGATCTTACATTTTCTAAATATTCTGCTAATGAATCGCAGTCTTTGGGTTGCCTCCCCCTCAACGTTATGTGTTCTTTCCAATTTAAGTCGCGTCTGCCCATTCTGATTTAGGTTTTCCGTGATTTCCCTAAATCGCTCCAGGCAAATGCTGGGATGGTTCCTTTGAAAGGGCACGACCGACTTCCTGCCCCATCCTTCCCTAATCCAATGATACTGATGACCTCGCTGTTTGGTCTCTTTCCCCCAAACAACCCAACCCAACCGCAACCCCCAATCTAAGTGGCTCGTAATTATAATTCCTAGGGTTTTAGTTGAATCTGCGGGCTTTAGATTTAGTGATTTATCGTGTAACCGAAGTTTAACAGATTCCTTTTAGCACTCATATGGAGGACTTCATTATCTAGGATCAATTGCCACTTTCCAAAATATACAGATATATTTTCTAAATCGTTTTACATTTTTTGATCTCAGATTGTTCCTCAGATTGTTACGAAATCATTTATATAGATAAGGAACAGCAGAGGGCCTATAACACTACGTTGGGGAACGCCAGAAATCACTTCTGTTTCACTCGATGACTGTCAGTTATAAGGAACTGTGACCTCTCTGACAGGATACCACGAACCCAGTTAGCTAACTTAGATGATATTCCATAAGCACCCAATTTCAGTACAAGCCGCTTGTGTGGTACAGTGTCAAAGGCCTTTTCGAAATCCTTGTCGATAGCACTCAACACTTCACGCTTCACAAGAATGATGTTTTCTGAATCCGCCTTTACTGTGTGTCAATATACCGTTTTCTTCGAGGTAATTCATAGTCCTCACAAGCAATATATGTTCCAAAATCCTACAAGATATCTACGTTAATAATATGGACCTGTAATTTACTGGATTACTACTTCCACCGTTCTTGAATATTGGTGTAACCTGTCCAGCTTTCCAATCTTTTCATACGGATCTTTCGTCCAGGTTGTTATGTATGGAGCTGTTGCATCAGCATACTCTGAAGGAAACGTAATTGGTAAACAGTACGGACCGGAAGACTTGCTGTTGTTAAGTGATTTAAGTTGCCTCACAAATCGGAGGATATCTGCCTCTAGGTTACTCACGTGGAGAAGTGTTCTTGATTCGGATTCTGGAATATGCAGAAAGAGTTTAAAGATTTGATTGACAATGAAACAGGATAAAATCACGAATGTCGACAGACAAGATTCCTTGTTTTGTACATCAAAAAGCACTTTGTGCTAAATTTGCAGGCCTTTGGCACATGGCGAAATTGGAAGAAAGCATAGTATAATTGCTGAAGTCACACGCATCTTCCGTTTTCAGCTGCAACGGTTTTCAGTGAAACTGAACGATTCCTATGGAGACTTCATATCGTACTGCAAAGTACGTATGTTATATCGAGACACATACCTGGAACGACTTAAAACTTGCTACAGTTTAATTTTTTGACAAAAAAAGCAATGCAGGAACGAAAATGAAAACATGTGTAATCTAGTGCAGATTTCACATTTTAACTGGACTTGACTGTACACTGCCCACAGTAATGCACTGCAAGGTAACTTTTTCCTCATTTGATGGGGATGCATTTAAAAAGAAAATCGCGTTTCTGGAACGGACACATTCTGACAAAGACAGTGAAGTTCCCTAAGATCACTGGTGTTAAAGGAAATACGGAGTTTGAAGAATACGTTGTGGCCTAGAAAGAATTACAAGGGTAGTTTTATGAAGTTTTTGAGATTTTTAAAAGTTTGTTTGCATTAGCGCTTCATTGCGTATTAATACAGGTTACGTAACATCAGTGCTCTTGTGCCAAGTTATCCTCTCCCTTTGTGTAAATTTTTCTGTCAAAACATGTCTAGCAAATGTGATGTTTGCTGTAGGAATCTGAAGGCGGGGGTGTGAAGACTGTGTAGGTTATGGTTTATTGGGGCGAATGTAGCGGCGAGGAAACTGGGTAGATAAGACGCTCTCCATGGCAACGTACGTTATGTAGAAAGGACAGAAAAGTCGCTGAAAAGGAGGTAAAAATTTGTGCCATTGAGGCTGAATTACAAAATGAGGACTTGGAATTATGTAGGCTAAGGGAAGAAACAGGGACAGGAAAGGTAGAAGCAAAAAGAGAAACTTGAAAAAACTTCGAAATTCAGTTAGTAAATCAGTTTGGCTTGCTATCTGAAGTAATGGAGGAAGGGCCTCATCCAGATGTAGTTGAATGTATTTTGAAGCAGAATATTAGCTTCAAGAAAAAAAGACACGTAGGGATCAAATCAGAATAGGAAAAGAAGAATATTGCTTCTAGTTAACAGTCAAGGCCAGGACCTTCAGGAGGAGTTAGGTGCAGCGTACCAGCTCACAAGTTTTGTGAAAACAAATGCTAGAGAGATCAGGTAATTACAGTTGGGGCAGCAGGAAACAGCCTGCGGTATGAATCCAAGCTGTACTATTGCGAGAGACTTGAATGAAATAGGAACATGAACTGCCCACACAAACCACACAAATGTGGTGTCTGTGGAGGTCTTTCAGCGCCGTGTTCGGTCCTGCGTAAACACTGCTGTAAGGCGTGTTAACACTCTCGTTTGCTATCTGAACTTGTGGAGGAATGGGACGTTCCAGATACCCCCAAAACCTCACACACGCGACGTTCCTGTTGACACTACTGGTGGATGAGGATACACTACGCATGGGGAAAGATAAGTCAGCTGTGGTTAATGGGACCAGGCAGACACGTTTTTTATGTCAAGGTCAAAGTCAAAACAGGCAACACTCAAGAAAAATAGAATAACAGAAGCTTCATGTACAGTAAATAGGGATGAAGCTAAGGGTAGTATCAACTTACCAGTTTCTCATTCTGGAAACATTCCCCAGGCTGTAGCTAAGCCATGTCTCCGCAATATCCTTTCGTTCAGGAGTGCTAGTTCTGCAAGATTCGCAGCAGAGCTTCTGTAAAGTTTGGAAGGTAGGAGACGAGGTACTGGCAGAAGTAAAGCTGTGAGCACCGGACGTGAGTCGTGCTTCGGTAGCTCAGTTGGTAGAGCACTTGCCAGCGTAACGCAAAGGTCCCGAGTTCGAGTCTCGGTCGGGCACACAGTTTTAATCTGCCAGGAAGTTTCAGTATCAACTTACTTCATCAGAATATCAGGGGAATAAAAAATAAAGTAAATGATCTGTTAACATCTACATCTACATTTATACTCCGCAAGCCACCCAACGGTGTGTGGCGGAGGGCACTTTACGTGCCACTGTCATTACCTCCCTTTCCTGTTCCAGTCGCGTATGGTTCGCGGCAAGAACGACTGCCGGAAAGCCTCCGTGCGCGCTCGAATCTCTCTAATTTTACATTCGTAGTCTGCCTTCGGCAGTGACACAGTGCGGACCGTGTTGCCTGCCGGCCGCGCTGTGGTGCGCGCTTGCTTGTTTACGCCGGAGCAGCTTCGCGTGTGCGGTGTTGTGAGTTTAGAACGAGATGGCACACTCGTACAGAAAAACGACTTTGAAGTTCAGTTTTGCGAACGACTATACACGACCAAAGGCACACGAGATTGAACGTTTCTTCAGAGAAGACGTAAAAATCGATCCACAGGAAATCGTGGGAATTAATTTATCGCTCGTTTCAAGCGTCGTCTATGTCAAGCTTGTTGACGAGGCTGCTTGCGAAAGACTTCTACAACGATCACTGAACGGGTATCGTTTCTGTCATGCCGACGGGAATGTTGGTGCGGTTACAGTCGATCACGCGGGAATGGGGATCCGCACTATACGAGTCTTCGAACTTCCGTTTGAGGTCCCGTCTGAACTTGTTACCGCCGCCTTTCGACCATATGGTACAGTTCTCTCCCATGTGGCCGAAAAATGGACGAGTTTTCCCACGTACCCCGTTTTAAATGGGGTGAGACAAATACGGATAGAACTGCGCAAGCACGTCCCCTCTTATTTGTACATAGGAGGTTGTCGAGCGATTATAATCTATGATGGGCAACCTCGCACTTGCTCGGGGTGCGGGAAAGAAGGTCACGTCCGCTCGGAATGCCTCCAGCGACGTTTAGTGCAAACTCCACGGGATGACGTTCAGGCGCCACAACCGACGACTGTCTTACCGTTGACCTTTGTGGAAGCCCTGAGAGGCGACGTGAGGGAGACTTCCGATGGACACCAGCAGCTGCCCCCTATAGAGAACATGGACGCCAACGGGCTGGAACTCCGACCACCGGTTCCACCACAGCAGACACAGGACACCACAGAAGAGATGCAGCTGACGGCCGCTCCAGGCTCATCCGTGGTGGCTGCCAGTGCTTCCACCGAGAGCGTGATAGGCCAGGCCCAAGACGGAGGATACGCAACCCCAACAGCCGATGCGGAAGCAAGGCAACGGAAACAGCGTTCGCCGAAGAGAAGAAAGAAGCGTCGACTGACTTCTGCTGACGATAGCCATAGTCCCGAGGGGACAGTGGACGACAACGACAGTATCGACCTGAGACCAGTGGATTCAACAGATACCGAGATGACGATGCAGGAACTACAAAGCGACGATAACTTGAGCTCTCCTTCTGGTAACCGGAAGGCGGAAGTGGAGATGACAACTGTCCAACATCAGAGCGATGACAACGTTACCTCCCATCCTTCGACCAGTTCCGGAAATATGCTGGGGGACTGGGCGCAAGAAATGGACCAACAGGAACAGGATGAAAATACGAACGCGACGATTGAGGACAGTCCTGGCCAGAGGCCGGGAGGGGTCGGGAAATGTTGACCAACTTAGTGTGTTGAGGAGCGCCGGGGGTGCAGATGGACGCTTAATGACACCGCCCTACAACTGATGAATACAAGCCAGGCGTACCGCATTGCCACGATAAACATTAATGGCATACGGACACCGCTTAAAATTCAAATGCTGAAAGATATGTTACGCGCTGCGGACGTGGATATTGTACTCCTACAAGAAGTGCGTTTCACATCGCCGCCAGAGTTCTACGGTTACGAGGCACATTATTCAGTGCACGATGAAAGTGGATGCGGTGTGGCGATTCTCACCAGGGAAGGAATAGGAGTGGAGGACGTCAGGTCTCTCCCTTCGGCACGCGGCATAGCGGTCACTGTCGACGGCGTTCGTTTCATCAATTTATACGCACCATCTGGCTCCACAAAACGAAGAGAAAGGGCGACTTTTTACACCGAAGAGATAGCACCGTTGTTCGCTGGACGCTTTGATAACTATATAGTGGGCGGCGACTTTAATTGTGTCGTCGACAAAAAGGACCAAGTACCTCATTATGTGCCATGCATGGAACTGCGTGCGTTGATTACCGAAATGGCGCTTCTGGATACCTGGGAACTGCAGCATGGTGACAGACCGGGTTATACGTTTGTCACGGGACACTCGGCGAGTAGACTTGATAGAGTGTACGTGACACGCGCTCTACGGACGACGATACTGGATGCCGAAATCTGGCCAGCGGCTTTTACGGATCATATGGCGTACGTCTGTACGATTTCACTAACGCGTCAGAAGATATGGCGGAGTAAAGGTCACTGGAAAATGAATTGTGCACTTTTACGTGACACTGAATGTCACCGGTCGATAGAGGCGGCCTGGGAGACCTGCGTTCGCCGCCAACGAGCATACACCTCGGTTCTCCAGTGGTGGATTAAATGCGCAAAACCAACGTTACGGCGAACGTTGATACGATACGGGCAGGACAAATCGCAGTGGAACCGCACAACGGCTGATTTTTATTTTACAGCCCTGAGGGAGCTGATGACCCAACAACCATCGCCGGAAAGGCACACGGCCATGCGCAGGATAAAAGCCAAGTTATTACAGCTGACGAGACTAAGAATGGAAGGTATAATGGTCCGGGCGAGACTGGCGGACACAGTTGCTGCCGAAACCCCCTCCATGCACCACGTGGTACGTGAACGCCAACGACGACGCAGGACTTTGATCAGGGAACTAATCTCTGAAACTGGCCAGCAAGTTGTGCACCAGCGTGATATTGCGCATGTGTTTACCGACTATTTCCGCCAGTTATATGGACCTGTACATGTGAACCACGAGACACTACATGATGTCATCTCGGAAATGCCAGATAGAGGACCACCACTGGATGCAGAGACTTTCATCACAGCGATAACAGAGGACGAGCTGACAGACGCAATTGCCAGGGGGGCTCCGAACAAGTCCCCAGGACAGGACGGCTTCCCAATTGAATTTTACCGCGCCTTTGCATACCTCATGGGACGGACCTGGATTCAGATGTACAACGAACTCCTGTTACCGCAGACTGAGATACCTGCCGAATTCACGGAGGGTATCATCATCCCAATACCCAAACCACGCGGTGGCAGAAATCCAGGAGATTATAGACCACTCACTCTCTTGAACTGCGACTATAAGATTTTCGCCCGCATCCTTGGGGCTCGCCTGCGGTCTTCACTTTCTGATAGACTCCTCATAGATCAAACTTGCCTCGGCGGTAAGAGCAACGTACATACGGCGCTCAGTGACTACCGAGATATCATCGCGTTAGCAGCGGCATGCCGAGTGCGTGGGGCACTCGTCGCTATTGACTTCGATCATGCATTCGACAGAGTGGATCATACCTTTTTGCATGCGGTGATGGGCCGATTGGGAATCCCACAGGCCTTCATCCTTGTGATCATGCGACTGTTACACGGCGTACGATCCAAGGTCTCGGTGAATGGGCGGGGCACTGACTACATCGTTATTTCAAGGTCAGTTCGTCAAGGTTGCCCCCTTTCGATATTTTTGTATGCAATGGCTTTGGAACCCTGTCTATATGGTCTCCGAAGACGGTTGGAGGGAGTGCCGTTGCCACAACTGACCTTTCATTGCCGCGCTTATGCTGACGATATGATGCTGGTGGCACGGACAGGCGAAGAAGTACGTACGGCGTTGGCATGGATACAGCGATATGGGATGGCGGCAGGAAGCGTGCTTAATCTACAAAAAACACGCTGCATGAATGTCGGTCGAGGATTACAACCGGGGGAGGAAGGCCCGCTCATCTTGGTTAAGACCATAAAATGCCTAGGTATTACGTTCCACACGGATGTGCAGCGGACAGCAGCGGATAACTACCGACGCATATTGAAGCTGATGCGGACAATGGTGCTGTTACAGAAATTAAGAGCGTTGGATATGATTCAGAGGGTGACCTATGTTAACGTATACCTAGCACCGAGACTCACTCACGTAGCGCATGTCCTGCCTTTAACGCGCACAATGGCATCACGGATACAAGCAACTTTCGGAACCTACGTGAGTGTGGGACACCTGTTTAAGATCCGATACACAACGCTTACGCTACCACCTGGAGAGGGTGGACTTGGTCTAGTGAACGTATATGAAAAGGCACGGGCGTTATTCGTCAGTACGATTTTCCGACAGTGGCGCGGTCAATTTCGCAATATCTCGGGTGCGTTGGCCGACGTACTAGCGCCCACTTCAATGCTGCCCCCAGTCGATGTGGGCCATATTTCACCGAAGCTGTCACATTTCAAGTCTTTTTTTTTGGAGCTTAGCTATGTCAGAGATTTCTTCCCAACAACACGACTACCGACGACGCGAGACGTATACCAACTCTTACTGCGCCGGTGCCCCAGGAATACCCTGGAAAAGAAGTACCCAGACAAGAACTGGCGACAGATATGGCGCGTTATACGGAACGTTTACCTCCCAACGTCGGTACGCTCAACATGGTATGTGGTGATAAATAGGAAGTTCGCAACGAATCAACGGCGGCACGCGATTCATTTGGCAGACACTCCACTATGTTTAGGCTGCGCAACAGTGGACACTGATGAACATCGTTTAACATGTAGTGGGACGGCTCCAGTGTGGCACTTGGCACAACAGATATTGGCGTTCCTGTTACGCTCCGCCCCTCACACAATTTCATCAGACACGCTTTTTTTCCCCCAAGAATATTATTTCCCGGTCCAAAAAACCAATGCAGTGACATGGGTGCGGGGAATGGTGGTGGGCTACGTGTATAACGAATCGGAAAAGGACAAAATTGATTTTTGGCATTTTCTCCTGGATGGACACACGAAGCTGCAACAGCATAAGAAATATAGACAAGACTTCGCTAATTACTTGCGACTTACATTTACCGACCCGCCGGCCAGATGGGGTGTGACGGGTGAGAGATGAGATAGACGAAGAAGCCGAGATAGATATCGATCACACTTACGGACCCTTAGTTCATTTCGAGAAGACGACCCAGTCTTACACCAACGTCTGGAGAACGAGTCGATAGATGGCTCTCTTGCTCTATCGAACGTCGGGTCGTGAGCAGGTGTCGCCCCCGACACGAATTTCATTTCATTGCTACAGGAGCATGTTTCTTTTGTATTTGTACTATCCGCAATGTCTTCATGTCTTTCATTTGGGAATTTTCAGTTTTATTCATTTCATTAATTAATTAATTTTCTAAGTAGCCACTATTTGTCAACATATGGACTTTGTAGACACTATTTATGCGATAGTACAACAACATGTATGTCAGCAAAGGTGGTAAGCCTGGCATAGGATAAAAAAATAAATAAATAAATAAAAAAAAAATTAAAAAAAAGTGGTAGCGCACTTGCCCGCGAAAAAAAAAAAAAAAAAAAAAAAAAAAAAAAAAAAAAAAAAAAAAAAAAGAAGAGGTTCCCTTGTGCGTTGCAGTGCTTGTACTATAAGACATAGCAGTTCGAATCACGGTAGAAGCCGCTGACTACAACCTTTTATTTTCCATTTTAATTAATGGAGTTGCAAACTGCTAGTAAAAATTTCTTATGCGAAAAAAAAAGAAAAAAAAAAGAAAAAAATAAAAAAAAAGTTGGTAGAGCACTTGCCCGCGAAAGGCAATTAAAAAAAAAAAAAAAAAAGTTGGTAGAGCACTTGCCAGCGTAACGCAAAGGTCCCGAGTTCGAGTCTCGGTCGGGCACACAGTTTTAATCTGCCAGGAAGTTTCAGTATCAACTTACTTCATCAGAATATCAGGGGAATAAAAAATAAAGTAAATGATCTGTTAACATCTACATCTACATTTATACTCCGCAAGCCACCCAACGGTGTGTGGCGGAGGGCACTTTACGTGCCACTGTCATTACCTCCCTTTCCTGTTCCAGTCGCGTATGGTTCGCGGCAAGAACGACTGCCGGAAAGCCTCCGTGCGCGCTCGAATCTCTCTAATTTTACATTCGTGATCTCCTCGGGAGGTATAAGTAGGGGGAAGCAATATATTCGATACCTCATCCAGAAACGCACCCTCTCGAAACCTGGCGAGCAAGCTACACCGCGATGCAGAGCGCCTCTCTTGCAGAGTCTGCCACTTGAGTTTGCTAAACATCTCCGTAACGCTATCACGCTTACCAAATAACCCTGTGACGAAACGCGTCGCTCTTCTTTGGATCTTCTCTATCTCCTCCGTCAACCCGATCTGGTACGGATCCCACACTGTTGAGCAATACTCGAGTATAGTTCGAACGAGTGTTTTGTAAGCCACCTCCTTTGTTCATGGCCTACATTTTGTAAGGACTCTCCCAATGAATCTCAACCTGGCACCCGCCTTACCAACAATTAACTTTATATGATCATTCCACTTCAAATCGTTCCGCACGCATACTCCCAGATATTTTACAGAAGTAACTGCTACCAGTGTTTGTTCCGCTATCATATAATCCTACAATAAAGGATCCTTCTTTCTATGTATTCGCAATACTTTACATTTGTCTATGTTAAGGGTCAGTTGCCACTCCCAGCACCAAGTGCCTATCCGCTGCAGATCTTCCTGCATTTCGCTACAATTTTCTAATGCTGCAACTTCTCTGTATACTACAGCATCATCCACGAAAAGCCGCATGGAACTTCCTACACTATCTACTAGGTCATTTATATATATTGTGAAAAGCAATTGTCCCATAACACTCCCCTGTGGCACGCCAGAGGTTACTTTAACGTCTGTAGACGTCTCTCCATTGATAACAACATGCTGTGTTCTGTTTGCTAAAAACTCTTCAATCCAGCCACACAGCTGGTCTGATATTCCGTAGGCTCTTACTTTGTTTATCAGGCGACAGTGCGGAACTGTATCGAACGCCTTCCGGAAGTCAAGGAAAACAGCATCTACCTGGGAGCCTGTATCTAATATTTTCTGGATCTCACGAACAAATAAAGCGAGTTGGGTCTTACACGATCGCTGTTTCCGGAATCTATGTTGATTCCTACAGATTACATTCTGGGTTTCCAGAAACGACATGATACGCGAGCAAAAAACATGTTTTAAAATTCTACAACAGATCGACGTCAGAGATATAGGTCTATAGTTTTGCGCATCTGCTCGACGACCCTTCTTGAAGACTGGGACTACCTGTGCTCTTTTCCAATCATTTGGAACCTTCCGTTCCTCTAGAGACTTGCGGTGCACGGCTGTTAGAAGGGGGGCAAGTTCTTTCGCGTACTCTGTGTAGAATCGAATTGGTATCCCGTCAGACCCAGTGGACTTTCCTCTGTTGAGTGATTTCAGTTGCTTTTCTATTCCTTGGACACTTATTTCGATGTCAGCCATTTTTTCGTTCGTGCGAGGATTTAGAGAAGGCACTGCAGTGCAGTCTTCCTCTGTGAAACAGCTTTGGAAAAAGGAGTTTAGTATTTCAGCTTTACTCGTGTCATCCTCTGTTTCAATGCCACCATCATCCCGGAGTGTCTGGATATGCTGTTTCGAGCCACTTACTGATTTAACGTAAGACCAGAACTTCCTAGGATTTTCTGTCAAGTCGGTACATAGAATTTTACTTTCGAATTCACTGAACGCTTCACGCATAGCCCTCCTTACGCTAACTTTGACATCGTTTAGGTTCTGTTTGTCTGAGAGGTTTTCACTGCGTTTAAACTTGGAGTGAAGCTCTCTTTGTAGATGACCTCACAAATAACAGTGGGATTGATATACTTTGTCTGAACACCATGTAACTGTGGTGATGGATAGTGTCAGTATAAATTAGTATAATTTAGCCTCTTACACTTCCAGATATAGCATGGATAAAGGAGGGGTTGCCGTTTACAAAAAAAAAAAAAGATGTAAGTACAAAACTGTAGAAGTACGCAAATTCTGCATTGATCAGCACTTTGAAGTTTGTGCATGTAAACTAGAGATAGATAATGTAGTGTTGATGTTAGCAACAGTGTACAGGTCCCCATTAGGAGATTGGGAGCTAGTAAAAAAGTTTGACTACCTATTACGCTGTCTGTCAGCCAAAAACAGGAAGTTGTTAATCTGTGATGATTTCTATGTAACCTTTCTAACCAGTTCAGATGGGAAAAGTGTAAGTGTTATTAATTGCATATAACATAGAAACAGCTATCAATTTCCCTATACATATAGCTCAAGGCAGTAGCGCTCTAATAGATAATGTATTTGTACAGCAAGAGGGTGTAAAACTAACACATGCTTTCACATTGATAAATGGATTATCAGCCCATGATGTACAATTGATTAAATTAGAAAACACAGCAAGGTGTACAGTTCAGAAACCATGAAATAAAACTGTACGGTTGCTCAACCAAGTGTTTATTGAGCACTTCAGAGAAAATTTAATAAATGTTAATTGGGGAGATGTGTATAACGAGCCAAATGCACTTGTGCCCGGGCGTGGCCCGTGAGCTGATGTCTTGGCCACCCCATTTCTACACTCCTCGTTTCTTTCGTAATTCCTACAAACACTAACACATGTACTCGTACTGATAAATAATTAAAATACAACCTACTGGTCAATTTTGATTAATGGGTATTAGGCCACGTTCCATAGCGTATTTCTGTGCCAAAGACTTCGTCCCCTAAATGTGGAGGCACTACCAGAGGCAATAAACAATGACACAACACTTAACTTGTGGAGAGAGACCTATCCGAGATTTCAATTCTGATGTATTCTAGAGCTTCCAGCAGATAATGGCAACGCTACAATGCCCATGAAATAATGAACCTACTGCAGAAAAACTTGCGTTGTATTACAACCACGAAGGTACAGTGAGATTAAAAGCAATCTCCCAAGATCAGTACTTAGGGTAACGCATCAGCTAGTAAAAGCCTCTTCGATTTCTCTCACCAACTAGAAATGCCTTACTACATCAGAACTGGTCCCATCAAGATTGTGTGGTATACCAAAAATTCACAAACCTGTCATTCCATTAAGACCAGTTGTTAGCGCTATGGACTGCTCGACAAGCGTGACTGCCAAATACCTGGCCAGTCTTCAACAGACCTCTGTAGCAAAAAAAGACGTATAAAAGGTTCAGTTCATTATACAAAAAATAGAATCCTTCATGTCCATCAGATATTAGCCCATTTAGACGTTCTATTACTGCTTACTATAGTTGCTCTTAATAAAACGATGTCCCATATGGAATTTACACTCTTAGACAAAAAAAAGGGACACTCCGTGAAGGAAATATCCGGAAGGTACAGAAAGTAGTAGTTGTACTGTACATGAGCAGACAAACAAGTGGATGACTTAGTCAAGAGGGAAGCTTAACGAGTTAAGTAAGTCAATAATGCGTCCTTATGTAAGCAATTTTTCATCTTGACATTGATTGACAGAGTTGTTGGATGTCTCCCTGAGGAACATCATGCCATATTTTGTCCAAATCCTGCGGTAGATCGTCAAAATCCCGACCTGGTAGGACGTCCCTGCCTATATCGCTCCAATTATTCTCAATTGGGAAGAAGTCTGGCAACCTTGCTGGCCAAGGTAGGGTTTGGCAAGTCTAAAAACAAATAGTAAAAACTCTCCCCATATGCAAGAGGGCATTATTTTGGAAAAAAAGTTAGCCAAGAATGGCTTACCTTGAAGGCAGCAAAACGGGGTGTAGAACAGCATAGACAAACTGCTGTGCTGTAAGGGTACCACAGATTAAAACCAGAGAAATCCTGCTGTGAAAAAAAATGACACCCCACACCATCACTCGAGGTTGTCAGACCATATGGCGGACGACAGTAAGATTGGTATACCACGACCATCTGGGGCATCTCCAGATGCGACTTCGGCCAGGAATCTCATTGACTGGAACAGTCTTCTATGATGAGCCTCGCTTCTAATTGAGCCCCAATGTCCAGCAAAGATGTGTCTGGAAACGCCTTGGAGACTTGGGGGGGGGGGGGGGGGGGGTTCCAACCTGACTGTCGCCCGCCATGAAGCCCAACAACCGAGAGTGATGGTCTGGGGTGCCGTTCACTTTCATAGCAGGACCACTTTAGTAGTCACCCACACAGCAGAGCGGTACGTCGACGATATTCGGTGTTCCACGTCCAGCTTTGTTGTCCTTCATGGCAAGCCATACTGACATTACATATCAGCAAGGTAATGCCCGCCCACATACACAACGAGTGTTTCTATTGCTCGCCAAACATACCTTGACTAGGAAGGGCGCCAAACCTCTCCCCAACTGACAACGTTTGGGGCATACCGGGCAGGGCACTCGAACCATCTCGGGGTTTTCATGACTTAAGCTGCCAGCTGGACATGATTTCGGACGATGTCCCTCAGGAGGACATTCAACAGCTCTGCCAGTAAATGCGAAGCCGAATAACTGAGGCGGACCAAAGTGTTACTGACTTCGCTCAGTTTGTGAGGCTCTCGAATAAATCATCCAGTTTTCTGAAACTGTATTCATTACAGGAAACACACTCAGCACAGTTACAACGGAGCTATATATGTAAAACTGGAAGGATAGCTCATCAGCCCAACAAGAAAAATTACTATCGTTGGTTTTGTTATATTGATGACACTCATACTTCGTTATATAGCCTCATGGACAAAAAGAACTCAGACTTTCTAAACTTTCCGAATGATATTAGTTATAATATAAAATCCAGTATAGAAAAAGAGAAAGAAGAAATATTTTAAAATGTACGGCTACTTAGAAAATCCACAGATGTTAGGCACAGAAGGTCTGCAAAAACCTCACTCACACATGTGGATACATTCACAAAAATTCCAGTCATTGTCACAAACTGAAAAGAGCGGTAATGAGAACATTGGTGGGCTTGGCTTAAATAATGTGTCACCAGAGGAGTTGGAGGAACGCTCCGACCATTTAAACACTACTTTCAGAATAAATGATTAATCTGAGAAAGAGATAAATAGGGCAATAAGTCCATAAAGGTATGGAGCTTCTCACGAAGAAGAAACAAAGATTTACTCCCATTCGTAAAAGCAGTCACGGTTCACATGATCAGAGTACGAGGAATACATAGTATTGATGCAGTGTTTATACCAATTACGAAAGAGCGTGAATGTTTCGAACACTGTAAAGAATGTACGGCCAGCACTTGCCACAGGAGGAATATAGAAATTGTCTTGCACACACAGTGAAGCACACATGTGTAGTACTCATTTCTTGCTTAAGGAACAGAAGAGCAGTTGTCATTTGCGAAATAGCAATAAATCGGCAGTTGCAGAACATCCACTGGGACCAGGGAAACTAAAAATTCGTCTCTGCAATACGGAACCAATATTACTGTGCTTGAATTTACAGAGAGGGCATTCAAATTCCAAAGCACGAAAGCAACTTTAACGGAAAGAAGAATGAGAGAAATTAGACTAGTTGCTGACCTCAGTGCTGAATACAGAAACCAGCGCCAAGTGTTCCCCGGCAGAAGCTCGACAACACACGCACTCGTGACTCTGCGCTCTTACGCAGCCGTCTGATGACATCATAGGGATCCGGACAAACAGTTCAGCTTGTTCAGTTTATAGAAGTTTCAAACTGCTGCCTGAGCCTTTTTAGCCTCTGAAGATGTCTCCAGCATTTGGAGACGAAACGGTAGAGACCTTTCCATGTGTTTTTTTTTTTTTTGAGTCATCTGTCTCCTCATTCCTTTGATGTGATCCACTACAAATTCCTCTCCTATGCCAACCTCTTCACCTCAGAGCAGCACTTGCGACCTACGTCCTCAATTATTTGCTGGATGTATTCTCCAATTTCGTACCATGGAAGTCATTCCCTGATGTCTTAGCAGATGTCCTATCATCGTGTCCCTTCCACATATTCCTTTCCTCTTCCATTCTGCGCAGAACCTCCTCATTCCTTACTTTGTAAGTTGACCTAATTTTCAGCATTCGTCTGTAGTACATCATCTCAAATGCGTTGATTCTCTCCTATTCCGGTTTTCCCACAATCCATGTTTCACTACCATTCTAGGTTCTGCTCCAAACGTACATTCTCAGAACATTCTTCCTAAAATTAAGGCCTATCTTTGATACTAATGGACTTCTCTTGGTCAGGAATGCCTTTTTTGCCGGTGCAAATCTGCTTTCGATGTCCTCCTTGCTCCATCTGTCATTGGTTATTTTGCTGCCTAGGTAGTAGAATTCCTTAATTTGATATACTTCGTGACAATTAATCCTGATGTTATGTTTATCTCTGTTCTCATTTCTCCTACTTCCAATTCCTTTCGTCTTTCTTCGATTTATTCTCAACCCATATTTTGTACTCATTAGACTGTCCATTCCATTCAGCCCATCATGTAATTCTTCTTCACTTTCACTTTCAGGATAGCAATGTCATCAGCGAATCGTATCATTCATGCCCTTTCACCTTCAATTGTAATCCCACTCCTGAACCTTTCTTGTATTTCCATCATTGCTTCATCGATGTACATAATGAAAATACGGGCGAAACACTACATCCCTGCCTACATCCTTTTTAATCCGAGCACTTCATTCTTGGTCATCCACTCTTATTGTTTCCCTCTTGGCTTTTGTACATATTGTGTATTACCTGTCTCTTTCTACAGCTTACCCTTGTTTGTCTCAGAATTTCTAACACTTTGCGCCATTTTACATTGCTCAACATCTTGTCCAGGTCGACAAATCCTATAAACGTAACTTTATTGTTCTTTAGTCTTTCTTCTATCACGGACAGCAACGTCGGAATTGCCTCTCTGTTGCATCTACCTTTCCTAAGGCCAAATTGATAGTCATCTAACTCATCCTCAATTTTCTTTTCCATTCTCCAATATGTTATTCTTGTCAGCAATTTGGATGCATGAGATGTTAAGCAGACTGTTCGATAATTGTCGCACTTGTCAGTTCTTGCAGTCTTAGGAATTGTGTGGATGATATTTTTTCGAAAGCTAGACGGTATGTCGGCGGACTCATATATTTTACACACCAACATGAATAGTAGCTTTGTCGCCAGTTCCCCCCAATGGTTTTAGACATCCTGATGGAAAGTTATCTACCCCTTCTGCCTTATTTGATCTTAAGTCATCCAAAGCTCTTTTAAATTCTATTACTGGATCTCCTATCTCTTCCAAATCGACTTTTCTTTCTTCTTCTATCACATCAGACAAATCTTCCCTCCTCATGGAGGCCTTCAATGTACTCATTCCATATATCCACTTCCTCCTCCTTTTTTGACGGTGAAATTCCCACTGCACTCTTAATACTACCACCCTTTGCTAACAATTTCACTCAAGGTTGCTTTGACTTTCTTATGCGTTGACTCAGTCCTTCCAACAATCATTTCTTTTTCGATTTCTTCACATTTTTCAGGCAGCTATTTCGTCTTAGCTTTCCTACACATCCTGTCTATTTCATCCCTCAGTGACTAGCATTTCTGTATTCCTGAATTTCCCTGAACATTTTTGAACTTCCTTTTTTCCTAATGGGTAATAAAAGAAATACTTCAGTTATTTATTTTAATTCCCATGGTTTCTTTGCAGTTACTTTCTTTGTATCTATATTTTTCTTTCCAACTTCTATTATTGTCCTTTTCAGAGATATCCATTCCTCTTGAAGTGGACTGCCTACTGGATTATTCCTTGTTGCTGTATCCATAGCCTTGCAGATCTTCAAGAGTATCTCGTCATTCCTTAGTACTTCTGTATCTGACACATTTGCGTATCGATTCTTTCTGTCTTATCTCTTAACCTTCAACGTACTGTTTATCATTACTACATTGTGATATGAGTCTATATCTGCTCCTGCGTATGCCTTACAATCCACTATATCATTTCAGAATCTACTTCGGACCATGATGTAATCTAACTGTTGTTCCCCATATCACCCAGCCTTTTCCAATTATACATCCTCCTCTTGTGATTAAGAGTATTCGCTATTACTTGCCGAAATTTATTACAGGACTGAGTTAGTCTTTCTTCTCTCTCATTCCCTATCCCAACCCCATATTCTCCAGTAACCATTTCTTCCACGTTTTCTCCTACAACTGCATTCCAGTCTCCCACGAGTAATGGAGTTTCATCACCCTTTACGTACTGTATTACCCTTTCAATACCTTCATATACTTTTTCTGTCATCTTAAGCTTCCGACGTCGGCATGTACTATCTGAACTATCGTTGTGGGTATTGGTTTGCTGTCGATTGTGATAAGCTTAACTGTATCACTGAACTGTTCACTGTAACACACTCTCTGCTCTACCTTCCTAAAGAATCCTACTCCCGTTATACTGTTTCGTGCTACTGTTGATATTACAATAATAGAAGCCCAAAATACGACAGTCCCGCCCCACAACAGAACCCGTGGATAGAGAGAGACCTGCACCGGTGCCTGGTCACCTACACAGCCTTGTACGACGATCCCCAGTCGACGTTCGAAACCTGTACTCGCCAGTGAACACAAGCCCACTCCACTGATCCAGGTTCCGTTTCACGTGTCCCCTTAGGCAATTTCTTCGCACTCCAAGGTCCCAGATAGTTTTTTATTGTTGTTCGTAGTGGTCGCCTAGTGACCACATTCATCTAGTGGAACTGGCTACTTACTGACTGTGTCGACGAGCCTCCGAGTCGACACCAAACTGAGGGAGTACTTTTACAGACAGAGACTCCAGCAAAACACAAGCGGAACTGAGCCCACAGAGTTCTACCTCCATGATACAGAGGCACACAGGCAGTCATATGTGCCCCTGGATGGGACCAAAATTTCCTGCAGCTACTCCCTTAATTACCTTGGTGTCTCCCTCTTCCTGTCACTGTTATTTATGCAGCACTGCGCGGACCTGTGAAAGTCGTTTGGTTCTATTCTAATTCCTGCAAAAAAGCTGGGGAGCAAATGTAGACAAACAAAACAACGCTGCAATTTCTGTTGGTTATTGAGCTGTCGCATATTGTGCTAAAGCGTGGGAGAATGGCACTCACACAGTTAAGACGTAAGGAGCCATGTTGACTATTAATGACATTGCTACAACAGCTCCCACTTAGGGGTTGCATGTTCTGTCCAATTTTGTCCCTGCTAACCTCACAATCAAGGATGCCAAGGTGCTAATTCCTAAGACAGAGTGCTATAAGAATTCAGTCCAACTGAGTAAGGTAGCGTAGTATGGTCTTTCTTGTCACGAAAGACCAAGATTCAACCTCACCCAAATGGCACAGGAGAGACTTGGCAACGTCTTGAAAACGTGGTATTACAGTGGAGGTGCTGCTCGTGACTATGGCGCCCAGGAGCAGACGGTGAGCCATGTTGTGGGGGAGCGCCCACTCCGTGCCTTTGAAGGCGGTCTGCCGTGCTTGTCCAATCATAGTTCTGGCTGCATGTTTGTATGCGAATTCTTGTATTTCATCAGAAATGATCAGTTCGCCAGAATATGTTAGCAGACTCGCATACCAGCCGTAATTTACGCCAGAATTCCTGTCTGACACCTCGATTCGTCTCTAAGGGGCTGGCGACCTCTATCAATGGGAAACGTAAAAGCTGGAGAGGGGAAAGTTCAGTTTAGTTTTCACTATTCTAGTCTACAAAATACAGTCAAGTTTCTGAATATCATCTGTCACATAAGCTGACTCCATTTTATTTTGAAAGGTTGAACAACATGGAATGGAACGTGACAACGCTGCAAGCGGCTGATCTCAGGCATCATACCCTGTCCCAGTCAGCGCATGCTGTTCGACTCATCACAAGAGCCACGGTCAGCAGGATGAATTGTGAGGGGCGGCGTCGTGTTCAGTTAGTGTGGTCGGATAAACCTGGTGAGTATATTATTTGGAAGTTCGTTATTGTTAAATAAAGCGTAATGTGCTCATTTAGGTTTTCTATAAAAACTCTCGTCGAAGTTAATCAACGCATGGTGATGGAGCTGCACCACATTTGAAAATTCTGTCCTAATTAAAGTGCACAGAAATAAAAACATAAGAACTAAATAATAATCACACTGAAGAAAAGAAACAGTTGTCTAACCACAACCGATTGCATCTAACAAGAGAAGATGACCAACCTGGTCTCACATACAAAACGCTCACTTGCAAGGTGTGAGCCCCAGCTGTCTATGTCGCGCGGAGATTTGGACGATTGTACGCAGTTAAGACCTTCTCAACACATAGCTTTTCAACGCTCGTGTACCACTTGTTTCTGGCACGCTCCACTGCGTTCGCCCATTGTCGGAGCTCGAACTACTGTACGGTACGGTGAGTAAGAGGTTCGCGTTTATAGTGCCGGTGAACCGACAAGCGACAGTGTGGCAACTCCAGGAGCAGTATACAGTGACGGTCAAATTGCCACGTTTAAACGTCAAAGCTCGCGACAGTTGTGACCGGTAAGCGTCGTTATATGTGGCTATTCGACTAACTCTTACACGAGGCAAAAGAAGCTCTATGAGCGATTCTTTGTGCTACTATTTGTACCTTGCGATTTAGTTGCGGCAGTCATACAGAAGACCCGTTAAATGGAGAGAAGAATAGTTGATTGACGTTAGACTATTCTTTATGAGAGGATGGCGGTGACAATGATGACGACACCCTTTCACCACGATCATTGTCGTCAAACAACTTCATTGGCACAACGCGACGGAGACGTAAAATCACCAACTGACTGTTTAGGAAGCTTGCTTTGAAGAAGTAATATTGTCAGATTTCACCTTGCCTTTGTAACAGAGATCTGTGTGTGTGTGTGTGTGTGTGTGTGTGTGTGTGTGTGAGTGTGAGTGTGTGCGTGCGCGCGCGTGTGTTTTATAAAAAACTGCTGCAGAATATGTCCTAAAATATTGCTAAACAGTGTTGACCATATATGCGCATGGCATTGAAATACTATCTGCTCATATTGCTTACCCGTTTTTCATGTTAAATAACATGTGTTCTAGTTGAAGAACAAAGTTTCGAAACACATGGGGCAGACGTGACCGGCTCCACGCACGTCTTCCCACACTTGCGACATGAAGCGGGTCTGAGGGCTCTGGACGTCACCCCGCTGCACAGTAGGCCTACTCTGCTCAGATAGGGTTGATAGAAGAGACAGAGAAGATCCAACGGAGGGCAGCGCGCTTCGTTACAGGATCATTTGGTAATCGCGAAAGCGTTACGGAGATGATAGATAAACTCCAGTGGAAGACTCTGCAGGAGAGACGCTCAGTAGCTCGGTACGGGCTTTTGTCGAAGTTTCGAGAACATACCTTCACTGAAGAGTCGAGCAGTATATTGCTCCCTCCTACGTATATCTCGCGAAGAGATCGTGAGGATAAAATCAGAGAGATTAGAGCCCACACAGACGCATACCGACAATCCTTCTTTCCACGAACAATACGAGACTGGAATAGAAGGGAGAACCGATAGAGGTACTCAGGGTACCCTCCGCCACACACCGTCAGGTGGATTGCGGAGTATGGATGTAGATGTAGATGTAGATCAGGCAGCTGCAGTGAGGCGGAGCCAGTGGCAGGCAACCTGCACCTACAGAACTTTAAAAACTCTGCATTGAAAACGTCTAAAATTATTATCATAAGTATGGCCATATATTTTAAGAGAGGGCGGGTGTTTGGTATGTAAGGTCGAGATCTCGCAAGTGTACGTTTTTCTCCTTACAAAAGAAGGTCGAGTTAGTTATGTTTATGTGGAAGGTTACAAGTAATAAACATGAAGGCTGAGGACAGATTTCATTCGATGTCAGACAAGGAGAGATCACGCTGACACAGGAGTAGAGCACACCGCCTCTAGCCTCGACAAGGGCCTGAATTGGTCGACAAAGAGAGTCCACGAGTCTCTCCAGCTGTGTCGTGTTCAGCTGACGTCACTCAACAGGTCCCGTAGAGCCGCCAGACCGCAGGGACGTTGAGACCGCCGCTGTCCACACGCTGGTCGCAGACATTTGCTGTGAGGCTGAGACCGGATGGCTTAGCGGGCATGTCGGGATGCGGCAGGGCGGCTGAGTGTTCGGCCGTCCAGCCAGGAGCGCGTCCACGTGGCCTGTGAACACGGCTGCTGTCTTGGGAGCGTCCCCAGGGCACTCAGCATGAAGGTAGCGCACAGGTCCGGATTAAAAAATCACTATGCGATGTGATGCGATCTAGACTGCTCGCTCACTAAACTTCAGCACAGATCTCTGACACGTGACGTTTTAAGACTCCCGTTCATTGTCGTTGCGATACAAGTGACAATGCAGGAAGGTACAGTAACTTTTACGAAATTTTTAGACCTTTAATGCCATACGCTGCAGAGCGTACGGGGATCCACTACACGATGCCAACCCCAGCAGAACAGACACTAAGAGTCGCAAGAAACGACAGAGCCCGTGTCCTTAGAAATAGTGTAATGTGCGTTATAAGAAGTAGCGGAATTTGGCACATTGTGTACATTTATTTACTTCTTAATGCGTTTATTCCACCTGATAAAATTAAGGCATTCGTGCACTCTCTTATATATAACCTGACATCTCAATGGGTCAACATTACGACATGCGAAGTACACGAGCAGCTTACGGTGGTGATAATTATACTACGTCTGCTAATAACAACAACAACAACAACAATGGAGACACATAAGAACACACGTTTCTCTTGATGGGACATGCACAACTGTTGATACACATCCAAGTGATAAAATCAACTGCTGATGTAGAATTTTGCAACTGTAGCATGTTATGCTTTATATCAGAATACACATACTACAAAAATTGTAGCTCTGCATCTTTAAGTTGACATAGATGTAAAACAGTGTAACTGTTTCAAACTGTGGATGCATTACTTTTACATGTTTGTTCGCCTTTCTTTTAACAAATTACATAATGATAAAAATATCAAAACTTTACGTACTGCAATTACATAACACTATGGCTTCAGTACAAACAGTCATGATTGCACACGAGGTTTGGCCTTGGAGCGGAGTGGAAGAGAGGGGAGTCCCTTTCTCTCTTCCTCTGTCGCTCTTTGTTTTAACTCGCAACCGTCGGTAGCTGTAGAAAACTCTCGCTTCCCCACGGGAGGTAGGCTTCGAAAAGGATGGAGGAACAGGAAAGTTCCATCTGAGGTTACGTCCTGGCGAGACTCTTCTTAATACTCGTACATCTGTATTTAGGGGAAGAATTGTCCGATTATCTATGTCTAGAAGTCGAAATCTATCGTTTTGTAAATCCTGCTCTTCGATTGTGTGGCACACCTAGTGCCAGACATAAGCTCAGATGTCAGTTGAATTGCGATGAAGAGTGGATTGAAGTTTAAGAGAATGGTCTTGAAGAACAAAATGCGGAAAGGAGTGGGACACTAAAGTGCAAAGCAATCACGAACTTCATTTGAATTTCTCTTGGGCTGTAGATATTACGTTGATGAATACCACATAGGCAGTTCATTTGAACAGAAATGGACACCTATGAAAAGGGCATCGTAGGAATTGGACAAACAAAGATAGATATAAGGACCTAACGGAAAAGAAACCTTGGGAAACAGAAAAAAACACAGCAATTGATCAGCAAATCATTGGCGAAAGTGTCAACCAAGAATTATTGAAGTTGGCGTCTAGAATATACGAGAATGGCGCTATAGCATTAGATACAACCCTGAAGATATAAGCAGATACTTGCGAGGCCTACCGCACAATGAGCGTAACACCTCATGTATGGAATTTGTGGACAGGAATAATATATACAGAGGAATGGAAAAGATAATAGAGGATATGATAGATGACGATCATTTTGACTGTCAGAAGGCTAATAGCACAAGAGGGCGGCACGTCTGACATTGTAACTGATGCGGGAAGCAAAACTTGGAAAATAAAATGGACACATTCATAGGCCCTGAAAGGAAAAGCATCCGGAAATGTAAAATTCTGCAAAATGTTCGGAATATTGAGAAAAATAAGAGTAAGTTGCAAAGAAAGACGGGTGATACGTACAAGAACCAAGAGGAAACAATAAGGTTGCATGACCAAGAACAAAATACTGTCCCATCTTCCTACCAAAGCGTTTGGTATGTTCCATTCTTCACCGATTCTGCTGAGAACCTCATCATTTTTTCTTTTATGAGTCCATCTAATTTTCGACATTCTTCTCTAGTACCACATCTCAAACGCTTCGATTCTCTTCCGTCCCGGTTTTCCCACTGTCCATGTTTCACTTTCACAGAATACTGTGCTCAAAACTTAAGGGGTAGATTTTGGGAAAGTCACCCAGAACTGTGGGTCAGGGGAAACTTACTGTACGAGATGAGAAGGGAAGACTAATTGTTGAGGACTGCATCGGACGAGATTTGAAAACCTAAGGGCTTAAGACAAGGTGATATGCACGACAGAGATTACTGCTAAAACATTGATCGCAAGTTATTAAGAGTGAGAAGGTAAGCACTTTGTACATAACAGAGGTGGGATGGGGCGGTGAAAAATAGATGGGAATGACATTGAAAGATGCAGGAAACTGAAACGGAGTGAATCAAAGAGTAGTTACAGTGATAAAAAGCTGGATGGCGAGAACCAAGGACACGTTGTAGAGTTAGTTCTCACCTACGGAGTCCTGAGATACTGGTGCCTGGGGGAGGAATCCAGGTGGTGAAACAGGCGCTGGTGTCACGAATGTCACGTCGTAGACCATGCTCTGCAACAGGATATTGTGAGTTACCAGTATATACCCTCAGCCTATGGCCATTCATCCTAATTGATAATGTGATGGTAGTCATGCCTATGTAGAAGGCTAAACAGTGTTTACGCAGTAGCTGGTATATGACTTGTATCTTTTCGCAGCTGGCTCTCCCTTTGATAGAATATGTTTTGCCAGTTACAGGGCTATTATAGGAGGACACACTCTTGTTAACTCGAGATCAATGTTTTAGCAGTAACCTCTGTCTTGTATATTAACCTACCTTCCACCTTTAAGCTCCCTGGATGCGGTCCCCAACATTCCTTCTCATCTTGTACGGTAAGTCTCCTCTTACCCGCGGTTCTGGGTGACTTTCCCAAAATCTACCCCTTTTCCCCCTTTTCGTAGACCTGGCCAGTCCTTTTCCTTAACCCTTCTTCCTTCCGTTTCAACCCTTTTACCTGCAGAAGGAGCCACTGGCTCCGAAAGCTTGCCAATCACAACAGTTTCTATGTGTGTTCTGCCGCTGCTTCGTGAGTCGATTCTTTTATCTATCCTATTAAATAATTTTATCAATGATTGTTTGATTTCGTTGCTACAAAACTGACAGTTGATGTTAGTTGACTTCGTTTGGCCGTGAACATCCTCTTTGAATGTTCTTCTCTACTCTTTTATGTTCTCTTTCATTTTTCCATTATGAGTTAGTTTGTCCTTGGTTAAAATGGCTCTGAGCACTATGGGACTCAACTTCTGAGGTCGTTAGTCCCCTAGAACTTAAAACTAGTTAAACCTAACTAACCTAAGGACATCACACACATCCATGCCCGAGGCAGGATTCGAACCTGCGACCGTAGCAGTCTCGCGGTTCCAGACTGCACCGCCTAGAACCGCACGGCCACTTCAGCTGACTACTTTGTCCTCAAGGTAGCAGAATTCTTTCAGTTCGTCTTGATCCTCGTCTACAATTCTGACAAGTTGTCACTGATCTGATTTCTGCTAGACATCATTAATTTAATCTTTCTTTGGTTTAGTCTTAATTCATAGAGTCTACCCATTAGATTGTTCATTCTACTCAACATCTCCTACTGTTACCTCTGACTTCCATTGAGAACAGCAATGACATCAGCTATTCCTGTCACTGATAACCTTTCAACATGAATTTTAATTCCATTTCTGAACCCCATTTTTAATTCCGTCATTGCTTCTTCGATGTACAGATTGAATCGTAGGGGCGATTAGATGTCTTTTACCTTTCTTAACCTAATCTGTTTGTTATCGGTCTTCCTACTTTATGCTCTTGTTTGATGTACAAATTGCACGTAACCCTTCTTTCCCTAGAGGTTACACCCATTTTCCTTAGAGTTTCGGAAATCCTGCAACATTTTAAATTATCGTACGATTTTTATCTAACTACAAATCCTACGGACATGCCTAGATTTTCCTTAAGCCTCGCTTTAATCATCAATCGCCAACTGAGAAGTCCTTCGCTGATGCCTTTATCTTTCCTAAAACCAAATTGATCGTCATCTAGCACTTTCTCAATCTTCTTTTTCCTCTTATATACATATTCTTGTGAGCAACTTGAGTGTGAGAGCTCTTTAGGTAATTGTGTGGATGTCCTCGCACTTATGTGTCCTTGAACATACAGAACTATGTGAATGATATTTTCAAGAGATACTGATTGTTTATCTGGAGAACCAGTTCGAATAATAATTTGGCTTTCAAATTTCTGAACAATTTTCGAAATTCCTAAGAACTGTTCCATGTGCCTTCCACATGATTTGATCGCGAGTCTTCCTGACCGCTGTTTGTTTCTGTGGGCTGGAGAGGTAGGCAGGCACCTCGACGGCCGCTGCTTCCCGTGACGTGTCACGAGGCCACCTGAGGACAGAGCAGCGTCGACCTGACCGCCACAGGCAAAAGCGACTCCCGCCGCTGAACACCACAGAACGCCCTGCACTATGCTGCTTGTGGTGTGGTGTCAGTGGTAGCCACAGATCTCAACCCAGGTTACACTCTGTTGTCTCCACCCCAACCCGTGGCTATACATTCTGCAGTCGTTGCCCTACAGCCAGATGCCAGTGTAATGTGTCGGTACGATGCTCTCTTAAGTCCCTCATGCCGATGATTCGTTTTTTTCTTACAAAGTCATTAAGATGCACGTTCTTTGGACTTTCTCTTTTGCGATTTGCGCTGAGTAATTCCAATAGCATTAGGAACAGAACAAACATCGTGTACACACATCATTCTCCATCTTTAGCAATGTCTTTTCTGTTCTGAAAATAGGCTCGCATAAGAACGAAATGCCAAAAATCTGGCACGGGCATAAAAATAATGCAGTATTTTTCTTAAAGACGTTGTGTCTGCCATTAACTGTAACATTATTTGTTTTCACGACTACATTTTCGATCCTGTGCCCTTTATACAAGTATACAGCAATAACCGAAAGGTGAAGTGCAGATGGCATGTATAGAACGCCACTATCATCCCATACATGAGGCAGTTATATTACAAAAAATGCTAAAAACAGCACATCACTTGCATCGGGCCACTGGAGGTGTCAAAATTTACAAATCTTCTGACGTGTGTATATCTCACTGTTGTCTCTGTATGTTGAGTCTCCTAATTCCGAGTGTACATCAACTTTAGATGAGCGTAAGGATCATAGCAATGGCATCAGGTAAATTTATTGTTACTGATGTTAACATCACTAACATGAATCCCCTCTAACCACTGTTCATGATGTTTATACGACAACTGAGGCGGTTGGTGGGGAACATATTCACAAGTCGTTTCTTCTTTGCCCTTAGCAGTGATTGTACATGCCACAGTAAACGTTTTATACCAGAGTATCTTAATATCGTGTTTACATTTGTTAACAAAATTTGGCATTCTGTTTACGATACAAGCATTTGGCATAAAGAAAAAAGATAAGACATTTCTTTATTGTGATAGTGCGTAATAGTACATATGGTATCCATCGTCAAAGGCTTACATTAGCTTGGCTGCTCATAAAAACATGGCAGTAATAATCATATATATATATATATATATATATATATATATATATATATATATATATATATATATAATTTTACATGTGTATTTTTTGTACCACATTAACATCACAAAGGTATAAATCGCATTCACAACAACTTTCGTAGATGAATTGATCCGGTGGACAAATAAAAAGAAAAAGGAGCACAAAAAAAGAGATAAAACATGTGATGGGATACATGTCACACATTACAGAACATTATGTGTATCATCATGTAATTGTAAAATGTACTGTTAATATGTAAGGTACTGTACCAGTACAAATGTAGTCATACATTCCCATGCTCCTTAGAAAGTTTAGGCCGAGAATGGCTTTTTCAGCTACACTTGCAAAACACCTTATTCAATTTTTTACTGAATTAATAAAATATATTACTTATGTTAAAATAAATACATCCTAAATATAAAAACGTTTATGAGTGGACATAATTCTTCCTCATTTCCATACATATCATACAACTCACGGGAAACACAGTAAAGACTACTCATATTATAAAACCAGCATAGACACGATTCTGTGCAAATCGTTACGTCCAATGCTTGTCAGTAAGTCAAAGTCAAATAGCCAAACTATACATTCTCATTTATGTTACTTTCTATTATTAGCACGTAAAACTGACTGGAATTTATCTCGAGGTCTCTTATTTCTTAAATCTGTCTTATTGTTGGGCAAGCTGTGTGGGTGATTTTTGAAATAGTTCTACATTTCCACTTCTTCAGGTATTTTGATACTTCTACCAATAGGTTAATTTTTATTACCGGATCTACGTTAGGTGATGGTACTCCTCTCTCTTTGCTTGATGTGCTCTTTAAATTTGTCGCTGGAATATGAGCTTTGTAACGTCCGGTCAAGGTGTCCGTGCTGTAACTCATACGATTACTGACATTGTATATTGATCTAGTTTCAAAAGGTAAATGCTACCTGCATACGCTTTGTGGGGGCAGAAAGTGAAAGCTGTGCTTGCTACAGAAGTCTGATCCACTGGCTTGTTCACCAGTCCGACGTCTCCCGTCTTGTGCAGATCTGCAGGCACAGGCGGCTGTTTTCCGGGAACGCCTCTCCAGCTACTGGCGGGACTTGGCGCAGCTGCTCTCACACGGTGCGGCGCACTTGCCACAGCTGTTGGTTCCCCTCGCATTCGAACGTATGGTAAGTGGAGTTTTTCCCTCCTCTTATAAACTGTATTATACGTACAGGCGGTGAGAAAATGACACACACCACCTGGTCAGTTCTTGGAGAGTGTTTCCGAGTTTACCTTCTTCACACTCTAGCTATCTTTGGCTCTCCAGTTCTAATACTAACCATCTGGAAAAATTCTGAACCAACCTCTACTTCTGTGAGCCTTTTGGGGCCATGATACAGGGAGGCTAAGCTCGGAATGGTTAGAGATCGAAGAAAATCGTCTGTATCTTTCTTTTCTCGTATGCGCTAGCTACTTCTCTTACAGATTCAGATAACTTTGCACCCAATCCTGCTTTACAAGCTGAAGCATGTTAGCTTCATATTTAGCGGAGAGTGATCTAGAGTCTCAGTGTGGCATTTCAAGTCTCCATCGGCATCTTCTCTTCCTAAGAATCTCTACTCCATATGGAAGGCCTATAAAATTACTTATGCTCAACATGGAGGTTCGTCAACTTCAAATCTCGTAATGAAGCTGTATACATACCACATAATTCATACATTTCGACGCAACTGTTCAACGACTTCCCACCTTAACATTGACGTGACCATTTCCCACGACTCCATGGCCAGACGATAGCGCAGCTGACACTTGTGGCTCGACGCCATTGGTGGCCCCCTGTGCTCACCACTGCCGGCCAGCACTGTCCGTGTGACACGGCAATGCCCCAGCCGCCGCAGCCACAGAGGACGCGCGTCAATAACGAAAACCTGCAGCTGGGGTCCACCAGTTAGCGCGTGTTACGTCTGCGAGTGGCTTTGCTAAAGGCACTGTGCTACTACAGTCACAAGCGGAATATCTGGTGAATGCGTCAAGGCCCATGAAAATCTGTGCCAGACTAACGTGAAACCGGATGCTGCTTTCTGAGAGCATTCATCTTAGTCGTTAGCCTTTCTGCACGTGTCTCCTGGCCTAACTCGAACCATTATCGAGTCTGAATTCTCTGTCTGTGATTTATGAACACTACCACCAGTGATTTTCCCACTACCGAGGATAAAAGCTATGTGAACACATACACTGGACTCGCATTTCGCGAGGACGACGGTTCAATCCCGTGTCCGGCCTTTCTGATTTAGGGCACGGCCGACTTCCTTCCCCATCTTTCCCTAATCCGATGAGGCCGATGACCTCGCTGTCTGGTTTCCTTCCCCAAACAACCCAACCTTAACACATAGAATGGCCACTGCACATTATGACTGTTTGGATTCTGAAAGTAGTATACATGGAAAGCAAAAGGACGCAGTATGATCTGTGTCTTTGTGTAACTTTTGGTGGCGTATGTAGCAACGTGCCAGTCCCTAAAGTATCGTGTGAGCCTCAATTTCGATCGTTTGAGAAGAGAATTAGGCGATACCTGTTTTAGTGAACTGAAAAGGTTCTGAGTAGATTAAATCCTTTTCCTACAAATATTACGGATGTTTGCTGGATGGTAATTTCAAAGATTGATAGTTGCGGGTTCCGCATTTAAGGATGGTTTCTGCCGACATCGTGTCATGTCCTGTCATTGCATCTTGTTTTCGTTACCATCATCTATGCATTTCACTGCAGGAAAGGCAATTTACCTGATACGTATCCAATATTTTGTAGGGTTAGTACCTCACAGCTTGCGAGAATGTTTAAAGGACTTCTTCTTTATTACATTTGCGGTGCAGATACGCTTCGTTGATCATACACTGCACCTGCTTAGGAAAAGTGTAATTGCGAAAAGTTATTCCGTGAAACCAATGTTGTACAGATAGTTTCGATTTAAAGACACACTTTGCTTTCTGAATGAAACTTGAGTCTTCCGACAGCTGCAGCAGTCTCGAGGTATTCGTATTCGAGATAATTCCTCTCGTGGTTCTTCACTACAGCCCTGCAGAGTAGTACGGCAGGGCGTGCTGTGGCCCAGGTAAGGACGCAGCTCACGATTTTGACCCTGTGCCCCTGGTAACTGGGCTCTCACATAATACTGTGCACAAATATGTATGTATGTATGGTCAGAATAGTTCAAATGTCTCTGAGCACTATGGGACTTAACTTCTGAGGTCATCAGTCCCCTAGAACTTAGAACTACTTAAACCTAACTAACCTAAGGACATGACACACATCCATGCCAGAGGCAGGATTCGAACCTGCGACCGTAGCAGTCGCGCGGTTCCAGACTGAAGCGTTTCGAACCGCTCGGCCACACCGGCCGGCATACATTAGGTCTAGATGGCAGAAAGCGCAGTGGCGCCATAGCAAGGACGACGGATTCAACGTTTTGGAAGGTGACGACACAAAAGTGTGCACCACCTTCCAATTCAATGCTCCTGCACAACGAGGGAAATTCTGCATTTTATTTTTCGTTTTCTATACTGCTTATCGACGTACCGGTAAGAGTCGACTGCAGCCACGTGTCACCACTACAGTGATTCTGGGTTTGACCGTACGCTGCACCCCCTACTGTGTGGACTCGGCCCGTGTCCCCCGCTGGCCTCCCTCGCCCTGTGTTGCTGTGACGCCCACAGCCGGGCTGGCGGAAGCGCGAAGCGGCTCAGACCGCAAACGGGATGTTAGCTGCCCACTGATCGATACCCGCACGCTGTCACAGCGAGGACGTGACGCACGTCTCACACACACACACACACACACACACACACACACACGTAAACGCGTGCAGTATTCCTGGCGCACATCTGCAAAGCTCTACTTACGCAAATACGAATTGGAGGCGATAAATCGCGATCCCGTCTAGAACCGGTCGGCCATGTATGTATGTATGTAAATTTAAAAAATATTGTATTCGAAAAGGATTTATTTTTCTCTGGCTCCTGCCATCAATATAAAACTGATAAAGGAGGTATTTCATTCAAAAAATATGAAAAAGAAGAACAACTGTATTGTGAAAACAACTGAAAGCTTTTTAATTTCCATTTTTTCTCGTATTTGTTATATACGTAACAGTTTTGTTATTTCGTAATTGATTCATTACAATATACACATTCTTTTGTGAATAAGGTAATTTTTTAATTTCCAATGTCTATTAAACACTTATTAGTAACTCATAGAGAGAGAGCGAGAGAGAGAGAGAGAGAGAGAAAGAGAGAGAGAGAGAGAGAGAGAGAAGTTTTCAGTGTGTACATACAGGGTGTTTCAAAAATGACCGGTATATTTGAAACGGTAATAAAAACTAAACGAGCAGCGATAGAAATACACCGTTTGTTGCAATATGCTTGGGACAACAGTACATTTTCAGGCGGACAAACTTTCGAAATTACAGTAGTTACAATTTTCAACAACAGATGGCGCTGCAAGTGATGTGAAAGATATAGAAGACAACGCAGTCTGTGGGTGCGCCATTCTGTACGTCGTCTTTCTGCTGTAAGCGTGTGCTGTTCACAACGTGCAAGTGTGCTGTAGACAACACGGTTTATTCCTTAGAACAGAGGATTTTTCTGGTGTTGGAATTCCACCGCCTAGAACACAGTGTTGTTGCAACAAGACGAAGTTTTCAACGGAGGTTTAATGTAACCAAAGGACCGAAAAGCGATACAATAAAGGATCTGTTTGAAAAATTTCAACGGACTGGGAACGTGACGGATGAACGTGCTGGAAAGGTAGGGCGACCGCGTACGGCAACCACAGAGGGCAACCCGCAGCTAGTGCAGCAGGTGATCCGACAGCGGCCTCGGGTTTCCGTTCGCCGTGTTGCAGCTGCGGTCCAAATGACGCCAACGTCCACGTATCGTCTCGTGCGCCAGAGTTTACACCTCTATCCCTACAAAATTCAAACGCGGCAACCCCTCAGCGCCGCTACCATTGCTGCACGAGAGACATTCGCTAACGATATAGTGCACAGGATTGATGACGGCGATATGCATGTGGGCAGCATTTGGTTTACTGACGAAGCTTATTTTTACCTGGACGGCTTCGTCAATAAACAGAACTGGCGCATATGGGGAACCGAAAAGCCCCATGTTGCAGTCCCATCGTCCCTGCATCCTCAAAAAGTACTGGTCTGGGCCGCCATTTCTTCCAAAGGAATCATTGGCCCATTTTTCAGATCTGAAACGAGTACTGCATCACGCTGTCTGGACATTCTTCGTGAAATTGTGGCGGTACAAACTGCCTTAGACGACACTGCGAACACCTCGTGGTTTATGCAAGATGGTGCCCGGCCACATCGCACGGCCGACGTCTTTAATTTCCTGGATGAATATTTCGATGATCGTGTGATTGCTTTGGGCTATCCGAAACATACAGGAGGCGGCGTGGATTGGCCTCCCTATTCGCCAGACATGAACCCCTGTGACTTCTTTCTGTGGGGACACTTGAAAGACCAGGTGTACCGCCAGAATCCAGAAACAATTGAACAGCTGAAGCAGTACATCTCATCTGCATGTGAAGCCATTCCACCAGACACGTTGTCAAAAGTTTCGGGTAATTTCATTCAGAGACTACGCCATATTATTGCTACGCATGGTGGATATGTAGAAAATATCGTACTATAGAGTTTCCCAGACCGCAGCGCCATCTGTTGTTGAAAATTGTAACTACTGTAATTTCGAAAGTTTGTCTGCCTGAAAATGTACTGTTGTCCCAAGCATATTGCAACAAATGGTGTATTTCTATCGCTGCTCGTTTAGTTTTTATTGCCGTTTCAAATATACTGGTCATTTTTGAAACACCCTGTACTTAGAACAGCAACAGCAATAGCAGCTCAAAAACAATACACACACACACACACACACACACACACACACACACACACACGCACGCACGCACGCACCATAAACATATTGTACATGTTCCACACGGAATATATACTCTGTCTCTGTCTCTCTCTCTCTCTCTCTCTCTCTCTCTCTCTCACACACACGCACACACACACAAACACACACATGGACTGTGTGGAATGAAACATTCATAATCTGAAACATGCAGTCAGAACTGTGACAAACAGTTCATCAAACTATTCCACGCACACCCAGTCAAGTGGAACACCTTTTTATCTTTTTACTAACAAATAAACCCACCCAGACACATCAGTAAATAGTCTGGGTGCAGCAGATTTCCACACCTATGCCCCCCGATGAACCACTTGTGATCGTGATAGGACACCCCTGCTTCCAGCTGGAATTGCAGTATATACCTCAGTATATAACCTCAATCGAAATGTCTCCTGATAAGCATTTGTGGCGCAGCGCCAATGCCCTAGAGGAGGCACCTGTTGAAGTCCCTGAACGTGAAAGTCTTCCAGGCTGTGCAAATCACCGTGTCATGCAGACTTGTGGGATAGTCCAGCTCTACCTCTAGGACATATCCCTCAACAGCATCATCAGCAGCCACATATTTGATCTCTTTCCTCAGTCTGGTGATTTCCGCTTTGGACATCCATGAGAGCCCTTGAAAAGGGAGACTTTGTTGCATGGTTTGCCTTTAGAGACAGTTTACATCCAGGTAAAGGATGAAACTGAAATCGTCAGACAACCTGTACTCCCCCTCGATTATTTGCAAGTTATTTGCCTTGGCATACCTGCGCACACATTGGCAAAGTCACTCGTGGACCGCATGTTCCAGGAAGACATGCATCTCAACGTTGGTCAAGAATTCGCTGCTGGCTTGTGTCTTTCTTAACATGGCATCCCACGAAATCTCAGCCATATGCTACAGAACTTCTCGAAGATGTTGCCGGTCAGATGTACATTCGTGTTCATCATTTTACATGTTCTGATAAATCAGAGATGCCGAAGTCCTGCTGTTCATTCACCAAGTGCCCGTTCTTTCCATTCATTATGGAAATGCCTCTTAGTTTACTAGAGAGTCCAGATATTCGTATGGAAAGACCGCTTCTCCGTCACAAGTTGAAACTCTACATCATCGAGATAAGTGGCTCCCTTTGCTAAGAACATCTCCAGGACGCGTTGGTTCAGCAAATTTCTAAAGAGACGTGAGCATGAAGCGTTGTGAATCCAGGAAGTGGTGTGATCCTCTTTGAAGCGGCATATATTTGTGAACGGTGTCAGCAATGACACAGATCTTATCATCCTACCCAGACTCGTCAAAGTGCTAAACTACAAAGTGGGCATCGTGCTCACTGAAATTGTGGAAAAGATGGCTGTGTGCTGTGGCAGTTGGTACTTAAAGTTACATGGGTTGTCAGCTGCACTCTGGGACTTCCCCGTTACGTGGCCACAGTCTCTACAGGGAGCTTCCTCACCTCTGTCCAGTCACAGTCCCCAGGTATAACGATCAGCTGCCTGCTTGCACAGTGCATCATTCTCCTTCACGTTGGTCATGAGGACGTTTTCACTATACATGTTATAAACATCCCGTACAAGACTTTCAAGCTCAGTGAACAGCCATTCGCCCTATTCCCTTGACATAAGATTTTAATTTTAGTGCACAGAACTTGATGGCTAGCCACATATCGTATGCATCATTTTGTGGCAGTAATATGGGAGGCAGAGGCACCACGTTCACACTGTACCACAGGAGCTAGGAGGCGCTCTAAATCGACGTAAACGACGAAGGGACAGAAGTGTTGGTGAGAGGCATTCTTAAACTTCGAGAACCGTTTATCCTTGATAAGCATTTCCACACCTATTGTTTCCTGGCTCTAGCAGTCAATCAACTGTCTTTCAAGATACATGCTCTTGGTAAACGAGACATCCACAGCAAAAATGTCTTGCACCTTTTCTGTTTTCATTTCAGAGGAACGTAGGTGGGACATGCATTTTATCCAAACGTTGTGTTGCTTATCGTCTTCAGAGATTAGCAGCACGTCTACACTTTTTGGTTGTTTCTCGGTTAATATGGACAAGAAGAGGGGACCACCTAATTTACGGTCGACTTCTTTGTCGATGTGACACAGCGTGTTAATGTTTGTCTTATTCTTATGGCTCTCCTACATTCGGCCATAAACGAGAAATTAGAACGTCAGTGGACATCTGGTGTTTGTTGTGTATCTGTATGCCCTGTATTTTTAGGGTAATTTCTATCGCTAGCGAGCAGAAACCATGGAAATCAATTTAAATTCCTCTCATCATGATTCTGGGCATTAGGACATGCTTTTTGTTAGCGGTATATACTTTTGAAGAGAGATGCAACTGGACCCCACAATAAGTTGATCAAAATCTTATGAACATAAATCAAGGCAGGGTATACAGCTGAGTGTCTTACAGGACTCCCTTTCCTGCACCTCAGAAAAGTGACTCAGTATGACCGCTCTGGTACCGACTCACCCCATGACGTCACGACAGCTCTCCCCCTAACTTGGACAATGCTCTTCCCCTCAACGACACGTCGAACTCCTAATAACTCTGCACACGAGAAGGAGAAAGAGACGCAGTTGATAAGTATCTAAGGAAGGAGAAATAAAAATCCGTATTCGTATAATAATAATAATAAATTCTGAGTACTTACAAGTAAAACTGTTGTTGTGTTCATTACTGGAATACACTTCCAGCAACTCATCATCAGTGGGCATGTTTGTCATTAAGGGCATATCCCACATGGGTACTACAGGAGGTGTATGACGTCGGCAGGTGAATGTGTCTGAGAGGATATGAGCAAACCCAAACGAAAACACAGGTGCTAAAGAACTAGTAGCTGGTAGTTGTGTCACAACACCGATATTCGCATTGAGCACATCTACAAACAAGAGCATCTCAAAAATAACAACAAAAAATTTAATGCTGTAGAATAAGCGATATCTGCCTCTGAACAATCGAAGTCGTCCCCCAGAGATCGTCATCATCATTATCAGCTGCTGGGTTCAGATCCCACAGCGAGTAACGCCAGGTCGTACCTAGAAAAGAAGGAGTAGAACCAATAAGAATCGCTTACACTACTGGCCATTAAAATTGCTACGCCAAGAAGAAATGCAGATGATAAACGCGTAATCATTGGACAAATATATTATTCTAGAACTGATATGTGATTACATTTTCACGCAATTTGGGTGCATAGATCCTGAGAAATGAGTACCCAGAACAACCACCTCTGGCCGTAATAACGGCCTTGATACGTCTTCGCATTGAGTCAAACCGAGCTTAGATGCGGTAGCAGGTACAGCTGCCCATGCAGCTTCATACACGATACCACACTCATTAAGAGTAGTGACTGGCGTATTGTGACGAGCCAGTTGCTCGGCCACCATTGACCTGACGTTTTCAATTGGCGAGAGATCTGGAGAATGTGCTGGCCAGGGCAGCAGTCGAACATTTCTGTATCCAGAAAGGCCCGTACAGGACCTGCAACATGCGCTCGTGCATTATCCTGCTGAAATGTAGGATTTCGCAGGGACCGAATGAAGGCTAGAGCCACGGGTCGTAAGACATCTGAAATGCAACGTCCACTGTTCAAAGTGCCGTCAATGCGAACAAGAGGTGACCGAGACGTGTAACCAATGGCACCCCACACCATCACGCCGGGTGATACGCCAGTGTGGCGATGACGAATACAGGCTTCGAATGTACGTTCACCGTGACGTCGCCAAACACGGATGCGACCATCATGATGCTGTAAACAGAACCTGGATTCATCCGAAAAAAATTAAGTTTTGCCATTCGTGCACCCAGGTTCGTCATTGAGTACACCATCGCAGGCGCTGCTGTCTGTGATGCAGCGTTAAGGGTAACCGCAGTCACGGTCTCCGAGCTGATAGTCCATGCTGCTGCAAACGTCGTAGAACTGTTCGTGCAGATGATTGTTCTCTTGAAAATGTCACCATCTGTTGACTCAGGGATCGAGACGTGGCTGCACGATCCGTTAGAGCCATGCAGGTAAGATTCTTGTCATCTCGACTGCTAGTCATATTAGGCCGTTGGGATCCAGCACGGCGTTCCGTATTACCCTCCTGAACCCACCGATTCCATATTCTGCTAACAGTCATTGGATCTCGACCTATGTCGTGATACGATAAAGCAGAATCGCGATAGGCAACAATCAGACCTTTATCAAAGTCGGAAATATGATGGTACGCATTTCTCCTCCTTACACGAGGCATCACAACAACGTTTCACCAGGCAACGCCGGTCAACTGTTTGTGTATGAGAAGTCGGTTGGAAACTTTCCTCGTGTCGGCACGTAGTAGGTGTCGCCACTGGCGCCAACATTGTGTGAATGCTCTGAAAAGGTAATCATTTGCATATCACAGCATCCTCTTCCTGTCGGTTAAATTTCGCGTCTGTAGCGCGCCATCTTCGTGGTGTAGCTATTTTAATGGCCAGTAGTGTATAAACAAAAACACTATAGAAAATACGTATACTTGCTTTCATCCTCAGCCAAGGTGACCACGATGAATGACATCACAGCGTCGTCGGTAAACAGTGACAGCAGTGCGGTGTCATCATTGTTGTCCAACGTGCGTGGCCATGACTGCAGTCACCATCGTCGTCACGCATATCGCACGAGCGCTTGACTCCGATATCAGGGCTGGCTGGCAGTCGGAGAGAGAGCAAGACTCGGGTCGCCCTCCGCAGGGCTGTTTACAAACCCCTTCGGCCACGCAGCGTGCGCTGATCAGCAATTCAAGTCGCAATCCATCACGCTTCTTCTCTCGCCACTAACATTACTTACACATAGCGCATTGCGACAGTGCCCAGCGTGTTGGTACACATTTGAACATGCCTCTCTCAACTTGCTACTACTCTCACTACTTACCAAGCGGGGACGCAAGGCAGCACAAACGGGTTTATTTCTCGTAAGAAGAAGAACTTCCACATATTAAACGAGTGGGATTGTGCTGTGACAGAAACGCACGAAATGGAATATGCTGGTTGCAAGTAGCTGCTGATCGGCTACTTTTGAGCGACACATTGCAGAAACTTGGGAAATCATCTCGACAGTTCTCCAAAAAGAGTGTAGATGTCACCTGGTAAATAAACACAGCTGACAAAAGAACTGCAAAAAATGAGCTCGGGAGTATCTAAACAAGTACAAAATTTTTATTAAGAAAGTAATATTTGCACATATCTGCAACACAAGTACATCCATTTTCATCTCCAGCATCGTACACTTGCTTAAGGTGTCGGACTGACATACAGTTGAATGATTCCAAATTCAGGATGGCAGTGTTCTTGAAAATATCCCACATTCTGGCCACCACCTCACGACCTTTGACGTGCATGACGCTCTCTCTGTGATCACAGTTTCGGAGTGACGTCAACATATCCTCACAGGTCATTCCTGTATCGTGGCGGCTACTGCGATAGTGGAATCGAGTCAATCACGCTACTGTCTTCCAAGACATGTCACACTTCGTTGTTCTGAGCAGCTGGGCAGAAGTGACAACTGTGTAGAAACTTGTCGAAACACAGACTGAGTCGACGCGTGTGACAACAGCTACATCTTCAATCATCTGTAAACATGAAGCGGCCGCACTCGTCGTGGAGGCCTCGCCCGTGAGCAACAATGTTGTACCAGGAGGCGGGCAGCTTGGACCCTGGCAAGCAGGTCTTCAGCTGTATCTACAGGTGTTTCGTACACCTACATCTTGACATAACCTCAGAGAATGCAGTCGAGGGTTGTAAGATCCAGCGATCCCATGGCCATCAGAGAAGACCCCCCTATCCTGTACTACAATGAGCGTGAGTATTCTTGAGTGTGCTTGCAAACATTAACATTAAAGTGGAATGATCTTGGATAATGCCCTAAAATACCTTGACTGAGAATCTTTGCTGTTGGCCTCCGATATGGGTGGCGTGGGTGTTGTCCTCATTCTAGATCTGCCTGTTTGGCTTTTGAAAACAACATCGCGGATGAATGAGGCCTCATCCACAAACAATACAAACTGTATGAAGTTGGACAGTACAGCGCAGTGAACGATACTGGATTGACACAAGCAGACATAGGGCTCAAAGTCCGTTCGTCGCAGTGCTTGCACATTTCATCTGTGATTACTCATTGTGCACTGTACACAGCAACACACCTCACCATGAACACGACACAAGCTATCTGATGCAATGGACAGCTGACAGCAGGGGCAGTGGTGTGCTTGCGGCACAGGTTAATGCGCCACTGCGGTGCTTGAGTGCTACGAGCCGAGTTGTGCACAGTAGGTCCGTTTGGTGGTCAGGTGTCTACACTGTTTATCAGCTGCTACTGTTCCAGTGCACAACGGACACCCGAGATCTTTCCCAGAGTGTGAAGAACATCAGGCATCATTGCAATACATGCATTCAGACTGACAGTCGTTGCTTTGAAGAATTACTATGAGCTACATTGTTGTTCGGTGGTGTATGCTGTGTATGTCCTTAACACAATAAATATGCACTTTCGAGTATTGGTTCCCTATCTCAATTTAATTTATTGTGCAATCACTGTCACCTGTTTCAGTGTGACCCAAAAGGATTGGAGACTCCACGTACAGAGAACAAGAGCAGTTCTGTCCCACTTCCCTCAGACACTCCTGACAGCACCCATGTCTGTGGTGAGCACTCACCTTCCAGAACAATATACTGGGTGATGCTAGGGTAGATAGAAGAAAGGAAAACAGAATGGGCAAGTGCGAGAGGGACTCACGCACTAAGGGTTCTGTACAAACTCCCCATCCAGGGAATCGAGATTCCCAGTGATTTTTGCCTGTTATCGACACTCTGTAACTTTACTGGCAAGATACTGCTCCCAGCAATACCAAGATCGGTCCAGAAATTCTACGTTATTTCGTCAGCCCAGCCCAAACAAACATGAACAAGCAAGCAGAGGACTTTAGTTTACATATGTAGGGAGAGAAGATTTAATAACACATTTCTGTTTACGTACTAAATCATGAATACAACATACATTTTATGTTCGGATGCAGTAATGTTCGTATGTTATACTTTCAACAGGTGATGAATACAATGTATGTCCAAATCGAAAACGACATTTTTATGTGATATAATTACAAGTTAACAAGTTTCAGATTTTTTGCTTTACTTGTACCGGAAAACTTAGTTGTTGCCAAATCTCACGATTCCAAGTTTCGATGAGTGAGTTTTCGATTATCAAAACACGAGACATAAACGGCCGTCCGAATCTGTTGACTGGAGTCAGTTATAAGCTTACAATTTTTACGCCGCAAAGGATCCTTATACCTTTGTATGTGATATAATTTGAACATGATACCCAGAACTGATCCAGAGAAAAAGATTCCCAACAGATGGACAGACAAATAGACAAACTGATAAAAAATAATACGAAAAGTATTTTCTAGAGTTATATAGTTACCAATTATGGATTTTAAGATTTTTTTCCTTTATTTGCACTGTGAAATCTGGCTTCTTCCTAAATGTCATGATTCTAAATCAACTGGGGGCACCTTATAGATTTTTGTGAATGATTTTTCAAGTATGAAAATATGTAATTTAAATGGCCATATCTTTATTGCAGTGACTTAGAAGCCTACAATTTGTACAACGCCAAAGGAACATAGACGTTAATACGTGACACAAATGTGAACTTCGTACCCGAAAATGGTCCAGAAAAAATGATCTTAACACTCGGACAGTCAATACATTCCTTCAAATCTGCAATATTCGAGACGTGTTCAGATACAGACGACATCGTGTTAGATGACGAGCTACAAACGCAAATTTTCGGCAAAAGCGATCAGCCAGACGACAGACAAACGCTACAACATTTTGAGTCAAACTGACATTTCGTGTGTGCACAATTAACTCAGACAATGTTTCAGATATGGAGCGGCTGATGTCTATCGTTGCGTTTGTAGAAGGTCATAAAATGTGTTCAGGTTTCTCACAGCGTTGCTAACGAGTGGGATTTTGACGTATTTGTCAACAGTGTGGCCATTCTATTTTCGAAAATCGTTCAAAAGTTTGAATAGAATCTCCTCAGAGTTCCAGCCACGCCATGTGGCTTTACACGTAGGAACTCGACGCTGCTGGCAGCTCCAGAACATTTCAGTTGGATACATCGTCAAGGGAGTATACATTCATACATTCAGACGTCTGTAATGTCAAATACCAAGAAATATCTGCACCTCTCTTATCGGATGTCACAGTTTGAGAAATGTATTTATTTAACAAAACCCCGCTAGGCATCTGCTGTGCATTAATGTTTTTATGCCTGTACAAAACTGAATGTACTACAGTCATGCGCTGGCAGTAATTTCAGTGTCATGTAATAGTGCTACACGTAACTGTATACTAAGACAGGCTGCTGCTTGTGGATGTTACGAAAGTAATTTGAACTATTTTCTGTGTGTCTCAGGGTAACCACGCAAGTGATCAGCAACTCCACGGTTGGATTAAGGACATGGAACGTGTGAAAGACATGCTGCGCACGCAATTAACCGGATGGGTACAGGACTTGCAATTCTCCAGCAAACAGGTGGAGCACTACGAGGTGGAAGAAGACAAGGACGGGCCAGGGAACTTGACAATCAGGTATAAGCCAGTGTACACTCAAATGTCTGTCGTACTCACTATGGTTTATTGGAGTTTATCTCACTTTTATCCATTAAAGTATTCATTAAAGTTATAGAAAACAGAGGGATCATTTAATTCAAAATGCAGTAAAGAACTAGCATTAATAGACAGTAGTGAAGGACATGGTTACAGAAACTCGTGATTTACGCAGTTTTTTGACTCCGCTTAGCCTTCGATTTTTTGATTCGTATTGTGTCTTAAAATGTGCCACGTATTACGTAACAGACCAGCGGAGAAAACTGACACAAAAAACGATGCTACTGCATTTACTAGAGAAAGCATTGATGGTTACAGACACTTCCGAAGTTTTCATAATTTGTGCAAACAATGATGTGGAACCTGACACGAAAAGTGAGCGTGTTCTCGTCTTATTCGGGACAAAAAAAAAAAACACTTCGGGAGAAATTACGGTAATACCGTCTAGTTGCGACTCTAGTCCAGATACTGGCATCCAGTCGGTGAGGGAAAGAGGCCTCAAGTCATGTTAATCTCAATAGATGGGGGAAAAATCCAAGCAGCGATGAGGGCAGGAAGCGGATAGCCATCGTTCTTCGTAACTGTATACTAAGACAGGCTGCTGCTTGTGGATGGTGTGTTTAAATCAGTCCGTAGCATAGAGCGTAAATACTGGAGGTTGCGAGCGGGAGGAAAGCGGAATAGTCTGTCGAGTGTTTGACATATGGGGCCGTGGAATGGAGTGTTGTAGGAGATACGTTGGCACTATGGAGGGTGACCAGGTGGCCTCCTGTGTGGGAATGGGCAAGCTCCCAGCAGGCACCCCAGGTCTTGTGGCGGTGTTGTTGGACTCTTTCAGGTGGCTTATTGTGGAATAGCTATGGAGGTGGAGAACATGGATTAGGATGGACAATTAGACTCAGTCGTGATTGCTATCAATTGGATGAAAGACTTCTGCAGTTGTATCTGAAGATGTCGGTAGGGGAGCTACTTTACGATGAGTGTGTCTGGGAAATGGACTAGGTCTTTTGAAACGAAGGTGATCAACCGACATCTACAGTTAAGTTCATCGTGGGAACTGATGTGGGTAAACAGCTGTGGAGAGGCAGTGGTCAGTGTGAGGAACGAAATTATGTGCTATAGGATGATGACAGAGACACAGTAGGACAGATCACGGCCAGGGTGGTAAAATACACACTCACGATAAAGTATTATGCAGGATGATTGAACATGATTTGTACCCAACTGGAGCTGTTTTCGAGGAACGGTATTGTTACTCCACGATGTTTATTGAGTGGGGATTTTTGGTTTGCTACTCCACATCTGTCATCAGAACTGTGAGTGGGTTACCGGTTCACTGTGTACGGAGACATGCAGATAGTGTGACGGGATAAAACTATCGACATTGTGTCAGGCAGTGGGAATGAAGGTAACAGTGGTTGGGAAGGTGAACTGAAAATCGGAGATGGGTAGATTTCAAGACAGGGGTGCACTACACAAAGGAAGCAGCTAATCGGATAGCAGAGAACTTGTGGAGTGCACGTGGGGGGGGTTCAGGCTAGCCATTAGTTTGAGGTACTCTCATAAACACTAGCCAGTTGGTACACATTTAGGGAAACCAGATAGCTTTCAGAGTAAAGTCAGTTCGACTCTGAAACTTTTATCAGCCAACTGTCGAAGTATTTGTAACATAGTTCCCAAATTTGCTCTCCTCCATGAACGCTCTCAGCCTCAAATTATTCTTGAATTGAGAGCTGGCTAAGACCCAAAGTAAAAAAAACTGAGATATTTAGCGAGTCTTGGAATGTTTATCGGAAAGACATATTCGACGCCGTAGGAGGGGAAGTGTTTATTGCAGTTGACAAAAAATATTCTCTTTACTGAAGTTGAATTTGAGTGCAATAGTGAAATTACGTGGTCGCACATAACAGGACTAGGTGAAACCATATCAGTTGTTGGATGTTTTTACCACCCACCCGACTCCGCTGGGACAGATGTGGAGCCATTCAAAGAATCAGCATTGCATAAATATCCAGATCACGCGACACTAGCTGGCGGTGACCTTAACCTACCGAGCATAGACTGGGACGTCTATGGATTCACTGCAGCTCGTGCAGACAGACAGTCTTGTGAAGGACTTTTGAACACATTTTCCGAAAACTGTGTTGAGCAGCTAGTTCGTCAGCCAGCACAAACAGGCAGGACCTTATCGATGGCGTCAGCATAGAGATGGGGATTGGTGATCATGATGTTATCATAGCGACTATGGTTACGAAAGTCAGTAAATCAGTCGAGAACGCTAGGAGAGTTGATATGCAGTTGTCAGCGTCTCACTTGGACAATAAAATACAATCATTTAATTCCAGAATTATGGTCATAGAGGAATTATGGCTAAAGTTTAAAGAGATTGTAAATCGTGATCCGGAAAAGTATGCGCCTACTAAGTGGAGTACGGGCGGAAAAGACTCATCGTGCTTTAATAACAAAATTCGGAAAATGCTGAGGAACGAAAGGCTGTTACATTCTCGGTTCAAAAGAGAACGCGCAAATGAGGACAGCAAGGTTTGTAGAGATTCGTGCGTCTGTGAAAAGATCTGTGCGCAAATCATACAACAGGTACCACCGGAGAACCGGAAAAAGTTTTGGTCCTCTGCAAAATCGTTAAGCGGATCTAACGCTTCTATTCAGTCACACGTTGACCAGTCTGCTTTGGCGCTAGAATATTCCAAAAGGAAGGCCGAAGTTAAAAATTCCTCGTTTAAGGAATCGTTCACGCAGGAGAATGGTACAAACGTGCCGTCGCTTGACCGTCGCACAGAGTCCCGTTTGGAAATCATAGTAATGAGTACCCCTGGCGTAGAGAAACAGCTGAAAATAAATAAGTGGCAATGCCTAGATGGAATGCCAGTTTGGTTTTACAAAGAGTTGTGTACGGCACTGCCACCTTACTTAGCTTGCATTTACCGCGAATCTTGCGATCAGCTCTAAGAACCAAGCGAATGGAAAAAAGTGCAAGTCACTCGCGCGTATAATAAAGGTAAAAGAACGGACCCACAAAATTACAGACCAATATCCCCAACACTTGTTTGCTGCAGAATGCTTGAACATATTCTCAGTTCGAACATAATCAACTTTCTTCAGACTAAGGAGCTTATGTGCACAAATCAACACGGTTTTGGTAAGCATAGCTTCTGTGAAACTCACCCTTTCCTTTTCTCGCATGATGCACTGAGAGCTATGGATGAAGGGCAACAGGCAGATTCCATATTTCTAGATTTCTCGAAAGCATTTGTCACGGTGTCCCATTGCGGGGTGATAACGGAAGAACGAGCATATGGAATAAGTTGAGTGACTGCAGGTTGACACAAGATGACAAAATTTTTAGTTGGTGTGATGAATGGCAGGTGGCTCTTGCTGTAGACGAAAGCGGATGAGTAGCAAAAACGAACCCGCAATATCCGGATACGGCACTCCAAGTGCCCTGCTTACCACGGTCACTTCGTTGAAATATCTGGACGTAATGTTGCGAAGCGACATGAAATTGAATAAACGTGTGAGGATTCTGGTAGGAAAGGCGAACGGTCGACTTGGGTTTATTGGGAGAGTTTTGTGAAAGTGTGGTTCGTATGTAAGGGAGACCCCGTGTAGGACGCCAGAGCGACTTCTTGTTCAGCATTGCTCGAGTGTTTGGGATCTGCTCCAGGTCGGATAGAAAGAAGACATTGAAACAATTCAGGGGAGCAGGTAGATTTCTTACCGGAGTTTCGATCAGCATGCAAGTGTTACGTATATGCTTCAGGAGCTCAGCAGGGAATTGTTGGAGGGAAGAAGACACTCATTTCGAACAAAACAACTGAGAAAGTTTAGAGAATCGGCACTTGAACCTGGCTGCAGAACGATCCTAATGACGCGAGCATACATTTCTGGTAGGGACCACGAAGACAAGATACGAGGAATTACGGCTCCTAAGGAGGCATATAGACAGGCGTCTGTCCCTCGCTCTGTCAGCGAGCGGAACAGGAAAGGAAACGACTAGTTGTGGAACAGGGTACCCTCCGCCACGCACCGCACCGTGGCTTGCGGATTATGTATGTAGGTGTAGATACAAAGGACGATAGTTGAGAGGAATTATTGGTTTCATGTCCGTAAATTTAGTGAAATCATTTTTGTCTTTGTTTCATTTGAAATCGTGAGGTTTTATCTATTCTATTTCATCTGTTTGGTCTTATGACTGCATGCATGAGGGTTGTGGTGTAATAGATGGCCCCAGTTGTGTGTAGATAAGGACATTGACAGGAGTTTATGACGGCGGTGACGAATCTGGATGTGGTTGGAACTTCTGGCTCCGGCAGTGGTGGGGGCGTTGGGGCGGGCCGCGGTTTGGGGCTGGCGACGGTGTTGGCGACAGAGCCAGCGGCAGAGGCTGCTGGAGAGGGAGTCGACGGTGGCGCAGGTGGCGGCGACGGTGGTGGAGCATTTGACGCAGGCAGTGGCGAAGGGGCTGCCAGACTACGGCTCTCTGTGAGTGGTGAAGCAGTGAAGACGACGACGAAGGGTGGGAGATTGTCGGCGAAGAACCACTGGCAGAGTCCAGCTGAGAGCTGAGGTGCTGGCGAAGTATGGTGGGGCGTGTCAGTAAAACGGAGGATATACTTCGTACTGGAAATTTTGGGAGGACATTTTGGGGTTAACAGGAGTAAAGCGAGTCAGAGAATATACTCCAGCCGAGAATGTGCTCATCGCGAGTAAAAGGGTGAGGGATGTTGCTCAAAACAGAGAACGTTCTCCGATTTCGTGTTAACAAAACTAGAGGAGCTTCTCACAACCGGAAAATATTGAAACGAGATCTGTAGCACTCTTCGGGCTGAGGGGCCACAGCGGCAGTGGTGCAGCTTAGGTACCGCCCTCCTAGTCCAGGCAGCGCACCATTTCGTGTCTCTTCTGTAGTTCACGTATCGCCATTTACAGTCGGTCATTTCTAAATTCCGTCAATCCACTTCGTTACTGGACTCGCATGGTACCTTCAGTAATGGCTCCAGCACTACAGGCCAAAGCCGCCTATAGCACACAGACCGCTGCCTCTGCACGCAAATTGTCGACGATTGACTTCCGTCGCAGCGGTCTGCCCCGCTTGTCGACACTCCAGCTCCATGTGGCGAGCATTTATTTCGTCCTCTGTTGATTTGCCAATTTGTGTGCAACGCACTTGCTCCTAAACTGAATATGGCAGTCAGTGTTGTATCATTATAGCTGTGTAGTACATTCGCAACTGTCCAGAAGTTTCGAGATTTTCTTTAGAGCTTGTTTCACTGGATATTGTTTGTTCACTACCTTGCTGCATTTAAATCCGTTCTTTCGTTGCCTTATGGAATGAACGGCTCCATTACGTTAAAACAGCCCTTTCCCGAAATTCTTCCACAACCAAATCTCCGTATAATGTTTATTCAGATCATTGTCAGTATGCACGTACATCCTGCATCTGGGGCGTAGAAATGATGATTTTCATCACGGCACAGGTTCTGAGTCCCAGCTTGTCAGTGTAGCAGGTGTGGTACTGTAACTCCAAGCAGAACAGCGTGCTGGTGTACGTGGCGTGGAAATGATTTGCGAGCCTTAGCACCATGGCACCACATGTCTTATGGGAGGGACAGCTTTCCGGTCAAACTGGAGACCCAGACATGACACGGAACTCATTATGATGCAGCTTCATGCTTTAATTGGCAATGACGTTGTCAATTAAAAGTGATAACCAAGGACCATACTACAAGGAGTACAGGGAGTACTGATTGTTCTGCATTGTATCTGGCAGTATGGAAACTTTCCATCGTCGATGGGCTATAGGGAATGTAGTCGTAGATTAATCAGGAAAAAATTGTCTCATACCCGATTCTGAGGGCTCCATTCTCATCATAATATGTACCTGACACATATGCATCGAATCGATGTACCGAACACTGACCTTAGGACAGAGTTTTACGGCCAACAATTTCTGTATGATAATTTTCGCTGCCAAACTAGACACCCGCACCAACCAATCACGAAGCGAGACGGAGCGAATGCTTCAGAGCCAAGTAAACAAACATTTTTATGCAATAGTGAAGCGTCATTTTGTCAAGTTTTACGTCAGCAGACATGTACTTCTGCACGTCAAGCATAGCAGTGTGAGATGGTGGGATGCACACTGCCGGATGTAAGCGGAAACATTGTAAAAATGCCACAGCTGATAGGGGTATAATGAGTAAAACGAAAGACCTATTGTGAAATAAAAACACATGTTTGGTATTTGCAAAGACGGATTTGAAATAGTGTAAGTCATCGTATCGCGCTGTCCTTAGCCGTTGGATTGGCTGAAAGGGACTGAATAAGTGGACCTGCTTGACGGTACACTCACGTTTGTCCATAGAGCTCTTCTTCCTGTTGGAGTTCCGCTTTCAGCTGTCATACAGTCTTTACGGAAAATTATCGCAGATGCCACATCACCTAAAGCAGATAGGAAACTCCCTGGCAGGTCAGAGCCGTGTGTCGGATCCCCGACGTTTCAAGTGACTGCACTCTCCACTGCAGAGTGAGGATTCGCCCAGGAAGCAACTCCCGAGGCCTCTGGTCACTGCAGTGCCCATCCTTCCGGGAGCGCTGGTCCCGCCAGCCGTGCAGGGGAGCTTCTGTGACGGCTGGAAGGCAGCGGCTGAGCTACTGGCGGAAGTAAGGCTGTGACGGCGGCTCTCGGTTCCTGCCTGCCCAGCTCTAAGTCTATTTTTTTAAGGACGTCATATTCGCCATTGACTTTAGAAATTGTTTTACAATTGCAGTTTCGACCTTATGAGCCATTTTCAAGTGGTAATGTGGAAGATTTTGCTTCAGCTAATGACAGACATGTCTACATGTCAGCGTCTAAAATCATCTATAACAAATTCGAACAAGTCATTCATATCCTTAACATAAATATCACATGTTCACTCTCTTGCAATGCATACGAAATTCTTCTTTAAAGAAAAGAGGTATTCTGCAGGAAGCGCTGGAGTTCTGCTGTTTGATGTGCCTCAAACCAGTTAAAACGATATAGCAGCACAGAACGGACTGGATGATCTGCAAGAAATAGTTATAATCGGTGTCTCACTGAAGTGCTCCGAAATCTAAAGATGAAATCTCGATGCGCTAAAATGCTAAGAAGACCAACGGATTTGCGATTGTTTGCTGTGTTACTATGCATCCTTTAAAGAATGAAAAAGTTCCAGGTTTGTGTCCCAGTCTGGCACACAGTACTCATCTGCCAGGAAGTTTCTAATGCACTGCTGAGTGGAAATCCGTTCTGGATACTTTTAGCCGCGCGGGATTAGCCGAGCGGTCTCAGGCGCTGCAGTCATGGGGTGCGCGGCTGGTCCCGGCGGAGGTGCGAGCCTTCCCTCGGGCATGGGTGTGTGTCTGTGTGTGTGTGTGTGTGTGTGTGTGTGTGTGTCCTTAGGATAATGTAGATTAAGTAGTGTGTAAGCTTAGGGACTGATGACCTTAGCAGTTAAGTCCCGTAAGATTTCACACACATTTTTGGATACTTGTACGTTCTTGCATAAACTATACATGCTAGGTTTTCAACTTTTAACCTGGCACCTTGTGTGCTACAGGCGGCCGCTGTTGAGTGAACGCCTGCTGCGCTATCAGCCGTGGAGCCCCTCCTTTGACGACGACTACAGTGCGCTGTGCAAGGAGCGGCAGCCAGAGGCGTCGCAAATGTTCAGCCTCGCTCACGAACTGTACGCCTTCCACCGTTTCTACTGGTACCGTACAGCTGAGCGCATCGATTCATCCTACGGAGATGATGTCAAGATTGTAGGTAAGTTTAATACTGGGACCCGGCCACTTCACGGTTATGCGCTGACAACTGTTCAGTTGTTCGAGGAATGAGATTTTCTGATTTGTAGTTTTAGATATTGCGTGATTTTCCACGCCACGCAAGATAATCTCTGGTGCTCTTTCCAAAGTCAGTTTTTAGATTCCTCGGCAACTCTCCGTCTGGATCTATGACAAGCTAACTACTTCATTTCGATATATTATTGACTTCTTCCTTATGCAGGGACTAAAAAAAGACTACGTACACAAAATTTTGGATTGTTTAGAGGAGATTAAAAAGAACAAATTTTATGTGAGACAGATGTCGCAGGTGTACCCTCCACCTGCTCGTGGCCCATGAAGGTTTCGACTCCAGCGATGTACAGAGGCTGTGTGATGTTTTAGAGACGTTACTCAAGTGCCAGCTGGGTGCTAATGGTTGTGTAACACACTCGAAACAAGTGGGTGTCTCACAAATAATGTTTGCAGCCTCAGCCTAAGCGGCAACCACCTCACCTGGGGTGTCTGCCAGTGTCTGGTACACTGAACAACTCGTCTCCCTCCCGTAGGAGGCCCGCAACACCTCTAAAACAGGGCCCACCCCACAGCACTTTGAACTCCGTCTCTGAACGCCAGTGCAGATAAGACCTTCATATATGTGCGACACGTGCCTCATATAAAAAAGTGTTCCTTCTTATCTTCTATAAACGCTCTAAACTTCTGTACACGTAGTTTTTTTTTTCAGACCTGGTCTAAGGCTTTTTAAAAATGGGGAATGGTTTCTGCAACTTAACGGCTACAGACAAGCTAATGTTTTGTCAATACTGTAACTGGTGTGGTGCTCTACATTTCTCATCTATGATCCTGGCATGATACTGTTCGTATTTACTAATTTTCTTTGACGAATAATATTTCCATTTGTAACTGAACACTTAATTGTACGAAATACACTGTTAATATTATCCTTAGAAGTGTTAATACTATGAACTGTAGTAGGACTGAGGAAACACTGCATTTTCAGCTATCGCACCTCTCTGCTAAACAACTCTATTTGTTCAAATCACTATATTCTTTAAATTTATTATTTTATTCTCGTTGCTGGATCATCTATCGATCATCTATCTATCGTGCACCAGACATGAAACGAGTTGTAATCGTTTAATTCTCTCTTTGTACCTCCATGATAGCTACTTGTTCGGTAGGGAGTAACTCCATTTAAATGAGAGGAAAGTAGGACAGTGGGCTTGTGCTCTCTCAGCGGAAAAATTATTTATGCCTGCCGTTATCAATCTTGACCGCTTCAGGCAATCGAACTTGCAGGGTTTTCATTGGTAGTAAGCCGACTAATTAAGAAACTAAGGTGGCCGCAAAGGGTTACAACAGATAAGGAAGTAAGTTATCATAAGAATATCCGTATACTAGAACCAGGAACTGTAATACTGAGAAGAAAGGCCTTTCCAAAATTTCGGCTGTCGCCGATAATTTACTGCAGACACTCATACAAATAATACTGGCACATAAAAGGAAATACGCATTGTTAGCAAGTTACTAAACAAGCAGACTCTTACCCATCTGTTGCCAGACTGAGCTGCACTCTGCAGCATGTCTGTAATTATGATTGTAACTGTTATGGACACCGAGAACAAACGTGTGAGCTTTAGTTGATGTTTCAATTCCTCAAGAGTGGCGACAAGATATTAAAGAATGAGCAGCGACAAGACCTTACAGAGTTGTGGACCACTAGCCGTTTGTCTGGAAGCTAAATTTAAGCCCGACATTAAAGATATCTTCAGGCGCTGGGCGGTGTGGCCGTACGGTTCTAGGCGCTTCAGTCTGGAACTGCGTGACCTCTACGGTCGCAGGTTCGAATCCTGCCTGGGGCATGGATGTGTGTGATGTCCTTAGGTTAGTTAGGTTTAATTAGTTCTAACTTCTAGGGGACTGATGACCCCATCGTGCTCAGAGCCATTTTATCTTCAGGGGAAAGTTGTCGTGATAATCCGTAGAGATCGGAGAGGTTGTGGCAGTTCGGTCGAGATAAGGGGGGGGGGGGGGGGGAGGGGGAGAGAAAGAAGAAACCGGTGCGAACCTCTTCTGAGCACGTGGCGATGTTCTAAATGGTTTGCACCATCCAGCAGGCTGCTGCAACGCCCCTGTCTGAAAGAGTTGCCCTCGCCACTATTAAAACCGTGGTGCTTCTCTGCCGGCTTCTTTACGCATCACTGTCCAGCAGAACTAGATGCTTGCCCACAACAGACCAACGTATCAAGAACTGAGCCCTGATCTGTTGTCGCTGCCATTGTGTAAAATCACCTAAATCGCAAATCCAAGCCTACAGATGTCACAAATACTTCCTGTGTGACGACTATCTGACCCAGTATCGCAGAACCACCTGGCCTATCCCAGTTACAAACACGACCACCCATCAGCAGGACGAAAAACTAGTCCAAGTTGCAAATTTTTATTTTTTATTCATTCGATGACTTGATTCGGACCGAGACCCATTTTCAAATCACCATAACATAGTCGAAAATGGCATTTCCGAAGATGTCAATAACGTGCAATGAATATTTACAGCGCACACAGATAACTCATCGAAAGAACAAAACCTTGGAACGGTTTTTCGTTCACTGATTACCAGAAGCTGCTGACCCAAACTACTGCAGCATATTGGAAGTTTGGGAAACCACCCATGTTAACTGTGCCCAAATATACAATCCTTGCACAACTGCATCATCTATATAGCCTCAACTCGAATGATCTAATAAATATAAAGTAAACGCATTATTCACGACACTAAACCTACATTTCGCACATGCACTGCACCCTCACCATGAAAGATATTGAGTTCAGATCCACAGTTTTCCACACCGTCAGTCGAGCTCACCGTCATCATCTCAACAGTTTCCTGTTTCGCATCCCTAACATGAAAGACATCCAGTTCAGAACCACTGTTTTCCACAACGTTCACTCTCTTTCAACGTCCACATATCGTCCAACAGATGACGATAACAGCCACAGCCACCTTCCATTTATCATCCAAGTCACCTATTCCAAAAAGCAATCCAACTTTACCTTCAGCCACACCAAAACATCAGCTTAAAACCTATACCTAACCTTGTTTCGCCACATAAAACATAAAGACAATGCAGCAGCATAGCATTCCATCCATATGTCTGTTCCCTCAGCTCCAACGAGATCTTCATCACTCACATGTTATCTCAATGCTACAACTATGCTTTAATGAAAATTGTTACAGTCTCGTAACACAGTCCCAGTCACTCTACACTCTACAAAGCACAGATAATTGCTACAACATAGAATCAGACGGTATTGCCAATGGGTGCTTTTGAGATATTCTGGTACCAGCACCTCATTCTGCAGATCAGAAACCCTGGGATTGGTGATACACATGAACAAAAACACTGCCACATTTTCCATAAACTGAACAATCTATTGAAAAAGGATTCACTCTCCTCTCCTCCATAACAACCACACGTTACCAAACAACCTCAACAAGCCAGACTCAGTGCTTCATATCTTAAAGATATGCTCACTGTATCTAATGACTGCTCGACAATTCGGTACATACAGTGTCACACAAATACGACCACCATATCTCTTGGTCCCAGTTTAAAATACCTGTCTATAACGCCACAATACGAATTAAATATAGCATTTACAACACAAGACTATAAAGCCACACATTTTGTGAGCATGTGGGTTGGTGCTATTCTGTCATTCTGCGCAACAGATTAATCTGAGATGAACCCTTTACCCTTTGGCCCCTGCAAGATGAAATTTCCACCCCCACACTACTACAGAAGTCAGACGGACAGTCTTAACGTTCTAAAGAGAAATGCCTGAAAAACTTTCAGCAATAAGTACCTTCTGGAGTCGTCCGCTGTAAGGAAATGACACAAAAATTCACAAAATTTCTTACGTAACTAGTGGGATACTTGGGTACTGGAGTAGTGCTAGTTAGTGTAAGAAAAACATGAAAGTAACGAAAATTATTATTTATTTTGCAAAAATTCTGAGAAATCACAATAGCACTTTTAGTTATGAATTGAACACGTTATTTGCGGGTTCTTTTCAGAATGTGAAGTTACCTCTTAAGGAAGTTTAAGATTGTTATTGACTTGGCAGAATGGCTGAGAGCCGCACCTACTCGACTTGAATATTTATCGGTTAGAATGTTGCTAGGTACAGTCGAGGCTGTCACGTGTGATATGCAGTGAAGGGCAATGTTGTGGAGGAAATGTGGGGGTCGCAAGAGCTGTAGCTGTGATGACTGCTGTCTGCGCCGCTCGCTGCCGACAAATAAGATAACTCTCGTTCTATCTGGATTGACCTTCGCCAATCAAACTCTCCCTACGCCTTGATGAAGTCATGGACTCCTATTCGCCCCTAGTTTATTGGCATGGTACACCAGTCAGATAACCAGTCCACCGCGATGCCACTCAGAAATTCGCTCGCAGGCATTTAACTATTACTCAGTCCGTTCACACCGCACGATAAGTGTGGCGGCCAACACAGTGAACAACGCTTAATCGCAAGGACTCAATATACAGTTGCACTTCGATTCGCTCTCGACAGAGGTGCTCTCCCAGTGAAGTACTGAGGAGAGACTTGTTCCTCGCTCTTTGAGTACACGTACGAGCGCGCACGCTCTCGTTACGTGTTCTCGCTCCAAGAGCGACAACAGAACGGCCCCTCTGCACGCCAGACGTGAATGGGTATATCTTTCGATCTCTTCCATTACTCCTTCAGCTCAAGGCGTCAGAAATATCGTCTGCCAGTCAGCATTGCTCTTCTAAAACGGGAGAATGATGTTTTGTTTAAGGTGACCAATCCGGAAATCTGTAGTATCGGTGTTTGACGTTTGCTGTCTCCCTGTGAAAATCTCTGAAACTGCGTTGTATGTGTAAAGAATGCGTAGGCTAACCGCTCCCACACAATGTAGCGGAATTTGCTTTTAAGCCGAACATGGGGTCGTCCTTTCACTCAGGCTAACGCTGTCTGCTCTACAGGCGGTCACTGGCCGACGTAGATGGCTTGTGACCGGCCTCCTGGGGTGCAGTTGCCTCTCTCCAGCTAAAAGCTCCTGTGACCGTCGTGTCTGGAATGTATGTGTGTACGCCAGCCCCGAGTATTTCAACCACGGTGCGCACTTGCGATTTATTAGTTATCTGCGTATCGTTTACATGAATTCATACAATACTGACTTTATCTTATCGAGTTTGGGCTCGAATGAAGCGTCTTGATGTGCAGAATATGATTGTGAGGGCGGAATATGTAAGCAATGAAGGAGACCACGACGTCTTACAATTCCAGGAAATTCTTATTAGAGGCTGCTCATGACTCCATTACTTTCGACCTTCTTAAAAAAAAAAAAAAAAAAAAAAAAAACCCTCTTATTTCCTACTAGCTCCAGTCAAGTTGTGTGATATCATACTGTACGCTAGTTTATATCCCACGGCTCACCTATGATTTAAGGGTAGTGTCTTTGTATACTAATCAAAACGTCATGAAACCCAGGATCAAACCTCGCTACTGCTTAAATTTAGAATAAAAATCATCAGTAATGATGCATGGGCGGATAGAGCTTCAAGGCACTTTTTTCCACTGCTCCTAAAACCCTGAAGAGTCAGCAGTGCTCAAAGGCATGAGAATGCAGAAGGTAATGGGAACCACTGGTGTCTGTCCACAGGACATGTGGCCTATAATTGAAAAGTGGTATGATGACTCCTCCACTGGCGAAATATTCCGCAATAGTCGCACATTCAGATCACTGGCAAGTGCCAGGTGTCCCAATGAATTATGTTTACTGTATAGCTCCTTGTCTGGCACACCATGCTTCTTTTGTCACTGTAAATCTTACTCAACAGCATATCTCCATCTGCCTCGATAACTTCACCTCTTGGTGTAGCCTCTACTACATCAAAATCACTTATGTTAAAAACTCAAGGAATTATTACAAGAAATGCCACCAATCATTTCTCTCTCCCTAACTTCCACCATGGCAGACATAAACATGACTGTGTGGTGGTACTCTCTTCAAAGGTGAGCTGATTCGAATCCAGTGATGGAAGAAATTTGCATTGCTGGTATTTCCCCAGTAATGGGAGGGGGAATTGAAGCACAAAGTTTCTCATCTCCAGACCTCGTGTCAGTGTTCTACATTACATTACCTCTCCTCAGTGTATCATGATACACTGATGCCTGTGACACTGTTGAAGGTGACACATGTGGTGTCGACGATACTCGCCTGCAGAAAATCGTCAATCGACCACCGCAGAGATGCTGTACACGTAAGCAGCATCGCCACCGCCTATGAGAAAGAAGCAGTAAGCCACTCCTCCTGTAGCTTCGAGGCGCCACACACGACAAGTATTTCCAGCTCTGCCAGTGCCTGGTACGAGTTCTGCCAGAGTCCAGCCTGAGTTCTGTTCTGTCTACGAGGGTATCAACAGTTCCCTGACGACTGCAGAGAAGCGACGAATTTCTGCCTTCAGAGTGCAGTGTCGGCGTAACGTCACTCAGTCAAGCCTAGGCCAAGCATGCACGTACAGAGAGTCGAGGGCCAACAACAGACACATATTTGGCACAGTTGTAGTAAACGTTCAGTGCTCATCATCTGCAGACTTGCACTGTAATGCCGCTCAGTGTTTTCAGCAGCTCCTGTGTATTTGGACCCCAATTAATACCACACGTGCTCACACAGCCACAGCCACGAGGAGCTAAAGATAAGTGTATTGCTTTCCAAACAATAAGGCGTTCTGATTATTGACTCATTTATCGTAAATTTATTAAAACCATGACACAACAACATGTGTGTCAGATGTGGATGTTAAGCTCTTAACGCATCCATTACAGTCATGTACACTCAACAGATAACTTCGAGTCACAGTTCTCTCACAATGCAAGGACAGTGCCCAATTACGTGGAGGAAGATAAGCGCTTGCAGTAAGGCGGTGGACCTGCTGCTCCATTTCTCTCTGCTGACATGGGCAGAGGACTCTCACTTTCTCATATCTCGGAATAATCACGGAACACCAGTCTACAACAAACTCAAATTAAGAAAACAGCAAACTCGACAATGTGGGAATTCCATCATCCAGCCATCCTCTGTACTTGGAAAAAAACCACTGAACGAGGCGATGCTGTGGTAAGCTGGTGGCTAAAAACTTGATTTTCGACCAAATTTAGTTTCTCTGCGATGTCCCTACTCAGCGTAGGGTGAATGACACGACGGTTCCTATGGATGGACGCAGCTGTCCTGCTTCCCCGTTCTTCCCAATTCTGGGTTACGCTCTAATAGCTGTTTCACCAACAGGACGTTAACCCCCGATCTTGTTTCTTCCTTCGTCTTTCCAAAAGCCTTAGTGGCCCCAGTGTTACTTTCGCCAATATAGCTTGGATCTCAGCACTCTCAAAAATTTACCATTCCTTACAGTCTTAGAACACCTTGCATTCTGTACCACATTTGCAGTCGCAGACGCAACCTCTGCCAGCTGATTACATTGCCCTCTCTTCTGAGGTTCCTCAGACTTTGTCACAAATTGCAAACGTTCCATCAACGTGGGAAACAAAAACAATTTTTCTCGCCTATGCTCTGGATACCTGGGCTTCTGGTGCGCCCTCCACTTGCCACCCTTCTGTATCCTATTCGAGCGGAACTTCAGCTGGCTGGTTCTTCCTGTTCCGGAATAGTATGTAGACACTTACTCCTCCAACCAGCTATAATCCTAGCGTCTACGCCTCTTCAATATGTAGATGATCCCGCTTCCAGCCTCCTGACCACTGTCATCCCTCCCTCACACCTCTCTCTACCCACATCAACTTGTCAATCATACTTCCCAGCCCACTCCAACACCTTGAATACATACACCCTTTCTGGCCGGCATCTGCATCATACTGTATTACCCTCGTAGTAGTTATTGGGAACTGACTGCCAGTGACTTGCCAGAAGCAAGAGCCTTATCTTCCCCATAGCACCATCATCAACTTCAATGTACATGTGTTTATGTAGAGACGCTATGGCTTTTATTTTTCTGAAACCTATCATTTTATTCATTCTCCCCAAAAAGCAGCAAAGTGTCCGAACCTTGCGCACCACACGATAATGTGGTGGGAGTGGAATGAATAACAAAGAAAATAGAGTGTTTACGACAAAGTCGTGCATTCGGCTTTTCACAGACTGTGCCTGTGTATGAGAATCTTTCAGAACTTATTCGTCTTACTGGCTATACATTTGCGCTCAACACGCCAATGAGGTATACATTGGATGACGTGTAGCATATCAGTATCACTCTCCTTTGATTTGTACTCTGAACAGGAATAGTGCTCGAGGACAACGACCATCAGGACTTCTCAGAATGCAGTAGGTAAAGCCGTCATCAAGCTGAAGCCTGGTTTGCTCACCATAGTGCCTCGTCAGCCACTGTCCTACTGCAGGTTGTGGTCACTCGCCGTCTTCCTACTTTTGAACTAACTTACCCAGTTAATAATTGTGGGACACAGTTAATTATTGGGTCTCCGAACAATTCTACAGTTCCAACATTTTCGATTTCCATAAATCAATGTCAGAGGTGAAAGAAGAGATAAGTGACAGAAGGAATCTCGGGAGCAATGCCTGAATCCCAAATCTCTGGAGTTGTAATCCCACATTCATCCACTCAGCAGCTGAGGCATATATGTCCCAATTGCATTTATTGCTGCATCATTATCATTACACAAGGTACGAATGAGACAAAGTAATTACATTTTTTGCGTGTTTTTGAATGTATGCAAACAGAGTATTAACAGTAAATCGTTCATTGTGGTAAAGGAACTCCCAAAATCGTCAGTTAATGTATTTTAATGTGCTTTTTCTCGACAATCTCGTGCTAACGAAACAAACTGGTGACAAATATGCTCCATCGCTTTTTTTTACGCTGCGTGATGGGGTCACTAAGTTCACGGAGGAAAGTGAAATATCACAAAGACGAGAATTCAGCCTGCATCCTATTTCTTTGTACAGGACGCCTATGGAGTTATGTCAAAAGAGTATATTCTATATGGAGGTAGTTAGATATAAAAAAAATACGTATCCAACGGATCAGTGTATGGACGATCACACCTTCCTCAGATATCTATGTGTCTCGCTGTCCCCCTTGCTTTATTGCGGATCGTTCTAGTAATTCTGCTTAGAAAGACTTCTTCAACACTTGTGTCAATTTTCCATTAATCTTTCAACGTTGAGCCACATGAGACTTTATTATTCTTCATATTCAGTTATTTCCGTGGTAAGATCAAAAGTTTGTCATGACGATTTCAAAAGGTTGTTGAGGTGGTAATGTTGGGATTTCGTGGTAACCACTTTAATGTGGCTTTAAATGCTGCAGAACCAAATACAATCCGAGAATAAGTTGTTCATTAAGAAACCCACACATTTGAACAACAAAACGAGACTCAAGCTCCTTCGTTCTTCAACCACACAAGATCCGTGATTGCCTTGTCATGGAGCTGAGATACTGAAAACTTCTGTTGTACAGAGAAATGGAAGTTCCCATTCATGTAAGCTTCAAAAGAATGTGGTCCTAACAGGTATTTTGATCACACAATGGCCCACATAAGGTGAGGTAGGTTCCTTTCCAACTCTTGCTGATAATGGGTACTTCCCTTAGACAAGAAAACAATATTTTTCCTGAGCAAACAGTGGTATATGGCACATTTATAAGTAAACAACACTCTTGAGTGAGACATGGCAGAAGTCGCCAGAACAAAGTACGGTATGTTACAAATCGTTGCTCCACACCATTGTCAGATAATTCAGTAACAAACATGGGCCTAAATCCTTTCGTATTAATATTTTTTCAGTGTGGTCGTGCATTGTTGAAGAAGATGCTTGAAGTTCAACTACTCTTTTGCAAATGATTTTCATTCGAGACTGCTCATCTGATTAAGAGTGGGTGACACACGTTTCCTGTCACTTTTTATTGCTTCCAATACGTGGCCTGTCTTTGAGACAGCCTGAAAATACAGGACATTTATCTCAATCAGGCATGGCTACTTTACGAGGGGGACTGAGGCAAATGGTCTCATCATGCGTTACATAGTTTTTCCTATCTGCGGACGTTCATGAACCCACGAATCCTCCACTAATCCCTCCTTTACAAGATGGATTCGGAACTCAAAAGACTGCAGTGCTGAAACAAAAATATAATTCTGATAACGTTGTTTTTTTCCATGCAGGACTATCAATAAAACCTATTTACTTCCTTATTTTTACTATGTCAAGAGCGATACAAGGACTTCTTGGACACCCTGTAGATGAAATAGACGTGCATAGTAACATGATATCTGTCTTTGTTAATACTCTTACTTTGTGTTGACATGCCGCCTTACATAGTTCTGGGTAACTGAACCTGTATGATGTGGGTAAACGACGCCCAGGCTCGTCATCCAGAGAAGACTTTGGATTCAGCTGCCTGCAGTATACGGGCACCACCTACTTGCTGTCGTTTTCTTGCAGACGAGGAGTGGCAGCTGGAGGACAGAAGCCACGCTACGCTCTCCGTGGACACTGACTGCGTGCAGCTGTTGGTGAACGCCCTGGACCACCCCACGTGTCCGCTGGAAGACCTGCCACTGGAAGCCGTGAAGCAGCGCGAGCAGTGCCGCGAGCAGCTGTGGGACGACGTGGTGCAGAGGTCGCCCCACATACCCGTCACCAGCTACCTGGCCTACACGCAGAGGGCGAACATCAACCTCTGTCTGCTGGCCTGGATGGCGGTCAACTCGTACGGCATTTGTCAGGACGTCCCGTTTAGTCTGATACAGTCCGTGCACGATGCTCGCTGCTACTTCGATAGTCCTGATGATCAATCATGTCTGCAGTCGAACGCTACAGAAGCAATCTGCTCTGTTTCCAGAGCTATTCTGTTGCTAAAGTGTCGCGACTTTTCCTCCATTAAGACTTCCCATAATTGTACGTTCACTACGTTGGGATCTCTATGGGTCTATAGTAGGAGTAGTATACTGGATCAAAAGCTAACAGAACAAACACTGAACTACAAAAACAGTTTAACCAACGCCACCTTGAAATACAAGGATTTCAAAATTGACAGCTTGAAGCCTTTAGAAATCTCATTTATACTGATAAATATCATTTTCCGTTTTTCGACTGCCGGAGTATACATGTACCTTCCCCAGTTGCGCAACTTGCCTGGAAAGATACTCTTGTCCTTTCAGATCACGTGCATAGTCCAGATCCTGTGTTCTGAGGTCGTGTATCGTATGGCAGGCGTCCCTGACTTACCAACAGCAGTGCTGATAGACAGCGCCCTCACACTTCTCAGCTGTTTCTGGCTGAACTCATTCTGCTACCACATGTATGCTTGTGTTCGCCATCTCAGGCTTCCTGACCAGCTACTACCTGCTGAAGTAAGCCAGTTATTCCGTCGTGAGGTGCTGTGTGTGCTTATACCGTGGAGTATAGTATGTGTGGCAGCTGTTGCTTTGGAAAAGACGAGTAAATATCACCTGATCCACAGTCGTATAGTAGTCCTTGCAGGGATTTCAGTGTCTGTGGGATTCAATTTCGTTTGTCTCGGACTGCTTGGATACATGTACCTACGTAATCGGTGCTCCATGCGGCAACTCGAAATTGTTGATAACAAGAAATTTGCCTCAAAGAAGGAATGTCTTTTTATGTCAGTTAAGGCCATTATAATAAGTGGAACAGGAATTATTATTAGAATTGGGTTCCACCAGGCTCAGGGAATAGCGCAGTTAGTGTACTATATGCATCTAGTTACGATGGTGCAAGGACCAGTGCTCTTCGTCTGTTTCGTTTGCAATGGAACGACGCTCCCCATACTGAAGAACAGGATACTTCTTTGGTGGAACCCAACCAACATCCCTGCAGGTCTAGAGCTGTGTTCGGCAGCCGAGAGGAATCTGGCCAGGAGAAACAATGAACAGTCTCCCTTTTCAGAATCCTCGCTGTAGCCTCCTTCAGTATTTTTCGCAAATAACTATCTCCACACTACACTGCATTAAACCCAGCAATAAAAATGGACTCTACCTGGTATGACAATATCAAATGTCATTAAATCTGATATCGTACAGCCAGTACTTCTCCTTCCTAACGTCTCCTTCATTTATAACTGTGTGCTTCTTTGTGAGTGGTAGCCTCTGTCTACCTATTCTAATGCACTGAGACTACTTACTAAAATTGTTGGGAAATGCTTTGTGCATACAACAGGCTGCGTCAATCACACGGCCTGTTATATACAAGTAAAACGTAGCACGTTGTCGGAGGAATTCCCGTTCGTCAGTGTCATCTACCGTGGCGATGGTGCATTTCTGGACACATGTTCGTATGGCGTCTTTTCTCCGTTTTCCGTCGAGGATCTGTCTTTGCAGTTTGTCGATTTTATTAGTGTATAATGTATGATATTAGTATATATCATATTATGTCTGAAACAAAGAAATTTTCCATATGTGTGTGAAAGATGTACTTTTACATGATTTGTAATTCAAGTACCATGACAAGAGACATTCAGATACTTATAAAATCAAAAGAGAGGGGCCAATGAATGAAGTGGTGTGTGCATGAAAGTGTAAATGGGTTTGTTGAACTTATTAGTGGTTCGATTACACAGAGTGGTTCAAACAGGTATGGTAATAAAGTAACAGATGACTTGTGTGAAATGTGGCTTGAAGTGAACGCAAACTGTCGAATGACAGAGTTATGAGATCAGCATTATTGGGTTTGTGAGACAAGATGGTGATTTGTTAAGCTAGAGGTTTGTAAGGGTACTATGGCAGATGTTAAAAGTTAATGTTCCATGTGCCACTCTTGGGCAAGGAAGAACATTACTTAAAGACGTATTTACAGAAACAGTACTGTGGAAGGATAAACTTGTGCAAGTACTGTGAGTCCTGGAAAACATGTGCCATAGTAGCTTCACTAGAAGCACACAGTACGCCGAAATTGTTGTGATTCGTAATCAATAGACGATCTCCCATTTGTTCAAATAAAACCTGAGTGAGCAAAGTAAAGGAGTGTCTGTGTGAATTTAGTATCCAGCCCAACTGAAAATCCTGTGATAAATAGTACTACGTGGAGTGATTTTCGTGAATTTCGCACTTAGCAGGCACCCGCAGTGTTAACCGCGATTTCCGTGCTGGACGCAGTGGAACCAGAGGCCGCAGCGCCACGAGGGAGGCAGGTGCCGGGTGCAGCCCGCCAGGCCGCAGGGGGGCGCCGGCAGCTCAACACATTCTGTAAAACCATTTGACGGAGATTTGCAGGCCGTGCGCCTCGATTCTGTCAGCGCAGCGCCAAGCCAACCCTGGCCCGCTCTGCGTGACGTCACGAGAGCGCGCCGCGGCCTTCTCTTTAGGTGGTGGCGGCCAGAGCCGACACGGGGCCCACCCAGACAAGCGTCCTGCACCACCGGGACACGCGTAAAGTCGGTCCGACACAGTGGTCGCCAGCCGAGCCTCGACCCGCTGGAAAGTATCGAACCTCATCGCTCGAAAGCCAGTAGTTAACGGGCCTCATGCTACCTACTTACCCCCAGGCAAGATCCCGAGTTCCGGCTGCAGTACTGGGAACATTCACAGCCGAGTCCAGGAAATTACTTTCGACTGGCTGTACGAAATACACAGTTCAAACTCAACAGGAGGACGGTCACTCAGAAAACATTACTCCCAGATTTGGATAACAAACTGAGATTATCGCTATCCGAACGCGTTTTGAAACTCGAGAACACTGTGCGTCGCGACACAGAACTCCGCTCCGGAGCGCCCGCGACCCGCCACGTCGGCCACACGGGCGCCGACGGCCAGCTCTCGATTCCCCGAGCTCCGAACCTCTCCACGAAATCCTTCTACACGTGGGCCTTTCAGCCAATCAGGAGCAGCAGAGGACTGCAAGCCCCACCACTGGCCACTCCCTGCTGCTGCTGCTTACAGCCGCTGCTGTCACGTTCTGGTCTTCAAAAAGCCGAACCAGCGCGCAGATATGGGTGGTCAGGGAATCACCTGTTACAATCCATCACTCGTGGGGTATCAAGCATTAACTTCTGCAACCGATATACCTATTAAGGGCTTTCCTCTGATATATCTGGAGACAAGCATTCTCGTAGCCGAAACTGCTTGAACTGTTGTTACATGTACGTAGTTGTTCGACAGCACACGTGTTACTCAGACGATGTCCCCTGCAAAGTGCATCATGCGTAACTCGCGCCACTGCCGTCAAATGCAGCATTGTCAGAGCGACTCAGACTTGGGATCGGCAGTCTGCACAACCGCCACACTTTGAAACAGGGACGACCAACCCGCATCTGCCGAGGCTAAAGGCACAGAACTCAACGCTGACTGCGAGCGTTCTCAAGCAGGGCGTCCTGTTTCGGATATGCAACAACAGATTACAGCGCACCAGACTGAAGTAGAGAACTCTGTCTCCAGCAGATCTCCAGAAACGTAACGCTACGCCGAAAACCCAGACAAGAAAACCGAAGTAAACAGGCAAAGCCGCCACAAACACGATACTCCAATTACAAATAGTTTACACTCATCCAAATACATCTCACGAAGAACAAGGTTTACAACTGGTTGGATGCAGATGCAATTAAAGCACATCTAATACAACTTATGGCACTTTAGCGAACCCTACAATAAACTATAAACTAAGAAGGTGGCAAAGAAACCGCCAAATCGTTGTAACCTGCACTAAAACAGTTGCCTGGGCCACCAAGTCGTTCACATAAAAAAATCCGAAAAAATTTACCAACATCACAACACACCCATAAGATTTCGAAACCCGAGAGAACAGTTTGAGTTACTTACCGATCTGAAGCAACAGTAACAGAAATCACACCGCACGCCAAACACTAAGCAAAAGAGAAACCACACAGACTCACGCTCGCCTTTGTGATAACCAATTTTGACCGTGATACAACAAACGAAAAAACTGAAGGGGACCTAAAGGTACCGGGAAACTAAATCAAAATTCCCCGCTATTGCTTCCAGTCATGTATAGTTACAAAGAACCAACTAACAAGCTACTTGTTCACCATTTCAGAATGCACTGTGTACATCACAAGGTTGGACTATTTAAACACTACCTCCTCAATAACAGCTACGTCCATATTGCAACACTTTCCAATAAGCTGCGATATAAAGAGAAATGTGAAGAACCGAGTCGAGCGCATCGAATTTTTAATTGCAAAATAGACCCGAAACAAGAAGCAGCAAAATACAGGAGCTGCAACACTGATAACGTTAATAGTGATGAGAGTTGCAAAGAAAGACCAAAACAGCCTGTCTCAGCCAACAAAACTGAAAACATTAAGCGCATTGATGAAACTATCACGGTCTTCGTCCAAGAATGACACGAAAACAATCAAACGGAAAACATACTCTGAGTCTTCACTACAGCCCTTCACAACCTGATATTTGTAACAAGGGAAATAATAACAGCAGCTTCTAAAAAGCTCCTACTACGTTCTTTGGCGAACACGGATCCACGTCTATATCGCCATATTGATAGACAAGGAGGCCTATGCCCAACCTAGCCTGAGACACCAGGAAACAAGAATTAACCTTCACATTCAAGCCTAAGAAAGATGTTGCCACTATCTGCATTGTCAACACACTGGGTTTCTGCTGTAAAAACAAAAAACAAAAAACTCCCTAAAGGCATAGTAAGAGAAAAAGAAGTTGGTATTATAGTCGCAGCACATGCCTCATGAGCAGGTAGAGAAATCAATCTAGATAACTGTATCTGTCACGCAAACCAGACCGTAGTAGAAGCTGAGAGAGATGCTTCATAGTCTTTCATATAAAACACCACAACGATGTATCCTGCCGAGGAACCGCCAACTGATCTCGTTAATTATATACCCTCATTGTGCCCAGGTAAAGGAACAGGAGACTCAGTGTTAGATCTGCGATATTTGCTGAAAAATTGAACAAGAAAGATATTAAACTTGTTGTAGCCATTTTGAATCACGCTAGACTCAGAAATGACTCGCCGCCTTTTATCAATCACTATGGCACTTCTATCTTAGGACATATACTACGTACAACATAGCTACCCAGATTCTGAAGCTACACTGAATTTGGCGACTGCATAGCTAACGAATACCTCACATTTATTGTGCTGCGAACCACAAAAACTAGGAAAAAACTTAAAACGATCATAAACTCACGAAATCGGATAGTCGAAAAAATCAGATTGATACGTTTTAACACAAAACCTAACCAATCAACTATGCAAACCACTCCTTAAGACTCCTGACGTACATAAGAAACAAAATTAGACAGTAGGGAAATTCTGTAGACCATACGGCACTAACCAAATGGATATGCTACGATTGGCTTCAACGTTTTCAATGACCTAATAAGAAGAGAAACCCACCAAATGATGCGCGAGGTAATCACAAGAATTAGGTCCCACAATAGCAGTAGTTTTTGGAAAAAAGTTCCAACAGGTCATAGCACACCATTTGCGAACAACCATCCTTAATAGCAGATGAGAATGTCATTGATTACTGACGACCTCAAAAAAGTTCCTCAAAGTGCTACAAAAACATTCACGGTCATCCGTGGTATCCAAAATTCGATGAAACCGACGAGGAAATAATATTCGAAAATCCGAATGCAACCGCTTAACATCCACTACTTTATAAGATTGACGAATATGAAATGGAAAGAAAGCAGCTCAGAGACTGGAGGCACTGGAAGATAACAAAATAAATCACTCCTTTCACAAGACACCTGCCTCAAACACATCAGACGTTTCTTCATCGCGGGCATGAAACTGAAAATAGTCTCTCTAAAATAGAAGCAAGCTAAAATCAAGATTATTTCCCAACCCGAAAGACCAAAAAACAACACCAAATCATAGGTTACCGTGCTCTCAGTGACAGGGAAAGCTTTCGAGACAGACCAAAGTTATTCAAGGAGTAGACCAACATAATGGCACAAGAACAAGCCGGGTTCAGCGGCAACCACAGCACAGGTGACCCGGTCCCAGGACTGAGCAGCAGAGCGACGCAGGCTGAACGCAACACGGCAGGCGCGACGCCGGCAAGCTTTCTCGTGGACGGCGAACGCGCCTTCCATTGGTTGTGGCATGCTGGACTGCTCTTTGAAACGTTACTTTTGAACTTCGCATGCCAAAGTGTGCAGTTTACTAAAAACGTTGCTGGAAACAGGTAAGTACAAGCGCTGCTTGGTGATCACCGTTGGACAAGTATTATGCCAGCCGCAGAGACGCCACGTGGGACAGTCACGTCTCCACTGCTACACACCAACAACACGGCTGACATCGCTAAAGGTCGGGGATCGAAAGAAGAGCCCTGTACACAGACGACACTGCGTACTGTTGTCACGGCCCGACATGCGGCAGAATTAACGAGCAGGTCAGCCCCTTCACAAACAAGCAGGAATCATCACTAAGCAAGTCGAGTAGATTAAAATACAGTGGATCCACGAAATCTATCCTTCAGCACCAACCTGTGATCTTCAACCACCCCTACTTTAAATAAATATGTATTCCTCACGTCATCTTCAGAGGTACTCTGACAGTCAGTTATAAACAATGAAGAAATACGCCAACTGGAAAATAAGATGTTATAACACAGAGAGATGTTGTCCGCCCCTCAGTGAAGACTGATTTTAAAAATAGCTCTCCATTCTACTGTATAACTTGCAGGCCTCTTCATCTCCAAGTACATACTGCAGCCCACATCCATCCCAATCTCCTTACTGTATTCACCACCCGGTCTTCCTCTACGATTTTTACCCTCCACACTTCATTTCAAAACTAAATTGGTTACCTGCCGACGTCTCGGAACGTGTCCTACCAACCGCCCCTCCATTTGGTCAAGTAGCGCCTCGCATGTTCCCACGTTTCTCGGGAATCCAAACTTATCTTCCCTGAGGTCGGCGTCTACCAGTTTTTTCACTCTTCTGTAAAGAACTTGTGTTAGTATTTTACAACGACGAGTTATTAAACCGATAGTTCAGTAATTTTCACACCTGCCAGCAACTGCTTTCTCTGGAACTGATAACATTACATTCTTCTTAAGGTCTGTGGGTACTTCGCCTGTCTCATACGCCGGGCACAACAGGTGGGAGAGCTCCGCCGTGGCCGGCTCTCCCGAGGCTGCCTGTAATCCTGCCACAAGACTGTTTACTCCCTGGGCCTCGTTTCGACTTAGATATTTCAGAACACTGTCAAATTTGATCTCATACTGTTACATCTCCCACCTCATTTACATCCATGACCACTTCCCTATCTGTAATATTACCTTCAGTAAGATATATATCTGACATAACTACATTAGCAAAAAACAAAACCTATGTGATGTCATGACAGCAGAAATTCTAAATATGATGTAGCTGTGCTATTGACTATACAAAGACTTAGACCACTACACTATTCAGAATGACTCCAGTTTCTTCTATATAACATGGCACTTACCTCTGACTTACACGGTTATGTTACAAATCCCTTCGTATCACACTAGAGATTAGTTCCTAAGCATTAGTCTTAAAGACTACTAGTACAATGTAACAGGACACAAAATGCCATAACGATGGACAAACAATCGCAGGTGATGCTTTTTTAAAGGAAGGTTTTAACCCACTCATAAGGCGAATGCCAGGACTCAGCTGTAAGAGTAACATCGTCCTCCAATCCACCAGGATTACACGCAGCGTCCAAACCAAATAAGAGCCTCAGATTAAAGATGAACACTCTCACCACATCATTAAGCACATTTCCGTTCAAAGAGTAACGCGTTTGCTAGGGCACATTGCTGCTTGTACTAAACTTAAATATTTTCATTTTCACCTCTCCCCTGTCAACAGCGACTGTAATTGGGATCAGCTACTCAGAAACAGACATTCTTTAATAAAGTCAGTCTGAAGTAGTCGACGAATGATCTTGACATTAATCACATGTTATTAAGACCTGACTTATCAGGAGCTGCATTAAGTGATCTTATGTATTTCTAAAACATTAAAACTTAATTACGAAACCTTTTAATTTTCTTGATCGCAAAAACACATTGCTTTACCAATCATTACACGTTTTGGTTGCCAATCAACTATTGTTAGATTGTAAAAGAAACAATAAACAGTGAATTGCCTTAGATTTAACCAAATTTAAGGAAGTTACGTAGTATTGCGTAATGATATGCCAATCATGGTCAATCCAATGTGGCTATGAATTCTGTAGGGTTGAACGCCATCATCTAATAGCATATCTTGGAACTGTGTAAGTAATTGGAAAGTACCTATCGGGTGAATGTGAATAGTAAACTGTTTTCAGATATTAAAGAATTAAGCAAATAGAAATAATGAAAACATACCATGCTGACTAATGAACCACATTTTCCATAGACTATTGGTTACACCAACGAAGTTACAGAGTGCAACTCTCAACATATAGTAACAATTGAAACACACTCTTTCGTTAAGAATAAATGCGCTAGCCCAGCTTAAGAAGCGAAAGTAATTTACGGAAGAGACACTCTCTCTAGTTACTTATATCGAAAATGAGTATGAGCAGAAATCAGTAAGTGTAGCTGCCTTTTTGGCCCTATCAGCTGTTCTCGACACTGCTTGGTGAGAAGCACTTCTTTGCAAATTCACGATTGTGTCGTTAATTTAAGGACTTACTTAACAACATGCTAAACAATAGAGCATTTCATATCCATTCTCACAATGACAGATGCAGGGTAATTAAACCAAATGATAGTTTACTTCAAATGTCTGTTCTGAGTCCACTACCACTTTGGTCTGTACATGCACAGTTTACCAAAAGTCTTCAAAAAAATTGATTTATCCTGATGACATTTGCTTGGTGGCCCAGAGCCTCAACGTTTATGATGCTGAAACCTCTTTATCCACTGATATGGAAGTCTTAGATGTATACATCAAGAAATAGTGGCTCCACCTAAATCCACAGAAAATAATTGTATCTACATTACATCTGTGCAGAAGACAGTCAAAGTGCACACCAGAAGACAGATTAAGAGACCAGGTCTCGTTGTACTGCATTACACCATAATACATAGGAACAGCGCTAGATAGACCTCTTGACTTACAAGTAGCACCTGAACTCAAAACGAGAAACAACAGTCTTAAAAATTTGGTGATATCTTATGGGGAGCTAATGCTAGTGTTTTGAGATCCATAGCTCTAACCCTATCATAGGTGCTCTGTTGCTGAAGATTACTGTTCGACCAGGATCAATAGTGCTCATACTAAGAAGATAGATGTCCAACTGAATCAGGTATTATGGTATGTATTCAGAGTACAATCGCTCTAAGACTTCCTGTTCTCAGCATCATCCCACCCCCAGCTCTAAGAAACCAGCTCTCCTAAAGGTCTGGAAGAACATTCTGAAGAAATCCTCAGCTGGCCAGTCATCGAGATGCTCCACAGGCAGAACATCAACACTTGAAATCAAGGAAACCCTCATCATGCACAGCAGAAAACCTCGTTGTGTTCTCTTTGATTGTCAACCATTTACGGGAAATTCAGTGGAATCCGTCACCAATAGTCAACAAGCATCTAGTCAAGGACCCATTCATGCAGACAGGATTCGATCTCCCCAGACATCAGTAGAGGATCTTGAAATGGATTAGCAGTGGAGAAGGCTGATGTCCTTATCTCAAGCATGGGGTGAGTGCTCTTTTTACAGACAATTCAATGTCGCTTTCTAAATATTCCAGTTTCAATGGCCTCAGTATTATCATAACAGAAACAGGGTCACATGTTGCAACATGCTTGAGGCAGCTGCACGTCCTGCCCGCTGCTGTGACGTCACATGATCAAATCGTCCTAATTCCAGAGATCTCTTTACCCTCACATGTGCTGATTCGATTATTTACATGCTTAATCATCAGGATATGTAATTACCCAGGGGCTGTCTTCTGGATCCTGAGGTGTACGTCATAATTTCATCAAATAATTACATATGATTTATCAGTTATGCTTCTCCCATGGTCTTGGTCTCTGTATCCTGAAGTGAACTGGACTGTGGATACTGAAATAGTACTTACCGACGAGAGTCGCGGCACAGTGTCATTTTCACTATGTCTCCACTGCTTAGAAAGTGTGTTAACTGCCCTGTCGTCGTGCTATATAATTTTTGCATGTTATTGCATTAAGTCTTGGGATTTCGAGGTCATCTATACTGCAGAGAGGTATATAAACCATACAGCTCTATGATATTATCAGTTCATTTCAGAATGCTACTATTTACTAGTACATACATCTTAGCTTATGATTCAAAATATGTAAATGTAGGATTAGCATGAGGTCGTGAGTGTGAAGTTATGGTAGAAACTGAAGATGTCCGTCGTAATGTAAAACACAATTTACAGATACGAGTTAGGGCGAGCATTGTTTGCCGATGAAGCAAACTGAGAGGTTGATAACAACAGACTACGATCCTTTTCAACTTCCTCTTCACATGAACATCTGCAGCAATAAGGCAACCATCATCGACCTGTATAAAAGTGTCGTCAAGTTGTATTGGTTATGCAGTGCGCTACGGATTGCAACAGACAAATACGGTGGCAAGTATATGTGAAAGCGTTACTAAACGATGTTGTATGTTATGTAAGTGAATGTTGCATACAAGATGATTTAGAACAATACGTATACATATGTATGGTTGCAGCACCAAGGGCTGCTACTATAATCCTATAAATATTGAAACTGTAGAGCCTGGTTTACAGACAGACAACGGAGATACGACGTCGCTCCTGTTGGATTGAACACAATGGAAGCAGAATTTATAGCATAAAAAAACCAGTTATTTAAAGAATAATGTAGGGATATAAGACAGAGCGAATATTAAGAAATGAGTCAACAATTTTTTTTTTATTTTGTGAATGTAAAAAAGTTAATAAACGAAGTCATTTAAAATGTGTATTTGTCTTTCATTGAAAGAGCACCAGTGCAAAACAAATATTATGCAAGATATTTACAGATATGATAAACACGTCATACTATTCTGCAAACCCTCAATCATACATACAGCAAATATATTCACTCATTGAGTGAATAGGGGCAGTATGGTACAGTGTGAAAAAATTTCGACGATATAAACACACATTTAAAACAGCTTAAGAAGGGTTCAAGTTACTTGCAAATACCCACATACTTAAAACAGAGATATGAGCAACTGAAGACGGTATTGACTTTGTAAGAGGAGGTCCAACAGTACTACCTTCAGGCTTTCTGTTAGGACAATGCTTAGCATTTGATGCTAAAAAGGTTTGCAAATCCTGTCTGCCTGTAGAAACACACATCAAAATGTATTACATCACATCGGTTCCGAGAGATCCAGAACCTGTACAGAAACCTGGAATAGAATCAAGATAAACATAATTTCCGCTCTTTTTATTGGTCATGAAAACCACACATTGCATATTGTTCGACCATACAGCGAGACCTTCAGAGGTGGTGGTCTAGATTGCTATGCACAACGGTATCTCTAATACGCAGTAGCACGTCCTCTTGCAATGATGCATGCCTGTATTCATCGTGGCATGCTATCCACAAGTTCATCAAGGCGCTGTTGGTCCAGATTGTCCCACTCCTCAACAGCGATTTGGCGTAGATCCCTCAGAGTGGTTGGTGGGTCACGTCGCACATTAACAGCCCTTTTCAATCTGTCCCAGCCATGTTCGATAGGGTTTATGTCTGGAGAACATGCTGGCCGTGAGATACAGGAGGATTCCAGTTACGTTACGTTATAGTCAGGCAGAGGTTCTGAAATCAGGTTTTGGATTGTAAGGCATACCCAGGAGCAGTTATAGACTCAGCTCACAATTTAATAGTGGTGAAGAGTAGACTGAGTTTGAAACATTAGTCAGGAAGAAACAATACGCAAAAAAGTGGAATAAGTAAGTACTAAGTAATGGAGAGGCAAGCTTAAATGTCTCTGAAGCTACTGATACTGCAATACAGCACATTATCCAGTTCAGTAGAATAAGAAGGACACTTCTATAAAGGGCGATCAGAGAGAAACGGTCCAGTAAACGAAGTTCTAAAAGGCATACCTTATGAGCTATGAGCACTTTTTCACGTTCGATACTGTGGAACGAGCACTAAATAGTTTACCTCTCGCACTTTTTGACGTGTCAGTCCTTTTGTATTTCGTTCTTTGTACCTTAGGAATATGTCTATAGTAGTGGAAAAGGCCAGTCACTCGTGTGCTGATAGCAAAGTTTAATCATCCTCCACTCGACCGTCATTTCAGCATCGTCAGAGTTCTGAGGTGCAGCGATCATGGTTCATTAAGTTACTTCCTCAGTTTGCACACATACCTGCAAATCCATCGCTATCCTCCGGTGGAAATGATGAAAGTAACTGTGACTATTGACATGTATGAGCTACGCGTGGGCATTATCGAGGCATTTCGAGCTGTGGAACAGAATAATTTTAGGAACTGGAAAATATATTTTAGAAAATGCTGCTTGTTCCAGATATAGGCACAGAAGCTCAGGACGACTCGCGAGAAATATGCACAGACAGTCCAGTTACGCTGGATTCCCTGAAAAATTACAGCAATCTTAGATAAATAAGGGCATAAATGAGTACTGCGCAAGGGGGAGTGGCACCTCATCTTGGAATGATCAGAAGTAAAAGTCTGCAGTCCTGTGAATGAATTAGGACACAAGCCGGCCAAAGAGCGGGCCCGAGAAAGTGCAACAGGAAACTAGAGCGGAAATTTTGCGTCAGTGAGGAAATGACAGATGCAGCGCGAAAGAGAAAGAAAGAGTGGTCTGAAACCATGAAAGGGGCTACGACAAAAAAAAAAATTTTCAGCTGTTCAACATCGCCATTCTCCCATTTACCACTGTCGCCTAGTCTTACAGCTGTGTCGGCTGTGCAGGGGAGATTAAAGGCTCTCTCCAGCTTGCTGAGACTGTTGAGGCTGCGCAGGCCTGGCGGAGGGGCGCGAGCCCAGAAACCGAGGGGTCACTCGACGAATTCTCCTCGGGTTATCAGCCGAGTGGCGGCGTCGTCTCGTGTTTCTGGTGCCAGGTCGGTGCTCTTGTCGAGATGAACTTTAGTAGCAGTTCAGGATTAATTCAGATAGGTCCATCGCCTTTTTTTTCCGTCGCCGCATCACCATCGCCGTGCTGCCAGACAAGGTGTCGACGTCTGCGACGCTGTTCCCCAAAGTCGGGAAGCAGATGATTCGACGAACTGCTGTGCACAACAGCCGCTGTACAGGTTGAAATCATGTTTGCGAAATCTGATCTGTGCGGCCTCTATGATGACAGAAAAAGTAAAGCCCTTTTCTTATAGAAAGGAATCTGTGTATTCCTCGATATTTCGTTTCAACAGTACTCCAAATAGTTTTCCGTACAACGCTTAGCGAAATATTACGCTCAGATTAGGCAAGTATCAAACGAGGGAAAATGTTGGAAATATGGCGGGCTTCCCAGAATCAACTGTTCCCTTCGCTTCAGTGGTGTTACATATATTCAGATCTCGGGGGGGGGGGGGGGGGGGGGCGTCTGTCGCTGACATTACGAGCGATCCTGCCCTGACAAACGCGCCAACCCAGTAATCGAGTGACCCTACTAAAGAAGCATTTTTTTTCCATTTTTGGTCTAGTTTACGCCTAATACACCTTGAAAACGCAAACGGCGGACATCTTTCCGCCTGGTCTTAGCTCTCCTGGCTACAGCTACCAACTATATAATTATTAATCGCTCTGTCTCCTGATTCAGCAGAAGGATCGCTTGAGCCGGGTGGACGACATGTTTACATCGCTGCGACATCTTCTTTCCCGATATGGTGCTGTGGTCTCCTGCACTTTTCGGTCGTATATAAAAACAGGCCCGTACTTGGCTTGTTGACAATGTGGAAACACGTAAAGTTATCGTTTTTGTAACCTCTTGTCAAGTATGCCGTCCATTCTCCATCGTGTTTGAATAGTCTATACCACAAAGCCGCAAAACAAATAGCTGCGCAACTTATATCTGCACGTAATTCACAACCGTGCACCAGTAAGCTTAACTTTGGACGCTCAATATAGCACCTTCCAACACTTTAACGGACGTGGATAGTACTTTTGACCATGTCATTACGTGCAATCTCCTCTTTCCCCTCTTCCTTATATTTTCACTGGCGTACGTAAGAAATCCATACCCTCCAATAATTGTTAATGTCTCCTCTCCATATTAGGAAAACACCGCTGTACCAAGGACAGTTGCATTGCAGAGACGATACACGTAAAAATTATGAATCTCGTAATAAGGACTAGCAAAACTTGTCAAGGTTTAATATGTAAACATAAGTAGAGAAAAACGGTTTCCGAAATTTTCGCCTTCTGAATGTTGTGTCCGGTGTAAACGTCGAATCTGTCGTACCGTTCACCTTGCCTGCTCAGTAAATAGGCTACGTGGAAAATCGCAGCAAATATTGAATTCTCGCCGACGTCTGCGTGGTACCTTAGGTCATTGCCCATATGTTTTAGGTACATATAGAGATACAAAAAGAAATTAATATCACCGTATTGAACAGTCTCTCGTTCATCACTACTGAATCACAGACGATATTAAAAAATACCGTCTTTACGCATGGTGATAGGATCGATGTGACCAAAGTTTTGTTTCGTTTTCAATGCTTTGGCAATCGACCAGCGGTGCACAGTCTTTGCTATCAATAATACCGATTCCGTAGGGTCTCATGTGTTGCCCCATAACAGCGTGACTGACGCTCATGCCACGACGTTTACACATTTACTACTTTACTAGAGGACTTTTTGTACTATACATCTATTTTCTTAGCGCCTTTGTCAAACGTATCATACTTATTGTCTGCTGAATTTTAAAGTTACTGATAGCTACCAACGCAACCGTCACTTTGCCTTTGTTAGCACTTTCCACCAAAGGTTAGGTGTACTTGACTCCTGAGCATTTGACCAACATTCTGTCACGCATTGTCTGGCATATACAGGGTGCGGAACGACAATTTGACCAAAAGCCAAAGCATCAAATGAAGGAATGTAGAGGTCGCAGTTGAGTATTTAAGGCGCTATGCCAGCATGAACCGTGGTCAGTTGGAACATTTGCTCCACATAATTTTGTTAATTAACTGGTGGCTTATTTTTCGTTCCTTTTGGCCCTTTTAAGGCGTATTGAAAAATGAAACATGGACATGTTATTTCTTCATTTCTGGAACAATGCTGTCTAGCGTGCGTCAGCTAAATCTGATACAGGTGAAAGTGGTAATTTAAATTTACCTTTTTCTCATTGCGACGATTGGTTAGTCCAAATATTGTGTTTACGTATACATTTTCTGTAAATTACCAGTCATTTGAGTGAAGACATTCGTGTGTCAGATTTCAATTACGTTCCTGTAGCCCAGAAAATATGCAGCTACGACCCTTAGTTGCGATACACAAATTACTGTGTCTCATGCTCTCTTTCCCCCTGCACTTTTTCCGCCCCCAGTATAACGGCGCTGGATAACAAACCTGTCTCAACCAGCCCTGTTCAAATAATTCACTTTTTACGCACGCTACACACAGCTCACTGAATGACTCCCAGCCCATTCGTCCGCCTATATTCCACCACCACACTGGAAAGCCAGCGCGCGAGCCTCAAAATCATGAACGCAGCATCAGATTCTCATAGTGACACTCTACTGATTGTGAGCAACCTCAGACATTAATCGCACATGCAGATCATAGTAATGTAGAAGCTGAGTTTATCTTTCCGTTTGTTCTCCGTCTCCTGCAGACCAGAGAGCTCTGTCGCTGCATCAGCGGTCGATTACTGGTGTTGGCGCCACGGAACGATGGCAGTTAAGTTGTAATTCTATTAAAGGTATAAAAACAGAAAGAAGTAAAGAACGCGGCATCTAACAGTCAAGCAGCACGTTTCTGGTAGTTTAATGCGATGACAAATTTAAACGATAAATTACGTAGTTGGACTGAGTTAACAGCTATTACATAAACCCAGATTTGAAGCTACGCACTACAGAGACAAACTCACTAAAGTTATCGTCGTTGGCACATTTTATTTTACACACAATTGAATCAGACTACTTCTTATGAACTAAACTATGCCTGTAATTCATGGCGAAGCTGACCATTACTGTTACTATTCTGGTATTTTTCTTAGGTAAAGACTGGGCAAAATGCTCACACGATGTAGCAGTCTTACGTCTGTCATGTAGTTGTCCAGGAAGCAACTGCTCCAGTCCGAGACATGCCTGTTGCGACTAACCTTATAAACTGAATACTTAGTAAACGGCGAGCCGAATTACTTACTGCATTATGTGCATGAATGCTGCAGTTTTCTCGGCAACAACGATAAACAAGCACGAAAGAGAGAGATTTAGCTACAGATGTCTGCCATCATAGGGTTGTCGTGACAGCTAAGTCATTAATGAAATCTTGCGAGGTGCCGAGTGGAGAAGAGTTTGTACCTCTCTAATTATGACGAATTTTGTATGAGAACGAGACATGCACTCGACCCCCTCCTTATCTAGCAGCTAATTAATTATGCGCACAATGGTAATGGAGGAAAATGATGGTGGCCCCTGCTAGTTAGTTAAATAACGAGTGCACACCCACAATAATTTAATAAGAATAGTAATCTACTCAGAAAAAAAGAGAACTTTATCATATTAAACAACAGGAAATGGGATTCTGCATATCTCTACGACAAGATATACGGATTAAATATGAGAATGAGATTTATTATACATCAGAACATAAATTCACATGATTATCGACACAGACACTTCGTTAAAGAATAGGCTTACTGAAATATTATGAGAATAAGAGTAGGCTCGAGAACAAGGGGCTCCTACTGTCTGTGATGCAATAGACTGACGATAATGACTGGAGGTCCTAATGAATCAAATATTAATCTCCCGACTATACAGCAGTATCGCAATTAGCAGTGAGAGGGGATCACATGGAGAAACAAACAAGGTGGACTTGTAACAATGTGAGCATGCCTGCTGCTGAGTGATTCAGTATTGACAAGGACCTACAATGCTGGAGCCGCACAATGCTGTACCGGTACTGAAATCTGCAGCGCGCCGTCGGCAGGCAGCGTCCTGGTGATGCAGGGGCCGACTTGTGCCGTGCAGCAACTCTGTGTCAACCCCTGGCAGCGGAGGCTGTCTGACAATTCTAAGCAAGAGCGGAGCCAGCATTGCTGAACTCTCTTCTCCTCGGAAACCGCTGATTCCAAAATTCCCGCACACTGTCTCGGAACATCATTCGCGCCAATAACGGCCGTTCCCTGCAATTCCGAGCAGGGCTTTATGACGTCAACCAGCCTCAGTTTAAGTTGACCAGTCATGCCTCTGCTGTTCAGCTGAGGGCACTGAACTTGCCGTTTCACTGGCTACGAAAACAACCTGCCTAGACCGCGGGCCATCTGGCGCCAGACAGTCGCACCCAGACTTGTGGACACAAGTACTGTCAGAATCAAGAGGAGAATGCAGTCAGTCGGTGCCAGGAATCTCCGTTCCGGACGCGCCGGAATGGTAAACACATAAACTGCGGCGACACTCCGACGTCTCGCAGGTCGTTCCACCAGGGGCTTAAGCCTATTGTACGAACCCCTCAGATTCAGGGAAGTGCAGCCCCCAACCGGAAATGCCATGTGTCACGTCCTCCGATGGTTGCCTCGCACAAGCCACTCAGGGAAGTAACCCAACACGTATAGGAATCAAGTGAACATTATTTTTTGAGCACTCAGTACAAATACTCTCACTACAATAACCTTATTCGGTCTGTTACTACCGTGCAATGACATAGAACACTAATAAAATTGATTAAAATGAGAGGAGACACGCAAAAGAGGACACAGAATCTCTCATTCCCCACCCCCAGTCAATTTAGATTATTTTTGGTAGTGGATGACTCACTTGACAAATGTAGTGTGTCAATCACTCAGAAAGAATCGCTCCAAACAGTTTCCAAAATGTCACAACGAACTGGCACATTAAATTGGAAATTGATGATAAAATAAAAGGTGGAATTTTTCTTATGGCTTCACCAACATCTTACTCACGTTGACGAATAAGTCACACGCAACACAGATTCACCCTCAGGGAGCCCACTGTCATACATGGACATACTCACACAGTCATACAAATGTTGAACACATGCCAGAAGGCTAAGTTCGAAGCTGCAGTAAAATGTTGACCTAATGGACCTGCAAGCTTCTCATTAAAGTAACATTTGAGAATTAGCTACTGGTGCCCAACTCAAACACACACATACTTCTGCATGAAGCCAAAAAGACAAACAGTATCTCTATGCTTCACGGTTGAGACGTTTAACCACTCTCACGCCGTTTCCCTGAACAGAAAGGATGATAAATATTTTACAGTGATCGATTGGCTGATGGTCCATTCACCATTAACCAGAATTGTAACCACAGATATTCCGCTCACATAGACAAACAAAAATACTCCCGTGTAACAGTAGCATATTATTGTATATAACATTTTGTAACTATTGAAATTTGTACACATAGTGACAATTGACAGGCATGAACATAAGTGAGATAGAGAGATATAGTGTACATAAAAAGACAGAAATTTCGTAAGTGTACCTGTGTGATCGAAGATTATGTAACATAGTGTGCATCACCAAAAAAAATTGTTCCAAACTGACATGATGATAGGGAACCAGGATATCTTTAACATGAACATGTACATATAAAAAAAGAAGACTGAAAGCTATAAAGCAGAAAAATATACATGTATTTGACATTGAATTTCCAATCTCTAGTGTCTGAAATAAAGTTTGGGAGGCAAAAAAAAAAAAAAAAAATGTTTTCACTAAAAGCACGAATGTTACTGTGTTCACGCAGTTGTCTGAGCAAGAAAAGAAAAAAAAAAGAAAACAGTTGACCGTAACGTCCTTCGCATGCTGACGTCACACAACGAATCACTCGACACACGAATATTGCGACACTCGCCTGTGGAGCAGGATGGTGGTTCCTGGCGTGGAGAAAGCGGCGCCAGCTGGAAGCAGTGCGACTGGTGGTGTGGGCGACCAATGTAATGTTTCTGGGAGCCAGGCGCGGCACCCGGGAGTTGCTCCAGTCGTCCTCCACTCTCTGTGGCGGCACTGTCCATCGACAAGAATCTCGTGGGGTGGTAGGACAGCCTATTGTTGATGTGCAGTACAGCGCGGTACGGTGGCCAGCACACGTACGGGCTCTGATTGTATTGAGGACCGCAAGAATCGGGACAGAGCCGCAGGACAGGTAGTTGGACGTCCTAACACAGTACACTTGGTCTTATCTAGAACGAAAAATTGCAATACGGGATTCTACTCTTAGAGTGACTGCAACACTCGTGGATTCGTCTGATGGAGGCTGAAACCAGGGTAGCAGATCGATCAACGTGGCTGATTGCTCGGAACTGCTCTCTGTAGGAGAGAACATAATCACGACAAACTGCAGTCCATCAATACCCGGCACAGAACTATTTTGGGCGTGCAGTCCGGCCTATTATAGTGATTTATGCAAATTGGTGCAGGAACGGTAAACGGCGTCCGTCAGAAGTGCGCCTCAAGAGATCTCTGCGACTCTCCGTGCTGCCACTGTCAGAGTACGCCCTCGTCGTCTGGCACCTCTCCTGCAGTGGAGTCCCCTTATCTAGTGGAGTCCCCATTTCTAGTGGAGTCCCCATTTCTGCGTCACCGCTGAGCGGTCCCGCGCTGTCTCCTCGGCCAGCCGCCAACGGGGTCGCCCGTCCCGGTGGGATCCCGGGGTTGTGTCCGCCTTCAGCTGACGGGAGGCTGTCGGCCAGGTGAGCCGCCGCCTCGCTCAGCAGGTGGGCGGCACTCGCCTCTGAGCCGCCGCGGAGGGGCGGGGCGTGTCGTGACTGACAGCCGCCTCGCTCAGCAGGTGGGCGGCACGCGCCTCTGAGCCGTGGCGGAGGGGCGGGGCGGGGCGTGCCGTGACTGACAGCCGCCTCGCTCAGGCGTCTCCCAGCCGCTCGGCCTCCATTTACTCCACACCGACCACCGTGCAGCGTTAGGCTGCGTTCACACTGCCGGCCGGGCCGAGCCGAGCCTGGCCGGGCCGCCGCCCGCTTCGATATCAAACACATGGTTTTGAATTGCGGTGTTCACACCGGCGGCCGGGCCGCGCCGACACGGCGTGAGCCTCCCGGAGCCGAGCCGACGACATTCGGAGTGTTTAATATTGCCGGCGCGAGCCGACCGCAGGCGCGAGCCTGTGGAGCAGCACTACAGCTTCTGCAGTACACGCATCACACGTCTCCCTTCTGCTTTCTTCACAAGTGTGACTGCACACGTCTTATTTTAAGATGTTACCTCACATTTCACAATCAGTGAGGAAAAATTACGTTTATTATGATGATACATGCGAAATTACTTTTATTTCATTTATTTAATCTACCGTATTTGCATGCATTTACAACAATAGCTTGCCAGCGATCGCGGCATTGCCGCCACTGAATAGTTCGCATTTACTTGTAAACGGAGACAGATATGAGTGTCACTGAGGGACGGAAAGGTGTCCCTACCAGATGATAATGCATTGTAAAGTCATGCTGTGGCAGTTCCTTATCAGTGGAGATAGAACCACTGAGTCAAAGGGCATTATCTCAAAACTCTTCGCCTATCAATCTGTCTATCTTACAAGGTAATGAAAAGAATTCTGTGAGGTCATCAGTGGCTCCACATGATGAACCATCACCACTGCCAAGCGCTGCATCATGAAGAAAAAAGAAGAAAAAAGTTGGAAAATTCTGAAGGAGTATTTCTGCGATTCTTCGTTGAAGGCACAGCAAGACATTACCCAAAATGACGAAGCTAATTACTTCCTAATGATTCTCAGGAGTCCCATAAACTCTCTTCCCCTCAGAGGTTAGTGTTTGTGAAATTTAAAATACAAAAGCATGACTACAATTAACTGGAGGTAGCGAATGCTGTACAAAGTTCTACTACAGTGCAGCGCAGCCCGCCAAGGAAGAAAAAAAAAAAACAATGAAGAACAATGAAACGCACATCTGTGTCGATGTACAGTAGTTTCATTAACTCTCCATTATTTTTCTGTGAAAGTAGACAACGAGACTACAGAATTGCGCTTCAGTTTCAGCAGTAAACGTATCACAAATCTCCAGTTTGTTTTTGTGATTAGTTTTACACCACTGATCACTAGTAATTAGTTTTTATCTGTCCTGCATTATATGACTACATTAAACCAAGCTGTAACCGCTCGAACTCCGTGGCTTGCGGACGCGGCACTGACGCCACTGAATATCTCGCATTCCTTGTGACCAGAGACAGATATCAGTGTCATTATCATTTCAAAAACTTTTTGGTACTTTTAGCTACATTTCATTCGCAACAATGTATGGTGTAAAACGCATCTAACAGTAAGCTACCCGCTACATAACTTTTTCACTACAAGATTTGTAAATCAAGTGCACAACGTTGACAAATAGCATCATTTCACAATGACTGTTAAGAAATATGAAAAGATAAATGATTCAATACGAAGCTAAGATGTTACACTAGCACGTGTACAAAAATTAGATTTTTTAGCCGCATACTTTCTTCAAAATCGGTTGGGAAGCGTTACGAAACTAAGAAATCACGCGAAACGAAAAGTAGACTTTTTCTTTTTTCACGACGGAAGTAACGCTTTTAAAGGAAAAATGAGTTCATAAAACGATGTGGCGCAGTCTTATATGCCGCTAAGAATTTTTAGAACATGAAAATCGGAGAAGTGGATTTTCCCCCATTTCGCCGACCCAGCTCGGCGCGGCGCGCAGTGTGAATGCACTACTCGTCGGCCTGAGCAGGATAGGCACGAGCCGAGCCAGTACGCGTCAGCCCGGCCCGGCCCGGCCGGCAGTGTGAACGCAGCCTTAGTTCTCGTCCAGCAGTCACTCGCTGTTCGCAGTACCTGCGCAATACTTACGACCTTTCATAAAGAGTGCCTCCTCAAAACTTTTTACTAAAACAGCATTCAGAATTTGTAAAGATCGTATTTTGTACATCCGATAAAACAAATTAATAGAGACGAATATTTACATGAATAGAACTGTTACCCTAATACAACAAAAAACTCTTATACTCTGCTGAGAGACTTTATAATTAATGCTTATTGTAAAGAATAGTGACTTAACTATAAGTAGGCTGTTTATGTTTTCTTATTGGTAACGCCACGTAGCGCTCTATATGAAAAATCACTGGCTGTGCTGTGTGCAGTCTGTGGCTAGTTTGCATTGTTGTCTGCCATTGTAGTGTTGGGCAGCGGCAGCTGGATGTGAACACCGCGTAGCGTTGCGCAGTTGGAGGTGAGCCGCCAGCAGTGGTGGATGTGGGGAGAGAGATGGCGGAGTTTTGTAATTTGTCATGAACTGCTATATATATTATGACTGTTAAGGTAAATACATTGTTTGTTCTCTATTAATATCTTTCATTTGCTAACTATCCCTATCAGTAGTTAGTGCCTTCCATGGTTTGAATCTTTTATTTAGCTGGCAGTAGTGGCGCTCGCTGTATTGCAGTAGCTTGAGCAGCGAAGATTTTTGTGAGGTAACTGATTTGTGAAAGGTATAGTTTAATGTTAGTCAGGGCCATTCTTTTGTATGGAATTTTGAAAGTCAGATTGCGTTGCGCTAACAAAATATTGTGTGTCAGTTTAAGCACAGTCATGTATAAATTTTTCTAAGGGGGCGTTTCATATGGCGACCCTTAGCCGAGGATACCTCACTGAAATCTTCTGATTTTTTTCTTGTAGTTTGTGTAATTGGTGTAGCTATTGTTTATTGATAGCGCGTAATCATAGAGAGAATTTCCTTTGTAGTTGTAGTTTTTCATTGTTGTACAGTAAAACAGTTGTGGAATGCATGTAGATTTGCACCAAGTATTTCGCAGCTGCGCTGGCAATTAAGTAGACATTATTTCCATTGCTATGTTATTTTATTTTGCTCTTCAAAAAAAAAAATGGTTCAAATGGCTCTGAGCACTATGGGACTCAACTGCTGTGGTCATAAGTCCCCTAGAACTTAGAACTACTTAAACCTAACTAACCTAAGGACATTACACACATCCATGCCCGAGGCAGGATTCGAACCTGCGACCGTAGCGGTCGTGCGGTTCCAGACTGTAGCGCCTTTAACCGCTCGGCCACTCCGGCCGGCTTTTGCTCTTCAAATTGTGCTTTTCTGTGTTATCGTGTGAAATATTGTGACAATTATGGCGTGTGAAAAACGTAATACTAGGCTCCAAAGTAAACTGAGAAATGACAGTGAAGACGAAGGCAGTGTGTTAGCGCCGCAGAGTAATGAATTAACTAATGTTCAAAGTAGTAATTTGGTAATTGCGCATAGGGAAATGGAGCGGGCGGCAAACAATGGTGTAGACAGTGAAACAGGTAGTGAACAGGGAAGCGTTATCGATCGATTGGTCGGCAACAGCTCGCCTCAGGAATCGGGAATGACAGAACACAATATTGCAAATACTGCAGACTCAGGTTTTGGGTTCTCACCGTTTTCTCAAATGAGTCAAGACACATTTACCGCTTGTCAAAATATGAACGTTGCCGGTGCAACTTCACTGCCGAAAAGCACTGAGGAACATGTTTCAGACACCAGTGCATTGTTATTACAATTAATGCAACAAATGGGACAAAAGCTTGAAAACTTAGACACAATGGAACAACACCAGAGACAAACACAGCAACAGTTAGACACAGTGGAACAAAATCTCAAAAAGTTAGACACAATGGAACAACACCAAAGACAAACACAGCAACAGTTAGACACAGTGGAACAAAATCTCAAAAAGTTAGACACAATGGAACAAAATCAGAGACAAACATAGCAACAGCTTCAAAAGTTAGACTCATTGGAACAAACTCTTGAACAAACGCGTGAAGATTTAACTACTGAGTTACATAACATTGAATCGAAATGTCAAAAAGTCTGTAATGATGTAAAAACACAAATTTGTGAGCATTTTCAACCTATTTTTTCGCGGCATGAAAATGCATTACAGAATCACGAAGCAGCCATAAAAGAACTGCAAATTATTGTTCATGAAAATCATGAGACCTTGCAAGCTAAATTTGACTCAGTTGTCTCTACCGATTCGGTTACGCAACTTGCAAAAACTCAGTAAAACTTTAAGGACACAGTAGATACTCTGAAACTAGGTTCAGAAAAACACACTGAGGAAATAAGTACACTATTGGAGAAAGTAGCCGAACTTTTGGATCAGTTCACTAATTTATCTACGAAGGTAGATGATAATCTGATTGACGCAAGACCGGTAGTCTTTAATGACACGGAAGAGTACGAACAAATTAGGAAATTCAAACAAAATCAGAATCAAATTAATCCACAACACCAAAGAGAAATCCGGGAAGTACAAGATCAACTGACACAGGTAATACAAGAATTACGTATTTCAGAGGACACTCGCGCTCCAACACGGGAAGAGGGACTTAGAAATACGGAAAAGCCGCAAAATAATAACACAGGGCATTTCGGAAGTTATGAAAGAAATTGGCAATGTGCACCGAATTTTGAGATGGAACGTCCGACACGACCTAACAATGACCGATATGCGACTCGCCGACATGATGATTTTGACTATAAGCTGTTCATTACTACACGTAAATTCAAAACATTTAAGAATTCTGGCAACGACATTCATCCACAAGCATGGCTCCATCAATTCTCGCATTGTTTTCCTCCCAACTGGTCGTTAGAACACAGATTAGAATTTATGTGTGGCTACTTAGAGAATGAACCATCTGTAAGAATGCGATCGGTCATTCACGATTGCCACAGTGAAGGAGAATTTTACCATGCCTTCCTCTCAGCATATTGGTCTCAAGCCACACAAGACCGAGTAAAACATAGCATCATGATGATGAAACACTTTGAACAATCTGAATTTTCCAGTCTTGTGAAATATTTTGAAGACATGTTGCATAAGAATCAATATCTTTCAAACCCATACAGCCCCTCAGAACTCATCCGCATTTGCTTAATCAAACTGCCTGAACATTTACGACATATTATTTTGGCAGGACGTTGCAAAGACGACATTGAAGCATTTCAGGGACTCTTACAAGAATTAGAAATTGACACTGACAATCGCGGAACGCGAAACCAGGAACACAAGAATTACAGGTCACATCCGTCGCAATTCCGCGATGAAAGAAGTAATAACTTGACACGACAAGGCTATTATCACAACACAAATCGTGACCAAAACAGACACCACCCGTATGACAACCGTTGGCAGAGTAGTAATAACTACAGGGAAAGATCACCTCTCCGTGGTAATGACTATCACAGAGACAATAAGAGAAACAGACAATATGGGAACCAAAATAAATACTATCAAGGGAGACAGAATAACTTTAGACGCAACGGACCAGCGCGCAGTTACGATTCAGGGAGAAATTCTCCACCATGTGACCGACAAGAAAGAAACTATGGAATCTACCGACATGACGACAGACGATATGATCGTAACGACAGACCTGAATTGCATCAGAACTGGCGGGATTCAAACAGAGCAGGGCCCTCTCGTCATGGTGAATTTGTAGAAGTTAGGTCTCCAAATCCCAATAACGACGCGCGCCAACAAATAGACAATAGGCAATGACTCACACCGCTGGCAGCAACAAAATGTACTTATGAAACTGATGACGCAGCTGCCGTAGCTAGTAATTACGTAAAAATGGAAGACATTAGGGACATCTTACTCCAGGAACACGACGTAAAACTTAACAACATTGCATATCCTGTGATTTGCATTACTGTAAATGACGTAAAATTTACGGCAGTACTTGACTCTGGCAGTCCCATCTCAGTAATTAGTGAAACAGCCTTTAGCAAATGCAACAAATCGAACGATTGCCCCACACTTCCGTTACGTAAGATTAAATTACAAGGTGCAATCTTTGGAAAAAGTGTAGATGTACGCCAACAAACCAACTTAGAATTCTTTTGTCAAAGCCACAGCTTCTCTACGAACTTTCTTATTGTTCCATTATTGTCGACGGAAATTATATTGGGAGTAGACTTTTTGAATGAATTCAAAGCAATCTTAAACTTTCACGATGCTGAAATAAGTTTAGAGAAGGAAGGTAAGTCAATAGCTTTGAAATTTGAAGATTGGCTCTCAAACCATGACGAAGAAATCAATCGGCTTTACTTTCTGTTGGACAACAGTTCGGAATTTTCTACGGAACTAGACACTAACAATCACTCTGCAAGAACTGACAGGGATGATATCGACGGCATATTTGAAATTAATGAGTTAATTCAGAATAAAATTCAAACAATTGAGAATTGTAATGACACTGATAGGCAGGACCTTTTTGAGATTTTACAAGCACATTCCACAGTTTTTACTCATAAAACAGGAACAATCAAGGGATTTCAATACCAATTTCGTGTTCGTGAGCATACTAAATTTTGTGTTAGACCATATGTAATTCCAGCACATTATAGGGACCGTGTTAGAACAGAAATACAATCTATGCTCGACGAGGGCATTATTGAGCCTGCAGTAAGCTCATACAACAATCCATTACATGTTGTTGAGAAGAAAAATGGATCGATCAGGCTTGTCTTACATTCGAGACAAATCAATACGATCATTATTCCTGAAACAGACAGGCCGCAAACGTTGGAAGAACTTCTTCAAAATTTTAATGGTGTAAAAGTGTTGTCTTCCATTGATCTCAGATCCAGCTTTTATCAGATCGAACTTCATCCAGAATGTAGAAAATACACAGCTTTCCTTTGTTTCGGCGTTTGTTATCAGTTTCGGAAACTTCCCTTTGGTTTGAACATTTCTTCAGCAGCATTCATTCGCGGGCTAAATTCCATATTACCTGAGTTCTTAAAACGTCACATCACCTTATATGTGGACGATATTCTAATAGCAGAAGCTTCATGGGAACTACATAATCGCATCCTCAACAGTTTGTTACGTATTTTTGCAGAATCTGGAATTACAGTTAACTTGGAAAAGTCTGAATTCGGTAGGTCAAAGTTGAGGTTTCTGGGACATATTATTTCTTCTGAAGGCATTCAGCCGGATCCTGAAAAGTTAGAAGCAATCAGAGCCATTCCAGTTCCATCCACAAAAAGACAAGTCCGCAGTTTTCTAGGTCTCGTAAATTTTTACCGTCGTTTTCTGAATATGCAAATTCTTGTTACACCAAAACTTTGTTCTCTCACTGGAAAAAATACTATTTGGAACTGGGACGAACAAGCGCAATTGGAATTCAATTCTTTGAAAGAAGCGTTACTTCACGCGCCAATCTTAGCTCATCCAGATCTGTCACAAGATTTCTGCCTTAGCACGGATTCTTCTAAAGTCGGTCTTGGTGCCCATTTATTTCAAGAAGCTATAGAAAATGACACTACCATTCAGAAAACCATTGCTTTTGCTAGCCGAGTGCTAACAAAATCTGAAAAAAATTATTCCGTTACTGAATTAGAAGCGTTAGCTATCGTTTGGGCATTTAACAAATTCCGTTTCTTTCTTTCTGGTAAGCACGTAAAAGTATACAGTGATCATCGTGCATTACAATTTCTTATGTCTTCAAAATTAAATCATGACAGGTTAAAACGTTGGGCATTGTTTCTGCAAGAATTCCGCTTCACAATAGTCTACATTCTTGGCAAGCAGAACATTGTTGCGGACGCACTGTCACGCGCACCGGCTGGGCTTGAGAAAAGTACCACAGAAGGCAACCTCGAGAAAAATTTCAGTATTCTTTACATTCAGAAAGTCGCCTTTGAAAACTTCATCACCACATCTTTAAAGGACATTGCTCATGAACAAGATAAAGATCCGATTTGGAAAGACATCAAGAGCGAATGGCATGAAAAGACACACACACAGATTCGGCATTATTATCTGGTTAGAAACAACATACTGTTCAAACGCTGCACTGTTGATGACATGCTATGGGTACTTTGCATTCCTGACGATTTTGTTAATAAGCTCATTTGGTACATTCATTTCAGCTACGCACATTTTGGTCCACGAAAATGTTATCATATTCTTCGAACGACTTGTTATTTTAACAATATGGAAAAAAGAATTCGAAGAGTCTTGTCTATTTGTAAACTTTGTCAAAAGGCGAAACCATCTACTGTCTCACATCTTGCTCTGTTGTTTCCTATTATTCCTTCTAAATTAAAAGAATTTGCTGCTGTTGATCTCTTGGGACCGCTTGTCAGAACATCCAATGGATTTTCGTACGTTCTAGTCGCTGTTGAACTTACTTCAAAATTTGTTTCTTTCACTCCGTTACGTAAAGCCACTGGACGATCTGTCTCCAACGCCTTTGTTAAATATTTCTTACGTGAAGTTGGCCACGTTGCTAAAGTCATTTCAGATAACGGACCGCAATTTAGATCTGCTGTTTGGTCACGCACGCTTCGGAATCATAAAATCAAACCTGTTTTTATTTCATTGTACTCACCACATTGCAACCCGTCTGAACGGATTATGAAAGAAATCAATAAGCCTTGCAGACTTTATTGTCACAGAAAGCATCAGCATTGGGACAGATATTTACACTTATTTCAAAACGTGCTGAATGAAATGCCTCACGACTCCACTGCTTTACCGCCTACTCTTGTACTGAAGAATGAAGAACCACCGAACAGAATCAGAGAGCTGGTACCTTTCCCGAATACACGTAAACTTCAACACAAAGACATAACTGATTTGGCTCTTAAAAATATAAAATCTGCAGCAGACAAAAGGAGAAAACTACACGGTAAAGCAAATGCAAAGAAGTTGTATATTGGTCAGAAAGTTCTCATTAAAGCTCATTCATTGTCACATAAGAAGAAACACTTGAGTCACAAATTCTTTCTAGTTTACAATGGACCTTACAGAATCCGACGTATACCACATGATAATTGCGTTGAAGTTGAAACTCTGCGTACTAGGAAGAGTAAAGGTTTACACCACATTTCACATGTAAAACCGTTTATTGAAAGATAATCTGCTTTTTAACTTAGTCTTTGTCATAAAATTTTTCGCTTCACATTACTAAAATGCTTTGTCAGACTTAGAATCTGTTAACATACAACAATGTTTGAAGTTAAATATCCAATCAAGAACCAAGAGAACTTATTTAAACAGAAATGACGAATGCATTGTTATAGTGAACAGATGTCACAGTGTTATTGTGTGTGTACATTCTTGCTTGTTTGTTGCACGATTACGTAACGACTATAAGGCTCACATACTTAGAACATTTACCAGTACTGCTAATGAGATTTTAATGCAACATTTTGGTTTATTTGAAAATACATTCTGAATTTAAAGTGCTTTCTGAGAGATACCAGATGACACAGAGGTTAGTTTATGTGACAGCTACACGATTTTTATCACGACGCTACTAATGAGTGACAATTTACAATGTTGCTTTTGCGGTGTATCTGTTTTATATCTGCACAGTTTTCTGAATTCTTCTGGAAAGAAAAACATGTTTTAGTAGTAACTTTTGTGGTATAGCAACAATGAGACAGCCTTTTTCGTGGCACAACAATACGTTACTGTACAGTACTTTCTTCATCACGCCAATAAGCATAATAACTATGATATCTATACGCAAAGCATTTCACTTTTGTTTATCATGAGGTAAGTACATTGACTTCTGCAGAACTTAGCTTTCGGAGGACGATAACTACGACACTTCCACAGAGATTATGTTACAAGACGCACAGTTTAGCGCTGCAGTACACGTATTTGAGTGATCAATTTTATACTTAAAACATTTATTTTTAAAGATTTTTGAATTACAAAGAAAGTTTTCCGTGATATATTTCATTCCATTGGTGTAATCTGTAACACCTGAGGGTATAATTACATTAATCCTCAGGGGGGTATACGCCTACTTTGTGTACCATGTGTGTGGCAACCACAAGGAACCCTAGCTATTATGGTATTTGCTTATACAAGTTAGCTTAAGAGGGGGTAGACTATATAAGAAACTGACTATGGAGAATAGGTAAAGAATGCATTGAGAAGTTATACAAAAAAAGTACAGAAAACAGGTTTAGGTAGGATTTTCTTGGAAATAAATGTTGAGGTGAGAAATGTGTGAACATATAAATACAGAAAGCATGCTTAGATAGAATTTTTTTGGTGGAAACAAAGGATGAAATAAGAGGAAAGATATATGAAGTTTTGGGTTGGATTGCAGTACCAAATGTTATACTGAAAACGAACCCTATCCTTTCCTATTGGTGTTATCCCACTATGTGTTTGTGTACCCTTGTGTAGTTGTTTTCTTCCTGTCTCTGTGTAGTTTCATAGAATTTTTTCCTCTTTTAATATTAAGCTACATTCACTATGATGAGGAATACTGTTATCCTCAAATATAATTGGCATTAATAATATGTTATTTACTTTGTAAAGATGTTAGACATTATTCATTCTGTTTAAATGCTCATGTGTGAAGTTGATGTTTCGCAAGTTATTCTGATCTTCTATGTATGTACTCATGTCAAAATTCCTGTAACACTAACGTATATGTCTATTTCTATTCTTTTGTAAAGCCTGTACTACAAATGTTATCTATATTGTTATGTTTTTAATGATGTATTTTGTACCTTTATTGTATTCTTATGTTATAAAATTGTAATTGTCACCAGTTCATGATATTATGAACTTGTTAGTTACATTTCACTGCACACGTTTCTGTTGGTCATAGTATATGGACAATATGTGAGAAGTTTGGACTGTTAGTGTTTGCACGTGTGTTAATAATTCAGCAAGGGACTGGATAACAGCATTGCTGGTTCTAAGGACAATTCCAAAAAACTTTGTGAGTGCACAAGTGGTGGTTATGGACTTGCTATATTAACTGCAAGACTCTTCACTGGTGATTATGCACCTGCACAATCACAACAGATGGCTGCTGGTCATCTCTACCAGGACTACAGTGGGCCTGTCCACACTTTCTACAAGGACTGCAGTGGGTCTGCACCTCTGGTGGCCCACCAATACCATACTCTCTACCAGGACTGCAGTGGGTCTGCTCTGTGATGACCTACCTACCAATATTCTTCAAAACTTCGAATGACTTTGCTGTGGGTTTGCTCCATTGTGGCCCATTACCTGTCAGCGTGTCAAGAGTCAGCACTGTCTTTCCGTTGGAAGGACACTACTTCCTCAAGACTGTATGGAAATCCACTACTTCTGTGTGCATTCTCTTTTACTGTTCAGACTTTGAAAAAAAAAAGAAAAACACTGTAATTTTACTGTGATGAATCAGGACTGTCTTTATGGACTGTGAGAAAATTTTGGCTTTTGACCAACATTGTATCAATAAGTGTGTGCATTTACTATCTTTGTTATTGTAATTATGAAAAATTTTATCAAATCATTATTGGCCACTGCCCAAAACAATTTGTAAAATTTTTTGTGGGGAGCATGGGGGCTATGTAAGTAGGCTGTTTATGTTTTCTTATTGGTAACGCCACGTAGCGCTCTATATGAAAAATCACTGGCTGTGCTGTGTGCAGTCTGTGGCTAGTTTCCATTGTTGTCTGCCATTGTAGTGTTGGGCAGCGGCAGCTGGATGTGAACACCGCGTAGCGTTGCGCAGTTGGAGGTGAGCCGCCAGCAGTGGTGGATGTGGGGAGAGAGATGGCGGAGTTTTGTAATTTGTCATGAACTGCTATATTTATATATGATGATATCAAGGTAAATACATTGTTTGTTCTCTATTAATATCTTTCATTTGCTAACTATCCCTATCAGTAGTTAGTGCCTTCCATAGTTTGAATCTTTTATTTAGCTGGCAGTAGTGGCGCTCGCTGTATTGCAGTAGCTTGAGCAGCGAAGATTTTTGTGAGGTAAGTGATTTGTGAAAGGTATAGTTTAATGTTAGTCAGGGCCATTCTTTTGTAGGGAATTTTGAAAGTCAGATTGTGTTGCGCTAACAAAATATTGTGTGTCAGTTTAAGCACAGTCTTGTATAAATTGTTCTAAGGGGACGTTTCATAACCTATGGGCCCATTGTTAATACCAGGGTACGACTCATTGAGATACAGAGAGGCTCAAGTACTCCACCCGTAACTTTAAAATACTGTACGTAATCCCACCTATGACATACCCGTCACTGGAGCATGCTCACAACTACTGCCGACTCTTCAACTTCACTAACTACGCTATCTATAGGCGCCACTGCACGTCCCTCGCCGTCTAGGATCCCAGAGGCCTCGATCGATCCCTGAAACTGCTCAAGACATGGCGGACGCACACAAATAAACAATGAACACATATTAGACGAGATATAATTAGCTGCAATCGCCTTAGTAATGGAAATTAATAAAAATACTGTATGCAACTTATCGGCTACACCCGTTTCCCATACGTACTCCCCCGTCCTGCCCCGCTGAGACAACTCGGTGGATGTTGCTGTCTCTGGCGTGGCCGATCGCTGAGTCGGTCGCTACTCATCTGAGATGGAACTGGATGTACACAAACTTACGGTGGAAAATTTACACACACAAAAAAAAAAAACACGGCAGACTTCGCAAGTTACAATGCAAGGATACCTCTGTACACAATTTCTTGTAAATATCATACTTTTAGACTTCTCGTGTGTGCTAGGTCTCACACCGAGACACCAGTTACCGGACTTGTTGAGGAATTCCATACGTTCGGCATTACACCGCTCACACGGTAAATCCCGACGACCGCACACGTTCAGAGACGTGACGTACCACCGTACGAGAAACTCGCCACACTCCAGAAAGGTGGAACGCGCTGTGGCGTGCCCAACACGCCAACGAAGAGAAAAGCCTCACTGAAAGTAGGTGCAGCACCGCAGTTGTGTGCCCACGACAGCAGTGACAAATACCGCGCAAACAAACAAGTGGTGCAGCGCTGTGAGGCGTGCCCGGAACACTGTCGGTATGCACCCAGTAGTTCTTCCTCAACAAAGACTCAGTAATTGGTACGGTGTAAAGACCAAACACACGGGAAGGTGCACTCTGTGTTACCAATGACTCGGAAGAGTGGCGGCTCCCGCATGACATGGAAAGTACAGAACAGTCAGTTAGACCGACCCTTCGTTTTCGGAGTTAACAAAGAATGCGGAAGGTCCACATGTCGCCTCGTAGCCCCTACAAGTTACACATGTACATGTTAAAGAATATAAATAAAAACAAATTACCACACTTAATGTCTAATACGTACACATCAGAAAGATGTCTATTTTACAAATGTTTCCCTTTTGTTTCACACACAGGCAACACTTTTTTTCTGTACAAAAACTACGTTCTTGCGCTCCTCACATTTCAACATATGTAAACGGCTCTGTCCGAGTATTTGTGCGGATTTTCCACCCCGTCCAAACCGCACGGTCCTGGCTTCAAGCTCGCCCTCCACTTCTGTTTCGGTGATTGGAACTCGGGTTAGGACCACGTATTTCGATTCACTCGTCCCGCTCTCCATGTGAATCTCTGCGCCTCCAGCTCGTGTCGTACTGGCGGGTATCGTTTTGTCTCTGCAAGTTACTCTGCCGCCCCAATTTTGTCTCTTATAGTCCTGGCTCCCTCATGTTCCACCACGCTGATGGATGTTGTTATTGCGCGGTGCTCCACGAAAGTCGCCATTGTAATACTTATTTTGCCCTTTCCTTCCATCATGCGCTGCTTCTTTTTCGAAAATTAACTCCAACTCGCGCAGAAGGCTTTTCAATGTTTCGATATTCGCTCCGTACTTTCCTACAAGCGCTAGCTGGTAGTTGCTCGGCAGTTTCGCGAAACAGAACTTCATTATTTCACCATCTCTATGTGGCACATCAAGAAACTGATTCTTTCTAATTAAAGCCTCGAAGAGGCCTGACGCCTGCGGATATGGACACAAAATGATTTCTTCTTTTATTCGGTCTTGCACTTGGCGCGATCAATACTTTCCCAGTAACGCGTCGGTGAATTCTGGGTACATTCGGCATGTACCTGCAACACTACGCATTTTCTCAGCTGCCGTGCCCTCGATGTGCCCGCAGATAAATTCTAATTTTGTTGTCAATGGCCAAGATATTAGTAGCGTGTTAGAAAATTGTGACAGCAAAATTTTTGGGTGAAGTGAGCCTCCATTTTCCCGGAAATTTTGGAATTTGAGGACCGATAAAATGTGTTTGTAATCAAAGTCTGGTACCTCTTGAACATTTATACTGGGTGTAGTATGACACGCGCCCGTCTCTTTGACGCGAACTGACACCTCCTGGTTCTGCCCCACAATGATACTGGAACTGAGCGTCAGTTGTCGCGGCCGGGCTGCAGTTTTGCAGCCGTGCGCTCCCTGGGCTGCAGAGCGCGATTCGTACTCGACTGCGTCGCGCCGAGCCGGCCGTCGCCTCTGCACGCTGTGTACCAATATGTACTCGGCGTTCCCGGCGTGCCACATCTTGTTCTACGCTTCCACACCTTTGGGTGGTACCCGCAACGCGTTCTTCAACGCTTTCCATTCTTTGCGTTGTGCTCGCAAGTGCTTCCTTCCACTGGGCTTTCATTGCATCGATTCCTATTGCATTCATGTGTCCAATTCGCCTAGCGATTCTTGCACGGTTATTTGCGTTTTTGGCCAATGTTTTGGCGCCAGCTGCCTCTACCCTTACTAATTCTGCATGTCTCTTGGCTTCGGTGGCCCTTTTCTTGGCTTCGACATTCGTGTTACCGACCTCCGCTATTTCATACCACATAATCGGTACCGTTTAGTTATGCGGCTCTGTTGCAGCTGTCGCGATTTTGTATGTCGCGTGCTGGCGTTCCAGTGACGTGGCGGAATATAGGCGGATGATCGGGCTTGGGACTCATTCAATGACATACGTGTAGCGTACATAAAAAGAGTATAATTTAAGCAGTGCTGGTTGAGCAAGCTCTCCCACCCAGCAACGTTATACCGTGTGCGGAACAGCCAAAAGTGCAGGGCGGAAAGACAGTATGAAGCGTAAGAATGTGAGTGTCCTAACTAAGGGTAGCACATGCGTATTTCCGGCGCTATAGGAACGTAATTAAAATCTGACATAGGGATGTCTTTACTCAAAATGAAAGGTAATCCTCAGAAAATGTACGCATGAACATAGTCTTTCGACTAATCAGTCTTCAGAATGAGAAAAAGCAAAACGTAGATCATTATATACACGTTTATCATACTTAGCCGACGTACGAGACAGTACTTCTTTAGAAATGCAGACAATCACATGTCCATGTTTCATGTAGTAGTAAATGTATAAATGTCGTGACACAAGCGTCTGTTACGTTATTATGGGGCAACATACGAGACCCTACACCATCGGTATTAATGAAAAGAGAGACAGTGCGCCGTTGCTCAATTCCCAATGCACGGAAAATGAAACACAACTTTTAATGGCGTCGTTCGCATTGCGCCTATCATCGTGAGTAGAGGCGAAATAATTTTATAGCGTCTGTGATGTGGAAATGACGACTCAGAGACCGGTTAATAGTGTGATATCAAGTTGTCTCTGTATCTCCATATACACCTGTCACACACTAACCTATGGAGCCAAGCTGCCCTCATTTGTCCTCCTGTCAGAGGCAACCCGTATTCTATTAATTTACCGTTTTCACTGTACTGAAATGTGGTGAATTTTGCCTCTAGTCCTCCATCAAGGTATGTAATACCCGCTGCGGGTTTGCATGTTTGTATTGAGCAATCAAGAAGGACGGCGCGACAGAGACGAGGACAACACGGAACACAACGTTCAGATGACGAAAATTTGGGAAACCGTTTTCCTCTAATCATGTGGTTACATGTTAAACGTTATTCGACTTTGCTACGGCGAACAAACGTCATAACTTTTACACGCATGGTCTGTACAATGCAGCTATCCTTTGACGAAGCGAACTTTTTAGTCTTTTTGTAATATGAAGAGGAAAATTTAACAGATGGTGCAGAGTACGGATTCCTGGCAGGCGCCAGTGGAGCCGTGATGTGGTAGAGAAGACTGCATGTCTACATCTACATCTACATCTACATTGATACTCCGCAAGCCACCCAACAATGTGTGGCGGAGGGCACTTTACGTGCCACTGTCATTACCTCCCTTTCCTGTTCCAGTCGCGTATGGTTCGCGGGAAGAACGACTGTCTGAAAGCCTCCGTGCGCGCTCTAATCTCTCTAATTTTACATTCGTGATCTCCTCGGGAAGTATAAGTAGGGGGAAGCAATATATTCGGTACCTCATCCAGAAACGCACCCTCTCGAAACCTGGCGAGCAAGCTACACCGCGATGCAGAGCGCCTCTCTTGCAGAGTCTGCCACTTGAGTTTATTAAACATCTCCGTAACGCTATCACGGTTACCAAATAACCCAGTGACGAAACGCACCGCTCTTCTTTGGATCCTCTCTATCTCCTCCGTCAACCCGACCTGGTACGGATCCCACACTGATGAGCAATACTCAAGTATAGGTCGAACGAGTGTTTTGTAAGCCACCTCCTTTGTTGATGGACTACATTTTCTAAGCACTCTCCCAATGAATCTCAACCTGGTACCCGCCTTACCAACAATTAGTTTTATATGGTCATTCCACTTCAAATCGTTCCGTACGCATACTCCCAGATATTTTACAGAAGTAACTGCTACCAGTGTTTGTTCCGCTATCATATAATCATACAATAAAGGATCCTTCTTTCTATGTATTCGCAATACATTACATTTGTCTATGTTAAGGGTCAGTTGCCACTCCCTGCACCAAGTGCCTATCCGCTGCAGATCTTCCTGTATTTCGCTACAATTTTCTAATGCAGCAACTTCTCTGTATACTACAGCATCATCCGCGAAAAGCCGCATGGAACTTCCGACACTATCTACTAAGTCATTTATATATATTGTGAAAAGCAAAGGTCCCATAACACTCCCCTGTGGCACGCCAGAGGTTACTTTAACGTCTGTAGACGTCTCTCCATTGATAACAACATGCTGCGTTCTGTTTGCTAAAAACTCTTCAATCCAGCCACACAGCTGGTCTGATATTCCGTAGGCTCTTACTTTGTTTATCAGGCGACAGTGCGGAACTGTATCGAACGCCTTCCGGAAGTCAAGAAAAATAGCATCTACCTGGGAGCCTGTATCTAATATTTTCTGGGTCTCATGAACAAATAAGGCGAGTTGGGTCTCACACGATCGCTGTTTCCGGAATCCATGTTGATTCCTACATAGTAGATTCTGGGTTTCCAGAAATGACATGATACGCGAGCAAAAAACATGTTCTAAAATTCTACAAGAGATCGACGTAAGAGATATAGGTCTATAGTTCTGCGCATCTGCTCGACGACCCTTCTTGAAGACTGGGACTATCTGTGCTCTTTTCCAATCATTTGGAACCCTCCGTTCCTCTAGAGACTTGCGGTACACGGCTGTTAGAAGGGGGGCAAGTTCTTTCGCGTACTCTGTGTAGAATCGAATTGGTATCCCGTCAGGTCCAGTGGACTTTCCTCTATTGAGTGATTCCAGTTGCTTTTCTATTCCTTGGACACTTATTTCGATGTCAGCCATTTTTTCGTTTGTGCGAGGATTTAGAGAAGGAACTGCAGTGCGGTCTTCATCTGTGAAACAGCTTTGGAAAAAGGTGTTTAGTATTTCAGCTTTACGCGTGTCATCCTCTGTTTCAATGCCATCATCATCCCGTAGTGTCTGGATATGCTGTTTCGAGCCAAGGGATGTTCAAAAGCCTCGTGCACGGTCACTGAACCGTACTGAGCTGATTTATTAAGCGATCAGGATTACGCTCATTGTGGAAAGATGTGTGAGATGGGCACTGCTGCAAACATATTGCACCAAAAAGTATTAGGCGTTTAGGCACGGCGACAAAACCTCTCAAAGACTACAGACCCATTCAGACCGCTGTGCACAGAGTTAGGGGCTGTCTTGTCTCCGGCCACTGTTTGCCGTAGCCCTCGCCACTAAGCGAGAGGCTGGCTCTGGCTATAAGCATATTTCCAGGATTCATATCGCAATGTTGCGTGATAAGACAGAACTGGTATTGGCGGATCGATTTGCAAATACTGCCCTACGTACTGTGTAGTAGCAGTCCTACTATTAGACGTTCACAGATACGCTCCCCCACGTAAGTATATTACTGAGAAGTCGGAGATTCGAATACTAGAGAACAATTCTATCGTTACAAATGTCCCGCAGATGTGTTTGTCCCATATTGGGCAATGACTTCGAGAGAGTATGTAGACGTAGAATTCGCGCCGATCTGTGGTACAGCGTTGCGATGTCGCCTGTTGAAACACGACGAATGGCACGTTTAATGAGAGGAATTAAAAATGACAACTTTTGTTTTCGTGGTCATTCAAAAAAATTTCGGAATTGTTTTAATATATACCAAGAATGTGAAACAGACTACGGTGGAATTTCGAGATGTAAGACGCTGCAGGAATATTATCAGCATGTTGCCAACAGAGAGCACGTGATCCGTTTGACGAGGCGAACACAAAACCACGAGGAGTATAAGGTCTGCGCTCATAGCCCGGGCAGGTATCCGCCATCGGACAGATATCGGCCATTTGCACGCTTTCATAGAGGTTTAATACCTACACTAGAAGAAAAAGTGTCTTATTAAACGGAAAGAATCACCTCTTCAGAAAATCATGGGTCTTTTTAGAGTACTTAATATATTATTCTAGTGAGAAGCAAAAAGGCCATGCTCACTCGATTTCACAGCTAGCACATGTGGCAGTGCAGAGCCGTTCGTAATGAATGAGGCGAGTGTGTGGATGTTACGACGTCATCTTAGGGTATGAGCAACATACGCCTGCCGTGGCCTTCGGATAATGAAGTGCTGTCCGCCCCCCCCCCCCCCCCCCAAAAAAAAATAGGCAGAGATATTCACTAACCTCTTGATAGTACGAGATAAAATAATAATAACAACTATTTCTTTTCGCGTCGCAATGGAAAACGCCATAATAACGAAAACATGTCAAGCAGTCAACTCTTACAACGCAAGTAAGGCCTGAGTACATTCGTCTCCGATGCTGATTTGACGGCGGTGAGTTTCCTGCTCTGCTAATGGTGCATTTGCTTGCCGACGGCCACCAACACGTGTGAAAACAGAGAGGGTATTACGAAACCTGAATATGCTTAGAACGATAATGCGGGAAAATAGTTAGCAATAAGTATAAATATTTGCTGTAGTATTTTGGGCAAAATTAGTTACGTTATTTAGATTCAGGTAAAATTAAGGTACATCAGTTCCGTGGAAAGACAGGCCGCAGAGGTGGGAATGTACAGCAGAAACTTGTACCGTCACCACAGCTACCGTCTTTCCTTGAGAAGCTGCACAGGATCTCCGAGACTCGCAAACGTTTCAGGCATGGTGGAAGCAGTGCCGCAGACATCGACGCCTTCTTTGGCAGCACGGCTGCAGCCGGCTGGTCCAGAAACAGACGATGGAGAGATTCGTCCGAATCTTGATTTCTTATTCAAATCTAACACGGCAAACACGCCGAAAGCATTTGTGTCCAGAATGCCGCTGCGAGGCACTCCGTTCCCAGTTGTAACAGTACTGCTTTGGCGACATTTCAAAAATTCACGTCTTTGTAATTGTTCGTTTATCTATTGCTGAAGAAACGAAAACCTCTGAACTAATCATGATGATGAGTCTACGAAATGTCTAGCTTTGGAAAGAGAACGATTATGGAAATTATTGTGGCTTATATGAGGTAGTATCATTTCCTGGTGGCGAATACGACAGGTTGTTACTATTGCAACGAACGACGACTTTCCACGTCTGCATACGAGTTTTACCCTCTGTTTCACAGCAATATATCATTGTCACTCCTTGTTAACAAACCGGTGGTCGAAGCTCACTTAACGTTTCTGAATACAACATCATAGTTAGGAAGAAAGAAGACGATAAATATTTATAGCTCGTCCATTACTATTGCGAAAATATTGAAATGCTTTGAAATGCAAACAGAGTGTGTAATATAGCATACAAGCGTTTGCTATACAGAGGTGGAAATGTTATGAAAGCATGTCTCCACAAATGATTAGTGGATGTCGGTAGCATTTATTCCGATTGGACAGAACGTTTAACTTTGGCGAGTTTGTGTGTGGAAGGCCAAAGTCTAAATGTGGGTTTATATAGATTGAACACATTCATGTGTGCTCCACCAACGTTATTTATCGTTTAATGGTATACTCGCTTCTAACTTCGATAAATGTAAAGTTTAACTCATGGTTGTGCATTTACTATCCTTTTTCCGTTTTCATTTTCTCCATAAAACCGTTATTATTCGCAAGAAAGTTAAAACGGCCGACATTGTGGAGCGCCAGCAGCAACAATAGGTCGCTGAGGCAGAGACAAACCTCTGTGGGCTGCAGGAGACGCAGAATTAGCGGAAAAATAAACTCAGCCTCTACCTTTCTACGATCTGCAAGCGCGATCAAAAGTGCTCAACGTCAGTACCGTGTCACTATGCGAATCCGACGCCGGTTTTACGATTTTGTGTAACCCGTGCTGGCGTTCGGGTGGCGTCCCTTTTGGTAGTCGATCTGTGACGTGTGTGAAAAAACGCAAACGTAAGCAGTGGCGGTTGGGCGGGGTTTTGTCATCCTGCACTGTTACACATTATCAGACATGACATGACCAGGTGCTGACCTCAGTCTCAAATCTTCAATAAAATGAAAGTGCTTAAAACCGTAAAATGATGGAATGCTGTGGTAGTGTTTTTTTCCTTCAAAATACAATACGAAATCCGGCATCGGTGACCATGTTTCGGGAGTCGATATGATAGTGTTTACCTGACGAACCAGAAGCGGTTGCGGCAGATCGGTTTATAAAAAGCACATTCGTTAGCTGTTTGTAGAACTGTTAATTAGCGTTTATATTTTGTTTGACAGAATGAAAGCGATTATTAACATACTGTTACTCTTTCGAAGCGGAAACACAGAGAATCAAATATCTTATTTTTACGCTTAAAATTTCTCCTCCGTTCGACACTTGTAATTTTCTGCAAAAAGATACCAGAATTTCCGTGTCCATTACTATATACAAGGTCCTTAATCGTTGTGTGACAGAATGGTGCCCGTAGACATCTTTTTCGCGTTGTTTATTCCGTTTCAACGTCTTATTCCTTATATCAAAGCTTAATACGGCAAGTCGCATGCTGCCACCTGTCGGCCAGCGACTACACTGCGTCCTCTGTAACTCCTTCCGCAGTTACCTTCTTCTGCAACACGGGGCGCCATGAGAACGTCTTTCGATAGCGCTCTTTGGGGTGCGAATCACGCACTTCCAAGAAATAAAAACAGAACATTCGTACATAAAAATCTTTTGTAGTCGGCAACGAGGGAGGGCTGTAGCCTATTTGTATGAAAGAAGGTAAATTGAGACAACTGTGAGCCGACAAGACCGCCAGATCAGAGAAACGGGCGGCTGCGGTTCCAAATCCGCCTCCACACAGCACCAGAGAATGTCGTATAACGCACTCAGGAGCCGTAGAATAGATTTCAGACTGTTTTCGTTCTCGAGCGAAGCGTTACTCAGCGTATTAAAACATGAAATAAGTTTATATTTTTTGTTTCTTTTGAAAATAATGGAAAGAAGTACATTCTTTTTTTCGTCACATTCCAACATTACCTGAAACATCATTTTTTTCCTGAGAGGAAGAAATTGATTTCAATGTCTGAAATCACTATGTTTCCTGCGAGGTGCACTTTTCAACTACTTAAGATATAACGCGGCATTATTTTGTATTTAGTTCTTCAGTAAAAAGGCACCAATCGTGGCATGGAGTAACAAGAGGCATAAGCAGTTAGGTACGACTATGGAAGATGCATCATCTGAATGGAGAAAGAGCCAAATTAAAAACCGGCGGCAGTCTTCAGAGAAAGCGGTCGCGGATCACGTGTTGCGAGCGATCGACTGTCTGGCGGATCTTGAAACGGAAAATCTGAACTACATCGACAGCAGCGGGAGGCAAAGGCCGGGCAAGTTCTGTTACGTAGGAGGACTACCCAGAAATCTGTGGGCGGCGATATGGCACCGGGTGGACAGATTAAAATCGGCGTAACTGGTCAGTGAGTGGGACACGTTACTGGAATGCGTCTTACAACTGGCAGCAGACGCGAAATGACGTCTGCCTTTGTCATAGAAGATCAAAATCGCAGCATTCATTCTCACTATGCAGTACTTAACTCGGTTCGCCCTATTACTAAATATTCAGTTTATACAGTAAAGTATGGATTACATGCACAGGTAATTGTAAAATCATTCCTCTGTCGGAGAAAGAAATGCTCTGGATAGAGGAATTGTTTCCAGGATGATTGCGTGACAGACGCAAGACTGCTTTCTCGTCTGAGCATTTTGCTAATTCCTTACCTAAAAAAAATACGAGAGTGGTAGTAGAAATAGTCAACTTCGTCATGAATTACAGGCTAGGTTATGTGTAGGTCATAATAAATAGTGTAATTTAGTTGTGTGTAAAATGAAACTTGGCACGGACGATAACTATAGTGAGTTTGTCTGCGGAGGGCCCAACTTAAAACCTGGGTTTCTGTAATTGCAGGTAACTCAATCGCATCACGAAAGTTATCATTCAAAATGGTCATCGCATTAAACTACCAGAAACGTACTGTTTGATTCCGAGTTGGCTCATTCGTTACTTCTTTCTGTTTTCATTCCTTTAACAGAATCCCAGTTACTCCGGAGAAACTCTGAATGTTAACTGCCATCATTCCGTGGCGCCAGCAGCAACAATCGACCGCTAATGCAGCGACAGAGCTCTGTGGTCTGCGGCAGACGGAGAATTAACGGAAAGATAAACTCGGCTTCTACATTACTATGATCTGCAATTGCGATTAATGTCCGAATGTGCTTACAACCAGTACAGTGTCACTATGCGAATCTGGTGCGGTTTCGTGATTTTGAGGATCGCGTGCTGGCTTTCCGGAGACGTGGCGGAATATAGGCGGACAACCTGGCTTGGTGTCATTCAGTGACATGTGTAACGAACGCATAAAGCGAATATTTGAAACAGTGCTATTTGAGCGAGGTTTGCCATCCAGCAACGTTATACAGGGCGTGGGGAAACAGTTTGACCAAAAAAGGAGGGCGGAAGGACAGCACGAAACATAGGAAAGTGTATATGGTGACTGATAGTCGTTAATGCATATTTTCAGCGCTACGGAAACGTAATTGAAATCTGACATACTGAGGTCCTTGGTCAAAATGATAGGTATTTTACAGAAAACGTATACATAAACAGAATGTTTGCACTAACCAGTCGTCACGAGGAGAACAAGACAAATTTCAAGCGTCACAAACACGTGTATCGCATTTAGCTGACGAACGAGACAGTACTTGTTCAGAAATGAGGACAATCACATGCCCATGTTTCTTGTTTGAGTATATTTAAAAAAAGTGAAAATGAGTGAAAAATGAGCGACCACTTAATTAACAGTAGTATGTATAGAGAATGTTCTAACTGACCACCGTTTCCATGCTGCCGTACCGCCTTAAATATGTAACTGCGATCTGTATTTTCTATACTCAGATTCCTTCGTTTGGCGGTCTCTATGTGCCCTACGCTTTTGGTCAAATAGTTTTTCCGCCCTGTATATGCCAGACGATGCGTTACAGAATGTTGTTCGAATTCTCACGAGTCCAGTACACTTAATCGTTCGTAGGATGTTCTAACAATGGCAAGATGTCAGAATACGTTGGTAGCGATTTGTAACTATAGAGTTCAGTAGACAGTAACTATGTAAAAGGAAATGTGACACGTATAACGAGGCACTACGGAATTAGACGTGTAATATGTTTTCTGATTACAAAAAGTTCTCTAGTAGAGCGGTAACCGCATAAATGTCGTGACAAGCGTGTGTGTCACGCTATTATGGAGCAACGTATGAGACCCCACAGAATCGGTACTAGTGAAAGCATGCACCGTTGGTCAGTTGCCAAAGCGTTCAAAGTTAAACAAAACACTTAACTGGGTGTATGACATTGGAACTATCATCGTGAATGAAGACGAAATAAATTTATAGTGCCTACGATGTGGGAGTGTGGATTCAGAGACTGATGAATACGGTGAAATTAATTTCTCTCTCTCTCTCTCTCTTTTTTTCTTTTTTTTTTTTTTTTTTTTTTTTTTTTTTTTTTTTTTTTTTGATAAATATCTACGACACTATGCAACCAAGTAGCCCCTATTCCTTCTCCTGACCAGAGGCAAACACTATTCTACTTATTAACTGTTTTGACAATACTGAAATGAGCTGGATACTGCTTCTAGCCCTGCACCGAGGCGGGCCAACAGAATCGGATACCTGCCGCGAGTTTCCATGTTTGTACTGAGCAGTCAACATGTAAGGCGCGGCAGAGACATCGACTACGCGGGACACAACAATTAGATGACCAAAATTTCGGAAACCAATTTTCTGTTGTGATGGTTACATGTGAGACCTTAATCGATTCCACTAGCCGGACGGAACGCCTGCGGTGCGTTCCAAGCTTCATACGTTTCACACCCATGGTCTTCGCTGAGCAACTGTCGACGATGAAACAAACTTGGCGGTGTTGTGAAAGGAAGACGTCAACAAGTAATGTAGAGTACGAATTCCTTACGGACGCCAGTGAAAATATAAGATGGAGAAGTGTGAGGAGCAGATCACACGTAAAGGGATCTTCAAAAGTCTTATCTAGGCCCATTAAAGCGTTCGTGGCTGCTTTATTAATACACCGGAATTACGCTCGTTGTCGAAAGAAATACGAGGCGGGCACTGGTGGAAGCGTTTTGCACCTGAAAAGATTAGGCATTTAGATGTGGGCAGAAGACTTGGAGCAAATTCACATTCCCACCGCTGTACGCAGGGTTAGGGGATGTTTTTGTCACCAGCGACTGTTGTGAGCCGGAGGCTGTGCCACTAAGCGAGAGGCGGCTGTGGTTGTAGGGACACATCCAGCATCGATATCGCAGATGTAGAATGTATTAACAGTCCTACTATTTTACTGTCACAAAACGATTTGAAGGCCGCATACACCTCCCCAAATATGTATATAACCGACAAATCAGAGATTCGAATACTAGATAATAATTGTATCATAACGAGTTTCCCGCAGATGTGCTTGTCCCATACTGGGCAATGATTTAGAAAGGGTACGTAGACATACAAACCGCACTGGCTCGTGGGACAACTTTGCGATATCGACTATTGAAACACGAGTGATAGCACGTTTAATAAGAGACAATCAATATACACTCCTGGAAATGGAAAAAAGAAGACATTGACACCGGTGTGTCAGACCCACCATACTTGCTCCGGACACTGCGAGAGGGCTGTACAAGCAATGATCACACGCACGGCACAGCGGACACACCAGGAACCGCGGTGTTGGCCGTCGAATGGCGCTAGCTGCGCAGCATTTGTGCACCGCCGCCGTCAGTGTCAGCCAGTTTGCCGTGGCATACGGAGCTCCATCGCAGTCTTTAACACTAGTAGCATGCCGCGACAGCGTGGACGTGAACCGTATGTGCAGTTGACGGACTTTGAGCAAGGGCGTATAGTGGGCATGCGGGAGGCCGGGTGGACGTACCGCCGAATTGCTCAACACGTGGGGCGTGAGGTCTCCACAGTACATCGATGTTGTCGCTAGTGGTCGGCGGAAGGTGCACGTGCCCGTCGACCTGGGACCGGACCTCACGGATGCACGCCAAGACCGTAGGATCCTACGCAGTGCCGTAGGGGACCGCACCACCACTTCCCAGCAAATTAGGGACACTGTTGCTCCTGGGGTATCGGCGAGGACCATTCGCAACCGTCTCCATGAAGCCGGGCTACGGTCCCGCACACCGTTAGGCCGTCTTCCGCTCACGCCCCAACATCGTGCAGCCCGCCTCCAGTGGTGTCGCGACAGGCGTGAATGGAGGGACGAATGGAGACGTGTCGTCTTCAGCGTTGAGAGTCGCTACTGCCTTGGTGCCAATGATGGTCGTATGCGTGTTTGGCGCCGTGCAGGTGAGCGCCACAATCAGGACTGCATACGACCGAGGCACACAGGGCCAACACCCGGCATCATGGTGTGGGGAGCGATCTCCTACACTGGCCGTACACCACTGGTGATCGTCGAGGGGACACTGAATAGTGCACGGTACATCCAAACCGTCATCGAACCCATCGTTCTACCATTCCTAGACCGGCAAGGGAACTTGCTGTTCCGACAGGACAATGCACGTCCGCATGTATCCCGTGCCACCCAACGTGCTCTAGAAGGTGTAAGTCAACTACCCTGGCCAGCAAGATCTTCGGATCTGTCCCTCATTGAGCATGTTTGGGACTGGATGAAGCGTCGTCTCACGCGGTCTGCACGTCCAGCACGAACGCTGGTCCAACTGAGGCGCCAGGTGGAAATGGCATGGCAAGCCGTTCCACAGGACTACATCCAGCATCTCTACGATCGTCTCCATGGGAGAATAGCAGCCTGCATTGCTGCGAAAGGTGGATATACACTGTACTAGTGCCGACATTGTGCATGCTCTGTTGCCTGTGTCTATGTGCCTGTGGTTCTGTCAGTGTGATCATGTGATGTATCTGACCTCAGGAATGTGTCAATAAAGTTTCCCCTTCCTGGGACAATGAATTCACGGTGTTCTTATTTCAATTTCCAGGAGTGTAGATCAGGAACAATAGAGGGCCTATAACACTTCCTTGGGGAACGCCGGATATTACTTCTGTTTTACTCGATGAGTTTCCGTCTGTTACTACGAACTGTGACCTTTCTGACAGGAAATCACGAATCCAGTCGCACAACTGAGGCGATACTCCGTAGGCACGCAGCTTGGTTAGAAGACGCTTGTGGGGAACGGTGTCGAAAGCCTTCTGGAAATCCAAAAATATGGAATTAATTCGACATCCCCTCTCGGTAGCACGTATTACTTCATTAATATAAAACGCTAGTTGTGTTTCACAAGAAAGATATTTTCTGAATCCGTACTGACTATGTGTCAATAAATCGTTTTCTTCGAGGTACTTCATAATGTTGGAATACAGTATATGTGACAAGACCCTACTGCAAATCGACGTTAGTGATATGGGCCTGTAATTCAGCGGATTACTCCTACTTCCCTTTTTGGGTATTGGTGTGACTTGAGCAATTTTCCAGTTCTGAGGTACGGATCTTTCGGTGAGCGAGCGGTTGTAATATAAGTGCTAAATATGGAGCTATTGTATCAGCATACTCTGAGGAGAACCTGACTGGTATACAGCCTGGACCGGAGGCCTTGCCTTTGTTAAGTGATTTAAGCTTGTTTGCTACGTCGAGGATGTTTGTCATTTTGGCAGTTCTTTTTGATTGGAATTCAGGAATATTTACTTCGCCTTCTTTGGTGAAGGAGTTTCGGAGTGTATAATAACTTTAGTTTTACGTGATAACAATAGGACACTACGGCAGAGTTTCGAGATTGGCCGAAGGTATGGAACACGGTTTGTGTCCAAAATTTCGCACAGGCCGGCGTGTAGCATGTAACGCATTCAGGCACCGTCACGAAAGCTCTTGTGGCGTTGGTTCTCGCGACCGGCTCTGCCCAGCAACAGGACAGAAGAATATGGATGACAAGTTTTTTTGTTTTAATTTTCTACCGCCTTGTCAGTGAATTACTGTTTGACTTGAACGTGTTCTTTGTCCTCACAGGTGCAGTGTCTGAAGGTTCTGGATAGATATATTTTAATCTGTTTCCAGTTACGAATGGAATCTGTCGATGCACACCGCATTTAAATTACGCATCGGCACAAAGCAGGTGACATTGTCGACAATTTTTTATGCATCTTCACAATCGATGTCTGTTGACAAAATAGACGCTGATAATGCGTATATGATTAAGACTTGGCCGTGACTCAAGACGAATCTTTCTAGCTGTTACAAGTCTTCATAACCTTGGAGCGTAAATACGCAACAACTCCTACCACGCAAAGCGTGTTATCCAGGTGAGCGCAATAAAACAGAATGTCATGCATTAACTGACCCGAATAAAAATGTTACGACGGTGTTTTTTGACGATTTCTATACTTGTTTTCTGGAAGATTTTCTGACACAACCTCCTTCTCCTTCTCCTCCTCCTCAGAAATTTGGGACAGCATCAGCTGGAGGCAGCTGTGACAGAAGGCCAGCCATGAATGTGCGGACTGCGAGACAGCACTGTTCGAATGCTTTAAAATGGAGCAGCTGGCCAGCGGCTAGGCGTGTGATTCGCACGCTGGAACGGACGCGCATCTCGTGAATGGCGGGCGACGCGATGAGCTGCTGTGGCCAGTAGCAGAACGATCGATTAGATGTACGGCATTTATTTGTTTTGATAACATATTGAAGCAGCAGCAGAACAAACAGTACACCATTTAAATGCTAAAACTTAATAACAGGACAAATCTTACGCAATACTAAACGCATCGTCTTAGTGAGAATACTGTAAGGCCTAGCTCTGTCGAAGGCAGGGGCTGTACGTGTGGCGCTGCAGAGTCGGCCGTAATAAACAGGGCGAGTGTGTCCTTCCATGGGTTGAAAGCAGGGATGCGTGTCGGTCGTCAGGTGTAAAACGCTACGAATGGCGAAGATTTTGAGACGACGGGATGTTAATCTCTAACTCGGTATACGGGCGTCCTCCATCAGTAACGTATTCCGTTCTTCACGCTTCATATCTCGATACTGTGTCGGTATCTGTACTGAAGGATGCAGGGACCATAGCCTCTTATTCTGTGTAAATTCGGACACCACGGATGTTATTTCTTAAAGCATAACAACACACGTCACACGTACTCCTGAGGGAACGGCCAGAAAACTATATGCTTCCCACCAGGCCGATATTTGCTCTTCTGTAGAAGCGGCCAGCTAAATGAGCCACAGTCCAACATGAACAGGAATTCTGTCGTTTGTGTGTGTGTGTGTGTGTGTGTGTGTGTGTGTGTGTGTGTGTGTGTGTGTGTGTGTTGGGGCTTATGGGCGCTCAACATCGAGGTCATGAGCGCCCTGACACACATTAAAAGGAACGAATGTGGACAGACCTAATAAAACTGAAAAACACACTCAAAGAAAGCAGCAAAAGAAGGAAAATACTATATAAGAAAGTAAAACCGAAGGAAAGGGAAAACATAGCAACAAGAATGCCACAGGAAATTGTCATTGGCTGGCCACTGACATAAAATATGGGCGAGCTTGTCACACAATGAACAAGTTAAAATCCACTCCCTAAAATCTTTGTAAAAGCATTTGACATGGCACAGAACTGTAAAACTTTAACCACGTTGGTCCGAGTGTTGCCTAAAAGAGATGGCAGGTCCGCCGGCAAGTCAGCCGCGGCCCGCTGGTCAGAAAATAAAACACAATCCAATGAAACGTGGCGCACAGTGACCTGGACGCCGCAAGCACCACACATTGGAGGCTCCTCTCGCCGGAGCAGGAAGCCGTGCGTCATAGGGCTGTGGCCTATTCGAAGCCGCGTGAGGAGAACCTCGTCCCGTCGACGGGGCTGAAAGGAAGTACACCACACACGCGTTGTGGGCTCGACTATACGGAGCTTACTGTCAGCCACTTCCAGCCACTCACCCTCCCACCGACGCATGACTCGTGAGCTCAACAGCGAGGTGAGTGCGTGCAACGGGATAGCACACTGAGATACTTGTGGATCGAGACACGCCTCCTCGGCTGCGAGATCTGCCCTTTAATTCCCAGCAATGCCGACATGCCCCGGAACCCAGCAGAAAGGTACAACCTTCCCCAGTCGCTGTAGTCGGAGGAGGGCATCCTGCATGGTCTGGACTATTTTGTCTGCCGGAGACAAACGTTGCAATGAGTAAAGGGCACTGAGTGAATCGGAACAGACAAGAAATTTAGGAGAGGAAGAAAGTCTCATCTGCTCCAGTGCCCGCAAGATCGCAGACAATTCTGCATCAAAGACAGTAAAAGTCTGAGGCAGTCGGACCTTGAGGACGCGATCCGGAGAAACAACTGAGCAACCCACGGAATCCCCTTGTTTCGACCCATCCGTAAAAACAGCTACATAGTCGTGGTGCTCAGATAAAATGGCAGAAAATGCTGCATTAAAAACGCTGGCAGGAGTGCAATCTCTCTTGTACTGCAATAAATCTAAAATCACAAGGGGGCTCTTCAGTAACCAGGGTGGCAGGCGGTTAAAACCCAGGATTTGGGGTTGTACAGACTCCACACCGAGCGACTCTAGAACACGTTGCACACGGATGCCAAACGGCAACGTAGCCCGGGGACGGCGGGAAAAAAGGCGGTCCAAAGGTGGACGGGCAACAAGACGGTGGGCAGGCGAGCTGGGAGCTGCAAGAAACTTACCAGCAGGAGCTGCCGCCGGATGGTAAGTGGCGGTTCGCCAGCCTCAGCACAGAGGCTGGTACGGGGCTGGTCCGACAAGCAGCCGTGGCCAGTCGGATCCCAGCACGGTGGACAGCGTCAAGGATCCGCAAATGAGACGGCATCGCTGACCCATATACTGTGCACCCATAGTCCAGCCGTGAGCGCACAAAAGCTCCATAAAACTGAAGGAGTCGCGCCCTGCCCGCTCCCCAAGACCTGTGGCTGCGGCACTTGAGGATGTTCAGTGCCTTCAGCGTTCTGGCTTCCAAGTCACGTAGGTGTGGCAACCTGGTGTCAAGAATTAGGCACAGAAACCGTACTGTGTCTCTAAAATGTCGGACAGTATCCCCCATATGCAAGGCAGGCAACGTAAAAAGACGACGAGAACGATTAAAACGAACACAAACACACTTATCGGCAGGAAACCGAAAACCCGTCTTTGCAGCCCACTCCTCTAACCGCCGCACTGTTAGCTGCAATTGACGGCTCGCGGATGCAACACTGCAGGAGGAACAGAAAACAGCAAAGTCGTCCACAAACAAGGAGCACTGTACTGGACTCCTCACTGTAAACGTTATACCGTTTATGGCTATGGCAAAGAGGGCAACGCTTAAAACACTGCCCTGGGGGACACCGTTCTCTTGCTCAAAGCTGTCGTTTATGAAAATAACGAATTGTCAGGACAGTGTGTGAAACGTTTGCTGTCGTTCCACCTGGCTAAACGCAACAAGGATAGATACCGGATTAGCACTGCGAGTCTTGGGGAAATTAGTTTAGCTGAATTGCTACACGTGTGACGCTAATACGACACGGAGATGCGTCGTTGAAATGAGTGCTTAATACTGCAACTGTCTTATCCACCTGGTTTCGAACCTCGACACGGCAAGGATAGATGCACTTGCCGTCTACATGTGTGTGTCTGGTCTAAGGTATGAAACGTGGTGAGTGTCCAAAGTTTCACGTGCGCCAACGAGCGCCGTACAACGCAAACAGGCGCCGTAAATTAAAATAAAGCTTTGGTGGCGTTCGTTCTCGCGTTCGGCGCTGCCCAGACACGACAGAATAATATCGCTGACGCAAGATTTTTTTTTCGATTTTTATCACGTTTCCAGTAAATTAGTTGTTAGTTTCCATACGGTACTCCTTTTGTGCACTGTGCCGATGATAGATCTTTTTCCGTATCCGTTACCAGATACGAATGCAGTCTGTAGAAAAACAAGGACAACAGCTGGACACATTGCCACGAAGTAAAACATGTTCTCATACTGCGATTATATTCCACGTCGATGCGAAACAGACGACGCTGTCAACTTGTTTATTAAACCTTCACAATCGATGGGTGGTGACAACATATCTGCTAATCCTGTGTACTTGTTTAAGGTTCCGCCTCGGGTCGAGAGGAATTTTTCTAGCCATCATACGTCTTCAAAGTAATGGAGTGTAAATAAGTTCCATCCCTTACCGCTACACATATTCTGCACCACGTGTGTCATTAAAGTGAGCATAATATAAGTAGGACAAGCGTTAACTGGCTTGGATAGAAAGGTTCTGAAGGTATTTTTTGACGATTTCTATGCGTGTTTTCCGGAAGATTTTCTCACAGAATGGTCTCCTTCTTAGGAGTGTACGATACCATCAGCTGGACGCAGCTGAGACACAAGTCCATCCATGTAGGTGCGGTGTGCGAAAGAGCACACTTCGAACGCATTACAATGTTACAACTGCCAGCGACTAGATGTGCGATTCAAGTGTGGGAATGGACACGCATCTCGCAACTGGACGGCTACGCCAGGCTCTGCTGCTCGTAAATATTAATCCCAATTAGGGATTCACTCTCGATCAGATGATGCATATACATTTTTCCCCCGTTTTCGTTTGTTTCAGAAAACCGCCATTATTCGCGGGAGACTTAAAATTGACATCGTTCCGCGTGGTAGCGGCAACAATCAGTCGCTGAGGCAGCGACAAAGCTCTGTCGGTTGCAGGACATGGAAGACTAACGGAAAGAGAAATTCATCTTACACTTTACTACTGTCTACATTTGTGATTAACGTTTAAATATGCACATAATCGGTACAGTGTAACTACGCGGATCTGATACTGGTTTCGTGATTTTCTGTGTCCCGTGCTGGCGGTCCAGTGACGTGCCAGAATATGGGTGGCAGTCATGTTCAACGTTCGTAAAAAATGAATAATTTAAGCTATTCTGGTTCAGCGAAGTTTGCCATCCGGTGTCGTCATACAGGGTGCGGAAAGGCAGCATGAAATACAAAAATTTGAGTATAGCAACTAGGCTTCGCGATTGAATATTTTGGCGGCACCGAAACATAATTAAAATCCCACACACGAGCGTCTTGGCTCTAAATGATTGGTAGTTTACAGAAAATGTATACGCAAACACAGGCTGTGTGAACTAACCAACCGCCACCATGAGAACAAGATAAATTTAAAGCGCCACTTACACGTGTATCGCACTTAGCTGACTTAGGACACTGCACGTTTTTAGAGATGAAGAGAATCAGATATTCATGTTTCATTTTTCAATGTCTTAAAAAAGTGAAAATGAGTAAAAACGAGCCGACACTTATTGCTATAAGTATGTCATAGCAAATGTTTAGACTGACCACAATTGCCATGTTGGCATAGCGCCCGAAATATTCAACTGACACTTGCGATACCGAAATTCCTTCATTTGGTGCTGCCTTTCTGCTCTGCACTTTCGGTTAAATTGTTTTTCACCACCCTGTTTGTTCCTGACGTGACGCGACAGTAATGATCGAACTCTCAGCCATCCAACACATTTCGTCTATGATAGAAAGTGCTACATACGGCAAAATGACGGAATGCGTTACGAGCGATTTATAACTTTGAAGTTCAGTAGACAGTAACTACGTAAAAGCACATGTGATACATTTAACCAAATCGTTAGGAAGCGAAGTACAAAATAAGTTTCCTGATTAGAAATCATTGCCCACAGTGGGCAATGATTTCTGAGGAGTGTGTAGACACACAAATCGTGCCAATCTGTGGTACAACTGTGCTATGTCGGTTATTTAAAAGCGACGGATAGCACACTGCAGAAGAGGAAATAAAAATGATAATCTCGTTTTTCGTGGTAAAAAAAACATTGCGGGATTTTTTAAACATATAGCAGAAATGTGAAAGAGACTACTGTAGAATTTCGAGATGGAAGACGCGACGGGAACAACGTCAGCATGTTGCCAACAGACGACAGGAGATCCGTTTGTCGAGACGAAGACAATGCCTTAAAAAAGGTATTTTTGCGCTTATCGCCCAGAGAGTAAAACACAGTCGAACAGATATCCGCCATTTACACGTTTTCAAACTGTATTACACTTACAGTAGAACAAAAATGAGACGCTTTGAAACAGCGAAGAATTTACTTACTTACACGGCTAGCATATGTGGCAGTGCAGAACCATTCGTAATGAATGAGACGCGAGTGTGGCTGTCATGACGTCACCATAGTGTATCAGCAAGAGACGCCTGCCCTGATCTTTAGATAATAAAGTACTATCGCAAAGAAACTGCATAGATACTCACTAAGCTCTTGATAGTACGAGACGCAATAATAACAACTTTTTCTTTTCCATCATCATTGTCATCATGACAATCATAACACACTCTTAATATGTGGCCGGAATATGTAAAGCGCCACAGCCCCACTTTTCAATGGAAGATGCTGCAATAAGGAAAACATGTCATCATTGAGCTTGAAGAAACACGGGTAAGGCGAGAAAAATAATATGTCAGGTGTAGAGATGCAAACGGTTGCATATACAACGCTAGATGTTTTAATGGCGTTTTAAAGGTAGAGCCAAACAAAAAGTGCGCCCTTGACATTCCCTAACTTCCTAAACAGACGGGACTTTTCGAGTGCTAATTGTCTTTTCTTAGTGTGGCCAATAACAGAGTAAGCTGTGTATGTTCCAGAATATGTAAAATTTTGTAAGTACCTTTGTAGGTACGCAAATTACGATGCTGGTTTGACGACGATTAGTTTTCTGCGTTTCTAATGATGCATTTGCTTGCCGACGACCACAAGCACATACGAAAACAGTTAAGGTATTACGAAACCTGAATGCATTTACTAGTAACTGTAAATATTGGCTGTGGTGTTGTACGCAAAATTAGTTACCTTACTGATATTCAAGTGAAAGCGAGGCCCATCACTTGTGTGAAATGCGGAGGAGAATGTGCAGCAGTAACTTGTAGCCGCACGGCGGCTATTGCCATAGCGTTGAGAGATTACAGAGGACTCTCCTGACTTGTTTACGTTTTAAACATAAGGGAAGCAGCGTCGCAGACGTCGACACCTTGTTCGGCAGCACGGCTGGTGTCAGCTGGTCCAGAAAGAGGCGGTGGAGAGATTCGTGCGAATCTTGATCTGTTACTCACGTTTCACCCGGCCAAGAACGGCGAAAGTGTGTGTCAGAAGAATGTCGCTGCGACACACTGCGTCCCCAGTTTGAACGGAATTTTCGGCACAGTGCTGTTTTAGCGGCATTTAATAAATTTCACGTCTTTGAATCTGTGGGTTTATGTAATACTGAAGAACTGAACGTCCTTGAACTGAGGAGAAATGCATTAAATAATTGACGGAACATTTAGCTTTGGAAAGAGAACAATTGTGGAACTTTGTGTCAGGTTATAGTGACGAACACGATAGCTACTTTCTGTTGGGATGATCGACGACTTTTGCGATTCGCTTTCCCCTCCGTGCGTGCGAGATTCAGACGCTGTTTCACGACAATAAATCGTTATCACCGCGTGTGAAGGAACCGGTGGTCGACCGTCACATGACATGTGTGAGCGCAGAGACAATAATAATGAACCCAGATGGTGATATTTTTTTATATCTCCTTCGTCACAGTCATTGAACTGTTTTAATATGCGGGCAGACGGTATAACGGAGCACGCATCTTCTGATGTTGCAAAGTGCAAGTGTTATAAGAACGCCAGTAGTGGTTACTCGAAGCCAGTATCGGTTTTGAGTGAAGAATAGGATACATTGTTTCGTTTGGGAAGGAAGACAACTTTGCGAGTTTGTCTGCGAAGGCGTAACTCTAAACGTGGGTTTACGTAGCGTAGGTCCAGTTGTGTGTGCCCTACCGACGTAACTCACCGTTTACAAGTTTACTCGCTTATTACTGTGCCGAACCCAAAGTCTGGCTGGTGGTCGCGCATTTATTATCATTTCTTCCCGTTTTCATTTACGTCAGAAAGGAGCCATTACTCGCGACAGACATTTCGGAGCGTTGGCATCAACTGCCGGCCTCTGAGGCACCGACGAAGCTCTGTCGACTGCAGGAGACGGAGAAGAAATGGCGGAAAGATAAAGTCAGATTCTACACTACTGAGATCTGAAGGTGCGATTAAACGTCTTCAGAGTCAATACAGCGTCAGTATGCGAAACCGAAGGCGGTTTCACGATTCTCTGTAACCCATGACGAGGGCGCTAACCGCATCCTCAGGCGTCGAATATTTATTCTTTCACAGTGTCGAATGTGCTTCGAAACAGCTAAATGATGGATTGCTGTGATATCGATTTTCAGTTTTAAAGTGCAATAAAAAATCCGGCAACTGAAACCGCATTTCGACGATCGATACGAAAGTGTTGACATGACGAATCGGAAGTGGTATTCGATCGGTTCATGAAAAACAGATCTGCTAGCCGCATGCAGTACTGTTAAAGTGCGTTCCGTCAGATTGTCTCCAGTGTCCGGAGCCACCCACTCCAGATCTCGGGCTGGAGCCCGCCGGTACCTGCCTTAATGCCGCCTTTGCGGCTGAGCGGCCAGCCCTGCCGGAGGGAATCCCAGAGCCGGCACATCCGGACCAACAGTCAGGTCCCACTGCGAAACGTTTCCACCTGCCTGCCACTCGGCTGGCGCACGCTTCAGCTTACTGCGTCCTCAGGGCTCGGCGATCACTGTACTAACAGCAAGTTCTGATGTTTGCATCTAACGAAATTGTAGATCCCCATATACGCCGTCGTCTGTCGCTGAGCAACTGCGGGCCAGATACACTCCTGGAAATTGAAATAAGAACACCGTGAATTCATTGTCCCAGGAAGGGGAAACTTTATTGACACATTCCTGGGGTCAGATACATCACATGATCACACTGACAGAACCACAGGCACATAGACACAGGCAACAGAGCATGCACAATGTCGGCACTAGTACAGTGTATATCCACCTTTCGCAGCAATGCAGGCTGCTATTCTCCCATGGAGACGATCGTAGAGATGCTGGATGTAGTCCTGTGGAACGGCTTGCCATGCCATTTCCACCTGGCGCCTCAGTTGGACCAGCGTTCGTGCTGGACGTGCAGACCGCGTGAGACGACGCTTCATCCAGTCCCAAAGATGCTCAATGGGGGACAGATCCGGAGATCTTGCTGGCCAGGGTAGTTGACTTACACCTTCTAGAGCACGTTGGGTGGCACGGGATACATTCGGACGTGCATTGTCCTGTTGGAACAGCAAGTTCCCTTGCCGGTCTAGGAATGGTAGAACGATGGGTTCGATGACGGTTTGGATGTACCGTGCACTATTCAGTGTCCCCTCGACGATCACCAGTGGTGTACGGCCAGTGTAGGAGATCGCTCCCCTCACCATGATGCCGGGTGTTGGCCCTGTGTGCCTCGGTCGTATGCAGTCCTGATTATGGCGCTCACCTGCACGGCGCAAAACACGCATACGACCATCATTGGCACCAAGGCAGAAGCAACTCTCATCGCTGAAGACGACACGTCTCCATTTGTCCCTCTATTCACGCCTGTCGCGACACCACTGGAGGCGGGCTGCACGATGTTGGGGCGTGAGCGGAAGACGGCCTAACGGTGTGCGGGACCGTAGCCCAGCTTCATGGAGACGGTTGCGAATGGTCCTCGCCGATACCCCAGGAGCAACAGTGTCCCTAATTTGCTGGGAAGTGGCGGTGCGGTCCCCTACGGCACTGCGTAGGATCCTACGGTCTTGGCGTGCATCCCTGCGTCGTTGCGGTCCGGTCCCAGGTCGATGGGCACGTGCACCTTCCGCCGACCACTGGCGACAACATCGATGTACTGTGGAGACCTCACGCCCCACGTGTTGAGCAATTCGGCGGTACGTCCACCCGGCCTCCCGCATGCCCACTATACGCCCTCGCTCAAAGTCCGTCAACTGCACATACGGTTCACGTCCACGCTGTCGCGGCATGCTACCAGTGTTAAAGACTGCGATGGAGCTCCGTATGCCACGGCAAACTGGCTGACACTGACGGCGGCGGTGCACAAATGCTGCGCAGCTAGCGCCATTCGACGGCCAACACCGCGGTTCCTGGTGTGTCCGCTGTGCCGTGCGTGTGATCATTGCTTGTACAGCCCTCTCGTAGTGTCCGGAGCAAGTATGGTGGGTCTGACACACCGGTGTCAATGTGTTCTTTTTTCCATTTCCAGGAGTGTATTTACCCAAGCGTTCGTCTTAAACTGTGCTCATGTATTCTCGCTCAGTGTAGACGCGGAAACTCCGCTAACGGAGTTTCTGTCTGTACAGAAAATGAAAGCGCCACATCTCGTCTCGCATTAGAAATGACCAACTATTCCGATAGGAAGTGCATTAAACATTTCGCACTATCTCACACTAAATCGCTGCACAGTCTCCACAGCGCTAACACAGTGCAATCTCATACCGAAACGCCGAAAATTCGGCGTGTGCGCCTGACACACTCCTTCTGTTGTTCTCTGCTGCTACGGTCCACAGGAACGGTACAGCACTCTTTCAGTAGATTGAAAACCACTCAAAACTCCTTGTCCGTTCTTCACACGGTCAAACACCCGGTATTGACTGCACACATCTCCTCACGAAGGTAACGGCATATGTACTCCTCGCATTTTAACTAAATTACCGGAATTTTTGAAGACCGCGTGCCTCGCGTTTAGCGGGAATATCAAGTAATGAAACCAATCGAGGGTGCAACGGACTTGTGTACACTACAAACGAACCAATATTTCGTCATCTTGTACACACGTGTTTTAATTGTCGCATTGTACCCAGAGGAAACTAAAGCTGTAATTTTTCCCGAGGGCATGCAGCTTTACTGTGTGCACGGAGAGCTGCATCAAACCAGTCTCTGGACTGAAGACCACAACAACACAGTGGAGGGAGGCTGAACTTGTATTTCAGCCGATAATTGCGACTGTGTGTGTGTGTGTGGAGAGATGCCGAACGATACTTGTGGCCTGCGATTTGCTTATACTGGCGCCAAAGACCGCGCACCTGACAACTTCCGATCACTCAAGTCTAGCAATGCTGCGCCTTATCAGCACTTGGGAGAGTGGCCAGCACAAACGATTCGCCCCTGTTTCACGTTGCGCCTGTTGGCCGTTCAGAGAGAGACAATAAAGGTCATACTAGATTAAGATAATTTTCTAGAAATACGTCCACATCTGGAGCATTCCTTACAGGTCATACAACACCCTTTCCTGGGCTGTTCGTTCGCGCGCATTAAATGTGCTTTGACCTGTTTTAGCAGACGCATTATGACCAGCGGAAAGATTGACTGCGTCAATGAAACACGGGTTGTCATATTCGATTGCCTCGGTACGGTAGCGGATGGGGCCTCTCCCGTAATAGGTCTCGTGTGATTCGCCCACCCGTCGACAACTGAACTGAAATGTTGCCGTGTGTGTTGACACATTTCCCAGACTTTAGTGATGTCGGAACTGGGGTGAGCAACAGCAAGATAACTTGAACTGAAAGAGACAGGCGTATCTTTGTGATGGTATTCCGTAATTTGAGAGCGCATTGGAAGCCACAATACTCAGAAAAATAAGCAGGCAAAATTTCCGCACGACACCTTCTCTGGCACCATGAGGATAGTGACACGGTGCCAAAAAAAAAGGCGATGGACATTTTCAAAATAATCTTGACCTGTTACCAAAGCTTAACCCGCAAGAACACGGGCAGGGTCTGACGCAAGAATGCCGTCGCAAGCAACTCCGTTCCCAGTTGTAACGGAATTTTCGGTCCAAAGCTGTTTCCGCGGCAATTTATAAGCACAGCGTCATTGTAATTGTCCGTTTATATAATACTGACGTATTACAGAGCGGTGAACTGGAAAGAATTTCTATTACGATGATGACGTGAAGGCTTTTCTTAGCTGTAGTTAAATCGGAAAAACGTACCATTTCTTACCGTGTTTGCTGTGAATGTTGTTTCAGTCTATTCCCCTAAGTAAATAAATAAAAAAATAAAACAGAAGATGTACCCCGAGCTGGCAAATCACTTAATCGTCTCGCTAGTAGGGAGACCTCCGTGTTGAAAACGGAGATTTAGCCGTTGAGAAAAGTTTGCTACCGTTACTAACTAGAGACGCTTCCTTAGTTCTGATATAAAGAAGTACACATAGCGATAGGTGAATGACATACACAGACTCGAATGACGTCGTTAAATATACTGACACGAAGCGCCTTTTTTTTTCTTTCGTGGGGTTTGTACATGCAGGAACAAAGAGGTGCTATAGTTTCTTTTGACCAGAAGACAACATAACTTCAAATGTTACCAATTCTGACTGAACTGGAAGCACCTAAATACTGCGTCCAAAACCATATCTGCACTGGCTCCAAAACTTTAAGAGTAGCCGGAAGTTTCGATGTTTACATCGAAGCATCGGTCTGAGCGAAACAAGAGTCGTAGTATGCATCATTCATAGAAATGTTCTCGAGTACGGCAAACGCTTTACTACATAAAATTCATTGTGTCACTGACAAATTAAAAATTCTAATAGAACATAATAACTCTTGTACAGCAACTGTGTTTCCCGTAATAGGGTCACAGTTTTCAAAGATTACGTACATCTACGATTCCCGCCAATTTCTAGTACAGTTTTCTAGTATGGACTATTTAACCGCACCAGGGAGTGGAGAACACATTTGGTAAAAGCAGATATTAATTATATATTTCTTCTGTGCCGTCATCAAGGCAACTTTGATACTGATACGTGGCCGGAATGTGTAAGATATTGCAGCACTACATCGCGGATGAAGGTGCCACTACAAAGTTAACACTTTGCAGTAGAAGTTGCGCGATACGATTGTTGTGGTAGAAAACGAAGCTATGGAAATTTGTGGGTTTGGCACTTGTAACCCGCCGTGTTCCAAACTACCGGCTAGTTATACGCTATTTATTTGTTATAAAAGTTTATTAAAGCTGTTGCAGATCAAAAAGTACGCCTTTTAAACACGTAAAGTTGATAATAGGAGGAATCTTTCAAAACGCTAAACGTATCATCTTAGTGAGGAGAGTATAAGGGCAAGATCTGGCGACGGTATGGGCTGAACACGTGGGGTTTGAGAGTTGGTCGTAATAAACAGGACGCGAGTGCCAATGTTGTAACAGCCCGGTTGTCTATCATGGAACGCGATGAGCATGGAACACAACTAAATTCCCTAAAGTAGGTGTCTACACATGTATATGCGTTTTCATGGCTGGGTTGACAGTGGTGAGTTGTCGGTACTGCTTAAGATGCAAGTGCTTGCCGACCACGACAGACACGCGTGAAACAAAAGTCGTTGCAGTTTGCCCACTGACGGAGCGCTGAGGAATGTCTGGACAGTCTCTTTCCATAGAGAGAATTTCAAGCCAAGCGACCGCACACGCTACGTGGCCAACGTATTCCAAAATCCTTGGGTTGGATGAAAGTAGGGATGTAGGCTATGTCGGTCGTCACATCTAAAGCTCTACGAATGGCAAAGATATTTGACACGACAGAAAGTTAATCTCTGAACACTATTATGAATTTAATCTACAAGTAACGTTTTCTGGTACATCTCGCTTCTTATCTCGATATTGTGTCGATATCAGTACTGGATGAAACACAAGTCATAGCTCTTTATTCCGTGTAAAAATCGGAGATTACGGATGCTACTTCTTGAAGCATAATGCCACACGTGAGGTGGCTATGTGCTTCCCGCCAAACCGATATTGAGTCTTCCGCGGAAGCGGCCAGCTAAATGAGGCGCAGAGCAGCAAGAGCAGGAATTCCTCGAATTGTTGCAGTTTTGTCGTTTGTTAAAATAAAAAGTTGTCAGGACAGTGTTTGAAAAGTTTGCTCTCGTTCCACCTGGCCAAACGTAACAAGGATAGTTATCGCATTAACACTGCGAATCTTGGGAAAATTAGGTTAACTGAAATACAACAAGAGGAGATGTTGAAGTCAGTGTTTGATTGCAGGCATTGATAATGTAATTGTCTAGTCCACTGGGTTTCGAACATCAGCACAGCAGGGGTAGAGGCAGGCGCCGTGCATATGTGTGTCTGTATGGTCGAACGTTAAACGTGGTGTGTGTCCACAGCTTCACACTCGCCAGCCAGGAGCGGACGGCGCAGTCGAGCACCGTAAAATGAAGCTTTCACTGTCTTCGGTCTCGCGATCGGCGCTGATCAGCGGCAAGACACAACAATATCGCTGACGCAAGCTTTTTCCTGTTTACCGCCTCTTCGGTGGATTGATTGTTGACTTGAATGCGCTGTGTCTCCTCTCATGTGCAGTGTGTGAAGGCCCTCAGCGGATCGTTTTCCACCTGTTACCATTTAACGAATGCAGTTTGTGGGAACAGAAGGTGAACAGCTGGACACATTGCGACGAAGTAACACAGATTCTCACACTGGGTTTAAATTTCACACTGATAAAAAACAAACGATGCTGTCAACTGTTTTATTACATGTTTAGAAGCCAGTGGCTGGTAACATCTCCGATAATTCTACGTACATGATTAAGAGTTCGCCTTGACTCTAGAGGAATTCTTCTAGGCATTACGCGTCTTCAAAATCATGGAGTGTAGACACGTCCCGCCCCTTTCCGCTACGCCTATTCCGCAAAACGCATACCCAGGTGAGCATAATAAAACGGCATCACACGAGTTAACTGGCTTGGATAAAAACGTTTCGACGGTATTTTTAGACGATTTCTATGCGTGTTTTCCGGAAGTATTTCTCACACAATCGCCTCCTTCTCAGTAGTGTAGGGTAACATCATGAATGGGCGGAGTGCGAAACAACACAGTCCGGGTGCTTACAATGGTACAACTGGCCAGCGACCTGGAGAGCGATTCACACGTGGGAAAGGACACGTGTCTCTCGCAACTGGAGGGATACGCGAGGTTCTGCTGTGGGTAGAAATTGAAAATTAAATCGGTGCATCAACTACGGATTCACTCTGATTTCGACGATGAACATTTTTTTCCCGTTTTCATTTACTTCAGAAACCGTCAAATGTCGCGGGAGAGCTGAAACCGCCAACGTCCCGCGATGCTGACAGTAACAGCAACAGTCGCTCGGGCGGCGCCAAAGCTTTCTCAGTTGCAGGAGGCGGAAGATTGACGAAAAAATAAATGCAGCTTGAACATTACCACTATCTGCATTTGTGATTAACGTCGAAATGTGGTTCAAAAATGGTTCAAATGGCTCTGAGCACTATGGTACTTAACATCTGTGGTCACCAGTCCCCTAGAACTTTGAACTACTTAAACCTAACTAACCTAAGGACATGACACACATCCATGCCCGAGGCAGGAATCGAACCTGCTACCGTAGCGGTCGCGCGGTTCCAGACTGAAGCGCCTAGAACCGCACGGCCACACCGGCCGGCCGTCGAAATGTGCTCGTAATCAGTACAGTTAAGTTATGCGGATCTGATGCTGGTTTCGTGATTTTATATGTCGCGTGGTTGCGTTCCAGTGACGTGGCGGAATATAGGCGGACGATGGGCGTTGGAGTCGCTCAATGACATATGTGTAGCGTATGTGAAAAAGTGAATAATTGAAGCGGTGCTGGCTGAGCGACGTTTGCCTTCCAGCAACGTTATACAGGGTGAAAGAAAACAATTTGACCAAACGTGGAGGGTGGAGTGACAGTGGGAAACATAGAAATTTGAGTAACGCAACTAAGGGTCGCAAGTGCGTACTTTCGGCGCTACAGGAACGTAATTAAAATCTGACATAGGGACGTCTTCACTCAAAATGAATGGTAATTGACAGAAAATCTACCTGGAACACAGACTTTCGACTAACCAGTCTCCAGGATGAGAACAAGAAAAAGTTAAAACACCACATATACGTTTATCGTACTTAGCCGACCTACCAGACAGTACTTCTTTGAAAATGAAGACAGTAATATGTCCATGTTTAATGTTTCAAGATGTCTAATAAAGGTCAAAGTAAATGAGAAATGAGTCACTACCTAATTAACGTAAGTATGTCGACTTCTCACGAGTCAATAGAACGCGCTGGAAACGGCAAAATGACGGAATGCGTTGGTAGCGGTACACAACTTTAAAATTTAGTAGACGGTAAGTACGTGAAAGAAAATGCGATACGTTTAACCAAGTTGCTACTATGTAAGATGTAAAATACGTTTCTCGATTACAAAAAGTCCTCGACCGAAGTAGTGAATGTATAAATGTCGTGACAAAAGCGCCTGTCACATTATTATGGGGCAACATATTATGAGCCCCTACAGCATCGGTATTAATGAAACGAGAGACAATGCACGACTGGGCAGTTCCCAATGCACTGACAATGAAACACAACTTTTATTGGCGCGGCTGCATTGCTCCTATCATCGTGACTAGAGACGAAATAATTTTATGGCGTCTGTGATGTGAAAGTGAAGACTCAGAGATCGATGAATACTGTGATACCGACTGCTCTCTGTACCTCGATGTATACTTGCGACACAGTAACCTATGGAGCCCAGTTACCCTCATTTGTTCTATTTCTGTACGGTTTTGACTGCACTGAAATTTGGCTGAAGTCCTCTATGTAGGTATCTAATTACCAGCTGCAAGTTTCCATGTTTGTACTGAGCAGTCAAAATGAACGGTACGGCAAACGCGGATCTCAACATTCAGATGAAATTTTGGAAACCGTTTTTCACTAATCATGTACTTACATGTTAAACATCAATCGTCTTTGCTAGGGTCAACAAACGTCGACGTCCGGAGCTTCATAATTTTTACACGCATGGTTTCTGCAATCCAGCTGTCCTTGACGAAGCGAACTTATCAGTCTGTGTGTAATATGAACAGGAGACATCAACAAATAGTGCAGAGTACGGATTACTGACAGACGCGCGATGGGCACTGCTGCAAACACATTTCACCAAAAGGCGTTAAGCGTTTAGGCACGGCGACAAAACTTCTCAAAGACTGAAGACCCATCCAGACCGCTGTGCACAGAGTCAGGGGGTGTCTTGCCACTGGCCACTGTTTGCCGTGGCCCTTGGCCCTAAGCGAGAGGCTGGCTGTGGTCATATGCACATTTCCAGGACGATATCACAGAGTTTGCGTAATAAGACAGATCAGCTATTGGCAGATCAGTTTGCTAAGACGGCCCTATGTACTACGCAGTAGCAGCCCTACTATTTGACGTTCACAGAAACAGACTGAGTACCAGGTACGCTTCCCTACGTCATTATTTTACTGAGAAAACGGTGATTCAAATACTAGATAACAATTCTATCATCGCAAATGTCCCGCAGATGTGTTTCTCTCATATTGGGCAATGACTTCGAGATAGTCTCGTAGATATACAAGTCGCGCCGATTTGTGGAACATCTTTGCGATGTCGACTATTGAAACACGACGGATAGCAACGTTTTATAAGAGGAAATAAAAATGACAAATTTGTTTTCTTGGTCATAAAAAAAATTGCGGGTTTATTTTAACATTTAGCAATAATGTGAAACCGACTACGGTAGAATTTCGAGACGTGAGACGCTGCAGGAATAATACTAGCATTTTGCCAACAGAGAGCACGTGATCCGTTTGTCGAGGCGAACACAAAGCTATGAAGAGTATAAGGTTTGCGCTTGTAGGCCGGTGAGTTAAAACACGATCGGACAGATATGTACCATTTACACGCTTTCAAAGTGTGTTTGTATCTATACTAACAAAAAGAGTCGTATTAAATGGGAAAAAATAATCGGTCCAGAAAAGCGTGATCTTTTTAGTGTACTTAATGTATTATTCTAGTGAGAAGCTAAAAGGCCCTGCTCACTCGATTCCAGGGCTAGGATATGTGGCAGTGCAGAACTGTTCGTAATGAATGAGACGCGAGTCTGGATGTTAGGACGTCACCATAGGGTATCAGCAAGAGACGCCTGCCGTTGCCTTTAGTTAATGAAGTACTATCCAAGAAAATATAAATAAAAATAAACTGCACAGACACTCACTAAACTCTTGATAGTACGAGAGAAAATAGTAAAAACTTTTTCTTTTCGCGTCGGAATGGAAAATTCCATAATAAGGTCAACATATCAAGCAGTCAGGCCCTAGAAAACGAGTAAGGCCAGAATAATTACATGTAGGCGACAGAGTTGGAAACGGTTACATACAAACGGCTGAGATGTTTTTAGAGTGTATCGAAGCTAGAGCCAGACGGAAAGTAAGCCCTCGAAATTCCTTAACTTCCTACAACGACGGAGCTGCTCGGGTGCTGAATGTATTGTCTTAGGGTGGCCAATAATAGACCAAGTTCTGTCGCTTCCAGAATACTTGCGAACTATAATAACCAGTTTTCTAGGCTAGCAAATTCGTCTCAGATGCTGGTTTGACGGCGGTGAGTTTTCTGCTCTGCTAATGGTGCATTTGCTTGCCGAGGGCCAAAAAACACATGGGAAAACAGTGAAGATATTACGAAACCTGAATATGTTTAGGACGACAATGCGAGAAAACAGTTAGTAATGAATGTAAATATTCGCTGCAGTGTTTTAGGCAAAATTAATTACGTTATTTATATCCAGGTACAACCGAGGGAGGGACATCAGTTCCGTGAACAGACAGGCCGCAGAGATGACAATGTGCGGCAGCGACTTCTACCGCCACGCCGGCTGTTGTCTTAGCGTCGAGGAGCTACAAAGGATCTCCGAGACCTGATAGCGTTTCAAGCATGGTGGAAGCAGCGTCGCAGACATCGTCACCTTGTTTACCGTTTTAGTGAGTTTGATGGGGGAGGGAACCAAACAGCCAGGTCGTCGGATTAGGGAAGGACGGGGAAGGAAGTCGGCAGTGCCCTTTCAAAGAAACCGTCTCGGCATTGACCTGAAGCGATTCAGGGAAATACGGAAAACCTAAATGAGGATGGCCGCATGCGGGTTTTAACCGTGGTCCTCCCGAGTGCGAGTCCAGTGTGCTAACCGGCGCATCACCTCGTTCGGTGCACCGTTTTAAGCACATTCATTTTATCGAGGAATGAGTGCGGAGCACTTGAGATTGCGGGCAGCACCCTCGGCACGTCATGTGTGACGGTGCCGGATGACAAAACATCGCTCCAACAACACTGCTCGCGTTTGCTTTTTCTCACATACGTCACTGAATGACTTCTAGAAGAGACGTCCGCCTATGTTACTCCACGCCACTCGAACGCCAGCACGGGTTCCACAAAATCATAAAAGCAGCGTCGGATTCACAAGGACACGGTACTGACTTTGAACGCATATAATCCCTATCGCAGACTGTAGAAATATAGAAGGTTGGGTTTATTTCTCCGTTAATTCTCCGTCTCCTGTGGCCCACAGAGCTTTGTCGCTGCTTCAGCGACTGATTGTTGCTGCTGGCGCTCCACAATATCGGCAGTTCATATCATTCTATTCTCGCCAATGATGGCGGTTTTATGGAGAAAATGAAAAGGGGAAAAAATTATAACAACTGCACAATCACCAGTGAAACTTTACGTTTATCCAAGTTGTAAGCGAGTAAACTTTTAAACTGTAAATTACCTCGGTGGGGCATACCTAACAGTATGTAGTCTATATAAACCTGCATTTAAAGTTAGGTCTTCTACACACAAACTCGAAAAGGTACCGTTCCGTCCAATCGAAATTACGCGTCGTATTCTTCAATGTAAAATGCTACTGACTTCTACCAATGACTTGCGGTGTCTTGCTTGCATAACACTTCCACCTTTCGACAGCAAACGATTGTGTACTACTTTACACACTCTGTCACACATAAAAGCACTTCAATATTTCGCAGTAGTAATGGGCGAACTATAAAGATTTATCTCTTCTTAATTATCAAGTCGGCATTATCATACGCAATGTGAGCTCCGAGCACCGGTTTGTTAACATGCAGTGATGACGTTTTATTACTGTGAAATAGCGGTTAAAACTCGATTGCAGACGTGGAAAGCGAATCGCAAAAGTCGTCGTTCGTTCCAACAGGAACTACCTACCGTATTCATCACTAGAAAATGATATTAACTGATATAAGCCACAATAATCTACATAATCGTTCTCTTTCCAAAGCTAATTGGTTTGTAGGCTCATCATCATAGAATGAGGAAAGACAGGAATTAACGAATAAGTACCCGACAAAAATTGAATGTAAAATTGTTAATAATCATTCTGGTCGTAACAAGGTATTATAGAGATGGATTAAATTGATTATATTGATACCTACAAAATATACTGGTGTTCGAATGTGATGATATCCTCGATAAGGCGAAATAAATGATTAGATACAGCGAGACTCGTGGCGCGTGCTCCAGGGAGACAGGGGTGCCATGTGACGTCACACGTCCGTCTGGGCTGCCGCTACGTCTGTAACGGACATCAGCCGCTGTGGCCGCCATTAAGACTTGACGGACGTCTCAGCTGCCACTGCGGCCCTATGGTGGCAGACATCTGCAGCCGAGTCCTAGTATTTTGTGCTCGTTGTTCTTTGTTGCCGCCAAAATTGCAGCATTCATTCACACTATGCAGTACGTAATTCGGTTCGCCCTTTTACTAAATGTTCAGTTTATAAAGTTAAATATGAATTAAATGCAGAGGTAATTGTAAAATCATTCCTGTGTAGCAAAAGGAATTGCTGCTGCTGGAGGAATTATTTCCAGGAGGATTGCGTGACAGACGCAAGACTGCTGTCTCGTGTGAGCATTTTGCTCATTCCTTACCTAAGAAAAATACTGGAGTGGTAGTAGAAATAGTCAACTTCGTCATGAATTACTGGCTCGGTTATGTGTAGTTCATAAGAAATAGTGTAATTTAGTTGCGTGTGACATGAAGCTTGGTAAGGACGATAACTTTAGTGAGTTTGTCTGTGGAGGGCCCAACTTAAAACCTGGGTTTGTGTAATTGCTGTTAACTCAATCGCTTCACAAAGCTCATCGTTCAAAATTGTCACCGCATTAAACTAACAGAAACGTACTGTTTGATTCCTAGTGGCCCCGTCCGTTACTTCTTTGTTTTCATTGCTTTACAGAATCCCAGTTACTCCGGAGTAACTCTGGACGTAACTGCCTTCATTCTGTGGCGCCAACAGCAACAATCGACCGCTGATGCAGCGACAGAGCTCTGTGGACTGCAGTAGACGGAGAATTAACGGAAAGATAAACTCAGCTTCTACATTACTATGATCTGCATTTTCGATTAATGTCTGAATGTGCTTACAGTCAGTACAGTGTCACTATGCGAATCTGGTACTCGTTTCGTGATTTTGTGGATCGCGTGCTGGCTTTCCAGAGATGTGGCGGAACATTGGGGGGACAACCTGGCTGGGTGTCATTCAGTGACATACGTGTAACGAACGTATGAAGTGAATAACTTATACAGAGCTGTAGGAGCTAGTTTTGCCATCCAGCACCGTTATACAAGGCGTGGAGAAACAATTTGACCAAAATTGCAGGGCGGAAGGAGAGCATGAAATAGGAATGTGTGTATGGCAACTAAAAGTTGTAAATGTATATTTTCAGCGCTGCACGAACGTAATTGAAATCTGACATACGGAGGTCCTTGTTCAAAATGATAGGTAATTTACAGAAAATGTATACGTAACCAGAATGTTTGGACTAACCAGTCATCACGATGGGAACAAGATAAATTTAAAACATCACTAACACATGTATCGTATTTAGTTGACGAAGGAGACAGTACTTGTTCAGGAATGAGGACAATCATATGTCCATGTTTCTTGTTTGGATATATCTTAAAAAGGTCAAAATTAGTGTAAAATGAGCCACCACTTAGTTAACATGAGTACGTGTAGAAAATGTTCAAACTGACCACCGTTTTCATGCTGGCATAGTGGTTTTTCTCTACTCAGATTCCTTCATTTGATACTGTCTTCGTCAGATTGGTTTTCCGCACCCTGTGTACGCCAGACGATGCATTACACTCTGTTGTTCGCGTTCTCACGAGTCCAGTACACTTAATCTTTGGTAGAAAGTGCTAAGAACGGCAAAATGGCGGGAATACGTTGGTAGCGACTAGTAATTTTAAAATTCAGTAGACAGTAAATAGGGAAAAGGAAATGTGACACTTATAACGAAGCACTACTGAATTAGACGTGAAATACGTTTCTTGATTACAAAAAGTCCTTCTAGTAGAGTGGTGGACGCAGAAATGTCGGACAAGAGTGTCTGTCACGCTATTGTAGGGCAACGCATGAGGCCCCACATAACAGGTATTAGTGAAAGCAAGCACCGTTGGTCGGTTGCCAAAGCGTTTAAAATTAAAGACGAAATAAATTTATACCGTCTATGATGTTGAAGTAATGTTTCGGAGCGGCATGAATACGGTGAAATTGATTATTCGTTCTTAGTTCGATATATATCCACGACACAAGGACGATACTCTATGGAACCAAGTAGCCCCTACTCCTTCTCCTGACCAGAGGCAAACACTATTCTACTTATTAACTGTTTTGATTATACTGAAATGTTGTGAATATTGCTTCTAGCCCTGCATCAACGTGGGCTAACAGAATCGGATACCTGCTGCGAGTTTCCATGTTTGTACTGAGCAGTCAAGACGAACGGCGCGACACAGACGGCGGCCATGCGGGACACAACATTGGGATGACCAAAATTTCGGAAACCACTCTTATGTAGTCATGTTTACATGTTAAACCTTAATCGATTCTACTAGCCGGAACGAACGCCTGCGGTACGTTCCAAGATTCATACGTTTCAGACCCATGGTCTCCACTGAGCAAAATATGGACAACGAAACGAACTTAGTGGTGTTTTCGTATTGCGAAACGAAGAGGTCAACAAGTAATGTAGAGAACGAATCCCTTACGGACGCCAGTGAAAATATAAGTTGGAAGAGTATGATGAGGTCAGACGTATGGGGATGTTCAAAAGTCTTATCCAGGCCCACTACATCGTTAGTGGCTCCTCTGTTAACCGACCAGGATTACGCTCGTTGTCGAAAGAAATGCGAGGCGGGCACTGGTGGAAGTGTTTTGCACGTGAAAAGATTAGGCGCTTAGGGATGGCCAGAAAACTTGTGATAGAGTAATCAATCAGTGTTGTGTGATGGAGCCTATGCCCCTTGCGAGAGGTTGGCTGTGGTTATAACGACATTTGCAGCATCGATATTGCAGTGTTTCCGTGATAAGACAGAACTGCTACTGGCCGACCGATTTGCAATGACGGCCCTATGTGGAATGTATTAACAGTCCTACTATTTTACTGTCAAAGAGACGATTTGAAGACCTCACGCATGTCCATAAATATGTATAGTACCAACAAACCAGAGATTCAAACAGTAGATAATAAACGTATGATAACAAATTTCTCGCAGATGTGCTTGTCCCACACTGGGGAATGATTTAGAAAGAGTACATAGATATACAAATCGCACTGACTTGTGGGACAACTCTGCGATGCGACACGAGGGACAGCTCATTCAATAACAGGAAATCGAAATGATAACTTTTGTTTCACGTGATAATAAAAAAAAATTTTCAGAGTGCTTTAATAAATGGCAGGAATATGAAGGACACTACGGCAGAATTTAGAGGTCGGCCGAAGGTACGGAAAATAGTGTGAGTCCAAAGTTTTACACTGGCCAACGCGCGGCAAATAACGCATTCAGGCACCGTGAATGAAGCTCTGGTGGCGTTCCATCACGCGACCGGCTCTGCCCAGCAACAGGACAAAAGAATATGGATGACACAAAGTTTTTATTCTAATTCTCTACCGCCGTTTGTCTTGAACGTGATCTTTGTTCTCATGGATGCAGTGTGTGAAGGTCCTGGATAGATCTTTTTTTTCAGTTGCCAGTTACTGGTGGAACATGTATAAGCAGAGAAGCAACTGCTGGACACATTGCCCCAAGGAAGGAAACAGTTTCTCACACGGCGTTTAAATTCCGCATCGGCACAAAACACGTGATATTGTCGACTGTTTTTATTACATTTTCACAATCGATGCCTGTTGACAAAATACACGTTGATAATACATATATGATTAAGATTTCGCCTCGACTCAAGACGAATCTTTCTAGCCGTTGCAAGTCTTCATAACCTTGGAGCGTAAAAATACGTTACACCTCTTACCATGCATCGCGTTTCATCTAGGTGAGCATAATAAAGCAGAATCAAATGTGTTACCTGGCACGGATAAATATGTTTTGACGGTATTTTTTGACGATTTCTATCCGTGTTTTCTTGAAGTTTTTCTCACAAAACCTCCTCCTCAGAAGTTTAGGATACCATCAGCTGGAGGCAGCTGTGACAGAAGGCCACCCATGAATGTGCGGACTGCGAAATACCAGTGTCCGGATGCACTAAAACAGTGCAACTGGCCAGCGACTAGGAGTGTGAATATGACATGTGGGAATGGTTACGCATCTCGTAAATGGCAGGCGACGCGACGTTCTTCTTAGGGCATATTCGAAAAACTTTTCCCGCTTTCCTTTAGGGCAGGAAACCGCCGTCACTCGCGAGGGAGTGGACCTGCCGACATTTCGGAGCGCCAGCAGCGACAGTCAGCAGCTGAGGCAGTGGCAAAGCTCTGCCGGCCGCAGGGACGCAGAACTGGCGGAAAAATGTATTCGGCTTAACTGTGTATAGAAGAGTGGCAGGGGTAAAATACAGGGAGCGAAAGGCTATTTGCAATTTGTACAGAAACCAGATGACAGTGAAGGAAACAAAAGAAAAATACAGATTCCTAGTAGTATGAAATTTTCGGACACGTCGAGGAACGGAAACCAAACTTCGTACGAGAACCTTGAAATGATAAATTTCTTCTCTATTGTCATCGAGGCAACTTTCATACTGAGCTGATACGTGGCTGGAATGTGTAAGAAATCACAGTACTACTTCGCAGAGGAAGAAGCAAACTGCAACGAAAACTCTTTGGCAACAAAGGCTGTGCGATTCGATTGTCGATGCAGAAAACAGAGCATCGGAAATTTGTACGTTTGGAACTTGTAATCCCTGTTTTCGTAGCGATCGATTAGATGTACGCCATTTATATGTTTTGATAGTATATTAAAGCAGTAGCAGTACACCATTTAGATGCTAAAACTTCATAACAGGAGAAATCTTTCGCAATACTAAACGCATCGTCTTAGTGAGAAGACTGTAAGGCCGAGCTCTGTGGAAGGCAGGGGCTGCACGTGTGGCGCTGCAGAGTCGGCCGTAATAAACAGGGCGAGTGTGTCCGTGTTGTGACGTCACGGTTGTGTACCACGTAACGAGGCCTGCCGCGATGGGTACAGAATGTGCGTACACTTTCCAAATTAGGTGTTTACATCTGCTTATTGTGCGTTTCCCGGGCTGGGTGGGCGGCAGTGAATTATCAGCACTGCTTACTATACAAGTGCTTGCAGACCGTCTCAAACACACGCCGAAGTGGCCGAGCGGTTCTAGGCGCTACAGTCTGGAACCGAGCGACCGCTACGGTCGCAGGTTCGAATCCTGCCTCGGGCATGGATGTGTGTAATGTCCTTAGGTTAGTTAGGTTTAAGTAGTTCTAAGTTCTAGGGGACTGGTGACCTCAGCAGTTGAGTCCCATAGTGCTCAGAGCCATTTGAACCATTTTCAAAAGTGGTGTGTGTCCGCATGCACCGAAGAGCAGCGAATAACGCAGTCAGGCACCGTAAAATAAAGCCTTGGTGACTTACGTTCTCACGATCATTGTTCTCCGGCGACATGACAGAGTAATATCGCGGACAGAAGATTTTTTGTTTTTATCGCCTTTCCAGTAAATTAGTTGTGACCTTCACTGCGGTTCTCGTCTTCACATATGCAGTGTGTAAAAGCCGACGATAGATCTTTTATCTTATCCGTTACCAGATACGAACGCAATCTGTAGAAACGGAAGGACAACGTTTGGACACATTGTACGAAGTAAAACACGTTCTGACACTGCGATTATAATCCGCGTCGATACGAAACACACGACGCTGTCAACTTCTTTATTTTGTCTTGACAATCGATGGGTGGTGACTACATATCTGCTAATCCTGTGTTCGTGCTTAAGGTTTCGCCTTGAGAGGTATTTTTCTAGCCATCATACGTCTTCAAAACCGTGGAGCTCCGTCCCTCATCGCTACGCATACTCCGCACAACGCACGTCACGCAAGTGAGCATAATAAAACATGCGGTAATTGGCTTGGACAAATATGTTTCGACGGTATTTTTTGACGATTAGTATACGTGTTTTCCGGAAGATTTACTCAAGAATCTCCTCCTTCTCAGGAGTGTAGGGTAAGATCAGCTGAGACAGAAGGCTATCCATGTAGGTGCGGAGTGCGAAGCAGCACACTCCGAATGCATTACAATGGTACAACTGCCAGCGACTAGGAGTGTGATTCACGTGTGCGAATGGACACGCATCTCGCAATTGGCGGCAACGCAAGATTCTGCTGTTCCTAAATATTAAAAATTAAGTCGCTGTGGCAATTAGGGATTCACTATCGTTTCGATGACGAACACTTGGATATATATTTTCCTCCCGTTTTCGTTTATCTCAGAAAACCGCCACTACTCGCGGGAGAGCTAAAATTGACACCGATCCTCGTGGTAGCAGCAACAATCAGTTACTGAGGCAGCGACAAAGCTCTGTCGGTTGCAGGAGACGGAAGACTAGCAGAAAAAGAAATTCAGCTTCTACATTACCACTGTTTACATTTGTGATTAACTTTTAAATTTGCTCACACTCTGTACAGTGTAATTATGAGTATCTGATGCTGGTTTCACGGTTTGTGTGTCGCGTGCCAGCGTTCCAGTGACGTAGCAAAATATTGGTGGACGATCGGCGTGGGAGTCATTGAATGACACATGTGCAGTGTACGTAAAAAATTAAAAATTTAAGTTGTGCTGATTCAGCGAAGTTTGCCATCCCGCATCGTTGTACAGGGTACATAGAAAATATATGATGAAAAGTGTAGCCCGGAAACGCTGCATGAAACACAGAAATTTGAGAATAGCATTTAGGCGTCGCAATTGCACATTTTCGGCACTACCGGAACGTAATTAAAATCTCCCACACGGGCATCTTGGCACCAAATGATGGTTAATTTACCGAAAATGTATACCTATTAAATGATCGATAAAAATAAATGATTAATTGCAGCGGATACTAGAAGACTTGGTTGCCAAGTGACGTCACACGTCAGTGTGGTCTGCTGCCGTCTCTAAACGCCCCTCAGCCGCTGTCGTCACCATTAAAACGTCACGGAAGACTCAGCTGTCACGACAGCTCTGTGATGGCAGACATCTGTAGCCAAGTCTTTCTATTTTTTTGCTTGTTTATCGTTGTTGCCGAGCAAACTGCCGCATTCATTCACGTAATTCAGTTTGGAAGGTCACATGAATTACATGTAGAGGTAATGACAAAATCATTCATGTGTGGCAACAGAAAATGCTCTGGCTGGAGGTATTGTTTCCTGGGCGATAGCGTGCTAGACACAAGACTACTATTTCATGTGAGCGTTACGTAAGGAAGATACAACAGTAGGAATAGTAACAGTCAACTTCGTCATGAATTACAGGCTTAATTATGTGTAGCTCATAAGAAATAGTCTGATTCAGTTGTGTGTAAAATGAAATGTGGCAAGGACGATAACTTTTAGTGAGTTTGTCCGTTGCGAGCGTAACTTTAAACTTTGATTTTTTTAATAGATAAAACACTTTATCTTTTAAAATTGTCGTCGCATTAAACTAAAAAAAAGTGCTGTCTGACTGCTAGCTGCCGCGTTCGTTACTTCTTTCTGTTTTCATTTCTTTAATAGAATCCCAATTACTCCACTGAAAATCAGAATATAACTGCCATCTTTCCGTGGCGCCTACAGCAACAATCGACCGCTGATGCACCGACAGAGCTCTGTGGTCTGCGAGATATGGAGAATTAACGGAGAGAGAAACTCGGCTTCTATATTACTACGATCTGCATTTGCAGAACGTGTATACGTAAACAGAATATTTGAAGAACAGGATAAATTTAAAGTATCACACGTGTATCGGACTTGGCTGACGCAGCATGTTTCATTTTTCAATATCTCATAAAAGAGCGAAAATGAATGACGGATAAGCATCGACTTAATTAACGTAATTATCTGTAGCAAATGTTGAAACCGACGACCGTTGTCATGCTGACATAGCGCCTTAAATATTCACGTGCGGCCTCTGGCTTCCATATTGAGATTCTTTCATTTGATGCCGTCCTTGTGCCCTACACTTTTGGTCAAATTGTGTTTCCGCACACTGCATATGCCAGACGAGGCGTGACAGAGGGTTGGTCGAATTCTCTAGAGTCCAGTACACTTAATCTTTGATGGAAAGTGTGAAAAACGGCAAAATGACGGAATGCGATGGAAGCAATTTGTAACTTTAAAATTAAGTGGATGATAACTATGATACGTTTAACAAAGGCGCTAAGGAAATAGATGTGAAACACGTTTCTTGATTACAAAATGTCCTCAGGTAAAGTAGTAAATGTACAAGTGTCGTGACAAGAGTATCAATCACGCTGTTATGGGGCAACACGTGAGACCGCACAGAGTCAATATTAATGAAAGTAAAGGCTATGCACCGTCGGTCAACTGCCAAAGCATTGAAAACGAAGCAAAATTTTTAACTGCGTTGGTCACATTGTTACCATCAACGTGAGTAATGGCGGTACTCTTTTTTATCGTCTGTGATTCGGTATTGATGACTCAGAGGCTGTTGAATAGGGCGATATTAACTTCTCCTTGTATTTCAATAAACATCTGAAACATGTGGACAACAATCTATGGAACCACGTAGACCTCGACCAGAATTTAATATTTTCTGTGATTTAACACCTAGCCTGGTTACTGAGCAGGTAAGGTGTACGGTACGACAGATATGACGTTCACACGGGACACAACATTCACAAGACGAAACTTTGGGCAATTGATTTTCTCTAGTCATGTTTGCATATGAAACGTTAGTCCGAAGAAGCCTCTATTTTGCGAGCTTCATAACATTTACGCTCATAGCCTCTGCAATGCAACTATCCTCGGTACAGCGAACTTTTCGGCGTTCCCCTAATATCGAGAGGAGACATTAACAAATGGTGGAGGGTACGGACTTGTTACGGACGCCAGTGAAAACATGGGGAGCAGGAGGAGGTTGCACATAAACGGATGTTCAAAAGTATCCACGTCCGTTAAAGCGTTGGAAGGTGCTGTATTGAGCGACAAAAGTTACGTTTACTGGTGCACGGTTGTGAACTAAGTGTAGATACAGGTTGCGCACTTATTTCTTTTACGGCTTTGTGGTACCCACTATTCAAACACGATAGAGAATGGACGACATACTTGACAACAAGTGACAAAAAGGATAACTTTACGTGTTTGCACATTGTCAAGAAGACGGGTACTGGCCTGTTTTTATACACGACCGGAATGTACAGGAGACCACAGCAGCATTTCCGGAAAGAAGATGTCACAGCGATGTAAACATGTCGTCTACTCGGCTCGCGCGATCCTTTTGCACAATCACCAGACAGAGAGATTAATAATTATATTAGTTGGCAGCTGTAGCTAGCAGAGTTGAAACCAGTCGGAAAGATGTCCGCCGTTTACGTTTTCAAGGTGTATTAAGCGTATAGTAGAGCAAAAATGAGACACATTGAAATGGAAAAAAAATTGTTTCTTCAGTACTTTAGTAATAAGAATGTGAGGCCAGGGTCACTCGATTACAGGCGTGGCGTGTTTGCCAGTGCAGGATCGTCGGTAATGAATGAGTCGCGAGTGTCGATATTGCGACGTCTCCACAGTGTATCAGCAAGAGACGCCCTCCCCAGACCTGAACATGTGTAACACAACTGAAGCGAAGGGAACAGTCAATTCTGGGAAACGCGCCATATTTCTAACACTTTCCCTCGTTTGCCACTTGCCTCATCTAAGTGTAATACTTTGCCTAGCGTTTTACGTAAAAATATTTAGAGTACTGTTACCATACAAAAAATATAGGAATACAGACTTTTGTATAAGAAAAGGGCTTCACATTTTTCTGTCGTCAGAGATGGCGCAAAAACCAGATTTCCCAAAAAAAAAAAAAAAAAAAAATTCAATTTGTGCAGCGGCTATTGTACGGGGCAGTTGGTCGAATAATTTGCGTCCGGACGTGGGGGAGCAGCGTCGCAGACGTCGACACCTCGTCTGCCTGCACGACGACAGTGATGCGGAGCCGAAGTAAAGGAGACGAATCTTTCTAAAGTAGTCCTGAACAGATACAAAAGTTTAGCTCGACAAGAGCAAGGACAGCGTCTGACACAAGAATGCCGTCGCGAGCCACTCCGTTCCCCGTTGTAACGGAATTTTAGGCGCACAGCTGTTTTCGCAACAGTTTATTGTAAACACTGCGTCATTTGAATTGTACGTTTATCTGATTCTGACGAATTGCAGGGCGGTGAACTGGAAGGAACTGCGATTACGATGAGAAGTTGAAGGTTTTTCTTAGCTGTAGATTAATCGGAAGAACGTAACATTTCTTATCGTATCTTCTGTGGATTAGGGGATACCACACTATGCTGATTCAGTCTATTCACCTATGCCATGAAATAAAAAAAATTAAATACATTTACCCCTAGTTCGCAAATGCCTTCATCGTCTCGCTAGTACGGACGACCTCCAGACGCAGCCGTTGACAAAACTTTGCTACCGACGCTTCCTTCTTTCCCAAACAGAGCAGGGCACACAGCGAGAGGTGAATAACGTACACAGAAATGAATGAATTCGTTAAATATACTGATATCAGCTGTCTTTTTTCTCCTTTCTGCTCTCACTATAAAGCTACGGCACAAGAGTAACACACACTGTGTGACGTGGTGGTTGTACGTGAAGGAACAGTAAAGTATAATCTGCCGGAACCAAGAGGTGCTATCAGTTTCTTCTGACCAGAAGAGAAAGTAGCTTCAGATGTCACCAATACTGGCTAAACTGAAAGCAGCAAAATACTTCCTCCAGAACCACATCTTCACTGGCTCCAAAACTTTAATAGCAACTGGAAGTTTCGATGTTTACGTCGAGGTATCGGTCTGAAAGAAACAGAAGTGCCGTAGTATGCATTATGCGTGCAAATCTCCTGAGTACAACAGACGCTTTGTTACGCAAAAGTCAGTGTATCAATGACAAATTAAAACTTCTAGTAGTAGACAGTGGTTCTAGTACGGCAACTGTGTTTCCCGTAATTGGGTCACAGTTTTCAAAGATTACGTACATGTATGACTGGCGCCAGTTTCTACAACAGTCTTCTAGTAAGGACCATTTAAACACGACGGAGAGTGCACAACACTTTTTGTAGAAGCAGATATTAATGAGTAATTTACTCTGTGTCGTCATCAAGGCAACTCTGATATTGATTTGATACGTGGCCGGAATGTGTGAGATGTCGCAGAACTACTTTGCGGAGGAAGATGCATCTACAACGTTAACACGGAGGAATCTTTTGGAACACTGAACGTATCATCTTGGTGAACAAAGATAGGGGCTGCATATGTGGGTTGTGACAATCTCTCGTAATAAACAGGACGGGAGTGTAGAGGTTGCAACGTCACGGTTGTGTATCATGGAAAGCCATGTGTATGGAACATATGTAAATTTTCCACAGTATGTCTACACATCTGCATATGCGTTTCTAGGGCTGGGCTGACAGCGGTCAGTTCCCACGCTTGCCGACCATCACAAAGACACGTGAAACAAAAGTCGTTACAGTTTGCCCACTGACCGATCACTGAGGAATGTTTGGACACTCTTTCAAAAGGGAGAATTTCAACCCAAATGACAACAGCACACGCTACGCGGCAAACATTTCCCAAAATCCTTGGGTTGGATGGAAGCAGGGATGTCGGCTGTGTCGGTCGTCATTTCTGAAACTCTACGAATGGCGAAAATTTTTGACACGACAGAGCGTTAATCTCTAACCCACTATTATGAATTTACTCTACAAGCAACGTTTTCTTCTTATCTCGATATTGGTTCGTCATTTGTACTAGGTAAAGCACAAGTCGTAGGTTTTTCTTCCGTGTAAAAATAGGACGTTACGGATGTCACTTCTTAAAGCATAATGCCACACATGAGACGTAGTCGTGAGGAAATGGCCAGAAAACTATATGATTCCCGCCAACCGATTCTGTGGAAGAGGCCAGCTGAATGAGCCACAGTCCAACAAGAAGAGAAATTGGTCGCATTCCTGTAATTCCGCCATTTGTGAAAATAAAGAGTTGGCAGGACAGTGTTTGAAACGTTTGCTGTCGTTCCACATGGCCAAACGTAACAAGGACAGTTATCGCATTAACGTCGCGAATCTTGCAGAAAGTAGATTAATTGAATTACCAAATGGGTGATACTAATGCAACAAGATCAGTTGTTGAAGTCAGTACTTGATTCCAGTTGCAGATAGTGCAACCGTCTAATCCATTTGGTTTCGAACCACAACACGGGAAGGATAGATGCAGGCGCCGTGTATACGTGTATCTCTACGGTCGAACACATGAAGCCCGGTGTGTGTTCACAGATTCACGTACGCCAGCGAGGAGCACATAACGAAATCAGGCATCGTAAACCAAAGTTTTGGCGGACTTCATTCTCGCGATAGGCGCCACCCAGCTACACGACAGAATAATATCGCTGACGCAAGCTTTTTCCATTTCTTTGCCTTCTCAGTGAATTAATTGTTGACTCGAATGCAGTCTTCCTCCTATCATGAGCAGTGTGTAAAGGCATTCGAGGAATCCTTTCTTATCTGTTACCATTTAACAGATCGATACAAAGCCGACGATGCCGTCAACTTTTTAATTACGTCATCATAAGCGATGCCTGATGACAACATATTCGCTAATTCTACGTACACGACTAAGATTTCTCCTTGGCTCTAGAGCAATTTTTCTGTCCATTATACGTCTTCAAAACCATGGAGTGTAAATACGTTTCAGCTCTTACCGTTCCACGTATTCCGCACGACGCGTGTGATCCACGCGAGCGTAATAAAACAGCATCAGTGAGTTATTTGGCTTCGATAAAAACGTTTTGACTGTACTTCTTTACGATTTCCTTACATGTTTACCGGGAGATTTTTTCACTCAATCGCCTCCTTCTCGGGGGTGTAGCGTAACATCAGCTGGAGGCAGCTGTGACAGAAGGCCGTCCATGAATGTGCCGAGTACGAAACGGCACAGTCCGGATGCGTTACAGTGGTACAACTGGCCAGCGACTAGGAGTGTGATTCACATGTGGGGAAGGACACACACCTACGCGAGCTCTTACTGTGGGTAGACATGCGTCGTGTAGGGATTCACTCTCATTTCGATGATGAACACTTGCATCTGAATTTTTCTCCCGTTTTCGCTTATTTCACAAAACCGCCATCAATCGCGGGAGAGTTGAAACTGCCAACATTCCGCGGTGCTGGCAGCAACAATCGGTCTCTGACGCAGCGACAAAGCTCTGTCGGTTGCAGGAGACGGAAATTTAACAGAAAAATAAATCCAGCTTCTACATTACTACCATATGTATTTGTGACTGACGTCTAAATACGCTGACAATCAGTACAGAGTAATTATGCAGATCTGATGCAGGTTTCGTGATTCTGTGTGTCGCGTGCTGGCTTTCCAGTGACGCGACGCAATATGGGCGGAAGACCGGGGTGGGAGTCGTTCAGTGACGTGTGTGTAGCGTACGTTAAAAGTGAACAAATTAAGCAGTGCTGGTTTCGCCATCCTGCATCGTTATACAGAGACCGGAGAAACGATTTGACCACAAGTTTAAGGCGCAAAGACAGTGTGAAACATAGTGAATACAACTCGGAGTCGCAAATTTGTATTTTCGGGGCTACAGGAACGTAATTAAAATCTGACATGTGGACGTCTTTACCCAAAATGAAAGGTAATTTATAGAAAATGTACGGCTGAACACAGTGTTTGGACTAACCAGTCTTCAGGATGAGAAGAAGAAAACTATAAAACATCACATACACGTTCATCATACTTAGGCGACGTACCACACAATATTTCCTTAGAAATGAAGACAATCGCATGTCCATATTTAATACTTGAAGATGTCTTAAAAAGGTCAAAGTAAATGAAAAATGAGTCACCACTTAATTAAGTAAGCGTGTCGTAGCAAGTGACATAGTGATAGTCGAACTCTCACGACTCCATAGAAAGTGCTGGAATCAACAAAATGACGGAATGCGTTGGTAGCGATATACAACTATAAAATTTAGTAGACGGCAAGTACGTGAAAGAAAATGCGAAACGTTTAAGCAAGTAGTAAATGTATAAATGTGGTGAGAAAAGCGTCTGGCACATTATTATGGGGCAACATATTATGAGCCCCTACAGCGTCGGTATTAATGGAACGAGAGAGACAATGCACCATTGGTCAGTTCCCCAGTTCCCTATGGACTGAAAATGAAACGCAACTTTTAATGGCGTTGGTCGCATTGCTCCTATCATAGAGACGAACTAATTTTATAGTTTCTGTGATGTGGAAGTGATGACTCAGAGACCGATGAATAGTGTGATATCAGCTGCTCTCTGTATCTCGATATATCCCTGCGACACAGTAACCTACGAGACCGAGTTGCCCTGATTTGTTCTCCTGGCAGAGGCGAACTACATTCTATTTATTTATGGTTTTCACTGTACTGAAACGTCGTGAAGTTTGCCTCAAGTCCTCCATGTAGGTATCTGACACCTGCAGCAAGTTTCCATGTGTGTACTGAGCAGTCAGGATGAACGGTACGACAGGGACGACGACTACACGGGAAACAACATTCAGGGGAGGAAAATTTCGGAAACCGTTTTAATCATGTGGTTACATGTTAAACAGTAATCGGTTTTGCTTGAGTGAGCAAACTTCCATGTCCCGAGCTTCATAATTATTACACGCGTGGTCTCTGCAATGCAGCTGTCCTTCAAGAAGCAGACTTACCAGTCTTTGCGCAGTAGGTGGAGACATTAACAGATGGTGGAGAGTACGGAATCCTGGCAGACGCCAGTGGAGCCATGATGTAGTGGAGGGTGAAGAGGAGACTGGAAGTAGAGAACGTTGAAAAGTCTCGTGCTCGGCCATTGAAGCGTTCACAGCTGATTTCTTGAGCGATCAGGATTACGCTCGTTGTGGAAAGAAGTGCGAGATGGGCACTGCTGCAAACACATTTCACCAGAAAGCTTTGGGCGTTTAGGCACGGCGACAATACTTCTCAAAGAGTAAAAACACACTCACACCACTGTGCACAGAGTCACGGGGTGTCTTGTCTCCGGCCACTGTTTGCCGTAGCCCTTGCCTCTAAGCGAGAGGCTGGCTGTGGTTTTAAGCACATTTCCAGGATCCATATCGCAGAGGTCGCGTGATGAGACGGAACTGCTATTGGCAGATCCGTTTGCAGAGACTGCTCTACGTAATTAATAGTAGCTGTCCCACTATTTGACGATCACAGAAACGGACTGAGTACCAGATACGCTTCCCTACGCAAGTATGTTACTAAGAAATCGGAGATTCGAATAGTAGCGAGCAATTGTATCATCGCAAATGTCGTGGCAGTTGTGTTTGTCCCATATTGGGCAATCGCTTCGAGATAGTCTCGTAGATATACAAATCGCGCCGATCTGTGGTACAGCTTTGCGATGTCGACTGTTGAACCACGACGAATGGTACGTTTAAGAAGAGGACATAAAAATGACAACATTTGTTTTCGTGGTCATTCAAATAAATCGCGCGATTGTTTTAATATATACCAAGAATGTGGAACCGACTACGGTAGAATTTCGAGATATGAAGACGCTGCAGGAATAAAATCAGCATGTTGGCAACAGACGTCACGTAATCCGTTTGTGGAGGCGAAGACAAAGCCGTGAGGCGTACAAGTTTTGCGCTTCTAGCCCAGTGAGTTAAACACGATCGGACAGATATCCGCCGATTACACGCTTTCCAAGTGTGTTAATACCTGTAGTAGAAGAAAAGTTGCATTAAATGGAAAAAATCGTCTGTCCAGAAATGCATGGCTCTTTTGAGAGTAGTTACCGTGTTATTCTAGTGAGAAGCAAAAAGGCCGGGCTCACCCGATTTCAGGGCTAGCATATGTGGCAGTGCGCAGCCGTTCATAATGAATGAGACGCGAGTGTGGATGTTATGACGTCACTGTGGTGTACGAGCAAGTAACGCCGGCCGTGGTCTCTAGTTAATGAAGTACTGTCGCAAAGAGACTGCACAGCTACGCACTAAGCTCTCGATAATACGAGATACGATAAGAACAACAACTCATTCTCTATCCATTATCATCACGACAATTGTAACACTCTTTTAATGAGTGGCCGAATATGTAAAGGGCCACAGCACCACGTCGCAATGGAAGGTGCCAAATTAAGCAAAACATGTCAAGCAGTCAGCTCCTAAAACACAAGTTCAGGCCAGATTAATTATACGTAAGCGACAGAGTTGCAGACGGTAACATAAACACCTCTGGGATGATTTTACAGTGTATTGAAGCTAGAGCCAAACAAAAAGTATGCCCTTGAAATTCCTTAACTTCCTAAAACGACGGTCTTTTTCGAGTGCTACATGTCTTCTCTTAGTGTGTCCTACAACAGGCCAAGCTGTGTCGGCTCTATAATAGATGTAAACCTTCACAAGTTGGTTTCTCGGTAAGCAAATTTGTCTCTGATGCTGGTTTGACGATGGTGTTTCCTGCACTCCTAACGGTGCATTTGATTGTCGGCGGCCACAAACACGTGTGAAAACAGTGAGGGTATTAGGAAACCTGAATATGCTCAGGGCGATAATGCGAGAAAACAGTTAGTAATAAATGTAAATATTCGCCGTAGTGTTTTGGCAACATTACTTACGTTATTTATATTCAGGTAAAACCAAGGAACATCTGCTCCGTGAGAAGACAGGCCGCAGAGACGAGAGTGTGCAGCAGTAACTTGTACCGTCACGGCGGCTGCTGCCTTAGCGCTGGGAAGCTGCAGAGGCTCTCCTAGAATTGATAACTTTTAACCCGGGGTGGAAGCAGCGTCGCAGACGTCGACACCTTGTTTTCCAGCACGGCTGCAGTCGGCTGGTTCAGAAAGAGGCGACGGAGAGATTCGTCCGAAGCTCGGTTTGTTATTCACGGCTAATCCGGCGAAGAACGCCGAAAGCGAGTGTCTGAGCAATGTAGCTGCGATACACTCCGTTCCCATTTGTAGTCTCTGTAATTGTTCGTTTACGTATTGCTGAAGAAACAAAAGCCTCTGAACTAATTACGATGGTGAGTTAACGAAACATTCAGCTTTGCGAAGACAACGGCTATGGAAATTACTCTCTCTTATACAAGTTAATATCATTTTCTAGCGACCAGTGTCATGGGTAGTTTCTGTTGGAACGAACGACGACTTTTGCGATTCGGTTTCTACGTCTGCATACGAGTTTCAGCCGCTGTTTCAGAGCGATAAAACATTATCAATCCCTGTTAACAGGGAGCTCACACAACGTTTGTGAATGCCGACATGATAATTAAGCAGTAACAAGACGAAAAATCTTTTTAGCTCGTCAATTACTATTGCGAAAATATTGAAATACTTTTATATGCGGACAGTGTTTAATATAGCAGACAATCGTTTGCTACAGGGAGGTGGAACTGTCACGCAAGCACGACGCCACAAGTGATTAGTGGAAGTGAGTAGTATTTTTCATTGAGGAATGCGATGCTTAATTTCGATTGGACAGAATGATAAGGTTTGCGAGTTTGTGTGTGGAAGGCCTAACTCAGTTACCGTTGATGACCTTGCAGCTTTGCTAGAAATGATAAGTAAATGGACACCCTAGCTGCAACAGGCGTTGATATACTTCACTGGGGACATGTTGAAAATGTGTGCCCCGGAGATCCCGGGTTCGAGTCCCGGTCGGGGCACACATTTTCAACATGTCCCCAGTGAAGTATATCAACGCCTGTTGCAGCTAGGGTGTCCATTTACTTATCATTTCACTTAGTTTATCGTTTACATGTAAAGTTTGATTGGTGGTTGTGCATTTACTATAATTTCTCCGTTTTCATTTTCTCCATAAAACCGCCATTGTCAGCGAGCAAGTGATAAACTGCCGACATTGTGGAGCGCCAGCAGCAACAATAGGTCGCTGGGGCAGCGACACAGCACTGTGGGCTGCAGCAGACGCAGAATTAACGGAAAAACAAACTCAGCTTTATCTTTCTACGATGTGCAACCGCGATTAAAAGTGCCCAACGTCAGTACCGTGTCATTATGCGAATGCGACGCCGGTTTTACGATTTTGTGTAACCCGTGCTGGCGTTCGAGTGGCGTCCCTTTTGGTAGTCAGTCACTGACGTGTGTGAAAAAACGCTAACGTAAGCAGTGGCGGTTGGGCGGGGTTTTGTCATCCTGCACTGTCACACGTTATTAGACATGACCAGGGTGCTGACCGTAGTCTCAATTCTTCGATAAAATGAAAGTGCTTAAAACCGTGAAATGATGGAATGCTGTGGTAGTGTTTTTTTCCTTCGAAATACAGCAAGAAATCCGGCACCGGTGACCATGTTTCGGGAGTCGATATGATAGCGTTTACATGACGAACCAGAAGCGGTAGCGCCAGTTCGGTTTATGGAAAGCACATTCGTTAGCCGTGTGTACAACAGTTAAATAACGTTTATATTTTGTTTGACAGAATGGAAGCGATTATTAACATTCCGTTACTTTCTCGAAACGGAAACACAAGTGATTCAAAAATTTTATTTTTACGCTAAACATTCTCCTCCGTTCGACATTTATAATATACTATAAAAAGGTATCAGAATTTCAATGTCCATATTATACACAATGGAGCCCGTATACATCTTTTTCGCACTGTGTATTCCGTTTCACCGGCATATTCCCTATATCAAAGCTTAACACGGGCAGTCGCATGCTGCCATCTGTCGGCCATCGACGACACTGCGTCCTCTGTAACTCCTTTCGCAGTTACCTTCTTCTGCAACACGGGGCGCCGTCGCAGCGTATACCGCTGATTCGGGTGCGAATCACGCACTTCCAAGAAATAAAAACAGAACATCCGTACATCGAAATCTCTTGTAGTGGGCAACGAGGGAGGGCTGTAGCCTATTTGTATGAAAGAAGGTAAATTGAGACAACTGTGAGCCGACAAGACCGCCACACCAGAGAAACAGGCAGTTGGGATTTCAAATCCGCCTCCACACAGCACCAAAGAATATCGTATAACGCAGTCAGGAGTCGTAGAATAAATTTCAGACTGTTTTCGTTCTCGAGCGAAGCGTTGCTCAGCGCTGTCAAATAAGTAGTAGCATATTAAAACATAAAATAAGTTTATATTTCGTATTTCTTTTGCAAAGAATGGAAATAAATACTGTTTTTTTCGTCACATTCCAACACTCCCCGGAACATCTTTTCTTTTTTCCTGAGAGGAAAAAAAATTGAATTCAATGTGAGGTGCAAGTATATTGCCTACGAAGTGTACTTTTCAACTACTCAAAATAATACGTGGCATTAATTTTTCTTTAGTTGTTCAGTAAAAGGGCACAATTCGTAGCATGGAGTAACAAGAGGCATAAGCAGTTAGGTGCGACGCTGGAAGATACATCATCTGAATGGAGAAAGAGCCAAATTAACAAACGGCGGCAGTCTTCAGAGAAAGCGGTCGCGGACCGCGTGTTACGAGCGATCGACTGTCTGGCGGATCTTGAAACGGCAAATCTGAACTACATCGACAGCAGCGGGAGGCAAAGAGCGGAAAAGTTCTGTTACGTAGGAGGACTACCCAGAAATCTGTGGGCGGCGATATGGCACCGGGTGGACAGATTAAAATCGGCGTAACTGGTCAGTGAGTGGGACACGTTACTTGAATGCATCTTACAACTGGCAGCAGACGCGAAATGACGTCTGCCTTTTTCATAGATCAAGTTTTGCACGCAAATCATACAGACGTGTTAAGCACCTAATACTAATAGAGATGTACCTTGTAAAGGCGGGCCAAGTTTCAGAGGTGCACGTAACTTGCTTGACGCTGGGTTTAGATTGAGGAAATACAGTAACTAACGAACAAGTGCCCGACAAAATTGAATGTAAAATTGTTAATAATCGTGCCGCTCGTAAAAAAGTATTATACAGAGCGTTTAAATTGATTGTATTGATACCGAGAAAATATACTGGACTTCAAAGGTGAGTAAATATGGAAATGCCCGATAAAGGGAAATAAGTGATAAGATATAGTAACACACGTCGTGCGTTGTCTTGGAGACAGGGGTGCCTTGTGACGTCACCCCACACTGTGGGCTGCTGCTGCATCTGTGGACGAGCCTCGGCAGCCGTGGCCGCCATTAAGATTTCACGAATGACTCAGCTGCCACTGCAGCTCGGTGACGGCAGATATCTGTAGCCGAGTCTCAGTATTTTGTGCCCGTTGTTCTTTGTTGGAAAATTGCAGCATTCGTTCACACTATGCAGTACTTAACTCGGTTCGCCCTTTTACTAAATATTCAGTTTATGCAGTAAAGTATGAATTACATGCAAAGGTAATTGTAAAATCATTCCTGTGTCGGAGAAAGAAATGCTCTGGCTGGAGGAATTGTTTCCAGGATGATTGCATGATGGACGCAAGACTGCTTTCTCGTCTGAGCATTGTGCTAATTCCTTACCTAAAAAAAAATACGAGAGTGGTAGTAGTAGTAATAGTCAACTTGGTCATGAATTACAGGCTCAGTTATGTGTAGTTCATTGGAAATAGTACAATTCCGTTGGGTTTAAAATGAAACTTGGCACGGACGATAACTATAGTGTGTTTGGCTGTGGAGGGCCCAACTTAAAACCTGCGTTTCTGTAATTGCTGGTAACGCAGTCGCATCACCAAAGTTATGATTCAAAATTGTCATCGCATTAAACTACCAGAAACGTACTGTTTGATTCCGAGTTGCCTCATTCGTTACTTCTTTCTGTTTTCATTCCTTTAACAGAATCCCAGTTACTCCGGAGAAACTCTGAATGTTAACTGCCATCATTCCGTGGCGCCAGCAGCAACAATCGACCGCTGATGCAGCGACAGAGCTCTGTGGTCTGCGGGAGACGGAGAATTAACGGAAAGATTTAGTCGGCTCCTACATTACTATGATCTGCAATTGCGATTAATGTCCGAATGTAGTTACCACCAGTACAGTGTCACCGTGCGAATCTGGTGCTGGTTTCGTGATTTTGTGGATCGCGTGCTGGCTTTCCAGTGACGTGGCGGAATATAGGCGGACGACCTGGCTGGGTGTCATTCAGTGACGTATGTGTAACGAACGTATGAAGCGACTAATTTAAACAGTGCTGTTTGGTCGAGGTTTGCCATCCAGCACCGTTATATAGGGTGTGGAGAAACAGTTTGACCAAAAGTGCAGGGCGGAAGGACAGCATGAAACATAGGAATGTGTGTATGGCAACTAAGGGTCGTAAATGCATATTTTCAGCGCTACGGGATCGTAATTGAAATCTGCCATACTGAGGCCCTTGTTCAAAATGATAGGTATTTTACAGAAAATGTATACGTAAACACAATGTTTGCACTAACCAGTCGTCACGACGAGAACAAGATAAATTTCAAGCGTCACAAACACGTGTATCGCATTCAGCTGACGAACGAGACAATACTTCTTCAGAAATGAGGACAATCACATGCCCATGTTTGAGTATATTTAAAAAAAGTGAAGAATGGGCCACCACTTCATTAACAGGAGTATGTATGGAAAATGTTGTAACTGACCACCGTTTTCAAGCTGCCGCAGCGCCTTAAATGTTTAACTGCGACCTGTATTTTCTATACTCAGATTCCTTCGTTTGACGCTCTCTTTGTGCCCTACGCTTTTGGTCAAATAGTTTTTCCGCCCTGTATATGCCAGACAATGCGTTACAGAAGAATGTTGTTCGAATTCTCAGGAGTCCAGTACACTTAATCGTTCGTAGGATGTTCTAACAATGGCAAGATGTCAGAATACGTTGGTAGCGATTTGTAACTTTAAAGTTCAGTAGACAGTAACTATGTAAAAGGAAATGTGACACGTATAACGAGGCACTACGGAATTAGACGTGTAATATGTTTTCTGATTACGAAAAGTTCTCTAGTAGAGCGGTAACCGCATAAATATCGTGACAAGTGTGTCTGTCACGCTATTATGGAGCAACGTATGAGACCCCACAGAATCGGTATTAGTGAAAGCATGCACCGTTGGTCAGTTGCCAAAGCGTTCATAATTAAACAAAACACCTAACTGGGTCTATGACATTGGAACTAGCATCGTGAATGAAGACGAAATAAATTTATAGTGTCTATGATGTGGAAGTGTGGATTCAGAGACTGATGAATACGGTGAATTTAATTCCTCTATTTTTTTTTTTTTTTTTTTTTTTTTTTTTTTTTTTTTTTTTTTTTTGTTCGATAAATATCTACGACCCTATGGAACCAAGTAGCCACTATTCCTTCTCCTGACCAGAGGCAAACACTATTCTACTTATTAACTGTTTTGACAATACTGAAATGTGGTGAATATTGCTTCTAGCCCTCCATCAAGGTGGGCTAACAGAATCGGATACCTGCCGCGAGTTTCCATGTTTGTACTGAGCAGTCAAGACGAACGGCGCGACACAGACGGCGGTCATGCGGGACACAACATTGGGATGCCCAAAATTTCGGAAACCACTTTTCTGTAGTCATGTTTACATGTTAAACCTCAACCGATTCTACTAAGCGGAACGAACGCCTGCGGTACGTCCCAAGATTCTTATGTATCAGACCCATGGTCTCCGCTGAGCAAACTATCGACGATGAAACAAACTTGGCGGTGTTTTCGTATTGTGAAAGGAAGACGTCAACATGTAATGTAGAGTACGAATTTCTTACGGAGGTCAGTGAAAATATAAGATGGAGAAGTGTGAGGAGCAGATCACACGTAAAGGGATGTTCAAAAGTCTTATCCAGGCCCATTAAAGCGTTCGTGGCTGCTTTATTAGTAGACCCACAATTACGCTCGTTGTCGAAAGAAATACGAGGCGGGCACTGGTGGAAGCGTTTTGCACCTGAAAAGATTAGGCATTTAGATGTGGGCAGAAGACTTGGAGTAAATTCACATTCCCACCGCTGTGCGCAGGGTTAGGGGATGTTTTTGTTACCAGCGACTGTTGTGAGCCGGAGGCTGTGCCACTAAGCGAGAGGCGGCTGTGGTTGTAGGGACACATCCAGCATCGACATCGCACATGTGGAATGTAGTAGCAGTCCTACTATTTTACTGCCACAAAACGATTTGAGGGTCGCATACAGCTCCGTAAATATGTATATAACCGTCAAATCAGAGATTCGAATACTAGATAATAATTGTATCATAACGAATTTCCCGCAGATGTGCTTGTCCCACACTGGGCAATCATTTAGAAAGAGTACGTAGACATACAAATCGCACTGGGTCGCGGGACAACTTTGCGATGTCGACTATTGAAACACGAGTGATAGCACGTTTAATAAGAGACAATCAAAATATTAACTTTTGTTTTACGTGACAATCAAAAAAATTTGCAAGATTGTTTTAATATATGGCAAGAATATGAAGGACACTACGGCAGAGTTTCGAGATTGGCCGAAGGTACGGAACACGGTTTGTGTCCAAAATTTTACACAGGCCGGCGTGCAGCGTGTAACGCATTCAGGCTCCGTCAAGAAAGCTCCTGTGGCGTTGGTTCTCGCGACCGGCTCTGCCCAGCAACAGGACAGAAGAATATGGATGAGACAAGTTTTTTTTTTTTTTAATTTTCTACCGCCTTGTCAGTGAATTACTGTTTGACTTGAACGTGTTCTTTGTTCTCACAGGTGCAGCGTGTAAAGGTTCTGGATAGATATATTTTAATCTGTTTCCAGTTACGAATGGAATCTGTCGATACACACCGCGTTTAAATTCCGATTCGGCACAAAGCAGGTGACATTGTCGACAATTTTTTATATATCTTCACAATCGATGTCTGTTGACAAAATAGACGCTGACACTGCGTATATGATTAAGAATTGGCCGTGACTCAAGACGAATCTTTCTAGCCGCTACAAGTCTTCATAACCTTGAGGCGTAAATACGTAACAACTATTACCACACAAAGCGTGTGATCCGGGTGGGCATAATAAAACAGAATCTCATGCATTAACTGACCCGGATAAAAACGTTTTGACGGTGTTTTTTGACGATTTTTGTACGTGTTTTCTGGAAGATTTTCTCACACAACCTCCACCTCCTCCTCAGAAATTTAGGATACCATCAGCTGGAGGCAGCTGTGACAGAAGGCCGGCCATGAATGTGCGGACTGCGAAACAGCACTGTCGGCATGCATTAAAATGGTGCAACTGGCCATCGACTAGGCGTGTGATTCACATGTTGGAACGGACACGCATCTCGTGAATGGCGGGCGACGCGACGTCCTGCTGTGGGTGGATTTTAAGAAAGGTCAGATAACAGCCGCGAGAGAGTCGAACTGCCATCAGTGGCAAAGCTCTGTAGGCCGCAGGGGACGCAGAACTGACGGAGAAATATGTTCGGCTTAACTATGTATAATATTTCGCACTTGGGTTTTAAGCAAAAATATTGGCAGCACTGTTAACGACGCAAAACCGAGACAAACAGACTTTTTTATTTCATACAAGGGTTTTACGTATTGTCATCAGAGAGGCCGCACAGATCAGATTTCGCAACTGTAGTTTCAACCTGGACAGCGGCTGTACTCCAGAGTAATTCGTCGAATCATTGACGCCCCGACGTGGGGAAACAGCGTCGCAGACATCGACATCTTCCCTGGCAGCCCGACGACAATGATACGGTCACCAAAAAAAGAGCCATGGAACTTCATAAGATAATCCTGAATCGCTACTCAAGTTTAACTCGTCAAGAGCACCGACAGCGTCTGACGCAAGAATGGCGTCGCGAGCAACTCCGTTCCCAGTTGTAACGGAATTTTCGGCCCACAGCAGGTTTCGCGGCAATTTATAAACACCACGTCATTTTAATTGTCCGTTTATCTCATACCGAACAGCTATAGAGCGGTGACCGAGAAGGAAATCCAATTACGATGATGAAGTGAAGGCTTTTCTCAACTGTAGTTTAATCGGAAGACCGTAATATTTCTTGTCGTCTTTTCTATTGGTTAAGGGAGACAACACTACGCTCTTTCAGTGAATTCCCCTAGTCAATGAAAGTAAAAAACAGAAGATTTACCCAGAGTTGGGAAATTGCTTCATCGCCTCACTAGTAAAGACGACCTCATTTCATGGCAGATGTGGTTTGGAAACTGAGTTTCAGCTGTGGGCAAAAGTTTGCTACCGAAACTAACTAGAGACGCTCCTTACTTCCCAAATAAAGCATCGCATACGGCGAGAACTGAATAACAGGCACAGAAGTGAAAGAGAGGAACTCATATATAATGATTTAATCGTTGTTTTCCTTTCTGGTCTCAATATACACCTGCGGCACAACCTGAGCAAAACGCGTGTGACGTTGTGGTCCACGTGTAGGAACGGTCAAGCATAGTCTGTCGGAACAAAGAGGTGCTATCAGTTTCTTAAGACCAGAAGACAAAACAGCTTCATTTGTCACCAATCCTGATTAGACTGAAAGCTGCTACACGTAGCCTCTGGAACCGTACGTGGATAAACTCCAAAGCAGTTTCGGTATTTACTTCGAAGCGTCGGTCGGAACGAAAGAAAAGTAGTATGCGTCATTCACAGAAATATTCAGAGTACGTTATAGTGCTACAACGATGAAAAATACTATTACGACAATGTCAAAACTTATTTTCATAAAATAAACAATAACTGACGATATTAAAATTGTAATTATAATTTTATTATTTTAATTTTTGTGCTCAGTGAATCAAAGACTTTCTATTGCACGGAATAAACTAGCATTGTTTGTACTACGAAACTATATATGATTCTTAAGTGAGAACTAATTCTATGTAAGACATTTTGTCTGGGCGGGTTTTGTGCTCGTACTGGTCGGTAGAGAAAGAAAAGTTTCTTAATCGATGTATGTAATGTGAATGTATAAAGGCTATAAAAAGGAGAGAGAGACAGAGAGAGAGAGAGAGAGATAATTCTCGCGGACAATGACCATATTGTATAAGACAAGGTAAATACAAGTTATTCAAAACAAATATCTCTAAAGCGTATCGTACTGTGATTTAAAAAGACTGAAAATTGCGGTGTTTAATCTAAACCTGTCCTGAATAACAGCGAAGAACATTTATGTCATCATATATTTTCTTCGTTTGACCACGGTTGTGATTCGCATGTTACTTTTTGTTACGCGACGCGTTAGGAATATTTTCATTATACGCGCAAAAGCGCACACAGCTTTGATCGAACCTGCATCTTTCGGAAACGAAAACTCTTAATCAGTACAATGACGCGAATACCGTCTGAATCGCAACCGTGATCACAAAAGTGTTTCCTGGACCTGATTTTTATAAATGTGTAGACTTGAAAGCGAACAATATTGCACCATCGCTGGCTCGCAACAATTGAAAGAAAACAAAACAGGGACTGAACAACTTTAAATTTTAAGGCCGTCATCGTTACGAAATCTGAACGACGTAAGTTAATTAATTAAATATTAACAGGAAGAGAATTATTAAATTTTAAATATTAAATGATAGCAAGAATTTAAAGCATTTTAGCATCAGTACGTTTCTTTGCATTAGTAGCTGAGTATCAGATACCATCATATCTATTTAAAAGATAGTGCGTAAATAACATTGCCACCTTTTATAATTATTGTTCTAGCAATTCAACGTGAGACGCTTTCCTATGTAAGGTCAGTGTATTGGAGACATATTAAACATTTATTAGTACACATTAGTTTTAGCTTAGCAACTGTGCTTGCCGTAATTGGGACACGGTTTTCAAAGATTATCAACATACACAATGCGTGCCATTTTGTAGTGCGGTTTCCTGGTATGGACTTTTCGCACACGTCGGAGAGCGGACACCACACTTCGTACGAGCACCTAGTAATGTTAAATTTCTTCTCTATTCTCATTAGGGCAACTTTCATGCTGATTTGATACGTGGATGGAATGCGTAAGAAATCACAGCACTACTTCGCAGAGGAGGAAGCAAACCACAACGAAAACTCTTTGGCAACAAAGGCTGTGTGCAATTCGAATGTCGATGCAGAAAATAAAGCGATGGACATTTGTGCGTTTGGAACATGTAATCCCCCGTTTTCCTAACGATCGATTAGATGTACGCCATTTATATGTTTAGATAACATATTAAAGCAGTAGCAGAACAAACAGTACACCATTTAAAAGCTAAAACTTAATTATAGGACAAATCTTTCGCAGTACTAAACGCATCGTCTTAGTGAGAATACTGTAAGGCCGAGCTCTGTCGAAGGCAGGGGCTGCACGTGTGGCGCTGCAGAGTCGGCCGTAATAAACAGGGCGAGTGTGTCCTTCCATGGGTTGAAAGCAGGGATGCGTGTCGGTCGTCAGGTGTAAAACGCTACGAATGGCGAAGATTTTGAGACGACGGGATGTTAATCTCTAACTCGGTATACGGGCGTCCTCCATCAGTAACGTATTCGGTTCTTCAAGCTTCATCTCTCGATACTGTGTCGCTATCTGTACTGGAGTATGCAGGGACCATAGCCTCTTATTCTGTGTAAATTCGGACATCACAGATGTTAGTTCTTAAGGCATAATGACGCACACCACACGTACTCCTGAGGAAACGGCCAGAAAACTGTATGCTTCCCGCCAGGCCGATATTTGCTCTCCTGTAGAAGCGGCCAGCTAAATGAGCCACAGTCTAACAAGAACAGGAATTCTGTCGTTCGTGAAAATAAAGAATTGTCAGGACAGTGTGTGAAACGTTTGCTGTCGTCCCACCTGACCAAACGCAACTGGGATAGATACCGGATTAGCACTGCGAGTCTTGGGGAAATTAGCTTAACAGAATTGCTACACGTGTGACGCTAATACGACACGGAGATCCGTCGTTGATATGAGTGCTTAATACTGCAACTGTCTTATCCACCTGGTTTCGAACCTCGGCACGGCAAGGATAGATGCATTTGCCGTCTACATGTGTGTGACTATGGCCTAAGGTATGAAACGCTGTGTGTGTGCCCAAAGTTTCACGTGCGCCAACGAGCGCCGTACAACGCAAAAAGGCGCCGTAAATTAAAATAAAGCTTTGGTGGCGTTTGTTCTCGCGTTCGGCGCTGCCCAGACACGACAGAATAATATCGCTGACGCAAGATTTTTTTTTCGATTTTTATCACGTTTCCAGTAAATTACTTGTTAGTTTCCATACGGTGCTCCTCTTCACATGCGCAGTGTGTTAGGGGCGATGATAGATCTTTTTCCTTATCCGTTACCAGATACGAATGCAGTCTGTAGAAACACAGAAGGACAATAGCTGGACACATTGCCACGAAGTAAGACAGCTTTTCACACTGCGATTATATTCCGCCTCGATGCGAAACAGACGACGCTGTCAACTTGTTTATTAAACCTTCACAATCGATGGGTGGTGACAACATATCTGCTAATCCTGTGTACTTGTTTAAGGTTCCGCCTCGACTCGACACGAATTTTTCTAGCCATGATACGTTTTCAAAGCCGTGGGGTGTAAATAAGTTCCATCCCTTACCGCTACGCATATTCTGCACCACGTGTGTCATTAAAGTGAGCATAATATAAGAAGCACAAGCGTTAACTGGCTTGGATAGAAAGGTTCTGAAGGTATTTTTTGGCGATTTCTATACGTGTTTTCCAGAAGATTTTCTCACAGAATCGTCTACTTCTTAGGAGTGTAGGATACAATCAGCTGGAGGCAGCTGAGACACAAGACCATCCATGTAGGTGCGGTGTGCGAAAGAGCACACTTCGAATGCATTACAATGTTACAACTGCCAGCGACTAGGGGTGCGATTCACGTGTCGGAATGGACACGCATCTCGCAACTGGACGGCTACGCCAGGCTCTGCTGCTCGTAAATATTAAAAATTAAGTCGCTGTGCCAATTAGGGATTCACTCTCGATCAGATGATGCATATACATTTTTCTCCCGCTTTCGTTTGCTTCAGAAAACCGCCATTACTCGCGGCAGACTTTAAAATTGACATCGTTCTGCGTAGTAGCAGCAACAATCAGTCGCTGAGGCAGCGACAAAGCTCTGTCGGTTGCAGGACGCGGAAGACTAATGGAGAAAGAAATTCATCTTACACATTACTGCAATCTACATTTGTGATTAACGTTTAAATATGCACATAATCGGTACAGTGTAATTACGCGGATCTGATCCTGGTTTCGTGATTTTATATGTCGCGTGCTAGCGTTCCAGTGACGTGGCAGAATATGGGTGGCAGTCACCCAGCGTTCGTAAGAAAAGAAAAATTTAAGCTGTTGTGATTCAGCGAAGTTTGCCATCCGGCGTCGTCATACAGGGTGCATAGAAACAATGTGACCAAAAGTGTATCGTGGAAACGCAGTATGAAACACAAAAATTTGAGTATAGCAACTAGGCTTCGCGACTGAATATTTTCGGCGGCACCGGAACGTAATTAAAATCCCACACACGACCGTCTTGGCTCCAAATGACTGGTAGTTTACAGAAAATGTATACGTAAACACAGGCTGTGTGAACTAACCAACCGCCACCATGAGAACAAGATAAATTTAAAGCGCCACTTACACGTGTATCACACTTAGCTGACTTAGGACACTGCACGTTTTTAGAGATGAAGAGAATCAGATGTCCATGTCTCATGTTTCAGTATGTCTTAAAAAGGTGAAAATGAGTAAGAAGGGAGCCGCCACTTATTGCTATAAGTATGTCATAGCAAATCTTCAAAGTGACCACAGTTGCCATGTTGGCATAGCGCCCGAAATATTCAACTGACACTTGCAATACCGAAATTCCTTCATTTGATGCTGCCTTCCTGCTCTGCACTTTCGGTCAAATTGTTTTCCCCACCCTGTTTGTTCTAGACGTGACGCGACAGTAATGGTCGAATTCTCAAGTCATACAATACACTTCGTCTATGGTAGAAAGTGCTAAATACGGCAAAATGACGGAATGCGTTACGAGCGATTTATAACTTTGAAGTTCAGTACACAGTAACTACGTAAAAGCACATGTGATACATTTAACCAAATTGTTACGAAGCAAGATTTAAATACGTTTCCTCATTAGAATGGGCAATGATTTCTGAAGAGTATGTAGATACACAAATCGTGCCAATCTGTGGTACAACTGTGCAATGTCGGTCATTTAAACGCGACGGATAGCACACTTCACAAGAAGAAATAAAAATGATAATCTCGTTTCTCGTAGTAAAAAAAAAAATTGCGGTATTCTTTTTAACGTATAGCAAAAATGTGAAACAGACTACTGTAGAATTTCGAGGAGGAAGACGTGACGGGAACAATGTCAGCATGTTGTCAACAGAGGACAGGAGATTCGTTTGTCGAGGCGAAGACAATGCCTTAAAAAAGTATTTTTGCGCTTATCGCCCAGAGAGTAAAACACAGTCGAACAGATATCCGCCATTTCCACGTTTTACACTTACAGTAGAACAAAATTGAGACGCTTTGAAATAGCGAAGAATTTAATTTTTTCAAAAAACCATAATGTGTCAGAGCACTCACTGTATTATTTTAGTGAGGAGAATGTGAGGCCAGCCACACTCCATTACAGAGCTAGCATATGTGGCAGTGCAGAGCCATTCGTAATGAATGAGTCGCGAGTGTGGATGTTATGACGTCACCATAGTGTATCAGCAAGAGACGCCTGCCCTGATCTTTAGGTAATAAAGTACTGTCGCAAAGAAACTGCATAGATACTCACTAAGCTCTTGATAGTACGAGACACAATAAGAACAACTTTCTCTTTTCCATCATCATTGTCATCAGGACAATCATAACACTCTCTTAATATGTGGCCGGAATATGTAAAGGGCCACAGCCCCACTTCGCAATGGAAAATGCTGTAATAAGGAAAACATGTCACTAGTCAGCTAGTAGAAACACGGGTAAGGCGAGAAAAATAATTTGTAAGGTGCAGAGTTGCAAAAGGTTACATATACACGACTAAATGTTTTTATGGCGCTTTAAAGCTAGAGCCAAACAAAAAGTGCGCCCTTGACATTCCCTAAGTTCCTAAACAGACGGTATTTTTCGAGTGCTAATTTTATTTTCTTAGTGTGGCCAATAACAGAGTAAGCTGTGTAGGTTCCAGAATACATGTAAACTCTCGTAAGTAGCTACCTTTCCAGGTACGCAAATTCGTCTCCGATGCCGGTTTGACGACGATGAGTTTTCTGCGCTGGTAATGACGCATTTGCTTGCCGACGACCACAAGCACATACGAAAACAGTTAAGGTATTACAAAACCTGAATACATTTAAGATGAGTAATGCGAAAAAGCAGTTACTAGTAACTGTAAATATTGGCTGTGGTGTTGTACGCAATAATAGTTACGTTACTTATATTCACGTAAAACCGAGCCCCATCACTTGTGTGGAAAGACAGACCGCAGAGAGGAGAATGTACAGCAGCAACTTGTAGCCGCACGGCGGCTGTTGCCGTAGCATCGACAGATGACAGAGGAGTCTCAAGACTCGTTTACGTTTTAAGCACGGGGGAAGCAGCGTCGCAGACGTCGACACCTCGTTTGGCAGCACGGCTGGTGTCAGCTGGTCCAGGAAGAGGCGGTGGAGACATTCATCCGAACCTCGATTTGTTACTCACGTCTAAGCCGGCCAAGAACGCCGGAAGTGTGTGTCAGAAGAATGTCGTTGCGACACACTCCGTCCACAGTCGTAACGGAATTTTCGGCGCAGTGCTGTTTTAGTGGCATTTCATAAATATCTCGTCTTTGAAACTGTTACTTTATGTATTGCTGAAGAACTGAAAACCCTTGAACTAAGAAGAATGCAATTAACAGTTGACGAAAGAGAACGGTTACAGAAATTACTGTCGCTTTTATCAATAAGTACTGTTTTCTAGAGACGAATACGATAGTTAACTCATGTTCGGATGAACGACGAGTTTGGTGATTCGGTTTCCACATGTGCTGTTTGATGACAACAAATCATCATCTCTCCGTGTGAGCAAACCGGTGGTCGACGCTCACATAACATATGTGAATACTGACGTGATAATTAAGAGGACCAAAGGTGACAGCTTTGAGTATCTCCTAAATTACTATTGCGGAAATATTGAAGTGCTTCTACATCGGACAGAATGTGTAATAGAGCTCACAGCCGTTTATTGTAGTGAGGTGGAAGTGTTATGAAAACATTACGCCACAAGTGATTAGTGGAAGTCAGTGGCATTTTTCATCGAAGAATACGATGCGTAATTTCGTTTGGACATAACGGTAACTTTTGCGACATTGTGCGTGGAAGGTCCAACTCTGAATGTGGATTTATGCAATAACGGTTATGTGTGCCCCATTGTCGTAATTTTTGGCTTAAGGCTTTGCTCGCCTATAACTTCGCTAAACGTTACGTTTGACTGGTGGTTGTGCAATTATTATCATTTTCCTCCGTTTTCACTTACTTAATAAAATCGACATTAGTATCTAGAAAGTTCAACTGCCGACGTTGCGGAAGGCTAGCACCAACAATCAATGGCTGGGGCACTGACAAAGCTCTGTGGGCTGCAGAAGAGGGAGAATCAACAGAAAAATACATTCGGCTTCTACGTTACTAAGATCTGCAAGCATAATTAAATACGTTCAAAGTCAATACAATGTCATTATTTGGCGATTTCGTGTAACCAGTGCTGGTATTCGAGTGACGTGGCGGAACATGGGGGGTCGACCCGTTTGGAAGTCATCCAGAGACGTATGTGCCACGTTTGTGAAAAAAGGCGTAACTTAAGCAGTGCTGTTTAAGCGAGATTTTGTCGTCGTGCACCGTCATTCATGCCAGAGATGAGCCGACTTGAGCGCTGACCGCTTTCCCAGGAGTTCAATACTTACTTAGTCTCTGATAAAATGATTGTGCTACAAAAGGTAAAATGATGGAATGTGGTGGTAGTGTGCTTTACCTTTAAAATACAGTAAAAAACCCGGAACCGGTAACCGCATTTCGAAAACCGATATGATAGTGTTTACATGACGAACCACAAGCGGTGGTGAAAGATCGGTTTGTGAAAAACACACTCGGTAGGCATACGTAGAAATGCTAAGGAATATTTTACTTTTTGTTTCACGCAATGAAAGTAAATATTAACATACCTTTCCTGTTACAAAACGGAAACACAGGGAAGCAAAGATTTTATTTTTACGCTTAACATTTCTCCCGCTTTCGATATTTACAATTCTCAACAAAAGGCTATCAGAATTTTCGTGTGCACTATTATATACAATGTCGGTGATCGCCGCGTGTCACAAGATGCCCAGTAGACATGTTACTCTTTTCCGCGCTGTTTATTTCTTTTTAGCGTCTTATTGTTTATATCACTGCCGGACACTGCAAGTCGCCTACTGGCATCTGTCGACCAACGGCTGCACTGCGTCCTCCGAAACTCCTTTCGCAGTCAACGTCTTCTGCCACGCGAGGCGCCAATAGAACGTCTTTCCATATCGCTGGTTCGGCGCGAATCACGCATTTTCGTGAAATGAATAAAAAAAAAATAGAAATCTGTTTTTGTGTGCGTCGAGAGAAGGCTGCGGTCTTTTAGCATGAAAGGAGGTAACACGAAATATGAAATAACTGTGAGCGAACAAGACTGCCACGTCACAGAGACAGGCGGCTGCGATTTCAAATCCGTCAGCACACAGCGCCAGAGAGTATCGCATAACGCAGTCTGGCGGTGTGGAATAAACTTTGGATTGCCTTCGTACGACCGTAGCGATGGCCAGCGCTTTCAAATCAATTTGTATTACAGATATGGGATAAGTTGATTTTTTTGTACTTCCTTTGTAGAGAATGGAAATAAATAGATTCCTTTTTTCGTCACAGCTTTCAACACTACACAGAACGTTTTTTCTCGTCCGAGGTAAACTCTGAATTGAATATCGGGTTCGAGGCTACTCGCTAAGAACTGTTACTTCCATCAGTTTAAAATAATAGTCTACGTTGCATTAATTTTCATTTAGCTCTTCGGAATGCAGATAACCATTCATGGCATGGAGTAACAAGAGGCATCAGTCATTACAACCAACGTTGGAAGAAAGGTTATGTGACTGGAAAAGGAGCTAAGTTCACAATCGGCGGCAGACTGCAAAGAAAGCGGTCGTGAAACACGGACTGGGAGCGACTGTCATTTGGCAAACCTTGAAACGGAAAGTCTAAAATACATAAACTGGGTATAAAGGCCGTGCACGTTCTGTAATAATCTGTGGACGGCGAAACAGCTCACTCTGGACAGATTACAATGGCGTAACTGATCAGAGACTACTGGGCGCGCACGTTGCAATCGGCAGTATATGCGGGGATGAGCTATGGGCGGAGTTTCGGACATACGTTCGCCGCTTCAAGTAGGGAGAGATTCCGACGCGTATCTTAAACAGAGAGAAGGATTGACGTCTGTCTTTTTCGTAGAAAATTTAGTTCTGCGTGTAAATTACAAAGACATGTTATGTACCTAATACTTCTAGAGATGTACCTGGTAAAAAGGTCCAAGTTTCGAAGGTACGCGTGATTTGCTTGACGCTAACTGAGCGTAGAAAGAGGAAATGGGGCAACTAGCAAATAAGCTATTGATAAAAATTGAATGTAAAATTGTTAATAGTAATGCCCCTCGTAGGGGAGTATTATACAACACGTTTCATTTGTTTATACCGATCACAAAAAAAACTTACTAACGTTTCAGGTATGAGCAAATAGTGAATTGATCAAATGTAGCGAAACACGTTGTGGGTGGTCAACCGAGACAGGGGTGCCGTGTGACGTCACACCTCAGTGTGGGCTGCTGTGCGGTTGCTACGGCTGTAGACGCGCCTCAGCCGCTGTGGTCACGGCCAAGGCTTCATGAACCACTCGGCTGCAACGGTAGCTCTGTGTTGCCACTATTCTACAGCCAAATCTCGGCACTGACTGGTTGTTTGTTGTTGTTGCCACCAAAATTGCAGCAATTATTCACACTGTGCAGTATGTAATTCGGTTGGCCCTCTTACTAAATATTGAGTTCATAAAGTTACAGATGAATTCCATACAGAAGTAATCACATAATCATTCCTATGCCGCAACAGAAAATGCTCTGACTGTAGAAATTGTATCCTGGATGATTGCATGCTAAACGCAAAACTGCTATTTTGCTCGTTCTTTACCTAAGAAAGATACGATAGTAGTAATACAAACAGACAACTTCGACATGAGTTATGGCCTCAGTTCAGCTCATAAGAAGTAGTCAGAATCAGTTGTCTGTAAAATGAGAAGTGGCAAGGACGAAAACTTTACTCAGTTTGTCCATCGAGGGTATATTGCAGATTCCTGTGATAGCTCTCAGTTCCACTGCGTAGTTTATTGTTTAAAATTGTCATAGCATTAAACCACCAGGATCGTTGAGTTTGACTACTAGTTGCCGCTTTCGTTACTTCTTTCCATTTTCATTTATATCGTAGAATCCCTTATACTTGGAGGCTATTTGAATTTAACTGCCACCATTCCGTGGCGGCAACAGCAACAATCGACCGCTGATGCAGCGATAGAGCTCTGTGGGTCGCACAGTACGGGAAACGGTCGGAGAAACGAGACGAGACATATTCATTGCTGCTTTCTGCAATTGTGATTAATATCGAAAGTAGCACACGTTTAATACAATAGCTTTACAAGAATGTGATGCATGTATCGTAATCAAAGTCTTAACTGTATTGTTCGCCGAAACTTTCAAAAATGACCATTCTACGTGAATCTATTGTGAAACGAATCAAAATTATATACACCTCTTAACCGAGCCAGTCAATTTACTTCCTCGCATCGTCAGTCAGGATGACCGTGTGTAAATAGTGTCTTTGCATTAAGCATTTAGAAGATGTTCACTACAACAACAACTTGCAATGTCATTTTACTTACGAAATTTATACTATCTCAGCGAAGAAGAAGTGAATGATGTCGATGTGTGTAGGTTACCTAGCCCCATAAACTGAGTAGCTGTGACGTAAAGTCTTTATGTTATCTCGTTATATGCATACGACAGAGTAACGAATCTGCCCCTTGGATGGGACAGTGTACTGATACGAATTGTTAAGCTCTGTCTGTGGAAACACATAATCGCTTTTAGTTTCTCCTGACCAGAGACTACTTTCATTCTACTTACTAACAGTGACAACAATATCGGAAGGTGGTAAATGTTTCCCATTTTCCTTAATGTAGGTGAGCGACAAGAATAAAATACTTGCTGTAAGTTACACAATGGCGATATCGAGACATTAGTATGAACCATGCAACAGAATTCTTTGCGGAGGTTTCAAACACATGGTGGCATTACACTAGGCCCTGAATCACAGCTATCGAACTGATTCGGTCAATTTAAGAGTTTCACATGTGTGTCTGTGCACGATTTTCGCTGCATGCTTACTAAGATTGCAAGGGGGGACGGGAATGGTTACCTCATCCAAACCAAGCGACAGAGGTAGATACGTATGTGACACTTATCCATAGCTTTCATACTGACTGCATGCGATGAAAGAGTTGAATTTATGAAATGTGATACATTATGAATCCATAAACAGCATAGGGAGCTCCCTAAAAGCAAGTACCTTGAAAGACTTTATGTATGAGCCAAACATTGATATTATTCTAGTTACAGAAGTTAAGGATACTGCACTACACGTTGTATTGGGATATAGCGCTGTAATTAATGCTGGAACTGGAGATGAATTAGAGACCGTGATACTCGCGAAAGAGGGCATAATAGTGGATCACGTTGAAAACTCACATGTAATACAGTTGTAGCTTGTACTGTTTACAACACCTGGCTATTTAATATATATGTTCAACCTGGTAGCAGTAAACTACGTAAACGAGCAGAGTTCCTTTAATTACAAAATTGTCCCTCTCTTCAGATTTCATTAAGGTAATATCATTTTGGCAGAAGATATGAAAGGCATTCTACGTCCAAGAGGTCAATCTCCTAATAGGAACTCTTCTATTGAATTATAAAACGTAAGACAAGAGTACCATTAAATTAACACGTAGAGCATAAAACAGCGACATGGCTGGGTTTACATTAATTATTAACTGCTTGGAAGGTCGCTCGTACAGGCTACACCTGTGGAACAGAGACCAACGTCCTGCACACAGAAGTGTGGCGCAGCAGCTGCACTGAGCACGCTGCACTCGCGTGCACAGCTGATGTGGAGCGACAGGGCGCCCACCACATCAGAAGTCATGACGGACGGAACCTCAACCCTGCACACCTACTGCCAGATGCCGAATGCTGCGACCGTTCCCGCAAAAATATGCAGGAATGGGAAGGTAACTTCACATCCTATATTTCTTTCCTCAGTTTGTGGACAATATGCACGAAAGTAAACTGTCTCCAGAAGGTGTGCTGCCTTTGGGATATGTGCTGTCCTTTGGAGGAGAGCTGTATTTAGGAAATGTGCTGTCTTTGCAAGGTGTCCTGCATTTGCAATGTGTGCAGCCTCCACAAGGTGTGCTGCCTTTGCAAGGCAGTTGTTCTTTGCAAGGTGTTCTCCTTTGCAAGATTTTCTGCCGTTGCATTCTGTCCTGTCTTCGCAAGGTGTGCTACTTTCGTGAGGTGTGCTGCCTTTGCAAGCTGTTCTGCCTTGACACAGTGTGTAGCCTTCGCAAGGTGTGCAGCCTATGCTAGGTTTACTGCCTCTACTATCAGAAGATGTGCTACCTTCACAAGATGTGCTACCTTCACAAGATGTGCTGGCTTCTCAAGGAGTGCTGCTTCACAAGAAATGCTGCATTAGCTAGGTGTGTTGCCTTCACAATATGTGCTGCCTTTGCAAGGTTACCTTGCGGAAGCTGCATATCTGGTGAAGGCAGTCAACCTCTCGAAAGTAGCAAACCTTGCGAAGGTAGCACAGCATGCAAAGGAAGAAGACCATGTGAAGAAATAAGACACTGCAAAGGCAGTACATATTGTGAAGGAGGGCCAACTTGTGAAGGCAGCACACCTTGTGAAGCCAGTACACTGTATAAATGCAGCATACCGTATGAAGGCAGCACACATTGTGAATAAGCCGGCCGCGGTGGCCGACAGGTTCTAGGCGCTTCAGTCAGGACCTGCGCAACTGCTATGGTCGCTGGTTCGAATCCTGCCTCGGGCATGGATGTGTGTGATGTCCTTAGGTTGGTTAGGTTTCAGTAGTTCGAAGTTCTAGGTGACTGATGACCTCAGATGTTAAGTCCCATAGTGCTCAGAGCCATTTGAACCACATTGCGAAGACAGAATCACTTGTGAAGGCTGCAAACATTGCAAAGGCAGCACACATTGTGAACATAGCACACTTTGCTAAGGCAGCATACCTTGTGAAAGCTGCACAGATTGCGAATGCTGCACGCCTTGAAATCACTGCAAGCATTGCAAATACTACAAATTTTATGAAGGATGCACACCTTGTAAAGGCTGTATACCCTGCAAAAGCAGCACATGCTGCAAAGGCGGCACACAATGAAAATGCAACACATGTTCAAATGCAGCACAGACTGCAAAGAGGCACATGCAGCAAAGGAAGCACATGCTGCAAAGGCAGCACATGCTGCAAAGGCAGCACACATTGAGAAGCCTGAAACACACTGGAAAGGCAGCACAAACTGGAAAAGCAGCATATACTGGAAAGGAAGAACACAGTGGAAAGGCGCAGACATTGGTAAGGCATCACAAACTGGATAGGCAACACTCACTGGAAACACAGAACACACTGCGGAGCCACATCACTTGAAAACCACACACAATGTGAGGCAGCACACGCTGCGACTGCAGCCTTACCAGTGTGTGATGCCTTTTCAGTACGTGGTGCCTTTCTAGTGTGTGGTGCCTTTCCAATGTGGTTCAAAATGGCTCTGAGCACTATGGGACTTAACATCTATGGTCATCAGCCCCTAGAACTTAGAACTACTTAAACCTAACTAACCTAAGGACAGCACACAACACCCAGTCATCACGAGGCAGAGAAAATCCCTGACCCCGCCAGGAATCGAACCCGAGCGTGGGAAATGAGAACGCTACCGCACGACCACGAGCTGCGGACTCCAGCGTGGTGCTTTCCACTATGTGTGCTTCTCCAGTGTTGCTGCATATTAAATGTGTGCTTCCTTTCCGATGTGTGCTGCCTTCCCAATATGTGCTGCCTTCCCAATGTGTGCTGTCTTTAAAATATGAGGTGACTTTCCAATGTGTGTTGCCTTTCTAATATGTGCTACCTTTGCAACATGTGCTGTCATGGCAGTATGTTCTGCCATTGCAGCGTGCTGCTGCCACAGCAGTGTGTGCTGCTATTGCAGCGTGTTCTGCCGTTGCAGCATGTGCTCCTTTCCAATTTGTGCTGCCTACCATTGTGTGTGGATTTCTAGTGTGCACCGCTTTTCTAATGACTGCTGCCTATCCAGTTTGTGATGCATTTCCATTGAGTGCTGCCTTTCCAGTGTGTGCTGCATCTCCAGTGAGTGCTGCCTGTCCAGTTTGTGATGCATTCCAGTGTCTGCTGCCTTTATAGTGTGTGTTGCATATCCAAAGTGTGCTGCCTTTATAGTGTGTGTTGCATATCCAGGTTGTGATGCATATCCAGGGTGTGCTGCCTTTCTAGGGTGTGTTGCCCTTCCAGGGTGTGCTACCTTTCCAGGTTGTGCTGCCTTTCCAGGGTGTGCTGCCTTTCTGGGGTATGCTGGCTTTCCAGAGTATGCTGCCTTTCCATGGTGAGCTGCCTTCCCAGTGTGTGTGATTTGCTGTGTGTGCGGCCTTTCAAGTGTGTATTGCTTTCCGATGTATGTGCAAGCATGTGCTGCCTTTGCAGTGTGTATTACCTTTCCAGCATGTGCTACCTTTCCTGCATATCCTGCCAATGTAGCGCATGCTGACATTACCACATGTGCTGCCATAGGACCACATGCTGCCATAGCAGCGAGTGTGGCTATAGAGGCATGTGCTGTTATAGAGGGAGGTGCATGCTGCCTTTGCAGCATTTGCTGAATTCCCAATGTATGCTGCCTTTTCAGCGAGTGCTGGCTATGCAGTGTGTACTGCCATTGCACCAGGTGCTGCCTTATCATCATGTGCTTCACAGCATGTGCAGTGTTTGCAGGGCCTGCTGCCTTTGCAGTGTGTCCTGCCTTTGCAGTGCATGTTTTCTTTGCAGTGCCTACTACCTTTGCAGCGTGTGCTGCATTTAAAGTGCAGGCTGCCTTTGACATGCATGGTGCCTTTCCTTTGTCTTCTGCTTTTCTAGTGTTTCCGGCCTTTCAGTGTGTGCTGCCTATCCACATTGTGACACTTTACAGTGTGTTGTTATTTCATTGTATGCTTGCTTCCCAGTGCATGCTGGGTTTCAGTGTGCAGTACCTTGCCATTGTGTGACGCCTTTCTGATATGTGCTGAATTTTCAGTTTGTGCTGCCTTTTTCAGCATGGGCTGCCTTTGCAGTGTGTGCTGCCTAGTATTGTGTGCCGCCTTTGTAGCATGTGCTGCCTTTGTAGTATGTGCTGCCATTGCAGCATGTGCTGCTGTTGCAGCGTTTGCACCCTTTACATGGTGTGCAGTCTTTGTAGCATATGCAGCCTTTGTAGCATATGCAGCCATTGCAGCATGTGCTGCCTTTGCAGCTTGTGCTGCCATTCCATTGTGTGCTTGTTTTATAGTGCATATTGCCTTTACAGTGTGTGCTGCCTGCCGCCTTTCCAAGACAGCAAAGACAGTACGATTTCAAAAGGCAGTACACCGTGTGAAGATAGCACACCTTGTGTAGACAGCACGACTTGCAAAGATGGCACACCTTGCGAAGACAGCATGTCTTGCCAAGACAGCATGTCATGGCAACACAGCACGACTTGCATACGCAGCACACCTTGTAAAAGCAGTATGACTTACAAAATCAGCTGACCTTGAGGGGACAGCTCAACTTGAGGGGACAGCTCAACTTGAGAGGACAGCTCAACTTTGGAGGACAGCTCAACATAAGAGGGCAGCTCAACTTGAGAGGGCAGCTCAACTTGAGAGGGCAGCTCAACTTGAGAGGGCAGCTCAACTTGAGAGGGCAGCTCAACTTGTGAGGACAGCTGAACTTGAGAGGGCAGCACAACTTGCGAGGACTGCACAACTTGCGAGAACAGCAAAGGTCGCGAGGACAGCAAAGCTCGCGAGGACAGCAAAGCTCCCGAGGACAGCAAAGCTCGCAAGGACAGCACGGCTCACGAGGACAGCACGGCTTGCGAGGACAGCACGGCTTGCGAGGACAGCACGGCTTGCGAGGACAGCATGGCTTGCGAGGACAGCAGGGCTTGCGAGGACAGCACAGCTCGCGAGGACAGCACGGCTTGCGAGGACAGTACGGCTTGCGAGGACAGCATGGCTTGCGAGGACAGCACAGCTTGCGAAGACAGCACAGCTTGCGAGGACAGCACAGCTTGCGAGGACAGCTCAACTTGAGAGGACAGCTCAACTTGAGAGGACAGCTCAACTTGAGAGGACAGCTCAACTTGAGAGGACAGCTCAACTTGAGAGGACAGCTCAACTTGAGAGGACAGCTCAACTTGAGAGGACAGCTCATCTAGAGAGGACAGCTCATCTAGAGAAGACAGCTCAACTTGAGAGGACAGCTCAACTTGAGAGGACAGCTCAACTTGAGAGGACAGCTCAACTAGAGATGACAGCTCAACTAGAGAGGACAGCTCAACATGATAGGACAGCTCAACTTGAGAGGACAGCTCAACTTGAGAGGACAGCTCAACTAGAGAGGACAGCTCAACTTGAGAGGTCAGCTCAACTTGAGAGGACAGCTCAACTTGAGAGGACAGCTCAACTTGAGAGGACAGCTCAACTTGAGAGGACAGCTCAACTTGAGAGGACAGCTCAACTTGAGAGGACAGCTCAACTTGAGAGGACAGCTCAACTTGAGAGGACAGCACAACCTGAGAGGACAGCACAACTTGAGAGGACAGCTCAACTTGAGAGGGCAGCTCAACTTGAGAGGACAGCTCAACTTGAGAGGACAGCCCAACTTGAGAGGACAGCACTACTTGAGAGGAAAGCACAACATGCGAGGACAGCAAAGCTTGCGAAGACAGCACAGCTGGCGAGGACAGCATAGCTTGCGACACAGGACAGCTTGCGAGGACAGCACAGCTTGCGAGGATGGCTCAGCTTGCGAGGACGGCACAGCTTGCGAGGACGGCACAGCTTGCAAGGACATCACAGCTTGCGAGGACAGCTCAACTTGAGAGGACAGCTCAACTTGAGAGGACAGCTCAACTTCAGAGGACAGCAAAACTTAAGAGGACTGCTCAACTTGAGAGGGCTGCTCAGCTTCAGAGGGCAGCTCAACTTGAGAGGGCAGCTAAACTTGAGAGGGCAGCTCAACTTGAGAGGGCAGCTCAACTTGAGTGTACAGCTCAACTTGAGAGGAAATCTCAACCTGAGAGGACACCTCAACCTGAGAGGACACCTGAACTTGAGAGGACAGCACAACTTACGAGGACAGGAAAGCTTGCGAGGACAGCAAAGCTTGTGAGGACAGCAAAGCTTGTGAGGACAGCACGGCTTGCGAAGACAGCAAGGCTTGCGTGGACAGCACGGCTTCCGAGGACAGCACGGCTTGCAAGGACAGCACAGCTTGCGAGGACAGCACAGCTTGCGAGGACAGCACAGCTTAAAGGGACAGCATTACTTGAGAGGACAGCTCAACTTGAGAGGACAGCTCAACTTTGGAGAACAGCTCAACATAAGAGGGCAGCTCAACTTGAGAGGGCAGCTCAACTTGAGAGGGCAGCTCAACTTGAGAGGGCAGCTCAACTTGTGAGGACAGCTGAACTTGAGAGGGCAGCACAACTTGCGAGGACTGCACAACTTGCGAAAACAGCAAAGGTCGCGAGGACAGCAAAGCTCGCGAGGACAGCAAAGCTCGCAAGGACAGCAAAGCTCGCAAGGACAGCACGGCTCGCGAGGACAGCACGGCTTGCGAGGAGAGCACGGTTTGCGAGGACAGCACGGCTTGCGAGGACAGCACGGATTGCGATGACAGCACAGCTTGCGAGGACAGTACAGCTTGCGAGGACAGTACAGCTTGCGAGGACAGCGCAGCTTGCGAGGACAGCACAGCTTGCGAATACAGCACAGCTAGCGAGGACAGCACAGCTAGCGAGGACAGCACAGCTTGCGAGGACAGCACAGCTTGCGAGGACAGCACAGCTTGCGAGGACGGCACAGCTTACAAAGACGGCACAGCTTGCGAGGACAGCACAGCTTGCGAGGACAGCACAGCTTGCGAGGACAGCACAGGTTGCGGGGACAGCACAGCTTGCGAGGACAGCACATGTTGCGAGGACAGCACAGCTTGCGAGGATAGCACGGCTTGCGAGGACAGCACAGCTTGCGAGGACAGCACAGCTTGCGAGGACAGCATAGCTTGCGAAGACAGGACAGCTTGCGAGGACGGCACAGCTTGCGAGGACGGCTCAGCTTGCGAGGACGGCACAGCTTGCCAGGACGGCACAGCTTGCAAGGGCATCACAGCTTGCGAGGACAGCTCAACTTGAGAGGACAGCTCAACTTGAGAGGACAGCTAAACTTTGGAGGACAGCTCAACATAAGAGGGCAGCTCAACTTGAGAGGGCAGCTCAACTTGAGAGGGCAGCTCAACTTGAGAGGGCAGCTCAACTTGTGAGGACAGCTGAACTTGAGAGGGCAGCACAACTTGCGAGGACTGCACAACTTGCGAGAACAGCAAAGGTCGCGAGGACAGCAAAGCTCGCGAGGACAGCAAAGCTCGCGAGGACAGCAAAGCTCACAAGGACAGCACGGCTCGCGAGGACAGCACGGCTTGCGAGGACAGCACAGCTTGCAAGGACAGCACGGCTTGCGAGGACAGCAAAGCTTGCGTGGACAGCACGGCTTCCGAGGACAGCATGGCTTGTGAGGACAGCACGGCTTGCGAGGACTGCACAGCTTGCGAGGACAGCACGGCTTGCAAGGACAGCACGGCTTGCGAGGACAGCACAGCTTCCGAGGAGAGCACAGCTTGCGAGGACAGCACAAATTGGGAGGAAAGCACAGCTTTCGAGGACAGCACAGCTTGCGATGACAGCACAACTTGCGAGGACAGCACGGCTTGCGAGGACAGCTCAACTTGAGAGGACAGCTCAACTTGAGAGGACAGCTCAACTAGAGATGACAGCTCAACTAGAGAGGACAGCTCAACATGATAGGACAGCTCAACTTGAGAGGACAGCTCAACTTGAGAGGACAGCGCAACTAGAGAGGAAAGCTCAACTTGAGAGGTCAGCTCAACTTGAGAGGACAGCTCAACTTGAGAGGACAGCTCAACTTGAGAGGACAGCTCAACTTGAGAGGACAGCTCAACTTGAGAGGACAGCACAACCTGAGAGGACAGCACAACTTGAGAGGACAGCTCAACTTGAGAGGGCAGCTCAACTTGAGAGGACAGCTCAACTTCAGAGGACAGCCCAACTTGAGAGGACAGCACTACTTGAGAGGAAAGCACAACATGCGAGGACAGCAAAGCTTGCGAAGACAGCACGGCTGGCGAGAACAGCACGGCTTGTGAGGACAGCAAGGCTTGCGATGACAGCACAGCTTGCAAGGACAGTACAGCTTGCGAGGACAGCGCAGCTTGCGAGGACAGCACAGCTTGCGAATACAGCACAGCTAGCGAGGACAGCACAGCTTGCGAGGACAGCACAGCTTGCGAGGACAGCACAGCTTGCGAGCTCAGCACAGCTTGCGAGGACAGCACAGCTTGCGAGGACAGCACAGCTTGCGAGGACAGCACAGCTTGCGAGGACAGCACAGCTTGCGAGGACAGCACAGCTTGCGAGGACAGCACAGCTTGCGAGGACAGCACAGCTTGCGAGGACAGCACAGCTTGTGAGGACAGCACAGCTTGCGAGGTCAGCACAGCTTGCGAGGACAGCACACCTTGCGAGGACAGCACAGCTTGCGAGGACAGCACAGCTTGCGAGGAGAGCACAGCTCAGCTTGCGAGGTCAGCACAGCTTGCGAGGACAGCACAGCTTGCGAGGACAGCACAGCTTGCGAGGACAGCACAGCTTGTGAGGACAGCACTGCTTGCGAGGACAGCTCAACTTGAGAGGACAGCTCAACTTGTGAGGACAGCTCAACGTGAGAGAACAGCCCAACTAGAGAGGACAGCTCAACTAGAGAGGACAGCTCAACTAGAGAGGACAGCTTAACTTTAGAGGACAGCTCAACTTGAGAGGACAGCTCAACTTGAGAGGACAGCTCAACTTGAGAGGACAGCTGAACTTGAGAGGGCATCTCAACTTGAGAGGGCAGCTCAACTTCAGAGGGCAGCTCAATTTGAGAGGGCAGCTCAACTTGAGAGGGCAGCTCAACTTCAGGGGGCAGCTCAACTTGAGAGGACAGCCCAACATGAGAGGACAGCACTACTTGAGAGGAAAGCACAACATGCGAGGACAGCAAAGCTTGCGAAGACAGCACGGCTGGCGAGGACAGCACAGCTTGCGAGGACAGCAAGGCTTGCGATGACAGCACAGCTTGCGAGGACAGTACAGCTTGCGAGGACAGCGCAGCTTGCGAGGACAGCACAGCTTGCAAGGACAGCACAGCTAACGAGGACAGCACAGCTTGCGAGGACAGCACAGCTTGCGAGGACAGCACAGCTTGCGAGGACAGCACAGCTTGCGAGGACGGCACAGCTTGCGAGGACGGCAGAGCTTACAAAGACGGCACAGCTTGCGAGGACAGCACAGCTTGCGAGAACAGCACAGCTTGCGAGGACAACACAGGTTGCGGGGACAGCACAGCTTCCGTGGACAGCACAGGTTGCGAGGACAGCACAGCTTGCGAGGACAGCACGGCTTGCGAGGACAGCACAGCTTGCGAGGACAGCACAGCTTGCGAGGACAGCATAGCTTGCGAGGACAGGACAGCTTGCGAGGACAGCACAGCTTGCGAGGACAGCACAGCTTGTGAGGACAGCACAGCTTGCGAGGACAGCACAGCTTGCGAGGACAGCACAGCTTGCGAGGACAGCACAGCTTGCGAGGACAGCACAGCTTGCGAGGACAGCACAGCTTGCGAGGACAGCACAGCTTGCGAGGACAGCACAGCTTGCGAGGACAGCACAGCTTGTGAGGACAGCACAGCTTGCGAGCACAGCTCAGCTTGCGAGGTCAGCACAGCTTGCGAGGACAGCACAGCTTGCGAGGACAGCACAGCTTGCGAGGACAGCACAGCTTGTGAGGACAGCACTGCTTGCGAGGACAGCTCAACTTGAGAGGACAGCTCAACTTGTGAGGACAGCTCAACGTGAGAGAACAGCCAAACTAGAGGGGACAGCTCAACTAGAGAGCACAGCTCAACTAGAGAGGACAGCTTAACTTTAGAGGACAGCTCAACTTGAGAGGACAGCTCAACTTGAGAGGACAGCTCAACGTGAGAGGACAGCTGAACTTGAGAGGGCATCTCAACTTGAGAGGGCAGCTCAACTTCAGAGGGCAGCTCAATTTGAGAGGGCAGCTCAACTTGAGAGGGCAGCTCAACTTCAGGGGGCAGCTCAACTTGAGAGGACAGCCCAACTTGAGAGGACAGCACTACTTGAGAGGAAAGCACAACATGCGAGGACAGCAAAGCTTGCGAAGACAGCACGGCTGGCGAGGACAGCACAGCTTGCGAGGACAGCAAGGCTTGCGATGACAGCAAAGCTTGCGAGGACAGTACAGCTTGCGAGGACAGCGCAGCTTGCGAGGACAGCACAGCTTGCGAGGACAGCACAGCTTACGAGGACAGCACAGCTTGCGAGGACAGCACAGCTTGCGAGGACAGCACAGCTTGCGAGGACAGCACAGCTTGCGAGGACGGCACAGCTTGCGAGGACGGCACAGCTTACAAAGATGGCACAGCTTGCGAGGACAGCACAGCTTGCGAGAACAGCACAGCTTGCGAGGACAACACAGGTTGCGGGGACAGCACAGCTTCCATGGACAGCACAGGTTGCGAGGACAGCACAGCTTGCGAGGACAGCACGGCTTGCGAGGACAGCACAGCTTGCGAGGACAGCACAGCTTGCGAGGACAGCATAGCTTGCGAGGACAGGACAGCTTGTGAGGACAGCACAGCTTGCGAGGATGGCTCAGCTTGCGAGGACGGCACAGCTTGCGAGGACCACACAGCTTGCAAGGACATCACAGCTTGCGAGGACAGCTCAACTTGAGAGGACAGCTCAACTTGAGAGGACAGCTCAACTTGAGAGGACAGCTCAACTTCAGAGGACAGCAAAACTTGAGAGGACTGCTCAACTTGAGAGGGCTGCTCAGCTTCAGAGGGCAGCTCAACTTGAGAGGGCAGCTGAACTTGAGAGGGCAGCTCAACTTGAGAGGGCAGCTCAACTTGAGTGTACAGCTCAACTTGAGAGGAAATCTCAACCTGAGAGGAAACCTCAACCTGAGAGGACAGCTTAACTTGAGAGGACAGCACAACTTACGAGGACAGGAAAGCTTGCGAGGACAGCAAAGCTTGTGAGGACAGCAAAGCTTGTGAGGACAGCACGGCTTGCGAGGACAGCAAGGCTTGCGTGGACAGCACGGCTTCCGAGGACAGCACGGCTTGCAAGGACAGCACTGCTTGTGAGGACAGCACACCTTGCGAGGACAGCACGGCTTGCGAGGACAGCACGGCTTGCGAGGACAGCACAGCTTGTGAGGAGAGTACAGCTTGCGAGGACAGCACAGCTTGGGAGGACAGCACAGCTTTCGAGGACAGCACAGCTTGCGATGACAGCACAACTTGCGAGGACAGCACGGCTTTCGAGGACAGCTCAACTTGACAGGACAGATCAACTTGAGAGGACAGCTAAACTTGAGAGGACAACTCAACTTGAGAGGACAGCTCAACTTGACAGGACAGCTGAAATTGAGAGGACAGCTCAACTTGATAGGGCAGCTCAACTTGAGAGGACAGCTCATCTAGAGAGGACAGCTCAACATCAGAGGACAGCTAATCTTGAAGGAGAGTCAACTTGAGAGGACATCTCAACTTGAGAGGACAGTTCAACTTGAGAGGACAGCTTAACTTGAGAGGACAGCTCAACTTGAGAGGACAGCTCAACTTGAGAGGACAGCTCAACTAGAGAAGGCAGCTCATCTTGAGAGGACAGCTCAACTTGAGGGGACAGCTCAACTTGAGAGGGCAGCTCAACTTGAGAGGGCAGCTCAACTTGAGAGGGCAGCTCAACTTGAGATGGCAGCTCAACTTGATAGGGCAGCTCAACTTGAGTGTACAGCTCAACTTGAGTGTACAGCTCAACTTGAGAGGAAATCTCAACCTGATAGGACACCTCAACCTGAGAGGACAGCTCAACATCAGAGGACAGTCCAACTGTAGAGGACAGCTCAACTGTAGAGGACAGCTCAACCTGAGAGGACAGCTCAACTTGAGAGGACAGCACAACTTGCGAGGACAGCACAACTTGCGAGGACAGCAAAGCTTGCAAGGACAGCAAAGCTTGTGAGGACAGCACGGCTTGCGAGGACAGCAAAGCTTGCGAGGACAGCAAAGCTTGCGTGGACAGCACGGCTTGTGAGGACAGCACGGCTTGCGAGGACAGCACAGCTTGCGAGGACAGCACGGCTTGCAAGGACAGCACGGCTTGCGAGGACAGCACAGCTTCCGAGGAGAGCACAGCTTGCGAGGACAGCACAAATTGGGAGGAAAGCACAGCTTTCGAGGACAGCACAGCTTGCGATGACAGCACAACTTGCGAGGACAGCACGGCTTGCGAGGACAGCTCAACTTGAGAGGACAGCTCAACTTGAGAGGACAGCTCAACTAGAGATGACAGCTCAACTAGAGAGGACAGCTCAACATGATAGGACAGCTCAACTTGAGAGGACAGCTCAACTTGAGAGGACAGCGCAACTAGAGAGGAAAGCTCAACTTGAGAGGTCAGCTCAACTTGAGAGGACAGCTCAACTTGAGAGGACAGCTCAACTTGAGAGGACAGCTCAACTTGAGAGGACAGCTCAACTTGAGAGGACAGCACAACCTGAGAGGACAGCACAACTTGAGAGGACAGCTCAACTTGAGAGGGCAGCTCAACTTGAGAGGACAGCTCAACTTCAGAGGACAGCCCAACTTGAGAGGACAGCACTACTTGAGAGGAAAGCACAACATGCGAGGACAGCAAAGCTTGCGAAGACAGCACGGCTGGCGAGAACAGCACGGCTTGTGAGGACAGCAAGGCTTGCGATGACAGCACAGCTTGCGAGGACAGTACAGCTTGCGAGGACAGCGCAGCTTGCGAGGACAGCACAGCTTGCGAATACAGCACAGCTAGCGAGGACAGCACAGCTTGCGAGGACAGCACAGCTTGCGAGGACAGCACAGCTTGCGAGCTCAGCACAGCTTGCGAGGACAGCACAGCTTGCGAGGACAGCACAGCTTGCGAGGACAGCACAGCTTGTGAGGACAGCACAGCTTGCGAGGACAGCACAGCTTGCGAGGACAGCACAGCTTGCGAGGACAGCACAGCTTGTGAGGACAGCACAGCTTGCGAGGTCAGCACAGCTTGCGAGGACAGCACACCTTGCGAGGACAGCACAGCTTGCGAGGACAGCACAGCTTGCGAGGAGAGCACAGCTTGCGAGCACAGCTCAGCTTGCGAGGTCAGCACAGCTTGCGAGGACAGCACAGCTTGCGAGGACAGCACAGCTTGCGAGGACAGCACAGCTTGTGAGGACAGCACTGCTTGCGAGGACAGCTCAACTTGAGAGGACAGCTCAACTTGTGAGGACAGCTCAACGTGAGAGAACAGCCCAACTAGAGAGGACAGCTCAACTACAGAGGACAGCTCAACTAGAGAGGACAGCTTAACTTTAGAGGACAGCTCAACTTGAGAGGACAGCTCAACTTGAGAGGACAGCTCAACGTGAGAGGACAGCTGAACTTGAGAGGGCATCTCAACTTGAGAGGGCAGCTCAACTTCAGAGGGCAGCTCAATTTGAGAGGGCAGCTCAACTTGAGAGGGCAGCTCAACTTCAGGGGGCAGCTCAACTTGAGAGGACAGCCCAACATGAGAGGACAGCACTACTTGAGAGGAAAGCACAACATGCGAGGACAGCAAAGCTTGCGAAGACAGCACGGCTGGCGAGGACAGCACAGCTTGCGAGGACAGCAAGGCTTGCGATGACAGCACAGCTTGCGAGGACAGTACAGCTTGCGAGGACAGCGCAGCTTGCGAGGACAGCACAGCTTGCGAGGACAGCACAGCTAACGAGGACAGCACAGCTTGCGAGGACAGCACAGCTTGCGAGGACAGCACAGCTTGCGAGGACAGCACAGCTTGCGAGGACGGCACAGCTTGCGAGGACGGTAGAGCTTACAAAGACGGCACAGCTTGCGAGGACAGCACAGCTTGCGAGAACAGCACAGCTTGCGAGGACAACACAGGTTGCGGGGACAGCACAGCTTCCGTGGACAGCACAGGTTGCGAGGACAGCACAGCTTGCGAGGACAGCACGGCTTGCGAGGACAGCACAGCTTGCGAGGACAGCACAGCTTGCGAGGACAGCATAGCTTGCGAGGACTGGACAGCTTGCGAGGACAGCACAGCTTGCGAGGACAGCACAGCTTGTGAGGACAGCACAGCTTGCGAGGACAGCACAGCTTGCGAGGACAGCACAGCTTGCGAGGACAGCACAGCTTGCGAGGACAGCACAGCTTGCGAGGACAGCACAGCTTGCGAGGACAGCACAGCTTGCGAGGACAGCACAGCTTGCGAGGACAGCACAGCTTGTGAGGACAGCACAGCTTGCGAGCACAGCTCAGCTTGCGAGGTCAGCACAGCTTGCGAGGACAGTACAGCTTGCGAGGACAGCACAGCTTGCGAGGACAGCACAGCTTGTGAGGACAGCACTGCTTGCGAGGACAGCTCAACTTGAGAGGACAGCTCAACTTGTGAGGACAGCTCAACGTGAGAGAACAGCCAAACTAGAGGGGACAGCTCAACTAGAGAGCACAGCTCAACTAGAGAGGACAGCTTAACTTTAGAGGACAGCTCAACTTGAGAGGACAGCTCAACTTGAGAGGACAGCTCAACGTGAGAGGACAGCTGAACTTGAGAGGGCATCTCAACTTGAGAGGGCAGCTCAACTTCAGAGGGCAGCTCAATTTGAGAGGGCAGCTCAACTTGAGAGGGCAGCTCAACTTCAGGGGGCAGCTCAACTTGAGAGGACAGCCCAACTTGAGAGGACAGCACTACTTGAGAGAAAAGCACAACATGCGAGGACAGCAAAGCTTGCGAAGACAGCACGGCTGGCGAGGACAGCACAGCTTGCGAGGACAGCAAGGCTTGCGATGACAGCACAGCTTGCGAGGACAGTACAGCTTGCGAGGACAGCGCAGCTTGCGAGGACAGCACAGCTTGCGAGGACTGCACAGCTAACGAGGACAGCACAGCTTGCGAGGACAGCACAGCTTGCGAGGACAGCACAGCTTGCGAGGACAGCACAGCTTGCGAGGACGGCACAGCTTGCGAGGACGGCACAGCTTACAAAGACGGCACAGCTTGCGAGGACAGCACAGCTTGCGAGAACAGCACAGCTTGCGAGGACAACACAGGTTGCGGGGACAGCACAGCTTCCGTGGACAGCACAGGTTGCGAGGACAGCACAGCTTGCGAGGACAGCGCGGCTTGCGAGGACAGCACAGCTTGCGAGGACAGCACAGCTTGCGAGGACAGCATAGCTTGCGAGGACAGGACAGCTTGTGAGGACAGCACAGCTTGCGAGGATGGCTCAGCTTGCGAGGACGGCACAGCTTGCGAGGACCACACAGCTTGCAAGGACATCACAGCTTGCGAGGACAGCTCAACTTGAGAGGACAGCTCAACTTGAGAGGACAGCTCAACTTGAGAGGACAGCTCAACTTCAGAGGACAGCAAAACTTGAGAGGACTGCTCAACTTGAGAGGGCTGCTCAGCTTCAGAGGGCAGCTCAACTTGAGAGGGCAGCTGAACTTGAGAGGGCAGCTCAACTTGAGAGGGCAGCTCAACTTGAGTGTACAGCTCAACTTGAGAGGAAATCTCAACCTGAGAGGAAACCTCAACCTGAGAGGACAGCTTAACTTGAGAGGACAGCACAACTTACGAGGACAGGAAAGCTTGCGAGGACAGCAAAGCTTGTGAGGACAGCAAAGCTTGTGAGGACAGCACGGCTTGCGAGGACAGCAAGGCTTGCGTGGACAGCACGGCTTCCGAGGACAGCACGGCTTGCAAGGACAGCACTGCTTGTGAGGACAGCACACCTTGCGAGGACAGCACGGCTTGCAAGGACAGCACGGCTTGCGAGGACAGCACAGCTTGCGAGGAGAGTACAGCTTGCGAGGACAGCACAGCTTGGGAGGACAGCACAGCTTTCGAGGACAGCACAGCTTGCGATGACAGCACAACTTGCGAGGACAGCACGGCTTTCGAGGAGAGCTCAACTTGACAGGACAGATCAACTTGAGAGGACAGCTAAACTTGAGAGGACAACTCAACTTGAGAGGACAGCTCAACTTGACAGGACAGCTGAAATTGAGAGGACAGCTCAACTTGATAGGGCAGCTCAACTTGAGAGGACAGCTCATCTAGAGAGGGCAGCTCAACATCAGAGGACAGCTAATCTTGAAGGAGAGTCAACTTGAGAGGACATCTCAACTTGAGAGGACAGTTCAACTTGAGAGGACAGCTTAACTTGAGAGGACAGCTCAACTTGAGAGGACAGCTCAACTTGAGAGGACAGCTCAACTAGAGAAGGCAGCTCATCTTGAGAGGACAGCTCAACTTGAGGGGACAGCTCAACTTGAGAGGGCAGCTCAACTTGAGAGGGCAGCTCAACTTGAGAGGGCAGCTCAACTTGAGATGGCAGCTCAACTTGATAGGGCAGCTCAACTTGAGTGTACAGCTCAACTTGAGTGTACAGCTCAACTTGAGAGGAAATCTCAACCTGATAGGACACCTCAACCTGAGAGGACAGCTCAACATCAGAGGACAGTCCAACTGTAGAACACAGCTCAACTGTAGAGGACAGCTCAACTTGAGAGGACAGCTCAACTTGAGAGGACAGCACAACTTGCGAGGACAGCAAAGCTTGCGAGGACAGCAAAGCTTGTGAGGACAGCAAAGCTTGTGAGGACAGCACGGCTTGCGAGGACAGCAAAGCTTGCGTGGACAGCACGGCTTCCGAGGACAGCATGGCTTGTGAGGACAGCACGGCTTGCGAGGACTGCACAGCTTGCGAGGACAGCACGGCTTGCAAGGACAGCACGGCTTGCGAGGACAGCACAGCTTCCGAGGAGAGCACAGCTTGCGAGGACAGCACAAATTGGGAGGAAAGCACAGCTTTCGAGGACAGCACAGCTTGCGATGACAGCACAACTTGCGAGGACAGCACGGCTTGCGAGGACAGCTCAACTTGAGGGGACAGCTCAACTTGAGAGGACAGCTCAACTTGAGAGGACAGCTCAACTAGAGATGACAGCTCAACTAGAGAGGACAGCTCAACTAGAGAGGACAGCTCAACATGATAGGACAGCTCAACTTGAGAGGACAGCGCAACTAGAGAGGAAAGCTCAACTTGAGAGGTCAGCTCAACTTGAGAGGACAGCTCAACTTGAGAGGACAGCTCAACTTGAGAGGACAGCTCAACTTGAGAGGACAGCTCAACTTGAGAGGACAGCACAACCTGAGAGGACAGCACAACTTGAGAGGACAGCTCAACTTGAGAGGGCAGCTCAACTTGAGAGGACAGCTCAACTTCAGAGGACAGCCCAACTTGAGAGGACAGCACTACTTGAGAGGAAAGCACAACATGCGAGGACAGCAAAGCTTGCGAAGTCAGCACGGCTGGCGAGAACAGCACGGCTTGTGAGGACAGCAAGGCTTGCGATGACAGCACAGCTTGCGAGGACAGTACAGCTTGCGAGGACAGCGCATCTTGCGAGGACAGCACAGCTTGCGAATACAGCACAGCTAGCGAGGACAGCACAGCTTGCGAGGACAGCACAGCTTGCGAGGACAGCACAGCTTGCGAGGACAGCACAGCTTGCGAGGACAGCACAGCTTGCGAGCTCAGCACAGCTTGCGAGGACAGCACAGCTTGCGAGGACAGCACAGCTTGCGAGGACAGCACAGCTTGCGAGGACAGCACAGCTTGCGAGGACAGCACAGCTTGCGAGGACAGCACAGCTTGCGAGGACAGCACAGCTTGCGAGGACAGCACAGCTTGTGAGGACAGCACAGCTTGCGAGGTCAGCACAGCTTGCGAGGACAGCACACCTTGCGAGGACAGCACAGCTTGCGAGGACAGCACAGCTTGCGAGGAGAGCACAGCTTGCGAGCACAGCTCAGCTTGCGAGGTCAGCACAGCTTGCGAGGACAGCACAGCTTGCGAGGACAGCACAGCTTGCGAGGACAGCACAGCTTGTGAGGACAGCACTGCTTGCGAGGACAGCTCAACTTGAGAGGACAGCTCAACTTGTGAGGACAGCTCAAAGTGAGAGAACAGCCCAACTAGAGAGGACAGCTCAACTAGAGAGGACAGCTCAACTAGAGAGGACAGCTTAACTTTAGAGGACAGCTCAACTTGAGAGGACAGCTCAACTTGAGAGGACAGCTCAACGTGAGAGGACAGCTGAACTTGAGAGGGCATCTCAACTTGAGAGGGCAGCTCAACTTCAGAGGGCAGCTCAATTTGAGAGGGCAGCTCAACTTGAGAGGGCAGCTCAACTTCAGGGGGCAGCTCAACTTGAGAGGACAGCCCAACATGAGAGGACAGCACTACTTGAGAGGAAAGCACAACATGCGAGGACAGCAAAGCTTGCGAAGACAGCACGGCTGGCGAGGACAGCACAGCTTGCGAGGACAGCAAGGCTTGCGATGACAGCACAGCTTGCGAGGACAGTACAGCTTGCGAGGACAGCACAGCTTGCGAGGACAGTACAGCTTGCGAGGACAGCGCAGCTTGCGAGGACAGCACAGCTTGCGAGGACAGCACAGCTAACGAGGACAGCACAGCTTGCGAGGACAGCACAGCTTGCGAGGACAGCACAGCTTGCGAGGACAGCACAGCTTGCGAGGACGGCACAGCTTGCGAGGACGGCGGAGCTTACAAAGACGGCACAGCTTGCGAGGACAGCACAGCTTGCGAGAACAGCACAGCTTGCGAGGACAACACAGGTTGCGGGGACAGCACAGCTTCCGTGGACAGCACAGGTTGCGAGGACAGCACAGCTTGCGAGGACAGCACGGCTTGCGAGGACAGCACAGCTTGCGAGGACAGCACAGCTTGCAAGGACAGCATAGCTTGCGAGGACAGCACAGCTTGCGAGGACAGCACAGCTTGTGAGGACAGCACAGCTTGCGAGGACAGCACAGCTTGCGAGGACAGCACAGCTTGCGAGGACAGCACAGCTTGCGAGGACAGCACAGCTTGCGAGGACAGCACAGCTTGCGAGGACAGCACAGCTTGCGAGGACAGTACAGCTTGCGAGGACAGCACAGCTTGCGAGGACAGCACAGCTTGTGAGGACAGCACAGCTTGCGAGCACAGCTCAGCTTGCGAGGTCAGCACAGCTTGCGAGGACAGCACAGCTTGCGAGGACAGCACAGCTTGCGAGGACAGCACAGCTTGTGAGGACAGCACTGCTTGCGAGGACAGCTCAACTTGAGAGGACAGCTCAACTTGTGAGGACAGCTCAACGTGAGAGAACAGCCCAACTAGAGAGGACAGCTCAACTAGAGAGCACAGCTCAACTAGAGAGGACAGCTTAACTTTAGAGGACAGCTCAACTTGAGAGGACAGCTCAACTTGAGAGGACAGCTCAACGTGAGAGGACAGCTGAACTTGAGAGGGCATCTCAACTTGAGAGGGCAGCTCAACTTCAGAGGGCAGCTCAATTTGAGAGGGCAGCTCAACTTGAGAGGGCAGCTCAACTTCAGGGGGCAGCTCAACTTGAGAGGACAGCCCAACTTGAGAGGACAGCAATACTTGAGAGGAAAGCACAACATGCGAGGACAGCAAAGCTTGCGAAGACAGCACGGCTGGCGAGGACAGCACAGCTTGCGAGGACAGCAAGGCTTGCGATGACAGCACAGCTTGCGAGGACAGTACAGCTTGCGAGGACAGCGCAGCTTGCGAGGACAGCACAGCTTGCGAGGACAGCACAGCTAACGAGGACAGCACAGCTTGCGAGGACAGCACAGCTTGCGAGGACAGCACAGCTTGCGAGGACAGCACAGCTTGCGAGGATGGCACAGCTTGCGAGGACGGCACAGCTTGCGAGGACGGCAGAGCTTACAAAGACGGCACAGCTTGCGAGGACAGCACAGCTTGCGAGAACAGCACAGCTTGCGAGGACAACACAGGTTGCGGGGACAGCACAGCTTCCGTGGACAGCACAGGTTGCGAGGACAGCACAGCTTGCGAGGACAGCACGGCTTGCGAGGACAGCACAGCTTGCGAGGACAGCACAGCTTGCGAGGACAGCATAGCTTGCGAGGACAGGACAGCTTGCGAGGACAGCACAGCTTGCGAGGATGGCTCAGCTTGCGAGGATGGCTCAGCTTGCGAGGACGGCACAGCTTGCGAGGACCACACAGCTTGCAAGGACATCACAGCTTGCGAGGACAGCTCAACTTGAGAGGACAGCTCAACTTGAGAGGACAGCTCAACTTGAGAGGACAGCTCAACTTCAGAGGACAGCAAAACTTGAGAGGACTGCTCAACTTGAGAGGGCTGCTCAGGTTCAGAGGGCAGCTCAACTTGAGAGGGCAGCTGAACTTGAGAGGGCAGCTCAACTTGAGAGGGCAGCTCAACTTGAGTGTACAGCTCAACTTGAGAGGAAATCTCAACCTGAGAGGAAACCTCAACCTGAGAGGACAGCTTAACTTGAGAGGACAGCACAACTTACGAGGACAGGAAAGCTTGCGAGGACAGCAAAGCTTGTGAGGACAGCAAAGCTTGTGAGGACAGCACGGCTTGCGAGGACAGCAAGGCTTGCGTGGACAGCACGGCTTCCGAGGACAGCACGGCTTGCAAGGACAGCACTGCTTGTGAGGACAGCACACCTTGCGAGGACAGCACGGCTTGCAAGGACAGCACGGCTTGCGAGGACAGCACAGCTTGCGAGGAGAGTACAGCTTGCGAGGACAGCACAGCTTGGGAGGACAGCACAGCTTTCGAGGACAGCACAGCTTGCGATGACAGCACAACTTGCGAGGACAGCACGGCTTTCGAGGACAGCTCAACTTGACAGGACAGATCAACTTGAGAGGACAGCTAAACTTGAGAGGACAACTCAACTTGAGAGGACAGCTCAACTTGACAGGACAGCTTAAATTGAGAGGACAGCTCAACTTGATAGGGCAGCTCAACTTGAGAGGACAGCTCATCTAGAGAGGACAGCTCAACATCAGAGGACAGCTAATCTTGAAGGAGAGTCAACTTGAGAGGACATCTCAACTTGAGAGGACAGTTCAACTTGAGAGGACAGCTCAACTTGAGAGGACAGCTCAACTTGAGAGGACAGCTCAACTTGAGAGGACAGCTCAACTAGAGAAGGCAGCTCATCTTAAAAGGACAGCTCAACTTGAGGGGACAGCTCAACTTGAGAGGGCAGCTCAACTTGAGAGGGCAGCTCAACTTGAGAGGGCAGCTCAACTTGAGAGGGCAGCTCAACTTGAGATGGCAGCTCAACTTGAGAGGGCAGCTCAACTTGAGTGTACAGCTCAACTTGAGAGGAAATCTCAACCTGATAGGACACCTCAACCTGAGAGGACAGCTCAACATGAGCGGACAGTCCAACTGTAGAGGACAGCTCAACTGTAGAGGACAGCTCAACTTGAGAGGACAGCTCAACTTGAGAGGACAGCACAACTTGCGAGGACAGCACAACTTGCGAGGACAGCAAAGCTTGCAAGGACAGCAAAGCTTGTGAGGACAGCACGGCTTGCGAGGACAGCAAAGCTTGCGAGGACAGCAAAGCTTGCGTGGACAGCACGGCTTGTGAGGACAGCACGGCTTGCGAGGACAGCACAGCTTGCGAGGACAGCACGGCTTGCAAGGACAGCACGGCTTGCGAGGACAGCACAGCTTCCGAGGAGAGCACAGCTTGCGAGGACAGCACAAATTGGGAGGAAAGCACAGCTTTCGAGGACAGCACAGCTTGCGATGACAGCACAACTTGCGAGGACAGCACGGCTTGCGAGGACAGCTCAACTTGAGAGGACAGCTCAACTTGAGAGGACAGCTCAACTTAAGAGGTTAGCTCAACTAGAGATGACAGCTCAACTAGAGAGGACAGCTCAACATGATAGGACAGCTCAACTTGAGAGGACAGCTCAACTTGAGAGGACAGCGCAACTAGAGAGGAAAGCTCAACTTGAGAGGTCAGCTCAACTTGAGAGGACAGCTCAACTTGAGAGGACAGCTCAACTTGAGAGGACAGCTCAACTTGAGAGGACAGCTCAACTTGAGAGGACAGCTCAACTTGAGAGGACAGCTCAACTTGAGAGGACAGCACAACCTGGGAGGACAGCACAACTTGAGAGGACAGCTCAACTTGAGAGGGCAGCTCAACTTGAGAGGACAGCTCAACTTCAGAGGACAGCCCAACTTGAGAGGACAGCACTACTTGAGAGGAAAGCACAACATGCGAGGACAGCAAAGCTTGCGAAGACAGCACGGCTGGCGAGAACAGCACGGCTTGCGAGGACAGCAAGGCTTGCGATGACAGCACAGCTTGCGAGGACAGTACAGCCTGCGAGGACAGCGCAGCTTGCGAGGACAGCGCAGCTTGCGAATACAGCACAGCTTGCGAATACAGCACAGCTAGCGAGGACAGCACAGCTTGCGAGGACAGCACAGCTTGCGAGGACAGCACAGCTTGCGAGGACAGCACAGCTTGCGAGGACGGCACAGCTTGCGAGGACGGCACAGCTTACAAAGACGGCACAGCTTGCAAGGACAGCACAGCTTGCGAGGACAGCACAGCTTGCGAGGACAGCACAGGTTGCGTTGACAGCACAGCTTGCGAGGAGAGTACAGCTTGCGAGGACAGCGCAGCTTGGGAGGACAGCACAGCTTTCGAGGACAGCACAGCTTGCGATGACAGCACAACTTGCGAGGACAGCACGGCTTTCGAGGACAGCTCAACTTGAGAGGACAGCTCAACTTGAGAGGACAGCTCAACTTGAGAGGACAACTCAACTTGAGAGGACAGCTCAACTTGACAGGACAGTGTAACAGTTCGAAGTGTAACAGCCGACGCACGGTCTTCCACACACCTTGCTGCGGTATTCAGAGTTCGCGGCTTGTCGCTGCTGTTGACTTCTTTGTACAAAAATCTCACTCACCCTCCTCCACGGCCGAAGCTGCCACATTTGGTCAAATACCCGCACATTCCAACACACGAAAACTCTTCTCTCGCCTTTTCGGCATTTTCACAAGGCGGTGCATTCGTAAGATCATGTGTTCGGCACAGTCTAAACTCGCTGAGGCGAAAAATATTTCGGAAATTGTAGAATTCTGGAAACCAGTGAATGATTTATTGGTAGCCCTGTATTTCGCCTCCTGTGTCGTCTTCCATTTCTGTGACGGTATTGCCACTGAGCGACTCAACTCATGATTTCGATCCCATTGTTGTTTTCACGTGAGGCCAAAAGTTCTCTTAATTATTAGTCGGAAAGGTTGACAATGTTGTATTTACAAATTCTTTTAATAATATAGATAATATTTGCACACAAAACCTGCCTCCAAGGATTCTCCTGATAATGTTAGGAATCAAAGTACTTTTGTGCATTTCCAATTAATCACCGCAGCGACTAATATTTCATTCACAGAATGTACTAGCACTTCTGTACTAACTAATCACACAGTGTCAAAACTATGTAGTGACTTCAATGCTACTACCTATACTGCGTACATTACCATCTGCCATCTTGCCGTAAGCAATCAACGATGACGTACGTAAATGGTGAGTATATGCCTACTTGCATCCGACTTTTATTACTCCTTTCCAGTACACTATTCATTACGTACGATCATGCAACCCAACGCAATTTCACAACTGACTGACGAACTCATAGACCAAGACACAGGTATCGTTAACAGGTAGCGTGTGTTTGAATTCCGTAATTAAATCTAGAACTTCTTTCTGTGCAGCCTCAAGAATGAAAAATTAATACCCCAATGGCTTTATTCTTCCTGCAAAACAATGATGAGAAATTTATGTATCATAGTGTTTTCTAACACGTATGGTGAGCTGTCAGTGCTGCTATTCATTATCTTTTAATTCACGTCTTGCTGACAATTTACTTACAGAATCAGTGACGAGTGGCTGCTTTCCTTACCTGAAATAGCGATTACAAGATACGAAGTGCCACAGTACCTGACCTAACGTTCTTTAAAGGGCAGATGGACCTGTACTATATCACTGGCTTGTACCGATAATGTACATCATTTTCGTTACCACTCACGAATGATCCTGCGTCCTGTTTATTTTTCATTTAACGCACACTGATTCTGTAGCTGATTTCACTGTTGCCTTTCATCTAGTAATGTAGTGCCCGAACACAAAGCTCGGACGTCATTTGCATGGGAAAATGTAGTCGATAATTTCACATCTCCAGACAAAAACCGATCGTGAAGGTTTGATATTTTGCGCAGAAACGAATATTCTTTTAAATGGCGGTTAACGCAAGTACTGATCAGCTTTTGAATGCCACCTAACAACTTGTTTTTGAAAATCGGCAACCGGCAATGCTTTTGTGTAAATAAACTTTGCATATCATATTCGTGGTTGACTGCTCTAATTGTAATCTTTATAATTTTACTACAGCCTACTTTCTCATGCTGTTTTCGAGAATGCAGCGATAGATAGCAGGCACTATATAGTGTGTCTCAAACCAACATGAATATTATTCAAAGGGCCATTAGTAATTGATACGCGTTGCCACTGCATTGGAAAGCACGTTTCCTCATAACATTAGCAGTAAAAAGTTCAACTCGATTATCCATTATATCATTCAGAAGACACACTAGTTGATACCGATAACTCGCGCCATAAGTATGCACGATAATATTCTTCAGGTCCATTTGTTCCCTTTTAGGACACTCGGCCAATGGGTTAACAAAAATTTGAAAGTGCACGAAAGACTAGAACTTAATAGTGCGACGCAGCAAAACGGAGCAAACGAAACAAAACCGTGGACGGGACAGCACGGCCTGTATTCGCCTGGGACGTGTCGACTGCCCGCGCCCACGTGTCAACACGCGTACGAGGCTGGCTGCACCGATGCCTCTTTCTGCAGAGTCTGCGTCCGTCTTGTGCACACGCAAGTTTACACAGGTGTAAAACGTACGTTTACGCTAGCTACGAACTGTGCCCAATGCTGAAAAATACTGAACCTGCCGTTCCAACTGTGTTTCGATCCATGACGACATCAAAACGGACATAAAACACTCGTCGAAATCTAACGTGCATAAAATATCTGACACAGCAATAATTATCATTACTGTAACACTCCATTTCTTTGGCTCCGCTAACTGAACCGTACTGCAACCTGTCAACCCAGCCTAGACCTCGGGCTATGCAACACGTCACTTTTCCACCACAACCTATATTAGAAAAAATACGTAATGTAGCAGTCATGTAAACATCACCGCGTTCTGTTGTATCCGTAAGTATTGTAACCTCCCCACAAAATTTTTAGATAATGACAATATTATTTAAGATTGCTAATGGACATTGCGCTAAGTGTAACCACTCCACTGAAATTTTAAAGACAGAAATAATAAATCAATGGGAGCCAAACGTAACCTCCCTAGCAATTAAATTTAATGACAATAAAAAATGAGAATCGCAATCTGACTCAAATATAAGTTCTTCACAAAAAAAAAAACCAAAGTCCATTCAATGATAAGAAAATCTCAGTGATAATGATAATTCAATTAAACCGAAATATCGGTCTTTGGCCCTGTGCAAAAATCAGAATTAAATTCTTACCTCATTGTAACTGCTAGTCAATTTCTGCTCTTATTCTTGCGCACGGCTTGGAGGAACTGCATTGCAAATAATAATTTTTTTTTTTTTTGTAATTTAACTGAAACTTTGGTTTAAGGGAAGTGGAACGAAATCGTTAGTTCAATTAAATAAATTTTTTTTTTTTGTAAAATTGCTTTTGAAATCAAAATTATTATTGGGGGACTTGTTGGAAATTAATTACAATAAATAAACTTTACATTATCTGATGATTACCTTAATTAACAATATACCTCATTCAGCATCTTGACCAGTGTTGCCGACAGACTACATCACGCAACCGCACTGGGCTGCTACTACCGACCGAGTGTACTGCATGACGACAACTAGCGAACTGCTGGACGCAACTGAACTGAGCTACTGCTCGCAACGACTACTGACAGAGTACTGCTCGTAACATTCGCGCGGTCAAGCGCATACTAACCACGATAATAGGCTCTCTGGTCAAAGATTTTAACGTGCCTCACCATCGCTGCTACGTTACATACGTGTTTCATAACCCTCCACTGGGGGGGCAAAAATTTGGCAGCGATGGTGAGTCATTTGGACTTGCCATCGCAAGAAATTTTTACAATTTACAGAATATTCAAATTTAGTACATAAATTAAATGTTGTGCACATGCACCGAGTACAAAATATATCAGACAAAGACAGGATGTGAGTACAAAACATAGTAGTAAATCAGAAAACTGTATATACAAATTATTTGACAGAAAAAACAAAGTGCACACGCACTGAAAAAATTCTTTAGCATATTCAGAACAAATAAACAGACTGGCAAAAAAATCATGATGACAAGTGACATGAGTGCACATGCACTGGAGTTCAGAACATACAATGAGTAAGAAATGACATAAGTGCATACGCACTGAAGTATTGAACATACAGAAATGAGTACAAATCGTATTGAAAAATGAGAAAAGTGCACAGGCACTGAAGTTCAGTAGAAAACATATTAACACCTAACATAAGTGCACATGCACTGTAGTTCAGAACATATCATCAAAATAAAAAATGTATATATAATATAAAAGACAAGAGTGCACATATACTGTACTTCAGAACAAATCGAAAAAATGTCTTTAGCATTTTCGCAATAAATAAACATAATGGTAAAAAAAAAATCATATCGATAAGTGACATAACTGTACTCGCACTGGAGTTCAGCGAATCGAAAAAATGTATGGCCCATAAACATAAATGATGTTAGCAAAAAATGATTTTCGCTATGTGACAAGAATTAGGATAGGAAAGGGAAGGATTGCATCATGGTTGTAGCACTTTAGATTGCACACAGCTGTTCTGAAAGTCCGTATCTTTCCACAGAAGTACAACACCAAGTGACACAATTTGAAGTTCTTTTCCCATCAGAATTTATCAGTGTAGCCAAGACACTGAACTGTCGTAGTAATGATCCATGTTTTCATTTTGGCAGTACATTAGGTACACCAAACAGTGGGACCATAATAACGTCTTCATCGCTCGCGGTGGTGGACAGCATGTCGTGTCAACACCACGCTCTTACAAGGCACACCAACGTAGAATTAGTGCAAAACCAAAGATAGTGCTCCATGATCACTAGGATAAACAGGACAAATGGATATTGCAGTAATTCAGGGTAGTTAGCTCATAAGATAAAGGACATTAAGTCACATAATATTGACAATTACAGTCTTCATTAGTAGTTTGCGGCTTCATAGCCCAGTTATTGAACATTTCTGTACCAAGTATGTAGTATTACAGAAAAATGTTCATTAATTGTTTTACATAGAATCAGTACCCTTCTCTTCCTAGTTACAAAGCATTATTAAATAATCACATTCTTTTCCAGTTACAAAGTATAGCATAGTTAATTAATCATTTGTCATTTCAATATAGTATTAATCATTAGCCTTCTCCTAATTAAAAAGCATTATTAAACAGTCGCATTCTTTTCCAGTTACAAAGTATGGCATAGTTAATTAATCATTTGTCATTCCAATACAGTATTAATCATTAGCCTTCTCCTAATTACAAAGCATTATGAAACAATCGCATTCTTTTCCAGTTACAAAGCGTAATTAATCATTTGTCATTTGAATATAGTAAGAATTATTAGCCTTCTCCTAATTACAAAGCATTATGAAACAATCGCATTCTTTTCCAGTTACAAAGTATGGCATTGTTAATTAATCATTTGTCATTCCAATATAGTATTAATCATTAGCCTTCTCCTAATTACAAAGCATTATTAAACAATCGCATTCTTTTCCAGTTACAAAGTATGGCATAATTAATTAATCATTTTCTAAGTGACATATTATTCATTGCTGTTCAGCATTACTCAGAACTTTCTCAAACTGGTATCACTATTTGGGACTGGTAATACATTTTTTTGTTAACAATGCATTGCGTTGTGATCGATAATTAATTGCTGAGGCATAACACTATTTGCTTTTGACCTATTGCTGCAAATGAGGATAGGTAACGTTATTCGTCATGAGTCAGCTGTAGCAAGGTTATGTAACAAGGCAGTATATGTGATCACCTTTATAAATGATAAACACAAATGGGTAAAAAATAAAAATGCAAGTACTAGAACAGGTATAATAAGTAACAGGTTTAGTAAGTATCATGAAAAGCTTCTCCTGAAAAAAAATACAAAATGGATTATTGACCTGAAAGAAGAAACGCACACTATGCTGAAAAGTAGTGAACTTCGAATTAACAGGTAGTGAAATGTGTATAAAAATGTGTTCCATAGCTGTCCTTTCCAAAACTTTCCATCATCCTACTATGCAATATAATAAATGCTGTCAAAACGAACTGCAACAAATACTTAAATAACTACATAGCATAAATACATAACTTCAACATTATCCTCATCTGTAAAGAAAAAACTTCATTATCAATCACTTCATTATCCATATTATCATAACTTCATTATTATCATCACCTGTAAAGAAAAACTTCATTATTCATAATAGCATATTCTTCATCATTATTCATCAGCATTCATTATCATCTGCAAAAAATCACTTCATTACTTATTACACAACTATTCCTTATCTCTAGCATATTTCATCACTAAAACTAAGATGTGTAGTTCAGTCTGACAGCCTGCATCAATCACCTTGTATTTTGAAAGAAAAAATTAGTTAAGACTGCTATTCTACGATGCTTGTTAATGCTTGTTAATCCTGATCCATTTACTCTTCCTCATAAAGTTATTGCATCTTCTATCGTTTATTCCGTAGGTGAAATTCCCATTTCTGTTGGATTTATTTCTTACACGCATCATTTCTTTCTGAAATTGATGAACAAAGATTAATGTCTTGCATTTAAATCATATACCCACTAAATAATGACTGGTTTATGGTAACATAATTAACCATACAGCATAACATGACAGAAAACGTAATATGTCAAAGACATTGACAGTGTTCAAAGCCAAAATGTACAGAGAATATCACAATGCAGCAGCAAAAGAAAAATGTAAAACAGTCACGATGTTGAGATGTCATAAGGCAAATATGTCAAAGTCGACTGGTGTGTGTTATATCTTAACTATTTCACAGTGCATACAAACAAAATTTGAAAACAATCATACATAAAAAAATGGAAAATGTGTACGGTCTGATGTGTAACGACAAGAAAAACGACCTGCTAACCTTACCTTGCCGGGCACTTGACAAGAAAAAATACGATAATCATCAGTAATTAGTCATGTGAATATAATTGCATTAGTAAATGGCATCATAGTGTGTTGAATCATAAAGTGGTTTCATTCAATAAACGGTTTAATGTTTGAGATATGGTGATTGCCTTTCGATTTTCTGGTTCTCAAAGTTTCGACGTGTACAACATTGGGGTGAGGGATGCTGCGAATCCGATATGGACCTGCGTATAGAAGTTCAAATTTACTGCACTTACCTTTTAATTTACTGGATAAATAGTGTGTACGCACTAATATTTTCTGTCCAACGTGAAAGTCGCGGCGTGTACAAACCTGTTTTTGCTGTCTTCTCCGGCGCTCTGCGGCACGTTTGATGTTGTTCAGCGCAATGTCAATTATTTCGTGGTGTCTTAGTCGACGACATTTAGGGAAGTTTACTAATTCTTTAATTTTGTTTGGTGGTTCAACGTTTTTCAATATAACAGACGGAGATAGCATAGTGGATTCATTTGGAATGGAATTAATTACATCTTGGAATGAGAGTATGTGTGTGTCCCAATCAATATGTCTTTTGTGGCAGTATATTCGGCACAGCTTACCAATTTCTTTCATTAACCGTTCACAAGGGTTCGAAGAAGCATGGTACTTGGATATATAAATCGGAGAAATGTTCCTAGCTCGTAACATACGTGTCCATGTACCAGAACGAAATTGAGATCCATTGTCAGAAATTACTCGCATCACATGCCCTACATGAAATAGAAAATGTTTTACAAATGCTTTCGAAACAGTTTTAGCAGTAGCTTTGCGTAATGGAGTGAAAGTAACGAATTTTGAAGTGAGCTCAACAGCGACAAAGATGTAGCAAAAACCTCTGTTAGTTCTCGGAATTGGACCAAAAATGTCTACAGCGGCCATATGTCTTAATTTAACAGGTATAATGGGATATAACGGAGGAATATGTGAAGTGGTGTCTGATTTAGCTTTCTGGAAAATTTTACAAGACGCTAAAACTCGTCGTATACGTTTCTCCATGTTAGTAAAATAACAGTTCTGTCTCAGTATAAAAAAACATTTTCGTGCTCCGTAATGTGCGTAACTTAAATGAGTGTACCAGATTAGTTTGTTAACCAGTTCGTCAGGAATGCATAATAACCAGTTGTTGCTGTCAGGATGAGAGCGGCGAACAGAATGTCATTGCGTACAGTGTAATGGTTTCTAATCGTAACATTATTCTTATCTTGCCAAAGGTGTTTAATTTCTTTCCACACGTTGTCTTTATTTTGCTCTTTTGCTATGTCCTGTAATGACGACGAAATAAAATTTTCAAATGCAACTTGCTGAATGTACATGACACTGAAATTTGTTTTGCAGAAGTTGGTTGCTACGTCTTGCTGATTGTTGCCGAGAGAACGCGATAGTGCGTCTGCTATAACATTTTGTGTGCCGGGAATGTGAACTATTGTAAAATTAAATTTCTGTAAATAAAGTTTCCATCTGCTTAATCTGTCGTGAGTAAATTTAGCCGAAAGTAAAAATTGTATCGCTCTGTGGTCTGTGTAAACGGTGGTATGTCTGCCATAAAGAAAATGCCTAAATCTCGTGAAAGCCCATACAACACATAATGTTTCAAGTTCTGTAACAGAATAATTTCGTTCAGCAGGTGACAGAATGCGACTTGCAAATGCGATGTTTTTAATTACTGTAGAGCCATCTTCTTCTATTTCCTGGAAAATATGTACGCCTAAAGCCGTGTTAGAACTGTCGGTGGCAATGGAAAAATTTCTAGTAAGATCTGGGTGCGATAACAGTGGAGCATTCAACAAAGCATGTTTCAGGTTCACAAATTCAGAATGTGCTTGCTTATCCCAAGACCAAATAGTGTTTTTACCTGTTAATTGACATAATCTGGGTGTGTCTAAAGCAGAGTGATGAATAAATTTACGAAAAAAGTTAATTAAGCCCAAAAAACTGCGTAGTTGCTTTTTTGTCGTAGGAACAGTAATATCACGTAGAGCTTGAAGTTTTTCCGGATCTGGTGCAATGCCTTCTGCTGAAATTACGTGTCCAAGAAATTTTATAGAAGTTTTGCCAAAGTGCGATTTACTAAGATTAATTGTAAGTCCTTGTGCACGAAAAGTTTGTAACAGTTGTTCAAGAATCAGATTGTGTTCAGACCAGTTAGCTTCTGCGATAAGAATGTCGTCTACATACGTCGTAATTCTGTCCTTAAGTTCTGTCGGAAGTATTGTGTTCAAACCGCGAATAAAAGCTGCAGAAGAAATAGTTAAGCCGAACGGTAATTTGCAAAATTGATAACAGTCGCCAAAACAAAGAAAAGCTGTATATTTTCTGCAATTTGGATGAAGTTGAATTTGCCAAAATCCCGATTTCAAATCTAATGTAGAATAAATAGCAGTACCGTGAAATTTTTGTAGAAGTTCCTCTAGTGTCTGTGGCCGATCTGTTTCATTAATAATAATGTCATTAATGTGACGTGAATCAAGTACAAGGCGAAGTGAGCCATCTTTCTTCTTAACAATATGTAGCGGGTTTATGTACGGACTAACTGCCGGTTCTATAATTCCTTGATCAAGCATATCCTGCAATTCTTTTTTAACCTGTTCTCTGTGGATATATGGAATAGGATAGTGCTTTGCTTTAAATGTGTCGTGCTGTTTCACTTGAAATTCATACATAAAGCCGGACATAGTACCAGGAATGTTGTCAAAAACTGGAGCTTGCTGTAAAAGAATTTCGTGTAATTGCGTTCGTTCGTCGTGTGTAGTTGCACTGCTCTCTTTAACCTTATCAGAAATCATTTGCATTACGTCGTAGTCAGCTTCGTCTGGAGTATTATAGTTGTGTACGTACGTATCTGTGAACAATGTGGGATTGCAGTCTATGTTACGTGTTGCGGAAATGACCTCTGTGCGGTTAATTGTTTGTTCTTCCGCAGATAAAGGGTGCTGAAGTTCTAAAGCCAATTGTACATTTTCATCCTTCACCATTAAATAAGAATTCTGAAAATCAATAACTGCGTCGTGTTGTACCAGAAAATTCGTACCTAAAATAACGTCTGTTGTCAATAAAGGAACAATCCAAAAATTTGAGTGGAAAGTATGACCTCCAATACAAAATGATAAATGCGTCTGTAATTTAACGTCTACTCCTTTACTCGATACTGCTCCCTTCACTTTTGTTTTGCCTAAAGGTAGTTTCGGATAGGTATTCTCTTTGTTACACTCGTTAAAAGTCTCCTCATTTATTACTGATATAGGTGAGCCGGAATCGATTACTGCTGAGAATTTCGATGAACCAATTTTAATTTCGATAACAGGATGTGAAATGGTTTTCTGAATAACTGGTCTTTCCTGCAAGAGAGTGTCTCTGATATCGTTAAAAGTAATTACATTTTCGTGAACAACATTTTGCATGTCAAAGGTAGTGCTTGTGTTATTGGAAGATGCGTCCTGTGCAGTATCTAGTCAGATTCTATCTGACGTGTTGTTATTATTAGGAGGATTCTGTGGCATTTCTACTATTTGAACTGTTCTATTACTTCTTCCAGACGTGTTACGCTCTGGATGGTACCTACTGTCGGGTTCATTCATGAGAATAGGTTCTCGTGCATAATTTTGCTGTTGGTATGACCGACTGTTGTTAGATGTTTGCTGAAAATTGTCCTCATTATTTTTACGTCTGTCGTAATAGTCATTCCTATACGGTGCATTACGATAGGAATTGAAATACTGCCTTCTTTGTACGTAGTTGTTTCCTTGCTGCCGTACGTTACTATTTCTTGCATCAGGGACTATACGTGCACGCGGCGGAACATTAAAGCCTGGTTGACCTTGTGCTTTCCATTGTTGGTTAGGTATGCTAACCGGCTGGTTTTGATGTTGTTGTTATGAAATACCTCTATTGTTACTAAAGTGTGGTTCCTGTTGCTGAAAATTTTGACGATATTGATAATTAAAATTTTGGCTGTTATTAGAATTTTGGTAGTTGTCGTTCCTAAAGCGTCTGTTATCTTTCCTATTGAAATTACGTGTCTGATCATAATTGCTGTACTTTTGTTGACCTTGGTTATTATAAGAAAAGTTTTTGTTTACAAAAGAATAATCAGATTGCTGTACTTCCAAGAGCTGTAAAAGATCTCTGAACGCTGAAATATTTTCTTTTTGCTGACCTGTTAGAAGTGACACTCGTAATGACCGTGGTAATTTGGAAATGCATAATTGTATAAGTGCGGATTCACTGTACGGTTCACTCAGGTATTGGTTTTGTTGTACCATGTGCTCAAAAAATTGCGTCACACTGGGAAAATTTGAGTTCTCGTAATTCGGCAAACTAATTAACTGATCTTTAATTCCGCGCTGTGTCGTCTTCGACCAGTACGCAGACAGAAAAGCATTCTGAAACTCTTCTACCGAATAGCACTGTCTCGCGATCGGTCTCATACGAGTTGCCGGTTCTCCTTCCAAAAAACTGCAAATAAATTCAAGTTTATGCGTTACAGGCCAAGTCGGTGGAAGAGCAAAGCTAAATTGTTGAATCCAATCCAGTGGGTGAATCTGCGTTCTATCGTTTTTAAAAACCTTAAACTTTCTCACTGACAGAAAATGTTTGTAGTCGAAATTATCATCTCTGTGTGATGGAACATGTTCAGGATCGTAAGAGAATCTATTGAACTGTGGTTGATCGGAATCTAAGTCCCGTACTCTCTGTAGATTACCCAAATTATACGCGCTGCGTGAGTCTGACAAATGTTCATAAAGTGGCGTCTGTTGTATGTTATTATTAACTGAAATGTTTTTCATCTCTGTTACTTCTTGTTGTAAACTCGACAGTTTTCTATGCAACGTGTTATTAGACGAATCGATCTGATTAATTGTCTGCTGTAAATTTTGAAATTCAGGTGTTTGGTTAAATGAAATCGGTGCAGTATCGTCTGATTTATTATCATTATTACTTTCAATAGCATGAATACGACTGGCTATTTCATCATATTTTTCAGTCAGTATTTTTGCCTGATCATCGGTTTTAGAATCGGACGCATTAATCTGTTTTTGCAACTTACGTGTAGTTTCGCTCAGTTTTTTAACATCAGCTTTGATGACATCGCAATCCTGTGTTAGTTCTAATTGTTCGAATCTGTCAGTCACTGTTTGAATATTTACTGTGTGTGTATCTGTTTTTAATTTAAGATTGGAAATTTCATCACGTAATTCTGTGTTCGACTGTTTGATGGAATTAATTTCGTCGGACACTGTAGCAATATTGTTGTCTACGTATGTCTTCGCTTTCGCGAACATTTTACGTTTGTCTTCCTGTCTCTGTGCTGTAATTGTTTCCATGACTTGTCGTTTTACTTTGTTTTGATCCTGAATAAATTTGCGGAAACGTGTATCACTGTTTTGTATGTGAAGATTAAAGCGTTCGTCAATCTGAGTATTCTGTTGTTCGAATTTCGCGTCTATCTTTGCGTCCATTGTGCGCGAAAGTTCTACCGTCATTGCTTTAAACTCGTCCCGTAATTGTGTAGCTTTTTCAGAGCATTGTTTAGCGACTCCGCTAATTTCGTCTCTGAGTGTTTCTGTTGCGGCTGTTTGCATTTTCCTTAATTCTTGCGCAACAGACTTAATTTCTTCGCTATTTTTTTGTGAACAAGCCTCAATTTCCACGCGCAACTGTTCCTTAGTGTCATGGCACTGCGCGGCAACGGCTCTAATTTGTTCACTAAGCTGTTTGGAATTGTCGTCTAATTTTTTATTTAATTGTTTGTTCTGCTCACTAAGTTGTTTGAAATTTTCGTCATTATTGTCAAGTTTTTCATTTAAGCGTTTGTTATCTTCCCTAAGTTGTCTAAAATCTTCACTCTGTTTTTCATTCTGTTGTTTGATATCTGCACTAAGTTGTTGTTTGAGATCTACATTCTGTTGTTTGGAATTTACAGTAAGGTCGTTCTTAAACTGTAGCATTATTGCCATAAATTGATTCAAATCAAAAGTAGCAGTTGCATTCTCAGTGCTCTGTGATGGAGTACATGCAATTGTCACGTTCTGTGTGACCATTTGGTCTTTCCATAATTTGCAAAAAGATTTGTCAGTCGAACGTACACTGTCAGTCACTATTTCGGAATTAAATAAATCCGTCGTACTTTGTGTATCCTGTTCATCTTCATTAGACAAATTTGTCTGTACGTTACTTGAATTTTCCAAATCGGGTATGTTAAGCTGGGCAGCGCTCATTACAATAGAGCGTTCCGCGTCATCAATTGTCGTCAAATTAACAGACGAGACAATTGGGTTCGTTTGTTCATCATTAAGGTAAAAGTCATCACTAGTGGTTGGAATGCATTGATTGTCAGTGAACGCAGGATTGTCATCATTACACTGCGTGTCACAATTACTATCGGTCACGCTGTTTAAGTCGGTAATTTCATTTGTAATACCTCGCGATACACTATTCACAGTCTTTCGCGGCATTTTTACAATAGTCAAAATTTTTCACAAAATAAATAAGCACAATGCAAAAGCAACACACAAATACAACAGAGCAACGAATTGCCGTTGACCTGTAGAAAGAAAGTCACAAGTTAACAAAAGCGTAGCGCCAAATCCTAATTATATCTAAACAAATAAGAGCAGATATCTGACTGTTGTTTAAAAGACTCTCAACGAAATACGATCCTGGCAGGGTCGCCAAGTGTAACCTCCCCACAAAATTTTTAAATAATGACAATATTATTTAAGATTGCTAATGGACATTGCGCTAAGTGTAACCTCTCCACTGAAATTTTAAAGACAGAAATAATAAATGAATGGGAGCCAAACGTAACCTCCCTAGCAATTAAATTTAATGACAATAAAAAATGAGAATCGCAATCTGACTCAAATATAAGTTCTTCACAAAAAAAAAAAACCAAAGTCCATTCAGTGATAAGAAAATCTCAGTGATAATGATAATTCAATTAAACCGAAATATCGGTCTTTGACCCTGTGCAAAAATCGGAATTAAATTCTTACCTCATTGTAACTGCTAGTCAAATTTCTGCTCTTATTCTTGCGCACGGCTTGGAGGAACTGCATTGCAAATAATAATATTTTTTTTTTTTTTTTTGTAATTTAACTGAAACTTTGGTTTAAGGGAACGAAATCGTTAGTTCAATTAAATAAATTTTTTTTTGTAAAATTGCTTTTGAAATCAAAATTATTATTGGGGGACTTGTTGGAAATTAATTACAATAAATAAACTTTACATTATCTGATGATTACCTTAATTAACAATATACCTCATTCAGCATCTTGACCAGTGTTGCCGACAGACTACATCACACAACCGCACTGGGCTGCTACTACCGACCGAGTGTACTGCATGACGACAACTAGCGAACTGCTGGACGCAACTGAACTGAGCTACTGCTCGCAACGACTACTGACAGAGTACTGCTCGTAACATTCGCGCGGTCAAGCGCATACTAACCACGATAATAGGCTCTCTGGTCAAAGATTTTAACGTGCCTCACCATCGCTGCTACGTTACATACGTGTTTCAGTATATACGACGTCACAGAGTACATCATTACGCCACGGGCCAATGTTGACGCCCCCTATTTGTAGCTGCGACCTGCTCCAGTTTAGACAGTCGCCTGTACTGGGAAGACGGGTATTTGCAGAAACTAACGAGTGTTGACGCTTCAAAAAGGTGAAACAAGACGGAAGTCAGACAACTGCAAACTTTTTTTAACTGGCTAACTACTAAATGGTTTATGACCAAATGGGTCAGAAATGCGACAGCGAAATCTTCGCGAATCGCTTTTTTCTTCAGCAGAGCCATAGAAGTACCGGGTGGTCGTAAGTAAAATGTAGCCACTCACCGAGGTCCATTGTGGTCTGTAATTACCGTATGGCAACGAAACTTCGCAGGTATGCTAAGGCGTTAATGCGAAACCAGTTTGCGCCGGAGGAAATCAGTTCCGATTTTAGTTACCAGGTGCGAATCTGTCGTTGTGCAACGTCTCGCCGAAGTCTTCGGTTCTCATACTGAACAAATTGTTCAACTAACAAGATCAACATTCTGCCTTTCTCACTTGTTTGACCCTTCCTGCCCACGTTCCGTTGCCAATCCATTACATATGGAAACATTTCTATACGTCTTTCTTCCGTTGATAGAGCCATTTGGTGGCCAAAATCGGAAATAATTTCTTTCCAGTGTAAATCGGTTCCGCAAGGGGGCTTTAGCATACCAAGTTTCGCTGCCATACAATAGTTGCAGTCCACACTGGACCCCTGTGAGTGGCTCAACTTCAGATTATGAGCACCCAGTGGTACAGTACCGTTACTGCCAGCCCAAGTATCGTGTGAGACACCACACTGTCAAAGAGTCTGCTGGTGGACAGAACACGTGAAGAATTAAAAGCAGCCAGAAACATTGTACACATTCGTAAGTCACCAGCGATCATAATCCGTTTTTATGGGAAATCGAAGTGTGCCTCAGAGAGCGAATTCCACACATTCTCGATTAAATGGCGGCCTTTTTCTGAAATTGTTCTGGCTGCGGCCACTCTTCATCCGTCAACGTCACATTTCCCGACAATTCAGCCAACTGATCTCGCTACCCACGAGACGTTTTGGACAGGTCTTCATTACGGTGCTTCAATTGCGTTGCATATTTTGTGATAGCCGAGTATAAAAACGGAAACCACCACACACACACACACACACACACACTACAGTGTCACGAAAGTGAGAGCCATTTGGAGCTCAGATTTCGGGTTACGCATTATTCATAAAATTCGCGGAACTTTTATTTAATCATCCCGTCCCTCACGTGTGAAGACAGTCACTCTTATGTGACATCACGCGTCCTGTGCTGCGATTGGATGCGGGAAGCAAACTGGACAGTTGCCGTGCTGATCTACCTGTTTGCGAAGTTAAAGTTAGCAATTTCATAGTTTTGGTACTCAAATTTGCGTTTTATGACGATATGTAGTCTAAATGATACAAGACATTTCAGAAGTCTTCAAGATTTTCAGTACTTTATCATGCTAAAGTGTCGGTAAATCTGACGTCAGTGGCTACCGATAATTCCCAAACAGTGACTTACCATCAGTAAAGGGTAAGGCTTCTGTAGCAGTATCTGCCTAAACGAAATAATATTTGCTATAGGTTTCAGTCAAATATAATTAGCAAATGCCTCCACAAATGTAATTCCGACGTGATTCAGTGCTCTGACGGAAACTAATAACAAATCTACCTCGATTCTTGCAAATATTGCACTGGAAATGGCTGGCTCTGAGCACTATGGGACTTAACATCTGTGGTCATCAGTCCCCTAGAACTTAGAACTACTTAAACCTAACTAACCTAAGGACATCACACACATCCATGCCCGAGGCAGGATTCGAACCTGCGACCATAGCGGTCGCGCGGTTCCAGACTGTAGCGCCTAAAAACGCTCGGCCACCCCAGGCTGCACTCCTTGCGAAGGCTGCACTCCTTGCGAAGGCCGCACTCCTTGCGAAGGCAGCACACCTTGCGAAGGCAGCACTGCTTGTGAAGGCAGCTCTCGTTACGTAGCCTGCACTCCTTGCGAAGGCTGCACTAGTTGCAAAGGGTGCACTCCTTGCGAAGGCTGCACTCGTTGCAAAGGCTGCACTCCTTGCGAAGGCTGCACTCGTTGCAAAGGCTGCACTCCTTGCGAAGACTGCACTCCTTGCGAAGGCTGCACTCCTTGCGATGGCTGCACTCCTTGCGAATGCTCCACTCCGTGCGAAAGCTGCACTCCGTGCGAAGGCTGCACTCTGTGCGATGGCTGCACTCCATGAGAAGGCTGCATTACATCCGAAGGCTGCACTCCGTGCAACAGCGGCTCTCCGTGCGAAGGCACCACTCCGTGCGAGCTTCCCAGAATCAACTGTTCCCTTCGCCGCTTCAGTGGTGTTACATATATTCAGATCTCGGGGGGGGGCGTCTATCGCTGGCAGTATGGTGACGTCATAACATCGACACTCGCGACTCACTCATTACGAGCGATCCTGCCCTGACAAACGCGCCAACCCAATAATCGAGTGACCCTACTGAAGAAGCATTTTTTTTCCATTTTTGGTCTAGTTTACGCCTAATACACCTTGAAAACGCAAACGGCGGACATCTTTCCGCCTGGTTTTAGCTCTCCTGGCTACAGCTACCAACTATATAATTATTAATCGCTCTGTCTCCTGATTCAGCAAAAGGATCGCTTGAACCGTGTGGACGACATGTTTACATCGCTGCGACATCTTCTTTCCCGATATGGTGCTGTGGTCTCCCTCACTTTCCGGTCGTATATAAAAACAGGCCCGTACTTGGCTTGTTGACAATGTGGAAACACGTAAAGTTATCGTTTTTGTAACCTCTTGTCAAGTATGCCGTCCATTCTCCATCGTGTCTGAACAGTCTATACCACAAAGCCGCAAAACAAATTGCTGCGCAACTTATATCTGCACTTAATTCACAACCGTGCACCAGTAAGCTTAACTTTGGACGCTCAATATAGCACCTTCCAATACTTTAACGGACGTGGATAGTACTTTTGAGCATGCCATTACGTGCAATCTCCTCCTTCCCCTCTTCCTTATATTTTCACTGGCGTACGTAAGAAATCCAATAATTGTTAATGTCTCCTCTCCATATTAGGAAAACACCGATAAGTTCGCTGTACCAAGGACAGTTGCATTGCAGAGACGATACTCGTAAAAATTATGAATCTCGTAATAAGGACTAGCAAAACCTGTCAAGGTTTAATACGTAAACATAAGTAGAGAAAAACGGTTTCCGAAATTTTCGCCTTCTGAATGTTGTGTCCGGTGTAAACGTCGTATCTGTCGTACCGTTCACCTTGACAGCTCAGTAAATAGGCTACGTGGAAAATCGCAGCAAATATTGAATTCTGGTCGACGTCTGCGTGGTACCTTAGGTCATTGCCCATATGTTTTAGGTACATATAGAGATACAAAAAGAAATTAATATCACCGTATTGAACAGTCTCTCGTTCATCACTACTGAATCACAGACGATATTAAAAAATACCGTCTTTACGCATGGTGATAGGATCGATGTGACCAAATCAGTTAAAAGTTTTGTTTCGTTTTCAATGCTTTGGCAATCGACCAGCGGTGCACAGTCTCTGCTATCATTAATACCGATTCCGTAGGGTCTCATGTGTTGCCCCATAACAGCGTGACTGACACTCATGTCACGACGTTTACACATTTACTACTTTACTAGAGGACTTTTTGTACTATACATCTATTTTCTTAGCACCTTTGTCAAACGTATCATACTTATTGTCTGCTGAATTTTAAAGTTACTGATAGCTACCAACGCAACCGTCATTTTGCCTTTGTTAGCACTTTGCACCAAAGGTTAGGTGTACTTGACTCCTGAGCATTTGGCCAACATTCTGTCACGCATTGTCTGGCATATACAGGGCGCGGAACCACAATTTGACCAAAAGCCAAAGCATCAAGTGAAGGAATGTAGAGGTCGCAGTTGAGTATTTAAGGCGCTATGCCAGCATGAACCGTGGTCAGTTGGAACATTTGCTCCACATAATTTTGTTAATTAACTGGTGGCTTATTTTTCGTTCCTTTTGGCCCTTTTAAGGCGTATTGAAAAATGAAACATGGACATGTTATTTCTTCATTTCTGGAACAATGCTGTCTAGCGTGCGTCAGCTAAATCTGATACAGGTAGTGGGACTGAGTTAACAGTTATTACATAAACCCAGATTTAAAGCTACGCACTGCAGAGACAAACTCACTAAAGTTATCGTCGTTGGCACATTTTATTTTACACACAATTGAATCAGACTACTTCTTATGAACTACACTTAAGTATGCCTGTAATTCATGGCGAAGCTGACCATTACTGTTACTATTCTGGTATTTTTCTTAGGTAAAGACTGAGCAAAATGCTCACACGATATAGCAGTCTTACGTCTGTCATGCAATTGTCCAGGAAGCAACTGCTCCAGTCCGAGCCATTCCTGTTGCGACTAACCTTATAAACTGAATACTCAGTAAACGGCGAGCCGAATTACTTACTGCATTATGTGCATGAATGCTGCAATTTTCTCGGCAACAACGATAAACAAGCACGAAAGAGAAAGATTTAGCTACAGATGTCTGCCATCATAGGGTTGTCGTGACAGCTAAGTCATTAATGAAATCTTGCGAGGTGCCGAGTGGAGAAGAGTTTGTACCTCTCTAATTATGAGGATTTTGTATGAGAACGAGACATGCCCTCGAACCCCTCCTCATCTACCAGCTAATTAATTATGAGCACAATGGTAATGGAGGAAAATGATGGTGGCCCCTGCTAGTTAGTTAAATAAGGAGTGCACACTCACAATAATTTAATAAGAATAGTAATCTACTCAGAAAAAAGAGAACTTTATCATATTAAACAACAGGAAATGGGATTCTGCATATCTCTACGACAAGATATACGGATTAAATATGAGAATGAGATTTATTATACATCAGAACATAAATTCACATGATTATCGACACATACACTTCGTTAAAGAATAGGGTTACTGAAATATTATGAGAATAAGAGTTGGCTCGAGAACAAGGGGCTCCTACTGTCTGTGATGCAATAGACTGACGATAATGACTGGAGGTCCTAATGAATCAAATATTAATCTCCCGACTATACAGCAGTATCGCAATTAGCAGTGAGAGGGGATCACATGGAGAAACAAACAAGGTGGACTTGTAACAATGTGAGCATGCTTGCTGCTGAGTGATTCAGTATTGATAAGGACCTACAATGCTGGAGCCGAACAATGCTGTACCGGTACTGAAATCTGCAGCGCGCCGTCGGCAGGCAGCGTCCTGGTGATGCAGGGGCCGACTTGTGCCGTGCAGCAACTCTGTGTCAACCCCTGGCAGCGAAGGCTGTCTGAGAATTCTAAGCAAGAGCGCAGCCAGCTCTCTACTCTCCTCGGAAACCGCTGATTCCAAAATTCCCGCACACTGTGCATGGGGGCTTAATTAAATTTATAGATTGAAAATATTTTTAATTTTGGTTTTGTAGCTGTCCGATTACGCAGTGTCTCGTAATCGGTTGGCCCTGACTAGAATTGTTACGCTATCTGACTGCAACAAACAATGTAAGAAAATTTTCGTAAACACAGTTAATTAATTAAGTCCCCAGCAACTAAAAAACCAACAAAACCAATAAACACAAGAGTAACTGTTCTGTATGTGGGAGTGTGACTCAACGTCCACATCTGGCACGGTTCTTTTCCAACAAGACAAGAATTTTTAAATACCAACTATGCTGGCGTGACAAAAGAAATTTAGAAAAACTATAATTACGCAAGAAAACCAGAATTACACTCTAATGCAAGAACACGAGCCAGATGCTTTGTTGACTGAACCTGTAGTGACGCATTATTTCAGATACACAATTAATAAAAAAAACATTGTAATTTTTACCTTCATATATATTGACGAAATGCACTCATTACAATATCATCTGCTATCTCTCCCATCAAATAACTGCATAAGACATGAAACAACGCTCTTTACTACAACATCTCGCTCCAACTTCACGACAAGCAGTGCCCACTAGCACATCTCGGTACGAACTCTTAACACACACTGTCCTCTACGAGCTCTCTGCTAGCACTGACTGTCACGAACTCTTAACACCACTGACCTCTACGAACTCTTAACAAGCACTGTGGAGGCGGCTTAATAGTACTCTTTGGCGCAATCTCTGGCGCAGTGGCACAGTGTAGCCACCTTTCATATGCCCCTCCTCCACAGGCCAGAATTTGATGGTATTTTTGCCAGCATTGGTGGTGAAAATACCACCAAATTCGTCCAAAAAATACAGACAAAAATAGATAATATAATAAATATCACATAATTAGTTAAAATTTTGGCTTTGCACTGACCTTTCACTAACCTAATATATGAAATACAGTAAGCAATACAACTTCTTTTCATGCATGTGGCTTTACATAATAGTTTACACAATATACAAAAAATCAGTTTATACAAATGTTCACATAAAATGCTTTCAATGATTAGTTTATACAAAAAAAAGATACTAACAGGTGACATCTTTTCAGTAGAAGCAGTCCATCAGTGGCACCCAGCAATATTGAGCAGGCGCAGACAGCAACAAGTGACTTCATTTCAGTAGAAACAGTTCATCAGTTGCACCCAGCAATGTTGAGAGCAGGTGCAGACACCAACAAGTGATATCATTTCAGTAGGAGTAGTCCATCAATTGCACCCAGCAATGTTGAGTAGGTGCAGACAGCAACAAGTGACTTCATTTCAGTAAAAACAGTTCATCAGTTGCACCCAGCAATGTTGAGTAGGTGCAGACAGCAACAAGTGATACCATTTCAGTAGAAGCAGTCCATCAGTTGCACCCAGCAATGTTGAGAGCAGGTGCAAACACCAACAAGTGACACCATTTCAGTAGAAGCAGTCCATTAGTGGCATCAGCAATGTTGATCAGGTGCACACAGCAACAGGGGACATCTTTTCAGTAGAAGCAGTCCATCAGTTGCACCCAGCAATATTGAGTAGGTGCAGACAGCAAAAAGTCACATCTCTCAGCAGAAGCAATTCCATAAAATTCACTAGCACTGATCACACTGTTCATCAGCAGAAATTAAACACGACCAAATGTCACACATCATGTTGAAAAGTGCAGGTAACAGTTCAGAATATTTATCTTCACTAATCAGACAGTTCAGGCATGAACAATAGTTTGAATGCACATACAATTGCTTTTACAGTAACATACAAATCATAACAAACTCACAAATGATGTCAGATAATTGTCCTATTAACTATTACAACACACAAATACCAGTAAACCTATAATATTCATGGGTGTCAGTGCAAGCCACTACCAACAAATAAAATAATATTTAGGAGATAGGTGGGTAGGATTAGTAAAGGAAAACACACAGAACACACTCACTCATCTCTCATCCACATTAAGTACTACTGTGTAACTGAATAGTGTTAACTGTGTAAATGCAATTCTGTCAAAATTTAATGTTCATCATGTGTATCAAGTAGTACTGGTAGCAATGTATAACAGTCACTAATAGTTAAGTCAACGTCATAGTCATCATGTCAAGACCAATGTTTGCCAAGCCTGATCAAAATGTACTGTTGTTGAACAACTGTCAGTGAGCCAAGATATGCAATTACTTCCTCTCTCCAAAAAAAAGTATATACTGCTTAGTTATTTAACAAAGTGTGTGTATAGACTATCTTCCTTCTATTTTAGTGTTCTAGTCTGCTATCTTCATCCTCCTTGTTCCATAAGACCAACAAAAAAAAAAAAAAAATATGCTCCTCACTTACTTTACCTCTTATACACCAAAACTCCAATAATCATCAGCATCACATAATCTCAATACGTCACTAATACTTCTTCAATACGTCGATACATATAACTCTTATCATCAATATCATTTACCTTACCTCTTGTCCACAAAAACTCCAATAATCATCTACTTCATATACTCTCAATACCTCAATAATACGTCGATAAATATAAACCTCAGCACCAATATCATTTCACTTCCATAACAACTCTTTCCTCTAGTCAGTCTCCTCGAACAAGTACAGATAAAATCCTAGTGCAACTTCAATTCAGCATCCCATACAATCCGAAGACACATTGTCAACACACAACCTCTGTGAATCCATCTGACCCAAATTTTCTACTCATTATAAATTATAAGATACATTTTGGTTCCTTGTCCATCATTAAATAAAAGAAATGCATACCTGACCTCTAACAGACTTAGTTCGAATAACTCTCAGTAATTAAGTACGATTACGGAGTGTGAATGATCATAATGTTTCACAGTGTGTACACCACTTCAAGAATTATGGCAAACAGAAGCAAACATGTGGAGTATTTTTGTGTCAAGTGTCACTTCCTATTTCAATTGCTCACGAAAAATGCAGTGTAATAATTGTTAATGGTCTAAACCTAGTTTTGGTCTGTCATGTCGTTAGCCTCCTTCCTATTAACATAAATTTATACAACTTCCATAAAACCTCATCTCATGTGACTTCAATGAAGTTTCTTGTACTAATGTAGTTCGTCGAATTATAGCAGTTCATTTTCTTATCTTAAAAATATAAGGCACTGAGCGTAAGCAAAACATGCAATAGCGAGTAAATATATCAGTAGAGAACAGAATGTCAACAAGTGGATGCAGCACAATTCCTACAACGAGGCTCTGCCAAGCGAACAATCTATAATTAATCCAATAGTGTGACCTAAACTCTATGTTTATACACAGTATATCAGCATTTCTATACACCAAATTAAAGAGTGGTTATGGCAACAAAACAGAAATGTGTAAATATGTAATCCATACAAAAAGCAGCAAACATATATCTTACGTAATAAACAAGTCATTAGCATCATATCAGCCTAAGCAAATAAATGTTCATATGTCATCTTAGCAAGTAAACATGGATGCGCAAGCAGATAAATGACAAAGTGTAACTTACATACCTAAACACATCAGCACAATAAATCAAGTTACAATTATAATTTAAATAGATAAGCACAGCAGGCACATAATTAAAAAAAAATATGACATCAGTGAAAAAGCAGTGCAGCCAAGCAATGCATAATATATACAAGTTACAACCCATTTCATTAATAATCATTGTCAAATTCAGTTAACGTACGCAAGCACGTCGCTTCACACGTAAATTCATAGAACATGAAATTAGCACAAAGTATGAGTCACGTAATCGCGAGCAGCAAATTACGTCTAAAGTACGTACCTAAGTGGAAATTTGTTACCTGAAAAATGAACTCAATTAATAGTTACCTTTTTAGTTTATTAGTTTCTTCTTGGAAATTACATTCTTTCTGAAATTTTCTCGATAGCAAGTCGTCTTAACGTCGGACACGCACAGAATTTACCTGAAGTTCTTAAATATTTTATACAACCGTATCCTGCAAAATACTGAATGTTAATAACACAATTCAACAAGTCCTTATAGCTTTATACAGAATTTAGTCGGAGAAATTAGACTGTGTATTTGTTTACGGCTGTCAGTGCATTCCCACTGAGCGCTCGATCAGCTGTAGGCGCGTGACGTAGGAAGCAATTGTTTGCGGTCAACGACTGCCTTGTGCGGCGCGCAGACTTGACTGTTGCTTTGAGTATGTGCCGCCGCCAAAACACAGCGCGGTATCCTTGTATATTCTCTGCGTGTTTACATGTAGCTGTTAGTTTCTCACAAGTATGTCATTCCACAAAAATTTTGACGTTTGATATATGATGTATTCCTTTAGAGCGTCGTGATTTAAGAGTTTCTACTTCAACAGTGTTATCATGAATAATTTTGCGAATTCTATATGGACCGTTATAAAGCAGAAAAAATTTGCGACACAAGCCTTTTCCTTTATGAGACAAACGGTGGGACTTAATTAACACCTTCTGACCAACTGAAAAAATTTTTGAACGACCAGGACGTTTCGCTGATTTCTCTCTTCTTGCAGCCGCAGACGCAATATTTTGCAGAGCCAGGTTGACAACTTCAGAATGTCGCAGTTTCCGTGAAGGCGGAAAAGGAACTATTTCAGAAATGCGATTTGTTGGTACCTTATTTTTTAATATCAATAGAGGCGGTAAAGAAGTTGAGTCATTAGGAAGTTCATTCAGAATGTTTTGAAAAATATGAAGATACTGATCCCAAGTTCTGTGATTCTGATGACAATAAAGACGGCACAATTTATTGATTTCCTTCATCCATCTCTCTGAAGCATTAGATTGAGGGTGAAAAAGTGAAATGAAAATTGGTTTAATGTTACGACTTACGACGCTGTAGAGTACGAAGCCAAATTTTAGAACGAAACTGTGATCCATTATCTGATATAACCTTGTCAACATGACCAACTTCTTTAAGAAGATGTTTGATGAAAGCATTAGATACTGAACGAGCTGTTGCTTTGCGTAAAGGTGTAAAACACACATATTTTGATGTCAGTTCCACTGCTACGAAAATGTACGCAAAACCATTAGTAGAACGAACCACTGGACCAAACAAATCGACTGCAGCCATCTCCTTTAATTTCGCTGGAATGATGGGAAACAACGGTGCTCTGTGAGAAATCGTTGGAGGCTTAGCCATTTGACATAATTTACATTTGGCAAGAACAGATCGAATACGTTTTTCCATATTACTGAAGTAACAATTTTCTCGTAATTTATGAAAGCATTTTCTGGGACCAAAGTGTGCATAACTGAAATGCGTATACCAAATCAATTTATCGACCCACTCATCAGGAATACAAACTAACCAAACGAAGCTGTCGACCGATTTTCGTTTAAAAAGAATGTCATTGCGGACTAAATAATGCTGTCTAATCGCTACGCTTTCCTTTCTCCTCCACTTCTCCTTAATGTCCTTCCAGATTGGATCCTTATTTTGCTCCTTAGCGATGTCCTGGAGCGAAGACGAAATAAAGTCCTCAAAAGCAACACCTTGAATATACATCAAACAATAATTGTTTTCCTTGTAGTCCTCTTCAGCACTTTGTTTCAAACCCATAGGTGCACGTGATAAAGCATCGGCAACAATATTAGAAGAACCCTGTATGTAAACAATACTGAAGTCAAATTCCTGTAGGTACAACGCCCATCGTGACAATCTGCCGTGAGTTAATTTTGTTGACATAAGAAATTCCAGAGCTCGATGATCGGTGTAAACCTTAGTATGTCTGCCAAACAAAAATGTGCGAAATTTTGTGAAAGCCCAAACAACAGCCAAAGCTTCAAGTTCCGTAATCGAATAATTCTTTTCTGATTTAGAAAGAACACGACTTCCAAATGCAATAGTTTTCTGGACTACAACGCCGTTTTCTTCTATCTCTTGAAATAAATGTGCACCTAGGCCTTTGTATGATGAGTCCGTCGCCAAACAAAATTCTTTAGATAAATCCGGATGTGAAAGAAGTGGAGCAGCAACTAAAGCATCACGAAGCTGTTCAAATTCTGACTGAGCTTCCTCATCCCAACACCAATTAGATTTCTTTCCGGATAGTTCACATAAACGAGGTGTGGCCAAATCGTCCAATTTAACAAAGCGTCTAAGAAAATTACAAACACCAAGGAAACTACGAACATCACGTTTTGTGGTAGGAACAGCATAATTACGAATAGCGTCTAGTTTCTCTGGATCAGGGAGAATACCTTCTGTAGAAATAATATGACCGAGAAATTTCACCTGAGAACGACCAAATTCAGATTTTTCCAAATTCACTGTCATGCCAACTCGTGCAAAAATACGTAATAATGAATCCAAAATTTTGTTGTGCTCACTCCAAGAACGTTTCGCAATAAGAATATCGTCAACATAAGAAGTAATGTTGTCACGAAGATAAACAGGTAAAATTTCATTTAAGCTACGAATGAATGCTGCTGAAGATACAGTAAGTCCAAACGGTAATTTCCGAAATTGGTAACAGTTACCAAAGGCTAAAAAGGCGGTGTATTTTCTACAGTCAGGGTGTTCTATTTGCCAAAAACTTGCGCGCATATCAATCGTGGATAAAACTTTAATTCCATGGAAATGTTGAAGAAGTTCATCTAAATTTTGTGGGCGGTCAGTTTCAGGAATGATGATGTTATTTATCTGTCTGGAATCCAGAACCAGACGAATTGATCCATCCTTTTTAAGAACAACGTGTAATGGGCTAGTATAAGGACTGACTGCAGGCTCAATAATGCCCTGATCTAACATGTACTGAAGTTCATTCTTAACCTTGTCTCTGTAAGCCAAAGGAATAGCGTACGTTTTTCCGCGAAATGGTGTGTGTTCTTTTACTTTAAATAAATATTGTAAGCCTTGTGTAGTTCCTGTGTGATGACTAAACACTGTAGCATGTGAAGTCAAAATGTGGTGCAGCTCTTCTCTTGCAACGTCATCTGGCACTTCAGCTTTCTTAACCTTTTCGTTAATTAATTCTTCGCTATTAATTATATCATCCATCGCGTCTCTGTATCTGTTGTCATTATCATGAATAAACACATTGTCGTCATAATGCTCAACGAAAACATCAGAAGTAAGAAACCTTAAACATTTTGTATCTGACTCAGATCTTGTTAAACACTCGAAAAATTTTAAACATTTCGGCATTCCAGCAACAGTCAAATTTACACTTCCGTCTTTAAAGTTCAAAATTGCCTTATGTGCGTTAAGAAACTCCATACCTAATATAATTTGTGTACTGAGTGATGGAACAATGATCAAATTAGCAGAAAATTCGTATCCTTGACAAATGAAATTTAAATTGGTCTGTTGTTTGACCTCCACACTTTTTCCGGAAATCGCTCCACGAATTGTAGTTTTAGAAATAAGTAACACAGGACAGGCAATAGTTCTTTCACATATACGAAAAACTGATTCACTAATGACATTCAATGGGCTCCCAGAATCTAAAACTGCAGTGAACTTATTCCTACCCACACATACTTCAATAACAGGATGTAAAAATGCGTCTACATTATTTTCCTTTTCATCTAACAAAATGTCTCTCATGTCTTCCAGGCGTACGTAGTGTAAAGCCGTAGTGTCATTACTTTCTGAACCGTCTATATTGCTGCCAGAAGCCGAAGCTGCAAGTCATTGTCGATTGTTTGCGTCACGTCTTTGAGTATTCGCGTCATTTCGCGGATCAATTTCTACTATTTGCACTTGTCTTTCTGAATTTCTGTCACGTGGAGGATGACAATTAGGTCCCTCCTGTCTGTTAGATGCAAATTCTTGGTTGTGTCTGTTATTAAAATTTCTGTTTTCCGGTCTGTCTGCATAACTACTTCTTGTGTAATTTCGACTGTCACTTCTGAAATTATTGTTGTATCTACTACCCTGATTATTTCTGTAGTAAGAATTTCTATTACTGTTTGAATAATTTCTGTCCTGATGATACCGATTACTGTTTCCGTATGATTGATCATTCCGGTACGAATTACCGCTATTGTCTGTGTAATTTCTGTTAGAACGTCTGTTATTGTCATAGGGCTGGTATCTATTGTCCTGTCTATTACGTCTATCGTTCTCAAAGTTACTCACATAACGCCCGTTCCGACCACTATCACTTTTCTCTGAAAATCTAATGTAATTACTGTTACTGAAAAAGTTACAAGAGGTCCCGTCATCGTTGTCATACTCAAGTTCTTGCAACAAAGTCTTAAAAGTCTCAATGTCGTCTTTACATCTTCCGGCCAAAGCAATTTGTCTTATTGATTGTGGCAGCTTAGTTAAACAAATGCGAATTAATTCAGTCGGGCTATACGGGTTGGACAGGAACTGATTCTTTCGAATCATATCTTCAAAGTACTCTGCCGGCGTGCGGAACTCAGACTGTTTAAAATTACGCTGCATAATCAGACTATGTTTGACTCTGTCTTGTGTGTTTTCGGACCAATATGCCGATAGAAATGCATGATAAAAATCATTTAGATTATTACAATCTCTAATGAGTGCACGCATCCGCGTCGCTGGTTCGTTTTCTAAATATCCACACATAAATTCCAGTTTGTGACTTAGTGGCCAATTTGGTGGAAGTGCGTACATAAATTGATCTAACCATGCACATGGATGTATGTCATTCTTAGAATTGCGGAAGCTCTTAAATTTCCGGACAGTCAAAAAGTGTTTATAGTCAAAGTTTTCACCTCGTGGCGATAAAGACCTACCGCGTCTGTGCCAGTCCCAATGTTGATTATTGTAAAGTTCGCGCGCCTGGCGCTCTCTTGCTGCATCCCGTAAATGAAATAAATTACTTTCTTCATACCCCTCTGCTATCTGTGATTCTAAGTTCCTTCTACTGTCCTTTCCTACTATTTCGCCTTCAATTTGTTTGACTTGCTTCCGTAATGCCTCAAATTCCTTTTTCACGCGTTCATTAAATTTTCCCTGATTTTCAACATGCTTATTTATGTTCTGATACTCTTCGGTTTCTGCAAATGGTAATGGAGCTGTATCATCCGAATCTCTGTCCCCATGTAAACTAAGATTTGTCAGTTTATCTGAAATTTCCTCAACTCTTTCCGATAAGTCACCTAATTGTTCTTTCTGTTTGTTTACGTCTTCCGTAAGTGTCGCGACTCGGGTTTCAGTATTGACACATTTGGTAGTTAACTGTTCATATTGTCGTGTTAGATTATTTATTCTGTCATTTGGTACGGATTCCTCGATTCTTTCAAATATTTCTTTCTTATCGTTTGCACGTTGTAAATTTAACTCTGAAAATTTTTGTACTATCACGCGATCTCTTTCTTCCTGTTCTCTATCCTGTTCCCTTTGTCTGATTTCTACTGCAATTAATCTATTATTGTGAGAATTCAGAATCGGTTGTACTTCTTCCCTGATTTCTTTCTTTAATTCATCTTTCATATTTTTGAAACATGTCCCTATTCGTGAATCTATCCGTGTTTCCAAAGTTCCCATCTCTGTTTTAATTGTTCCAATCTCTGTTTTTAATTCAGATCCAAACCGTGTTTCCATTGTTCCCATCCGTGTTTCCATTGTTTCCATTCGTGTTACCATTGTTCCCATTTGTGATCCCAGATTTAATATTGCACCCATCAACTGCTCCATATTAACTTGTTCTAAATTCTTTTCGCCCCTAACATTTCCCGCAAAACCATTCTCCTTCGTCATAGCTGTAAAGCTATCAGTGTTCGATACTATTCCTGAATCTTCTATCGTTAATCTCGGATTCTGTGGATTATCTGATTGCGAAAAATTTTGAAATGGTTCCGGACTATTTTCCCGACTTATTACATTGTTTTCCACTTCATTATCCACCATACTGTTTTCCTCTGTTGGCGAGTTCGCCATGTCAACAATTTCGTCATTCTCACTATCCATCATTTTTGCCTTTTTCATAGATCGCGTAATCATTTACAAAACATAAAAAAATTCGTCACTGTACGAAAATTACACACGGTGACTCTTTATCTCAACAATACCATTCAAATGCAATGACTCCCTCAAACACCATCAATCGAACAATTGAAATAATTGCACTAAATTGTCAAACGCGTATACAAGGCAATAAAAATTAAATTTTGAAAAATACCATTAGAAGAATGCCAATTACCAAATCTACACACTCAATACAGACTACAATCACTAAACTCAAAATTACTACAACAATACTACAGTCTACAATTTTCACAATCAGAAAAATTCCAAGGGACGATCCGAAGCAGCGGTCGCCACGTGCATGGGGGCTTAATTAAATTTATAGATTGAAAATATTTTTAATTTTGGTTTTGTAGCTGTCCGATTACGCAGTGTCTCGTAATCGGTTGGCCCTGACTAGAATTGTTACGCTATCTGACTGCAACAAACAATGTAAGAAAATTTTCGTAAACACAGTTAATTAATTAAGTCCCCAGCAACTAAAAAACCAACAAAACCAATAAACACAAGAGTAACTGTTCTGTATGTGGGAGTGTGACTCAACGTCCACATCTGGCACGGTTCTTTTCCAACAAGACAAGAATTTTTAAATACCAACTATGCTGGCGTGACAAAAGAAATTTAGAAAAACTATAATTACGCAAGAAAACCAGAATTACACTCTAATGCAAGAACACGAGCCAGATGCTTTGTTGACTGAACCTGTAGTGACGCATTATTTCAGATACACAATTAATAAAAAAAACATTGTAATTTTTACCTTCATATATATTGACGAAATGCACTCATTACAATATCATCTGCTATCTCTCCCATCAAATAACTGCATAAGACATGAAACAACGCTCTTTACTACAACATCTCGCTCCAACTTCACGACAAGCAGTGCCCACTAGCACATCTCGGTACGAACTCTTAACACACACTGTCCTCTACGAGCTCTCTGCTAGCACTGACTGTCACGAACTCTTAACACCACTGACCTCTACGAACTCTTAACAAGCACTGTGGAGGCGGCTTAATAGTACTCTTTGGCGCAATCTCTGGCGCAGTGGCACAGTGTAGCCACCTTTCAACTGTCTCGGAACATCATTCGCGCCAATAACGGCCGTTCCCTGCAATTCCGAGCAGGCCTTTATGACGTCAACCAGCCTCAGTTTAAGTTGACCAGTCGTGCCTCTGCTGTTCAGCTGAGGGCACTGAACTTGCCGTTTTACTGGCTACGAAAACAACCTGCCTAGACCGCGGGCCATCTGGCGCCAGACAGTCGCACCCAGACTTGTGGACACCAGTATTGTCAGAATCAAGAGGAGAATGCAGTCAGTCGGTGCCAGGAATCTCCGTTCCGGACGCGCCGGAATGGTAAACACATAAACTGCGGCGACACTCGGACGTCTCGCAGGTCGTTCCACCAGGGGCTTAAGCCTATTGTACGAACCCCTCAGATTCAGGGAAGTGCAGCCCCCAACCGGAAATGCCATGTGCCACGTCCTCCGATGGTTGGCTCGCACAAGCCACCCAGGGAAGTAACCCAACATGTATAGGAATCAAGTGAACATTATTTTTTGAGCACTCAGTACAAATACTCTCACTACAATAACCTTATTCGGTCTGTTACTACCGTGCAATGACATAGAACACTAATAAAATTGATTAAAATGAGAGGAGACACGCAAAAGAGGACACAGAATCTCTCATTCCCCACCCCCAGTCAATTTAGATTATTTTTGGTTAGTGGATGACTCACTTGACAAATGTAGTGTGTCAATCACTCAGAAAGAATCGCTCCAAACAGTTTCCAAAATGTCACAACGAACTGGCAAATTAAATTGGAAATTCATGATAAAATAAAAGGTGGAATTTTTCTTATGGTTTCGCCAACATCTTACTCACATTGACGAATAAGTCACACGCAACACAGATTCACCCTCAGGGAGCCCACTGTCATACATGGACATACTCACACAGTCATACAAATGTTGAACACATGCCAGAAGGCTAAGTTCGAAGCTGCAGTAAAATGTTGACCTAATGGACCTGCAAGCTTCTCATTAAAGTAACATTTGAGAATTAGCTACTGGTGCCCAACTCAAACACACACATACTTCTGCATGAAGCCAAAAAGACAAACAATATCTCTATGCTTCACGGTTGAGACGTTTAACCACTCTCACGCCGTTTCCCTGAACAGAAAGGATGATAAATATTTTGCAGTGATCGATTGGCTGATGGTCCATTCACCATTAACCAGAATTGTAACCACAGATATTCCGCTCACATAGACAAACAAAAATACTCTCGTGTAACAGTAGCATATTATTGTATATAACATTTTGTAACTATTGAAATTTGTACACATAGTGAGAATTGACAGGCATCAACATAAGTGAGATAGAGAGATATAGTGTACATGAAAAGACAGAAATTTCGTAAGTGTAGCTGTGTGATCGAAGATCATGTAACATAGTGTGCATCACCAAAAAAAAATTGTTCCAAACTGACATGATCATAGGGAACCAGGATATCTATAACATGAACATGTACATATAAAAAAAGAAGACTGAAAGCTATAAAGCGGAAAAATATACATGTATTTGACATTGAATTTCCAATCTCTAGTGTCTGAAATAAAGTTTGGGGGGCAAAAAAAAAAAAAAAAAATCAATGTTTTCACTAAAAGCACGAATGTTACTGTGTTCACGCAGTTGTCTGAGCAAGAAAAGAAAAGAAAAAGAAAAAGAAAACAGTTGACCGTAACGTCCTTCGCATGCTAACGTCACACAACGAATCACTCAACACACGAATATTGCGACACTCGCCTGTGGAGCGGGATGGTGGTTCCTGGCGTGGAGAAAGCGGCGCCAGCTGGAAGCAGTGCGACTGGTGGTGTGGGCGACCAATCTAATGTTTCTGGGAACCAGGCGCGGCACCCGGGAGTTGCTCCAGTCGTCCTCCACTCTCTGTAGCGGCACTGCCCATCGACAAGAATCTCGTGGGGTGGTACGGCAGCCTATTGTTGATGTGCAGCACAGCGCGGTACGGTGGCCAGCACACGTACGGCCTCTGATTGTACTGAGGACCGCAAGAATCGGGACAGAGCCGTAGGACAGGTAGTTGGACGTCCTAAGACAGTACACTTGGTCTTATCTAGAACGAAAAATTGCAATACGGGATTCTACTCTCAGAGTGACTGCAACACTCGTGGATTCGTCTGATGGAGGCTGAAACCAGGGTAGCAGATCGATCAACGTGGCCGATTGCTCGGAACTGCTCTCTGTAGGAGAGAACATAATCACGACAAACTGCAGTCCATCAATACCCGGCACACAACTATTTTGGGCGTGCAGTCCGGCCTATTATAGTGATTTATGCAAATTGGTGCAGGTACGGTAAACGGCGTCCGCCATAAGTGCGCCTCAAGAGATCTCTCCGACTCTCCGTGCTGCCACTGTCAGAGTACGCCCTCGTCGTCTGGCACCTCTCCTGCAGTGGAGTCCCCATTTCTGCGTCACCGCTGAGCGGTGCCGTGCTGTCTCCACGGCCAGCCGCCAACGCGGTCGCCCGTCCCGGTGGGATCCCGGGGTTGTGTCCGCCTTCAGCTGACCGGAGGCTGTCGGCCAGGTGAGCCGCCGCCTCGCTCAGCAGGTGGGCGGCACTCGCCTCTGAGCCGCCGCGGAGGGGCGGGGCGGGGCGTGGCTGACAGCCGCCTCGCTCAGGCGTCTCCCTGCCGCTCGGCCTCCATTTACTCCACACCGACCACCGTGCAGCGTCACTTCTCGTCCAGCAGTCACTCGCTGTTCGCAGTACCTGCGCAATACTTACGACCTTTCATAAAGAGTGCCTCCTCAAAACTTTTTACTAAAACAGCATTCACAATTTGTAAAGATCGTATTTTGTACATTCCATAAAACAAATTAATAGAGGCGAATATTTACATGAATAGAACTGTTACACTAATACAACACAAAATTCTTATACTCTGCTGAGAGACTTTATAATTAATCCTTATTGTAAAGAATAGTGACTTAACTATAAGTAGGCTGTTTATGTTTTCTTATTGGTAACGCCACGTAGCGCTCTATATGAAAAATCACTGGCTGTGCTGTGTGCAGTCTGTGGCTAGTTTGCATTGTTGTCTGCCATTGTAGTGTTGGGCAGCGGCAGCTGGATGTGAACACCGCGTAGCGTTGCGCAGTTGGAGCTGAGCCGCCAGCAGTGGTGGATGTGGGGAGAGAGATGGCGGAGTTTTGTAATTTGTCATGAACTGCTATATTTATATATGATGATATCAAGGTAAATACATTGTTTGTTCTCTATTAATATCTTTCATTTGCTAACTATCCCTATCAGTAGTTAGTGCCTTCCATGGTTTGAATCTTTTATTTAGCTGGCAGTAGTGGCGCTCGCTGTATTGCAGTAGCTTGAGCAGCGAAGATTTTTGTGAGGTAAGTGATTTGTGAAAGGTATAGTTTAATGTTAGTCAGGGCCATTCTTTTGTAGGGAATTTTGAAAGTCAGATTGCGTTGCGCTAACAAAATATTGTGTGTCACTTTAAGCACAGTCTTGTATAAATTTTTCTAAGGGGGCGTTTCATATGGCGACCCTTAGCCGAGGATACCTCACTGGAATCTTCTGATTTTTTTTCTTGTAGTTTGTGTAATTGGTGTAGCTATTGTTTATTGATAGCGCGTAATCATAGAGAGAATTTCCTTTGTAGTTGTAGTTTTTCATTGTTGTACAGTAAAACAGTTGTGGCATGCATGTAGATTTGCACCAAGTATTTCGCAGCTGCGCTGGCAATTAAGTAGACATTATTTCCATTGCTATGTTATTTTATTTTGCTCTTCAAAAAAAAAAAAAATGGTTCAAATGGCTCTGAGCACTATGGGACTCAACTGCTGTGGTCATAAGTCCCCTAGAACTTAGAACTACTTAAACCTAACTAACCTAAGGACATCACACACATCCATGCCCGAGGCAGGATTCGAACCTGCGACCGTAGCGGTCGTGCGGTCCCAGACTGTAGCGCCTTTAACCGCTCGGCCACTCCGGCCGGCTTTTGCTTTTCAAATTGTGCTTTTCTGTGTTATCGTGTGAAATATTGTGACAATTATGGCGTGTGAAAAACGTAATACTAGGCTCCAAAGTAAACTGACAAATGACAGTGAAGACGAAGGCAGTGTGTTAGCGCCGCAGAGTAATGAATTAACTAATGTTCAAAGTAGTAATTTGGTAATTGCGCATAGGGAAATGGAGCGGGCCGCAAACAATGGTGTAGACAGTGAAACAGTTAGTGAACAGGGAAGCGTTATCGATCGATTGGTCGGCAACAGCTCGCCTCAGGAATCGGGAATGACAGAACACAATATTGCAAATACTGCAGACTCAGGTTTTGGGTTCTCACCGTTTTCTCAAATGAGTCAAGACACATTTTCCGCTTGTCAAAATGTGAATGTTGCCGGTGCAACTTCACTGCCGAAAAGCACTGAGGAACATGTTTCAGACACCAGTGCATTGTTATTACAATTAATGCAACAAATGGGACAAAAGCTTGAAAAGTTAGACACAATGGAACAACACCAGAGACAAACACAGCAACAGTTAGACACAGTGGAACAAAATCTCAAAAAGTTAGACACAATGGAACAACACCAGAGACAAACACAGCAACAGTTAGACACAGTGGAACAAAATCTCAAAAAGTTAGACACAATGGAACAAAATCAGAGACAAACACAGCAACAGCTTCAAAAGTTAGACTCATTGGAACAAACTCTTGAACAAACGCGTGAAGATTTAACTACTGAGTTACATAACATTGAATCGAAATGTCAAAAAGTCTGTAATGATGTAAAAACACAAATTTGTGAGCATTTTCAACCTATTTTTTCGCGGCATGAAAATGCATTACAGAATCACGAAGCAGCCATAAAAGAACTGCAAATTATTGTTCATGAAAATCATGAGACCTTGCAAGCTAAATTTGACTCAGTTGCATCTACCGATTCAGTTACGCAACTTGCAAAAACTCAGTAAAACTTTAAGGACACAGTAGATACTCTGAAACTTGGTTCAGAAAAACACACTGAGGAAATAAATACACTATTGGAGAAAGTAGCCGAACTTTTGGATCAGTTCACTAATTTATCTACGAAGGTAGATGATAATCTGATTGACGCAAGACCGGTAGTCTTTAATGACACGGAAGAGTACGAACAAATTAGGAAATTCAAACAAAATCAGAATCAAATTAATACACAACACCAAAGAGAAATCCGGGAAGTACAAGATCAGCTGACACAGGTAATACAAGAATTACGTATTTCAGAGGACACTCGCGCTCCAACACGGGAAGAGGGACTTAGAAATACGGAAAAGCCGCAAAATAATAACGCAGGGTATTTCGGAAGTTATGAAAGAAATTGGCAATGTGCACCGAATTTTGAGATGGAACGGCCGACACGACCTAACAATGACCGATATGCGACTCGCCGACATGATGATTTTGACTATAAGCTGTTCATTACTACACGTAAATTCAAAACATTTAAGAATTCTGGCAACGACATTCATCCACAAGCATGGCTCCATCAATTCTCGCATTGTTTTCCTCCCAACTGGTCGTTAGAACACAGATTAGAATTTATGTGTGGCTACTTAGAGAATGAACCATCTGTAAGAATGCGATCGGTCATTCACGATTGCCACAGTGAAGGAGAATTTTACCATGCCTTCCTCTCAGCATATTGGTCTCAAGCCACGCAAGACCGAGTAAAACATAGCATCATGATGATGAAACACTTTGAACAATCTGAATTTTCCAGTCTTGTGAAATATTTTGAAGACATGTTGCATAAGAATCAATATCTTTCAAACCCATACAGCCCCTCAGAACTCATCCGCATTTGCTTAATCAAACTGCCTGAACATTTACGACATATTATTTTGGCAGGACGTTGCAAAGACGACATTGAAGCATTTCAGGGACTCTTACAAGAATTAGAAATTGACACTGACAATCGCGGAACGCGAAACCAGGAACACAAGAATTACAGGTCACATCCGTCGCAATTCCACGATGAAAGAAGTAATAACTTGACACGACAAGGCTATTATCACAACACAAATCGTGACCAAAACAGACAGCACCCGTATGACAACCGTTGGCAGAGTAGTAATAACTACAGGGAAAGATCACCTCTCTGTGGTAATGACTATCACAGAGACAATAAGAGAAACAGACAATATGGGAACCAAAATAAATACTATCAAGGGAGACAGAATAACTTTAGACGCAACGGACCAGCGCACAGTTACGATTCAGGGAGAAATTCTCCACCATGTGACCGACAAGAAAGAAACTATGGAATCTACCGACATGACGACAGACGATATGATCGTAACGACAGACCTGAATTGCATCAGAACTGGCGGGATTCAGACAGAGCAGGGCCCTCTCGTCACGGTGAATTTGTAGAAGTTAGGTCTCCAAATCCCAATAACGACGCGCGCCAACAAAGAGACAATAGGCAATGACTCACACCGCTGGCAGCAACAAAACGTACTTATGAAACTGATGACGCAGCTGCCGTAGCTAGTAATTACGTAAAAATGGAAGACATTAGGGACATCTTACTCCAGGAACACGACGTAAAACTTAACAACATTGCATATCCTGTGATTCACATTACTGTAAATGAAGTAAAATTTACGGCAGTACTTGACTCTGGCAGTCCCATCTCAGTAATTAGTGAAACAGCCTTTAGCAAATGCAACAAATCGAACGATTGCCCCACACTTCCGTTACGTAAGATTAAATTACAAGGTGCAATCTTTGGAAAAAGTGTAGATGTACGCCAACAAACCAACTTAGAATTCTTTTGTCAAAGCCACAGCTTCTCTACGAACTTTCTTATTGTTCCATTATTGTCGACGGAAATTATATTGGGAGTAGACTTTTTGAATGAATTCAAAGCAATCTTAAACTTTCACGATGCTGAAATAAGTTTAGAGAAGGAAGGTAAGTCAATAGCTTTGAAATTTGAAAATTGGCTCTCAAACCATGACGAAGAAATCAATCGGCTTTACTTTCTGTTGGACAACAGTTCGGAATTTTCTACGGAACTAGACACTAACAATCACTCTGCAAGAACTGACAGGGATGATATCGATGGCATATTTGAAATTAATGAGTTAATTCAGAATAAAATTCAAACAATTGAGAATTGTAATGACACTGATAGGCAGGACCTTTTTGAGATTTTACAAGCACATTCCACAGTTTTTACTCATAAAACAGGAACAATCAAGGGATTTCAATACCAATTTCGTGTTCGTGAGCATACTAAATTTTGTGTTAGACCATATGTAATTCCAGCACATTATAGGGACCGTGTTAGAACAGAAATACAATCTATGCTCGACGAGGGCATTATTGAGCCTGCAGTAAGCTCATACAACAATCCATTACATGTTGTTGAGAAGAAAAATGGATCGATCAGGCTTGTCTTACATTCGAGACAAATCAATACGATCATTATTCCTGAAACAGACAGGCCGCAAACGTTGGAAGAACTTCTTCAAAATTTTAATGGTGTAAAAGTGTTGTCTTCCATTGATCTCAGATCCAGCTTTTATCAGATCGCACTTCATCCAGAATGTAGAAAATACACAGCTTTCCTTTGTTTCGGCGTTTGTTATCAGTTTCGAAAACTTCCCTTTGGTTTGAACATTTCTTCAGCAGCATTCATTCGCGGGCTAAATTCCATATTACCTGAGTTCTTAAAACGTCACATCACCTTATATGTGGACGATATTCTAATACCAGAAGCTTCATGGGAACTACATAATCGCATCCTCAACAGTTTGTTACGTATTTTTGCAGAATCTGGAATTACAGTTAACTTGGAAAAGTCTGAATTCGGTAGGTCAAAGGTGAGGTTTTTGGGACATATTATTTCTTCTGAAGGCATTCAGCCGGATCCTGAAAAGTTAGAAGCAATCAGAGCCATTCCACTTCCATCCACAAAAAGACAAGTCCGCAGTTTGCTAGGTCTCGTAAATTTTTACCGTCGTTTTCTGAATATGCAAATTCTTGTTACACCAAAACTTTGTTCTCTCACTGGAAAAAATACTATTTGGAACTGGGACGAACAAGCGCAATTGGAATTCAATTCTTTGAAAGAAGCGTTACTTCACGCGCCAATCTTAGCTCATCCAGATCTGTCACAAGATTTCTGCCTTAGCACGGATTCTTCTAAAGTCGGTCTTGGTGCCCATTTATTTCAAGAAGCCATAGAAAATGACACTACCATTCAGAAAACCATTGCTTTTGCTAGCCGAGTGCTAACAAAATCTGAAAAAAATTATTCCGTTACTGAATTAGAAGCGTTAGCTATCGTTTGGGCATTTAACAAATTCCGTTTCTTTCTTTCTGGTAAGCACGTAAAAGTATACAGTGATCATCGTGCATTACAATTTCTTATGTCTTCAAAATTAAATCATGATAGGTTAAAACGTTGGGCATTGTTTCTGCAAGAATTCCGCTTCACAATAGTCTACATTCCCGGCAAGCAGAACATTGTTGCGGACGCACTGTCACGCGCACCGGCTGGGCTTGAGAAAAGTACCACAGAAGGCAACCTCGAGAAAAATTTCAGTATTCTTTACATTCAGAAAGTCGCCTTTGAAAACTTCATCACCACATCTTTAAAGGACATTGCTCATGAACAAGATAAAGATACGATTTGGAAAGACATCAAGAGCGAATGGCATGAAAAGACACACACACAGATTCGGCATTATTATCTGGTTAGAAACAACATACTGTTCAAATGCTGCACTGTTGATGACAAGCTATGGGTACTTTGCATTCCTGACGATTTTGTTAATAAGCTCATTTGGTACATTCATTTCAGCTACGCACATTTTGGTCCACGAAAATGTTATCATATTCTTCAAACGAATTGTTATTTTAACAATATGGAAAAAAGAATTCGAAGAGTCTTGTCTATTTGTAAACTTTGTCAAAAGGCGAAACCATCTACTGTCTCACATCGTGCTCCGTTGTTTCCTATTATTCCTTCTAAATTAAAAGAATTTGCTGCTGTTGATCTCTTGGGACCGCTTGTCAGAACATCCAATGGATTTTCGTACGTTCTAGTCGCTGTTGAACTTACTTCAAAATTTGTTTCTTTCACTCCGTTATGTAAAGCCACTGGACGATCTGTCTCCAACGCCTTTGTTAAAAATTTCTTACGTGAAGTTGGCCACGTTGCTAAAGTCATTTCAGATAACGGACCGCAATTTAGATCTGCTGTTTGGTCACGCACGCTTCGGAATCATAAAATCAAACCTGTTTTTATTTCATTGTACTCACCACATTGCAACCCGTCTGAACGGATTATGAAAGAAATCAATAAGCTTTGCAGACTTTATTGTCACAGAAAGCATCAGCATTGGGACAGATATTTACACTTATTTCAAAACGTGCTGAATGAAATGCCTCACGACTCCACTGCTTTACCACCTACTCTTGTACTGAAGAATGAAGAACCACCGAACAGAATCAGAGAGCTTGTACCTTTCCCGAATACACGTAAACTTCAACACAAAGACATAATTGATTTGGCTCTTAAAAATATAAAATCTGCAGCAGACAAAAGGAGAAAACTACACGGTAAAGCAAATGCAAAGAAGTTGTATATTGGTCAGAAAGTTCTCATTAAAGCTCATTCATTGTCACATAAGAAGAAACACTTGAGTCACAAATTCTTTCTAGTTTGCAATGGACCTTACAGAATCCGACGTATACCACATGATAATTGCGTTGAAGTTGAAACTCTGCGTACTAGGAAGAGTAAAGGTTTACACCACATTTCACATGTAAAACCGTTTATTGAAAGATAATCTGCTTCTTAACTTAGTCTTTGTCATAAAATTTTTCGCTTCACATTACTAAAATGCTTTGTCAGACTTAGAATCTGTTAACGTACAACAATGTTTGAAGTTAAATATCCAATCAAGAACCAAGAGAACTTATTTAAACAGAAATGACGAATGCATTGTTATAGTGAACAGATGTCACAGTGTTATTGTGTGTGTACATTCTTGCTTGTTTGTTGCACGATTACGTAACAACTATAAGGCTCACATACTTAGAACATTTACCAGTACTGCTAATGAGATTTTAATGCAACATTTTGGTTTATTTGAAAATACATTCTGAATTTAAAGTGCTTTCTGAGAGATACCAGATGACACAGAGGTTAGTTTATGTGACAGCTACACGATTTTTATCACGACGCTACTAATGAGTGACAATTTACAATGTTGCTTTTGCGGTGTATCTGTTTTATATCTGCACAGTTTTCTGAATTCTTCTGGAAAGAAAAACATGTTTTAGTAGTACCTTTTGTGGTATAGCAACAATGAGACAGCCTTTTTCGTGGCACAACAATACGTTACTGTACAGTACTTTCTTCATCACGCCAATAAGCATAATAACTATGATATCTATACGCAAAGCATTTCACTTTTGTTTATCATGAGGTAAGTACATTGACTTCTGCAGAACTTAGCTTTCGGAGGACAATAACTACGACACTTCCACAGAGATTATGTTACAAGACGCACAGTTTAGCGCTACAGTACACGTATTTGAGTGATCAATTTTATACTTAAAACATTTATTTTTAAAGATTTTTGAATTACAAAGAAAGTTTTCCGTGATATATTTGATTCCATTGGTGTAATCTGTAAACACCTGAGGATATAATTACATTAATCCTCAGGGGGGTATATGCCTACTTTGTGTACCATGTGTGTGGCAACCACAAGGAACCCTAGCTATTATGGTATTTGCTTATACAACTTTACACATCGGTACCATATTTCTCTAACACACAAATTACACAGCTATCTGATCATTTAACTGAGAGATAAACATTTTTTTTTACTACATCAGTGACAGATGTTTACGCAATTACACAGTTGGATAACTTCACACTTATGAAATTGTATTTTGTCTGTACTTTGTGAAATGCTCATATTTTTTCGGAACCATTGTGATACTATGAGAGCTTTGAATGATATATTTGGTAAGGTAGCATGATTTTTAAAGTACGTTTGAGGTAGATAACACTGTTATATTGATAAGATTTTGTTTCTACACATTTGCAATGCAAATTCTCGACCCGTGAAATTTTGTGTATGAGACTGTAACTGTAGCGGAAACTGCTGTCGTAAATATTTCCGTAAGAAAGTTAAGTGACCACCTGCACGTAATGCGTCGCGGGCACCCACCTGGGCGACAGCCGCCCGAAAAAAAAAAAAAAAAAAAAAACCATTAGCCTTTCAGCGGCACAGGTAGAAAAAAAAAAGGGGAGGCCATTATCCGTGATACTGACATTTCCTTGTTGAAAGCATACTGTGGAACTCGTAATTTATGATATTTACTGAAATGCCTAATAAAATGACAAGAAATATTTTTACATCTGCACACCTGATTATGACAAGCGTCTTTCTATGAGAGTTGAGAGAATTTCTACTAACTTATGAAATGTCACATGACTACTGAATGATATTTTTATGCTTTGCTTTTCATAGTTGCTTATTTCATTTGATATCTGGTTTCCAGCTGTGTTGCAGCATTGCTTTTATAAAATGAAATGCATTTGCTAATGTGAACACTTTCTGTCAACAGATCTATTAAATAATTATTTTATGATCCACATTCTTTAAAAAAGGAGCACTTGGAAAGGAAAGAACAATAAGAAGGAACTAGTAACAGTAACACATAATTCTCTTTTCAAGTACATGGTAATATTTCTTTTTACAATCAGTTGTTGTGGTGCACCACTTTAATTACTTAGACATTAAGATGTGATTATACATTTCCCTTATCTGCATTGTTATCTTTAGTGTACTATTTTTTTTGCTTGAGCTATGTCATGTTTAGATATAAGCTGCTGTTTGCCAGGCATAGTGCTACTGAACTTTAATTTGTGTTACTCTGCTAAGCCAGATTTATTTTTTTGTTTGCTGCGCATTGCCTCATATTAGTTGTAATGTTGAATTGCTTGGTAATTTAGATTTACTGTAGCTTGCTTTGCGATTTTCCATTTTTTTCATTGCTGTTTATATTAATTGTTTTATGTGCTGCTGCATTGCCTCGTCCCTTAGTTTAGCATCTGAGCTCAGTAGATTTAAGTTAGCTTAAGAGGGGGTAGACTATATAAGAAACTGACTATGGAGAATAGGTAAAGAATGCATTGAGAAGTTATACAAAAAAAAGTACAGAAAACAGGTTTAGGTAGGATTTTCTTGGAAATAAATGGTGAGGTGAGAAATGTGTGAACATATAAATACAGAAAGCATGCTTAGATAGAATTTTTTTGGTGGAAACAAAGGATGAAATAAGAGGAAAGATATATGAAGTTTTGGGTTGGATTGCAGTACCAAATGTTATACTGAAAACGAACCCTATCCTTTCCTATTGGTGTTATCCCACTATGTGTTTGTGTACCCTTGTGTAGTTGTTTTCTTCCTGTCTCTGTGTAGTTTCATAGAATTTTTTCCTCTTTTAATATTAAGCTACATTCACTACTGTTATCCTCAAATATAATTGGCATTAATAATATGTTATTTACTTTGTAAAGATGTTAGACATTATTCATTCTGTTTAAATGCTCATGTGTGAAGTTGATGTTTCGCAAGTTATTCTGATCTTCTATGTATGTACTCATGTCATAATTCCTGTAACACTGACGTATATGTCTATTTCTATTCTTTTGTAAAGCCTGTACTACAAATGTTATCTATATTGTTATGTTTTTAATGATGTATTTTGTACCTTTATTGTATTCTTATGTTATAAAATTGTAATTGTCACCAGTTCATGATATTATGAACTTGTTAGTTACATTTCACTGCACACGTTTCTGTTGGTCATAGTATATGGACAATATGTGAGAAGTTGGGACTGTTAGTGTTTGCACGTGTGTTAATAATTCAGCAAGGGACTGGATAACAGCATTGCTGGTTCTAAGGACAATTCCAAAAAACTTTGTGAGTGCACAAGTGGTGGTTATGGACTTGCTATATTAACTGCAAGACTCTTCACTGGTGATTATGCACCTGCACAATCACAACAGATGGCTGCTGGTCATCTCTACCAGGACTACAGTGGGCCTGTCCACACTTTCTACAAGGACTGCAGTGGGTCTGCACCTCTGGTGGCCCACCAATACCATACTCTCTACCAGGACTGCAGTGGGTCTGCTCTGTGATGACCTACCTACCAATATTCTTCAAAACTTCGAATGACTTTGCTGTGGGTTTGCTCCATTGTGGCCCATTACCTGTCAGCGTGTCAAGAGTCAGCACTGTCTTTCCGTTGGAAGGACACTACTTCCTCAAGACTGTATGGAAATCCACTACTTCTGTGTGCATTCTCTTTTACTGTTCAGACTTTGAAAAAAAAAGAAAAACACTGTAATTTTACTGTGATGAATCAGGACTGTCTTTATGGACTGTGAGAAAATTTTGGCTTTTGACCAACATTGTATCAATAAGTGTGTGCATTTACTATCTTTGTTATTGTAATTATGAAAAATTTTATCAAATCATTATTGGCCACTGCCCAAAACAATTTGTAAAATTTTTTGTGGGGAGCATGGGGGCTATGTAAGTAGGCTGTTTATGTTTTCTTATTGGTAACGCCACGTAGCGCTCTATATGAAAAATCACTGGCTGTGCTGTGTGCAGTCTGTGGCTAGTTTGCATTGTTGTCTGCCATTGTAGTGTTGGGCAGCGGCAGCTGGATGTGAACAGCGCGTAGCGTTGCGCAGTTGGAGGTGAGCCGCCAGCAGTGGTGGATGTGGGGAGAGAGATGGCGGAGTTTTGTAATTTGTCATGAACTGCTATATTTATATATGATGATATCAAGGTAAATACATTGTTTGTTCTCTATTAATATCTTTCATTTGCTAACTATCCCTATCAGTAGTTAGTGCCTTCCATAGTTTGAATCTTTTATTTAGCTGGCAGTAGTGGCGCTCGCTGTATTGCAGTAGCTTGCGCAGCGAAGATTTTTGTGAGGTAAGTGATTTGTGAAAGGTATAGTTTAATGTTAGTCAGGGCCATTCTTTTGTAGGGAATTTTGAAAGTCAGATTGTGTTGCGCTAACAAAATATTGTGTGTCAGTTTAAGCAGTCTTGTATAAATTGTTCTAAGGGGACGTTTCATAACCTATGGGCCCATTGTTAATACCAGGGTACGACTCATTGAGATACAGAGAGGCTCAAGTACTCCACCCGTAACTTTAAAATACTGTACGTAATCCCACCTATGACATACCCGTCGCTGGAGCATGCTCACAACTGCTGCTGACTCTTCAACTTCACTAACTACGCTATCTATAGGCGCCACTGCACGTCCCTCGCCGTCTAGCATCCCAGAGGCCTCGATCGATCCCTGAAACTGCTCAAGACATGGCGGACGCACACAAATAAACAATGAACACATATTATACGAGATATAATTAGCTGCAATCGCCTTAGTAATGGAAATTAATAAAAATGCTGTATGCAACTTATCGGCTACACACGTTTACCATACGTACTCCCCCGTCCTGCCCCGCTGAGACAACTCGGTGGATGTTGCTGTCTCTGGCGCGGCCGATCGCTGAGTCGGTCGCTACTCATCTGAGATGGAACTGGATGTACACAATCTTACGGTGGAAAATTTACACACACAAAAAAAAAACACGGCAGACTTCGCAAGTTACAATGCAAGGACTCTACCTCTGTACACAATTTCTTGTAAATATCATACTTTTAGACTTGTCGTGTGTGCTAGGTCTCACACCGAGACACCAGTTACCGGACTTGTTGAGGAATTCCATACGTTCGGCATTACACCGCTCACACGATAAATCCCGACGACCGCACACGTTCAGAGACGTGACGTGCCACCGTACGAGAAACTCGCCACACTCCAGGAAGGTGCAACGCGCTGAGGCGTGCCCAACACGCCAACGAAGAGAAAAGCCTCACTGAAAGTAGGTGCAGCACCGCAGTTGTGTGCCCACGACAGCAGTGACAAATACCGCGCAAACAAACAAGTGGCGCAGCGCTGTGAGGCGTGCCCGGAACACTGTCGATATGCACCCAGTAGCTCTTCCTCAACAAAGACTCAGTAATTGGTACGGTGTAAAGACCAAACACACGGGAAGGTGCACTCTGTGTTACCAATGACTCGGAAGAGTGGAGGCTCCCGCATGACATGGAAAGTACAGAAAAGTGAGTTAGACCGACCCTTCGTTTTCGGAGTCAACAAAGAATGCGGAAGGTCCATATGTCGCCTCGTAGCCCCTACAAGTTACACATGTACATGTTAAAGAATATAAATAAAAACAAAGTACCACACTTAATGTCTAATACGTACACAATAGAAAGATGTTTTCTAAGCCAGTCTATTTTACAAATGTTTCCCTTTTGTTTCACACACAGGCAACACTTTTTTTCTGTACAAAAACTACGTTCTTGCGCTCCTCACATTTCAACATATGTAATCGGCTCTGTCCGAGTATTTGTGCGGATTTTCCACCCCGAGTCCAAACCGCACGGTCCTGGCTTCAAGCTCGCCCTCCATTTCTGTTTCGGTGATTGGGTTAGGACCACGTATTTCGATTCACTCGTCCCGCTCTTCATGTGAATCTCTGCGCCTCCAGCTCCTGTCATACTGGCGGGTATCGTTTTGTCTCTGCAAGTTACTCTGCCGCCCCAATTTTGTCTCTTATAGTCCTGGCTCCCTCATGTTCCACCACGCTGATGGATGTTGTTATTGCGCGGTGCTCCACGAAAGTCGCCATTGTAATACTTATTTTGCCCTTTCCTTCCATCATGCGCTGCTTCTTTTTCGAAAATTAACTCCAACTCGCGCAGAAGGCTTTTCAATGTTTCGATATTCGCTCCGTACTTTCCTACAAGCGCTAGCTGGTAGTTGCTCGGCAGTTTCGCGAAACAGAACTTCATTATTTCACCATCTCTATGTGGCACATCAAGAAACTGATTCTTTCTAATTAAAGCCTCGAAGAGGCCTGACGCCTGCGGATATGGACACAAAATGATTTCTTCTTTTATTCGGTCTTGCACTTGGCGCGATCAATACTTTCCCAGTAACGCCTCGGTGAATTCTGGGTACATTCGGCATGTACCTGCAACACTACGCATTTTCTCAGCTGCCGTGCCCTCGATGTGCCCGCAGATAAATTCTAATTTTGTTGTCAATGGCCAAGATATTAGTAGCGTGTTAGAAAATTGTGACAGCAAAATTTCTGGGTGAAGTGAGCCTCCATTTTCCCGGAAATTTTGGAATTTGAGGACCGATAAAATGTGTTTCTAATCAAAGTCTCGTACCTCTTGAACATTTCTATTGGGCGTAGTATGACACGCGCCCGCCTCTTTGACGCGAACTGACATCTCCTGGTTCTGCCCCACAATGATACTGGAACTGAGCGTCAGTTGTGGCGGCCGGGCTGCGGTTTTGCAGCCGTGCGCTCCCTGGGCTGCAGAGCGCGCTTCGTACTCGACTGCGTCGCGCCGAGCCGGCCGCCGCCTCTGCACGCTGTGTACCAATTTGTACTCGGCGTTCCCGGCGCGCCACATCTTTTTCTACGCTTCCACACCTTTGGGTGGTACCCGCAACGCGTTCTTCAACGCTTTCCATTCTTTGCGTTGTGCTCGCAAGTGCTCCCTTCCACTGGGCTTTCATTGCATCGATTCCTATTGCATTCATGTGTCCAATTCGCCTAGCGATTCTTGCACGGTTATTTGCGGTTTTGGCCAATGTTTTGGCGCCAGCTGCCTCTACCCTTACTAATTCTGCATGTCTCTTGGCTTCGGTGGCCCTTTTCTTGGCTTCGACACTCGTCTTACCGACCTCCGCTATTTCATATCACATAATCGGTACTGTTTAGTTGGGCGGCTCTGATGCAGCTGTCGCGATTTTGTATGTCGCGTGCTGGCGTTCCAGTGACGTGGCGGAATATAGGCGGATGATCGGGCTTGGGACTCATTCAATGACATACGTGTAGCGTACATAAAAAGAGTATAATTTAAGCAGTGCTGGTTGAGCAAGGTTTCCCACCCAGCAACGTTATACCGTGTGCGGAACAGCCAAAAGTGCAGGGCGGAAAGACAGTATGAAGCGTAAGAATGTGAGTGTCCTAACTAAGGGTAGCACATGCGTATTTTCGGCGCTATAGGAACGTAATTAAAATCTGACATAGGGACGTCTTTACTCAAAATGAAAGGTAATCCTCAGAAAATGTACGCATGAACACAGTCTTTCGACTAATCAATCTTCAGGTCGAGAAAAAGGAAAACGTAGATCATCGCATACACGTTTATCATACTTAGCCGACGTACGAGACAGTACTTCTTTAGAAATGCAGACAATCACATGTCCATGTTTCATGTAGTAGTAAATGTATAAATGTCGTGACACAAGCGTCTGTTACGTTATTATGGGGCAACATACGAGACCCTACACCATCGGTATTAATGAAAAGAGAGACAGTGCGCCGTTGCTCAATTCCCAATGCACGGAAAATGAAACACAACTTTTAATGGCGTCGGTCGCATTGCGCCTATCATCGTGAGTAGAGGCGAAATAATTTTATAGCGTCTGTGATGTGGAAATGACGACTCAGAGACCGGTTAATAGTGTGATATCAAGTTGTCTCTGTATCTCCATATACACCTGTCACACACTAACCTATGGAGCCAAGCTGCCCTCATTTGTCCTCCTGTCAGAGGCAACCCGTATTCTATTAATTTACCGTTTTCACTGTACTGAAATGTGGTGAATTTTGCCTCTAGTCCTCCATCAAGGTATGTAATACCCGCTGCGGGTTTGCATGTTTGTATTGAGCAATCAAGAAGGACGGCGCGACAGAGACGAGGACAACACGGAACACAACGTTCAGATGACGAAAATTTGGGAAACTGTTTTCCTCTAATCATGTGGTTACATGTTAAACGTTATTCGACTTTGCTACGGCGAACAAACGTCATAACTTTTACACGCATGGTCTGTACAATGCAGCTATCCTTTGACGAAGCGAACTTTTTAGTCTTTTTGTAATATGAAGAGGAAAATTTAACAGATGGTGCAGAGTACGGATTCCTGGCAGGCGCCAGTGGAGCCGTGATGTGGTAGAGAAGACTGCATGTGAAGGGATGTTCAAAAGCCTCGTGCACGGTCACTGAACCGTACTGAGCTGATTTATTAAGCGATCAGGATTACGCTCATTGTGGAAAGATGTGTGAGATGGGCACTGCTGCAAACATATTGCACCAAAAAGTATTAGGCGTTTAGGCACGGCGACAAAACCTCTCAAAGACTACAGACCCATTCAGACCGCTGTGCACAGAGTTAGGGGCTGTCTTGTCTCCGGCCACTGTTTGCCGTAGCCCTCGCCACTAAGCGAGAGGCTGGCTCTGGCTATAAGCATATTTCCAGGATTCATATCGCAATGTTGCGTGATAAGACAGAACTGGTATTGGCGGATCGATTTGCAAATACTGCCCTACGTACTGTGTAGTAGCAGTCCTACTATTAGACGTTCACAGATACGCTCCCCCACGTAAGTATATTACTGAGAAGTCGGAGATTCGAATACTAGAGAACAATTCTATCGTTACAAATGTCCCGCAGATGTGTTTGTCCCATATTGGGCAATGACTTCGAGAGAGTATGTAGACGTAGAATTCGCGCCGATCTGTGGTACAGCGTTGCGATGTCGCCTGTTGAAACACGACGAATGGCACGTTTAATGAGAGGAATTAAAAATGACAACTTTTGTTTTCGTGGTCATTCAAAAAAATTTCGGAATTGTTTTAATATATACCAAGAATGTGAAACAGACTACGGTGGAATTTCGAGATGTAAGACGTTGCAGGAATATTATCAGCATGTTGCCAACAGAGAGCACGTGATCCGTTTGACGAGGCGAACACAAAACCACAAGGAGTATAAGGTCTGCGCTCATAGCCCGGGCAGGTATCCGCCATCGGACAGATATCGGCCATTTGCACGCTTTCATAGAGGTTTAATACCTACACTAGAAGAAAAAGTGTCTTATTAAACGGAAAGAATCACCTCTTCAGAAAATCATGGGTCTTTTTAGAGTACTTAATATATTATTCTAGTGAGAAGCAAAAAGGCCATGCTCACTCGATTTCACAGCTAGCACATGTGGCAGTGCAGAGCCGTTCGTAATGAATGAGGCGAGTGTGTGGATGTTACGACGTCATCTTAGGGTATGAGCAACATACGCCTGCCGTGGCCTTCGGATAATGAAGTGCTGTCCGCCCCCCCCCCCCCAAAAAAAAAATAGGCAGAGATATTCACTAACCTCTTGATAGTACGAGATAAAATAACAATAACAACTATTTCTTTTCGCGTCGCAATGGAAAACGCCATAATAACGAAAACATGTCAAGCAGTCAACTCTTACAACGCAAGTAAGGCCTGAATACATTCGTCTCCGATGCTGATTTGACGGCGGTGAGTTTCCTGCTCTGCTAATGGTGCATTTGCTTGCCGACGGCCACCAACACGTGTGAAAACAGAGAGGGTATTACGAAACCTGAATATGCTTAGAACGATAATGCGGGAAAATAGTTAGCAATAAGTATAAATATTTGCTGTAGTATTTTGGGCAAAATTAGTTACGTTATTTAGATTCAGGTAAAATTAAGGTACATCAGTTCCGTGGAAAGACAGGCCGCAGAAGTGGGAATGTAGAGCAGAAACTTGCACCGTCACCACGGCTACCGTCTTTCCTTGAGAAGCTGCACAGGATCTCCGAGACTCGCAAACGTTTCAGGCATGGTGGAAGCAGTGCCGCAGACATCGACGCCTTCTGTGGCAGCACGGCTGCAGCCGGCTGGTCCAGAAAGAGACGATGGAGAGATTCGTTCAAATCTTGATTTCTTATTCAAATCTAACGCGACAAACACGCCGAAAGCATTTGTGTCCAGAATGCCGCTGCGAGGCACTCCGTTCCCAGTTGTAACAGTACTGCTTTGGCGACATTTCAAAAATTCACGTCTTTGTAATTGTTCGTTTATGTATGGCTGAAGAAACGAAAACCTCTGAACTAATCATGATGATGAGTCTACGAAATGTCTAGCTTTGCAAAGAGAACGATTATGGAAATTATTGTGGCTTATCTCAGGTAGTATCATTTCCTGGTGGCGAATACGACAGGTTGTTACTATTGCAACGAACGACGACTTTCCACGTCTGTATACGAGTTTTACCCTCTGTTTCACAGCAATATATCATTGTCACTCCTTGTTAACAAACCGGTGGTCGAAGCTCATTTTACGTTTCTGAATACAACATCATAATTAGGAAGAAAGAAGACGATAAATATTTATAGCTCGTCCATTACTATTGCGAAAATATTGAAATGCTTTGAAATGCAAACAGAGTGCGTAATATAGCATACAATCGTTTGCTATACAGAGGTGGAAGTGTTATGAAAGCATGTCTCCACAAATGATTAGTGGATGTCGGTAGCATTTATTCCGATTGGACAGAACGTTTAACTTTGGCGAGTTTGTGTGTGGAAGGCCAAAGTCTAAATGTGGGTTTATATAGATTGAACACATTCATGTGTGCTCCACCAACGTTATTTATCGTTTAATGGCATACTCGCTTCTAACTTCGATAAATGTAAAGTTTAACTGATGGTTGTGCATTTACTATCCTTTTTCCGTTTTCATTTTCTCCATAAAACCGTTATTATTCGCAAGAAAGTTAAAACGGCCGACATTGTGGAGCGCCAGCAGCAACAATAGGTCGCTGAGGCAGCGACAAACCTCTGTGGGCTGCAGGAGACGCAGAATTAGCGGAAAAATAAACTCAGCCTCTACCTTTCTACGATCTGCAAGCGCGATCAAAAGTGCTCAACGTCAGTAACGTCTCACTATGCGAATCCGACGCCGGTTTTACGATTTTGTGTAACCCGTGCTGGCGTTCGGGTGGCGTCCCTTTTGGTAGTCGATCTGTGACGTGTGTGAAAAAACGCAAACGTAAGCAGTGGCGGTTGGGCGGGGTTTTGTCATCCTGCACTGTTACACATTATTAGACATGACCAGGGTGCTGACCGCAGTCTCAAATCTTCGATAAAATGAAAGTGCTTAAAACCGTAAAATGATGGAATGCTGTGGTAGTGTTTTTTTCCTTCATAATACAATACGAAATCCGGCATCGGTGACCATGTTTTGGGAGACGATATGATAGTGTTTACATGACGAACCAGAAGCGGTAGCGGCGGATCGGTTTATAAAAAACACATTCGCTAGCTGTTTGTAGAACTGTTAAATAGCGTTTATATTTTGTTTGAGAGAATGAAAGCGATTATTGACATACTGTTACTCTTTCGAAGCGGAATCACAGAGAATCAAATATCTTATTTTTACGCTTAACATTTCTCCTCCGTTCGACATTTATAATTTTCTGCAAAAAGATATCAGAATTTCCGTGTCCATTACTATATACAAAGTCCTTGAACGTTATGTGACAGAATGGCGCCCGTAGACATCTTTTTCGCGCTGTTTATTCCGTTACACCGTCTTATTCCTTATATCAAAGTTTAATACGGCAAGTCGCATGCTGCCACCTGTCGCCCAGCGACTACACTGCGTCCTCTGTAACTCCTTCCGCAGTTAACTTCTTCTGCAACACGGGGCGCCATCAGAACGTCTTTCGATACCGCTGGTTGGGGTGCGAATCACGCACTTCCAAGAAATAAAACAGAACATTCGTACATAAAAATCTATTGTAGTGGGCAACGAGGGAGGGCTGTAGCCTATTTGTATGAAAGAAGGTAAAATGAGGCAACTGTGAGCCGACAAGACTGCCACATCAGAGAAACGGGCGGCTGCGATTTTAAATCCGCCTCCACACAGCACCAGAGAATGTCGTATGACGCAGTCAGGAGCCGTAGAATAAATTTCAGACTGTTTTCGTTCTCGAGCGAAGCGTTGCTCAGCGCTTTCAAATAAGTAGTAGCATATTAAAACATGAAATAAGTTTATATTTTTTATTTCTTTTGAAAATAATGGAAATAAGTACATTCTTTTTTTCGTCACATTCCAACATTACCTGAAACATCATTTTTTTCCTGAGAGGAAGAAATTGATTTCAGTGTCTGAAACCACTATGTTTCCTGCGAGGTGCACTTTTCAACTACTTAAAATATAACGCGGCATTATTTTTTATTTAGTTCTTCAGTAAAAAGGCACCAATCGTGGCATGGAGTAACAAGAGTTAGGTGCGACTATGGAAGATGCATCATCTGAATGGAGAAAGAGCCAAATTCACAACCGGCGGCAGTCTTCAGAGAAAGCGGTCGTGGATCGCGTGTTGCGAGCGGCCGACTGTCTGGCGGATCTTGAAACGGAAAATCTGAACTACATCGACAGCAGCGGGAGGCAAAGGCCGGGCAAGTTCTGTTACGTAGGAGGACTACCCAGAAATCTGTGAGCGGCGATATGGCACCGTGTGGACAGATTAAAATCGGCGTAACTGGTCAGTGAGTGGGACACGTTACTGGAATGCGTCTTACAACTGGCAGCAGACGCGAAATGACGTCTGCCTTTGTCATAGAAGATCAAAATCGCAGCATTCATTCTCACTATGCAGTACTTAACTCGGTTCGCCCTATTACTAAATATTCAGTTTATACAGTAAAGTATGAATTACATGCAAAGGTAATTGTAAAATCATTCCTCTGTCGGAGAAAGAAATGCTCTGGATAGAGGAATTGTTTCCAGGATGATTGCGTGACAGACGCAAGACTGCTGTCTCGTCTGAGCATTTTGCTAATTCCTTACCTAAAAAAAATACGAGAGTGGTAGTAGAAACAGTCAACTTCGTCATGAATTACAGGCTAGGTTATGTGTAGGTCATAATAAATAGTGTAATTTAGCTGGGTGTAAAACGAAACTTGGCACGGACGATAACTATAGTGAGTTTGTCTGTGGAGGGCCCAACTTAAAACTTGGGTTTCTGTAATTGCTGGTAACTTAATCGCATCACGAAAGTTATCATTCAAAATGGTCAGCGCATTAAACTACCAGAAACGTACTGTTTGATTCCGAGTTGCCTCATTCGTTACTTCTTTCTGTTTTCATTCCTTTAACAGAATCCCAGTTACTCCGGAGAAACTCTGAATGTTAACTGCCATCATTCCGTGGCGCCAGCAGCAACAATCGACCGCTGATGCAGCGACAGAGCTCTGTGGTCTGCGGGAGACGGAGAATTAACGGAAAGATAAACTCGGCTTCTACATTACAACGATATGCAATTGCGATTATTGTCCGAATGTGCTTACAACCAGTACAGTGTCACTACGCGAATCAGGTGCTGGTTTCGTGATTTTGTGGATCGCGTGCTGGCTTTCCGGCGACATGGCGGAATATAGGCGGACAAGCTGGCTTGGTGTCATTCAGTGACATACGTGTAACGAACGTATAAAGCGAATAATTGAAACAGTGCTACTTGAGCGAGGTTTGCCATCCAGCAACGTTATACAGGGCGTGGGGAAATAGTTTGACCAAAAAAGGGGGGCGGAAGGACAGCACGAAACATAGGAATGTGTATATGGTGACTAATGGTCGTTACTGCATATTTTCAGCCCTACGGAAACGTAATTGAAATCTGCCATACTGAGGCCCTTGTTCAATATGATAGGTTTTTTTACAGAAAATGTATACATAAACAGAATGTTTGCACTAACCAGTCGTCACGATAGCAACAAGATAAATTTGAAGCGTCACAAACACGTGTATCGCATTTAGCTGACGAACGAGACAGTACTTCTTCAGAAATGAGGACAATCACATGCCCATGTTTCTTGTTTGAGTATATTTAAAAAAAGTGAAAAATGAGTGAAAAATGAGCGACCACTTAATTAACAGTAGTATGTATAGAGAATGTTTTAACTGACCACCGTTTCCATGCTGCCGTACCGCCTTAAATATTTAACTGCGATCTGTATTTTCTATACTCAGATTCCTTCGTTTGGCGCTCTCTTTGTGCCCTACGCTTTTGGTCAAATAGTTTTTCCGCCCTGTATATGCCAGACAATGCGTTACAGAATATTGTTCGAATTCTCAGGAGTCCAGTACACTTAATCGTTCGTAGGATGTTCTAACAATGGCAAGATGTCAGAATACGTTGGTAGCGATTTGTAACTTTAAAGTTCAGTAGACAGTAACTATGTAAAAGGAAATGTGACACGTATAACGAGGCACTACGGAATTAGTCGTGTAATATGTTTTCTGATTACAAAAAGTTCTCTAGTAGAGCGGTAACCGCATAAATATCGTGACAAGTGTGTCTGTCACGCTATTATCGAGCAACGTATGAGACCCCACAGAATCGGTATTAGTGAAAGCATGCACCGTTGGTCAGTTGCCAAAGCGTTCAAAATTAAACAAAACACCTAACTGGGTCTATGACATTGGAACTATCGTCGTGAATGAAGACGAAATAAATTTATAGTGTCTATGATGTGGAAGTGATGATTCAGAGAATACGGTGAAATTAATTTCTCTCTCTCTTTTTTTTTTTTTTTTTTGATAAATACTCGTATCAACGACACTATGCAACCAAGTAGCCCCTACTCCTTCTCCTGACCAGAGGTAAACACTATTCTACTTATTAACTGTTTTGACAATACTGAATGCCGCGAGTTTCCATGTTTGTACTGAGCAGTCAAGATGAAAGGCGCGGCAGAGACATCGACTACGCGGGACACAACAATTAGATGACCAAAATTTCGGAAACCAATTTTCTGTTGTGGTGGTTACATGTGAGACCTTAATAGATTCCACTAGCCGGAACGAACGTCTGCGGTGCGTTCCAAGGTTCATACGTTTCACACCCATGGTCTCCGCTGAGCAACTGTCGACGATGAAACAAACTTGGCGGTGTTTCCGTATTGTGAAAGGAAGACATCAACATGTAATGTAGAGTACGAATTCCTTACGGACGCCAATGAAAATATAAGGTGGAGAAGTGTGAGGAGCAGATCACACGTAAAGGGATGTTCAAAAGTCTTATCCAGGCCCATTAAAGCGTTCGTGGCTGCTTTATTAATACACCGGAATTACGCTCGTTGTCGAAAGAAATACGAGGTGGGCACTGGTGGAAGCGTTTTGCACCTGAAAAGATTAGGCGTTTGGATGTGGGCAGAAGATTTGGAGTAAATTCACATTCACACCGCTGTACGCAGGGTTATGGGACGTTTTTGTCACCATCCACTGTTGTGAGCCGGAGGCTGTGTCACTAAGCGAGAGGCGGCTGTGGTTGTAGGGACACATACAGCATCGATATCGCAGATGTAGAATGTATTAACAGTCCTACTATTTTACTGTCACTCACAAAACGATTTGAAGGCCGCATACACCTCCCCAAATATGTATATAACCGACAAATCAGAGATTCGAATACTAGATAATAATTGTATCATAACGAATTTCCCGCAGATGTGCTTGTCCCATACTGGGCAATCATTTAGAAAGAGTACGTAGACATACAAATCGCACTGGCTCGTGGGACAACTTTGCGATGTCGACTATTGAAACACGAGTGATAGCACGTTTAATAAGAGACAATCAATATATAATAACTTTAGTTTTACGTGATAACAATAGGACACTACGGCAGATTTTCGAGATTGGCCGAAGGTACGGAACACGGTTTGTGTCCAAAATTTTGCAGAGGCCGGCGTGCAGCTTGTAACGCATTCAGGCACCGTGAACAAAGCTCTTGTGGCGTTGGTTCTCGCGACCGGCTCTGCCCAGCAACAGGACAGAAGAATATGGATGAGACAAGTTTTTTTGTTTTAATTTTCTGCCGCCTTCCAAGTGAATTACTGTTTGACTTGAACATGTCCTTTGTCCTCACAGGTGCAGTGTGTAAAGGTTCTGGGTAGATATATTTTAATCTGATTCCAGTTACGAATGGAATCTGTCGACACAGAGAAGCAACTGCTGGACTCTCTGCGTTTACATTCCGCATCGGCACAAAGATGATGACATTGTCGACAATTTTTTATACATGTTCACAATCGATGTCTGTTGACAAAATAGACGCTGATAATGCGTATATGATTAAGACTTGGCCGTGACTCAAGACGAATCTTTCTAGCCGTTACAAGTCTTCATAACCTTGGAGCGTAAATACTAACTACTCTTAACACACAAAGCGTGTTATCCAGGTGAGCGCAATAAAACAGAATCTCATGCGTTAACTGACCCGGATAAAAATGTTATGACGGTGTTTTTTGACGATTTCTATACTTGTTTTCTGGAAGATTTTCTGACACAACCTCCTCCTCCTCCTCCTCCTCCTCAGAAATTTGGGACAGCATCAGCTGGAGGCAGCTGTGACAGAAGGCCAGCCATGAATGTGCGGACTGCGAGACAGCACTGTTCGAATGCTTTAAAATGGAGCAGCTGGCCAGCGGCTAGGCGTGTGATTCGCACGCTGGAACGGACGCGCATCTCGTGAATGGCGGGCGACGCGATGAGCTGCTGTGGCCAGTAGCAGAACGATCGATTAGATGTACGGCATTTATTTGTTTCGATAACATATTGAAGCAGTAGCAGAACAAACAGTACACCATTTAAACGCTAAAACTTAATAACAGGACAAATCTTTTGCAATACTAAACGCATCGTCTTAGTGAGAATACTGTAAGGCCGAGCTCTGTCGATGGCAGGGGCTGCACGTGTGGCGCTGCAGAGTCGGCCGAGATAAACAGGGCGTGTGTGTCCGTGTTGTGACGTCACGGTTGTGTACCACGTAACGACGCCTGCCGCGATGGGTACAGACTGTGCGTCCACTTTCCAAAGTACGTGTCTCTACATCTGCGTATTGTGCGTTTCCCGGGCTGCGTGGGCGGCAGTGAATTATCAACACTGCTTACTATGCAAGTGCTTGCAGACCGGCACAAACACACGTGAAACAAAAGTCGTTACAGTCTGCCCAGTGGCGGAGCAGTGAGGAATGTTTGGACACTCTTCTTTCAAAAGGGAGAATTTTAACGCAACTGACACCACAAGCTGCGCACCAAACCTGATTCAAAATCCTTGCACGGGTTGAAAGCAGGGATGCGTGTCGGTCGTCAGGTATAAAACGCTACGAATGGCGAAGATTTTGAGACGACAGGATGTTAATTTCTAACTCAGTATACGGGCGTCCTCCATCAGTAACGTATTCGGTTCTTCACGCTTCATCTCTCGATACTGTGTCGCTATCTGTACTGGAGTATTGATAGATCGTAGCCTCTTATTCTGTGTAAATTCGGACACCACGGATGTTATTTCTTAAAGCATAACAACACACGTCACACGTACTCCTGAAGGAACGGCCAGAAAACTGTATGCTTCCCACCAGGCCGATATTTGCTCTTCTGTAGAAGCGGCCAGCTAAATGAGCCACAGTCCAACATGAACAGGAATTCTGTCGTTTGTGTGTGTGTGTGTGTGTGTGTGTGTGTGTGTGTGTGTGTGTGTGTGTGTGTTGGGGCTTATGGGAGCTCAACATCGAGGTCATGAGCGCCCTGACACACATTAAAAGGAACGAATGTGGACAGACCTAATAAAACTGAAAAACACACTCAAAGAAAGCAGCAAAAGAAGGAAAATACTATATAAGAAAGTAAAACCGAAGGAAAGGGAAAACATAGCAACAAGAATGCCACAGGAAATTGTCATTGGCTGGCCACTGACATAAAATATGGGCGAGCTTGTCACACAGTGAACAAGTTAAAATCCTCTCCCTAAAATCTTTGTAAAAACATTTGACATGGCACAGAACTGTAAAACTTTAACCACATTGGTCCGAGTGTTGCCTAAAAGAGATGGCAGGTCCGCCGGCAAGTCAGCCGCGGCCCGCTGGTCAGAAAATAAAACACAATCCAATAAAACGTGGCGCACAGTGACCTGGACGCCGCAAGCACCACACATTGGAGGCTCCTCTCGCCGGAGCAGGAAGCCGTGCGTCATAGGGCTGTGGCCTATTCGAAGCCGCGTGAGGAGAACCTCGTCCCGTCGACGGGGCTGGAAGGAAGTACACCACACACGCGTTGTGGGCTCGACTACACGGAGCTTATTGTCAGCCACTTCCAGCCACTCACCCTCCCACCGACGCATGACTCGTGAGCTCAACAGCGAGGTGAGTGCGTGCAAGGGGATAGCACACTGAGATACTTGTGGATCGAGACACGCCTCCTCGGCTGCGAGATCTGCCCTTTAATTCCCAGCAATGCCGACATGCCCCGGAACCCAGCAGAAAGCTACAACCTTCCCCAGTCGCTGTAGTCGGAGGAGGGCATCCTGCATGGTCTGGACTATTTTGTCTGCCGGAGACAAACGTTGCAATGAGTAAAGGGCACTGAGTGAATCGGAACAGACAAGAAATTTAGGAGAGGAAGAAAGCCTCATCTGCTCCTGTGCCCGCAAGATCGCAGACAATTCTGCATCTTCCGCGGAAGCGGCCAGCTAAATGAGGCGCAGTGCAGCAAGAACAGGAATTCCTCGAATTGTTGCAGTTTTGTCGTTTGTTAAAATAAAGAGTTGTCAGGACAGTGTTTGGAAAGTTTGCTGTCGTTCCACCTGGCCAAACGTAACAAGGATAGTTATCGCATTAACACTGCGAATCTTGGGAGAATTAGGTTAATTGAAATACAACAAGAGGAGATGTTGAAGTCAGTCTTTGATTGCAGGCATTGATAATGTAATTGTCTAGTCCACTGGGTTTCGAACATCAGCACAGCAGGGGTAGAGGCAGGCGCCGTGCATATGTGTGTCTGTATGGTCGAACGTATGAAACGTGGTGTGTGTCCACAGCTTCACACTCGCCAGCGAGGAGCCGATGACGGAGTCGAGCACCGTAAAATGAAGCTTTCACTGTCTTCGATGTCGCGATCGGCGCTGATCAGCGGCAAGACACAACAATATCGCTGACGCAAGCTTTTTCCTGTTTACCGCCTCTTCGGTGGATTGACTGTTGACTTGAATGCGCTGTGTCTCCTCTCATGTGCAGTGTGTAAAGGCCCTCAGCGGATCGTTTTCCATCTGTTACCATTTAACGAATGCAGTTTGTGGGAACAGAAGGGGAACAGCTGGACACATTGCGACGAAGTAACACAGATTCTCACACTGGGTTCAAATTTCACACTGATAAAAAACAAACGATGCTGTCAACTGTTTTATTACATGTTTACAAGCCAGTGGCTGGTAACATATCCGATAATTCTACGTACATGATTAAGAGTTCGCTTTGACTCTGGTTGAATTCTTCTAGGCATTACACGTCTTCAAAATCATGGAGTGTAGACACGTCCCGCCCCTTTCCGCTACGCCTATTCCACAAAACGGATATCCAGGTGAGCATAATAAAACGGCATCACATGAGTTAACTGGCTTGGATAAAAACGTTTCGACGGTATTTTTAGACGATTTCTATGCGTGTTTTCCGGAAGTATTTCTCACACAATCGCCTCCTTCTCAGTAGTGTATGGTAACAACAGCTGGAGGCAGCTGTGGCAAGAAGGCTAGGCCATCCATGAATGTGCGGAGTCCGAAACAACACAGTCCGGATGCTTACAATGGCACAACTGGCCAGCGACCAGGAGAGCGATTCACACGTGGGAAAGGACACGTGTCTGTCGCAACTGGAGGGATACGCGAGGTTCTGCTGTGGGTAGAAACTGAAAATTAAATCGGTGCATCAACTACGGATTCACTCTCATTTCGACGATGAACATTTTTTTCCCGTTTTCATTTACTTCAGAAACCGTCAAATGTCGCGGGAGAGCTGAAACCGCCAACGTCCCGCGATGCTGACAGTAACAGCAACAGTCGCTCGGGCGGCGCCAAAGCTCTCTCAGTTGCAGGAGGCGGAAGATTGACGAAAAAATAAATGCAGCTTGAACATTACCACTATCTGCATTTGTGATTAACGTCGAAATGTGGTTCAAAAATGGTTCAAATGGCTCTGAGCACTATGGTACTTAACATCTGTGGTCACCAGTCCCCTAGAACTTTGAACTACTTAAACCTAACTAACCTAAGGACATGACACACATCCATGCCCGAGGCAGGAATCGAACCTGCTACCGTAGCGGTCGCGCGGTTCCAGACTGAAGCGCCTAGAACCGCACGGCCACATCGGCCGGCCGTCGAAATGTGCTCGTAATCAGCACAGTTAAGTTATGCGGATCTGATGCTGGTTTCGTGATTTTATATGTCGCGTGGTTGCGTTCCAGTGACGTGGCGGAATATAGGCGGACGATGGGCGTTGGAGTCGCTCAATGACATATGTGTAGCGTATGTGAAAAAGTGAATAATTGAAGCGGTGCTGGCTGAGCGACGTTTGCCTTCCAGCAACGTTATACGGGGTGAAAGAAAACAATTTGACCAAACGTGCAGGGTGGAGTGACAGTGGGAAACATAGAAATTTGAGTAACGCAACTAAGGGTCGCAAGTGCGTACTTTCGGCGCTACAGGAACGTAATTAAAATCTGACATAGGGACGTCTTCACTCAAAATGAATGGTAATTGAGAGAAAATCTACCTGGAACACAGACTTTCGACTAACCAGTCTCCAGGATGAGAACAAGAAAAAGTTAAAACACCACATATACGTTTATCATACTTAGCCGACCTACCAGACAGTACTTCTTTGAAAATGAAGACAGTACTATGTCCATGTTTAATGTTTCAAGATGTCTAATAAAGGTCAAAGTAAATGAGAAATGAGTCACTACCTAATTAACGTAAGTATGTCGACTTCTCACGAGTCAATAGAACGCGCTGGAAACGGCAAAATGACGGAATGCGTTGGTAGCGGTACACAACTTTAAAATTTAGTAGACGGTAAGTACGTGAAAGAAAATGCGATACGTTTAACCAAGTTGCTACTATGTAAGATGTAAAATACGTTTCTCGATTACAAAAAGTCCTCGACCGAAGTAGTGAATGTATAAATGTCGTGACAAAAACGCCTGTCACATTATTATGGGGCAACATATTATGAGCCCCTACAGCATCGGTATTAATGAAACGAGAGACAATGCACGACTGGGCAGTTCCCAATGCACTGACAATGAAACACAACTTGTATTGGCGCGGCTGCATTGCTCCTATCATCGTGACTAGAGACGAAATAATTTTATGGCGTCTGTGATGTGAAAGTGAAGACTCAGAGATCGATGAATACTGTGATACCGACTGCTCTCTGTACCTCGATGTATACTTGCGACACAGTAACCTATGGAGCCCAGTTACCCTCACTTGTTCTATTTCTGTACGGTTTTGACTGCACTGAAATTTGGCTGAAGTCCTCTATGTAGGTATCTAATTACCAGCTGCAAGTTTCCATGTTTGTACTGAGCAGTCAAAATGAACGGTACGGCAAACGCGGATCTCAACATTCAGATGAAATTTTGGAAACCGTTTTTCACTAATCATGTACTTACATGTTAAACATCAATCGTCTTTGCTAGGGTCAACAAACGTCGACGTCCGGAGCTTCATAATTTTTACACGCATGGTTTCTGCAATCCAGCTGTCCTTGACGAAGCGAACTTATCAGTCTGTGTGTAATATGAACAGGAGACATCAACAAATAGTGCAGAGTACGGATTACTGACAGACGCGCGATGGGCACTGCTGCAAACACATTTCACCAAAAGGCGTTAGGCGTTTAGGCACGGCGACAAAACTTCTCAAAGACTGAAGACCCATCCAGACCGCTGTGCACAGAGTCAGGGGGTGTCTTGTCACCGGCCACTGTTTGCCGTGGCCCTTGGCCCTAAGCGAAAGGCTGGCTGTGGTTATAAGCACATTTCCAGGACGATATCACAGAGTTGGCGTAATGAGATAGAACAGCTATTGGCAGATCGGTTTGCTAAGACGGCCCTATGTATTACGAAGTAGCAGTCCTACTATTTCACGTTCACAGAAACAGACTGAGTACCAGATACGCTTCCCTACGTCATTATTTTACTGAGAAAACGGTGATTCAAATACTAGATAACAATTCTATCATCGCAAATGTCCCGCAGATGTGTTTCTCTCATATTGGGCAATGACTTCGAGATAGTCTCGTAGATATACAAGTCGCGCCGATTTGTGGAACATCTTTGCGATGTAGACTATTGAAACACGACGGATAGCAACGTTTTATAAGAGGAAATAAAAATGACAAATTTGTTTTCTTGGTCATAAAAAAAATTGCGGGTTTGTTTTAACATATAGCAATAATGTGAAACCGACTACGGTAGAATTTCGAGACGTGAGACGCTGCAGGAATAATACTAGCATTTTGCCAACAGAGAGCACGTGATCCGTTTGTCGAGGCGAACACAAAGCTATGAAGAGTATAAGGTTTGCGCTTGTAGGCCGGTGAGTTAAAACACGATCGGACAGATATCTACCATTTACACGCTTTCAAAGTGTGTTTGTATCTATACTAACAAAAAGAGTCGTATTAAATGGGAAAAAATAATCGGTCCAGAAAAGCGTGATCTTTTTAGTGTACTTAATGTATTATTCTAGTGAGAAGCTAAAAGGCCCTGCTCACTCGATTCCAGGGCTAGGATATGTGGCAGTACAGAACTGTTCGTAATGAATGAGACGCGAGTCTGGATGTTAGGACGTCACCATAGGGTATCAGCAAGAGACGCCTGCCGTTGCCTTTAGTTAATGAAGTACTATCCAAGAAAATATAAATAAAAATAAACTGCACAGACACTCACTAAACTCTTGATAGTATGAGAGAAAATAGTAAAAACTTTTTCTTTTCGCGTCGGAATGGAAAATTCCATAATAAGGTCAACATATCAAGCAGTCAGCTCCTAGAAAACGAGTAAGGCCAGAATAATTACATGTAGGCGACAGAGTTGCAAACGGTTACATACAAACGGCTGAGATGTTTTTAGAGTGTATCGAAGCTAGAGCCAGATGGAAAGTAAGCGCTCGAAATTCCTTAACTTCCTACAACGACGGAGCTGCTCGGGTGCTGAATGTATTGTCTTAGTGTGGCCAATAATAGACCAAGCTCTGTCGCTTCCAGAATACTTGCGAACTATAATAACCAGTTTTCTAGGCTAGCAAATTCGTCTCAGATGCTGGTTTGACGGCGGTGAGTTTTCTGCTCTGCTAATGGTGCATTTGCTTGCCGAGGGCCAAAAAACACATGGGAAAACAGTGAAGATATTACGAAACCTGAATATGTTTAGGACGACAATGCGAGAAAACAGTTAGTAATGAATGTAAATATTCGCTGCGGTGTTTTAGGCAAAATTAATTACGTTATTTATATCCAGGTACAACCGAGGGACATCAGTTCCGTGAACAGACAGGCCGCAGAGATGACAATGTGCGGCAGCGACTTCTACCGCCACGCCGGCTGTTGTCTTAGCGTCGAGGAGCTACAAAGGATCTCCGAGACCTGATAGCGTTTCAAGCATGGTGGAAGCAGCGTCGCAGACATCGTCACCTTGTTTACCGTTTTAGTGAGTTTGATGGGGGAGGGAACCAAACAGCCAGGTCGTCGGATTAGGGAAGGACGGGGAAGGAAGTCGGCAGTGCCCTTTCAAAGAAACCGTCTCGGCATTGACCTGAAGCGATTCAGGGAAATACGGAAAACCTAAATGAGGATGGCCGCATGCGGGTTTTAACCGTGGTCCTCCCGAGTGCGAGTCCAGTGTGCTAACCGGCGCATCACCTCGTTCGGTGCACCGTTTTAAGCACATTCATTTTATCGAGGAATGAGTGCGGAGCACTTGAGATTGCGGGCAGCACCCTCGGCACGTCATGTGTGACGGTGCCGGATGACAAAACATCGCTCCAACAACACTGCTCGCGTTTGCTTTTTCTCACATACGTCACTGAATGACTTCTAGAAGAGACGTCCGCCTATGTTACTCCACGCCACTCGAACGCCAGCACGGGTTCCACAAAATCATAAAAGCAGCGTCGGATTCACAAGGACACGGTACTGACTTTGAACGCATATAATCCCTATCGCAGACCGTAGAAATATAGAAGGTTGAGTTTATTTTTCCGTTAATTCTCCGTCTCCTGCGGACCACAGAGCTTTGTCGCTGCTTCAGCGACTGATTGTTGCTGCTGGCGCTCCACAATATCGGCAGTTCATAACATTCTCGCGAATGATGGCGGTTTTATGGAGAAAATGAAAAGGGGAAAAAATTATAACAACTGCACAATCACCAGTCAAACTTTACGTTTATCCAAGTTGTAAGCGAGTAAACTTTTAAACTGTAAATTACCTCTGTGGGGCATACCTAACAGTATGTAGTCTATATAAACCAGCATTTAAAGTTAGGTCTTCTACACACAAACTCGAAAAGGTATCGTTCCGTCCAATCGAAATTACGCGTCGTATTCTTCAATGTAAAATGCTACTGACTTCTACCAATGACTTGCGGTGTCTTGCTTGCATAACACTTCCACCTTTCGACAGCAAACGATTGTGTACTACTTTACACACTCTGTCACACATAAAAGCACTTCAATATTTCGCAGTAGTAATGGGCGAACTATAAAGATTTATCGCTTCTTAATTATCAAGTCGGCATTCTCATACGCAATGTGAGCTCCGAGCACCGGTTTGTTAACATGCAGTGATGACGTTTTATTACTGTGAAATAGCGGTTAAAACTCGATTGCAGACGTGGAAAGCGAATCGCAAAAGTCGTCGTTCGTTCCAACAGAAACTAACTACCGTATTCATCACTAGAAAATGATATTAACTGATATAAGCCACAATAATCTACATAATCGTTCTCTTTCCAAAGCTAATTGGTTTGTAGGCTCATCATCGTAGAATGAGGAAAGACAGGAACTAACTAATAAGTACCTGACAAAAATTGAATGTAAAATTGTTAATAATCATTCTGGTCGTAACAAGGTATTATAGAGATGGATTAAATTGATTATATTGATACCTACAAAATATACTGGTGTTCGAATGTGATGATATCCTCGATAAGGCGAAATAAATGATTAGATACAGCGAGACACGTGGCGCGTGCTCCAGGGAGACAGGGGTGCCATGTGACGTCACACGTCCGTCTGGGCTGCCGCTACGTCTGTAACGGACATCAGCCGCTGTGGCCGCCATTAAGACTTGACGGACGTCTCAGCTGCCACTGCGGCCCTATGGTGGCAGACATCTGCAGCCGAGTCCTAGTATTTTGTGCTCATTCACACTATGCAGTACGTAATTCGGTTCGCCCTTTTACTAAATGTTCAGTTTATAAAGTTAAATATGAATTAAATGCAGAGGTAATTGTAAAATCATTCCTGTGTAGCAAAAGGAATTGCTGCGGCTGGAGGAATTATTTCCTGGATGATTGCATGATAGGCGCAAGACTGCTGTCTCGTGTGAGCATTTTGCTCATTCCTTACCTAAGAAAAATACTGGAGTGGTAGTAGAAATAGTCAACTTCGTCATGAATTACTGGCTCGGTTATGTGTAGTTCATAAGAAATAGTGTAATTTAGTTGCGTGTGACATGAAGCTTGGTAAGGACGATAACTTTAGTGAGTTTGTCTGTGGAGGGCCCAACTTAAAACCTGGGTTTGTGTAATTGCTGTTAACTCAATCGCTTCACAAAGCTCATCGTTCAAAATTGTCACCGCATTAAACTAACAGAAACGTACTGTTTGATTCCTAGTGGCCCCGTCCGTTACTTCTTTGTTTTCATTGCTTTACAGAATCCCAGTTACTCCGGAGTAACTCTGGACTAACTGCCTTCATTCTGTGGCGCCAACAGCAACAATCGACCGCTGATGCAGCGACAGAGCTCTGTGGACTGCAGTAGACGGAGAATTAACGGAAAGATAAACTCAGCTTCTACATTACTATGATCTGCATTTTCGATTAATGTCTGAATGTGCTTACAGTCAGTACAGTGTCACTATGCGAATCTGGTACTCGTTTCGTGATTTTGTGGATCGCGTGCTGGCTTTCCAGAGATGTGGCGGAACATTGGGGGGACAACCTGGCTGGGTGTCATTCAGTGACATACGTGTAACGAACGTATGAAGTGAATAACTTATACAGAGCTGTAGGAGCTAGTTTTGCCATCCAGCACCGTTATACAAGGCGTGGAGAAACAATTTGACCAAAATTGCAGGGCGGAAGGAGAGCATGAAATAGGAATGTGTGTATGGCAACTAAAAGTTGTAAATGTATATTTTCAGCGCTGCACGAACGTAATTGAAATCTGACATACGGAGGTCCTTGTTCAAAATGATAGGTAATTTACAGAAAATGTATACGTAACCAGAATGTTTGGACTAACCAGTCATCACGATGGGAACAAGATAAATTTAAAACATCACTAACACATGTATCGTATTTAGTTGACGAAGGAGACAGTACTTGTTCAGGAATGAGGACAATCATATGTCCATGTTTCTTGTTTGGATATATCTTAAAAAGGTCAAAATTAGTGTAAAATGAGCCACCACTTAGTTAACATGAGTATGTGTAGAAAATGTTCAAACTGACCACCGTTTTCATGCTGGCATAGTGGTTTTTCTCTACTCAGATCCCTTCATTTGATACTGTCTTCGTCAGATTGGTTTTCCGCACCCTGTGTACGCCAGACGATGCATTACACTCTGTTGTTCGCGTTCTCACGAGTCCAGTACACTTAATCTTTGGTAGAAAGTGCTAAGAACGGCAAAATGGCGGGAATACGTTGGTAGCGACTAGTAATTTTAGAATTCAGTAGACAGTAAATAGGGAAAAGGAAATGTGACACTTATAACGAAGCACTACTGAATTAGACGTGAAATACGTTTCTTGATTACAAAAAGTCCTTCTAGTAGAGTGGTGGACGCAGAAATGTCGGACAAGAGTGTCTGTCACGCTATTGTAGGGCAACGTATGAGGCCCCACATAACAGGTATTAGTGAAAGCAAGCACCGTTGGTCGGTTGCCAAAGCGTTTAAAATTAAAGACGAAATAAATTTATACCGTCTATGATGTTGAAGTAATGTTTCGGAGCGGCATGAATACGGTGAAATTGATTATTCGTTCTTAGTTCGATATATATCCACGACACAAGGACGATACTCTATGGAACCAAGTAGCCCCTACTCCTTCTCCTGACGAGAGGCAAACACTATTCTACTTATTAACTGTTTTGATTATACTGAAATGTTGTGAATATTGCTTCTAGCCCTGCATCAAGGTGGGCTAACAGAATCGGATACCTGCTGCGAGTTTCCATGTTTGTACTGAGCAGTCAAGACGAACGGCGCGACACAGACGGCGGCCATGCGGGACACAACATTGGGATGACCAAAATTTCGGAAACCACTCTTATGTAGTCATGTTTACATGTTAAACCTTAATCGATTCTACTAGCCGGAACGAACGCCTGCGGTACGTTCCAAGATTCATACGTTTCAGACCCATGGTCTCCACTGAGCAAAATATGGACAACGAAACGAACTTAGTGGTGTTTTCGTATTGCGAAACGAAGAGGTCAACAAGTAATGTAGAGAACGAATCCCTTACGGACGCCAGTGAAAATATAAGTTGGAAGAGTATGATGAGGTCAGACGTATGGGGATGTTCAAAAGTCTTATCCAGGCCCACTACATCGTTAGTGGCTCCTCTGTTAACCGACCAGGATTACGCTCGTTGTCGAAAGAAATGCGAGGCGGGCACTGGTGGAAGTGTTTTGCACGTGAAAAGATTAGGCGCTTAGGGATGGCCAGAAAACTTGTGATAGAGTAATCAATCAGTGTTGTGTGATGGAGCCTATGCCCCTTGCGAGAGGTTGGCTGTGGTTATAACGACATTTGCAGCATCGATATTGCAGTGTTTCCGTGATAAGACAGAACTGCTACTGGCCGATCGATTTGCAATGACGGCCCTATGTGGAATGTATTAACAGTCCTACTATTTTACTGTCAAAGAGACGATTTGAAGACCTCACGCATGTCCATAAATATGTATAGTACCAACAAACCAGAGATTCAAACAGTAGATAATAAACGTATGATAACAAATTTCTCGCAGATGTGCTTGTCCCACACTGGGGAATGATTTAGAAAGAGTACATAGATATACAAATCGCACTGACTTGTGGGACAACTCTGCGATGCGACACGAGGGACAGCTCATTCAATAACAGGAAATCGAAATGATAACTTTTGTTTCACGTGATAATAAAAAAAAATTTTCAGAGTGCTTTAATAAATGGCAGGAATATGAAGGACACTACGGCAGAATTTCGAGGTCGGCCGAAGGTACGGAAAATAGTGTGAGTCCAAAGTTTTACACTGGCCAACGCGCGGCAAATAACGCATTCAGGCACCGTGAATGAAGCTCTGGTGGCGTTCCATCACGCGACCGGCTCTGCCCAGCAACAGGACAAAAGAATATGGATGACACAAAGTTTTTATTCTAATTCTCTACCGCCGTTTGTCTTGAACGTGATCTTTGTTCTCATGGATGCAGTGTGTGAAGGTCCTGGATAGATCTTTTTTTTCAGTTGCCAGTTACTGGTGGAACATGTATAAGCAGAGAAGCAACTGCTGGACACATTGCCCCAAGGAAGGAAACAGTTTCTCACACGGCGTTTAAATTCCGCATCGGCACAAAACACGTGATATTGTCGACTGTTTTTATTACATTTTCACAATCGATGCCTGTTGACAAAATACACGTTGATAATACATATATGATTAAGATTTCGCCTTGACTCAAGACGAATCTTTCTAGCCGTTGCAAGTCTTCATAACCTTGGAGCGTAAAAATACGTTACACCTCTTAGCATGCATCGCGTGTCATCTAGGTGAGCATAATAAAGCAGAATCAAATGTGTTACCTGGCACGGATAAATATGTTTTGACGGTATTTTTTGACGATTTCTATTCGTGTTTTCTTGAAGTTTTTCTCACAAAACCTCCTCCTCAGAAGTTTAGGATACCATCAGCTGGAGGCAGCTGTGACAGAAGGCCAGCCATGAATGTGCGGACTGCGAAATACCAGTGTCCGGATGCACTAAAACAGTGCAACTGGCCAGCGACTAGGAGTGTGAATATGACATGTGGGAATGGTTACGCATCTCGTAAATGGCAGGCGACGCGACGTTCTTCTTAGGGCATATTCGAAAAACTTTTCCCGCTTTCCTTTAGGCCAGGAAACCGCCGTCACTCGCGAGGGAGTGGACCTGCCGACATTTCGGAGCGCCAGCAGCGACAGTCAGCAGCTGAGGCAGTGGCAAAGCTCTGCCGGCCGCAGGGACGCAGAACTGGCGGAAAAATGTATTCGGCTTAACTGTGTATAGAAGAGTGGCAGGGGTAAAATACAGGGAGTGAAAGGCTATTTGCAATTTGTACAGAAACCAGATGACAGTGAAGGAAACAAAAGAAAAATACAGATTCCTAGTAGTATGAAATTTTCGGACACGTCGAGGAACGGAAACCAAACTTCGTACGAGAACCTTGAAATGATAAATTTCTTCTCTATTGTCATCGAGGCAACTTTCATACTGAGCTGATACGTGGCTGGAATGTGTAAGAAATCACAGTACTACTTCGCAGAGGAAGAAGCAAACTGCAACGAAAACTCTTTGGCAACAAAGGCTGTGCGATTCGATTGTCGATGCAGAAAACAGAGCATCGGAAATTTGTACGTTTGGAACTTGTAATCCCTGTTTTCGTAGCGATCGATTAGATGTACGCCATTTATATGTTTTGATAGTATATTAAAGCAGTAGCAGTACACCATTTAGATGCTAAAACTTCATAACAGGACAAATCTTTCGCAATACTAAACGCATCGTCTTAGTGAGAAGACTGTAAGGCCGAGCTCTGTCGATGTCAGGGGCTGCACGTGTGGCGCTGCAGAGTCGGCCGAGATAAACAGGGCGAGTGTGTCCGTGTTGTGACGTCACGGTTGTGTACCACGTAACGACGCCTGGCGCGATGGGTACAGAATGTGCGTCCACTTTCCAAATCAGGTGTTTACATCTGCTTATTATGCGTTTACCGGGCTGGGTGGACGGCAGTGAATTATCAGCACTGCTTACTATACAAGTGCTTGCAGACCGTCTCAAATACACGCCGAAGTGGCCGAGCGGTTCTAGGCGCTACAGTCTGGAACCGAGCGACCGCTACGGTCGCAGGTTCGAATCCTGCCTCGGGCATGGATGTGTGTGATGTCCTTAGGTTAGTTAGGTTTAAGTAGTTCTAACTTCTAGGGGACTGGTGACCTCAGCAGTTGAGTCCCATAGTGCTCAGAGCCATTTGAACCATTTTCAAAAGTGGTGTGTGTCCGCATGCGCCGAAGAGCAGCGAATAACGCAGTCAGGCACCGTAAAATAAAGCTTTGGTGACTTTCGTTCTCGCGATCATTGCTCTCCGGCGACATGACAGAGTAATATCGCGGACAGAAGATTTTTTGTTTTTATCGCCTTTCCAGTAAATTAGTTGTGACCTTCACTGCGGTTCTCGTCTTCACATATGCAGTGTGTAAAAGCCGAGGATAGATCTTTTATCTTATCCGTTACCAGATACGAACGCAATCTGTAGAAACGGAAGGACAACGTTTGGACACATTGTACGAAGTAAAACACGTTCTGACACTGCGATTATAATCCGCGTCGATACGAAACACACGACGCTGTCAACTTCTTTATTTTGTCTTGACAATCGATGGGTGGTGACTACATATCTGCTAATCCTGTGTTCGTGCTTAAGGTTTCGCCTTGAGAGGAATTTTTCTAGCCATCATACGTCTTCAAAACCGTGGAGCTCCGTCCCTTATCGCTACGCATACTCCGCACAACGCATGTCATGCAAGTGAGCATAATAAAAGCATCACATACGGTAATTGGCTCGGATAAAAACGTTTTGACGGTATTTTTTGACGATTAGTATACGTGTTTTCCGGAAGATTTACTCACAGAATCTCCTCCTTCCCAGGAGTGTAGGGTAAGATCAGCTGAGACAGAAGGCTATCCATGTAGGTGCGGAGTGCGAAGCAGCACACTCCGAATGCATTACAATGGTACAACTGCCAGCGACTAGGAGTGTGATTCACGTGTGCGAATGGACACGCATCTCGCAATTGGCGGCAACGCAAGATTCTGCTGTTCCTAAATATTAAAAATTAAGTCGCTGTGGCAATTAGGGATTCACTATCGTTTCGATGACGAACACTTGGATATATATTTTCCTCCCGTTTTCGTTTATCTCAGAAAACCGCCACTACTCGCGGGAGAGCTAAAATTGACACCGATCCTCGTGGTAGCAGCAACAATCAGTTACTGAGGCAGCGACAAAGCTCTGTCGGTTGCAGGAGACGGAAGACTAGCAGAAAAAGAAATTCAGCTTCTACATTACCACTGTTTACATTTGTGATTAACTTTTAAATTTGCTCACACTCTGTACAGTGTAATTATGAGTATCTGATGCTGGTTTCACGGTTTGTGTGTCGCGTGCCAGCGTTCCAGTGACGTAGCAAAATATTGGTGGACGATCGGCGTGGGAGTCATTGAATGACACATGTGCAGTGTACGTAAAAAATTAAAAATTTAAGTTGTGCTGATTCAGCGAAGTTTGCCATCCCGCATCATTGTACAGGGTACATAGAAAATATATGATGAAAAGTGTAGCCCGGAAACGCTGCATGAAACACAGAAATTTGAGAATAGCATTTAGGCGTCGCAATTGCACATTTTCGGCACTACCGGAACGTAATTAAAATCTCCCACACGGGCATCTTGGCACCAAATGATGGTTAATTTACCGAAAATGTATACCTATTAAATGATCGATAAAAATAAATGATTAATTGCAGCGGATACTAGAAGACTTGGTTGCCGTCACACGTCAGTGTGGTCTGCTGCCGTCTCTAAACGCCCCTCAGCCGCTGTCGTCACCATTAAAACGTCACGGAAGACTCAGCTGTCACGACAGCTCTGTGATGGCAGACATCTGTAGCCAAGTCTTTCTATTTTTTTGCTTGTTTATCATTGTTGCCGAGCAAACTGCCGCATTCATTCACGTAATTCAGTTTGGAAGGTCACATGAATTACATGTAGAGGTAATGACAAAATCATTCATGTGTGGCAACAGAAAATGCTCTGGCTGGAGGTATTGTTTCCTGGGCGATAGCGTGCTAGACACAAGACTACTATTTCATGTGAGCGTTACGTAAGGAAGATACAACAGTAGGAATAGTAACAGTCAACTTCGTCATGAATTACAGGCTTAATTATGTGTAGCTCATAAGAAATAGTCTGATTCAGTTGTGTGTAAAATGAAATGTGGCAAGGACGATAACTTTTAGTGAGTTTGTCCGTTGCGAGCGTAACTTTAAACTTTGATTTTTTTAATAGATAAAACACTTTATCTTTTAAAATTGTCGTCGCATTAAACTAAAAAAAAGTGCTGTCTGACTGCTAGCTGCCGCGTTCGTTACTTCTTTCTGTTTTCATTTCTTTAATAGAATCCCAATTACTCCACTGAAAATCAGAATATAACTGCCATCTTTGCGTGGCGCCTACAGCAACAATCGACCGCTGATGCACCGACAGAGCTCTGTGGTCTGCGAGATATGGAGAATTAACGGAGAGATAAACTCGGCTTCTATATTACTACGATCTGCATTTGCAGAACGTGTATACGTAAACAGAATATTTGAAGAACAGGATAAATTTAAAGTATCACACGTGTATCGGACTTGGCTGACGCAGCATGTTTCATTTTTCAATATCTCATAAAAGAGCGAAAATGAATGACGGATAAGCATCGACTTAATTAACGTAATTATCTGTAGCAAATGTTGAAACCGACGACCGTTGTCATGCTGACATAGCGCCTTAAATATTCACGTGCGGCCTCTGGCTTCCATATTGAGATTCTTTCATTTGATGCCGTCCTTGTGCCCTACACTTTTGGTCAAATTGTGTTTCCGCACACTGCATATGCCAGACGAGGCGTGACAGAGGGTTGGTCGAATTCTCTAGAGTCCAGTACACTTAATCTTTGAGGGAAAGTGTGAAAAACGGCAAAATGACGGAATGCGATGGAAGCAATTTGTAACTTTAAAATTCAGTGGATGATAACTATGATACGTTTAACAAAGGCGCTAAGGAAATAGATGTGAAATACGTTTCCTGATTACAAAATGTCCTCAGGTAAAGTAGTAAATGTACAAGCGTCGTGACAAGCGTATCAGTCGCGCTATTATGGGGCAACACGTGAGACCGCACAGAGTCAATATTAATGAAAGTAAAGGCTATGCACCGTCGGTCAACTGCCAAAGCATTGAAGACGAAGCAAAATTTTTAACTGCGTTGGTCACATTGTTACCATCAACGTGAGTAATGGCGGTACTCTTTTTTATCGTCTGTGATTCGGTATTGATGACTCAGAGGCTGTTGAATAGGGCGATATTAACTTCTCTTTGTATTTCAATAAACATCTGAAACATGTGGACAACAATCTATGGAACCACGTAGACCTCGACCAGAATTTAATATTTTCTGTGATTTAACACCTAGCCTGGTTACTGAGCAGGTAAGGTGTACGGTACGACAGATATGACGTTCACACGGGACACAACATTCACAAGACGAAACTTTGGGCAACTGATTTTCTCTAGTCATGTTTGCATATGAAACGTTAGTCCGAAGAAGCCTCTATTTTGCGAGCTTCATAACATTTACGCTCATAGCCTCTGCAATGCAACTATCCTCGGTACAGCGAACTTTTCGGCGTTCCCCTAATATCGAGAGGAGACATTAACAAATGGTGGAGGGTACGGACTTGTTACGGACGCCAGTGAAAACATGGGGAGCAGGAGGAGGTTGCACATAAACGGGTGTTGAAAAGTATCCACGTCCGTTAAAGCGTTGGAAGGTGCTGTATTGAGCGACAAAAGTTACGTTTACTGGTGCACGGTTGTGAACTAAGTGTAGATACAGGTTGCGCACTTATTTCTTTTACGGCTTTGTGGTACCCAGTATTCAAACACGATAGAGACTGGACGGCATACTTGACAACAGGTTACAAAAAGGATAACTTTACGTGTTTGCACATTGTCAAGAAGACGGGTACTGGCCTGTTTTTATACACGACCGGAATGTACAGGAGACCACAGCAGCATTTCCGGAAAGAAGATGTCACAGCGATGTAAACATGTCGTCTACTCGGCTCGCGCGATCCTTTTGCACAATCACCAGACAGAGAGATTAATAATTATATTAGCTGGCAGCTGTAGCTAGCAGAGTTGAAACCAGTCGGAAAGATGTCCGCCGTTTACGTTTTCAAGGTGTATTAAGCGTATAGTAGAGCAAAAATGAGACACATTGAAATGGAAAAAAAATTGTTTCTTCAGTACTTTAGTAATAAGAATGTGAGGCCAAGGTCACTCGATTACAGGCGTGGCGTGTTTGCCAGTGCAGGATCGTCGGTAATGAATGACTCGCGAGTGTCGATGTTGCGACGTCTCCACAGTGTATCAGCAAGAGGCGCCCTCCCCAGACCTGAACATGTGTAACACAACTGAAGCGAAGGGAACAGTCAATTCTGGGAAGCGCGCCATTTTTCTAACACTTTCCCTCGTTTGCCACTTGCCTCATCTAAGTGTAATACTTTGCCTAGCGTTTTACGTAAAAATATTTAGATTACTGTTACCATACAAAAAATATAGGAATACAGACTTTTGTATAAGAAAAGGGCTTCACATTTTTCTGTCGTCAGAGATGGCGCAAAAACCAGATTTCCCAAAAAAAAAAAAAAAAAAAAATTCAATTTGTGCAGCGGCTATTGTACGGGGCAGTTGGTCGAATAATTTGCGTCCGGACGTGGGGGAGCAGCGTCGCAGACGTCGACACCTCGTCTGCCTGCACGACGACAGTGATGCGGAGCCGAAGTAAAGGAGACGAATCTTTCTAAAGTAGTCCTGAACAGATACAGAAGTTTAGCTCGACAAGAGCAAGGACAGCGTCTGACACAAGAATGCCGTCGCGAGCCACTCCGTTCCCCGTTGTAACGGAATTTTAGGCGCAACAGTTTATTGTAAACACTGTGTGATTTAAATTGTCCGTTCATCTGATTCTGACGAATTACAGGGCGGTGAACTGGAAGGAACAGCGATTACGATGAGAAGTTGAAGGTTTTTCTTAGCTGTAGATTAATTGGAAGAACGTAACATTTCTTATCGTATCTTCTGTGGATTAGGGGAGACCACACTATGCTGATTCAGTCTATTCACCTATGCCATGAAATAAAAAAAATTAAATACATTTACCCCTAGTTCGCAAATGCCTTCATCGTCTCGCTAGTACGGACGACCTCCAGACGCAGCCGTTGACAAAACTTTGCTACCGACGCTTCCTTCTTTCCCAAACAGAGCAGGGCACACAGCGAGAGGTGAATAACGTACACAGAAATGAATGAATTCGTTAAATATACTGATATCAGCTGTCTTTTTTCTCCTTTCTGCTCTCACTATAAAGCTACGGCACAAGAGTAACACACACTGTGTGACGTGGTGGTTGTACGTGAAGGAACAGTAAAGTATAATCTGCCGGAACCAAGAGGTGCTATCAGTTTCTTCTGACCAGAAGAGAAAGTAGCTTCAGATGTCACCAATACTGGCTAAACTGAAAGCAGCAAAATACTTCCTCCAGAACCACATCTTCACTGGCTCCAAAACTTTAATAGCAACTGGAAGTTTCGATGTTTACGTCGAGGTATCGGTCTGAAAGAAACAGAAGTGCCGTAGTATGCATTATGCGTGCAAATCTCCTGAGTACAACAGACGCTTTGTTACGCAAAAGTCAGTGTATCAATGACAAATTAAAACTTCTAGTAGTAGACAGTGGTTCTAGTACGGCAACTGTGTTTCCCGTAATTGGGTCACAGTTTTCAAAGATTACGTACATGTATGACTGGCGCCAGTTTCTACAACAGTCTTCTAGTAAGGACCATTTAAACACGACGGAGAGTGCACAACGCGTTTTGTAGAAACAGATATTAATGAGTAATTTACTCTGTGTCGTCATCAAGGCAACTCTGATATTGATTTGATACGTGGCCGGAATGTGTGAGATGTCGCAGAACTACTTTGCGGAGGAAGATGCATCTACAACGTTAACACGGAGGAATCTTTTGGAACACTGAACGTATCATCTTGGTGAACAAAGATAGGGGCTGCATATGTGGGTTGTGACAATCTCTCGTAATAAACAGGACGGGAGTGTAGAGGTTGCAACGTCACGGTTGTGTATCATGGAAAGCCATGTGTATGGAACATATGTAAATTTTCCACAGTATGTCTACACATCTGCATATGCGTTTCTAGGGCTGGGCTGACAGCGGTCAGTTCCCACGCTTGCCGACCATCACAAAGACACGTGAAACAAAAGTCGTTACAGTTTGCCCACTGACCGATCACTGAGGAATGTTTGGACACTCTTTCAAAAGGGAGAATTTCAACCCAAATGACAACAGCACACGCTACGCGGCAAACATTTCCCAAAATCCTTGGGTTGGATGGAAGCAGGGATGTCGGCTGTGTCGGTCGTCATTTCTGAAACTCTACGAATGGCGAAAATTTTTGACACGACAGAGCGTTAATCTCTAACCCACTATTATGAATTTACTCTACAAGCAACGTTTTCTTCTTATCTCGATATTGGTTCGTCATTTGTACTAGGTAAAGCACAAGTCGTAGGTTTTTCTTCCGTGTAAAAATAGGACGTTACGGATGTCACTTCTTAAAGCATAATGCCACACATGAGACGTAGTCGTGAGGAAATGGCCAGAAAACTATATGATTCCCGCCAACCGATTCTGTGGAAGAGGCGAGCTGAATGAGCCACAGTCCAACAAGAAGAGAAATTGGTCGCATTCCTGTAATTCCGCCATTTGTGAAAATAAAGAGTTGGCAGGACAGTGTTTGAAACGTTTGCTGTCGTTCCACATGGCCAAACGTAACAAGGACAGTTATCGCATTAACGTCGCGAATCTTGCAGAAAGTAGATTAATTGAATTACCAAATGGGTGATACTAATGCAACAAGATCAGTTGTTGAAGTCAGTACTTGATTCCAGTTGCAGATAGTGCAACCGTCTAATCCATTTGGTTTCGAACCACAACACGGGAAGGATAGATGCAGGCGCCGTGTATACGTGTATCTCTACGGTCGAACACATGAAGCCCGGTGTGTGTTCACAGATTCACGTACGCCAGCGAGGAGCACATAACGAAATCAGGCATCGTAAACCAAAGTTTTGGCGGACTTCATTCTCGCGATAGGCGCCACCCAGCTACACGACAGAATAATATCGCTGACGCAAGCTTTTTCCATTTCTTTGCCTTCTCAGTGAATTAATTGTTGACTCGAATGCAGTCTTCCTCCTATCATGAGCAGTGTGTAAAGGCATTCGAGGAATCCTTTCTTATCTGTTACCATTTAACAGATCGATACAAAGCCGACGATGCCGTCAACTTTTTAATTACGTCATCATAAGCGATGCCTGATGACAACATATTCGCTAATTCTACGTACACGACTAAGATTTCTCCTTGGCTCTAGAGCAATTTTTCTGTCCATTATACGTCTTCAAAACCATGGAGTGTAAATACGTTTCAGCTCTTACCGTTCCACGTATTCCGCACGACGCGTGTGATCCACGCGAGCGTAATAAAACAGCATCAGTGAGTTATTTGGCTTCGATAAAAACGTTTTGACTGTACTTCTTTACGATTTCCTTACATGTTTACCGGGAGATTTTTTCACTCAATCGCCTCCTTCTCGGGGGTGTAGCGTAACATCAGCTGGAGGCAGCTGTGACAGAAGGCCGTCCATGAATGTGCCGAGTACGAAACGGCACAGTCCGGATGCGTTACAGTGGTACAACTGGCCAGCGACTAGGAGTGTGATTCACATGTGGGGAAGGACACACACCTACGCGAGCTCTTACTGTGGGTAGACATGCGTCGTGTAGGGATTCACTCTCATTTCGATGATGAACACTTGCATCTGAATTTTTCTCCCGTTTTCGCTTATTTCACAAAACCGCCATCAATCGCGGGAGAGTTGAAACTGCCAACATTCCGCGGTGCTGGCAGCAACAATCGGTCTCTGACGCAGCGACAAAGCTCTGTCGGTTGCAGGAGACGGAAAATTAACAGAAAAATAAATCCAGCTTCTACATTACTACCATATGTATTTGTGACTGACGTCTAAATACGCTGACAATCAGTACAGAGTAATTATGCAGATCTGATGCAGGTTTCGTGATTCTGTGTGTCGCGTGCTGGCTTTCCAGTGACGCGACGCAATATGGGCGGAAGACCGGGGTGGGAGTCGTTCAGTGACGTGTGTGTAGCGTACGTTAAAAGTGAACAAATTAAGCAGTGCTGGTTTCGCCATCCTGCATCGTTATACAGAGACCGGAGAAACGATTTGACCAAAAGTTTAAGGCGCAAAGACAGTGTGAAACATAGTGAATACAACTCGGAGTCGCAAATTTGTATTTTCGGGGCTACAGGAACGTAATTAAAATCTGACATGTGGACGTCTTTACCCAAAATGAAAGGTAATTTATAGAAAATGTACGGCTGAACACAGTGTTTGGACTAACCAGTCTTCAGGATGAGAAGAAGAAAACTATAAAACATCACATACACGTTCATCATACTTAGGCGACGTACCACACAATATTTCCTTAGAAATGAAGACAATCGCATGTCCATATTTAATACTTGAAGATGTCTTAAAAAGGTCAAAGTAAATGAAAAATGAGTCACCACTTAATTAAGTAAGCGTGTCGTAGCAAGTGACATAGTGATAGTCGAACTCTCACGACTCCATAGAAAGTGCTGGAATCAACAAAATGACGGAATGCGTTGGTAGCGATATACAACTATAAAATTTAGTAGACGGCAAGTACGTGAAAGAAAATGCGAAACGTTTAAGCAAGTAGTAAATGTATAAATGTGGTGAGAAAAGCGTCTGGCACATTATTATGGGGCAACATATTATGAGCCCCTACAGCGTCGGTATTAATGGAACGAGAGAGACAATGCACCATTGGTCAGTTCCCCAGTTCCCTATGGACTGAAAATGAAACGCAACTTTTAATGGCGTTGGTCGCATTGCTCCTATCATAGAGACGAACTAATTTTATAGTTTCTGTGATGTGGAAGTGATGACTCAGAGACCGATGAATAGTGTGATATCAGCTGCTCTCTGTATCTCGATATATCCCTGCGACACAGTAACCTACGAGACCGAGTTGCCCTGATTTGTTCTCCTGACAGAGGCGAACTACATTCTATTTACGGTTTTCACTGTACTGAAACGTCGTGAAATTTGCCTCAAATCCTCCATGTAGGTATCTGATACCTGCAGCAAGTTTCCATGTGTGTACTGAGCAGTCAGGATGAACGATACGACAGAGACGACGACTACACGGGAAACAACATTCAGGGGAGGAAAGTTTCGGAAACCGTTTTTCTCTAATCATGTGGTTACATGTTAAACAGTAATCGGTTTTGCTAGAGTGAGCAAACGTCCATGTCCCGAGCTTCATAACTATTACACGCGTGGTCTCTGCAATGCAGCTGTCCTTCACGAAGCAGACTTACCAGTCTTTGCGCAGTAGGTGCAGACATTAACAGATGGTGGAGAGTACGGAATCCTGGCAGACGCCAGTGGAGCCATGATGTAGTGGAGGGTGAAGAGGAGATTGGAAATAGAGGAACGTTCAAGCGTTCATAGAAGCGTTCATTGAAGCGTTCATAGCTGATTTCTTGAGCGATCAAGATTACGCTCGTTGTGGAAAGAAGTGCGAGATGGGCACTGCTGCAAACACATTTCACCAAAAAGCTTTCGGCGTTTAGGCACGGCGACAATACTGTTCAAAGAGTAAAAACACACTCACACCGCTCTGCACAGAGTCACGGGGTGTCTTGTCTCCGGCCACTGTTTGCCGTAGCCCTCGCCACTAAACGAGAGGCTGGCTGTGGTTATAAGCACATTTCCAGGATCGATATCGCAGAGGTCCCGTGATGAGACGGAACTGTTAATAGCAGATCCGTTTGCAGAGACTGCTCTATGTAATTAATAGTAGCTGTCCTACTATTTGACGTTCACAGAAACGGACTGAGTACCAGATACGCTCCCCTACGCAAGTATGTTACTGAGAAATCGGAGATTCGAATAGTAGAGAACAATTGTATCATCGCAAATGTCGTGGCAGTTGTGTTTGTCCCATATTGGGCAATCGCTTCGAGAGAGTGTGTAGATATACAAATCGCGCCGATCTGTGGTACAGCTTTGCGATGTCGACTGTTGAACCGCGACGAATGGTACGTTTAAGAAGAGGACATAAAAATGGCAACATTTGTTTTCGTGGTCATTCAAATAAATCGCGGGATTGTTTTAATATATACCAAGAATGTGGAACCGACTACGGTAGAATTTGGAGATATAAGACGCTGCAGGAATAAAATCAGCATCTTGGCAACAGACGTCACGTAATCCGTTGGTCGAGGCGAACACAAAGCCGTGAGGAGTACAAGTTTTGCTCTTGTAGCCCAGTGAGTTAAACACGATCGGACAGATATCCGCCGATTACACGCTTTCCAAGTGTGTTAATACCTGTAGTAAAAGAAAAGTTGTATTAAATGGAAAAAATCGTCTGTCCAGAAATGCATGGCTCTTTTGAGAGTAGTTACCGTGTTATTCTAGTGAGAAGCAAAAAGGCCGGGCTCACCCGATTTCAGGGCTAGCATATGTGGCAGTGCGCAGCCGTTCATAATGAATGAGACGCGAGTGTGGATGTTATGACGTCACTGTGGTGTACGAGCAAGTAACGCCGGCCGTGGTCTCTAGTTAATGAAGTACTGTCGCAAAGAGACTGCACAGCTACGCACTAAGCTCTCGATAACACGAGATACAATAATAACAACAACTCATTCTCTATCCATTATCATCACGACAATTGTAACACGCTTTTAGTATGTGGCCGGAATAGGTAAAGAGCCACAGCACCGCGTCGCAATGGAAGGTGCCAAATTAAGGAGAACATGTCAAGCAGTCAGCTCCTAAAAGACAAGTTTAAACCAGAATAATTATATGTAAGCGAGCGACAGAGTTGCAGACGGTAAGATAAACACCTCTGAGATGATTTTAGAATGTATTGAAGCTAGAGCCAAACAAAAAGTATGCCCTTGAAATTCCTTAACTTCCTAAAACGACGGTCTTTCTCGAGTGCCACATGTCTTCTCTTAGTGTGGTCAACAACAGGCCAAGCTGTGTCGGCTCTAGAATAGATGTAAACCTTCACAAGTTGCTTTCTCGGTAAGCAAATTTCTCTCCGATGCTGGTTTGACGACGGTGAGTTTCCTGCACTGCTAATGGCGCATTTGATTGCCGGCGGACACAAACACATGTGAAAACAGTGAGGGTATTAGGAAACCTGAATATGCTTAGGACGATAATGCGAGAAAACAGTTAGTAATAAATGTAAATATTCGCCGTAGTGTTTTGGCAACATTATTTACGTTGTATATATTCAGGTAAAACCAAGGAACATCTGCTCCGTGAGAAGACAGGCCGCAGAGACGAGAGTGTGCAGCAGTAACTTGTACCGTCACGACGGCTGCTGCCTTAGCGCTGGGAAGCTGCAGAGGCTCTCCTAGACTTGATAACTTTTAACCCGTGGTGGAAGCAGCGTCGCAGACATCGACACCTTGTTTGCCAGCACGGCTGTAGTCGGCTGGTCCAGAAAGAGGCGACGGAGAGATTCGTCCGAACTTCGGTTTGTTATTCGCGGCTAATCCGGCGAAGAACGCCGAAAAGCGAGTGTCAGGGCAATGTAGCTGCGGTACACTCCGTTCCCATTTGTAACGAAAGTTTCGGCACGGTTCCAAGTCTCTGTAATTGTTCGTTTACGTATTGCTGAAGAAACGAAAGCCTTTGAACTAATTACGATGGTGAGTTTACAAAACATTCAGCTTTACGAAGACAATGGCTATGGAAATTACTCTCGCTTATATAAGTTAATATAATTCTCTAGCGACCAGTGTCATGGGTAGTTTCTGTTGGAACGAACGCCGACTTTTGCGATTCGGTTTCTACGTCTGCATACGAGTTTCAGCCGCTGTTTCAGAGCGATAAAACATTATCAATCCCTGTTAACAGGGAGCTCACACAACGTTTGTGAATGCCGACATGATAATTAAGCAGTAACAAGACGAAAAATCTTTTTAGCTCGTCAATTACTATTGCGAAAATATTGAAATGCTTTTATATGCGGACAGTGTTTAATATAGCAGACAATCGTTTGCTACAGGGTGGAACTGTCACGCAAGCACGACGCCACAAGTGATTAGTGGAAGTGAGTAGTATTTTTCATTGAGGAATGCGATGCGTAATTTCGATTGGACAGAATGATAAGTTTTGCGTGTTTGTGTGTGGAAGGCCTAACTGTAAATGAGGGTTTAAATGGACAACATACAGTTATGTGTGCCCCACCGACGATGTTTATCGTTTAAAGGTTTATCCTTTACATGTAAAGTTTGATTGGTGGTTGTGCATTTACTATAATATCTCCGTTTTCATTTTCTCCATAAAACCGCCATTGTCAGCGAGCAAGTGATAAACTGCCGACATTGTGGAGCGCCAGCAGCAACAATAGGTCGCTGGGGCAGCGACAAAGCTCTGTGGGCTGCAGCAGACGCGGAATTAACGGAAAAATAAACTCAGCTTTATCTTTCCACGATCTGCAACCGCGATTAAAAGTGCCCAACGCCAGTACCGTGTCAGTATGCGAATGCGACGCTGGTTTTACGATTTTGTGTAACCCGTGCTGGCGTTCGAGTGGCGTCCCTTTTGGTAGTCAGTCACTGACGTGTGTGAGGAAACGCAAACGTAAGCAGTGGCGGTTGGGCGGGGTTTTGTCATCCTGCACTGTTACACATCATCACACATGACCAGGGTGCTGACCGCAGTCTCAATTCTTCGATAAAATGAAAGTGCTTAAAACCGTAAAATGATGGAATGCTGTGGTGGTGTTTTTTTCCCTCGAAATACAGCAAGAAATCCGGCACCGGTGACCATGTTTCGGGAGTCGATATGATAGCGTTTACATGACGAACCAGAAGCGGTAGCGGCAGTTCGGTTTATGGAAAGCACATTCGTTAGCCGTGTGTAGAACTGTTAAATAACGTTTATATTTTGTTTGACAGAATGGAAGCGATTATTAACATTCCGTTACTTTCTCGAAACGGAAACACAAGTGATTCAAAAATTTTATTTTTACGCTAAACATTCTCCTCCGTTCAACATTTATAATTTACTATAAAAAGGTATCAGAATTTCAATGTCCATATTATACACAATGGAGCCCGTATACATTTTTTTCGCACTGTGTATTCCGTTTCACCGGCATATTCCCTATATCAAAGCTTAACGCGGGAAGTCGCATGCTGCCATCTGTCGGCCATCGACGACACTGCATCCTCTGTAACTCCTTTCGCAGTTACCTTCTTCTGCAACACGGGGCGCCATCACAGCGTATACCGCTGATTCGGGTGCGAATCACGCACTTCCAAGAAATAAAAACAGAACATCCGTACATCGAAATCTCTTGTAGTGGGCAACGAGGGAGGGCTGTAGCCTATATGTATGACAGAAGATAAAATGAGATTACTGTGAGCGGACAAGACCGCCACACCAGAGAAACAGGCGGCTGCGGTTCCAAATTCGCCTCCACACAGCACCAGAGAATATCGTATAACGCAGTCAGGAGTCGTAGAATAAATTTCAGACTGTTTTCGTTCTCGAGCGAAGCGTTGCTCAGCGCTGTCAAATAAGTAGTAGCATATTAAAACATAAAATAAGTTTATATTTCGTATTTCTTTTGCAAAGAATGGAAATAAATACTGTTTTTTTCGTCACATTCCAACACTCCCCGGAACATCTTTTCTTTTTCCTGAGAGGAAAAAAAATTGATTTCAATGTGAGGTGCAAGTATATTGCCTACGAAGTGTACTTTTCAACTACTCAAAATAATACGTGGCATTAATTTTCTTTTAGTTGTTCAGTAAAAGGGCACAATTCGTAGCATGGAGTAACAAGAGGCATAAGCAGTTAGGTGCGACGCTGGAAGATACATCATCTGAATGGAGAAAGAGCCAAATTCACAACCGGCGGCAGTCTTCAGAGAATGCGGTCGCGGACCGCGTGTTACGAGCGATCGACTGTCTGGCGGATCTTGAAACGGAAAATCTGAACTACATCGACAGCAGCGGGAGGCAAAGAGCGGAAAAGTTCTGTTACGTAGGAGGACTACCCAGAAATCTGTGGGCGGCGATATGGCACCGGGTGGACAGATTAAAATCGGCGTAACTGGTCAGTGAGTGGGACACGTTACTTTAATGCATCTTACAACTGGCAGCAGACGCGAAATGACGTCTGCCTTTTGCGTAGAAGATCAAATTTTGCACGCAAATCATACAGACTTGTTAAGCACCTAATACTACTAGAGATGTGCCTTGTAAAGGCGGGCCAAGTTTCAGAGGTGAACGTAATTTGCTTGACGCTGGGTTTAGAATGAGGAAATACAGTAAATAACGAACAAGTGCCCGACAAAATTGAATGTAAAATTGTTAATAATCGTGCCGCTCGTAAAAAAGTATTATACAGAGCGTTTAAATTGATTGTATTGATACCGAGAAAATATACTGGAGTTCAAAGGTGAGTAAGTATGGAAATGCTCGATAAAGAGAAACAAGTGATTACATACAGCAAAACACGTCGTGCGTTGTCTTGGAGACAGGGGTGCCTTGTGACGTCACCCCACACTGTGGGCTGCTGCTGCATCCGTGGACGAGCCTCGGCAGCCGTGGCCGCCATTAAGATTTCACGAATGACTCAGCTGCCACTGCAGCTCGGTGACGGCAGACATCTGTAGCCGAGTCTCAGTATTTTGTGCCTGTTGTTCTTTGTTGGAAAATCGCAGCATTCGTTCACACTATGCAGTACTTAACTCGGTTCGCCCTTTTACTAAATATTCAGTTTATACAGTAAAGTATGAATTACATGCAAAGGTAATTGTAAAATCATTCCTCTGTCGGAGAAAGAAATGCTCTGGATAGAGGAATTGTTTCCAGGAGGATTGCGTGACAGACGCAAGACTGCTTTCTCGTCTGAGCATTTTGCTAATTCCTTACCTAAAAAAAATACGAGAGTGGTAGTAGAAATAGTCAACTTCGTCATGAATTACAGGCTAGGTTACGTGTAGGTCATAATAAATAGTGTAATTTAGTTGTGTGTAAAATGAAACTTGGCACGGACGATAACTATAGTGAGTTTGCCTGTGGAGGGCCCAACTTAAAACCTGGGTTTCTGTAATTGCAGGTAACTCAATCGCATCACGAAAGTTATCATTCAAAATTGTCATCGCATTAAACTACCAGAAACGTACTGTTTGATTCCGAGTTGGCTCATTCGTTACTTCTTTCTGTTTTCATTCCTTTAACAGAATCCCAGTTACTCCGGAGAAACTCTGAATGTTAACTACCATCATTCCGTGGCGTCAACAGCAACAATCGACCGCTGATGCAGCGACAGAGCTCTGTGGTCTGCGGGAGACGGAGAATTAACGGAAAGATTTAGTCGGCTTCTACATTACTACGATCTGCAATTGCGATTAATGTCCGAATGTGGTTACGACCAGTACGGTGTCACTATGCGAATGTGGTGCGGTTTCGTGATTTTGAGGATCGCGTGCTGGCTTTCCAGTGACGTGGCGGAATATAGGCGGACAAGCTGGCTTGGTGTCATTCAGTGACGTATGTGTAACGAACGTATGAAGCGACTAATTTAAACAGTGCTGTTTGAGCGAGGTTTGCCATCCAGCACCGATATACAGGGCGTGCAGAAACAGTTTGACCAAAAATGCAGGGCGGAAGGACAGCATGAATCATAGGAATGTGTGTTTGGCAACTAAGGGTCGTAAATCCATATTTTCAGCGCTACGGGAACGTAATTGAAATCTGCCATACTGAGGCCCTTGTTCAAAATGATAGGTATTTTCCAGAAAATGTATACGTAAACGGAATGTTTGGACTAACCAGTCGTCACGACGAGAACAAGATAAATTTCAAGCGTCACAAACACGTGTATCGCATTTAGCTGACGAACGAGACAGTACTTCTTCAGAAATGAGGACAATCACATGCCCATGTTTCTTGTTTGAGTATATTTAAAAAAAGTGAAAATGAGTGAAAAATGAGCCACCACTTAATTAACAGGAGTATGTATAGAAAACGTTTTAACTGACCACCGTTTCCATGCTGCCGTAGCGCCTTAAATATTTAACTGCGACCTGTATTTCTATACTCAGATTCCTTCGTTTGACACTCTCTTTGTGCCCTACGCTTTTGGTCAAACAATGGCAACATGTCAGAATGCGTTGGTAGCGATTTGTAACTTTAAAGCTCAGTACACAGTAACTATGTTAAAGGAAATGTGACTTATATAACGAGGCACTACGGAATTAGACGTGTAATATGTTTTCTGATTACAAAAAGTTCTCTAGTGGAGCGGTAACCGCACAAATGTCGTGACAAGTGTGTCTGTCACGCTATTATGGAGCAACGTATGAGACCACACAGAATCGGTATTAGTGAAAGCACGCACCGTTGGTCAGTTGCCAAAGCGTTCATAATTCAACAAAACACCTAACTGGGTCTATGACATTGGAACTAGCATCGTGAATGAAGACGAAATAAATTTATAGTGTCTATGATGTGGAAGTGTGGATTCAGAGACTGATGAATACGGGGAATTTAATTCCTCTATTTTTTTTTTTTTTTTTTGTTCGATAAATACTGTATCTACGACACTATGGAACCAAGTAGCCACTATTCCTTCTCCTGACCAGAGGCAAACACTATTCTACTTATTAACTGTTTTGACAATACTGAAATGTGGTGAATATTGCTCCTAGCCCTCCATCAAGGTGGGCTAACAGAATCGGATACCTGCCGCGAGTTTCCATGTTTGTACTGAGCAGTCAAGATGAAAGGCGGGACAGAGACGGCGACCACGCGGGACACAACATTGGGATGACCAAAATTTCGGAAACCACTTTTCTGTAGTCATGTTTACATGTTAAACCTTAACCGATTCTACTAGCCGGAACGAACGCCTGCGGTACGTCCCAAGATTCTTATGTATCAGACCCATGGTCTCCGCTGAGCAAACTATCGACGATGAAACAAACTTGGCGGTGTTTCCGTATTGTGAAAGGAAGACGTCAACATGTAATATAGAGTACGAATTTCTTACGGAGGTCAGTGAAAATATAAGATGGAGAAGTGTGAGGAGCAGATCACACGTAAAGGACTGTTCAGAAGTCTTATCCAGGCCCATTAAAGCGTTCGTGGCTGCTTTATTAATAGACCGGAATTACGCTCGTTGTCGAAAGAAATACGAGGCGGGCACTGGTGGAAGCGTTCTGCACCTGAAAAGATTAGGCGTTTAGATGTGGGCAGAAGACTTGGAGTAAATTCACATTCCCACCGCTGTACGCAGGGTTAGGGGATGCTTTTGTCACCAGCGACTGTTGTGAGCCGGAGGCTGTGCCACTAAGCGAGAGGCGGCTATGGTTGTAGCGACACATCCAGCATCGATATCGCAGATGTGGAATGTAGTAGCAGTCCTACTATTTTACTGTCACAAAACGATTTGAGGGTCGCATACAGCTCCGTAAATATGTATATAACCGACAAATCAGAGATTCGAATAGTAGATAATAATTGTATCATAACGAATTTCCCGCAGATGTGCTTGTCCCACACTGGGCAATCATTTAGAAAGAGTACGTAGACATACAAATCGCACTGGCTCGTGGGACAACTTTGCGATGTCGACTATTGAAACACGAGTGATAGCACGTTTAATAAGAGACAATCAAAATACTAACTTTTGTTTTACGTGATAATAAAAAAAAATTGCAAGATTGTTTCAATATATGGCAAGAATATGAAGGACACTACGGCAGACTTTCGAGATTGGCGGAAGGTACGGAACACAGTTTGTGTCCAAAATTTTGCACAGGCCGGTGTGCAGCGTGTAACGCATTCAGGCACCGTGAACAAAGCTCTTGCGGTATTGGTTCTCGCGACCTGCTCTGCCCAGCAACAGGACAGAAGAATATGGATGAGACAAGTTTTTTTGTTTTATTTTTCTACCGCCTTGTCAGTGAACTACTGTTTGACTTGAACGTGTTCTTTGTCCTCACAGGTGCAGTGTGTAAAGGTTCTGGATAGATATATTTTAATCTGTTTCCAGTTACGAATGGAATCTGTCGATACACACCGCGTTTAAATTCCGCATCGGCACAAAGCAGGTGATATTGTCGACTACTTTTAATACATCTTCACAATCGATGTCTGTTGACAAAATAGACGCTGACAATGCGTATATGATTAAGACTTGGCCCTCACTCAAGACGAATGTTTCTAGCCGCTACAAGTCTTCATAACCTTGAGGCGTAAATACGTAACAACTATTACCACACAAAGCGTGTGATCCGGGTGGGCATAATAAAACAGAATCTCATGCATTAACTGACCCGGATAAAAACGTTTTGACGGTGTTTTTTGACGATTTTTGTACGTGTTTTCTGGAAGATTTTCTCACACAACCTCCACCTCCTCCTCAGAAATTTAGGATACCATCAGCTGGAGGCAGCTGTGACAGAAGGCCGGCCATGAATGTGCGGACTGCGAAACAGCACTGTCGGGATGCATTAAAATGGTGCAACTGGCCATCGACTAGGCGTGTGATTCACATGTTGGAACGGACACGCATCTCGTGAATGGTGGGCGACGCGACGTCCTGCTGTGGGTGGATTTTAAGAAAGGTCAGATAACAGCCGCGAGAGAGTCGAACTGCCATCAGTGGCAAAGCTCTGTAGGCCGCAGGGGACGCAGAACTGACGGAGAAATATGTTCGGCTTAACTATGTATAATATTTCGCACTTGGGTTTTAAGCAAAAATATTGGCAGCACTGTTAACGACGCAAAACCGAGACAAACAGACTTTTTTATTTCATACAAGGGTTTTACGTATTGTCATCAGAGAGGCCGCACAGATCAGATTTCGCAACTGTAGTTTCAACCTGGACAGCGGCTGTACTCCAGAGTAATTCGTCGAATCATTGACGCCCCGACGTGGGGAAACAGCGTCGCAGACATCGACATCTTCCCTGGCAGCCCGACGACAATGATACGGTCACCAAAAAAAGAGCCATGGAACTTCATAAGATAATCCTGAATCGCTACTCAAGTTTAACTCGTCAAGAGCACCGACAGCGTCTGACGCAAGAATGGCGTCGCGAGCAACTCCGTTCCCAGTTGTAACGGAATTTTCGGCCCACAGCAGGTTTCGCGGCAATTTATAAACACCGCGTCATTTTAATTGTCCGTTTATCTCATACCGAACAGCTATAGAGCGGTGACCGAGAAGGAAATCCAATTACGATGATGAAGTGAAGGCTTTTCTCAACTGTAGTTTAATCGGAAGACCGTAATATTTCTTGTCGTCTTTTCTATTGGTTAAGGGAGACAACACTACGCTCTTTCAGTGAATTCCCCTAGTCAATGAAAGTAAAAAACAGAAGATTTACCCAGAGTTGGGAAATTGCTTCATCGCCTCACTAGTAAAGACGACCTCATTTCATGGCAGATGTGGTTTGGAAACTGAGTTTCAGCTGTGGGCAAAAGTTTGCTACCGAAACTAACTAGAGACGCTCCTTACTTCCCAAATAAAGCATCGCATACGGCGAGAACTGAATAACAGGCACAGAAGTGAAAGAGAGGAACTCATATATAATGATTTAATCGTTGTTTTCCTTTCTGGTCTCAATATACACCTGCGGCACAACCTGAGCAAAACGCGTGTGACGTTGTGGTCCACGTGTAGGAACGGTCAAGCATAGTCTGTCGGAACAAAGAGGTGCTATCAGTTTCTTAAGACCAGAAGACAAAACAGCTTCATTTGTCACCAATCCTGATTAGACTGAAAGCTGCTACACGTAGCCTCTGGAACCGTACGTGGATAAACTCCAAAGCAGTTTCGGTATTTACTTCGAAGCGTCGGTCGGAACGAAAGAAAAGTAGTATGCGTCATTCACAGAAATATTCAGAGTACGTTATAGTGCTACAACGATGAAAAATAATATTACGACAATGTCAAACCTTATTTTCATAAAATAAACAATAACTGACGATATTAAAATTGTAATTATAATTTTATTATTTTAATTTTTGTGCTCAGTGAATCAAAGACTTTCTATTGCACGGAATAAACTAGCATTGTTTGTACTACGAAACTATATATGATTCTTAAGTGAGAACTAATTCTATGTAAGACATTTTGTCTGGGCGGGTTTTGTGCTCGTACTGGTCGGTAGAGAAAGAAAAGTTTCTTAATCGATGTATGTAATGTGAATGTATAAAGGCTATAAAAAGGAGAGAGAGGCAGAGAGAGAGAGAGAGAGAGAGAGAGAGAGAGAGAGAGAGAGAGAGAGATAATTCTCGCGGACAATGACCATATTGTATAAGACAAGGTAAATACAAGTTATTCAAAACAAATATCTCTAAAGCGTATCGTACTGTGATTTAAAAAGACTGAAAATTGCGGTGTTTAATCTAAACCTGTCCTGAATAACAGCGAAGAACATTTATGTCATCATATATTTTCTTCGTTTGACCACGGTTGTGATTCGCATGTTACTGTTTGTTACGCGACGCGTTAGGAATATTTTCATTATACGCGCAAAAGCGCACACAGCTTTGATCGAACCTGCATCTTTCGGAAACGAAAACTCTTAATCAGTACAATGACGCGAATACCGTCTGAATCGCAACCGTGATCACAAAAGTGTTTCCTGGACCTGATTTTTATAAATGTGTAGACTTGAAAGCGAACAATATTGCACCATCGCTGGCTCGCAACAATTGAAAGAAAACAAAACAGGGACTGAACAACTTTAAATTTTAAGGCCGTCATCGTTACGAAATCTGAACGACGTAAGTTAATTAATTAAATATTAACAGGAAGAGAATTATTAAATTTTAAATATTAAATGATAGCAAGAATTTAAAGCATTTTAGCATCAGTACGTTTCTTTGCATTAGTAGCTGAGTATCAGATACCATCATATCTATTTAAAAGATAGTGCGTAAATAACATTGCCACCTTTTATAATTATTGTTCTAGCAATTCAACGTGAGACGCTTTCCTATGTAAGGTCAGTGTATTGGAGACATATTAAACATTTTATTAGTACACATTAGTTTTAGCTTAGCAACTGTGCTTGCCGTAATTGGGACACGGTTTTCAAAGATTATCAACATACACAATGCGTGCCATTTTGTAGTGCGGTTTCCTGGTATGGACTTTTCGCACACGTCGGAGAGCGGACACCACACTTAGTACGAGCACCTAGTAATGTTAAAATTTCTTCTCTATTCTCATTAGGGCAACTTTCATGCTGATTTGATACGTGCATGGAATGCATAAGAAATCACAGCACTACTTCGCAGAGGAGGAAGCAAACCACAACGAAAACTCTTTGGCAACAAAGGCTGTGCAATTCGAATGTCGATGCAGAAAATAAAGCGATGGAAATTTGTGCGTTTGGAACATGTAATCCCCGTTTTCCTAACGATCGATTAGATGTACGCCATTTATATGTTTAGATAACATATTAAAGCAGTAGCAGAACAAACAGTACACCATTTAAAAGCTAAAACTTAATTATAGGACAAATCTTTCGCAGTACTAAACGCATCGTCTTAGTGAGAATACTGTAAGGCCGAGCTCTGTCGAAGGCAGGGGCTGCACGTGTGGCGCTGCAGAGTCGGCCGTAATAAACAGGGCGAGTGTGTCCTTCCATGGGTTGAAAGCAGGGATGCGTGTCGGTCGTCAGGTGTAAAACGCTACGAATGGCGAAGATTTTGAGACGACGGGATGTTAATCTCTAACTCGGTATACGGGCGTCCTCCATCAGTAACGTATTCGGTTCTTCAAGCTTCATCTCTCGATACTGTGTCGCTATCTGTACTGGAGTATGCAGGGACCATAGCCTCTTATTCTGTGTAAATTCGGACATCACAGATGTTACTTCTTAAGGCATAATGACGCACACCACACGTGCTCCTAAGGAAACGGCCAGAAAACTGTATGCTTCCCGCCAGGCCGATATTTGCTCTCCTGTAGAAGCGGCCAGCTAAATGAGCCACAGTCTAACAAGAACAGGAATTCTGTCGTTCGTGAAAATAAAGAATTGTCAGGACAGTGTGTGAAACGTTTGCTGTCGTCCCACCTGACCAAACGCAACTGGGATAGATACCGGATTAGCACTGCGAGTCTTGGGGAAATTAGCTTAACTGAATTGCTGCACGTGTGACGCTAATACGACACGGAGATCCGTCGTTGATATGAGTGCTTAATACTGCAACTGTCTTATCCACCTGGTTTCGAACCTCGGCACGGCAAGGATAGATGCATTTGCCGTCTACATGTGTGTGACTATGGCCTAAGGTATGAAACGCTGTGTGTGTGTGCCCAAAGTTTCACGTGCGCCAACGAGCGCCGTACAACGCAAAAAGGCGCCGTAAATTAAAATAAAGCTTTGGTGGCGTTCGTTCTCGCGTTCTGCGCTGCCCAGACACGACAGAATAATATCGCTGACGCAAGATTTTTTTTTCGATTTTTATCACGTTTCCAGTAAATTACTTGTTAGTTTCCATACGGTGCTCCTCTTCACATGTTCTGTGTGTAAAGCGCGACGATAGATCTTTTTCCTTTTCCGTTACCAGATACGAATGCAGTCTGTAGAAATACAGAAGGACAACAGCTGGACACGTTGCCACGAAGTAAGACAGGTTCTCACACTGCGATTATATTCCGCCTCGATGCGAAACAGACGACGCTGTCAACTTGTTTATTAAACCTTCACAATCGATGGGTGGTGACAACATATCTGCTAATCCTGTGTACTTGTTTAAGGTTCCGCCTCGACTCGACAGGAATTTTTCTAGCCATGATACGTTTTCAAAGCCGTGGGGTGTAAATAAGTTCCATCCCTTACCGCTACGCATATTCTGCACCACGTGTGTCATTAAAGTGAGCATAATATAAGAAGCACAAGCGTTAACTGGCTTGGATAGAAAGGTTCTGAAGGTATTTTTTGGCGATGTCTATACGTGTTTTCCAGAAGATTTTCTCACAGAATCGTCTACTTCTTAGGAGTGTAGGATACAATCAGCTGGAGGCAGCTGAGACACAAGACCATCCATGTACTGTAGGTGCGGTGTGCGAAAGAGCACACTTCGAATGCATTACAATGTTACAACTGCCAGCGACTAGGGGTGCGATTCACGTGTCGGAATGGACACGCATCTCGCAACTGGACGGCTACGCCAGGCTCTGCTGCTCGTAAATATTAAAAATTAAGTCGCTGTGCCAATTAGGGATTCACTCTCGATCAGATGATGCATATACATTTTTCTCCCGCTTTCGTTTGCTTCAGAAAACCGCCATTACTCGCGGCAGACTTTAAAATTGACATCGTTCTGCGTAGTAGCAGCAACAATCAGTCGCTGAGGCAGCGACAAAGCTCTGTCGGTTGCAGGACGCGGAAGACTAACGGAAAAAGAAATTCATCTTACACATTACTGCAATCTACATTTGTGATTAACGTTTAAATATGCACATAATCGGTACAGTGTAATTACGCGGATCTGATATTGGTTTCGTGATTTTATGTGTCGCGTGCTAGCGTTCCAGTGACGTGGCAGAATATGGGTGGCAGTCACCCAGCGTTCGTAAGAAAAGAAAAATTTAAGCTGTTGTGATTCAGCGAAGTTTGCCATCCGGCGTCGTCATACAGGGTGCATAGAAACAATCTGACCAAAAGTGTATCGTGGAAACGCAGTATGAAACACAAAAATTTGAGTATAGCAACTAGGCTTCGCGACTGAATATTTTCGGCGGCACCGGAACGTAATTAAAATCCCACACACGACCGTCTTGGCTCCAAATGACTGGTAGTTTACAGAAAATGTATACGTAAACACAGGCTATGTGAACTAACCAACCGCCACCATGAGAACAAGATAAATTTAAAGCGCCACTTACACGTGTATCGCACTTAGCTGACTTAGGACACTGCACGTTTTTAGAGATGAAGAGAATCAGATGTGCATGTCTCATGTTTCAGTATGTCTTAAAAAGGTGAAAATGAGTAAGAAGGGAGCCGCCACTTATTGCTATAAGTATGTCATAGCAAATCTTCAAAGTGACCACAGTTGCCATGTTGGCATAGCGCCCGAAATATTCAACTGACACTTGCAATACCGAAATTCCTTCATTTGATGCTGCCTTCCTGCTCTGCACTTTCGGTCAAATTGTTTTTCCCCACCCTGTTTGTTCTAGACGTGACGCGACAGTAATGGTCGAATTCTCAAGTCATACAATACACTTCGTCTATGGTAGAAAGTGCTAAATACGGCAAAATGACGGAATGCGTTACGAGCGATTTATAACTTTGAAGTTCAGTACACAGTGACTACGTAAAAGCACATGTGATACATTTAACCAAATTGTTACGAAGCAAGATTTAAATACGTTTCCTCATTAGAATGGGCAATGATTTCTGAAGAGTATGTAGATACACAAATCGTGCCAATCTGTGGTACAACTGTGCAATGTCGGTCATTTAAACGCGACGGATAGCACACTTCACAAGAAGAAATAAAAATGATAATCTCGTTTCTCGTAGTAAAAAAAAAAATTGCGGTATTTTTTTTAACGTATAGCAAAAATGTGAAACAGACTACTGTAGAATTTCGAGGAGGAAGACGTGACGGGAACAATGTTAGCATGTTGTCAACAGAGGACAGGAGATCCGTTTGTCGAGGCGAAGACAATGCCTTAAAAAAGTATTTTTGCGCTTATCGCCCAGAGAGTAAAACACAGTCGAACAGATATCCGCCATTTCCACGTTTTAAAATTGTTTTACACTTACAGTAGAACAAAATTGAGACGCTTTGAAATAGCGAAGAATTTAATTTTTTCAAAAAACCATAATGTGTCAGAGCACTCACTGTATTATTTTAGTGAGGAGAATGTGAGGCCAGCCACACTCCATTACAGAGCTAGCATATGTGGCAGTGCAGAGCCATTCGTAATGAATGAGTCGCGAGTGTGGATGTTATGACGTCACCATAGTGTATCAGCAAGAGACGCCTGCCCTGATCTTTAGATAATAAAGTACTGTCGCAAAGAAACTGCATAGATACTCACTAAGCTCTTGATAGTACGAGATACAATAAGAACAACTTTCTCTTTTCCATCATCATTGTCACCAGGACAATCATAACAGTCTCTTAATATGTGGCCGGAATATGTAAAGGGCCACAGCCCCACTTCGCAATGGAAAATGCTGTAATAAGGAAAACATGTCAGCAGTCAGCTAGTAGAAACACGGGTAAGGCGAGAAAAATAATTTGTAAGGTGCAGAGTTGCAAAAGGTTACATATACACGACTAAATGTTTTTATGGCGCTTTAAAGCTAGAGCCAAACAAAAAGTGCGCCCTTGACATTCCCTAAGTTCCTAAACAGACGGTATTTTTCGAGTGCTAATTTTATTTTCTTAGTGTGGCCAATAACAGAGTAAGCTGTGTAGGTTCCAGAATACATGTAAACTCTCGTAAGTAGCTACCTTTGCAGGTACGCAAATTCGTCTCCGATGCCGGTTTGACGACGATGAGTTTTCTGCGCTGGTAATGATGCATTTGCTTGCCGACGACCACAAGCACATACGAAAACAGTTAAGGTATTACAAAACCTGAATACATTTAAGATGAGTAATGCGAAAAAGCAGTTACTAGTAACTGTAAATATTGGCTGTGGTGTTGTACGCAATAATAGTTACGTTACTTATATTCACGTAAAACCGAGCCCCATCACTTGTGTGGAAAGACAGACCGCAGAGAGGAGAATGTACAGCAGCAACTTGTAGCCGCACGGCGGCTGTTGCCGTAGCATCGACAGATGACAGAGGAGTCTCAAGACTCGTTTACGTTTTAAGCACGGGGGAAGCAGCGTCGCAGACGTCGACACCTCGTTTGGCAGCACGGCTGGTGTCAGCTGGTCCAGGAAGAGGCGGTGGAGACATTCATCCGAACCTCGATTTGTTACTCACGTCTAAGCCGGTCAAGAACGCCGGAAGTGTGTGTCAGAAGAATGTCGTTGCGACACACTCCGTCCACAGTCGTAACGGAATTTTCGGCGCAGTGCTGTTTTAGTGGCATTTCATAAATATCTCGTCTTTGAAACTGTTACTTTATGTTTTGCTGAAGAACTGAAAACCCTTGAACTAAGAAGAATGCAATTAACAGTTGACGAAAGAGAACGGTTACAGAAATTACTGTCGCTTTTATCAATAAGTACTGTTTTCTAGAGACGAATACGATAGTTAACTCATGTTCGGATGAACGACGAGTTTGGTGATTCGGTTTCCACATGTGCTGTTTGATGACAACAAATCATCATCTCTCCGTGTGAGCAAACCGGTGGTCGACGCTCACATAACATATGTGAATACTGACGTGATAATTAAGAGGACCAAAGGTGACAGCTTTGAGTATCTCCTAAATTACTATTGCGGAAATATTGAAGTGCTTCTACATCGGACAGAATGTGTAATAGAGCTCACAGCCGTTTATTGTAGTGAGGTGGAAGTGTTATGAAAACATTACGCCACAAGTGATTCGTGGAAGTCAGTGGCATTTTTCATCGAAGAATACGATGCGTAATTTCGTTTGGACATAACGGTAACTTTTGCGACATTGTGCGTGGAAGGCCCAACTCTGAATGTGGATTTATGCAATAACGGTTATGTGTGCCCCATTGTCGTAATTTTTGGCTTAAGGCTTTGCTCGCCTATAACTTCGCTAAACGTTACGTTTGACTGGTGGTTGTGAAATTATTATCATTTTCCTCCGTTTTCACTTACTTAATAAAATCGACATTACTAGCTAGAAAGTTCAACTGCCGACGTTGCGGAAGGCTAGCACCAACAATCAATGGCTGGGGCACTGACAAAGCTCTGTGGGCTGCAGAAGAGGGAGAATCAACAGAAAAATACATTCGGCTTCTACGTTACTAAGATCTGCAAGCATAATTAAATACGTTCAAAGTCAATACAATGTCATTATTTGGCGATTTCGTGTAACCAGCGCTGGTATTCGAGTGACGTGGCGGAACATGGGGGGTCGACCCGTTTGGAAGTCATCCAGAGACGTATGTGCCACGTTTGTGAAAAAAGGCGTAACTTAAGCAGTGCTGTTTAAGCGAGATTTTGTCATCGTGCACCGTCATTCATGCCAGAGATGAGCCGAGTTGAGCGCTGACCGCTTTCCCAGGAGTTCAATACTTACTTAGTCTCTGATAAAATGATTGTGCTACAAAAGGTAAAATGATGGAATGTGGTGGTAGTGTGCTTTACCTTTAAAATACAGTAAAAAAACCCGGAACCGGTAACCGCATTTCGAAAACCGATATGATAGTGTTTACATGACGAACCACAAGCGGTGGTGAAAGATCGGTTTGTGAAAAACACACTCGGTAGGCATACGTAGAACTGCTAAGGAATGTTTTACTTTTTGTTTCACGCAATGAAAGTAAATATTAACATACCTTTCCTGTTACAAAACGGAAACACAGGGAAGCAAAGATTTTATTTTTACGCTTAACATTTCTCCCGCTTTCGATATTTACAATTCTCAACAAAAGGCTATCAGAATTTTCGTGTGCACTATTATATACAATGTCGGTGATCGCCGCGTGTCACAAGATGCCCAGTAGACATGTTACTCTTTTCCGCGCTGTTTATTTCTTTTTAGCGTCTTATTGTTTATATCACTGCCGGACACTGCAAGTCGCCTACTGCCATCTGTCGACCAACGGCTGCACTGCGTCCTCCGAAACTCCTTTCGCAGTCAACGTCTTCTGCCACGCGAGACGCCAATAGAACGTCTTTCCATATCGCTGGTTCGGCGCGAATCACGCATTTTCGTGAAATGAATAAAAAAAAAAAAATAGAAATCTGTTTTTGTGTGCGTCGAGAGAAGGCTGCGGTCTTTTAGCATGAAAGGAGGTAACACGAAATATGAAATAACTGTGAGCGAACAAGACTGCCACGTCACAGAGACAGGCGGCTGCGATTTCAAATCCGTCAGCACACAGCGCCAGAGAGTATCGCATAACGCAGTCTGGCGGTGTGGAATAAACTTTGGATTGCCTTCGTACGACCGTAGCGATGGCCATCGCTTTCAAATAAATTTGTATTACAGATATGGGATAAGTTGATTTTTTTGTACTTCCTTTGTAGAGAATGGAAATAAATAGATTCCGTTTTTCGTCACAGCTTTCAACACTTCACAGAACGTTTTTTCTCGTCCGAGGTAAACTCTGAATTGAATATCGGGTTCGAGGCTACTCGCTAAGAACTGTTACTTCCATCAGTTTAAAATAATAGTCTACGTTGCATTAATTTTCATTTAGCTCTTCGGAATGCAGATAACCATTCATGGCATGGAGTAACAAGAGGCATCAGTCATTACAACCAACGTTGGAAGAAAGGTTATGTGACTGGAAAAGGAGCTAAGTTCACAATCGGCGGCAGACTGCAAAGAAAGCGGTCGTGAAACACGGACTGGGAGCGACTGTCATTTGGCAAACCTTGAAACGGAAAGTCTAAAATACATAAACTGGGTATAAAGGCCGTGCACGTTCTGTAATAATCTGTGGACGGCGAAACAGCTCACTCTGGACAGATTACAATGGCGTAACTGATCAGAGACTACTGGGCGCGCACGTTGCAATCGGCAGTATATGCGGGGATGAGCTATGGGCGGAGTTTCGGACATACGTTCGCCGCTTCAAGTAGGGAGAGATTCCGACGCGTATCTTAAACAGAGATAAGGATTGACGTCTGTCTTTTTCGTAGAAAATTAAGTTCTGCGTGTAAATTACAAAGACATGTTATGTACCTAATACTTCTAGAGATGTATCTGGTAAAAAGGTCCAAGTTTCGAAGGTACGCGTGATTTGCTTGACGCTAACTGAGCGTAGAAAGAGGAAATGGGGCAACTAGCAAATAAGCTATTGATAAAAATTGAATGTAAAATTGTTAATAGTAATGCCCCTCGTAGGGGAGTATTATACAACACGTTTCATTTGTTTATACCGATCACAAAAAAAACTTACTAACGTTTCAGGTATGAGCAAATAGTGAATTGATCAAATGTAGCGAAACACGTTGTGGGTGGTCAACCGAGACAGGGGTGCCGTGTGACGTCACACCTCAGTGTGGGCTGCTGTGCGGTTGCTACGGCTGTAGACGCGCCTCAGCCGCTGTGGTCACGGCCAAGGCTTCATGAACCACTCGGCTGCAACGGTAGCTCTGTGTTGCCACTATTCTACAGCCAAATCTCGGCACTGACTGGTTGTTTGTTGTTGTTGCCACCAAAATTGCAGCAATTATTCACACTGTGCAGTATGTAATTCGGTTGGCCCTCTTACTAAATATTGAGTTCATAAAGTTACAGATGAATTCCATACAGAAGTAATCACATAATCATTCCTATGCCGCAACAGAAAATGCTCTGACTGTAGAAATTGTATCCTGGATGATTGCATGCTAAACGCAAAACTGCTATTTTGCTCGTTCTTTACCTAAGAAAGATACGATAGTAGTAATACAAACAGACAACTTCGACATGAGTTATGGCCTCAGTTCAGCTCATAAGAAGTAGTCAGAATCAGTTGTCTGTAAAATGAGAAGTGGCAAGGACGAAAACTTTACTCAGTTTGTCCATCGAGGGTATATTGCAGATTCCTGTGATAGCTCTCAGTTCCACTGCGTAGTTTATTGTTTAAAATTGTCATAGCATTAAACCACCAGGATCGTTGAGTTTGACTACTAGTTGCCGCTTTCGTTACTTCTTTCCATTTTCATTTATATCGTAGAATCCCTTATACTTGGAGGCTATTTGAATTTAACTGCCACCATTCCGTGGCGGCAACAGCAACAATCGACCGCTGATGCAGCGATAGAGCTCTGTGGGTCGCACAGTACGGGAAACGGTCGGAGAAACGAGACGAGACATATTCATTGCTGCTTTCTGCAATTGTGATTAATATCGAAAGTAGCACACGTTTAATACAATAGCTTTACAAGAATGTGATGCATGTATCGTAATCAAAGTCTTAACTGTATTGTTCGCCGAAACTTTCAAAAATGACCATTCTACGTGAATCTATTGTGAAACGAATCAAAATTATATACACCTCTTAACCGAGCCAGTCAATTTACTTCCTCGCATCGTCAGTCAGGATGACCGTGTGTAAATAGTGTCTTTGCATTAAGCATTTAGAAGATGTTCACTACAACAACAACTTGCAATGTCATTTTACTTAGGAAATTTATACTATCTCAGCGAAGAAGAAGTGAATGATGTCGATGTGTGTAGGTTACCTAGCCCCATAAACTGAGTAGCTGTGACGTAAAGTCTTTATGTTATCTCGTTATATGCATACGACAGAGTAACGAATCTGCCCCTTGGATGGGGCAGTGTACTGATACGAATTGTTAAGCTCTGTCTGTGGAAACACATAATCGCTTTTAGTTTCTCCTGACCAGAGACTACTTTCATTCTACTTACTAACAGTGACAACAATATCGGAAGGTGGTAAATGTTTCCCATTTTCCTTAATGTAGGTGAGCGACAAGAATAAAATACTTGCTGTAAGTTACACAATGGCGATATCGAGACATTAGTATGAACCATGCAACAGAATTCTTTGCGGAGGTTTCAAACACATGGTGGCATTACACTAGGCCCTGAATCACAGCTATCGAACTGATTCGGTCAATTTAAGAGTTTCACATGTGTGTCTGTGCACGATTTTCGCTGCATGCTTACTAAGATTGCAAGGGGGGACGGGAATGGTTACCTCATCCAAACTAAGCGACAGAGGTAGATACGTATGTGACACTTATCCATAGCTTTCATACTGACTGCATGCGATGAAAGAGTTGAATTTATGAAATGTGATACATTATGAATCCATAAACAGCATAGGGAGCTCTCTAAAAGCAAGTACCTTGAAAGACTTTATGTATGAGCCAAACATTGATATTATTCTAGTTACAGAAGTAAAGGATACTGCACTACACGTTGTATTGGGATATAGCGCTGTAATTAATGCTGGAACTGGAGATGAATTAGAGACCGTGATACTCGCGAAAGAGGGCATAATAGTGGATCACGTTGAAAACTCACATGTAATACAGTTGTAGCTTGTACTGTTTACAACACCTGGCTATTTAATATATATGTTCAACCTGGTAGCAGTAAACTACGTAAACGAGCAGAGTTCCTTTAATTACAAAATTGTCCCTCTCTTCAGATTTCATTAAGGTAATATCATTTTGGCAGAAGATATGAAAGGCATTCTACGTCCAAGAGGTCAATCTCCTAATAGGAACTCTTCTATTGAATTATAAAACGTAAGACAAGAGTACCATTAAATTAACACGTAGAGCATAAAACAGCGACATGGCTGGGTTTACATTGATTATTAACTGCTTGGAAGGTCGCTCGTACAGGCTACACCTGTGGAACAGAGACCAACGTGCTGCACACAGAAGTGTGGCGCAGCAGCTGCACTGAGCACGCTGCACTCGCGTGCACAGCTGATGTGGAGCGACAGCGCGCCCACCACACCAGAAGTCATGACGGAACCTCAACCCTGCACACCTACTGCCAGATGCCGAATGCTGCGACCGTTCCCGCAAAAATATGCAGGAATGGGAAGGTAACTTCACATCCTATATTTCTTTCCTCAGTTTGTGGACAATATGCACGAAAGTAAACTGTCTCCAGAAGGTGTGCTGCCTTTGGGATATGTGCTGTCCTTTGGAGGAGGGCTGTATTTAGGAAATGTGCTGTCTTTGCAAGGTGTCCTGCATTCGCAATGTGTGCAGCCTCCACAAGGTGTGCTGCCTTTGCAAGGCAGTTGTTCTTTGCAAGGTGTTCTCCTTTGCAAGATTTTGTGCCATTGCATTCTGTCCTGTCTTCGCAAGGTGTGCTACTTTCGTGAGGTGTGCTGCCTTTGCAAGCTGTTCTGCCTTGACACAGTGTGTAACCTTCGCAAGGTTTTCTGCCTCTACTATCAGAAGTTGTGCTACCTTCACAAAATGTGCTGGCTTCTCAAGGAGTGCTGCTTCACAAGAAATGCTGCATTAGCTAGGTGTGTTGCCTTCACAATATGTGCTGCCTTTGCAAGGTTACCTTGCGGAAGCTGCATATCTGGTGAAGGCAGTCAACCTCTCGAAAGTAGCAAACCTTGCGAAGGTAGCACAGCATGCAAAGGAAGAAGACCATGTGAAGAAATAAGACACTGCAAAGGCAGTACATATTGTGAAGGAGGGCCAACTTGTGAAGGCAGCACACCTTGTGAAGCCAGTACACTGTATAAATGCAGCATACCGTATGAAGGCAGCACACATTGTGAATAAGCCGGCCGCGGTGGCCGACAGGTTCTAGGCGCTTCAGTCAGGACCTGCGCAACTGCTATGGTCGCTGGTTCGAATCCTGCCTCGGGCATGGATGTGTGTGATGTCCTTAGGTTGGTTAGGTTTCAGTAGTTCGAAGTTCTAGGTGACTGATGACCTCAGATGTTAAGTCCCATAGTGCTCAGAGCCATTTGAACCACATTGCGAAGACAGAATCACTTGTGAAGGCTGCAAACATTGCAAAGGCAGCACACATTGTGAACATAGCACACTTTGCTAAGGCAGCATACCTTGTGAAAGCTGCACAGATTGCGAATGCTGCACACCTTGAAATCACTGCAAGCATTGCAAATACTACAAATTTTATGAAGGACGCACACCTTGTAAAGGCTGCATACCCTGCAAAAGCAGCACATGCTGCAAAGGCGGCACACAATGAAAATGCAACACATGTTCAAATGCAGCACAGACTGCAAAGAGGCACATGCAGCAAAGGAAGCACATGCTGCAAAGGCAGCACATGCTGCAAAGGCAGCACACATTGAGAAGCCTGAAACACACTGGAAAGGCAGCACAAACTGGAAAAGCAGCATATACTGGAAAGGAAGAACACAGTGGAAAGGCGCAGACATTGGTAAGGCATCACAAACTGGATAGGCAACACTCACTGGAAACACAGAACACACTGCGGAGCCACATCACTTGAAAACCACACACAATGTGAGGCAGCACACGCTGCGACTGCAGCCTTACCAGTGTGTGATGCCTTTTCAGTACGTGGTGCCTTTCCAATGTGGTTCAAAATGGCTCTGAGCACTATGGGACTTAACATCTATGGTCATCAGTCCCCTAGAACTTAGAACTACTTAAACCTAACTAACCTAAGGACAGCACACAACACCCAGTCATCACGAGGCAGAGAAAATCCCTGACCCCGCCAGGAATCGAACCCGAGCGTGGGAAATGAGAACGCTACCGCACGACCACGAGCTGCGGACTCCAGCGTGGTGCTTTCCACTATGTGTGCTTCTCCAGTGTTGCTGCATATTAAATGTGTGCTTCCTTTCCGATGTGTGCTGCCTTCCCAATATGTGCTGCCTTCCCAATGTGTGCTGTCTTTAAAATATGAGGTGACTTTCCAATGTGTGTTGCCTTTCTAATATGTGCTTCCTTTGCAACATGTGCTGTCATGGCAGTATGTTCTGCCATTGCAGCGTGCTGCTGCCACAGCAGTGTGTGCTGCTATTGCAGCGTGTTCTGCCGTTGCAGCATGTGCTCCTTTCCAATTTGTGCTGCCTACCATTGTGTGTGGATTTCTAGTGTGCACCGCTTTTCTAGTGACTGCTGCCTATCCAGTTTGTGATGCATTTCCATTGAGTGCTGCCTTTCCAGTGTGTGCTGCATCTCCAGTGAGTGCTGCCTGTCCAGTTTGTGATGCATTCCAGTGTCTGCTGCCTTTATAGTGTGTGTTGCATATCCAAAGTGTGCTGCCTTTATAGTGTGTGTTGCATATCCAGGTTGTGATGCATATCCAGGGTGTGCTGCCTTTCTAGGGTGTGTTGCCCTTCCAGGGTGTGCTGCCTTTCCAGGTTGTGCTGCCTTTCCAGGGTGTGCTGCCTTTCTGGGGTATGCTGGCTTTCCAGAGTATGCTGCCTTTCCATGGTGAGCTGCCTTCCCAGTGTGTGTGATTTGCTGTGTGTGCGGCCTTTCAAGTGTGTATTGCTTTCCGATGTATGTGCAAGCATGTGCTGCCTTTGCAGTGTGTATTACCTTTCCAGCATGTGCTACCTTTCCTGCATATCCTGCCAATGTAGCGCATGCTGACATTACCACATGTGCTGCCATAGGACCACATGCTGCCATAGCAGCGAGTGTGGCTATAGAGGCATGTGCTGTTATAGAGGGAGGTGCATGCTGCCTTTGCAGCATTTGCTGAATTCCCAATGTATGCTGCCTTTTCAGCGAGTGCTGGCTATGCAGTGTGTACTGCCATTGCACCAGGTGCTGCCTTATCATCATGTGCTTCACAGCATGTGCAGTGTTTGCAGGGCCTGCTGCCTTTGCAGTGTGTCCTGCCTTTGCAGTGCATGTTTTCTTTGCAGTGCCTACTACCTTTGCAGCGTGTGCTGCATTTAAAGTGCAGGCTGCCTTTGACATGCATGGTGCCTTTCCTTTGTCTTCTGCTTTTCTAGTGTTTCCGGCCTTTCAGTGTGTGCTGCCTATCCACATTGTGACACTTTACAGTGTGTTGTTATTTCATTGTATGCTTGCTTCCCAGTGCATGCTGGGTTTCAGTGTGCAGTACCTTGCCATTGTGTGATGCCTTTCCGATATGTGCTGAATTTTCAGTTTGTGCTGCCTTTTTCAGCATGGGCTGCCTTTGCAGTGTGCGCTGCCAAGTATTGTGTGCCGCCTTTGTAGCATGTGCTGCCTTTGTAGTGTGTGCTGCCATTGCAGCATGTGCTGCTGTAACAGCGTTTGCACACTTTACATGGTGTGCAGTCTTTGTAGCATATGCAGCCTTTGTAGCATATGCAGCCATTGCAGCATGTGCTGCCTTTGCAGCTTGTGCTGCCATTCCATTGTGTACTTGTTTTATAGTGCATATTGCCTTTACAGTGTGTGCTGCCTGCCGCCTTTCCAAGACAGCAAAGACAGTACGATTTCCAAAGGCAGTACACTGTGTGAAGATAGCACACCTTGTGTAGACAGCACGACTTGCAAAGATGGCACACCTTGCGAAGACAGCATGTCTTGCCAAGACAGCATGTCATGGCAACACAGCACGACTTGCATACGCAGCACACCTTGTAAAAGCAGTATGACTTACAAAATCAGCTGACCTTGAGGGGACAGCTCAACTTGAGGGGACAGCTCAACTTGAGAGGACAGCTCAACTTGGGAGGACAGCACAACTTGTGAGGACAGCACGGCTTGCAAGGACAGCACGGCTTCTGAGGACAGAACGGCTACCGAGGTAAGCACGGCTTGCGAGGACAGCACGGCTTGCGAGGACAGCACGGCTTGCGAGGACAGCTCAACTTGAGAGGACAGCTCAACTTGAGAGGACAGCTCAACTTGCGAGGACAGCTCAACTTGAGAGGACAGCTCAACTTGACAGCTCAACTTGAGAGGACAGCTCAACTTAAGAGGGCAGCTCAACTTGAGAGGGCAGCTCAACTTGAGACGACAGCACAGCTTGCGAGGACAGCACAGCTTGCGCGGACAGCACAGCTTGCGAGGACAGCACAGCTTGCGAGGACAGCAAAGCTTGCGAGGACAGCACGGCTTGCGAGGACAGCACGGCTTGCGAGGACAGCACGGCTTGCGAGGACAGCACAGCTTGCGAGGACAGCACAGCTTGCAAGGACAGCACAGCTTGCGAGGCCAGCAAGGCTTGCGAGGACAGCACAGCTTACGAGGACAGCTCTACTTGAAAGGACAGCTCAACTTGAGAGGACAGCTCAACTTGAGAGGACAGCTCAACTTTAGAGGACAGCTCAACTTGAGAGGACAGCTCAACTTGAGAGGACAGCTCAACTTGAGAGGACAGCTCAACTTGAGTGGACAGCTCAACTTGAGAGGACAGCTCAACTTGAGAGGACAGCTACACTTGAGAGGACAGCTCAACTTGAGGGGACAGCACAACTTGAGAGGACAGCACAACTTGTGAGGACAGCTCAACTTGAGAGGACAGCTCAACTTGAGAGGACAGCTCAACTTGAGAGGGCAATTCAACTTGAGAGGGCAGCTTAGCTTAACAGGACTGCTCAACTTGCGAGGACACCACTACTTGAGAGGAAAGCACAACTTTCGAGGACAGCAAAGCTCGCAAGGACAGCACAGCTTGCGAGGACAGCACGGCTTGCGAGGACAGCTCAATATGAGAGAACAACTCAACTTGAGAGGACAGCTCAACTTGAGAGGACAGCTCAACTTGAGAGGACAGACCAACTGAAGAGGACAGCTCAACTTTAAAGGACAGCACAACTTCCGAGGACAGCACAACTTGCGAGGACAGCAAAGCTAGCGATGACAGTACGGCTTGCGAGGACAGCACGGCTTCCGACGACAGCACGGCTTGCGAGGACAGCACGGCTTGCGAGGACAGCATGTCTTGCGAGGACAGCACGGCTTGCGAGGACAGCACGGCTTGCGAGGACAGCACAGGTTGCGAGGAAAGCACAGCTTGCGAGGAGAGCACAGCTTGCGATGACAGCACGGCTTGCGAGGACAGCTCAACTTGAGAGGACAGCTCAACTTGAGAGGACAGCTCAACTTGAGAGGACAGCTCAACTTGAGAGGACAGCTCAACTTGAGAGGACAGCTCAACTTGAGAGGACAGCTCAACTTGAGAGGACAGCTCAACTTGAGAGGACAGCTCAACTTGAGAGGACAGCTCAACTTGAGAGGACAGCTCAACTTGAGAGGACAGCTCATCTAGAGAGGACAGCTCATCTAGAGAGGACAGCTCAACTTCAGAGGACAGCTCAACTTGAAGGAGAGCTCAACTTGAGAGGACATCTCAATTTGAGAGGTCAGCTCAACTTGAGAGGACAGCTCAACTTTAGAGGACAGCTCAACTTCAAAGGACAGCTAAAGTTGAGAGGACAGCTCTACTAGAGAGGGCAGCTCAACTTGAGAGGACAGCACGGCTTGCGAGAACAGCACAGCTTGCGAGGACAGCACAGCTTGCGAGGACAGCATTACTGGAGAGGACAGCTCAACTTGAGAGGACAGCTCAACTTTGGAGGACAGCTCAACATAAGAGGGCAGCTCAACTTGAGAGGGCAGCTCAACTTGAGAGGGCAGCTCAACTTGAGAGGGCAGCTCAACTTGAGAGGGCAGCTCAACTTGTGAGGACAGCTGAACTTGAGAGGGCAGCACAACTTGCGAGGACTGCACAACTTGCGAGAACAGCAAAGGTCGCGAGGACAGCAAAGCTCGCGAGGACAGCAAAGCCTGCGAGGACAGCAAAGCTCGCAAGGACAGCACGGCTCGCGAGGACAGCATGGCTTGCGAGGACAGCACGGCTTGCGAGGACAGCACGGCTTGCGAGGACAGCACGGCTTGCGAGGACAGCACGGCTCGCGAGGACAGCACGGTATGCGAGGACAGCACGGCTTGCGATGACAGCACAGCTTGCGAGGACAGTACAGCTTGCGAGGACAGCGCAGCTTGCGAGGACACCACAGCTTGCGAGGACAGCACAGCTTGCGAGGACAGCACAGCTTGCGAGGACGGCACAGCTTGCGAGGACGGCACAGCTTACAAAGACGGCACAGCTTGCAAGGGCAGCACAGCTTGCGAGGACAGCACAGCTTGCGAGGACAACACAGGTTGCGGGGACAGCACAGCTTGCGTGGACAGCACAGGTTGCAAGGACAGCACAGGTTGCGAGGACAGCATGGCTTGCGAGAACAGCACAGCTTGCGAAGACAGCACAGCTTGCGAGGACAGCATAGCTTGCGAGGACAGGACAGCTTGCGAGGACAGCACAGCTTGTGAGGATGGCTCAGCTTGCGAGGACGGCACAGCTTGCGAGGACGGCACAGCTTGCAAGGACATCACAGCTTGCGAGGACAGCTCAACTTGAGAGGACAGCTCAACTTGACAGGACAGCTCAACTTGAGAGGACAGCTCAACTTCAGAGGACAGCAAAACTTGAGAGGACTGCTCAACTTGAGAGGGCTGCTCAGCTTCAGAGGGCAGCTCAACTTGAGAGGGCAGCTCAACTTGAGAGGGCAGCTCAACTTGAGAGGGCAGCTCAAATTGAGTGTACAGCTCAACTTGAGAGGAAATCTCAACCTGAGAGGACACCTCAACCTGAGAGGACAGCTGAACTTGAGAGGACAGCACAACTTACGAGGACAGGAAAGCTTGCGAGGACAGCAAAGCTTGTGAGGACAGCAAAGCTTGAGAGGACAGCACGGCTTGCGAGGACAGCAAGGCTTGCGTGGACAGCACGGCTTCCGAGGACAGCACGGCTTGCAAGGACAGCACGGCTTGCGAGGACAGCACAGCTTGCGAGGACAGCACAGCTTGCGAGGACAGCACAGCTTGCGAGGACAGCACAGCTTGCGAGGACAGCATTACTTGAGAGGACAGCTCAACTTGAGAGGACAGCTCAACTTTGGAGGACAGCTCAACATAAGAGGGCAGCTCAACTTGAGAGGGCAGCTCAACTTGAGAGGGCAGCTCAACTTGAGAGGGCAGCTCAACTTGTGAGGACAGCTGAACTTGAGAGGGCAGCACAACTTGCGAGGACTGCACAACTTGCGAGAACAGCAAAGGTCGCGAGGACAGCAAAGCTCATGAGGACAGCAAAGCTTGTGAGGACAGCAAAAGTCGCAAGGACAGCACGGCTCGCGAGGACAGCACAGCTTGCGAGGAGAGCACAGCTTGCGAGGACAGCACAAATTGGGAGGACAGCACAGCTTTCGAGGACAGCACAGCTTGCGATGACAGCACAACTTGCGAGGACAGCACGGCTTGCGAGGACAGCTCAACTTGAGAGGACAGCTCAACTTGAGAGGACAGCTCAACTTTGGAGGACAGCTCAACATAAGAGGGCAGCTCAACTTGAGAGGACAGCTCAACTTGAGAGGACAGCTCAACTTGAGAGGACAGCTCAACTTGAGAGGACAGCTCAACTAGAGATGACAGCTCAACTAGAGAGGACAGCTCAACATGATAGGACAGCTCAACTTGAGAGGACAGCTCAACTTGAGAGGACAGCTCAACTAGAGAGGACAGCTCAACTTGAGAGGTCAGCTCAACTTGAGAGGACAGCTCAACTTGAGAGGACAGCTCAACTTGAGAGGACAGCTCAACTTGAGAGGACAGCTCAACTTGAGAGGACAGCTCAAATTGAGAGGACAGCCCAACCTGAGAGGACAGCACAACGTGAGAGGACAGCTCAACTTGAGTGGGCAGCTCAACTTGTGAGGACAGCTCAACTTGAGAGGACAGCCCAACTTGAGAGGACAGCACTACTTGAGAGGAAAGCACAACATGCGAAGACAGCAAAGCTTGCGAAGGCAGCACGGCTGGCGAGGAAAGCACGGCTTGCGAGGACAGCAAGGCTTGCGATGACAGCACAGCTTGCGAGGACAGTACAGCTTGCGAGGACAGCGCAGCTTGCGAGGACAGCACAGCTTGCGAGGACAGCACAGCTAACGAGGACAGCACAGCTTGCGAGGACAGCACAGCTTGCGAGGACAGCACAGCTTGCGAGGACAGCACAGCTTGCGAGGACGGCACAGCTTGCGAGGACGGCACAGCTTACAAAGACGGCACAGCTTGCGAGCACAGCACAGCTTGCGAGGACAGCACAGCTTGCGAGGACAACACAGGTTGCGGGGACAGCACAGCTTGCGTGGACAGCACAGGTTGCGAGGACAGCACAGCTTGCGAGGACAGCACAGCTTGCGAGGACAGCACAGCTTGCGAGGACAGCATAGCTTGCGAGGACAGGACAGCTTGCGAGGACAGCACAGCTTGCGAGGATGGCACAGCTTGTGAGGACGGCACAGCTTGCAAGGACATCACAGCTTGCGAGGACAGCTCAACTTGAGAGGACAGCTGAACTTGAGAGGACAGCTCAACTTGAGAGGACAGCTCAACTTCAGAAGACAGCAAAACTTGAGAGGACTGCTCAACTTGAGAGGGCTGCTCAGCTTCAGAGGGCAGCTCAACTTGAGAGGGCAGCTCAACTTGAGAGGGCAGCTCAACTTGAGAGGGCAGCTCAACTTGAGAGGGCAGCTCAACTTCAGTGTACAGCTCAACTTGAGAGGAAATCTCAACCTGAGAGGACACCTCAACCTGAGAGGACAGCTCAACTTGAGAGGACAGCACAACTTACAAGGACAGGAAAGCTTGCGAGGACAGCAAAGCTTGTGAGGACAGCAAAGCTTGTGAGGACAGCACGGCTTGCGAGGACAGCAAGGCTTGCGTGGACAGCACGGCTTCCGAGGACAGCACGGCTTGCAAGGACAGCACAGCCTGTGAGGACAGCACACCTGGCGAGGACAGCACGGCTTGCAAGGACAGCACGGCTTGCGAGGACAGCTCAACTTGAGAGGACAGCTCAACTTGAGAGGACAGCTCAACTTGCAAGGACAGCTCAACTTGAGAGGACAGCTCAACTTGACAGCTCAACTTGAGAGGACAGCTCAACTTAAGAGGGCAGCTCAACTTGAGAGGGCAGCTCAACTTGAGACGACAGCACAGCTTGCGAGGACAGCACAGCTTGCGCGGACAGCACAGCTTGCGAGGACAGCACAGCTTGCGAGGACAGCAAAGCTTGCGAGGACAGCTTGGCTTGCGAGGACAGCACGGCTTGCGAGGACAGCACGGCTTGCGAGGACAGCACAGCTTGCGAGGACAGCACAGCTTGCAAGGACAGCACAGCTTGCGAGGCCAGCAAGGCTTGCGAGGACAGTACAGCTTACGAGGACAGCTCTACTTGAAAGGACAGCTCAACTTGAGAGGACAGCTCAACTTGAGGGGACAGCTCAACTTTAGAGGACAGCTCAACTTGAGAGGACAGCTCAACTTGAGAGGACAGCTCAACTTGAGAGGACAGCTCAACTTGAGTGGACAGCTCAACTTGAGAGGACAGCTCAACTTGAGAGGACAGCTACACTTGAGAGGACAGCTCAACTTGAGGGGACAGCACAACTTGAGAGGACAGCACAACTTGTGAGGACAGCTCAACTTGAGAGGACAGCTCAACTTGAGAGGACAGCTCAACTTGAGAGGGCAATTCAACTTGAGAGGGCAGCTTAGCTTAACAGGACTGCTCAACTTGCGAGGACACCACTACTTGAGAGGAAAGCACAACTTTCGAGGACAGCAAAGCTTGCAAGGACAGCACAGCTTGCGAGGACAGCACGGCTTGCGAGGACAGCTCAATATGAGAGAACAACTCAACTTGAGAGGACAGCTCAACTTGAGAGGACAGCTCAACTTGAGAGGACAGTCCAACTGAAGAGGACAGCTCAACTTTAAAGGACAGTACAACTTCCGAGGACAGCACAACTTGCGAGGACAGCAAAGCTAGCGATGACAGTACGGCTTGCGAGGACAGCACGGCTTCCGACGACAGCACGGCTTGCGAGGACAGCACGGCTTGCGAGGACAGCACGTCTTGGGAGGACAGCACGGCTTGCGAGGACAGCACGGCTTGCGAGGACAGCACAGGTTGCGAGGGCAGCACACCTTGCGAGGAGAGCACAGCTTGCGAGGACAGCACGGCTTGCGAGGACAGCTCAACTTGAGAGGACAGCTCAACTTGAGAGGACAGCTCAACTTGAGAGGACAGCTCAACTTGAGAGGACAGCTCAACTTGAGAGGACAGCTCAACTTGAGAGGACAGCTCAACTTGAGAGGACAGCTCAACTTGAGAGGACAGCTCAACTTGAGAGGACAGCTCAACTTGAGAGGACAGCTCAACTTGAGAGGACAGCTCATCTAGAGAGGACAGCTCATCTAGAGTGGACAGCTCAACCTCAGAGGACAGCTCAACTTGAAGGAGAGCTCAACTTGAGAGGACATCTCAATTTGAGAGGTCAGCTCAACTTGAGAGGACAGCTCAACTTTAGAGGACAGCTCAACTTCAAAGGACAGCTCAAGTTGAGAGGACAGCTCTACTAGAGAGGGCAGCTCAACTTGAGAGGACAGCACGGCTTGCGAGAACAGCACAGCTTGCGCGGACAGCACAGCTTGCGAGGACAGCATTACTTGAGAGGACAGCTCAACTTGAGAGGACAGCTCAACTTTGGAGGACAGCTCAACATAAGAGGGCAGCTCAACTTGAGAGGGCAGCTCAACTTGTGAGGACAGCTGAACTTGAGAGGACAGCAGAACTTGCGAGGACTGCACAACTTGCGAGAACAGCAAAGGTCGCGAGGACAGCAAAGCTCGCGAGGACAGCAAAGCTCGCGAGGACAGCAAAGCTCGAAAGGACAGCACGGCTCGCGAGGACAGCATGGCTTGCGAGGACAGCACGGCTTGCGAGGACAGCACGGCTTGCGAGGATAGCACGGCTTGCGAGGACAGCACGGCTCGCGAGGACAGCACGGTATGCGAGGACAGCACGGCTTGCGATGACAGCACAGCTTGCGAGGACAGTACAGCTTGCGAGGACAGCGCAGCTTGCGAGGACAGCACAGCTTGCGAGGACAGCACAGCTTGCGAGGACAGCACAGCTTGCGAGGACGGCACAGCTTGCGAGGACGGCACAGCTTACAAAGACGGCACAGCTTGCGAGGACAGCACAGCTTGCGAGGACAGCACAGCTTGCGAGGACAACACAGGTTGCGGGGACAGCACAGCTTGCGTGGACAGCACAGGTTGCGAGGACAGCACAGCTTGCGAGGACAGCACGGCTTGCGAGGACAGCACAGCTTGCGAAGACAGCACAGCTTGCGAGGACAGCATAGCTTGCGAGGACAGGACAGCTTGCGAGGACAGCACAGCTTGTGAGGATGGCTCAGCCTGCGAGGACGGCACAGCTTGCGAGGACGGCACAGCTTGCAAGGACATCACAGCTTGCGAGGACAGCTCAACTTGAGAGGACAGCTCAACTTGACAGGACAGCTCAACTTGAGAGGACAGCTCAACTTCAGAGGACAGCAAAACTTGAGAGGACTGCTCAACTTGAGAGGGCTGCTCAGCTTCAGAGGGCAGCTCAACTTGAGAGGGCAGCTCAACTTGAGGGGGCAGCTCAACTTGAGAGGGCAGCTCAAATTGAGTGTACAGCTCAACTTGAGAGGAAATCTCAACCTGAGAGGACACCTCAACCTGAGAGGACAGCTGAACTTGAGAGGACAGCACAACTTACGAGGACAGGAAAGCTTGCGAGGACAGCAAAGCTTGTGAGGACAGCAAAGCTTGTGAGGACAGCACGGCTTGCGAGGACAGCAAGGCTTGCGTGGACAGCACGGCTTCCGAGGACAGCACGGCTTGCAAGGACAGCACGGCTTGCGAGGACAGCACAGCTTGCGAGGACAGCACAGCTTGCGAGGACAGCACAGCTTGCGAGGACAGCATTACTTGAGAGGACAACTCAACTTGAGAGGACAGCTCAACTTTGGAGGACAGCTCAACATAAGAGGGCAGCTCAACTTGAGAGGGCAGCTCAACTTGAGAGGGCAGCTCAACTTGAGAGGGCAGCTCAACTTGTGAGGACAGCTGAACTTGAGAGGGCAGCACAACTTGCGAGGACTGCACAACTTGCGAGAACAGCAAAGGTCGCGAGGACAGCAAAGCTCGCGAGGACAGCAAAGCTTGCGAGGACAGCAAAAGTCGCAAGGACAGCACGGCTCGCGAGGACAGCACAGCTTGCGAGGAGAGCACAGCTTGCGAGGACAGCACAAATTGGGAGGACAGCACAGCTTTCGAGGACAGCACAGCTTGCGATGACAGCACAACTTGCGAGGACAGCACGGCTTGCGAGGACAGCTCAACTTGAGAGGACAGCTCAACTTGAGAGGACAGCTCAACTTTGGAGGACAGCTCAACATAAGAGGGCAGCTCAACTTGAGAGGACAGCTCAACTTGAGAGGACAGCTCAACTTGAGAGGACAGCTCAACTTGAGAGGACAGCTCAACTAGAGATGACAGCTCAACTAGAGAGGACAGCTCAACATGATAGGACAGCTCAACTTGAGAGGACAGCTCAACTTGAGAGGACAGCTCAACTAGAGAGGACAGCTCAACTTGAGAGGTCAGCTCAACTTGAGAGGACAGCTCAACTTGAGAGGACAGCTCAACTTGAGAGGACAGCTCAACTTGAGAGGACAGCTCAACTTGAGAGGACAGCTCAACTAGAGATGACAGCTCAACTAGAGAGGACAGCTCAACATGATAGGACAGCTCAACTTGAGAGGACAGCTCAACTTGAGAGGACAGCTCAACTAGAGAGGACAGCTCAACTTGAGAGGTCAGCTCAACTTGAGAGGACAGCTCAACTTGAGAGGACAGCTCAAATTGAGAGGACAGCCCAACCTGAGAGGACAGCACAACGTGAGAGGACAGCTCAACTTGAGTGGGCAGCTCAACTTGAGAGGACAGCTCAACTTGAGAGGACAGCCCAACTTGAGAGGACAGCACTACTTGAGAGGAAAGCACAACATGCGAAGACAGCAAAGCTTGCGAAGGCAGCACGGCTGGCGAGGAAAGCACGGCTTGCGAGGACAGCAAGGCTTGCGATGACAGCACAGCTTGCGAGGACAGTACAGCTTGCGAGGACAGCGCAGCTTGCGAGGACAGCACAGCTTGCGAGGACAGCACAGCTAACGAGGACAGCACAGCTTGCGAGGACAGCACAGCTTGCGAGGACAGCACAGCTTGCGAGGACAGCACAGCTTGCGAGGACGGCACAGCTTGCGAGGACGGCACAGCTTACAAAGACGGCACAGCTTGCGAGCACAGCACAGCTTGCGAGGACAGCACAGCTTGCGAGGACAACACAGGTTGCGGGGACAGCACAGCTTGCGTGGACAGCACAGGTTGCGAGGACAGCACAGCTTGCGAGGACAGCACAGCTTGCAAGGACAGCACAGCTTGCGAGGACAGCATAGCTTGCGAGGACAGGACAGCTTGCGAGGACAGCACAGCTTGCGAGGATGGCACAGCTTGCGAGGACGGCACAGCTTGCAAGGACATCACAGCTTCTGAGGACAGCTCAACTTGAGAGGACAGCTGAACTTGAGAGGACAGCTCAACTTGAGAGGACAGCTCAACTTCAGAGGACAGCAAAACTTGAGAGGACTGCTCAACTTGAGAGGGCTGCTCAGCTTCAGAGGGCAGCTCAACTTGAGAGGGCAGCTCAACTTGAGAGGGCAGCTCAACTTGAGAGGGCAGCTCAACTTGAGAGGGCAGCTCAACTTCAGTGTACAGCTCAACTTGAGAGGAAATCTCAACCTGAGAGGACACCTCAACCTGAGAGGACAGCTCAACTTGAGAGGACAGCACAACTTACAAGGACAGGAAAGCTTGCGAGGACAGCAAAGCTTGTGAGGACAGCAAAGCTTGTGAGGACAGCACGGCTTGCGAGGACAGCAAGGCTTGCGTGGACAGCACGGCTTCCGAGGACAGCACAGCTTGCAAGGACAGCACGGCTTGTGAGGACAGCACACCTGGCGAGGACAGCACGGCTTGCAAGGACAGCACGGCTTGCGAGGACAGCTCAACTTGAGAGGACAGCTCAACTTGAGAGGACAGCTCAACTTGCGAGGACAGCTCAACTTGAGAGGGCAGCTCAACTTGACAGCTCAACTTGAGAGGACAGCTCAACTTAAGAGGGCAGCTCAACTTGAGAGGGCAGCTCAACTTGAGACGACAGCACAGCTTGCGAGGACAGCACAGCTTGCGCGGACAGCACAGCTTGCGAGGACAGCACAGCTTGCGAGGACAGCAAAGCTTGCGAGGACAGCACGGCTTGCGAGGACAGCACGGCTTGCGAGGACAGCACGGCTTGCGAGGACAGCACAGCTTGCGAGGACAGCACAGCTTGCAAGGACAGCACAGCTTGCGAGGCCAGCAAGGCTTGCGAGGACAGTACAGCTTACGAGGACAGCTCTACTTGAAAGGACAGCTCAACTTGAGAGGACAGCTCAACTTGAGAGGACAGCTCAACTTTAGAGGACAGCTCATCTTGAGAGGACAGCTCAACTTGAGAGGACAGCTCAACTTGAGAGGACAGCTCAACTTGAGTGGACAGCTCAACTTGAGAGGACAGCTCAACTTGAGAGGACAGCTACACTTGAGAGGACAGCTCAACTTGAGGGGACAGCACAACTTGAGAGGACAGCACAACTTGAGAGGACAGCTCAACTTGAGAGGGCAGCTCAACTTGAGAAGACAGCTCAACTTGAGAGGACAGCTCAACTTGAGAGGACAGCTCAACTTGAGAGGACAGCTCATCTAGAGAGGACAGCTCATCTAGAGAGGACAGCTCAACCTCAGAGGACAGCTCAACTTGAAGGAGAGCTCAACTTGAGAGGACATCTCAATTTGAGAGGTCAGCTCAACTTGAGAGGACAGCTCAACTTTAGAGGACAGCTCAACTTCAAAGGACAGCTCAAGTTGAGAGGACAGCTCTACTAGAGAGGGCAGCTCAACTTGAGAGGACAGCACGGCTTGCGAGAACAGCACAGCTTGCGAGGACAGCACAGCTTGCGAGGACAGCATTACTTGAGAGGACAGCTCAACTTGAGAGGACAGCTCAACTTTGGAGGACAGCTCAACATAAGAGGGCAGCTCAACTTGAGAGGGCAGCTCAACTTGTGAGGACAGCTGAACTTGAGAGGGCAGCACAACTTGCGAGGACTGCACAACTTGCGAGAACAGCAAAGGTCGCAAGGACAGCTAAGCTCGCGAGGACAGCAAAGCTCACGAGGACAGCAAAGCTCGCAAGGACAGCACGGCTCGCGAGGACAGCATGGCTTGCGAGGACAGCACGGCTTGCGAGGACAGCACGGCTTGCGAGGACAGCACGGCTCGCGAGGACAGCACGGTATGCGAGGACAGCACGGCTTGCGATGACAGCACAGCTTGCGAGGACAGTACAGCTTGCGAGGACAGCGCAGCTTGCGAGGACAGCACAGCTTGCGAGGACAGCACAGCTTGCGAGGACAGCACAGCTTGCGAGGACGGCACAGCTTGCGAGGACGGCACAGCTTACAAAGACGGCACAGCTTGCGAGGACAACACAGGTTGCGGGTACAGCACAGCTTGCGTGGACAGCACAGGTTGCGAGGACAGCACAGCTTGCGAGGACAGCACGGCTTGCGAGGACAGCACAGCTTGCGAAGACAGCACAGCTTGCGAGGACAGCATAGCTTGCGAGGACAGGACAGCTTGCGAGGACAGCACAGCTTGTGAGGATGGCTCAGCTTGCGAGGACGGCACAGCTTGCGAGGACGGCACAGCTTGCAAGGACATCACAGCTTGTGAGGACAGCTCAACTTGAGAGGACAGCTCAACTTGACAGGACAGCTCAACTTGAGAGGACAGCTCAACTTCAGAGGACAGCAAAACTTGAGAGGACTGCTCAACTTGAGAGGGCTGCTCAGCTTCAGAGGGCAGCTCAACTTGAGAGGGCAGCTCAACTTGAGAGGGCAGCTCAACTTGAGAGGGCAGCTCAAATTGAGTGTACAGCTCAACTTGAGAGGAAATCTCAACCTGAGAGGACACCTCAACCTGAGAGGACAGCTGAACTTGAGAGGACAGCACAACTTACGAGGACAGGAAAGCTTGCGAGGACAGCAAAGCTTGTGAGGACAGCAAAGCTTGTGAGGACAGCACGGCTTGCGAGGACAGCAAGGCTTGCGTGGACAGCACGGCTTCCGAGGACAGCACGGCTTGCAAGGACAGCACGGCTTGCGAGGACAGCACAGCTTGCGAGGACAGCACAGCTTGCGAGGACAGCACAGCTTGCGAGGACAGCACAGCTTGCGAGGACAGCATTACTTGAGAGGACAGCTCAACTTGAGAGGACAGCTCAACTTTGGAGGACAGCTCAACATAAGAGGGCAGCTCAACTTGAGAGGGCAGCTCAACTTGAGAGGGCAGCTCAACTTGAGAGGGCAGCTCAACTTGTGAGGACAGCTGAACTTGAGAGGGCAGCACAACTTGCGAGGACTGCACAACTTGCGAGAACAGCAAAGGTCGCGAGGACAGCAAAGCTCGCGAGGACAGCAAAGCTTGCGAGGACAGCAAAAGTCGCAAGGACAGCACGGCTCGCGAGGACAGCACAGCTTGCGAGGAGAGCACAGCTTGCGAGGACAGCACAAATTGTGGGGACAGCACAGCTTTCGAGGACAGCACAGCTTGCGATGACAGCACAACTTGCGAGGACAGCACGGCTTGCGAGGACAGCTCAACTTGAGAGGACAGCTCAACTTGAGAGGACAGCTCAACTTTGGAGGACAGCTCAACATAAGAGGGCAGCTCAACTTGAGAGGACAGCTCAACTTGAGAGGACAGCTCAACTTGAGAGGACAGCTCAACTTGAAAGGACAGCTCAACTAGAGATGACAGCTCAACTAGAGAGGACAGCTCAACATGATAGGACAGCTCAACTTGAGAGGACAGCTCAACTTGAGAGGACAGCTCAACTAGAGAGGACAGCTCAACTTGAGAGGTCAGCTCAACTTGAGAGGACAGCTCAACTTGAGAGGACAGCTCAACTTGAGAGGACAGCTCAACTTGAGAGGACAGCTCAACTTGAGAGGACAGCTCAACTTGAGAGGACAGCACAACCTGAGAGGACAGCACAACGTGAGAGGACAGCTCAACTTGAGTGGGCAGCTCAACTTGAGAGGACAGCTCAACTTGAGAGGACAGCCCAACTTGAGAGGACAGCACTACTTGAGAGGAAACCACAACATGCGAAGACAGCAAAGCTTGCGAAGACAGCACGGCTGGCGAGGAAAGCAGGGCTTGCGAGGACAGCAAGGCTTGCGATGACAGCACAGCTTGCGAGGACAGTACAGCTTGCGAGGACAGCGCAGCTTGCGAGGACAGCACAGCTTGCGAGGACAGCACAGCTAACGAGGACAGCAGAGCTTGCGAGGACAGCACAGCTTGCGAGGACAGCACAGCTTGCGAGGACAGCAAAGCTTGCGAGGACGGCACAGCTTGCGAGGACGGCACAGCTTACAAAGACGGCACAGCTTGCGAGCACAGCACAGCTTGCGAGGACAGCACAGCTTGCGAGGACAACACAGGTTGCGGGGACTGCACAGCTTGCGTGGACAGCACAGGTTGCGAGGACAGCACAGCTTGCGAGGACAGCACAGCTTGCGAGGACAGCACAGGTTGCGAGGACAGCATAGCTTGCGAGGACAGGACAGCTTGCGAGGACAGCACAGCTTGCGAGGATGGCACAGCTTGCGAGGACGGCACAGCTTGCAAGGACATCACAGCTTGTGAGGACAGCTCAACTTGAGAGGACAGCTGAACTTGAGAGGACAGCTCAACTTGAGAGGACAGCTCAACTTCAGAGGACAGCAAAACTTGAGAGGACTGCTCAACTTGAGAGGGCTGCTCAGCTTCAGATGGCAGCTCAACTTGAGAGGGCAGCTCAACTTGAGAGGGCAGCTCAACTTGAGAGGGCAGCTCAACTTGAGAGGGCAGCTCAACTTCAGTGTACAGCTCAACTTGAGAGGAAATCTCAACCTGAGAGGACACCTCAACCTGAGAGGACAGCTCAACTTGAGAGGACAGCACAACTTACAAGGACAGGAAAGCTTGCGAGGACAGCAAAGCTTGTGAGGACAGCAAAGCTTGTGAGGACAGCACGGCTTGCGAGGACAGCAAGGCTTGCGTGGACAGCACGGCTTCCGAGGACAGCACGGCTTGCAAGGACAGCACGGCTTGTGAGGACAGCACACCTGGCGAGGACAGCACGGCTTGCAAGGACAGCACGGCTTGCGAGGACAGCTCAACTTGAGAGGACAGCTCAACTTGAGAGGACAGCTCAACTTGCGAGGACAGCTCAACTTGAGAGGACAGCTCAACTTGACAGCTCAACTTGAGAGGACAGCTCAACTTAAGAGGGCAGCTCAACTTGAGAGTGCAGCTCAACTTGAGACGACAGCACAGCTTGCGAGGACAGCACAGCTTGCGCGGACAGCACAGCTTGCGAGGACAGCACAGCTTGCGAGGACAGCAAAGCTTGCAAGGACAGCACGGCTTGTGAGGACAGCACGGCTTGCGAGGACAGCACGGCTTGCGAGGACAGCACAGCTTGCGAGGACAGCACAGCTTGCAAGGACAGCACAGAATTGCGAGGCCAGCAAGGCTTGCGAGGACAGCACAGCTTACGAGGACAGCTCTACTTGAAAGGACAGCTCAACTTGAGAGGACAGCTCAACTTGAGAGGACAGCTCAACTTTAGAGGACAGCTTAACTTGAGAGGACAGCTCAACTTGAGAGGACAGCTCAACTTGAGAGGACAGCTCAACTTGAGTGGACAGCTCAACTTGAGAGGACAGCTCAACTTGAGAGGACAGCTACACTTGAGAGGACAGCTCAACTTGAGGGGACAGCACAACTTGAGAGGACAGCACAACTTGTGAGGACAGCTCAACTTGAGAGGACAGCTCAACTTGAGAGGACAGCTCAACTTGAGGGGGCAATTCAACTTGAGAGGGCAGCTTAGCTTAACAGGACTGCTCAACTTGTGAGGACACCACTACTTGAGAGGAAAGCACAACTTTCGAGGACAGCAAAGCTTGCAAGGACAGCACAGCTTGCGAGGACAGCACGGCTTGCGAGGACAGCTCAATATGAGAGAACAACTCAACTTGAGAGGACAGCTCAACTTGAGAGGACAGCTCAACTTGAGAGGACAGTCCAACTGAAGAGGACAGCTCAACTTTAAAGGACAGCACAACTTCCGAGGACAGCACAACTTGCGAGGACAGCAAAGCTAGCGATGACAGTACGGCTTGCGAGGACAGCACGGCTTCCGACGACAGCACGGCTTGCGAGGACAGCATGGCTTGCGAGGACAGCACGTCTTGCGAGGACAGCACGGCTTGCGAGGACAGCACGGCTTGCGAGGACAGCACAGGTTGTGAGGACAGCACAGCTTGCGAGGAGAGTACAGCTTGCGAGGACAGCACAGCTTGCGAGGAGAGCTCAACTTGAGAGGACAGCTCAACTTGAGAGGACAGCTCAACTTGAGAGGACAGCTCAACTTGAGAGGACAGCTCAACTTGAGAGGACAGCTCAACTTGAGAGGACTGCTCAACTTGAGAGGACAGCTCAACTTGAGAGGACAGCTCAACTTGAGAGGACAGCTCAACTTGAGAGGACAGCTCAACTTGAGAGGACAGCTCATCTAGAGAGGACAGCTCATCTAGAGAGGACAGCTCAACTTGAAGGAGAGCTCAACTTGAGAGGACAGGTCAACTTGAGAGGACAGCTCAACTTGAGAGGACAGCTCAACTTGAGAGGTCAGCTCAACTTGAGAGGACAGCTCAACTTTAGAGGACAGCTCAACTTCAAAGGACAGCTCAAGTTGAGAGGACAGCTCTACTAGAGAGGGCAGCTCAACTTGAGAGGGCAGCTCAAATTGAGAGGGCAGCTCAACTTGTGAGGACAGCTGAACTTGAGAGGGCAGCACAACTTGCAAGGACTGCACAACTTGCGAGAACAGCAAAGGTCACGAGGACAGCAAAGCTCGCGAGGACAGCAAAGCTCGCGAGGACAGCAAAGCTCGCAAGGACAGCACGGCTCGCGAGGACAGCATGGCTTGCGAGGACAGCACGGCTTGCGAGGACAGCACGGCTTGCGAGGACAGCACGGCTTGCGAGGACAGCACGGCTCGCGAGGACAGCACGGTATGCGAGGTCAGCACGGCTTGCGATGACAGCACAGCTTGCGAGGACAGTACAGCTTGCGAGGACAGCGCAGCTTGCGAGGACAGCACAGCTTGCGAGGACAGCACAGCTTGCGAGGACAGCACAGCTTGCGAGGACGGCACAGCTTGCGAGGACGGCACAGCTTACAAAGACGGCACAGCTTGCGAGGACAGCACAGCTTGCGAGGACAGCACAGCTTGCGAGGACAACACAGGTTGCGGGGACAGCACAGCTTGCGTGGACAGCACAGGTTGCGAGGACAGCACAGCTTGTGAGGACAGCACGGCTTGCGAGGACAGCACAGCTTGCGAAGACAGCACAGCTTGCGAGGACAGCATAGCTTGCGAGGACAGGACAGCTTGCGAGGACAGCACAGCTTGTGAGGATGGCTCAGCTTGCGAGGACGGCACAGCTTGCGAGGACGACACAGCTTGCAAGGACAGCACAGCTTGCGAGGACAGCACAGCTTGCGAGGACAGCACAGCTTGCGAGGACAGCATTACTTGAGAGGACAGCTCAACTTGAGAGGACAGCTCAACCTCAGAGGACAGAAAAACTTGAGAGGACTGCTCAACTTGAGAGGGCTGCTCAGCTTCAGAGGGCAGCTCAACTTGAGAGGGCAGCTCAACTTGAGAGGGCAGCTCAACTTGAGAGGGCAGCTCAAATTGAGTGTACAGCTCAACTTGAGAGGATATCTCAACCTGAGAGGACACCTCAACCTGAGAGGACAGCTGAACTTGAGAGGACAGCACCACTTACGAGGACAGGAAAGCTTGCGAGGACAGCAAAGCTTGTGAGGACAGCAAAGCTTGTGAGGACAGCACGGCTTGCGAGGACAGCAAGGCTTGCGTGGACAGCACGGCTTCCGAGGACAGCACGGCTTGCAAGGACAGCACGGCTTGCGAGCACAGCACAGCTTGCGAGGACAGCACAGCTTGCGAGGACAGCACAGCTTGCGAGGACAGCACAGCTTGCGAGGACAGCATTACTTGAGAGGACAGCTCAACTTGAGAGGACAGCTCAACTTTGGAGGACAGCTCAACATAAGAGGGCAGCTCAACTTGAGAGGGCAGCTCAACTTGAGAGGGCAGCTCAACTTGAGAGGGCAGCTCAACTTGTGAGGACAGCTGAACTTGAGAGGGCAGCACAACTTGCGAGGACTGCACAACTTGCGAGGACAGCAAAGGTCGCGAGGACAGCAAAGCTCGCGAGGACAGCAAAGCTTGCGAGGACAGCAAAAGTCGCAAGGACAGCACGGATCGCGAGGACAGCACAGCTTGCGAGGAGAGCACAGCTTGCGAGGACAGCACAAATTGGGAGGACAGCACAGCTTTCGAGGACAGCACAGGTTGCGATGACAGCACAACTTGCGAGGACAGCACGGCTTGCGAGGACAGCTCAACTTGAGAGGACAGCTCAACTTGAGAGGACAGCTCAACTTTGGAGGACAGCTCAACATAAGAGGGCAGCTCAACTTGAGAGGACAGCTCAACTTGAGAGGACAGCTCAACTTGAGAGGACAGCTCAACTTGAGAGGACAGCTCAACTAGAGATGACAGCTCAACTAGAGAGGACAGCTCAACATGATAGGACAGCTCAACTTGAGAGGACAGCTCAACTTGAGAGGACAGCTCAACTAGAGAGGACAGCTCAACTTGAGAGGTCAGCTCAACTCTAGAGGACAGCTCAACTTGAGAGGACAGCTCAACTTGAGAGGACAGTTCAACTTGAGAGGACAGCTCAACTTGAGAGGACAGCTCAACTTGAGAGGACAGCACAACCTGAGAGGACAGCACAACGTGAGAGGACAGCTCAACTTGAGTGGGCAGCCCAACTTGAGAGGGCAGCTCAACTTGAGAGGACAGCCCAACTTGAGAGGACAGCACTACTTGAGAGGAAAGCACAACATGCGAAGACAGCAAAGCTTGCGAAGACAGCACGGCTGGCGAGGAAAGCACGGCTTGCGAGGACAGCAAGGCTTGCGATGACAGCACAGCTTGCGAGGACAGTACAGCTTGCGAGGACAGCGCAGCTTGCGAGGACAGCACAGCTTGCGAGGACAGCACAGCTAACAAGGACAGCACAGCTTGCGAGGACAGCACAGCTTGCGAGGACAGCACAGCTTGCGAGGACAGCACAGCTTGCGAGGACGGCACAGCTTGCGAGGACGGCACAGCTTACAAAGACGGCACAGCTTGCGAGCACAGCACAGCTTGCGAGGACAGCACAGCTTGCGAGGACAACACAGGTTGCGGGGACAGCACAGCTTGCGTGGACAGCACAGGTTGCGAGGACAGCACGTCCTGCGAGGACAGCACAGCTTGCGAGGACAGCACAGCTTGCGAGGACAGCATAGCTTGCGAGGACAGGACAGCTTGCGAGGACAGCACAGCTTGCGAGGATGGCACAGCTTGCGAGGACGGCACAGCTTGCAAGGACATCACAGCTTGCGAGGACAGCTCAACTTGAGAGGACAGCTGAACTTGAGAGGACAGCTCAACTTGAGAGGACAGCTCAACTTCAGAGGACAGCAAAACTTGAGAGGACTGCTCAACTTGAGAGGGCTGCTCAGCTTCAGAGGGCAGCTCAACTTGAGAGGGCAGCTCAACTTGAGAGGGCAGCTCAACTTGAGAGGACAGCTCAACTTGAGAGGACAGCCCACCTTGAGAGGACAGCACTACTTGAGAGGAAAGCACAACATGCGAAGACAGCAAAGCTTGCGAAGACAGCACGGCTGGCGAGGAAAGCACGGCTTGCGAGGACAGCAAGGCTTGCGATGACAGCACAGCTTGCGAGGACAGTACAGCTTGCGAGGACAGCGCAGCTTGCGAGGACAGCACAGCTTGCGAGGACAGCACAGCTAACGAGGACAGCACAGCTTGCGAGGACAGCACAGCTTGCGAGGACAGCACAGCTTGCGAGGACAGCACAGCTTGCGAGGACGGCACAGCTTGCGAGGACGGCACAGCTTACAAAGACGGCACAGCTTGCGAGCACAGCACAGCTTGCGAGGACAGCACAGCTTGCGAGGACAACACAGGTTGCGGGGACAGCACAGCTTGCGTGGACAGCACAGGTTGCGAGGACAGCACAGCTTGCGAGGACAGCACAGCTTGCGAGGACAGCACAGCTTGCGAGGACAGCATAGCTTGCGAGGACAGGACAGCTTGCGAGGACAGCACAGCTTGCGAGGATGGCACAGCTTGCGAGGACGGCACAGCTTGCAAGGACATCACAGCTTGCGAGGACAGCTCAACTTGAGAGGACAGCTGAACTTGAGAGGACAGCTCAACTTGAGAGGACAGCTCAACTTCAGAGGACAGCAAAACTTGAGAGGACTGCTCAACTTGAGAGGGCTGCTCAGCTTCAGAGGGCAGCTCAACTTGAGAGGGCAGCTCAACTTGAGAGGGCAGCTCAACTTGAGAGGGCAGCTCAACTTGAGAGGGCAGCTCAACTTAAGTGTACAGCTCAACTTGAGAGGAAATCTCAACCTGAGAGGACACCTCAACCTGAGAGGACAGCTCAACTTGAGAGGACAGCACAACTTACAAGGACAGGAAAGCTTGCGAGGACAGCAAAGCTTGTGAGGACAGCAAAGCTTGTGAGGATAGCACGGCTTGCGAGGACAGCAAGGCTTGCGTGGACAGCACGGCTTCCGAGGACAGCACGGCTTGCAAGGACAGCACGGCTTGTGAGGACAGCACACGTGGCGAGGACAGCACGGCTTGCAAGGACAGCACGGCTTGCGAGGACAGCTCAATTTGAGAGGACAGCTCAACTTGAGAGGACAGCTCAACTTGCGAGGACAGCTCAACTTGAGAGGACAGCTCAACTTGACTGCTCAACTTGAGAGGACAGCTCAACTTAAGAGGGCAGCTCAACTTGAGAGTGCAGCTCAACTTGAGACGACAGCACAGCTTGCGAGGACAGCACAGCTTGCGCGGACAGCACAGCTTGCGAGGACAGCACAGCTTGCGAGGACAGCAAAGCTTGTGAGGACAGCACGGCTTGCGAGGGCAGCACGGCTTGCGAGGACAGCACGGCTTGCGAGGACAGCACAGCTTGCGAGGACAGCACAGCTTGCAAGGACAGCACAGCTTGCGAGGCCAGCAAGGCTTGCGAGGACAGCACAGCTTACGAGGACAGCTCTACTTGAAAGGACAGCTCAACTTGAGAGGACAGCTCAACTTGAGAGGACAGCTCAACTTGAGAGGACAGCTCAACTTGAGAGGACAGCTCAACTTGAGAGGACAGCTCAACTTGAGTGGACAGCTCAACTTGAGAGGACAGCTCAACTTGAGAGGACAGCTACACTTGAGAGGACAGCTCAACTTGAGGGGACAGCACAACTTGAGAGGACAGCACAACTTGTGAGGACAGCTCAACTTGAGAGGGCAATTCAACTTGAGAGGGCAGCTTAGCTTAACAGGACTGCTCAACTTGCGAGGACACCACTACTTGAGAGGAAAGCACAACTTTCGAGGACAGCAAAGCTTGCAAGGACAGCACAGCTTGCGAGGACAGCACGGCTTGCGAGGACAGCTCAATATGAGAGAAGAACTCAACTTGAGAGGACAGCTCAACTTGAGAGGACAGCTCAACTTGAGAGGACAGTCCAACTGAAGAGGACAGCTCAACTTTAAAGGACAGCACAACTTCCGAGGACAGCACAACTTGCGAGGACAGCAAAGCTAGCGATGACAGTACGGCTTGCGAGGACAGCACGGCTTCCGACGACAGCACGGCTTGCGAGGACATCATGGCTTGCGAGGACAGCTCGTCTTGCGAGGACAGCACGGCTTGCGAGGACAGCACGGCTTGCGAGGACAGCACAGGTTGTGAGGACCGCACAGCTTGCGAGGAGAGTACAGCTTGCGAGGACAGCACGGCTTGCGAGGACAGCTCAACTTGAGAGGACAGCTCAACTTGAGAGGACAGCTCAACTTGAGAGGACAGCTCAACTTGAGAGGACAGCTCGACTTGAGAGGACAGCTCAACTTGAGAGGACAGCTCAACTTGAGAGGACAGCTCAACTTGAGAGGACAGCTCAACTTGAGAGGACAGCTCAACTTGAGAGGACAGCTCAACTTGAGAGGACAGCTCATCTAGAGAGGACAGCTCATCTAGAGAGGACAGCTCAACTTCAGAGGACAGCTCAACTTGAAGGAGAGCTCAACTTGAGAGGACAGCTCAACTTGAGAGGACAGCTCAACTTGAGAGGACAGCTCAACTTGAGAGGACAGCTCAACTTGAGAGGACAGCTCAACTTTAGAGGACAGCTCAACTTCAAAGGACAGCTCAAGTTGAGAGGACAGCTCTACTAGAGAGGGCAGCTCAACTTGAGAGGACAGCACGGCTTGCGAGAACAGCACAGCTTGCGAGGACAGCACAGCTTGCGAGGACAGCATTACTTGAGAGGACAGCTCAACTTGAGAGGACAGCTCAACTTTGGAGGACAGCTCAACATAAGAGGGCAGCTCAACTTGAGAGGGCAGCTCAACTTGAGAGGGCAGCTCAACTTGAGAGGGCAGCTCAACTTGAGAGGGCAGCTCAACTTGTGAGGACAGCTGAACTTGAGAGGGCAGCACAACTTGCGAGGACTGCACAACTTGCGAGAACAGCAAAGGTCACGAGGACACCAAAGCTCGCGAGGACAGCAATGCTCGCGAGGACAGCAAAGCTCGCAAGGACAGCACGGCTCGCGAGGACAGCATGGCTTGCGAGGACAGCACGGCTTGCGAGGACAGCACGGCTTGCGAGGACAGCACGGCTTGCGAGGACAGCACGGCTCGCGAGGACAGCATGGTATGCGAGGACAGCACGGTATGCGAGGACAGCACGGCTTGCGATGACAGCACAGCTTGCGAGGACAGTACAGCTTGCGAGGACAGCGCAGCTTGCGAGGACAGCACAGCTTGCGAGGACAGCAGAGCTTGCGAGGACAGCACAGCTTGCGAGGACGGCACAGCTTGCGAGGACGGCACAGCTTACAAAGACGGCACAGCTTGCGAGGACAGCACAGCTTGCGAGGACAGCACAGCTTGCGAGGACAACACAGGTTGCGGGGACAGCACAGCTTGCGTGGACAGCACAGGTTGCAAGGACAGCACAGCTTGCGAGGACAGCACGGCTTGCGAGGACAGCACAGCTTGCGAAGACAGCACAGCTTGCGAGGACAGCATAGCTTGCGAGGACAGGACAGCTTGCGAGGACAGCACAGCTTGTGAGGATGGCTCAGCTTGCGAGGACGGCACAGCTTGCGAGGACGGCACAGCTTGCAAGGACATCACAGCTTGCGAGGACAGCTCAACTTGAGAGGACAGCTCAACTTGACAGGACAGCTCAACTTGAGAGGACAGCTCAACCTCAAAGGACAGCAAAACTTGAGAGGACTGCTCAACTTGAGAGGGCTGCTCAGCTTCAGAGGGCAGCTCAACTTGAGAGGGCAGCTCAACTTGAGAGGGCAGCTCAACTTGAGAGGGCAGCTCAAATTGAGTGTACAGCTCAACTTGAGAGGAAATCTCAACCTGAGAGGACACCTCAACCTGAGAGGACAGCTGAACTTGAGAGGACAGCACAACTTACGAGGACAGGAAAGCTTGCGAGGACAGCAAAGCTTGTGAGGACAGCAAAGCTTGTGAGGACAGCACTTCTTGCGAGGACAGCAAGGCTTGCGTGGACAGCACGGCTTCCGAGGACAGCACGGCTAGCAAGGACAGCACGGCTTGCGAGCACAGCACAGCTTGCGAGGACAGCACAGCTTGCGAGGACAGCACAGCTTGCGAGGACAGCACAGCTTGCGAGGACAGCATTACTTGAGAGGACAGCTCAACTTGAGAGGACAGCTCAACTTTGGAGGACAGCTCAACATAAGAGGGCAGCTCAACTTGAGAGGGCAGCTCAACTTGAGAGGGCAGCTCAACTTGAGAGGGCAGCTCAACTTGTGAGGACAGCTGAACTTGAGAGGGTAGCACAACTTGCGAGGACTGCACAACTTGCGAGGACAGCAAAGGTCGCGAGGACAGCAAAGCTCGCGAGGACAGCAAAGCTTGCGAGGACAGCAAAAGTCGCAAGGACAGCACGGCTCGCGAGGACAGCACAGCTTGCGAGGAGAGCACAGCTTACGAGGACAGCACAAATTGGGAGGACAGCACAGCTTTCGAGGACAGCACAGCTTGCGATGACAGCACAACTTGCGAGGACAGCACGGCTTGCGAGGACAGCTCAACTTGAGAGGACAGCTCAACTTGAGAGGACAGCTCAACTTGAGAGGACAGCTCAACTTGAGAGGACAGCTCAACTAGAGATGACAGCTCAACTAGAGAGGACAGCTCAACATGATAGGAAAGCTCAACTTGAGAGGACAGCTCAACTTGAGAGGACAGCTCAACTAGAGAGGACAGCTCAACTTGAGAGGTCAGCTCAACTTGAGAGGACAGCTCAACTTGAGAGGACAGCTCAACTTGAGAGGACAGCTCAACTTGAGAGGACAGCTCAACTTGAGAGGACAGCTCAACTTGAGAGGACAGCACAACCCGAGAGGACAGCACAACGTGAGAGGACAGCTCAACTTGAGTGGGCAGCTCAACTTGAGAGGACAGCTCAACTTGAGAGGACAGCCCAACTTGAGAGGACAGCACTACTTGAGAGGAAAGCACAACATGCGAAGACAGCAAAGCTTGCGAAGACAGCACGGCTGGCGAGGAAAGCACGGCTTGCGAGGACAGCAAGGCTTGCGGTGACAGCACAGCTTGCGAGGACAGTACAGCTTGCGAGGACAGCGCAGCTTGCGAGGACAGCACAGCTTGCGAGGACAGCACAGCTAACGAGGACAGCACAGCTTGCGAGGACAGCACAGCTTGCGAGGACAGCACAGCTTGCGAGGACAGCACAGCTTGCGAGGACGGCACAGCTTGCGAGGACGGCACAGCTTACAAAGACGGCACAGCCTGCGAGCACAGCACAGCTTGCGAGGACAGCACAGCTTGCGAGGAAAACACAGGTTGCGGGGACAGCACAGCTTGCGTGGACAGCACAGGTTGCGAGGACAGCACGGCCTGCGAGGACAGCACAGCTTGCGAGGACAGCACAGCTTGCGAGGACAGCATAGCTTGCGAGGACAGGACAGCTTGCAAGGACAGCACAGCTTGCGAGGATGGCACAGCTTGCGAGGACGGCACAGCTTGCAAGGACATCACAGGTTGCGAGGACAGCTCAACTTGAGAGGACAGCTGAACTTGAGAGGACAGCTCAACTTGAGAGGACAGCTCAACTTCAGAGGACAGCAAATATTGAGAGGACTGCTCAACTTGAGAGGGCTGCTCAGCTTCAGAGGGCAGCTCAACTTGTGAGGGCAGCTCAACTTGAGAGGGCAGCTCAACTTGAGAGGGCAGCTCAACTTGAGAGGGCAGCTCAACTTCAGTGTACAGCTCAACTTGAGAGGAAATCTCAACCTGAGAGGACACCTCAACCTGAGAGGACAGCTCAACTTGAGAGGACAGCACAACTTACAAGGACAGGAAAGCTTGCGAGGACAGCAAAGCTTGTGAGGACAGCAAAGCTTGTGAGGACAGCACGGCTTGCGAGGACAGCAAGGCTTGCGTGGACAGCACGGCTTCCGAGGACAGCACGGCTTGCAAGGACAGCACGGCTTGTGAGGACAGCACACCTGGCGAGGACAGCACGGCTTGCAAGGACAGCACGGCTTGCGAGGACAGCACAGCTTGCGAGGAGAGCACAGCTTGCGAGGACAGCACAGCTTGGGAGGACAGCACAGCTTTCGAGGACAGCACAGCTTGCGATGACAGCACAACTTGCGAGGACAGCACGGCCTTCGAGGACAGCTCAACTTGAGAGGACAGCTCAACTTGAGAGGACAGCTCAACTTGAGAGGACAGCTCAACTTGAGAGGACAGCTCAACTTGACAGGACAGCTTAAATTGAGAGGACAGCTCAACTTGAGAGGGCAGCTCAACTTGAGAGGACAGCTCATCTAGCGAGGACAGCTCATCTAGAGAGGACAGCTCAACATCAGAGGACAGCTAAACTTGAAGGAGAGGTCAACTTGAGAGGACATCTCAACTTGAGAGGACAGTTCAACTTAAAAGGACAGCTTAACTTGAGGGGACAGCTCAACTTGAGAGGACAGCTCAACTAGAGAAGGCAGCTCATCTTAAGAGGACAGCTCAACTTGAGGGGACAGCTCAACTTGAGAGGGCAGCTCAACTTGAGATGGCAGCTCAACTTGAGAGGGCAGCTCAACTTGAGAGGGCAGCTCAACTTCAGTGTACAGCCCAACTTGAGAGGAAATCTCAACCTGAGAGGACACCTCAACCTGAGAGGACAGCTCAACTTGAGAGGACAGTCCATCTGTATAGGACAGCTCAACTGTAGAGGACAGCTCAACTTGAGAGGACAGCTCAACTTGAGAGGACAGCACAACTTGCGAAGGCAGCACAACTTGCGAGGACAGCAAAGCTTGCGAGGACAGCAAAGCTTGTGAGGACAGCAAAGCTTGTGAGGACAGCAAAGCTTGTGAGGACAGCACAGCTTGCGAGGACAGCACAGCTTGTGAGGACAGCACAGCTTGCGAGGACAGCACAGCTTGCGAGGACAGCACAGCTTGCGAGGACAGCACAGCCTGCGAGCTCAGCACAGCTTGCGAGGACAGCACAGCTTGCGAGGACAGCACAGCTTGCGAGGACAGCTTAGCTTGCGAGGACAGCACAGCTTGCGAGGACAGCACAGTTAGCGAGGACAGCACAGCTTGCGAGGACAGCACAGCTTGCGAGGACAGCACAGCTTGCGGAGACAGCACAGCTTGAGAGGACAGCACAGCTTGCGAGGTCAGCACACCTTGCGAGGGCAGCACACCTTGCGAGGACAGCATAGCTTGCGAGGACAGCACAGCTTGCGAGGAGAGCACAGCTTGTGAGAACAGCTCAGCTTGCGAGGTCAGCACAGCTTGCGAGGACAGCACAGCTTGTGAGGACAGCACAGCTTGCGAGGGCGGCACAGCTTGCGAGGACGGCACAGCTTACAAAGACGGCACAGCTTGCGAGGACAGCACAGCTTGCGAGGACAGCACAGCTTGCGAGGACAACACAGGTTGTGGGGACAGCACAGCTTGCGTGGACAGCACAGGTGTCGAGGACAGCACGGCTTGCGAGGACAGCACGGCTTGCGAGGACAGCACAGCTTGCGAGGACAGCACAGCTTGCGAGGACAGCACAGCTTGCGAGCTCAGCACAGCTTGCGAGGACAGCACAGCTTGCGAGGACAGCACAGCTTGCGAGGACAGCACAGCTTGCGAGGACAGCACAGCTTGCGAGGACAGGACAACTTGCGAGGACAGCACAGCTTGCGAGGACAGCACAGCTTGCGAGGACAGCACAGCTTGCGAGGTCAGCACACCTTGCGAGGGCAGCACACCTTGCCAGGACAGCACAGCTTGTGAGGACAGCACAGCTTGCGAGGAGAGCACAGCTTGCGAGGACAGCTCAGCTTGCGAGGTCAGCACAGCATGCGAGGACAGCACAGCTTGCGAGGACAGCACAGCTTGCGAGGACGGCACAGCTTGCGAGGACGGCACAGCTTACAAAGACGGCACAGCTTGCGAGGACAGCACAGCTTGCGAGGACAGCACAGCTTGTGAGGACAACACAGGTTGCGGGGACAGCACAGCTTGCGTGGACAGCACAGGTTGCGAGGACAGCATTACTTGAGAGGACAGCTCAACTTGAGAGGACAGCTCAACTTTGGAGGACAGCTCAACATAAGAGGGCAGCTCAACTTGAGAGGGCAGCTCAACTTGAGAGGGCAGCTCAACTTGAGAGGGCAGCTCAACTTGTGAGGACAGCTGAACTTGAGAGGGCAGCACAACTTGCGAGGACTGCACAACTTGCAAGAACAGCAAAGGTCGCGAGGACAGCAAAGCTTGCGAGGACAGCAAAGCTTGCGAGGACAGCAAAAGTCGCAAGGACAGCACGGCTCGCGAGGACAGCACAGCTTGCGAGGAGAGCACAGCTTGCGAGGACAGCACAAATTGGGAGGACAGCACAGCTTTCGAGGACAGCACAGCTTGCGATGACAGCACAACTTGCGAGGACAGCACGGCTTGCGAGGACAGCTCAACTTGAGAGGACAGCTCAACTTGAGAGGACAGCTCAGCTTTGGAGGACAGCTCAACATAAGAGGGCAGCTCAACTTGAGAGGACAGCTCAACTTGAGAGGACAGCTCAACTTGAGAGGACAGCTCTACTTGAGAGGACAGCACTACTTGAGAGGAAAGCACAACATGCGAAGACAGCAAAGCTTGCGAAGACAGCACGGCCGGCGAGGACAGCACGGCTTGCGAGGACAGCAAAGCTTGCGATGACAGCACAGCTTGCGAGGACAGTACAGCTTGTGAGGACAGCGCAGCTTGCGAGGACAGCACAGCTTGCGAGGACAGCACAGCTAACGCGGACAGCACAGCTTGCGAGGACAGCACAGCTTGCGAGGACAGCACAGCTTGCGAGGACGGCACAGCTTGCGAGGACGGCACAGCTTACAAAGACGGCACAGCTTGCGAGCACAGCACAGCTTGCGAGGACAGCACAGCTTGCGAGGACAACACAGGTTGCGGGGACAGCACAGCTTGCGTGGACAGCACAGGTTGCGAGGACAGCACGGCTTGCGAGGACAGCACAGCTTGCGAGGACAGCACAGCTTGCGAGGACAGCATAGCTTGCGAGGACTGGACAGCTTGCGAGGACAGCACAGCTTGCGAGGATGGCACAGCTTGCGAGGATGGCACAGCTTGCAAGGACATCACAGCTTGCGAGGACAGCTCAACTTGAGAGGACAGCTGAAATTGAGAGGACAGCTCAACTTGAGAGGACAGCTCAACTTCAGAGGACAGCAAAACTTGAGAGGACTGCTCAACTTGAGAGGGCTGCTCAGCTTCAGAGGGCAGCTCAACTAGAGAGGGCAGCTCAACTTGAGAGGGCAGCTCAACTTGAGAGGGCAGCTCAACTTGAGAGGGCAGCTCAACTTGAGAGGGCAGCTCAACTTGAGAGGAAATCTCAACCTGAGAGGACACCTCAACCTGAGAGGACAGCTCAACTTGAGAGGACAGCACAACTTACAAGGACAGGAAAGCTTGCGAGGACAGCAAAGCTTGTGAGGACAGCAAAGCTTGTGAGGACAGCACGGCTTGCGAGGACAGCAAGGCTTGCGTGGACAGCACGGCTTCCGAGGACAGCACGGCTTGCAAGGACAGCACGGCTTGTGAGGACAGCACACCTGGCGAGGACAGCACGGCTTGCAAGGACAGCACGGCTTGCGAGGACAGCACAGCTTGCGAGGAGAGCACAGCTTGCGAGGACAGCACAGCTTGGGAGGACAGCACAGCTTTCGAGGACAGCACAGCATGCGATGACAGCACAACTTGCGAGGACAGCACGGCCTTCGAGGACAGCTCAACTTGAGAGGACAGCTCAACTTGAGAGGACAGCTCAACTTGAGAGGACAGCTCAACTTGAGAGGACAGCTCAACTTGACAGGACAGCTTAAATTGAGAGGACAGCTCAACTTGAAAGGGCAGCTCAACTTGAGAGGACAGCTCATCTAGCGAGGACAGCTCATCTGAAGAGGACAGCTCAACATCAGAGGACAGCTAAACTTGAAGGAGAGGTCAACTTGAGAGGACATCTCAACTTGAGAGGACAGTTCAACTTGAGAGGACAGCTTAACTTGAGGGGACAGCTCAACTTGAGAGGACAGCTCAACTAGAGAAGGCAGCTCATCTTAAGAGGACAGCTCAACTTGAGGGGACAGCTCAACTTGAGAGGGCAGCTCAACTTGAGAGGGCAGCTCAACTTGAGAGGGCAGCTCAACTTGAGATGGCAGCTCAACTTGAGAGGGCAGCTCAACTTGAGAGGGCAGCTCAACTTCAGTGTACAGCCCAACTTGAGAGGAAACCTCAACCTGAGAGGACACCTCAACCTGAGAGGACAGCTCAACTTGAGAGGACAGTCCATCTGTTTAGGACAGCTCAACTGTAGAGGACAGCTCAACTTGAGAGGACAGCTCAACTTGAGAGGACAGCACAACTTGCGAAGGCAGCACAACTTGCGAGAACAGCAAAGCTTGTGAGGACAGCAAAGCTTGTGAGGACAGCAAAGCTTGTGAGGACAGCACAGCTTGCGAGGACAGCACAGCTTGCGAGGACAGCACAGCTTGCGAGGACAGCACAGCTTGCGAGGACAGCACAGCTTGCGAGGACAGCACAGCTTGCGAGCTCAGCACAGCTTGCGAGGACAGCACAGCTTGCGAGGACAGCACAGCTTGCGAGGACAGCTTAGCTTGCGAGGACAGCACAGCTTGCGAGGACAGCACAGCTAGCGAGGACAGCACAGCTTGCGAGGACAGCACAGCTTGCGAGGACAGCACAGCTTGCGAGGACAGCACAGCTTGCGAGGACAGCACAGCTTGCGAGGTCAGCACACCTTGCGAGGGCAGCACACCTTGCGAGGGCAGCACAGCTTGCGAGGACAGCACAGCTTGCGAGGAGAGCACAGCTTGCGAGAACAGCTCAGCTTGCGAGGTCAGCACAGCTTGCGAGGACAGCACAGCTTGTGAGGACAGCACAGCTTGCGAGGACGGCACAGCTTGCGAGGACGGCACAGCTTACAAAGACGGCACAGCTTGCGAGGACAGCACAGCTTGCGAGGACAGCACAGCTTGCGAGGACAACACAGGTTGCGGGGACAGCACAGCTTGCGTGGACAGCACAGGTTGCGAGGACAGCACGGCTTGCGAGGACAGCACGGCTTGCGAGGACAGCACAGCTTGCGAGGACAGCACAGCTTGCGAGGACAGCATAGCTTGCGGGGACAGCACAGCTTGCGAGCTCAGCACAGCTTGCGAGGACAGCACAGCTTGCGAGGACAGCACAGCTTGCGAGGACAGCACAGCTTGCGAGGACAGCATAGCTTGCGAGGACAGCACAACTTGCGAGGACAGCACAGCTTGCGAGGACAGCACAGGTTGCGAGGACAGCACAGCTTGCGAGGTCAGCACACCTTGCGAGGGCAGCACACCTTGCGAGGACAGCACAGCTTGCGAGGACAGCACAGCTTGCGAGGAGAGCACAGCTTGCGAGGACAGCTCAGCTTGCGAGGTCAGCACAGCTTGCGAGGACAGCACAGCTTGCGAGGACAGCACAGCTTGCGAGGACGGCACAGCTTGCGAGGACGGCACAGCTTACAAAGACGGCACAGCTTGCGAGGACACACAGCTTGCGAGGACAGCACAGCTTGCGAGGACAACACAGGTTGCGGGGACAGCACAGCTTGCGTGGACAGCACAGGTTGTGAGGACAGCACGGCTTGCGAGAACAGCACGGCTTGCGAGGACAGCACAGCTTGCGAGGACAGCACAGCTTGCGAGGACAGCATAGCTTGTGAGGACAGCACGGCTTGCGAGGACAGCACAGCTTGCGAGGAGGGCTCAGCTTGCGAGGACGGCACAGCTTGCGAGGACAGGAAAGCTTGCGAGGACAGCAAAGCTTGTGAGGACTGCAAAGCTTGTGAGGACAGCACGGCTTGCGAGGACAGCAAGGCTTGCGTGGACAGCACGGCTTCCGAGGACAGCACGGCTTGCAAGGACAGCACGGCTTGTGAGGACAGCACACCTGGCGAGGACAGCACGGCTTGCAAGGACAGCACGGCTTGCGAGGACAGCACAGCTTGCGAGGAGAGCACAGCTTGCGAGGACAGCACAGCTTGGGAGGACAGCGCAGCTTGCGAGGACAGCACAGCTTGCGAATACAGCACAGCTAGCGAGGACAGCACAGCTTGCGAGGACAGCACAGCTTGCGAGGACAGCACAGCTTGTGAGGACGGCACAGCTTGCGAGGACGGCACAGCTTACAAAGACGGCACAGCTTGCGAGGACAGCACAGCTTGCGAGGACTGCACAGCTTGCGAGGACAGCACAGGTTGCGAGGACAGCACAGGTTGCGAGGACAGCACAGCTTGCGAGGACAGCACAGGTTGCGAGGACAGCACAGCTTGCTAGGACAGCACGGCTTGCTAGGACAGCACAGCTTGCGAGGACAGCACAGCTTGCGAGGACAGCATAGCTTGCGAAGACAGGACAGCTTGCGAGGACAGCACTCCTTGCGAAGGCTGCACTCCTTGCAAAGGCTGGACTCCTTGCAAAGGCTGCACACCTTGCGAAGGCTGCACTCCTTGCGAAGGCTGCACTCCTTGCGAAGGCTGCACTCCTTGCAAAGGCTGCACTCCTTGTGAAGGCTGCACGCCTTGCGAAGGCAGCACTCCGAGAAAAGGGTGCACTCCAAGCGAAGGCTGCACTCCGAGCGAAGGTTGCACTCCGAGCAAAGGTTGCACTCCGAGCAAAGGTTGCACTCTGAGCAAGGATTGTACTCCGTGCGAAGGTTGCACTCCGAGCAACGGTTGCACTCCATCCAAAGGCTGCACTCCATGCGAAAACTGCATTTCATTCGAAGGCTGCACCCCGTGCATACGCTGCATCCTGTGCAAAGAATGCACTCTGTGCAAAGGCTGTGCTCCTTACGTTGGCTGCACTTCTTGCGAACGCTGCACTCCGTTCGAAGGCTGCACACAGTGCGATGGTTGCACTTCATGGGAAGGCTGCACTCCATGCGAATGCTGCACTCCATGCGAAGGCTGCACTCCATGCTAAGGCTGCACTCCATGCGAAGGCTGCACTCCATGCGAAGGCTGCACTCCATGCAAAGGCTGCACTCCATGCGCAGGCTACACTCCATGCGAAGGCTACACTCCATGCGAAGGCTACACTCCATGCGAAGGCTACACTCCATGCGAAGGCTACACTCCATGCGAAGGCTACACTCCATGCGAAGGCTACACTCCATGCAAAGGCTACACTCCATGCGAAGGCTACACTCCATGCGAAGGCTACACTCCATGCAAAGGCTACACTCCATGCAAAGGCTACACTCCATGCAAAGGCTACACTCCATGCAATGGCTACACTCCATGCAAAGGCTACACTCCATGCAATGGCTACACTCCATGCAAAGGCTACACTCCATGCGAAGGCTACACTCCATGCGAAGGCTGCACTCTGTTCGAGGGCTGCACTCTGTTCGAGGGCTGCACTCTGTGTGAAACCTGCTGCACTGCATGCAAAGACTGAACTCTGTGCGAAGGGTGTACTCCGTGTGGAGGCTACATTTTCTGCGAAATGTGTACTCCTAGTGACGGCTGCACTCCATGCAGAGACTACACTCCATGTGGAGGCTGCACTCCCTGCGGAGGCTGCACTCAATGTGAACGTTGCAGTCATTGAGAAGGCTACAGTCATTGAAAGTCTCACTCTTTGCAAGGGCTGCACTCCTTAAAAATTCTGCACACCTTGCAAAGTCTTTACACACTGTTATTACTGCATAGTCTGATTTCATCACTCCTATTAAGTGAGAAGATCTTTGTGGACGTCATGCAGTGTAAGGACTGCAAACCATGTCCAAGCATCATGACGTGTAGGCAGTACACCTTGTGCGATAACTCTCTTAATGAAATAATCCCAGATTGTGAGGAAGTTAATTTAAGAAAGAGACATGTTGCTACAGGTAGAGGAGCATACATTCTGATATCAGTCGCACTTGTCAGCGCACCTCACAGCTCACCATGAAAGGGAAGCACAGCTACCAGGGGCAACACACATTCGAAAGACAGTACAGATTGTGAGAGACTACACTGATGGGAGATGGCACATACTATTAGGAAGTGACTCTATTGAAGGACAGAACGTGAAGCGTGGACACCACTCCTTTTGAGGGCAGCATCCCTACTGAGGACAGCGCATTATGTGAGGACAGAACATCTTGGGATGGTAGAACCACACAATGTGAGCTCAGCTTGCTCTGCAAGGTGGGCTTGTCATGCATTGTATGTGAGTACAGCACAGCTTGCAAGGATGGCACACCTCGCGAAGACGGCACACCAAGCGAGGACGGCACACCAAGCGAGGACGGCACACCAAGCGAGGACGGCACACCAAGCGAGGACGGCACACCAAGCGAGGACGGCACACCAAGCGAGGACGGCACACCAAGCGAGGACGGCACACCAAGCGAGGACGGCACACCAAGCGAGGACGGCACACCTTGCGAGGACGGCACACCTTGCGAGGACGGCACACCAAGCGAGGACGGCACACCAAGCGAGGACGGCACACCAAGCGAGGACGGCACACCAAGCGAGGACGGCACACCATTCGAGGACGGCACTCCATTCGAGGACGGCACACCATTCGAGGACGACACACCATTCGAGGACGGCACACCATTCGAGGACGGCACACCATTCGAGGACGGCACACCATTCGAGGATGGCACATCATTCGAAGATGGCACACCATGTGAGGATGGCACACCATGCAGGGACAGCACACCTCACAAGCACTGCACACTTAGTGAAGACTGCACACCTGTGAAGTTAGGATGCCTTGTGAAGACAGCTCGCCCTGCAAAGACACCTTCAGAACACAAGACACCAATAAAATTGCACACCTACTGAGTACATCAAGTGTTAAGAAGATGGCAGATATGCAGGGGACAGCTCACTTTAGGCAGTCCGCACACCTTAAAGGGAGAGCACATGTTGGAATGAGAGGACATTTTATAAGGGAGGCTTACCCCATGAGGAGAGAATGCCTTGTAATGTTAGTACACTGTGTGGGGATAGGACAATATATGAAGATGGCATATTTTGTGAAAAATTATGTGTTCCAATGACTGCATGCCTTCTGATTGCTGCACTCATTATGAGGTTAGCACATGTTGGCAGTACAGCTCACCATGTGGGGGGCAGAATAATTTTCATGGACAGCACAACCAGTGAGGACAGCTCACCTTGCACAGAATGCACACCCCTTGCAAGGACAAAACAGCCCGCAAGGAAAGGACATCTTTCGAGGACAACACACCTTGTGCAACAGCATACTTTTTGAGGACGGCGTATCTTATGAGAACAGCAAATATTTTCAGGACCGTTAAAGAAGCGAGGACAGAACACCATATTAAGGTACAACATGTTGGGAGGAAAAACACATTTTCTGATAAGTGCATATTGTGCCATGCCATTCCTGCTCACCTTATGATGAGTGCAAAATCTGTGAGGACAGTACAGCTTACATTGACGGCACAGATATTGACACCGGCAATCCTCACAATGACAGAACATGTAGTTAGTGTATCTGACCTTGTGAACACAGCATACTTTTTGATGACAGCACAGCACACATTGCAAGGACAGCACACCTTGTGTGGGAAGCACACCTTGCGGGGACAGCACAATTTGTGGGGACAGCGCAATTTGCGAGGACAGCACAACTTGTGAGGACAGCACAAGTTGACAGTGCTGCACAAGTTGCGAGTACAGCACAACTTGTGAGGACAGCACAAGTTGACAGTACTGCACAAGTTGCGAGTACAGCACAACTTGCGAGGACAGCACAGCTTGAAAGGACAGCACAGCTTGAGAGGACAGCACAGCTTGCGAGGACAGCACAGGTTGCAAGGACAGCACAGCTTGCGAGGACAACAAACTTTTTGATTAACCTAGTGGATGCCACCATTACTCTAGTACGTTCAGTAACTGTTTCATTTGCAGCAACCTTAATGTATATAGTAACACTTGCATGTACAGATACACTAAAATGAATAGGAAGAACTTCACATTCAGCGGTTTTACCTGATAGAACATGAATAGTGTGTGCTGCAACTCTTGCATGCACAGTATCTCTAATGTACAGAGTAAGTGTTGGGTAAGCAGTCACTTCTCCATGCAAGGTAACTCTTGCAAGTTGAGTAACAGATGCTTTTGCAATCCTCACAATGACAGAACACGTAGTTAGTGTATGTGACCTTGTGAACACAGCATACTTTGAGGACAGCACAGCACACATTGCAAGGACAGCACACCTTGCGAGGGAAGCACACCTTGTGGGGACAGTAAAAGTTGCGAGAACAACACAGCTTGCGAGGACAGCACAGCTTGCGAGGACAGCACAGCTTGCGAGGACAGCACAGCTTGCGAGGACAGCTCAACTTGAGAGGACAGCACAACTTGAGAGGACAGCACAGCTTGCGAGGACAGCACAGCTTGCGAGGACAGCTCAACTTGAGAGGATAGCTCAACTTGAGTGGATAGCTTAACTTGAGAGGATAGCTCAACTTGAGAGGATAGCTCAACTTGAGAGGATAGCTCAACTTGAGAGGATAGCTCAACTTGAGAGGATAGCTCAACTTGAGAGGATAGCTCAACTTGAGAGGACAGCACAACTTGAGAGGACAGCACAACTTGCAAGGATAGTAGACCTTGTGATTAACCTTGTAGTGCCATGACATGAATAGTGTGTTCTGCAACTCTTGCATGTACAGTATCTCAAATGTGCAGAGTAAGTTTTGCGTAAGCAGTCACTCCTCCATGCAAGGTATCTCTTGCAAGTTCAGTAACAGATGCTTTTGCAGCTGAGTTGTGTGTATTAACCACAGAACTTGAATAGACTGCTTTGCATGCTGTAATGCGGAAAAAAAGAGATGGGAAGGAGAAAAAGCAGTATGTAGAAAGAAGGGAGGGAGGAAGGGAGTGTATGAGGAAAGTATGTTTGAGAGAGTTGAAGAGGATAGTAATATGGGGAAGGATGAGAGGAGGAGAAGGAAGCCATGGTGAGAAGAGGGAGGATGTATCGGGCAAAGAGGAAACGACGGAGAGAAATAAGGAAGGAACGAAAGTAACAGGTAATATAAGTATAAAGTGAATGGAGGAGGATAGAGAAAAATATATATAAATATATATATATACATAGTGTGTAGATGGTATGTTTACTACAATTGAGAACACACGAAAACGCTGTACAGGCAGTGAAGTGGAGACTCAAAAGGTGAAAACAAGTACTAAGTCTGAGGTGAGGCAAGAAGGAAGAACTTCCACAACAGTAGGCGCTACTGAATAATAAAGTGGGGAAACCAAAGTGTAGAATGGTAGTCGAGCCACATGGTGGCTAGAATAAAAGACACTCGTCGTTGTGGTGTCTAATATCAGTCATGCTGTCTGTCAAGACAACAACAGGAATGGACAGATCAAACAGGTGCATCGAAATTCCTGACGACTGGAGCATTACAATAATCAGTACCATAAGCTGTGCTGTGTGGCGCCAATTAACAAGTTGTCAGACGACAATCGAAGGCAAGATATCCACCGTAACACAAAAGATGAGAGACAGACGTACCAGTACTGCTAGACATGCCTAATGCCGCATAAATCCACGCTGCCTCTTGTGCCGCCCATTCACTTAACGTAGTGTTACAGATGAAGTACCTGCCGAAAACACGGAGGGATTTCTATAGACTGTAACTATAAAAAAAAAAGGAAAGTGTGAAGAGCGTGGGACACAGGGCAGACGATACATTGTACGCCAAGGACGGAATGTGATGTGTTGGCAAATGTGCCAAGACCTTGTAGATAGAGGAGGCCGAAATGCAGGCTATCTAACGCAGACGGGCGTGAATTCTGGAACAGGATAAGTATTGAATGGTAATAAGAAAAGTATGCAGCTCCTCGAATACTTAACTTTATTCCATCCTTGTGGTACATCGCTCTTGATAATACAAATAAGACTATCTTCAGATACGGTTAATGGCGCCTTGCTATGTCGTAGTCACGGACTTAGCTGAAGGCTATTCTAACTGTCTCTCGGCAAATTAGAGAAAGGCTTCGTAAGTGTGGTCGCTAGCAAAGTCATCGTACAACTGGGGCGAGTGCTATTCCGCATCTCGAGACCTGCCTTGTGGTGGCGCTCGGTCTGCGATCACACAGTGGCGACACGCGGGTCCGACATGTACTAAATGGACAGCGGCCGATTTAAAGTACCAACTAGCAAGTGTGGTGTCTGGCGGTGACACCACAGAATGCGTCGGAAAGCGCGGTCCAGTATTGCGATAGGGGGTGTGGTGGGGGGGGGAGGGGGGTTATGGGGCACAAAATGCGGCCCGTCATTCGTCGGAATTCGCAGCTCGCGGCCGATATCCCGTGGTGCGAATCCAGGGATGAGCACAGCCTCTCACAGTCGCCTGGAGGCGTCATAAAATCCATGTTCAGCTATTTGCTTCCAGGCTGCACTTCCTGAGTTAGCAGGCTTCAATATAACATTGTTGCAACCCTAGCTTCCTGACTGAGAAAGCAAAACAGAAATTTTCAGATCACACACACACACACACACAAATCGTCGCAATTGGGCTGCATTAAAATAATTGGAGCATTACATAATATTTAAACCACAACCAGTGCTGTGTGGCAGCAGTGAAAGGGTGTCTAGAAGGAAAGCCAGGGGGAAAAAAAAAATACGCGCCGTCAGAGGCGGGGGTGGCACGCCTGCTAATACAATTAACAGCGATAATTTTAATTGCTGTCTGGGGGCTGGTGTGTCTGATGGCTTCGCAGTGCACGAACTGCTTCCTTACTTGCTTCCCAACTTAACAAGCAAGGTCGCAAACAGGTAATTTCAACAGGCGCATTTGTATCGCCTGTGTGGTTTGTGGGGGGGGGGAGGGGGGGAGGCATGAGTGTGCATTGCGCAGCCTGTGGGCAGCATGCATTATGTCCTGTCCCCCTCCTAGCTGCCCGACTTAGCAAGCGACTTTGCAATGCGACTCCGCTGCGCTCCGCTTGCTCCCAGTTACGTTATAAGGCGGCCACTCCGCACAAATGACAGCGAGACACTTGCGAACTCCGAACGGGTCGAATATCGGCGGGCGGAATATATCCTGCGTCAAAGCAGACTACACCACTTCACTTACGGCATGATACTTTGACACCGCCAACTAGATACCACCTTACTGTCCCAGGCAAAAACGCACTCAAAGACGCAAATACAAACCGAAAAACGGATTACACAAACTCGCGCAAAAGCTACTTTTTCGTCTGATGTACTTGCAAATTAAACACTTTCCGTTACTCTCCTTTCATTCCACTGTGGAAACTAGTATTTTTTTTACCTCGCCAAACGGTCCTATATCAAAGCAAACTACGCTCACTGGGCCAGGCGGCGCGGCGCGTCTCTTCTCATCGTCTCAAAATACGCTGCATAAACGTCCGTAACTCCTCGATGCCCTCACTTACAATTTTCAAACTCTCACACCGCCAAGCGACTACCGACCTCAGCACGTGATATCAATTTCAGCTCGATACCACCTTACTGTCCCAGGCAAAAACGCACTCAAAGACGCAAATGCAAACCGAAAAGAAAAACGGATTACACAAACTCACGCGAAAGCTACTTCTTCGTCACATGTAATTACAAATTAACCACTTTCCGATACTCTCCTTTCATTCTACTGTGGAAACTAGTATTTTTTTACGTCGCCACACGGTCCTATATCAAAGCAAACTACGCTCACTGGGCCAGGCGGCGCGGCGCGGCGCGGCGCGGCGCGGCGCGGCGCGTCTCTGCTCTTCGTGTTTCAAATCATGCTGCATAAACGTCCGTAACTCCTCGATGCCTTCACTTACAATTTTCAAACTCTCACACCGCCAAGCGACTACCGACCTCAGTACGTGATATCAATTTCAGCTCGATACCACCTTACTGTCCCAGGCAAAAACGCACTCAAAGACGCAAATGCAAACCGAAAAGAAAAACGGATTACACAAACTCACGCGAAAGCTACTTCTTCGTCACATGTAATTACAAATTAACCACTTTCCGATACTCTCCTTTCATTCTACTGTGGAAACTAGTATTTTTTTACGTCGCCACACGGTCCTATATCAAAGCAAACTACGCTCACTGGGCCAGGCGGCGCGGCGCGGCGCGGCGCGGCGCGGCGCGGCGCGTCTCTGCTCTTCGTGTTTCAAATCATGCTGCATAAACGTCCGTAACTCCTCGATGCCTTCACTTACAATTTTCAAACTCTCACACCGCCAAGCGACTACCGACCTCAGTACGTGATATCAATTTCAGCTCGATACCACCTTACTGTCCCAGGCAAAAACGCACTCAAAGACGCAAATGCAAACCGAAAAGAAAAACGGATTACACAAACTCACGCGAAAGCTACTTCTTCGTCACATGTAATTACAAATTAACCACTTTCCGATACTCTCCTTTCATTCTACTGTGGAAACTAGTATTTTTTTACGTCGCCACACGGTCCTATATCAAAGCAAACTACGCTCACTGGGCCAGGCGGCGCGGCGCGGCGCGGCGCGGCGCGGCGCGGCGCGTCTCTGCTCTTCGTGTTTCAAATCATGCTGCATAAACGTCCGTAACTCCTCGATGCCTTCACTTACAATTTTCAAACTCTCACACCGCCAAGCGACTACCGACCTCAGTACGTGATATCAATTTCAGCTCGATACCACCTTACTGTCCCAGGCAAAAACGCACTCAAAGACGCAAATGCAAACCGAAAAGAAAAACGGATTACACAAACTCACGCGAAAGCTACTTCTTCGTCACATGTAATTACAAATTAACCACTTTCCGATACTCTCCTTTCATTCTACTGTGGAAACTAGTATTTTTTTACGTCGCCACACGGTCCTATATCAAAGCAAACTACGCTCACTGGGCCAGGCGGCGCGGCGCGGCGCGGCGCGGCGCGGCGCGGCGCGTCTCTGCTCTTCGTGTTTCAAATCATGCTGCATAAACGTCCGTAACTCCTCGATGCCTTCACTTACAATTTTCAAACTCTCACACCGCCAAGCGACTACCGACCTCAGTACGTGATATCAATTTCAGCTCGATACCACCTTACTGTCCCAGGCAAAAACGCACTCAAAGACGCAAATGCAAACCGAAAAGAAAAACGGATTACACAAACTCACGCGAAAGCTACTTCTTCGTCACATGTAATTACAAATTAACCACTTTCCGATACTCTCCTTTCATTCTACTGTGGAAACTAGTATTTTTTTACGTCGCCACACGGTCCTATATCAAAGCAAACTACGCTCACTGGGCCAGGCGGCGCGGCGCGGCGCGGCGCGGCGCGGCGCGGCGCGTCTCTGCTCTTCGTGTTTCAAATCATGCTGCATAAACGTCCGTAACTCCTCGATGCCTTCACTTACAATTTTCAAACTCTCACACCGCCAAGCGACTACCGACCTCAGTACGTGATATCAATTTCAGCTCGATACCACCTTACTGTCCCAGGCAAAAACGCACTCAAAGACGCAAATGCAAACCGAAAAGAAAAACGGATTACACAAACTCACGCGAAAGCTACTTCTTCGTCACATGTAATTACAAATTAACCACTTTCCGATACTCTCCTTTCATTCTACTGTGGAAACTAGTATTTTTTTACGTCGCCACACGGTCCTATATCAAAGCAAACTACGCTCACTGGGCCAGGCGGCGCGGCGCGGCGCGGCGCGGCGCGGCGCGGCGCGTCTCTGCTCTTCGTGTTTCAAATCATGCTGCATAAACGTCCGTAACTCCTCGATGCCTTCACTTACAATTTTCAAACTCTCACACCGCCAAGCGACTACCGACCTCAGTACGTGATATCAATTTCAGCTCGATACCACCTTACTGTCCCAGGCAAAAACGCACTCAAAGACGCAAATGCAAACCGAAAAGAAAAACGGATTACACAAACTCACGCGAAAGCTACTTCTTCGTCACATGTAATTACAAATTAACCACTTTCCGATACTCTCCTTTCATTCTACTGTGGAAACTAGTATTTTTTTACGTCGCCACACGGTCCTATATCAAAGCAAACTACGCTCACTGGGCCAGGCGGCGCGGCGCGGCGCGGCGCGGCGCGGCGCGGCGCGTCTCTGCTCTTCGTGTTTCAAATCATGCTGCATAAACGTCCGTAACTCCTCGATGCCTTCACTTACAATTTTCAAACTCTCACACCGCCAAGCGACTACCGACCTCAGTACGTGATATCAATTTCAGCTCGATACCACCTTACTGTCCCAGGCAAAAACGCACTCAAAGACGCAAATGCAAACCGAAAAGAAAAACGGATTACACAAACTCACGCGAAAGCTACTTCTTCGTCACATGTAATTACAAATTAACCACTTTCCGATACTCTCCTTTCATTCTACTGTGGAAACTAGTATTTTTTTACGTCGCCACACGGTCCTATATCAAAGCAAACTACGCTCACTGGGCCAGGCGGCGCGGCGCGGCGCGGCGCGGCGCGGCGCGGCGCGTCTCTGCTCTTCGTGTTTCAAATCATGCTGCATAAACGTCCGTAACTCCTCGATGCCTTCACTTACAATTTTCAAACTCTCACACCGCCAAGCGACTACCGACCTCAGTACGTGATATCAATTTCAGCTCGATACCACCTTACTGTCCCAGGCAAAAACGCACTCAAAGACGCAAATGCAAACCGAAAAGAAAAACGGATTACACAAACTCACGCGAAAGCTACTTCTTCGTCACATGTAATTACAAATTAACCACTTTCCGATACTCTCCTTTCATTCTACTGTGGAAACTAGTATTTTTTTACGTCGCCACACGGTCCTATATCAAAGCAAACTACGCTCACTGGGCCAGGCGGCGCGGCGCGGCGCGGCGCGGCGCGGCGCGGCGCGTCTCTGCTCTTCGTGTTTCAAATCATGCTGCATAAACGTCCGTAACTCCTCGATGCCTTCACTTACAATTTTCAAACTCTCACACCGCCAAGCGACTACCGACCTCAGTACGTGATATCAATTTCAGCTCGATACCACCTTACTGTCCCAGGCAAAAACGCACTCAAAGACGCAAATGCAAACCGAAAAGAAAAACGGATTACACAAACTCACGCGAAAGCTACTTCTTCGTCACATGTAATTACAAATTAACCACTTTCCGATACTCTCCTTTCATTCTACTGTGGAAACTAGTATTTTTTTACGTCGCCACACGGTCCTATATCAAAGCAAACTACGCTCACTGGGCCAGGCGGCGCGGCGCGGCGCGGCGCGGCGCGGCGCGGCGCGTCTCTGCTCTTCGTGTTTCAAATCATGCTGCATAAACGTCCGTAACTCCTCGATGCCTTCACTTACAATTTTCAAACTCTCACACCGCCAAGCGACTACCGACCTCAGTACGTGATATCAATTTCAGCTCGATACCACCTTACTGTCCCAGGCAAAAACGCACTCAAAGACGCAAATGCAAACCGAAAAGAAAAACGGATTACACAAACTCACGCGAAAGCTACTTCTTCGTCACATGTAATTACAAATTAACCACTTTCCGATACTCTCCTTTCATTCTACTGTGGAAACTAGTATTTTTTTACGTCGCCACACGGTCCTATATCAAAGCAAACTACGCTCACTGGGCCAGGCGGCGCGGCGCGGCGCGGCGCGGCGCGGCGCGGCGCGTCTCTGCTCTTCGTGTTTCAAATCATGCTGCATAAACGTCCGTAACTCCTCGATGCCTTCACTTACAATTTTCAAACTCTCACACCGCCAAGCGACTACCGACCTCAGTACGTGATATCAATTTCAGCTCGATACCACCTTACTGTCCCAGGCAAAAACGCACTCAAAGACGCAAATGCAAACCGAAAAGAAAAACGGATTACACAAACTCACGCGAAAGCTACTTCTTCGTCACATGTAATTACAAATTAACCACTTTCCGATACTCTCCTTTCATTCTACTGTGGAAACTAGTATTTTTTTACGTCGCCACACGGTCCTATATCAAAGCAAACTACGCTCACTGGGCCAGGCGGCGCGGCGCGGCGCGGCGCGGCGCGGCGCGGCGCGTCTCTGCTCTTCGTGTTTCAAATCATGCTGCATAAACGTCCGTAACTCCTCGATGCCTTCACTTACAATTTTCAAACTCTCACACCGCCAAGCGACTACCGACCTCAGTACGTGATATCAATTTCAGCTCGATACCACCTTACTGTCCCAGGCAAAAACGCACTCAAAGACGCAAATGCAAACCGAAAAGAAAAACGGATTACACAAACTCACGCGAAAGCTACTTCTTCGTCACATGTAATTACAAATTAACCACTTTCCGATACTCTCCTTTCATTCTACTGTGGAAACTAGTATTTTTTTACGTCGCCACACGGTCCTATATCAAAGCAAACTACGCTCACTGGGCCAGGCGGCGCGGCGCGGCGCGGCGCGGCGCGGCGCGGCGCGTCTCTGCTCTTCGTGTTTCAAATCATGCTGCATAAACGTCCGTAACTCCTCGATGCCTTCACTTACAATTTTCAAACTCTCACACCGCCAAGCGACTACCGACCTCAGTACGTGATATCAATTTCAGCTCGATACCACCTTACTGTCCCAGGCAAAAACGCACTCAAAGACGCAAATGCAAACCGAAAAGAAAAACGGATTACACAAACTCACGCGAAAGCTACTTCTTCGTCACATGTAATTACAAATTAACCACTTTCCGATACTCTCCTTTCATTCTACTGTGGAAACTAGTATTTTTTTACGTCGCCACACGGTCCTATATCAAAGCAAACTACGCTCACTGGGCCAGGCGGCGCGGCGCGGCGCGGCGCGGCGCGGCGCGGCGCGTCTCTGCTCTTCGTGTTTCAAATCATGCTGCATAAACGTCCGTAACTCCTCGATGCCTTCACTTACAATTTTCAAACTCTCACACCGCCAAGCGACTACCGACCTCAGTACGTGATATCAATTTCAGCTCGATACCACCTTACTGTCCCAGGCAAAAACGCACTCAAAGACGCAAATGCAAACCGAAAAGAAAAACGGATTACACAAACTCACGCGAAAGCTACTTCTTCGTCACATGTAATTACAAATTAACCACTTTCCGATACTCTCCTTTCATTCTACTGTGGAAACTAGTATTTTTTTACGTCGCCACACGGTCCTATATCAAAGCAAACTACGCTCACTGGGCCAGGCGGCGCGGCGCGGCGCGGCGCGGCGCGGCGCGGCGCGTCTCTGCTCTTCGTGTTTCAAATCATGCTGCATAAACGTCCGTAACTCCTCGATGCCTTCACTTACAATTTTCAAACTCTCACACCGCCAAGCGACTACCGACCTCAGTACGTGATATCAATTTCAGCTCGATACCACCTTACTGTCCCAGGCAAAAACGCACTCAAAGACGCAAATGCAAACCGAAAAGAAAAACGGATTACACAAACTCACGCGAAAGCTACTTCTTCGTCACATGTAATTACAAATTAACCACTTTCCGATACTCTCCTTTCATTCTACTGTGGAAACTAGTATTTTTTTACGTCGCCACACGGTCCTATATCAAAGCAAACTACGCTCACTGGGCCAGGCGGCGCGGCGCGGCGCGGCGCGGCGCGGCGCGGCGCGTCTCTGCTCTTCGTGTTTCAAATCATGCTGCATAAACGTCCGTAACTCCTCGATGCCTTCACTTACAATTTTCAAACTCTCACACCGCCAAGCGACTACCGACCTCAGTACGTGATATCAATTTCAGCTCGATACCACCTTACTGTCCCAGGCAAAAACGCACTCAAAGACGCAAATGCAAACCGAAAAGAAAAACGGATTACACAAACTCACGCGAAAGCTACTTCTTCGTCACATGTAATTACAAATTAACCACTTTCCGATACTCTCCTTTCATTCTACTGTGGAAACTAGTATTTTTTTACGTCGCCACACGGTCCTATATCAAAGCAAACTACGCTCACTGGGCCAGGCGGCGCGGCGCGGCGCGGCGCGGCGCGGCGCGGCGCGTCTCTGCTCTTCGTGTTTCAAATCATGCTGCATAAACGTCCGTAACTCCTCGATGCCTTCACTTACAATTTTCAAACTCTCACACCGCCAAGCGACTACCGACCTCAGTACGTGATATCAATTTCAGCTCGATACCACCTTACTGTCCCAGGCAAAAACGCACTCAAAGACGCAAATGCAAACCGAAAAGAAAAACGGATTACACAAACTCACGCGAAAGCTACTTCTTCGTCACATGTAATTACAAATTAACCACTTTCCGATACTCTCCTTTCATTCTACTGTGGAAACTAGTATTTTTTTACGTCGCCACACGGTCCTATATCAAAGCAAACTACGCTCACTGGGCCAGGCGGCGCGGCGCGGCGCGGCGCGGCGCGGCGCGGCGCGTCTCTGCTCTTCGTGTTTCAAATCATGCTGCATAAACGTCCGTAACTCCTCGATGCCTTCACTTACAATTTTCAAACTCTCACACCGCCAAGCGACTACCGACCTCAGTACGTGATATCAATTTCAGCTCGATACCACCTTACTGTCCCAGGCAAAAACGCACTCAAAGACGCAAATGCAAACCGAAAAGAAAAACGGATTACACAAACTCACGCGAAAGCTACTTCTTCGTCACATGTAATTACAAATTAACCACTTTCCGATACTCTCCTTTCATTCTACTGTGGAAACTAGTATTTTTTTACGTCGCCACACGGTCCTATATCAAAGCAAACTACGCTCACTGGGCCAGGCGGCGCGGCGCGGCGCGGCGCGGCGCGGCGCGGCGCGTCTCTGCTCTTCGTGTTTCAAATCATGCTGCATAAACGTCCGTAACTCCTCGATGCCTTCACTTACAATTTTCAAACTCTCACACCGCCAAGCGACTACCGACCTCAGTACGTGATATCAATTTCAGCTCGATACCACCTTACTGTCCCAGGCAAAAACGCACTCAAAGACGCAAATGCAAACCGAAAAGAAAAACGGATTACACAAACTCACGCGAAAGCTACTTCTTCGTCACATGTAATTACAAATTAACCACTTTCCGATACTCTCCTTTCATTCTACTGTGGAAACTAGTATTTTTTTACGTCGCCACACGGTCCTATATCAAAGCAAACTACGCTCACTGGGCCAGGCGGCGCGGCGCGGCGCGGCGCGGCGCGGCGCGGCGCGTCTCTGCTCTTCGTGTTTCAAATCATGCTGCATAAACGTCCGTAACTCCTCGATGCCTTCACTTACAATTTTCAAACTCTCACACCGCCAAGCGACTACCGACCTCAGTACGTGATATCAATTTCAGCTCGATACCACCTTACTGTCCCAGGCAAAAACGCACTCAAAGACGCAAATGCAAACCGAAAAGAAAAACGGATTACACAAACTCACGCGAAAGCTACTTCTTCGTCACATGTAATTACAAATTAACCACTTTCCGATACTCTCCTTTCATTCTACTGTGGAAACTAGTATTTTTTTACGTCGCCACACGGTCCTATATCAAAGCAAACTACGCTCACTGGGCCAGGCGGCGCGGCGCGGCGCGGCGCGGCGCGGCGCGGCGCGTCTCTGCTCTTCGTGTTTCAAATCATGCTGCATAAACGTCCGTAACTCCTCGATGCCTTCACTTACAATTTTCAAACTCTCACACCGCCAAGCGACTACCGACCTCAGTACGTGATATCAATTTCAGCTCGATACCACCTTACTGTCCCAGGCAAAAACGCACTCAAAGACGCAAATGCAAACCGAAAAGAAAAACGGATTACACAAACTCACGCGAAAGCTACTTCTTCGTCACATGTAATTACAAATTAACCACTTTCCGATACTCTCCTTTCATTCTACTGTGGAAACTAGTATTTTTTTACGTCGCCACACGGTCCTATATCAAAGCAAACTACGCTCACTGGGCCAGGCGGCGCGGCGCGGCGCGGCGCGGCGCGGCGCGGCGCGTCTCTGCTCTTCGTGTTTCAAATCATGCTGCATAAACGTCCGTAACTCCTCGATGCCTTCACTTACAATTTTCAAACTCTCACACCGCCAAGCGACTACCGACCTCAGTACGTGATATCAATTTCAGCTCGATACCACCTTACTGTCCCAGGCAAAAACGCACTCAAAGACGCAAATGCAAACCGAAAAGAAAAACGGATTACACAAACTCACGCGAAAGCTACTTCTTCGTCACATGTAATTACAAATTAACCACTTTCCGATACTCTCCTTTCATTCTACTGTGGAAACTAGTATTTTTTTACGTCGCCACACGGTCCTATATCAAAGCAAACTACGCTCACTGGGCCAGGCGGCGCGGCGCGGCGCGGCGCGGCGCGGCGCGGCGCGTCTCTGCTCTTCGTGTTTCAAATCATGCTGCATAAACGTCCGTAACTCCTCGATGCCTTCACTTACAATTTTCAAACTCTCACACCGCCAAGCGACTACCGACCTCAGTACGTGATATCAATTTCAGCTCGATACCACCTTACTGTCCCAGGCAAAAACGCACTCAAAGACGCAAATGCAAACCGAAAAGAAAAACGGATTACACAAACTCACGCGAAAGCTACTTCTTCGTCACATGTAATTACAAATTAACCACTTTCCGATACTCTCCTTTCATTCTACTGTGGAAACTAGTATTTTTTTACGTCGCCACACGGTCCTATATCAAAGCAAACTACGCTCACTGGGCCAGGCGGCGCGGCGCGGCGCGGCGCGGCGCGGCGCGGCGCGTCTCTGCTCTTCGTGTTTCAAATCATGCTGCATAAACGTCCGTAACTCCTCGATGCCTTCACTTACAATTTTCAAACTCTCACACCGCCAAGCGACTACCGACCTCAGTACGTGATATCAATTTCAGCTCGATACCACCTTACTGTCCCAGGCAAAAACGCACTCAAAGACGCAAATGCAAACCGAAAAGAAAAACGGATTACACAAACTCACGCGAAAGCTACTTCTTCGTCACATGTAATTACAAATTAACCACTTTCCGATACTCTCCTTTCATTCTACTGTGGAAACTAGTATTTTTTTACGTCGCCACACGGTCCTATATCAAAGCAAACTACGCTCACTGGGCCAGGCGGCGCGGCGCGGCGCGGCGCGGCGCGGCGCGGCGCGTCTCTGCTCTTCGTGTTTCAAATCATGCTGCATAAACGTCCGTAACTCCTCGATGCCTTCACTTACAATTTTCAAACTCTCACACCGCCAAGCGACTACCGACCTCAGTACGTGATATCAATTTCAGCTCGATACCACCTTACTGTCCCAGGCAAAAACGCACTCAAAGACGCAAATGCAAACCGAAAAGAAAAACGGATTACACAAACTCACGCGAAAGCTACTTCTTCGTCACATGTAATTACAAATTAACCACTTTCCGATACTCTCCTTTCATTCTACTGTGGAAACTAGTATTTTTTTACGTCGCCACACGGTCCTATATCAAAGCAAACTACGCTCACTGGGCCAGGCGGCGCGGCGCGGCGCGGCGCGGCGCGGCGCGGCGCGTCTCTGCTCTTCGTGTTTCAAATCATGCTGCATAAACGTCCGTAACTCCTCGATGCCTTCACTTACAATTTTCAAACTCTCACACCGCCAAGCGACTACCGACCTCAGTACGTGATATCAATTTCAGCTCGATACCACCTTACTGTCCCAGGCAAAAACGCACTCAAAGACGCAAATGCAAACCGAAAAGAAAAACGGATTACACAAACTCACGCGAAAGCTACTTCTTCGTCACATGTAATTACAAATTAACCACTTTCCGATACTCTCCTTTCATTCTACTGTGGAAACTAGTATTTTTTTACGTCGCCACACGGTCCTATATCAAAGCAAACTACGCTCACTGGGCCAGGCGGCGCGGCGCGGCGCGGCGCGGCGCGGCGCGGCGCGTCTCTGCTCTTCGTGTTTCAAATCATGCTGCATAAACGTCCGTAACTCCTCGATGCCTTCACTTACAATTTTCAAACTCTCACACCGCCAAGCGACTACCGACCTCAGTACGTGATATCAATTTCAGCTCGATACCACCTTACTGTCCCAGGCAAAAACGCACTCAAAGACGCAAATGCAAACCGAAAAGAAAAACGGATTACACAAACTCACGCGAAAGCTACTTCTTCGTCACATGTAATTACAAATTAACCACTTTCCGATACTCTCCTTTCATTCTACTGTGGAAACTAGTATTTTTTTACGTCGCCACACGGTCCTATATCAAAGCAAACTACGCTCACTGGGCCAGGCGGCGCGGCGCGGCGCGGCGCGGCGCGGCGCGGCGCGTCTCTGCTCTTCGTGTTTCAAATCATGCTGCATAAACGTCCGTAACTCCTCGATGCCTTCACTTACAATTTTCAAACTCTCACACCGCCAAGCGACTACCGACCTCAGTACGTGATATCAATTTCAGCTCGATACCACCTTACTGTCCCAGGCAAAAACGCACTCAAAGACGCAAATGCAAACCGAAAAGAAAAACGGATTACACAAACTCACGCGAAAGCTACTTCTTCGTCACATGTAATTACAAATTAACCACTTTCCGATACTCTCCTTTCATTCTACTGTGGAAACTAGTATTTTTTTACGTCGCCACACGGTCCTATATCAAAGCAAACTACGCTCACTGGGCCAGGCGGCGCGGCGCGGCGCGGCGCGGCGCGGCGCGGCGCGTCTCTGCTCTTCGTGTTTCAAATCATGCTGCATAAACGTCCGTAACTCCTCGATGCCTTCACTTACAATTTTCAAACTCTCACACCGCCAAGCGACTACCGACCTCAGTACGTGATATCAATTTCAGCTCGATACCACCTTACTGTCCCAGGCAAAAACGCACTCAAAGACGCAAATGCAAACCGAAAAGAAAAACGGATTACACAAACTCACGCGAAAGCTACTTCTTCGTCACATGTAATTACAAATTAACCACTTTCCGATACTCTCCTTTCATTCTACTGTGGAAACTAGTATTTTTTTACGTCGCCACACGGTCCTATATCAAAGCAAACTACGCTCACTGGGCCAGGCGGCGCGGCGCGGCGCGGCGCGGCGCGGCGCGGCGCGTCTCTGCTCTTCGTGTTTCAAATCATGCTGCATAAACGTCCGTAACTCCTCGATGCCTTCACTTACAATTTTCAAACTCTCACACCGCCAAGCGACTACCGACCTCAGTACGTGATATCAATTTCAGCTCGATACCACCTTACTGTCCCAGGCAAAAACGCACTCAAAGACGCAAATGCAAACCGAAAAGAAAAACGGATTACACAAACTCACGCGAAAGCTACTTCTTCGTCACATGTAATTACAAATTAACCACTTTCCGATACTCTCCTTTCATTCTACTGTGGAAACTAGTATTTTTTTACGTCGCCACACGGTCCTATATCAAAGCAAACTACGCTCACTGGGCCAGGCGGCGCGGCGCGGCGCGGCGCGGCGCGGCGCGGCGCGTCTCTGCTCTTCGTGTTTCAAATCATGCTGCATAAACGTCCGTAACTCCTCGATGCCTTCACTTACAATTTTCAAACTCTCACACCGCCAAGCGACTACCGACCTCAGTACGTGATATCAATTTCAGCTCGATACCACCTTACTGTCCCAGGCAAAAACGCACTCAAAGACGCAAATGCAAACCGAAAAGAAAAACGGATTACACAAACTCACGCGAAAGCTACTTCTTCGTCACATGTAATTACAAATTAACCACTTTCCGATACTCTCCTTTCATTCTACTGTGGAAACTAGTATTTTTTTACGTCGCCACACGGTCCTATATCAAAGCAAACTACGCTCACTGGGCCAGGCGGCGCGGCGCGGCGCGGCGCGGCGCGGCGCGGCGCGTCTCTGCTCTTCGTGTTTCAAATCATGCTGCATAAACGTCCGTAACTCCTCGATGCCTTCACTTACAATTTTCAAACTCTCACACCGCCAAGCGACTACCGACCTCAGTACGTGATATCAATTTCAGCTCGATACCACCTTACTGTCCCAGGCAAAAACGCACTCAAAGACGCAAATGCAAACCGAAAAGAAAAACGGATTACACAAACTCACGCGAAAGCTACTTCTTCGTCACATGTAATTACAAATTAACCACTTTCCGATACTCTCCTTTCATTCTACTGTGGAAACTAGTATTTTTTTACGTCGCCACACGGTCCTATATCAAAGCAAACTACGCTCACTGGGCCAGGCGGCGCGGCGCGGCGCGGCGCGGCGCGGCGCGGCGCGTCTCTGCTCTTCGTGTTTCAAATCATGCTGCATAAACGTCCGTAACTCCTCGATGCCTTCACTTACAATTTTCAAACTCTCACACCGCCAAGCGACTACCGACCTCAGTACGTGATATCAATTTCAGCTCGATACCACCTTACTGTCCCAGGCAAAAACGCACTCAAAGACGCAAATGCAAACCGAAAAGAAAAACGGATTACACAAACTCACGCGAAAGCTACTTCTTCGTCACATGTAATTACAAATTAACCACTTTCCGATACTCTCCTTTCATTCTACTGTGGAAACTAGTATTTTTTTACGTCGCCACACGGTCCTATATCAAAGCAAACTACGCTCACTGGGCCAGGCGGCGCGGCGCGGCGCGGCGCGGCGCGGCGCGGCGCGTCTCTGCTCTTCGTGTTTCAAATCATGCTGCATAAACGTCCGTAACTCCTCGATGCCTTCACTTACAATTTTCAAACTCTCACACCGCCAAGCGACTACCGACCTCAGTACGTGATATCAATTTCAGCTCGATACCACCTTACTGTCCCAGGCAAAAACGCACTCAAAGACGCAAATGCAAACCGAAAAGAAAAACGGATTACACAAACTCACGCGAAAGCTACTTCTTCGTCACATGTAATTACAAATTAACCACTTTCCGATACTCTCCTTTCATTCTACTGTGGAAACTAGTATTTTTTTACGTCGCCACACGGTCCTATATCAAAGCAAACTACGCTCACTGGGCCAGGCGGCGCGGCGCGGCGCGGCGCGGCGCGGCGCGGCGCGGCGCGTCTCTGCTCTTCGTGTTTCAAATCATGCTGCATAAACGTCCGTAACTCCTCGATGCCTTCACTTACAATTTTCAAACTCTCACACCGCCAAGCGACTACCGACCTCACTGAAGAAAAGAAGCAGTTGTCTAACCACAATCGATTGCATCTAACAAGAGAAGATGACCAACCTGGTCTCACATACAAAACGCTCACTTGCAAGGTGTGAGCCCCAGCTGTCTATGTCGCGCGGAGATTTGGACGATTGTACGCAGTTAAGACCTTCTCAACACATAGCTTTTCAACGCTCGTGTACCACTTGTTTCTGGCACGCTCCACTGCGTTCGCCCATTGTCGGAGCTCGAACTACTGTACGGTACGGTGAGTAAGAGGTTCGCGTTTATAGTGCCGGTGAACCGACAAGCGACAGTGTGGCAACTCCAGGAGCAGTATACAGTGACGGTCAAATTGCCACGTTTAAACGTCAAAGCTCGCGACAGTTGTGACCGGTAAGCGTCGTTATATGTGGCTATTCGACTAACTCTTACACGAGGCAAAAGAAACTCTATGAGCGTTTCTTTGTGCTACTATTTGTACCTTGCGATTTAGTTGCGGCAGTCATACAGAAGACCCGTTAAATGGAGAGAAGAATAGTTGATTGACGTTAGACTATTCTTTATGAGAGGATGGTGGTGACAATGATGACGATACCCTTTCACCACGATCATTGTCGTCAAACAACTTCATTGGCACAACGCGACGGAGACGTAAAATCACCAACTGACTGTTTAGGAAGCTTGCTTTGAAGAAGTAATATTGTCAGATTTCACCTTGCCTTTGTAACAGAGATCTGTGTGTGTGTGTGTGTGTGTGTGTGTGTGTGTGTGTGTGTGTGTGTGTGTGTGAGTGTGAGTGTGTGCGTGCGCGCGCGTGTGTTTTATAAAAAACTGCTGCAGAATATGTCCTAAAATATTGCTAAACAGTGTTGACCATATATGCGCATGGCATTGAAATACTATCTGCTCATATTGCTTACCCGTTTTTCATGTTAAATAACATGTGTTCTAGTTGAAGAACAAAGTTTCGAAACACATGGGGCAGACGTGACCGGCTCCACGCACGTCTTCCCACACTTGCGACATGAAGCGGGTCTGAGGGCTCTGGACGTCACCCCGCTGCACAGTAGGCCTACTCTGCTCAGATAGGGTTGATAGAAGAGACAGAGAAGATCCAACGGAGGGCAGCGCGCTTCGTTACAGGATCATTTGGTAATCGCGAAAGCGTTACGGAGATGATAGATAAACTCCAGTGGAAGACTCTGCAGGAGAGACGCTCAGTAGCTCGGTACGGGCTTTTGTCGAAGTTTCGAGAACATACCTTCACTGAAGAGTCGAGCAGTATATTGCTCCCTCCTACGTATATCTCGCGAAGAGATCGTGAGGATAAAATCAGAGAGATTAGAGCCCACACAGACGCATACCGACAATCCTTCTTTCCACGAACAATACGAGACTGGAATAGAAGGGAGAACCGATAGAGGTACTCAGGGTACCCTCCGCCACACACCGTCAGGTGGATTGCGGAGTATGGATGTAGATGTAGATGTAGATCAGGCAGCTGCAGTGAGGCGGAGCCAGTGGCAGGCAACCTGCACCTACAGAACTTTAAAAACTCTGCATTGAAAACGTCTAAAATTATTATCATAAGTATGGCCATATATTTTAAGAGAGGGCGGGTGTTTGGTATGTAAGGTCGAGATCTCGCAAGTGTACGTTTTTCTCCTTACAAAAGAAGGTCGAGTTAGTTATGTTTATGTGGAAGGTTACAAGTAATAAACATGAAGGCTGAGGACAGATTTCATTCGATGTCAGACAAGGAGAGATCATGCTGACACAGGAGTAGAGCACACCGCCTCTAGCCTCGACAAGGGCCTGAATTGGTCGACAAAGAGAGTCCACGAGTCTCTCCAGCTGTGTCGTGTTCAGCTGACGTCACTCAACAGGTCCCGTAGAGCCGCCAGACCGCAGGGACGTTGAGACCGCCGCTGCCCACACGCTGGTCGCAGACATTTGCTGTGAGGCTGAGACCGGATGGCTTAGCGGGCATGTCGGGATGCGGCAGGGCGGCTGAGTGTTCGGCCGTCCAGCCAGGAGCGTGTCCACGTGGCCCTGTGAACACGGCTGCTGTCTTGGGAGCGTCCCCAGGGCACTCAGCATGAAGGTAGCGCACAGGTCCCGATTAAAAAATCACTATGCGATGTGATGCGATTTAGACTGCTCGCTCACTAAACTTCAGCACAGATCTCTGACACGTGACGTTTTAAGACTCCCGTTCATTGTCGTTGCGATACAAGTGACAATGCAGGAAGGTACAGTAACTTTTCCGAAATTTTTAGACCTTTAATGCCATACGCTGCAGAGCGTACGGGGATCCACTACACGATGCCAACCCCAGCAGAACAGACACTAAGAGTCGCAAGAAACGACAGAGCCCGTGTCCTTAGAAATAGTGTAATGTGCGTTATAAGAAGTAGCGGAATTTGGCACATTGTGTACATTTATTTACTTCTTAATGCGTTTATTCCACCTGATAAAATTAAGGCATTCGTGCACTCTCTTATATATAACCTGACATCTCAATGGGTCAACATTACGACATGCGAAGTACACGAGCAGCTTACGGTGGTGATAATTATACTACGTCTGCTAATAACAACAACAACAACAACAATGGAGACACATAAGAACACACGTTTCTCTTGATGGGACATGCACAACTGTTGATACACATCCAAGTGATAAAATCAACTGCTGATGTACAATTTTGCAACTGTAGCATGTTATGCTTTATATCAGAATACACATACTACAAAAATTGTAGCTCTGCATCTTTAAGTTGACATAGATGTAAAACAGTGTAACTGTTTCAAACTGTGGATGCATTACTTTTACATGTTTGTTCGCCTTTCTTTTAACAAATTACATAATGATAAAAATATCAAAACTTTACGTACTGCAATTACATAACACTATGGCTTCAGTACAAACAGTCATGATTGCACACGAGGTTTGGCCTTGGAGCGGAGTGGAAGAGAGGGGAGTCCCTTTCTCTCTTCCTCTGTCGCTCTTTGTTTTAACTCGCAACCGTCGGTAGCTATAGAAAACTCTCGCTTCCCCACGGGAGGTAGGCTTCGAAAAGGATGGAGGAACAGGAAAGTTCCATCTGAGGTTACGTCCTGGCGAGACTCTTCTTAATACTCGTACATCTGTATTTAGGGGAAGAATTGTCCGATTATCTATGTCTAGAAGTCGAAATCTATCGTTTTGTAAATCCTGCTCTTCGATTGTGTGGCACACCTAGTGCCAGACATAAGCTCAGATGTCAGTTGAATTGCGATGAAGAGTGGATTGAAGTTTAAGAGAATGGTCTTGAAGAACAAAATGCGGAAAGGAGTGGGACACTAAAGTGCAAAGCAATCACGAACTTCATTTGAATTTCTCTTGGGCTGTAGATATTACGTTGATGAATACCACATAGGCAGTTCATTTGAACAGAAATGGACACCTATGAAAAGGGCATCGTAGGAATTGGACAAACAAAGATAGATATAAGGACCTAACGGAAAAGAAACCTTGGGAAACAGAAAAAAACACAGCAATTGATCAGCAAATCATTGGCGAAAGTGTCAACCAAGAATTATTGAAGTTGGCGTCTAGAATATACGAGAATGGCGCTATAGCATTAGATACAACCCTGAAGATATAAGCAGATACTTGCGAGGCCTACCGCACAATGAGCGTAACACCTCATGTATGGAATTTGTGGACAGGAATAATATATACAGAGGAATGGAAAAGATAATAGAGGATATGATAGATGACGATCATTTTGACTGTCAGAAGGCTAATAGCACAAGAGGGCGGCACGTCTGACATTGTAACTGATGCGGGAAGCAAAACTTGGAAAATAAAATGGACACATTCATAGGCCCTGAAAGGAAAAGCATCCGGAAATGTAAAATTCTGCAAAATGTTCGGAATATTGAGAAAAATAAGAGTAAGTTGCAAAGAAAGACGGGTGATACGTACAAGAACCAAGAGGAAACAATAAGGTTGCATGACCAAGAACAAAATACTGTCCCATCTTCCTACCAAAGCGTTTGGTATGTTCCATTCTTCACCGATTCTGCTGAGAACCTCATCATTTTTTCTTTTATGAGTCCATCTAATTTTCGACATTCTTCTCTAGTACCACATCTCAAACGCTTCGATTCTCTTCCGTCCCGGTTTTCCCACTGTCCATGTTTCACTTTCACAGAATACTGTGCTCAAAACTTAAGGGGTAGATTTTGGGAAAGTCACCCAGAACTGTGGGTCAGGGGAAACTTACTGTACGAGATGAGAAGGGAAGACTAATTGTTGAGGACTGCATCGGACGAGATTTGAAAACCTAAGGGCTTAAGACAAGGTGATATGCACGACAGAGATTACTGCTAAAACATTGATCGCAAGTTATTAAGAGTGAGAAGGTAAGCACTTTGTACATAACAGAGGTGGGATGGGGCGGTGAAAAATAGATGGGAATGACATTGAAAGATGCAGGAAACTGAAACGGAGTGAATCAAAGAGTAGTTACAGTGATAAAAAGCTGGATGGCGAGAACCAAGGACACGTTGTAGAGTTAGTTCTCACCTACGGAGTCCTGAGATACTGGTGCCTGGGGGAGGAATCCAGGTGGTGAAACAGGCGCTGGTGTCACGAATGTCACGTCGTAGACCATGCTCTGCAACAGGATATTGTGAGTTACCAGTATATACCCTCAGCCTATGGCCATTCATCCTAATTGATAATGTGATGGTAGTCATGCCTATGTAGAAGGCTAAACAGTGTTTACGCAGTAGCTGGTATATGACTTGTATCTTTTCGCAGCTGGCTCTCCCTTTGATAGAATATGTTTTGCCAGTTACAGGGCTATTATAGGAGGACACACTCTTGTTAACTCGAGATCAATGTTTTAGCAGTAACCTCTGTCTTGTATATTAACCTACCTTCCACCTTTAAGCTCCCTGGATGCGGTCCCCAACATTCCTTCTCATCTTGTACGGTAAGTCTCCTCTTACCCGCGGTTCTGGGTGACTTTCCCAAAATCTACCCCTTTTCCCCCTTTTCGTAGACCTGGCCAGTCCTTTTCCTTAACCCTTCTTCCTTCCGTTTCAACCCTTTTACCTGCAGAAGGAGCCACTGGCTCCGAAAGCTTGCCAATCACAACAGTTTCTATGTGTGTTCTGCCGCTGCTTCGTGAGTCGATTCTTTTATCTATCCTATTAAATAATTTTATCAATGATTGTTTGATTTCGTTGCTACAAAACTGACAGTTGATGTTAGTTGACTTCGTTTGGCCGTGAACATCCTCTTTGAATGTTCTTCTCTACTCTTTTATGTTCTCTTTCATTTTTCCATTATGAGTTAGTTTGTCCTTGGTTAAAATGGCTCTGAGCACTATGGGACTCAACTTCTGAGGTCGTTAGTCCCCTAGAACTTAAAACTAGTTAAACCTAACTAACCTAAGGACATCACACACATCCATGCCCGAGGCAGGATTCGAACCTGCGACCGTAGCAGTCTCGCGGTTCCAGACTGCACCGCCTAGAACCGCACGGCCACTTCAGCTGACTACTTTGTCCTCAAGGTAGCAGAATTCTTTCAGTTCGTCTTGATCCTCGTCTACAATTCTGACAAGTTGTCACTGATCTGATTTCTGCTAGACATCATTAATTTAATCTTTCTTTGGTTTAGTCTTAATTCATAGAGTCTACCCATTAGATTGTTCATTCTACTCAACATCTCCTACTGTTACCTCTGACTTCCATTGAGAACAGCAATGACATCAGCTATTCCTGTCACTGATAACCTTTCAACATGAATTTTAATTCCATTTCTGAACCCCATTTTTAATTCCGTCATTGCTTCTTCGATGTACAGATTGAATCGTAGGGGCGATTAGATGTCTTTTACCTTTCTTAACCTAATCTGTTTGTTATCGGTCTTCCTACTTTATGCTCTTGTTTGATGTACAAATTGCACGTAACCCTTCTTTCCCTAGAGGTTACACCCATTTTCCTTAGAGTTTCGGAAATCCTGCAACATTTTAAATTATCGTACGATTTTTATCTAACTACAAATCCTACGGACATGCCTAGATTTTCCTTAAGCCTCGCTTTAATCATCAATCGCCAACTGAGAAGTCCTTCGCTGATGCCTTTATCTTTCCTAAAACCAAATTGATCGTCATCTAGCACTTTCTCAATCTTCTTTTTCCTCTTATATACATATTCTTGTGAGCAACTTGAGTGTGAGAGCTCTTTAGGTAATTGTGTGGATGTCCTCGCACTTATGTGTCCTTGAACATACAGAACTATGTGAATGATATTTTCAAGAGATACTGATTGTTTATCTGGAGAACCAGTTCGAATAATAATTTGGCTTTCAAATTTCTGAACAATTTTCGAAATTCCTAAGAACTGTTCCATGTGCCTTCCACATGATTTGATCGCGAGTCTTCCTGACCGCTGTTTGTTTCTGTGGGCTGGAGAGGTAGGCAGGCACCTCGACGGCCGCTGCTTCCCGTGACGTGTCACGAGGCCACCTGAGGACAGAGCAGCGTCGACCTGACCGCCACAGGCAAAAGCGACTCCCGCCGCTGAACACCACAGAACGCCCTGCACTATGCTGCTTGTGGTGTGGTGTCAGTGGTAGCCACAGATCTCAACCCAGGTTACACTCTGTTGTCTCCACCCCAACCCGTGGCTATACATTCTGCAGTCGTTGCCCTACAGCCAGATGCCAGTGTAATGTGTCGGTACGATGCTCTCTTAAGTCCCTCATGCCGATGATTCGTTTTTTTCTTACAAAGTCATTAAGATGCACGTTCTTTGGACTTTCTCTTTTGCGATTTGCGCTGAGTAATTCCAATAGCATTAGGAACAGAACAAACATCGTGTACACACATCATTCTCCATCTTTAGCAATGTCTTTTCTGTTCTGAAAATAGGCTCGCATAAGAACGAAATGCCAAAAATCTGGCACGGGCATAAAAATAATGCAGTATTTTTCTTAAAGACGTTGTGTCTGCCATTAACTGTAACATTATTTGTTTTCACGACTACATTTTCGATCCTTGCCCTTTATACAAGTATACAGCAATAACCGAAAGGTGAAGTGCAGATGGCATGTATAGAACGCCACTATCATCCCATACATGAGGCAGTTATATTACAAAAAATGCTAAAAACAGCACATCACTTGCATCGGGCCACTGGAGGTGTCAAAATTTACAAATCTTCTGACGTGTGTATATCTCACTGTTGTCTCTGTATGTTGAGTCTCCTAATTCCGAGTGTACATCAACTTTAGATGAGCGTAAGGATCATAGCAATGGCATCAGGTAAATTTATTGTTACTGATGTTAACATCACTAACATGAATCCCCTCTAACCACTGTTCATGATGTTTATACGACAACTGAGGCGGTTGGTGGGGAACATATTCACAAGTCGTTTCTTCTTTGCCCTTAGCAGTGATTGTACATGCCACAGTAAACGTTTTATACCAGAGTATCTTAATATCGTGTTTACATTTGTTAACAAAATTTGGCATTCTGTTTACGATACAAGCATTTGGCATAAAGAAAAAAGATAAGACATTTCTTTATTGTGATAGTGCGTAATAGTACATATGGTATCCATCGTCAAAGGCTTACATTAGCTTGGCTGCTCATAAAAACATGGCAGTAATAATCATATATATATATATATATATATATATATATATATATATATATATATATATATAATTTTACATGTGTATTTTTTGTACCACATTAACATCACAAAGGTATAAATCGCATTCACAACAACTTTCGTAGATGAATTGATCCGGTGGACAAATAAAAAGAAAAAGGAGCACAAAAAAAGAGATAAAAACATGTGATGGGATACATGTCACACATTACAGAACATTATGTGTATCATCATGTAATTGTAAAATGTACTGTTAATATGTAAGGTACTGTACCAGTACAAATGTAGTCATACATTTCCATGCTCCTTAGAAAGTTTAGGCCGAGAATGGCTTTTTCACCTACACTTGCAAAACACCTTATTCAATTTTTTACTGAATTAATAAAATATATTACTTATGTTAAAATAAATACATCCTAAATATAAAAACGTTTATGAGTGGACATAATTCTTCCTCATTTCCATACATATCATACAACTCACGGGAAACACAGTAAAGACTACTCATATTATAAAACCAGCATAGACACGATTCTGTGCAAATCGTTACGTCCAATGCTTGTCAGTAAGTCAAAGTCAAATAGCCAAACTATACATTCTCATTTATGTTACTTTCTATTATCAGCACGTAAAACTGACTGGAATTTATCTCGAGGTCTCTTATTTCTTAAATCTGTCTTATTGTTGGGCAAGCTGTGTGGGTGATTTTTGAAATAGTTCTACATTTCCACTTCTTCAGGTATTTTGATACTTCTACCAATAGGTTAATTTTTATTACCGGATCTACGTTAGGTGATGGTACTCCTCTCTCTTTGCTTGATGTGCTCTTTAAATTTGTCGCTGGAATATGAACTTTGTAACGTCCGGTCAAGGTGTCCGTGCTGTAACTCATACGATTACTGACATTGTATATTGATCTAGTTTCAAAAGGTAAATGCTACCTGCATACGCTTTGTGGGGGCAGAAAGTGAAAGCTGTGCTTGCTACAGAAGTCTGATCCACTGGCTTGTTCACCAGTCCGACGTCTCCCGTCTTGTGCAGATCTGCAGGCACAGGCGGCTGTTTTCCGGGAACGCCTCTCCAGCTACTGGCGGGACTTGGCGCAGCTGCTCTCACACGGTGCGGCGCACTTGCCACAGCTGTTGGTTCCCCTCGCATTCGAACGTATGGTAAGTGGAGTTTTTCCCTCCTCTTATAAACTGTATTGTACGTACAGGCGGTGAGAAAATGACACACACCACCTGGTCAGTTCTTGGAGAGTGTTTCCGAGTTTACCTTCTTCACACTCTAGCTATCTTTGGCTCTCCAGTTCTAATACTAACCATCTGGAAAAATTCTGAACCAACCTCTACTTCTGTGAGCCTTTTGGGGCCATGATACAGGGAGGCTAAGCTCGGAATGGTTAGAGATCGAAGAAAATCGTCTGTATCTTTCTTTTCTCGTATGCGCTAGCTACTTCTCTTACAGATTCAGATAACTTTGCACCCAATCCTGCTTTACAAGCTGAAGCATGTTGGCTTCATATTTAGTGGAGAGTGGTCTAGAGTCTCAGTGTGGCATTTCAAGTCTTCATCGGCATCTTCTCTTCCTAAGAATCTCTACTCCATATGGAAGGCCTATAAAATTACTTATGCTCAACATGGAGGTTCGTCAACTTCAAATCTCGTAATGAACCTGTATACATAGCACATAATTCATACATTTCGACGCAACTGTTCAACGTCTTCCCACCTTAACATTCACGTGACCATTTCCCACGACTCCATGGCCAGACGATAGCGCAGCTGACACTGGTGGCTCGACGCCATTGGCGGCCCCCTGTGCTCACCACCGCCAGCCAGCACTGTCCGTGTGACACGGCAATGCCCCAGCCGCCGCAGCCACAGAGGACGCGCGTCAATAACGAAAACCTGCAGCTGGGGTCCACCAGGTAAAGCGTGTTGCGTCTGCGAGTGGCTTTGTTAAAGGCACTGTGCTACTACAGTCACAAGCGGAATATCTAGTGAATGCGTCAAGGCCAATGAAAATCTCTGTCAGACTAACCTGAAACCGGATGCTGCTTTCTGAGAGCATTCATCTTAGTCGTTAGCCTTTCTGCACGTGTCTCGTGGCCTAACTCGAACCATTATCGAGTCTGAATTCTCTGTCTATGATTTATGAACACTACCACCAGCGATGTTCCCACTGCCGAGAATAACAGGTATGTGGTCTTAACACATACACTGGACTCGCATTCGGGAGGACGACGGTTCAATCCCGTGTCCGGCCATTCTGATTTAGGGCACGGCCGACTTCCTTCCCCATATTTCCCTAATCCGATGAGGCCGATGACCTTGCTGTCTGGTTTCCTTCCCCAAACAACCCAACCTTAACACATAGAATGGCCACTGCACATTATGACTGTTTGGATTCTGAAAGTAGTATACATGGAAAGCAAAAGGACGCAGTATGATCTGTGTCTTTGTGTAACTTTTGGTGGCGTATGTAGCAACGTGCCAGTCCCTAAAGTATCGTGTGAGCCTCAATTTCGATCGTTTGAGAAGAGAATTAGGCGATACCTGTTTTAGTGAACTGAAAAGGTTCTGAGTAGATTAAATCCTTTTCCTACAAATATTACGGATGTTTGCTGGATGGTAATTTCAAAGATTGATAGTTGCGGGTTCCGCATTTAAGGATGGTTTCTGCCGACATCGTATCACGTCCTGTCATTGCATCTTGTTTTCGTTACCATCATCTATGCATTTCACTGCAGCAAAGGCAATTTACCTGATACGTATCCAATATTTTGTAGGGTTAGTACCTCACAGCTTGCGAGAATGTTTAAAGGACTTCTTCTTTATTACATTTGCGGTGCAGCTACGCTTCGTTGATCATACACTGCACCTGCTTAGGAAAAGTGTAATTGCGAAAAGTTATTCCGTGAAACCAATGTTGTACAGATAGTTTCGATTTAAAGACACACTTTGCTTTCTGAATGAAACTTGAGTCTTCCGACAGCTGCAGCAGTCTCGAGGTATTCGTATTCGAGATAATTCCTCTCGTGGTTCTTCACTACAGCCCTGCAGAGTAGTACGGCAGGGCGTGCTGTGGCCCAGGTAAGGACGCAGCTCACGATTTTGACCCTGTGCCCCCGGTAACTGGGCTCTCACATAATACTGTGCACAAATATGTATGTATGTATGGTCAGCATAGTTCAAATGTCTCTGAGCACTATGGGACTTAACTTCTGAGGTCATCAGTCCCCTAGAACTTAGAACTACTTAAACCTAACTAACCTAAGGACATGACACACATCCATGCCAGAGGCAGGATTCGAACCTGCGACCGTAGCAGTCGCGCGGTTCCAGACTGAAGCGTTTAGAACCACTCGGCCACACCGGCCGGCATAGATTAGGTCTAGATGGCAGAAAGCGCAGTGGCGCCGTAGCAAGGACGACGGATTCAACGTTTTGGAAGGTGACGACACAAAAGTGTGCACCACCTTCCAATTCACTGCTCCTGCACAACGAGGCAAATTCTGCATTTTATTTTTCGTTTTCTATACTGCTTATCGACGTACCGGTAAGAGTCGACTGCAGCCACGTGTCACCACTACAGTGTTTCTGGGTTTGACCGTGCGCCGGGCCCCCTACTGTGTGGACTCGGCCCGTGTCCCCCGCTGGCCTCCCTCGCCCTGTGTTGCTGTGACGCCCACAGCCGGGCTGTCGGAAGCACGAAGCGGCTCAGACCGCAAACGGGATGTTAGCTGCCCGCTGATCGATACCCGCACGCTGTCACAGCGAGGACGTGACGCACGTCCCACACACACACACACACACACACACACACACACACGTAAACGCGTGCAGTATTCCTGGCGCACATCTGCAAAGCTCTACTTACGCAAATACGAATTGGAGGCGATAAATCGCGATCCCGTCTAGAACCGGTCGGCCATGTATGTATGTATGTAAATTTAAAAAATATTGTATTCGAAAAGGATTTATTTTTCTCTGGCTCCTGCCATCAATATAAAACTGATAAAGGAGGTATTTCATTCAAAAAATATGAAAAAGAAGAACAACTGTATTGTGAAAACAACTGAAAGCTTTTTAATTTCCATTTTTTCTCGTATTTGTTATATACGTAACAGTTTTGTTATTTCGTAATTGATTCATTACAATATACACATTCTTTTGTGAATAAGGTAATTTTTTAATTTCCAATGTCTATTAAACACTTATTAGTAACTCATAGAGAGAGAGCGAGAGAGAGAGAGAGAGAGAAAGAGAGAGAGAGAGAGAGAGAGAGAGAGAGAGAAGTTTTCAGTGTGTACATACAGGGTGTTTCAAAAATGACCGGTATATTTGAAACGGCAATAAAAACTAAACGAGCAGCGATAGAAATACACCGTTTGTTGCAATATGCTTGGGACAACAGTACATTTTCAGGCGGACAAACTTTCGAAATTACAGTAGTTACAATTTTCAACAACAGATGGCGCTGCAAGTGGTGTGAAAGATATAGAAGACAACGCAGTCTGTGGGTGCGCCATTCTGTACGTCGTCTTTCTGCTGTAAGCGTGTGCTGTTCACAACGTGCAAGTGTGCTGTAGACAACATGGTTTATTCCTTAGAACAGAGGATTTTTCTGGTGTTGGAATTCCACCGCCTAGAACACAGTGTTGTTGCAACAAGACGAAGTTTTCAACGGAGGTTTAATGTAACCAAAGGACCGAAAAGCGATACAATAAAGGATCTGTTTGAAAAATTTCAACGGACTGGGAACGTGACGGATGAACGTGCTGGAAAGGTAGGGCGACCGCGTACGGCAACCACAGAGGGCAACGCGCAGCTAGTGCAGCAGGTGATCCGACAGCGGCCTCGGGTTTCCGTTCGCCGTGTTGCAGCTGCGGTCCAAATGACGCCAACGTCCACGTATCGTCTCGTGCGCCAGAGTTTACACCTCTATCCCTACAAAATTCAAACGTGGCAACCCCTCAGCGCCGCTACCATTGCTGCACGAGAGACATTCGCTAACGATATAGTGCACAGGATTGATGACGGCGATATGCATGTGGGCAGCATTTGGTTTACTGACAAAGCTTATTTTTACCTGGACGGCTTCGTCAATAAACAGAACTGGCGCATATGGGGAACCGAAAAGCCCCATGTTGCAGTCCCATCGTCCCTGCATCCTCAAAAAGTACTGGTCTGGGCCGCCATTTCTTCCAAAGGAATCATTGGCCCATTTTTCAGATCTGAAACGAGTACTGCATCACGCTGTCTGGACATTCTTCGTGAAATTGTGGCGGTACAAACTGCCTTAGACGACACTGCGAACACCTCGTGGTTTATGCAAGATGGTGCCCGGCCACATCGCACGGCCGACGTCTTTAATTTCCTGGATGAATATTTCGATGATCGTGTGATTGCTTTGGGCTATCCGAAACATACAGGAGGCGGCGTGGATTGGCCTCCCTATTAGCCAGACATGAACCCCTGTGACTTCTTTCTGTGGGGACACTTGAAAGACCAGGTGTACCGCCAGAATCCAGAAACAATTGAACAGCTGAAGCAGTACATCTCATCTGCATGTGAAGCCATTCCACCAGACACGTTGTCAAAGGTTTCGGGTAATTTCATTCAGAGACTATGCCATATTATTGCTATGCATAGTGGATATGTGGAAAATATCGTACTATAGAGTTTCCCAGACCGCAGCGCCATCTGTTGTTGAAAATTGTAACTACTGTAATTTCGAAAGTTTGTCTGCCTGACAATGTACTGTTGTCCCAAGCATATTGCAACAAATGGTGTATTTCTATCGCTGCTCGTTTAGTTTTTATTGCCGTTTCAAATATACTGGTCATTTTTGAAACACCCTGTACTTAGAACAGCAACAGCAATAGCAGCTCAAAAACAATACACACACACACACACACACACACACACACACACACGCACGCACGCACGCACCATAAACATATTGTACATGTTCCACACGGAATATATACTCTGTCTCTGTCTCTCTCTCTCTCTCTCTCTCTCTCTCTCTCTCTCTCTCTCTCTCTCTCTCACACACACACACACGCACACACACACAAACACACACATGGACTGTGTGGAATGAAACATTCATAATCTGAAACATGCAGTCAGAACTGTGACAAACAGTTCATCAAACTATTCCACGCACACCCAGTCAAGTGGAACACCTTTTTATCTTTTTACTAACAAATAAACCCACCCAGACACATCAGTAAATAGTCTGGGTGCAGCAGATTTCCACACCTATGCCCCCCGATGAACCACTTGTGATCGTGATAGGACACCCCTGCTTCCAGCTGGAATTGCAGTATATACCTCAGTATATAACCTCAATCGAAATGTCTCCTGATAAGCATTTGTGGCGCAGCGCCAATGTCCTAGAGGAGGCACCTGTTGAAGTCCCTGAACGTGAAAGTCTTCCAGGCTGTGCAAATCACCGTGTCATGCAGACTTGTGGGATAGTCCAGCTCTACCTCTAGGACATATCCCTCAACAGCATCATCAGCAGCCACATATTTGATCTCTTTCCTCAGTCTGGTGATTTCCGCTTTGGACATCCATGAGAGCCCTTGAAAAGGGAGACTTTGTTGCATGGTTTGCCTTTAGAGACAGTTTACATCCAGGTAAAGGATGAAACTGAAATCGTCAGACAACCTGTACTCCCCCTCGATTACTTGCAAGTTATTTGCCTTGGCATACCTGCGCACACATTGGCAAAGTCACTCGTGGACCGCATGTTCCAGGAAGACATGCATCTCAACGTTGGTCAAGAATTCGCTGCTGGCTTGTGTCTTTCTTACCACGGCATCCCACGAAATCTCAGCCATATGCTACAGAACTTCTCGAAGATGTTGCCGGTCAGATGTGCATTCGTGTTCATCATTTTACATGTTCTGATAAATCAGAGATGCCGAAGTCCTGCTGTTCATTCACCAAGTGCCCGTTCTTTCCATTCATTATGGAAATGCCTCTTAGTTTACTAGAGAATCCAGATATTCGTATGGAAAGACCCCTTCTCCGTCACAAGTTGAAACTCTTGAAACTCTACATCATCGAGATAAGTGGCTCCCTTTGCTGAGAATATCTCCAGGACGCGTTGGTTCAGCAAATTTCTAAAGAGACGTGAGCATGAAGCGTTGTGAATCCAGGAAGTGGTGTGATCCTCTTTGAAGCGGCATGTATTTGTGAACGGTGTCAGCAATGACACTGATCTCATCATCCTACTACCCAGACTCGTCAAAGTGCTGAACTAGAAAGTGGGCATCGTGCTCACTGAAATTGTGGAAAAGATGGCTGTGTGCTGTGGCAGTTGGTACTTAAAGTTACATGGGTTGTCAGCTGCACTCTGGGACTTCCCCGTTACGTGGCCACAGTCTCTACAGGGAGCTTCCTCACCTCTGTCCAGTCACAGTCCCCAGGTATAACGATCAGCTGCCTGCTTGTACAGTGCATCATTCTCCTTCACGTTGGTCATGAGGACGTTTTCACTATACATGTTATAAACATCCCGTACAAGACTTTCAAGCTCAGTGAACAGCCATTCGCCCTATTCCCTTGACATAAGATTTTAATTTTAGTGCACAGAACTTGATGGCTAGCCACATATCGTATGCATCATTTTGTGGCAGTAATATGGGAGGCAGAGGCACCACGTTCACACTGTACCACAGGAGCTAGGAGGCGCTCTAAATCGACGTAAACGACGAAGGGACAGAAGTGTTGGTGAGAGGCATTCTTAAACTTCGAGAACCGTTTATCCTTGATAAGCATTTCCACACCTATTGTTTCCTGGCTCTAGCAGTCAATCAAGTGTCTTTCAAGATACATGCTCTTGGTAAACGAGACATCCACAGCGAAAATGTCTTGCACCTTTTTTTTTCATTTCAGAGGAACGTAGGTGGGACATGCATTTTATCCAAACGTTGTGTTGCTTATCGTCTTCAGAGATTAGCAGCAGGTCTACACTTTTTGGATGTTTCTCGGTTAATATGGACAAGAAGAGGGGACCACCTAATTTACGGTCGACTTCTTTGTCGATGTGACACAGCGTGTTAATGTTTGTCTTATTCTTATGGCTCTCCTACATTCGGCCATAAACGAGAAGTTAGAACGCCAGTGGACATCTGGTGTTTGTTGTGTATCTGTATGCCCTGTATTTTTTGGTTAATTTCTATCACTAGCGAGAAGCAACCATGGAAATCAATTTAAATTCCTGTCGTCATGATTCTGGGCATTAGGACATGCTTTTTGTTAGCGGTATATACTTTTGAAGAGAGATGCAACTGGACCCCACAATAAGTTGATCAAAATCTTATGAACATAAATCAAGGTAGGGTATACAGCTGAGTGTCTTACAGGACTCCCTTTCCTGCACCTCAGAAAAGTGACTCAGTATGACCGCTCTGGTATCGACTCACCCCATGATGTCACGACAGCTCTCCCCCTAACTTGGACAATGCTCTTCCCCTCAACGACACGTCGAACTCCTAATAACTCTGCACACGAGAAGGAGAAAGAGACGCAGTTGATAAGTATCTAAGGAAGGAGAAATAAAAATCCGTATTCGTATAATAATAATAATAAATTCTGAGTACTTACAAGTAAAACTGTTGTTGTGTTCATTACTGGAATACACTTCCAGCAACTCATCATCAGTGGGCATGTTTGTCATTAAGGGCATATCCAGCATGGGATCTAGAGGAGGTGTATGACGTAGGTAGGTGAATGTGTCTGAGAGGATATGAGCAAACCCAAACGAAAACACAGGTGCTAAAGAACTAGTAGCTGGTAGTTGTGTCAGAACACCGATATTCGCATTGAGCACATCTACAAACAAGAGCATCTCAAAAATAACTACAAAAAATTTAATGCTGTAGAATAAGCGATATCTGCCTCTGAACAATCGAAGTCGTCCCCCAGAGATCATCATCATCGTCATCATCATTATCAGCTGCTGGGTTCAGATCCCACAGCGAGTAACGCCAGGTCGTACCTAGAAAAGAAGGAGTAGAACCAATAAGAATCGCTTACACTACTGGCCATTAAAATTGCTACGCCAAGAAGAAATGCAGATGATAAACGCGTAATCATTGGACAAATATATTATTCTAGAACTGATATGTGATTACATTTTCACGCAATTTGGGTGCATAGATCCTGAGAAATGAGTACCCAGAACAACCACCTCTGGCCGTAATAACGGCCTTGATACGTCTTCGCATTGAGTCAAACCGAGCTTAGATGCGGTAGCAGGTACAGCTGCCCATGCAGCTTCAACACGATACCACACTCATTAAGAGTAGTGACTGGCGTATTGTGACGAGCCAGTTGCTCGGCCACCATTGACCTGACGTTTTCAATTGGCGAGAGATCTGGAGAATGTGCTGGCCAGGGCAGCAGTCGAACATTTCTGTATCCAGAAAGGCCCGTACAGGACCTGCAACATGCGCTCGTGCATTATCCTGCTGAAATGTAGGATTTCGCAGGGACCGAATGAAGGCTAGAGCCACGGGTCGTAAGACATCTGAAATGCAACGTCCACTGTTCAAAGTGCCGTCAATGCGAACAAGAGGTGACCGAGACGTGTAACCAATGGCACCCCACACCATCACGCCGGGTGATACGCCAGTGTGGCGATGACGAATACAGGCTTCGAATGTACGTTCACCGTGACGTCGCCAAACACGGATGCGACCATCATGATGCTGTAAAGAGAACCTGGATTCATCCGAAAAAAATTAAGTTTTGCCATTCGTGCACCCAGGTTCGTCATTGAGTACACCATCGCAGGCGCTGCTGTCTGTGATGCAGCGTCAAGGGTAACCGCAGCCACGGTCTCCGAGCTGATAGTCCATGCTGCTGCAAACGTCGTAGAACTGTTCGTGCAGATGATTGTTCTGTTGAAAATGTCCCCATCTGTTGACTCAGGGATCGAGACGTGGCTGCACGATCCGTTAGAGCCATGCAGGTAAGATTCTTGTCATCTCGACTGCTAGTCATATTAGGCCGTTGGGATCCAGCACGGCGTTCCGTATTACCCTCCTGAACCCACCGATTCCATATTCTGCTAACAGTCATTGGATCTCGACCTATGTCGTGATACGATAAAGCAGAATCGCGATAGGCAACAATCAGACCTTTATCAAAGTCGGAAATATGATGGTACGCATTTCTCCTTCTTACACGAGGCATCACAACAACGTTTCACCAGGCAACGCCGGTCAACTGTTTGTGTATGAGAAGTCGGTTGGAAACTTTCCTGCCGGCCGAAGTGGCCGTGCGGTTAAAGGCGCTGCAGTCTGGAACCGCAAGACCGCTACGGTCGCAGGTTCGAATCCTGCCTCGGGCATGGATGTTTGTGATGTCGTTAGGTTTAACTAGTTCTAAGTTCTAGGGGACTAATGACCTCAGCAGTTGAGTCCCATAGTGCTCAGAGCCATTTGAACCATTTGAAACTTTCCTCGTGTCGGCACGTAGTAGGTGTCGCCACTGGCGCCAACATTGTGTGAATGCTCTGAAAAGGTAATCATTTGCATATCACAGCATCCTCTTCCTGTCGGTTAAATTTCGCGTCTGTAGCGCGCCATCTTCGTGGTGTAGCTATTTTAATGGCCAGTAGTGTATAAACAAAAACACTATAGAAAATACGTATACTTGCTTTCATCCTCAGCCAAGGTGACCACGGTGAATGACATCACAGCGTCGTCGGTAAACAGTGACAGCAGTGCGGTGTCATCATTGTTGTCCAACGTGCGTGGCCATGACTGCAGTCACCATCGTCGTCACGCATACCGCACGAGCGCTTGACTCCGGTATCAGGGCTGGCTGGCAGTCGGAGAGAGAGCAAGACTCGGGTCGCCCTCCGCAGGGCTGTTTACAAACCCCTTCGGCCACGCAGCGTGCGCTGATCAGCAATTCAAGTCGCAATCCATCACGCTTCTTCTCTCGCCACTAACATTACTTACACATAGCGCATTGCGACAGTGCCCAGCGTGTTGGTACACATTTGAACATGCCTCTCTCAACTTGCTACTACTCTCACTACTTACCATGCGTGGACGCCAGGCAGCACAAACGGGTTTATTTCTCGTAAGAAGAAGAACTTCCACATATTAAACGAGTGGGATTGTGCTGTGACAGAAACGCACGAAATGGAATATGCTGGTTGCAAGTAGCTGCTGATCGGCTACTTTTGAGCGACACATTGCAGAAACTTGGGAAATCATCTCGACAGTTCTCCAAAAAGAGTGTAGATGTCACCTGGTAAATAAACACAGCTGACAAAAGAACTGCAAAAAATGAGCTCGGGAGTATCTAAACAAGTACAAAATTTTTATTAAGAAAGTAATATTTGCACATATCTGCAACACAAGTACATCCATTTTCATCTCCAGCACCGTACACTTGCTTAAGGTGTCGGACTGACATACAGTTGAATGATTCCAAATTCAGGATGGCAGTGTTCTTGAAAATATCCCACATTCTGGCCACCACCTCACGACCTTTGACGTGCATGACGCTCTCTCTGTGATCACAGTTTCGGAGTGACGTCAACATATCCTCACAGGTCATTCCTGTATCGTGGCGGCTACTGCGATAGTGGAATCGAGTCAATCACGCTACTGTCTTCCAAGACATGTCACACTTCGTTGTTCTGAGCAGCTGGGCAGAAGTGACAACTGTGTAGAAACTTGTCGAAACACAGACTGAGTCGACGCGTGTGACAACAGCTACATCTTCAATCATCTGTAAACATGAAGCGGCCGCACTCGTCGTGGAGGCCTCGCCCGTGAGCAACAATGTTGTACCAGGAGGCGGGCAGCTTGGACCCTGGCAAGCAGGTCTTCAGCTGTATCTACAGGTGTTTCGTACACCTACATCTTGGCATAACCGCAGAGAATGAAGTCGAGGGTTGTAAGATCCAGCGATCGCAATGGCCATCAGAGAGGACCCCCCCCCCCCCCCCCCCTTTCCAGTCCTACAATGAGTGTGAGTATTCTTCAGGTGCTTGGTGCTTGCAGACATTAACATCAAAGTGGAATGATCTTGGATAATGACCTAAAATACCTTGACAGAGAATCTTTGCTGTTGGCCTCCGATATGGGTGGCGTGGGTGTTGTCCTCATTCTAGATCTGCCTGTTTGGCTTTTGAAAACAACATCGCGGATGAATGAGGCCTCATCCACAAACAATACAAACTGTATGAAGTTGGACAGTACAGCGGAGTGAACGATACTGGATTGCCACAAGCAGACATAGGGCTCAAAGTCCGTTCGTCGCAGTGCTTGCACATTTCATCTGTGATTACTCATTGTGCACTGTACACAGCAACACACCTCACCATGAACACGACACAAGCTATCTGATGCAATGGACAGCTGACAGCAGGGTCAGTGGTGTGCTTGCGGCACAGGTTAATGCGCCACTGCGGTGCTTGAGTGCTACGAGCCGAGTTGTGCACAGTAGGTCCGTTTGGTGGTCAGGTGTCTACACTGTTTATCAGCTGCTACTGTTCCAGTGCACAACGGACACTCGAGATCTTTGCCAGAGTCTAGAGAACATCAGGCATCATTGCAATAGATGCATTCAGACTGACAGTCGTTGCTTTGAAGAATTACTATGAGCTACATTGTTGTTCGGTGGTGTATGCTGTGTATGTCCTTAACACAATAAATATGCACTTTCGAGTATTGGTTCCCTACCTCAATATAATCTATTGTGGAACCACTGTCACCTGTTTCAGTGTGACCCAAAAGGATTGGGGACCCCACGTACAGAGAACAAGAGCAGTTCTGTCCCACTTCCCTCAGACACTCCTGACAGCACCCATGTCTGTGGTGAGCACTCACCTTCCAGAACAATATACTGGGTGATGCTAGGGTAGATAGAAGAAAGGAAAACAGAATGGGCAAGTGCGAGAGGGACTCACGCACTAAGGGTTCTGTACAAACTCCCCATCCAGGGAATCGAGATTCCCAGTGATTTTTGCCTGTTATCGAGACTCTGTAACTTTACTGGCAAGATACTGCTCCCAGCAATACCAAGATCGGTCCAGAAATTCTACGTTATTTCCTCAGCCCAGCCCAAACAAACATGAACAAGCAAGCAGAGGACTTTAGTTTACATATGTAGGGAGAGAAGATTTAATAACACATTTCTGTTTACGTACTAAATCATGAATACAACATATATTTTATGTTTGGATGCAGTAATGTTCGTATGTTATACTTTCAACAGGTGATGAATACAATGTATGTCCAAATCGAAAACGACATTTTTATGTGATATAATTACAAGTTAACAAGTTTCAGATTTTTTGCTTTACTTGTACCGGAAAACTTAGTTGTTGCCAAATCTCACGATTCCAAGTTTCGATGAGTGAGTTTTCGATTATCAAAACACGAGACATAAACGGCCGTCCGAATCTGTTGACTGGAGTCAGTTATAAGCTTACAATTTTTACGCCGCAAAGGATCCGTATACCTTTGTATGTGATATAATTTGAACATGATACCCAGAACTGATCCAGAGAAAAAGATTCCCAACAGATGGACAGACAAATAGACAAACTGATAAAAAATAATACGAAAAGTATTTTCTAGAGTTATATAGTTACCAATTATGGATTTTAAGATTTTTTTCCTTTATTTGCACTGTGAAATCTGGCTTCTTCCTAAATGTCATGATTCTAAATCAACAGGGAGCACCTTATAGATTTTTGAGAATGATTTTTCAAGTATGAAAATATGTAATTTAAATGGCCATATCTTTATTGCAGTGACTTAGAAGCCTACAATTTGTACAACGCCAAAGGAACATAGACGTTAATACGTGACACAAATGTGAACTTCGTACCCCAAAATGGTCCAGAAAAAATGATCTTAACACTCGGACAGTCAATACATTCCTTCAAATCTGCAATATTCGAGACGTGTTCAGATACAGACGACATCGTGTTAGATGACGAGCTACAAACGCAAATTTTCGGCAAAAGCGATCAGCCAGACGACAGACAAACGCTACAACATTTTGAGTCAAACTGACATTTCGTGTGTGCACAATTAACTCAGACAATGTTTCAGATATGGAGCGGCTGATGTCTATCGGTGCGTTTGTAGAAGGTCATAACATGTGTTCAGGTTTCTCACAGCGTTGCTAACGAGTGGGATTTTGACGTATTTGTCAACAGTGTGGCCATTCTATTTTCGAAAATCGTTCAAAAGTTTGAATAGAATCTCCTCAGAGTTCCAGCCACGCCATGTGGCTTTACACGTAGGAACTCGACGCTGCTGGCAGCTCCAGAACATTTCAGTTGGATACATCGTCAAGGGAGTATACATTCATACATTCAGACGTCTGTAATGTCAAATACCAAGAAATATCTGCACCTCTCTTATCGGATGTCACAGTTTGAGAAATGTATTTATTTAACAAAACCCCACTAGGCATCTGCTGTGCATTAATGTTTTTATGCCTGTACAAAACTGAATGTACTACAGTCATGCGCTGGCAGTAATTTCAGTGTCATGTAATAGTGCTACACGTAACTGTATACTAAGACAGGCTGCTGCTTGTGGATGTTACGAAAGTAATTTGAACTATTTTCTGTGTGTCTCAGGGTAACCACGCAAGTGATCAGCAACTCCACGGTTGGATTAAGGACATGGAACGTGTGAAAGACATGCTGCGCACGCAATTAACCGGATGGGTACAGGACTTGCAATTCTCCAGCAAACAGGTGGAGCACTACGAGGTGGAAGAAGACAAGGACGGGCCAGGGAACTTGACAATCAGGTATAAGCCAGTGTACACTCAAATGTCTGTCGTACTCACTATGGTTTATTGGAGTTTATCTCACTTTTATCCATTAAAGTATTCATTAAAGTTATAGAAAACAGAGGGATCATTTAATTCAAAATGCAGTAAAGAACTAGCATTAATAGACAGTAGTGAAGGACATGGTTACAGAAACTCGTGATTTACGCAGTTTTTTGACTCCGCTTAGCCTTCGATTTTTTGATTCGTATTGTGTCTTAAAATGTGCCACGTATTACGTAACAGACCAGCGGAGAAAACTGACACAAAAAACGATGCTACTGCATTTACTAGAGAAAGCATTGATGGTTACAGACACTTCCGAAGTTTTCATAATTTGTGCAAACAATGATGTGGAACCTGACACGAAAAGTGAGCGTGTTCTCGTCTTATTCGGGACAAAAAAAAAAAAACACTTCGGGAGAAATTACGGTAATACCGTCTAGTTGCGACTCTAGTCCAGATACTGGCATCCAGTCGGTGAGGGAAAGAGGCCTCAAGTCATGTTAATCTCAATAGATGGGGGAAAAATCCAAGCAGCGATGAGGGCAGGAAGCGGATAGCCATCGTTCTTCGTAACTGTATACTAAGACAGGCTGCTGCTTGTGGATGGTGTGTTTAAATCAGTCCGTAGCATAGAGCGTAAATACTGGAGGTTGCGAGCGGGAGGAAAGCGGAATAGTCTGTCGAGTGTTTGACATATGGGGCCGTGGAATGGAGTGTTGTAGGAGATACGTTGGCACTATGGAGGGTGACCAGGTGGCCTCCTGTGTGGGAATGGACAAGCTCCCAGCAGGCACCCCAGGTCTTGTGGCGGTGTTGTTGGACTCTTTCAGGTGGCTTATTGTGGAATAGCTATGGAGGTGGAGAACATGGATTAGGATGGACAATTAGACTCAGTCGTGATTGCTATCAATTGGATGAAAGACTTCTGCAGTTGTATCTGAAGATGTCGGTAGGGGAGCTACTTTACGATGAGTGTGTCTGGGAAATGGACTAGGTCTTTTGAAACGAAGGTGATCAACCGACATCTACAGTTAAGTTCATCGTGGGAACTGATGTGGGTAAACAGCTGTGGAGAGGCAGTGGTCAGTGTGAGGAACGAAATTATGTGCTATAGGATGATGACAGAGACACAGTAGGACAGATCACGGCCAGGGTGGTAAAATACACACTCACGATAAAGTATTATGCAGGATGATTGAACATGATTTGTACCCAACTGGAGCTGTTTTCGAGGAACGGTATTGTTACTCCACGATGTTTATTGAGTGGGGATTTTTGGTTTGCTACTCCACATCTGTCATCAGAACTGTGAGTGGGTTACCGGTTCACTGTGTACGGAGACATGCAGATAGTGTGACGGGATAAAACTATCGACATTGTGTCAGGCAGTGGGAATGAAGGTAACAGTGGTTGGGAAGGTGAACTGAAAATCGGAGATGGGTAGATTTCAAGACAGGGGTGCACTACACAAAGGAAGCAGCTAATCGGATAGCAGAGAACTTGTGGAGTGCACGTGGGGGGGGGGGGGGGGGGGGGGTTCAGGCTAGCCATTAGTTTGAGGTACTCTCATAAACACTAGCCAGTTGGTACACATTTAGGGAAACCAGATAGCTTTCAGAGTAAAGTCAGTTCGACTCTGAAACTTTTATCAGCCAACTGTCGAAGTATTTGTAACATAGTTCCCAAATTTGCTCTCCTCCATGAACGCTCTCAGCCTCAAATTATTCTTGAATTGAGATCTGGCTAAGACCCAAAGTAAAAAAAACTCTGAGATATTTAGCGAGTCTTGGAATGTTTATCGGAAAGACATATTCGACGCCGTAGGAGGGGAAGTGTTTATTGCAGTTGACAAAAAATATTCTCTTTACTGAAGTTGAATTTGAGTGCAATAGTGAAATTACGTGGTCGCACATAACAGGACTAGGTGAAACCATATCAGTTGTTGGATGTTTTTACCACCCACCCGACTCCGCTGGGACAGATGTGGAGCCATTCAAGGAATCAGCATTGCATAAATATCCAGATCACGCGACACTAGCTGGCGGTGACCTTAACCTACCGAGTATAGGCTGGGACGTCTATGGATTCACTGCAGCTCGTGCAGACAGACAGTCTTGTGAAGGACTTTTGAACACATTTTCCGAAAACTGTGTTGAGCAGCTAGTTCGGCAGCCAGCACAAACAGGCAGGACCTTATCGATGGCGTCAGCATAGAGATGGGGATTAGTGAACATGATGTTATCATAGCGACTATGGTTACGAAAGTCAGTAAATCAGTCGAGAACGCTAGGAGAGTTGATATGCAGTTGTCAGCGTCTCACTTAGACAATGAAATACAATCATTTAATTCCAGAATTATGGTCATAGACGAATTATGGCTAAAGTTTAAAGAGATTGTAAATCGTGATCCGGAAAAGTATGCGCCTACTAAGTGGAGTAAGGGCGGAAAAGACTCATCGTGCTTTAATAACAAAATTCGGAAAATGCTGAGGAACGAAAGGCTGTTACATTCTCGGTTCAAAAGAGAACGCGCAAATGAGGACAGCAAGGTTTGTAGAGATTCGTGCGTCTGTGAAAAGATCTGTGCGCAAATCATACAACAGGTACCACCGGAGAACCGGAAAAAGTTTTGGTCCTCTGCAAAATCGTTAAGCGGATCTAACGCTTCTATTCAGTCACACGTTGACCAGTCTGCTTTGGCGCTAGAATATTCCAAAAGGAAGGCCGAAGTTAAAAATTCCTCGTTTAAGGAATCGTTCACGCAGGAGAATGGTACAAACGTGCCGTCGCTTGACCGTCGCACAGAGTCCCGTTTGGAAATCATAGTAATGAGTACCCCTGGCGTAGAGAAACAGCTGAAAATAAATAAGTGGCAATGCCTAGATGGAATGCCAGTTTGGTTTTACAAAGAGTAGTGTATGGCATTGGCCCCTTACTTAGCTTGCATTTACCGCGAATCTTGCGATCAGCTCCTTTTCTCGCATGATGCACTGAGAGCTATGGATGAAGGGCAACAGGCAGATTCCATATTTCTAGATTTCTCGAAAGCATTTGTCACGGTGTCCCATTGCGGGGTGATAACGGAAGAACGAGCATATGGAATAAATTGAGTGACTGCAGGTTGACACACGATGACAAAATTTCTAGTTGGTGTGATGAATGGCAGGTGGCTCTTGCTGTAGACGAAAGCGGATGAGTGGCAAAAACGAACCCGCAATATCCGGATACGGCACTCCAAGTGTCCTGCTTACCACAGTCACTTCGTTGAAATATCTGGACGTAATGTTGCGAAGCGAGATGAAATTGAATAAACGTGTGAGGATTCTGGTAGGAAAGGCGAACGGTCGATTTGGGTTTATTGGGAGAGTTTTGTGAAAGTGTGGTTCGTATGTAAGGGAGACCCCGTGTAGGACGCCAGAGCGACTTCTTGTTCAGCATTGCTCGAGTGTTTGGGATCTGCTCCAGGTCGGATAGAAAGAAGACATTGAAACAATTCAGGGGAGCAGGTAGATTTCTTACCGGAGTTTCGATCAGCATGCAAGTGTTACGTATATGCTTCAGGAGCTCAGCAGGGAATTGTTGGAGGGAAGAAGACACTCATTTCGAACAAAACAACTGAGAAAGTTTAGAGAATCGGCACTTGAACCTGGCTGCAGAACGATCCTAATGACGCGAGCATACATTTCTGGTAGGGACCACGAAGACAAGATACGAGGAATTACGGCTCCTAAGGAGGCATATAGACAGGCGTCTGTCCCTCGCTCTGTCAGCGAGCGGAACAGGAAAGGAAACGACTAGTTGTGGAACAGGGTACCCTCCGCCACGCACCGCACCGTGGCTTGCGGATTATGTATGTAGGTGTAGATACAAAGGACGATAGTTGAGAGGAATTATTGGTTTCATGTCCGTAAATTTAGTGAAATCATTTTTGTCTTTGTTTCATTTGAAATCGTGAGGTTTTATCTATTCTATTTCATCTGTTTGGTCTTATGACTGCATGCATGAGGGTTGTGGTGTAATAGATGGCCCCAGTTGTGTGTAGATAAGGACATTGACAGGAGTTTATGACGGCGGTGACGAATCTGGATGTGGTTGGAACTTCTGGCTCCGGCAGTGGTGCGGGCGTTGGGGCGGGCCGCGGTTTGGGGCTGGCGACGGTGTTGGCGACAGAGCCAGCGGCAGAGGCTGCTGGAGAGGGAGTCGACGGTGGCGCAGGTGGCGGCGACGGTGGTGGAGCATTTGACGCAGGCAGTGGCGAAGGGGATGCCGGACTACGGCTCTCTGTGAGTGGTGAAGCAGTGAAGACGACGACGAAGGGTGGGAGATTGTCGGCGAAGAACCACTGGCAGAGTCCAGCTGAGAGCTGAGGTGCTGGCGAAGTATGGTGGGGCGTGTCAGTAAAACGGAGGATATACTTCGTACTGGAAATTTTGGGAGGACATTTTGGGGTTAACAGGAGTAAAGCGAGTCAGAGAATATACTCCAGCCGAGAATGTGCTCATCGCGAGTAAAAGGGTGAGGGATGTTGCTCAAAACAGAGAACGTTCTCCGATTTCGTGTTAACAAAACTAGAGGAGCTTCTCACAACCGGAAAATATTGAAACGAGATCTGTAGCACTCTTCGGGCTGAGGGGCCACAGCGGCAGTGGTGCAGCTTAGGTACCGCCCTCCTAGTCCAGGCAGCGCACCATTTCGTGTCTCTTCTGTAGTTCACGTATCGCCATTTACAGTCGGTCATTTCTAAATTCCGTCAATCCACTTCGTTACTGGACTCGCATGGTACCTTCAGTAATGGCTCCAGCACTACAGGCCAAAGCCGCCTATAGCACACAGACCGCTGCCTCTGCACGCAAATTGTCGACGATTGACTTCCGTCGCAGCGGTCTGCCCCGCTTGTCGACACTCCAGCTCCATGTGGCGAGCATTTATTTCCTCCTCTGTTGATTTGCCAATTTGTGTGCAACGCACTTGCTCCTAAACTGAATATGGCAGTCAGTGTTGTATCATTATAGCTGTGTAGTACATTCGCAACTGTCCAGAAGTTTCGAGATTTTCTTTAGAGCTTGTTTCAGTGGATATTGTTTGTTCACTACGTTGCTGCATTTAAATCCGTTCTTTCGTTGCCTTATGGAATGAACGGCTCCATTACGTTAAAACAGCCCTTTCCCGAAATTCTTCCACAACCAAATCTCTGTATAATGTTTATTCAGATCATTGTCAGTATGCACGTACATCCTGCATCTGGGGCGTAGAAATGATGATTTTCATCACGGCACAGGTTCTGAGTCCCAGCTTGTCAGTGTAGCAGGTGTGGTACTGTAACTCCAAGCAGAACAGCGTGCTGGTGTACGTGGCGTGGAAATGATTTGCGAGCCTTAGCACCATGGCACCACATGTCTTATGGGAGGGACAGCTTTCCGGTCAAACTGGAGACCCAGACATGACACGGAACTCATTATGATGCAGCTTCATGCTTTAATTGGCAATGACGTTGTCAATTAAAAGTGATAACCAAGGACCATACTACAAGGAGTACAGGGAGTACTGATTGTTCTGCATTGTATCTGGCAGTATGGAAACTTTCCATCGTCGATGGGCTATAGGGAATGTAGTCGTAGATTAATCAGGAAAAAATTGTCTCATACCCGATTCTGAGGGCTCCATTCTCATCATAATATGTACCTGACATATATGCATCGAATCGATGTACCGAACACTGACCTTAGGACAGAGTTTTACGGCCAACAATTTCTGTATGATAATTTTCGCTGCCAAACTAGACACCCGCACCAACCAATCACGAAGCGAGACGGAGCGAATGCTTCAGAGCCAAGTAAACAAACATTTTTATGCAATAGTGAAGCGTCATTTTGTCAAGTTTTACGTCAGCAGACATGTACTTCTGCACGTCAAGCATACAAGTGTGAGATGGTGGGATGCACACTGCCGGATGTAAGCGGAAACATTGTAAAAATGCCACAGCTGATAAGGGTATAATGAGTAAAACGAAAGACCTATTGTGAAATAAAAACACATGTTTGGTATTTGCAAAGACGGATTTGAAATAGTGTAAGTCATCGTATCGCGCTGTCCTTAGCCGTTGGATTAGCTGAAAGGGACTGAGTAAGTGGACCTGCTTGACGGTACACTCACGTTTGTCCATAGAGCTCTTCTTCCTGTGGGAGTTCCGCTTTCAGCTGTCATACAGTCTTTACGGAAAATTATCGCAGATGCCACATCACCTAAAGCAGATAGGAAACTCCCTGGCAGGTCAGAGCCGTGTGTCGGATCCCCGACGTTTCAAGTGGCCGCACTCTCCACTGCAGAGTGAGGATTCGCCCAGGAAGCAACTCCCGAGGCCTCTGGTCACTGCAGTGCCCATCCTTCCGGGAGCGCTGGTCCCGCCAGCCGTGCAGGGGAGCTTCTGTGACGGCTGGAAGGCAGCGGCTGAGCTACTGGCGGAAGTAAGGCTGTGACGGCGGCTCTCGGTTCCTGCCTGCCCAGCTCTAAGTCTATTTTTTTAAGGACGTCATATTCGCCATTGACTTTAGAAATTGTTTTACAATTGCAGTTTCGACCTTATGAGCCATTTTCAAGTGGTAATGTGGAAGATTTTGCTTCAGCTAATGACAGACATGTCTACATGTCAGCGTCTAAAATCATCTATAACAAATTCGAACAAGTCATTCATATCCTTAACATAAATATCACATGTTCACTCTCTTGCAATGCATACGAAATTCTTCTTTAAAGAAAAGAGGTATTCTGCAGGAAGCGCTGGAGTTCTGCTGTTTGATGTGCCTCAAACCAGTTAAAACGATATAGCAGCACAGAACGGACTGGATGATCTGCAAGAAATAGTTATAATCGGTGTCTCACTGAAGTGCTCCGAAATCTAAAGATGAAATCTCGATGCGCTAAAATGCTAAGAAGACCAACGGATTTGCGATTGTTTGCTGTGTTACTATGCATCCTTTAAAGAATGAAAAAGTTCCAGGTTTGTGTCCCAGTCTGGCACACAGTACTCATCTGCCAGGAAGTTTCTAATGCACTGCTGAGTGGAAATCCGTTCTGGATACTTTTAGCCGCGCGGGATTAGCCGAGCGGTCTCAGGCGCTGCAGTCATGGGGTGCGCGGCTGGTCCCGGCGGAGGTGCGAGCCTTCCCTCGGGCATGGGTGTGTGTGTGTGTGTGTGTGTGTGTGTGTGTGTGTGTGTGTGTGTGTCCTTAGGATAATGTAGATTAAGTAGTGTGTAAGCTTAGGGACTGATGACCCTAGCAGTTAAGTCCCGTAAGATTTCACACACATTTTTGGATACTTGTACGTTCTTGCATAAAGTATACATGCTAGGTTTTCAACTTTTAACCTGGCAGCTTGTGTGCTACAGGCGGCCGCTGTTGAGTGAACGCCTGCTGCGCTATCAGCCGTGGAGCCCCTCCTTTGACGACGACTACAGTGCGCTGTGCAAGGAGCGGCAGCCAGAGGCGTCGCAAATGTTCAGCCTCGCTCACGAACTGTACGCCTTCCACCGTTTCTACTGGTACCGTACAGCTGAGCGCATCGATTCATCCTACGGAGATGATGTCAAGATTGTAGGTAAGTTTAATACTGGGACCCGGCCACTTCACGGTTATGCGCTGACAACTGTTCAGTTGTTCGAGGAATGAGATTTTCTGATTTGTAGTTTTAGATATTGCGTGATTTTCCACGCCACGCAAGATAATCTCTGGTGCTCTTTCCAAAGTCAGTTTTTAGATTCCTCGGCAACTCTCCGTCTGGATCTATGACAAGCTAACTACTTCATTTCGATATATTATTGACTTCTTCCTTATGCAGGGACTAAAAAAAGACTACGTACACAAAATTTTGGATTGTTTAGAGGAGATTAAAAAGAACAAATTTTATGTGAGACAGATGTCGCAGGTGTACCCTCCACCTGCTCGTGGCCCATGAAGGTTTCGACTCCAGCGATGTACAGAGGCTGTGTGATGTTTTAGAGACGTTACTCAAGTGCCAGCTGGGTGCTAATGGTTGTGTAACACACTCGAAACAAGTGGGTGTCTCACAAATAATGTTTGCAGCCTCAGCCTAAGCGGCAACCACCTCACCTGGGGTGTCTGCCAGTGTCTGGTACACTGAACAACTCGTCTCCCTCCCGTAGGAGGCACGCAACACCTCTAAAACAGGGCCCACCCCACAGCACTTTGAACTCCGTCTCTGAACGCCAGTGCAGATAAGACCTTCATATATGTGCGACACGTGCCTCATATAAAAAAGTGTTCCTTCTTATCTTCTATAAACGCTCTAAACTTCTGTACACGTAGTTTTTTTTTCAGACCTGGTCTAAGGCTTTTTAAAAATGGCGAATGGTTTCTGCAACTTAACGGCTACAGACAAGCTAATGTTTTGTCAATACTGTAACTGGTGTGGTGCTCTACATTTCTCATCTATGATCCTGGCATGATACTGTTCGTATTTACTAATTTTCTTTGACGAATAATATTTCCATTTGTAACTGAACACTTAATTGTACGAAATACACTGTTAATATTATCCTTAGAAGTGTTAATACTATGAACTGTAGTAGGACTGAGGAAACACTGCATTTTCAGCTATCGCACCTCTCTGCTAAACAACTCTATTTGTTCAAATCACTATATTCTTTAAATTTATTATTTTATTCTCGTTGCTGGATCATCTATCGATCATCTATCTATCGTGCACCAGACATGAAACGAGTTGTAATCGTTTAATTCTCTCTTTGTACCTCCATGATAGCTACTTGTTCGGTAGGGAGTAACTCCATTTAAATGAGAGGAAAGTAGGACAGTGGGCTTGTGCTCTCTCAGCGGAAAAATTATTTATGCCTGCCGTTATCAATCTTGACCGCTTCAGGCAATCGAACTTGCAGGGTTTTCATTGGTAGTAAGCCGACTAATTAAGAAACTAAGGTGGTCGCAAAGGGTTACAACAGATAAGGAAGTAAGTTATCATAAGAATATCCGTATACTAGAACCAGGAACTGTAATACTGAGAAGAAAGGCCTTTCCAAAATTTCGGCTGTCGCCGATAATTTACTGCAGACACTCATACAAATAATACTGGCACATAAAAGGAAATACGCATTGTTAGCAAGTTACTAAACAAGCAGACTCTTACCCATCTGTTGCCAGACTGAGCTGCACTCTGCAGCATGTCTGTAATTATGATTGTAACTGTTATGGACACCGAGAACAAACGTGTGAGCTTTAGTTGATGTTTCAATTCCTCAAGAGTGGCGACAAGATATTAAAGAATGAGCAGCGACAAGACCTTACAGAGTTGTGGACCACTAGCCGTTTGTCTGGAAGCTAAATTTAAGCCCGACATTAAAGATATCTTCAGGCGCTGGGCGGTGTGGCCGTACGGTTCTAGGCGCTTCAGTCTGGAACTGCGTGACCTCTACGGTCGCAGGTTCGAATCCTGCCTGGGGCATGGATGTGTGTGATGTCCTTAGGTTAGTTAGGTTTAATTAGTTCTAACTTCTAGGGGACTGATGACCCCATCGTGCTCAGAGCCATTTTATCTTCAGGGGAAAGTTGTCGTGATAATCCGTAGAGATCGGAGAGGTTGTGGCAGTTCGGTCGTGATAAGGGGGGGGGGGGGGGGGAGGGGGAGAGAAAGAAGAAACCGGTGCGAACCTCTTCTGAGCACGTGGCGATGTTCTAAATGGTGTGCACCATCCAGCAGGCTGCTGCAACGGCCCTGTCTGAAAGAGTTGCCCTCGCCACTATTAAAACCGTGGCGCTTCTCTGCCGGCTTCCTTACGCATCACTGTCCAGCAGAACTAGATGCTTGCCCACAACAGACCAACGTATCAAGAACTGAGCCCTGATCTGTTGTCGCTGCCATTGTGTAACATCACCTAAATCGCAAATCCAAGCCTACACATCTCACAAATACTTCCTGTGTGACGACTATCTGACCCAGTATCGCAGAACCACCTGGCCTATCCCAGTTACAAACACGACCACCCATCAGCAGGACGAAAAACTAGTCCAAGTTGCAAATTTTTATTTTTTATTCATTCGATGACTTGATTCGGACCGAGACCCATTTTCAAATCACCATAACATAGTCGAAAATGGCATTTCCGAAGATGTCAATAACGTGCAATGAATATTTACAGCGCACACAGATAACTCATCGAAAGAACAAAACCTTGGAACGGTTTTTCGTTCACTGATTACCAGAAGCTGCTGACCCAAACTACTGCAGCATATTGGAAGTTTGGGAAACCACCCATGTTAACTGTGCCCAAATATACAATCCTTGCACAACTGCATCATCTATATAGCCTCAACTCGAATGATCTAATAAATATAAAGTAAACGCATTATTCACGACACTAAACCTACATTTCGCACATGCACTGCACCCTCACCATGAAAGATATTGAGTTCAGATCCACAGTTTTCCACACCGTCAGTCGAGCTCACCGTCATCATCTCAACAGTTTCCTGTTTCGCATCCCTAACATGAAAGACATCCAGTTCAGAACCACTGTTTTCCACAACATTCACTCTCTTTCAACGTCCACATATCGTCCAACAGATGACGATAACAGCCACAGCCACCTTCCATTTATCATCCAAGTCACCTATTCCAAAAAGCAATCCAACTTTACCTTCAGCCACACCAAAACATCAGCTTAAAACCTATACCTAACCTTGTTTCGCCACATAAAACATAAAGACAATGCAGCAGCATAGCATTCCATCCATATGTCTGTTCCCTCAGCTCCAACGAGATCTTCATCACTCACATGTTATCTCAATGCTACAACTATGCTTTAATGAAAATTGTTACAGTCTCGTAACACAGTCCCAGTCACTCTACACTCTACAAAGCACAGATAATTGCTACAACATAGAATCAGACGGTATTGCCAATGGGTGCTTTTGAGATATTCTGGTACCAGCACCTCATTCTGCAGATCAGAAACCCTGGGATTGGTGATACACATGAACAAAAACACTGCCACATTTTCCATAAACTGAACAATCTATTGAAAAAGGATTCATTCTCCTCTCCTCCATAACAACCACACGTTACCAAACAACCTCAACAAGCCAGACTCAGTGCTTCATATCTTAAAGATATGCTCACTGTATCTAATGACTGCTCGATAATTCGGTACATACAGTGTCACACAAATACGACCACCATATCTCTTGGTCCCAGTTTAAAATACCTGTCTATAGCGCCACAATACGAATTAAATATAGCATTTACAACACAAGACTATAAAGCCACACATTTTGTGAGCATGTGGGTTGGTGCTATTCTGTCATTCTGCGCAACAGATTAATCTGAGATGAACCCTTTACCCTTTGGCCCCTGCAAGATGAAATTTCCACCCCCACACTACTACAGAAGTCAGACGGACAGTCTTAACGTTCTAAAGAGAAATGCCTGAAAAACTTTCAGCAATAAGTACCTTCTGGAGTCGTCCGCTGTAAGGAAATGACACAAAAATTCACAAAATTTCTTACGTAACTAGTGGGATACTTGGGTACTGGAGTAGTGCTAGTTAGTGTAAGAAAAACATGAAAGTAACGAAAATTATTATTTATTTTGCAAAAATTCTGAGAAATCACAATAGCACTTTTAGTTATGAATTGAACACGTTATTTGCGGGTTCTTTTCAGAATGTGAAGTTACCTCTTAAGGAAGTTTAAGATTGTTATTGACTTGGCAGAATGGCTGAGAGCCGCACCTACTCGACTTGAATATTTATCGGTTAGAATGTTGCTAGGTACAGTCGAGGCTGTCACGTGTGATATGCAGTGAAGGGCAATGTTGTGGAGGAAATGTGGGGGTCGCAAGAGCTGTAGCTGTGATGACTGCTGTCTGCGCCGCTCGCTGCCGACAAATAAGATAACTCTCGTTCTATCTGGATTGACCTTCGCCAATCAAACTCTCCCTACGCCTTGATGAAGTCATGGACTCCTATTCGCCCCTAGTTTATTGGCATGGTACACCAGTCAGATAACCAGTCCACCGCGATGCCACTCAGAAATTCGCTCGCAGGCATTTAACTATTACTCAGTCCGTTCACACCGCACGATAAGTGTGGCGGCCAACACAGTGAACAACGCTTAATCGCAAGGACTCAATATACAGTTGCACTTCGATTCGCTCTCGACAGAGGTGCTCTCCCAGTGAAGTACTGAGGAGAGACTTGCTCCTCGCTCTTTGAGCACACGTACGAGCGCGCACGCTCTCGTTACGTGTTCTCGCTCCAAGAGCGACAACGGAACGGCCCCTCTGCACGCCAGACGTGAATGGGTATATCTTTCGATCTCTTCCATTACTCCTTCAGCTCAAGGCGTCAGAAATATCGTCTGCCAGTCAGCATTGCTCTTCTAAAACGGGAGAATGATGTTTTGTTTAAGGTGACCAATCCGGAAATCTGTAGTATCGGTGTTTGACGTTTGCTGTCTCCCTGTGAAAATCTCTGAAACTGCGTTGTATGTGTAAAGAATGCGTAGGCTAACCGCTCCCACACAATGTAGCGGAATTTGCTTTTAAGCCGAACATGGGGTCGTCCTTTCACTCGGGCTAACGCTGTCTGCTCTACAGGCGGTCACTGGCCGACGTAGATGGCTTGTGACCGGCCTCCTGGGGTGCAGTTGCCTCTCTCCAGCTAAAAGCTCCTGTGACCGTCGTGTCTGGAATGTATGTGTGTACGCCAGCCTCGAGTATTTCAACCACAGTGCGCACTTGCGATTTATTAGTTATCTGCGTATCGTTTACATGAATTCATACAATACTGACTTTATCTTATCGAGTTTGGGCTCGAATGAAGCGTCTTGATGTACAGAATATGATTGTGAGGGCGGAATATGTAAGCAATGAAGGAGACCACGACGTCTTACAATTCCAGGAAATTCTTATTAGAGGCTGCTCATGACTCCATTACTTTCGACCTTCTTAAAAAAAAAACAAAAAAAAACCTCTTATTTCCTACTAGCTCCAGTCAAGTTGTGTGATATCATACTGTACGCAAGTTTATATCCCACGGCTCACCTATGATTTAAGGGTAGTGTCTTTGTATACTAATCAAAACGTGATGGAACCCAGGATCAAACCTCGCTACTGCTTAAATTTAGAATAAAAATCATCAGTAATGATGCATGGGCGGATAGAGCTTCAAGGCACTTTTTTCCACTGCTCCTAAAACCCTGAAGAGTCAGCAGTGCTCAAAGGCATGAGAATGCAGAAGGTAATGGGAACCACTGGTGTCTGTCCACAGGACATGTGGCCTATAATTGAAAAGTGGTATGATGACTCCTCCACTGGCGAAATATTCCGCAATAGTCGCACATTCAGATCACTGGCAAGTGCCAGGTGTCCCAATGAATTATGTTTACTGTATAGCTCCTTGTCTGGCACACCATGCTTCTTTTGTCACTGTAAATCTTACTCAACAGCATATCTCCATCTGCCTCGATAACTTCATCTCTTGGTGTAGCCTCTACTACATCAAAATCACTTATGTTAAAAACCCAAGGAATTATTACAATAAATACCACCAATCATTTCTCTCTCCCTAACTTCCACCATGGCACACATAAACAAGACTGTGTGGTGGTACTCTCTTCAAAGGCAAGCTGGTTCGAATCCAGGTGATGGAAGAAATTTGTATTGCTGGTATTTCCCCAGTAATGGGAGGGGGAATTGAAGCATAAAGTTTCTCATCACCAGACCTCGTGTCAGTGTTCTACATTACATTCCCTCTCCTCAATGTATCACGATACACTGATGCCTGTGACACTGTTGAAGGTGACACATGTGGTGTCGACGATACTCGCCTGCAGCAAATCGTCAATCGACCACCGCAGAGATGCTGTACACGTAAGCAGCATCGCCACCGCCTATGAGAAAGAAATGGTAAGCCACTCCTCCTGTAGCTTCGAGGCGCCACACACGACAAGTATTTCCAGCTCTGCCACTGCCTGGTACGAGTTCTGCCAGAGTCCAGCCTGACTTCTGTTCTGTCTACGAGGGTATCAACAGTTCCATGACGACTGCATGGAAGCGACGAATTTTCTGCCTTCAGAGTGCAGTGTCGGCGTAACGTCACTCAGTCAAGCCTAGGCCAAGCATGCACGTACAGAGTGTCGAGGGCCAACAACAGACACATATTTGGCACAGTTGTAGTAAACGTTCAGTGCTCATCATCTGCAGACTTGCCCTGTAATGCCGCTCAGTGTTTTCAGCAGCTCCTGTGTATTTGGACCCCAATTAATACCACACGTGCTCACGCAGCCACAGCCACGAGGAGCTAAAGATAAGTGTATTGCTTTCCAAACAATAAGGCGTTCTGATCATTGACTGTTTCATTTATCTACTTGTAAATTTATTAAAAGCAACATGTGTGTCAGATGTGGATGTTAAGCTCTTAACGCATCCATTACAGTCACGTACACTCAACAGATAACTCCGAGTCACAGTTCTCTCACAGTGCAAGGACAATGCCCAATTACGTGGAGGAAGATAAGCGCTTGCAGTAAGGCGGTGGACCTTCTGCTCCATTCCTCTTTGCTGACATGGGCAGAGGACTCTCACTTTCTCATATCTTGGAATAATGACGCATCCCCAGCTTACAACAAACTCAAATTAAGAAAACAGCAAACTCGACAATGTGGGGATTCCATCATCCAGCCATCCTCTGTACTTGGAAAAAACCCACTGAACAAGGCGATGCTGTGGTAAGCTGGTGGCTACAAACTTGATTTTCGACCAAATTTAGTTTCTCTGTGATGTCCCTACACAGCTTAAGGTGAATGACACGACGGTTCCTATGGATGGACGCAGCTGTCCTGCTTCCCCGTTCTTCCCAATTCTGGGTTACGCTCTAATAGCTGTTTCACCAACAGGACGTTAACCCCCGATCTTGTTTCTTCCTTCGTCTTTCCAAAAGCCTTAGTGGCCCCAGTGTTACTTTCGCCAATATAGCTTGGATCTCAGCACTCTCAAAAATTTACCATTCCTTACAGTCTTAGAACACCTTGCATTCTGTATCATATTTGCAGTCGCAGACGCAACCTCTGCCAGCTGATTACATTGCCCTCTCTTCTGAGGTTCCTCAGACTTTGTCACAAATTGCAAACGTTCCATCAACGTGGGAAACAAAAACAATTTTTCTCGCCTATCCTCTGAATACCTAGGCTTCTGGTGCGCCCTCCACTTGCCACCCTTCTGTATCCTATTCGAGCGGAACTTCAGCTGGCTGGTTCTTCCTGTTCCGGAATAGTATGTAGACACTTACTCCTCCAACCAGCTATAATCCTAGCGTCTACGCCTCTTCAGTATGTAGATGATCCCGCTTCCAGCCTCCTGACCACTGTCATCCCTCCCTCACACCTCTCTCTACCCACATCAACTTGTCAATCATACTTCCCAGCCCACTCCAACACCTTGAATACATACACCCTTTCTGGCCGGCATCTGCATCATACTGTATTACCCTCGTAGTAGTTATTGGGAACTGACTGCCAGTGACTTGCCAGAAGCAAGAGCCTTATCTTCCCCATAGCACCATCATCAACTTCAATGTACATGTGTTTATGTAGAGACGCTATGGCTTTTATTTTTTTGAAACCTATCATTTTATTCATTCTCCCCAAAAAGCAGCAAAGTGTCCGAACCTTGCGCACCACACGATAATGTGGTGGGAGTGGAATGAATAACAAAGAAAATGGAGTGTTTACGACAAAGTCGTGCATTCGGCTTTTCACAGACTGTGCCTGTGTATAAGAATCTTTCAGAACTTATTCGTCTTACTGGCTATACATTTGCGCTCAACACGCCAATGAGGTATACATTGGATGACGTGTAGCATATCAGTATCACTCTCCTTTGATTTGTACTCTGAACAGGAATAGTCCTCGAGGACAACGACCATCAGGACTTCTCAGAATGCAGTAGGTAAAGCCGTCATCAAGCTGAAGCCTGGTTTGCTCACCATAGTGCTTCGTCAGCCATTGTCCTACTGCAGGTTGTGGTCACTCGCCGTCTTCCTACTTTTGAACTAACTTACCCAGTTAATAATTGTGGGACACAGTTAATTATTGGGTCTCCGAACAATTCTACAGTTCCAACATTTTCGATTTCCATAAATCAATGTCAGAGGTGAAAGAAGAGATAAGTGACAGAAGGAATCTCGGGAGCAATGCCTGAATCCCAAATCTCTGGAGTTGTAATCCCACATTCATCCACTCAGAAGCTGAGGCATATATGTCCCAATTGCATTTATTGCTGCATCATTATCATTACACAAGGTACGAATGAGACAAAGTAATTACATTTTTTGCGTGTTTTTGAATGTATGCTAACAGAGTATTAACAGTAAATCGTTCATTGTGGTAAAGGAACTCCCAAAATCGTCAGTTAATGTATTTTAATGTGCTTTTTCTCGACAATCTCGTGCTAACGAAACAAACTGGTGACAAATATGCTCCATCGCTTTTTTTTACGCTGCGTGATGGGGTCACTAAGTTCACGGAGGAAAGTGAAATATCACAAAGACGAGAATTCAGCCTGCATCCTATTTCTTTGTACAGGACGCCTATGGAGTTATGTCAAAAGAGTATATTCTATATGGAGGTAGTTAGATATAAAAAAAATACGTATCCAACGGATCAGTGTATGGACGATCACACCTTCCTCAGATATCTATGTGTCTCGCTGTCCCCCTTGCTTTATTGCGGATCGTTCTAGTAATTCTGCTTAGAAAGACTTCTTCAACACTTGTGTCAATTTTGCATTAATCTTTCAACGTTGAGCCACATGAGACTTTATTATTCTTCATATTCAGTTATTTGCGTGGTAAGATCAAAAGTTTGTCATGACGATTTCAAAAGGTTGTTGAGGTGGTAATGTTGGGATTTCGTGGTAACCACTTTAATGTGGCTTTAAATGCTGCAGAACCAAATAATCTGAGAATAAGTTGTTCATTAAGAAACCCACACATCTGAACAACAAAACGAGACTCAACCTCCTTGCTTCTACAACCACACAAGATCCGTGATTGCCTTGTCATGGAGCTGAGATACTGAAAACTTCTGTTGTACAGAGAAATGGAAGTTCCCATTCATGTAAGCTTCAAAAGAATGTGGTCCTAACAGGTATTCTGATCACACAATGGCCCACATAAGGTGAGGTAGGTTCCTTTCCAACTCTTGGTAATATGGGTACTTTCCTTAGACAAGAAAACAATTTTTTCCTGATCAAACAGTGGTATATGGCACATTTATAGGTAAACAACACTCTTGAGCGAGACATGGCAGAAGTCACCACAACAAAGTACGGTAGGTTACAAGTCGTTGCTCCACACCATTGTCAGATAATTCAGTAACAAACATGGGCCTAAATCCTTTCGTATTCATATTTTTTCAGTGTGGTCGTGCATTGTTGAAGAAGATGCTTGAAGTCCAACTACTCTTTTGCAAATGATTTTCATTCGAGACTGCTCATCTGATTAAGAGTGGGTGACACACGTTTCCTGTCATTTTTTATTGCTTCCAATACGTGGCCTGTCTTTGAGACAGCCTGAAAATACAGGACATTTATCTCAATCAGGCATGGCTACTTTACGAGGGGGACTGAGGCAAATGGTCTCATCATGCGTTACATAGTTTTTCCTATCTGCGGACGTTCATGAACCCACGAATCCTCCACTAATCCCTCCTTTACAAGATGGATTCGGAACTCAAAGACTGCAGTGCTGAAACAAAAATATAATTCTGATAACGTTGTTTTTTTCCATGCAGGACTATCAATAAAACCTATTTACTTCCTTATTTTTACTATGTCAAGAGCGATACAGGGACTTCTTGGACACCCTGTAGATGAAATAGACGTGCATAGTAACATGATATCTGTCTTTGTTAATACTCTTACTTTGTGTTGACATGCCGCCTTACATAGTTCTGGGTAACTGAACCAGGGTAATGCGGGTAAACGACGCCCAGGCTCGTCATCCAGAGAAGACTTTGGATTCAGCTGCCTGCAGTATACGGGCACCACCTACTTGCTGTCGTTTTCTTGCAGACGAGGAGTGGCAGCTGGAGGACAGAAGCCACGCTACGCTCTCCGTGGACACTGACTGCGTGCAGCTGTTGGTGAACGCCCTGGACCACCCCACGTGTCCGCTGGAAGACCTGCCACTGGAAGCCGTGAAGCAGCGCGAGCAGTGCCGCGAGCAGCTGTGGGACGACGTGGTGCAGAGGTCGCCCCACATACCCGTCACCAGCTACCTGGCCTACACGCAGAGGGCGAACATCAACCTCTGCCTGCTGGCCTGGATGGCGGTCAACTCGTACGGCATTTGTCAGGACGTCCCGTTTAGTCTGATACAGTCCGTGCACGATGCTCGCTGCTACTTCGATAGTCCTGATGATCAATCATGTCTGCAGTCGAACGCTACAGAAGCAATCTGCTCTGTTTCCAGAGCTATTCTGTTGCTAAAGTGTCGCGACTTTTCCTCCATTAAGACTTCCCATAATTGTACGTTCACTACGTTGGGATCTCTATGGGTCTATAGTAGGAGTAGTATACTGGATCAAAAGCTAACAGAACAAACACTGAACTACAAAAACAGTTTAACCAACGCCACCTTGAAATACAAGGATTTCAAAATTGACAGCTTGAAGCCTTTAGAAATCTCATTTATACTGATAAATATCATTTTCCGTTTTTCGACTGCCGGAGTATACATGTACCTTCCCCAGTTGCGCAACTTGCCTGGAAAGATACTCTTGTCCTTTCAGATCACGTGCATAACCCAGATCCTGTGTTCTGAGGTCGTGTATCGTATGGCAGGCGTCCCTGACTTACCAACAGCAGTGCTGATAGACAGCGCCCTCACACTTCTCAGCTGTTTCTGGCTGAACTCATTCTGCTACCACATGTATGCTTGTGTTCGCCATCTCAGGCTTCCTGACCAGCTACTACCTGCTGAAGTAAGCCAGTTATTCCGTCGTGAGGTGCTGTGTGTGCTTATACCGTGGAGTATAGTATGTGTGGCAGCTGTTGCTTTGGAAAAGACGAGTAAATATCACCTGATCCACAGTCGTATAGTAGTCCTTGCAGGGATTTCAGTGTCTGTGGGATTCAATTTCGTTTGTCTCGGACTGCTTGGATACATGTACCTACGTAATCGGTGCTCCATGCGGCAACTCGAAATTGTTGATAACAAGAAATTTGCCTCAAAGAAGGAATGTCTTTTTATGTCAGTTAAGGCCATTATAATAAGTGGAACAGGAATTATTATTAGAATTGGGTTCCACCAGGCTCAGGGAATAGCGCAGTTAGTGTACTATATGCATCTAGTTACGATGGTGCAAGGACCAGTGCTCTTCGTCTGTTTCGTTTGCAATGGAACGACGCTCCCCATACTGAAGAACAGGATACTTCTTTGGTGGAACCCAACCAACATCCCTGCAGGTCTAGAGCTGTGTTCGGCAGCCGAGAGGAATCTGGCCAGGAGAAACAATGAACAGTCTCCCTTTTCAGAATCCTCGCTGTAGCCTCCTTCAGTATTTTTCGCAAATAACTATCTCCACACTACACTGCATTAAACCCAGCAATAAAAATGGACTCTACCTGGTATGACAATATCAAATGTCATTAAATCTGATATCGTACAGCCAGTACTTCTCCTTCCTAACGTCTCCTTCATTTATAACTGTGTGCTTCTTTGTGAGTGGTAGCCTCTGTCTACCTATTCTAATGCACTGAGACTACTTACTAAAATTGTTGGGAAATGCTTTGTGCATACAACAGGCTGCGTCAATCACACGGCCTGTTATATACAAGTAAAACGTAGCACGTTGTCGGAGGAATTCCCGTTCGTCAGTGTCATCTACCGTGGCGATGGTGCATTTCTGGACACATGTTCGTATGGCGTCTTTTCTCCGTTTTCCGTCGAGGATCTGTCTTTGCAGTTTGTCGATTTTATTAATGTATAATGTATGATATTAGTATATATCATATTATGTCTGAAACAAAGAAATTTTCCATATGTGTGTGAAAGATGTACTTTTACATGATTTGTAATTCAAGTACCATGACAAGAGACATTCAGATACTTATAAAATCAAAAGAGAGGGGCGAATGACTGAAGTGGTGTGTGCATGAAAGTGTAAATGGGTTTGTTGAGCTTATTAGTGGTTCGATTACACAGAGTGGCTCAAACAGGTATGGTAATAAAGTAACAGATGACTTGTGTGAAATGTGGCTTGAAGTGAACGCAAACTGTCGAATGACAGAGTTATGAGATCAGCATTACTGGGTTTGTGAGACAAGATGGTGATTTGTTAAGCTAGAGGTTTGTAAGGGTACTATGGCAGATGTTAAAAGTTAATGTTCCATGTGCCACTCTTGGGCAAGGAAGAACATTACTTAAAGACGTATTTACAGAAACAGTACTGTGGAAGGATAAACTTGTGCAAGTACTGTGAGTCCTGGAAAACATGTGCCATAGTAGCTTCACTAGAAGCACACAGTACGCCGAAATTGTTGTGATTCGTAATCAATAGACGATCTCCCATTTGTTCAAATAAAACCTGAGTGAGCAAAGTAAAGGAGTGTCTGTGTGAATTTAGTATCCAGCCCAACGGAAAATCCTGTGATAAATAGTACTACGTGGAGTGATTTTCGTGAATTTTGCATTTACCAGCCACCCGCAGTGTTAACCGCGATTTCCGTGCTGGACGCAGTGGAACCAGAGGCCGCAGCGCCACGAGGGAGGCAGGTGCCGGGTGCAGCCCGCCAGGCCGCAGGGGGGCGCCGGCAGCTCAACAGATTCTGTAAGACCGTGTGACGGAGATTTGCAGGCCGTGCGCCTCGATTCTGTCAGCGCAGCGCCAAGCCAACCCTGGCCCGCTCTGCGTGACGTCACGAGAGCGCGCCGCGGCCTTCTCTTTAGGTGGTGGTGGGCAGAGCCGACACGGGGCGCACTGGGGGCGCTTAGCGGCCCACCCACACAAGCGTCCTGCACCACCGGGACACGCGTAAAGTCAGCCCGACACAGTGGTCGCCAGCCGAGCCTCGACCCGTTGGAAAATATCAAACCTCATCGCTCGAAAGCCAGTAGTTAACGGCCCTCGTGCAGCCTACTTACCCCCAGGCAAGATCCCGAGTTCCGACCGCAGTACTGGGAACATTCACAGCCAAGTCCAGGAAATTACTTTCGACTGGCTGTACGAAATACACAGTTCAAACTCAACAGGAGGACGGTCACTCAAAAAACATTACTCCCAGATTTGGATAACAAACTGAGATTATCGCTATCCGAACGCGTTTTGAAACTCGAGAACGCTGTGCGCCGCGACACAGAACTCCGCTCCAGAGCGCCCGCGACCCGCCACGTCGGCCACACGGGCGCCGACGGCCAGCGTTCGATTCCCCGAGCTCCGAGCCTCTCCACGAAATCCTTCTACACGTGGGCCTTTCAGCCAATCAGGAGCAGCAGAGGACTGCAAGCCCCACCACTGGCCACTCCCTGCTGCTGCTTACAGCCGCTGCTGTCACGTTCTGGTCTTCAAAAAGGCGAACCAGCGAGCAGATATGGGTGGTCAGGGAATCAGCTGTTACAACCCTTTGACTCGTGGGGTATCAAGCATTAACTTCTGCAACCGATATACCTACTAAGGGCTTTCCTCTGATATATCTGGAGACAAGCATTCTCGCAGCCGAAACTGCTTGAACTGTTGTTACATGTACGTAGTTGTTCGACAGCACACGTGTTACTCAGACGATGTCCCTTGCAAAGTACATCATGCGTAACTCGCGCCACTGCCGTCAAATGCAGCATTGTCAGAGCGACTCAGACTTGGGATCGGCAGTCTGCACAACCGCCACACTTGAGACAGGGACGACCAACCCGCATCTGCCGAGGCTAAAGGCACAGAACTCGAAGCTGACTGCGAGCGCTCTCAAGCAGGGCGTCCTGTTTCCGATATGCAACAACAGTTTTCAGCGCACCAGACTGAAGTAGAGAACTCTGTCTCCAGTAGATCTCCAGAAACGCAACGCTACGCGAACTAGCCGAAAACCCGGACAAGAAAGCCGAAGTAAACAGGCAAAGCCGCCACAAACACGATACGCCAATTGCAAAACGTTTACACTCATCCAAATACATATCACGAAGAACAAGGTTTACAACTGGTTGGATGCAGATGGAATTAAAGCACATCTAACACAACTTATGGCACTTTAGCAAACCCTGCAATAAACTATAAACTAAGAAGGTGGCAAAGAAACCGCCAAATCGTTGTAACCTGCACTGAAACAGTTGCCTGGGACACCAAGTCGTTCATAAAAAAATCCGAAAAAATTTGCCAACATCACAACAGACCCATCAGATATCGAAACCCGAGAGAACAGTTTGAGTTACTTACCGATCTGAAGCAACAGTAACAGAAATCACACCGCACGCCAAACAGTAAGCAAAAGAGAAACCACACAGACTCACGCTCGCCTTTGTGATAACCAATTTTGACCGTGATACAACAAACGAAAAAACTGAAGGGGACCTAAAGGTACCGGGAAACTAAATCAAAATTCCCCGCTATTGCTTCCAGTCATGTATAGTTACAAAGAACCAACTAACAAGCTACTTGTTCACCAAATCGTTGTAACCTGCACTGAAACAGTTGCCTGGGACACCAAGTCGTTCATAAAAAAATCCGAAAAAATTTGCCAACATCACAACAGACCCATCAGATATCGAAACCCGAGAGAACAGTTTGAGTTACTTACCGATCTGAAGCAACAGTAACAGAAATCACACCGCACGCCAAACAGTAAGCAAAAGAGAAACCACACAGACTCACGCTCGCCTTTGTGATAACCAATTTTGACCGTGATACAACAAACGAAAAAACTGAAGGGGACCTAAAGGTACCGGGAAACTAAATCAAAATTCCCCGCTATTGCTTCCAGTCATGTATAGTTACAAAGAACCAACTAACAAGCTACTTGTTCACCATTTCAGAATGCACTGTGTACATCACAAGGTTGGACTATTTAAACACTACCTCCTCAATAACAGCTACGTCCATATTGCAACACTTTCCAATAAGCTGCGATATAAAGAGAAATGTGAAGAACCGAGTCGAGCGCATCGAATTTTTAATTGCAAAATAGACCCGAAACAAGAAGCACCAAAATACAGGAGCTGCAACACTGATAACGTTAATAGTGATGAGAGTTGCAAAGAAAGACCAAAACAGCCTGTCTCAGCCAACAAAACTGAAAACATTAAGCGCATTGATGAAACTATCACGGTCTTCGTCCAAGAATGACGCGAAAACAATCAAACGGAAAACATACTTTGAGTCTTCACTACAGCCCTTCACAACCTGATATTTGTAAGAAGGGAAATAATAACAGCAGCTTCTAAAAAGCTCCTACTACGTTCTTTGGCGAACACGGATCCACGTCTATATCGCCATATTGATAGACAAGGAGGCCTATGCCCAACCTAGCCTGAGACACCAGGAAACAAGAATTAACCTTCACATTCAAGCCTAAGAAAGATGTTGCCACTATCTGCATTGTCAACACACTGGGTTTCTGCTGTAAAAACAAACTCCCTAAAGGCATAGTAAGAGAAAAAGAAGTTGGTATTATAGTCGCAGCACATACCTCATGAGCAGGTAGAGAAATCAATCTAGATAACTGTATCTGTCACGCAAACCAGACCGTAGTAGAAGCTGAGATAGATGCTTCATAGTCTTTCATATAAAACACCACAACGATGTATCCTGCCGAGGAACCGCCAACTGATCTCGTTAATTATATACCCTCATTGTGCCCAGGTAAAGGAACAGGAGACTCAGTGTTAGATCTGCGATATTTGCTGAAAAATTGAACAAGAAAGATATTAAACTTGTTGTAGCCATTTTGAATCACGCAAGACTCAGAAATGACTCGCCGCCTTTTACCAATCACTATGGCACTTCTATCTTAGAACATATACTACGTACAACATAGCTACCCAGATTCTGAAGCTATATTGAATTTGGCGACTGCATAGCAAACGAATACCTCACATTTATTATGCTGTGAACCACAAAAACTAGGAAAAAACTTAAAACGATCATAAACTCACGAAATCGGATAGTCGAAAAATTCGGGTTGATACGTTTTAACACAATACCTAACGAATCAACTATTCAAACCACTCCTTATAACATTGTAATCACCAAACACAAGTGGAAGCAATTCAACCTGCTATACCTAAAACTACCCTAAGAAGAAAATAACAAAGAAAAAGAGTCCTGACGTACATAAGAAACAAAAATAAACAGTAGGGAAATTCTATAGACCATACGGCACTAACCAAATGGATATGCTACGATTGGCTTGAACGTTTTCAATGACCCAATAAGAAGAGAAACCCACCAAATGATGCGCGAGGTAATCACAAGAATTAGGTCCCACAATAGCAGTAGTTTTTGGAAAAAAGTTCCAACAGGTCATAGCACACCATTTGCGAACAGCCATCCTTAATAGCAGATGAGAATGTCATTCATTACTGACGACCTCATGAAAGTTCCTCAAAGTGCTAGAAAAACATTCACGGTCATCCACGGTATCCAAAATTCGATGCAACCGACGAAGAAATAATACTCGAAAATCCGAATGCAACCGCTTAACATCCACTACTTTATAAGATTGACGAATATGAAATGGAAAGAAAGCAGCTCAGAGACTGGAGGCACTGCAAGATAACAAAATAAATCACTCCTTTCACAAGACACCTGCCTCAAACACATCAGACGTTTCTTCATCGCGGGCATGAAACTGAAAATAGTCTCTCTAAAATAGAAGCAAGCTAAAATCAAGATGATTTCCCAACCCGAAAGACCAAGAAACAACACTAAATCATAGGTTACCGTGCTCTCAAGGAAAGCTTTCGAGACAGACCAAAATTATTCAAGGAATAGAGCAACATAATCGCACAAGAACAAGCCGGGATCAGCGGCAACCACAGCACAGGTGACCCGGTCCCAGGACTGAGCAGCAGAGCGACGCAGGCTGAACGCAACACGGCAGGCGCGACGCCAGCAAGCTTTCTCGTGGACGGCGAACGCTCTTTCCATTGGTTGTGGCATGCTGGGCTGCTCTTTGAAACGTTACTTTAGAATTTCGCATGCCAAAGTGTGCAGCTTTCTAAAAACGTTGCTGGAAACAGGTAAGTACAAGCGCTGCTTGGTGATCACCATTCGACAAATATTATGCCAGCCGCAGAGACGCCACGTGGGACAGTCACGTCTCCACTGCTACACACCAACAACACGGCTGACGTCGCTGAAGGTCGAGGATCGAAACAACAGCCCTGTACACAGATGACACTGCCTACTGTTGTCAGGGCCCGACATGCGGCAGAATTAACGAGCAGGTCAGCCCCTTCACAAACAAGCAGGAACCATCGCTAAGCAAGTCGAGTAGATTAAAATACAGTGGATCCATGAAATCTATCCTTCAGCACCAACCTGTGATTTTCAACTACCCCTACTTTAAATAAATATGTAATCCTCACGTCATCTTCAGAGGTACTCTGACAGTCAGTTATAAACAATGAGGAAATACACCAACTGGAAAATAAGATGTTATAACACAGAGAGATGTGGTTCCGCCCCTCAGTGTGAAGACTGGTTTTAAAAATAGCTCTCCATTCTACTGTATAACTTGCAGGCCTCTTCATCTCCAAGTACATACTGCAGCCCACATCCATCCCAATCTCCTTACTGTATTCACCACCTGGTCTTCCTCTACGATTTTCACCCACACTTCACTTCAAAACTAAATTGCTTACCTGTCGACGTCTCGGAACGTGTCCTACCAACCGCCCCTCCATTTGGTCAAGTAGCGCCTCGCATGTTCCCACGTTTCTCGGTAATCCAAAGTCAGCGTCTACCAGTTTTTTCATTCTTCTGTAAAGAATTTGTGTTAGTATTTTGCGACGACGAGTTATTAAACTGATAGTTCAGTAATTTTCACACCTACCAGCAATTTCTTTCTTTGGAATTGATAACATTACATTCTTCTTAAGGTCTGTGGGTGCTTCGCCTGTCTCATACGCCGGGCACAACAGGTGGGAGAGCTCCGCCGTGGCCGGCTCTCCCGAGGCTGCCTGTATTCCTGCCACAAGACTGTTTACTCCCCGGGACTCGTTTCGACTTACATAGTTCAGAACCCTGTCAAATTTGATCTCGTACTGTTACATCTCCCACCTCATTTACATCCATGACCACTTCCCTATCTGTAATATTACCTTCAGTGAGATATAACTGACATAACTACATTAGCTGAAAACAAAACCTATGTAATGTCATGACAGCAGCAATTATAAATATTATGTAGCTATATTTTTATGCTATTGACTATACAAAGACATAGATCACTACACCATTCAGACAGCAGTTTCTCCTACATAACATAGCACTTACCTCCGACTTACAAAGATATCTTACAAATCCCTTCGTATCATACTAGAGATTAGTTCCTAAGCATTTGTCTTAAAGATTACCAATACAATGTAACAGGAAACAAAATGCCTTAACGATGGACAAATAAACGCAGGTGCTGCTTTTTTAAAGGAAGGTTTTAACCCACTCATAAGGCGAATGCCAGGACTCAGCAGTGAGAATAACATCGTTCTCCAATCCGCCAGGATTACACGCTGCGTCAAAACCAAATAAGAGCCTCAGATTAAAGATGAACACCGTCACCACATCATTAAGCACATTTCCGTTCAAAGAGTAACACGTTTAGTAAGCCACATTACTGCTTCTACTAAACTTAAACATTTTCATTTTCACCTCTCCTGTCAACAGTGACTGTATTTGGGATCAGAAAATCAGAAACAGACATTTTTTAACAAAGTCAGTCTGAAGTAGTCGACGAATGATCTTGACATTAATCACATGTTATTAAGACCTGACTTATCAGGTGCTGCAGATAAGTGATCTTATGTATTTCTAAAACATTAAAACTTAATGATGAAACCTTTTAATTTTCTTGATCGAAAAAACACATTGCTTTACCATTCATTACACGTTTTGGTTGCCAATCAACTATTGTCAGGCTTGTAAAAGAAACAAGAAACAGTGAATTGCCTTAGATTTAACCAAATTTAATAAAGTTACTTAGTATTGCGTGATGATTTGCCGATCATAGTAAATACTACCTGGTTAAGAATTCTGTAGACTTGACCCCCATCATCTAATAGCATTTCCTGGAGCTGTGTAAGTAATTGGAAAGTACCTATCGGGTGAATGTGAATAGTAAAATGTTTTCAGATATTAAAGAAATAAGCAAATAGAAATAATGAAAACATACCATTCTGACTAATGAGCCATGTTTTCTATAGACTGTTGGTTACGCCAATGAAGTTACAGAGTGCAACTCCCAACATATAGTAACAATCAAAACACACTCTTTCGTTAAAAACAAAGGCTTAAGAAGCGAAAGTAATTTAAGGAAGAGACCCTCTCTCTAGTTACTTATATCGAAAATGAGTATGAACAGAAATTAATAAGTGTAGCTGCCTTTTTGGCCCTATCAGCTCTTTACGACACCACTTGGTGAGAAGCACTTCTTTAGAAATTTACGATTGTGTCGTAAATTTAAGGACTTACTTAACAATATGCTAAGCAATAGATCATTTCATATCTATTCTGACAATGACAGATGCAGGGTACTTAAAACAAATGATAGTTTACTTCAAATGTCTGTTCTGAGTCCACTACCTCTTTGGTAGCTTACCAAAACCTATTCAAAAAAATTGATTTATGCGGATGACATTTGCTTCGTGGCTCATATCTTCAACGCTTCTGATGCTGAAACCTCTTTATCCACTGACATGAACGTCTTGGATGTATACATCAAGAAATAGTGGCTCCACCTAAATCCACAGAAAATAATTGTATCTACATTACGTGTATGCAAGAGACAGTCAGAGTGCACACCAGAAGACAGATTCAGAGACCATGTCTCGTTGTACTGCATTACACCATAATATCTAGGAACAGCGCTAGATAGAACTCTTGACTTACAAGTAGCACCTAAAGTCAAAACGAGAAACAACAGTCTTAAAAATTTGGTGCTATCTTATGCGGAGCTAATGCTCGTATTTTGAGATCCATAACTTTAACCCTATCATAGGTGCTCTGTTGCTGAAGATTAACATTCGATCAGGATCAGTAGTGCTCATACTAAGAACATAGGTGCCCAACTGAATCAGGCCTTACGAGATGTATTCAGAGTACAATCACCCTAACACTTCCTGTTCTCAGCATCATCCCACCTCCACCTCTAAGAAGACCAGCTCTCCTAAAGGTCTGGAAAAACATTCTGAAGCTATGCAGGCTTTGAGATGCTACACAGGCAGAACATCAACACTTGAGATCAAGGAAACCCTCATCATGCACAGCAGAAATCCTTGTTGTGTCCTCTTTGTCAACCATTCACGGAAAATTCAGTGGAATCCGTCATCAATAGTCAATAAGCATCTAGTCAAGGACCCACATCTCCCCAGACATGAGTAGAGGATATTGAAATGGATTAGCAGACGAGAACGCTGATGTGTTTATCTTAAGTATGGGGTAAGTGTTCTTTTTACAGACAATTCAATGTCGCTTTCTAAATATTCCAGTTTCAATGGCCTTAGAATTATCATAACAGAAACAGGGTCACATGTTGCAACACGCTTGAGGCAGCTACATGTTCTGCCCGCTGCTGTGACGTCACATGATGATCAAATCGTGCTAATTCCAGAGATCTTTTATCATCAAACGTGCTGATTCGATTATATGCATGCTTAATTATCAAGATATGTAATTACCCTGGGGCTGTCTTCTGGATCCTGAGATGTATATCATAATTTCATCAAATAATTACATATGTTTTTTATCAATTATGCTTCTCCCATGGTCTTGGTCTCTGTATCCTGAGGTGAACTGGGCCGTGGATACTGAAATAGTACTTACTGACGAGAGTCGTTGCACAGTGTCACTTTCACTATGTCTTCACTGCTCAGAAAGTGTGTTAACTCCCCTGCCATTGTGCTATATAATTTTTACATTTTATTGCATTAAGGCTTGTGATTTCGAGGTCATCTAGACTGCAGAGAGGTATATAAACCATACAGCTCTCTTATATTGTCAGTTCATTTCAGAATGCTACTCTTTACCAGTACATACATGTTAGCTTATGGTTCAAAACATGTAAATGTAGGATTAAGTTGTGATAGTGAGTGTAGAGCTATAGTAGAAACTGTGGATGTCCGTCGTAATGTAAAACACAATTTACAGGTATGAATTAGGCGAGCAATGTTGGCCAATGAAGCACACTGAGAGGTTGATGACAACACACTACGATCCATTTCAACTTCCTCTTGACATGAACATCTGTAGCAATAAGGCAACCATCATCGACCTGTATAAAACTCCTAATTAAAGTTCTCATCGTCAACAGAGGACTCTTCACAGTGTGTTTATTTAAAACTTTGAAGTGTCGTCAAGTTGTATTGGTTATGCAGTGCTCTATGCATTGCAACAGACAAATACGGTGGCAACTACATGTGAAAGCGTTATTAAACGATGTTGTATGTTATGTAAGTGAATGTTGCATACAAGATGATTTAGAACAATATGTAAATATATGTATGCTTGCAGCACCGATGGCTGCTACTGTAACTCCTATAAACATTGAAACTGTAGAGCCTGGTTTAAAGAGAGAGAACGGAAATACGTCGTTGCTCCTGTTGGTTTGAACACAATGGAAGCAGAATTTATAGCATAAAAAACCAGTTTTTTAAAGAATAATGCAGAGATATAAGACAGAGCGAATATTAAGAAATGTGTCAACAATTGTTTTTTTTTATTTTGTGAATGTAAAAAAGTTAATAAACGAAGTTATTTAAAATATGTATTTGTCTTTCATTGAAAGAGCACCAGTGCAAAACAAATATTATGCAAGATGTTCACAGACATGATAAACACGTCATACTATTCCACAAACCCTCAATCATATATACAGTAAATATATTCACTCATTGAGTGAATAGAGCCAGTATGGTACAGTGTCAATAAATTTCGACGATATAAACACACATTTAAAACAGCTTATAAAGGGTTCAAGCTACTTGCAAATACCCACATACTTAAAACAGAGATATGAGCAACTGAAGACGGTATTGACTTCGTAAATGGAGGTCCAATAATACTACCTTCAGGCTTCCTGTTAGGACAATGCTTGGCATTTGATGCTAAAAAGGTTTGCAAATCTGATCTGCCTGTAGATACACACATCAAAATGTATTACATCACCTCGATTCCGAGGGATTCAGAACCTGTACAGAAAACTGGAATAGAATCAAGATAAACATCATTTCCACTCTTTATATTGGTGATGAAAACCACACATTGCATATTGTTCCACCACACAGCCTGACCTTCAGAGGTGGTGGTCTAGATTGCTGTGCAAAATGGTATCTCTAATTCGCAGTAGCACGTCCTCTTGCAATGATGCATACCTGTATTCGTCGTGGCATGCTATCCACAAGTTCATCAAGGCGCTGTTGGTCCAGATTGTCCCACTCCTCAACAGCGATTCGGCGTTGATCCCTCAGAGTGGTTGGTGGGTCACGTCGCACATTAACAGCCCTTTTCAATCTGTCCCAGCCATGTTCGATAGGGTTTATGTCTGGAGAACATGCTGGCCGTGAGATACAGGAGGATTCCAGTTGCATTACATTATAGTCAGGCAGAGGTTCCGAAATCAGGTATTGGATTGTAAGGCATACCCAGGAGCAGTTATAGACTCAGCTCACAATTTAATAGTGGTGAAGAGTAGACTGAGTTTGAAACATTAGTCAGGAAGCAACGATACGGAAAAAAGTGGAATACGTAAGTACTAAGTAATGGAGAGGCAAGCTTAAATGTCTCCGAAGCTACTGATACTGCAATATAGCGCATTAGCCAGTTCAGTAGAATAAGAAGGACACTTCTATAAAGGGCGATCAGAGAGAAACAGTCCAGTAAACGAAGTTCTAAAATGCATACCTTATGAGCTATGAGCACTTTTTCACGTTCGATACTGTGGAACGAGCACTAAATAGTTTACCTCTCACTCTTTTTGACGTGTCAGTCCTTTAGTATTTCGTTCTTTGTACCTTACGAATATGCCTATAGTAGTGGAAAAGGCCAGTCACTTGTGTGCTGATAGCAAAATTTAATCATCCTCCACTCGACCGTCATTTCAGCATCGTCAGAGTTCTGAGGTGCAGCGATCATGGTTCATTAAGTTACTTCCTCAGTTTGCACACATACCTGCAAATCCATCGCTATCCGCCGGTGGAAATGATGAAAGTAACTGTGACTGTTGACATGTATGAGATACGCGTGGTCATTATCGAGGCATTTCGAGCCACGGAACAGAGAATAATTTTAGGAACCGGAAAATATATTTTAGAAAATGCTGCTTGTTCCAGATATAGGCACAGAAGCTCAGGACGACGCACGAGAAATATGCACAGACAGTCCAGTTACGCTGGATTCCCTGAAAAATTGCAGCAATCTTAGATAAATAAGGGCATAAATGAGAACTGCGCAAGGGGAAGTGGCACCTCATCTTGGAATGATCAGAAGTAAAAGTCTGCAGTCCTGCGAATGAATTAGGACACAAGCCGGCCAAAGAGCGAGCCCGAGAAAGTGCAACAGGAAACTAAAGCGGAAATTTTGCGTCAGTGAGGAAATGACAAATGCAGCGCGAAAGAGAAGTGAGAAAGAGTGGTCTGAAACCATGAAAGAGACTAAAAAAAATTTTTTTTCAGCTGTTCAACATCGCCATTCTACCATTTACGACTGTCGCCTAGTCTTACAACTGTGTCGGCTGTGCAGGGGAGATTAAAGGCTCTCTCCAGCTTGCTGAGACAGTTGAGTCTGGTGGGCCTGGCGGAGGGGCGCGCGCCCGGAAACCGAGGCGTCACTCGACGAACTCTCCTCGGGTTATCAGCCGAGTGGCGGCGTCGTCTCGTCCCAACACTCTCTTATACTATGGCTAGCAACTCGCGATCGCGTAAAAGCAGTGGAATTTGGGGTTTCTTCGCCGATTTAGGTGATGGGAAATCAGTGCAGCTGTCGTTCTAAGTGTGTTTCGTATAAAGGAGGAAATACATTTAATCTAGCGCGTCATGTTCGAGTGCTGCATCCAACAGGGTCATTGTCAGTCAGGCGCTTAGCGCCCCCTGCTCCTGCATCTTCCGATATTTCTTGGACAAATGACCCGGACAATCCGGAACCAACACCAGCAATTGTCAGAAGCGAACAGCAGTCGGTGCCAGAAAATAACAGTATCACTTCATTATCAGACAGCAGGCATCAATAACACAGGACATTACCGACGTATTTTTCGAAACCCCTTTCGAACAGAAGAAATCAAGAGATAGATTTCACACTTCAGGAGATTGTTGTAAAGGATTATTTACCCTTCAACATAGTGGAAAGCAAACATTTCCAAAGTTTTGTAGGCAAACTAAATGGTGCTTACAGAATGCCAGCTCGGAAGACCATTTCCAATACACTACTACAACAACAGCACACCATGATTAAAGAAATTGTAAGAGTCAAAATAAATTCTGCGGTAGCGGTTGTGCTGACAGTGGATGGGTGGACCTCAACCACAAATGAGAGTTATTTGTTGGTGACAGCACTCTACGTTAAAGACCCGGAGCTGGCATCTTCCCTCCTAGAGTGCTTTAAATACGACGAAAGGCACACGTCAGGAAAACTCTCCGAAGAACTGCGACATGTAACAAGGGAATGGTGCATTCCAGAAAAAGTCGTGTGTGTTGTTAGTTACAATGCTGCTAATATTGTGGCAGCTATAAGACTCACAGCCTGGAAACACATCCCCTGCTTTGCGCACACACTCAATTTAATTGTTCAGAATGGGCTTCCGCACATTCAACCCATTCTGAATAAAGTAAAAAAAAAATTGTTCAATTTTTTAAAAGAATTTCATAGGCCTGCACGAAACTGAAAATGATGCAGGAATTTTAAACATAAAACGTGTTATGCTATAGTTGCTCTCTTTTATGCTACCTTTTTGTATTTTGTATCTGAAGAAGTCTCGTCAATGATCTGAAACTAGTAATCAGTAGAGGAGTTTTAGCGATCTTGAAATACGACTTTTATCCACACATTTTAACATAACAGATCGCCCATAATCCCTTGTGAAAATGGGAAATAATAACGAAAAAAAACTTTAACTTTTGTGCCCAAGGGCACATTTTGCACTGGGTTGACGCCAGCTGCGACCGCAATTCTAATTCGGTCTAAATTTCTTTTGGCAACCCAGAACGCAAGTTTGATGGCGCATTGTTGAATGTCTAGTTGCTTAGTTTCATTTTCATGGTTGATTTATAGACTAACCATTATTATTAGCAGTTTGCCACAGTTGAGCAAACGTGTTTCTTTTGAGGAAGATTTTCTACAATGAGTCATAGAGACCTGAACGAGGCGGAAATTTTCGCTTAACATCTAATAGGCGAACAAGTATCAGAGTTAAGGGATTTCGAGTCGAATTATATAGACATTGAAGAGAATAAAAATAAAGAAGATACGGGGAGGGGTGGGGGCAATGAAGAAACAATGCACACGACAACACTCCCAATATGCTACAAGTTCTGGTAGAGTGCATCCAGAAGCAGCTCCAAGAATACGTAAAAGTGGTTCAGCGAACTTGGCCCATAAACCTCAGCGAAGAAGTACAGCTGGGAAACAAGTATCTGAATCAATTAAAAAAATTATCACTCCTGAAAACAGAAAAACAACTGACGATACAATTGTGTCATGTGAATGCAAAAAATTGATCTCTTGTTAGCGATCCTGGACTATACGCTGTACAGTAACACATACTACAATATACTGCCCTACGTAATCTGTTACATCAGTTTGCTTTTAGCATGTAAGATCTACGTACTCACTTTGCATTTGACGATGTATTCGTTGTGACGCCTGATTTGAAACGAACAATCTGCAGAAATCGAATGTTTGAAAATAAGAGATACCTCCCAAAATAAGGAAAAAAAAAAAAACTAACATTGGATCCTACAGCCGATACATTTGTCCGAAAATGGAACAAAAATACGTAATTTTATTCGGTAAGTCGCAAAAAGAGACGTCCTAAGGGACTTTATAAATACAGCGTTCATGTAGGGTTTAGATGAGACCATTAGATTCCTGTGTTATAGCCTAAATAGAGCATTCATGTACGGTTTAGATAGAACCATTAGATTTCGATGTTATAGCCAATAAGTCGTTAAAAGTGATGTCGCTACGAACGGTCTCGACTGAATGTATCCACAGGACGTGTGGCATGTAATTACGTGTGGCATGTAATTGAAAAAGTGGCGTGCCAACGCGTCTCCTTGAGGCTTTCAGGCTTGCAGCGAAATGGCCACGACGAGAAAAAATGAGGAACTGCAGCCAATATAAGAGGCCCTGCCGAGGATCGCCCCAACCACGCGACATTCGCGAGCGGAACAGGAGTAGACGGCTGACAGTGTGAGGAGAAAAGTTGCTGAGAATAGGTTCTGGGTTCGAACCCCAGTCCAACACAAAGCTTCACGTCACGGCATTCCAAATAAGTTACATGTGAAGAAGCAATATTCAACATCTCTCGTAGTTAGTTAACAAGGACAATAGATGCTGGGTAGGAATCCGCGTCCGTTAAAAATGTTTACGTTATGTAATTTATAGTTGATATTTGCTAACTGATACTGTCTAAAATCGAGGTATATCACTGTCTGTATGCCTAGTCAGGAATGACTGTAGGTTTCCGTCGGTCACGAAATCTTTGCTTAGTCTACATGACCTGGGTTTGAATCCATATGCAGAACGAGACGGTTCGTCGTGTCATTTGAAGTCCATAGATATTCTCAACTAGCTGCTCGTGAATAACTTAAATTTTTAAGGGCATTTTGCGTTAAATAATAAGTACGGTATGTTACTTTGAAGAAAAAATCATGAATATGACGAACTTACTACGTGCATTACCTATCCGACGTAACAATGAGAGTGGTAACATTTGAGGTATGTCATTTATTGTAATAAATGTGAGCTTACAAGCGTTAAGGACAGTTTATATGTGATAAGGGGTTCCCTGATATTTGTAGTGTCGTGGTATTACTTTACATCTTGAGTTACTGCGATACAGGGCAGTGTTTCCTAGTGATGACTTGTTGGAACCATTTTCAATAGTCAAACGACTGTACTGAGGGGCGATTAGAGGACCTGCTAAACAGCTGCGTTATGCGGGTTGCATGCGAATTAGGCGAAATGCAATTCGATTCGTTCGGATACTTTTGAACATGACTGTACGTACATACGTTGTGTAACAGAAAGGAGTATTATGGGTCCGATACAAGTAGGCTATTCTCACCATTTACGTACGTAATCGTTCATTGCTTACGGAAAGATTCCGGACAGCAACGTACACAGTGTAAGTACTGGCATCAGAGGCGGTACCTTCAGTGTCGGCGCTGTGTGGTCAGGAAGGGGCAAAGTGCCAGCACGTTCTGTGAAAGAAATATTAGGCGCTGCTGTGATTAATAGTAAGGGCACAGAAGTATTTTGTTTGTAAACATTGTCGGGGGTGTTCTTGGAGGCAGATTATCTGTAAAAATATTCCTACGTTATTCAGAGAATTCGTAAATACAATATTGTCAACCGATCTGACTAAAAATTGAAGTAACTTTGGGCATTACATAAAACCAACAAGCGGATCGAAACCATGAGTTGAGTCGCTCAGTGACCATACTGTTACAGAAACGGAAGACGACAGACAGAAGGCGAAATACAGAGCTGCCATGAATCATTCACTCGTTTCCAGAATTCTAAATTTTCCGAAATATTACATGTAGAAATATGATTGGTGTATGGATATAACAGCCAACTCAGCGAGTTTAAACTGTGCCGACCACCTCACATTAACAATACAGCGCCTTGCCAAAATGCCGACAAAGCGAGAGAAGAGTTTTCTCGTGTTGTAATATGCGGGATATTTGACCGAACGTGGCAGCTGCAACCGTGTAGGGGGGTGAACGAGATTTCTGTACGCGGTCCAAAGAAGTCAACAGCAGGCGCAAGCCGCGAACTCTAAATACCGCAGCAAAGTGTGTGGAACACCGTGCGTCGGCGGTCACACATCGAACCGCGCCGTCTGCATTTCTCGCAACTATTAAAAGCAGAAGGTTGCGGCCGGCGCCTTCATATTTGCGCCACTATGCACGGACCGGTTGAGGATGGACATTTCGTCCCCATGCTCATACTTAGCAACGAAGCAACCTTGCATTTATCTGAAAATGTTTATATCCGCCATGTGAGAGTATGGCGTACTGAGGATCGTCCTAGTTCCTTCACAGAATAACAACGGCCCATTCAAGCTTTGTCTGTGACACTGCACAGAAAACATTAAGAATCGGCGAATCTGGTTCATGCGCCGCAATTTCATGAGGATTTTCAGTAGCCCATACTCACATTGCGGAGATTAAGTTTTTCAGGTAAATTCTAGGTTGTTCCGTCGCTGAAGATCAGCATGGAGGTTCATCCTCCAGTGATCCCTCTGTTGTGGCGGGAATCTGAAGGCGCCGGCCGCAACCTTCTGCTTTTAATTGTTGTACGGGCTGCAGACGGTACGGTACGAAGTGTAACAGCCGACGCACGGTCTTCCACACACCTTGCTGCGGTATTCAGAGTTCGCGGCTTGTCGCTGCTGTTGACTTCTTTGTACAAAAATCTCACTCACCCTCCTCCACGGCCGAAGCTGCCACATTTGGTCAAATACCCCGCACATTCCAACACACGAAAACTCTTCTCTCGCCTTTTCGGCATTTTCACAAGGCGCTGCATTCGTAAGATCAGGTGTTCGGCACAGTCTGAACTCGCTGAGGCGAAAAATATTTCGGAAATTGTAGAATTCTGGAAACCAGTGAATGATTTATTGGTAGCCCTGTATTTCGCCTCCTGTGTCGTCTTCCATTGCTGTGACGGTATTGTCACTGAGCGACTCAACTCATGATTTCGATCCCATTGTTGTTTTCACGTGAGGCCAAAAGCTCTCTTAATTATTAGTCGGAAAGGTTGACAATGTTGTATTTACAAATTCTTTTAATAATATAGATAATATTTGCACACAAAACCTGCCTCCAAGGATTCTCCTGATAATGTTAGGAATGAAAGTACTTTTGTGCATTTCCAATTAATCACCGCAGCGACTAATATTTCATTCACAGAATGTACTAGCACTTCTGTACTAACTAATCACACAGTGTCAAAACTATGTAGTGACTTCAATGCTACTACCTATACTGCGTACATTACCATCTGCCATCTTGCCGTAAGCAATCAACGATGACGTACGTAAATGGTGAGTATATGCCTACTTGCATCCGACTTTTATTACTCCTTTCCAGTACACTATTCATTACGTACGATCATGCAACCCAACGCAATTTCACACCTGACTGACGAACTCATAGACCAAGACACAGGTATCGTTAACAGGTAGCGTGTGTTTGAATTCCGTAATTAAATCTAGAACTTCTTTCTGTGCAGCCTCAAGAATGAAAAATTAATACCCCAATGGCTTTATTCTTCCTGCAAAACAATGATGAGAAATTTATGTATCATAGTGTTTTCTAACACGTATGGTGAGCTGTCAGTGCTGCTATTCATTATCTTTTAATTCACGTCTTGCTGACAATTTACTTACAGAATCAGTGACGAGTGGCTGCTTTCCTTACCTGAAATAGCGATTACAAGATACGAAGTGCCACAGTACTTGACCTAACGTTCTTTAAAGGGCAGATGGACCTGTACTATATCACTGGCTTGTACCGATAATGTACATCATTTTCGTTACCACTCACGAATGATCCTGCGTCCTGTTTATTTTTCATTTAACGCACACTGATTCTGTAGCTGATTTCACTGTTGCCTTTCATCTAGTAATGTAGTGCCCGAACACAAAGCTCGGACGTCATTTGCATGGGAAAATGTAGTCGATAATTTCACATCTCCAGACAAAAACCGATCGTGAAGGTTTGATATTTTGCGCAGAAACGAATATTCCTTTAAATGGCGGTTAACGTAAGTACTGATCAGCTTTTGAATGCCACCTAACAACTTGTTTTTTAAAATCGGCAACCGGCAATGCTTTTGTGTAAATAAACTTTGCATATCATATTCGTGGTTGACTGCTCTAATTGTAATCTTTATAATTTTACTACAGCCTACTTTCTCATGCTGTTTTCGAGAATGCAGCGATAGATAGCAGGCACTATATAGTGTGTCTCAAACCAACATGAATATTATTCAAAGGGCCATTCGTAATTGATACGCGTTGCCACTGCATTGGAAAGCACGTTTCCTCATAACATTAGCAGTAAAAAGTTCAACTCGATTACCCATTATATCATTCAGAAGACACACTAGTTGATACCGATAACTCGCGCCATAAGTGTGCACGATAATATTCTTCAGATCCATTTGTTCCCTTTTAGGCCACTCGGCCAATGGGTTAACAAAAATTTGAAAGCGCACGAAAGACTAGAACTTAATAGTGCGACGCAGCAAAACGGAGCAAACGAAACAAAACCGTGGACGGGACAGCACGGCCTGTATTCGCCTGGGACGTGTCGACTGCCCGCGCCCACGTGTCAACAGGCGTACGAGGCTGGCTGCACCGATGTCTCTTTGTGCAGAGTCTGCGTCCGTCTTGTGCACACGCAAGTTTACACAGGTGTAAAACGTACGTTTACGCTAGCTACGAACTGTGCCCAATGCTGAAAAATACTGAACCTGCCGTTCCAACTGTGTTTCGATCCATGACGACATCAAAACGGACATAAAACACTCATGGAAATCTAACGTGCATAAAATATCTGACACAGCAATAATTATCATTACTGTAACACTCCATTTCTTTGGCTCCGCTAACTGAACCATACTGTAACCTGTCAACCCAGCCTAGACCTCGGGCTATGCAACACGTCACTTTTCCACCACAACCTATATTAGAAAAAATACGTAATATAGCAGTCATGTAAACATCACCGCGTTCTGTTGTATCCGTAAGTATTGTAACCTCCCCACAAAATTTTTAAACAATGACAATATTATTTAAGATTGCTAATGGACATTGCGCTAAGTGTAACCTCTCCACTGAAATTTTAAAGACAGAAATAATAAATCAATGGGAGCCAAACGTAACCTCCCTAGCAATTAAATTTAATGACAATAAAAAATGAGAATCGCAATCTGACTCAAATATAAGTTCTTCACAAAAAAAAACCAAAGTCCATTCAGTGATAAGAAAATCTCAGTGATAATGATAATTCAATTAAACCGAAATATCGGTCTTTGGCCCTGTGCAAAAATCAGAATTAAATTCTTACCTCATTGTAACTGCTAGTCAAATTTCTGCTCTTATTCTTGCGCACGGCTTGGAGGAACTACATTGCAAATAATAATTTCTTTTTTTTGTAATTTAACTGAAACTTTGGTTTAAGGGAAGTGGAACGAAATCGTTAGTTCAATTAAATACATTTTTTTTTGTAAAATTGCTTTTGAAATCAAAATTATTATTGGGTGACTTGTTGGAAATTAATTACAATAAATAAACTTTACATTATCTGATGATTACCTTAATTAACAATATACCTCATTCAGCATCTTGACCAGTGTTGCCGACAGACTACATCACACAACCGCACTGGGCTGCTACTACCGACCGAGTGTACTGCATGACGACAACTAGCGAACTGCTGGACGCAACTGAACTGAGCTACTGCTCGCAACGACTACTGACAGAGTACTGCTCGTAACATTCGCGCGGTCAAGCGCATACTAACCACGATAATAGGCTCTCTGGTCAAAGATTTTAACGTGCCTCACCATCGCTGCTACGTTACATACGTGTTTCATAACCCTCCACTGGGGGGGCAAAAATTTGGCACCGATGGTGAGTCATTTGGACTTGCCATCGCAAGAAATTTTTACAATTTACAGAATATTCAAATTTAGTACATAAATCAAATGTTGTGCACATGCACCAAGTACAAAATATATCAGACAAAGACAGGATGTGAGTACAAAACATAGTAGTAAATCAGAAAACTGTATATACAAATTATTTGACAGAAAACAAAGTGCACATGCACTGAAAAAATTCTTTAGCATATTCAGAACAAATAAACAGACTGGCAAAAAAATCATGATGACAAGTTACATGAGTGCACATGCACTGGAGTTCAGAACATACAATGAGTAAGAAATGACATAAGTGCATACGCACTGAAGTATTGAACATACAGAAATGAGTACAAATCATATTGAAAAATGAGAAAAGTGCACAGGCACTGAAGTTTAGTAGAAAACATATTAACACCTAACTTAAGTGCACATGCACTGTAGTTCAGAACATATCATCAAAGTGATTTCCCTAAATCGCTCCAGGCAAATGCCGGGATGGTTCCTCTGAAAGGGCACGGCCGACTTCCTTCCCCATCCTTCCCTAATCCGATGAGACCGTGGACCACGCTGTCTGGTCTCCTTCCCCAACCAACCAACCAACCATATCATCAAAATAAAAAATGTATATATAATATAAAAGACAAGAGTGCACATATACTGTACTTCAGAACAAATCGAAAAAATGTCTTTAGCATTTTCGCAATAAATAAACATAATGGCAAAAAAAAAATCATATCGATAAGTGACATAAGTTTACTCGCACTGGAGTTCAGCGAATCGAAAAAATGTATGGCCCATAAACATAAATGATGTTAGCAAAAAATGATTTTCGCTATGTGACAAGAATTAGGATAGGAAAGGGAAGGATTGCATCATGGTTGTAGCACTTTAGATTGCACACAGCTGTTCTGAAAGTCCATATCTTTCCACAGAAGTACAACACCAAGTGACACAATTTGAAGTTCTTTTCCCATCAGAATTTATCAGTGTAGCCAAGACACTGAACTGTCGTAGTAATGATCCATGTTTTCATTTTGGCAGTACATTAGGTACACCAAACAGTGGGACCATAATAACGTCTTCATCGCTCGCGGTGGTGGACAGCATGTCGTGTCAACACCACGCTCTTACAAGGCACACCAACGTAGAATTAGTGCAAAACCAAAGATAGTGCTCCATGATCACTAGGATAAACAGGACAAATGGATATTGCAGTAATTCAGGGTAGTTAGCTCATAAGGTAAAGGACATTAAGTCACATAATATTGACAATTACAGTCTTCATTAGTAGTTTGCGGCTTCATAGCCCAGTTATTGAACATTTCTGTACCAAGTATGTAGTATTACAGAAAAATGTTCATTAATTGTTTTACATAGAATCAGTACCCTTCTCTTCCTAGTTACAAAGCATTATTAAATAATCGCATTCTTTTCCAGTTACAAAGTATAGCATAGTTAATTAATCATTTGTCATTTCAATATAGTATTAATCATTAGCCTTCTCCTAATTAAAAAGCATTATTAAACAGTCGCATTCTTTTCCAGTTACAAAGTATGGCATAGTTAATTAATCATTTGTCATTCCAATACAGTATTAATCATTAGCCTTCTCCTAATTACAAAGCATTATGAAACAATCGCATTCTTTTCCAGTTACAAAGCGTAATTAATCATTTGTCATTTGAATATAGTAAGAATTATTAGCCTTCTCCTAATTACAAAGCATTATGAAACAATCGCATTCTTTTCCAGTTACAAAGTATGGCATAGTTAATTAATCATTTGTCATTCCAATATAGTATTAATCATTAGCATTCTCCTAATTACAAAGCATTATTAAACAATCGCATTCTTTTCCAGTTACAAAGTATGGCATAATTAATTAATCATTTTCTAAGTGACATATTATTCATTGCTGTTCAGCATTACTCAGAACTTTCTCAAACTGGTATCACTATTTGGGACTGGTAATACATTTTTTTGTTAACAATGCATTGCGTTGTGATCGATAATTAATTGCTGAGGCATAACACTATTAGCTTTTGACCTATTGCTGCAAATGAGGATAGGTAACGTTATTCGTCATGAGTCAGCTGTAGCAAGGTTATGTAACAAGGCAGTATATGTGATCACTTTTATAAATGATAAACACAAATGGGTAAAAAATAAAAATGCAAGTACTAGAACAGGTATAATAAGTAACAGGTTTAGTAAGTATCATGAAAAGCTTCTCCTGAAAAAAAATACAAAATGGATTATTGACCTGAAAGAAGAAACGCACACTATGCTGAAAAGTAGTGAACTTCGAATTAACAGGTAGTGAAATGTGTATAAAAATGTGTTCCATAGCTGTCCTTTCCAAAACTTTCCATCATCCTACTATGCAATATAATAAATGCTGTCAAAACGAACTGCAACAAATACTTAAATAACTACATAGCATAAATACATAACTTCAACATTATCCTCATCTGTAAAGAAAAAACTTCATTATCAATCACTTCATTATCCATATTATCATAACTTCATTATTATCATCACCTGTAAAGAAAAACTTCATTATTCATAATAGCATATTCTTCATCATTATTCATCAGCATTCATTATCATCTGCAAAAAATCACTTCATTACTTATTACACAACTATTCCTTATCTCTAGCATATTTCATCACTAAAACTAAGATGTGTAGTTCAGTCTGACAGCCTGCATCAATCACCTTGTATTTTGAAAGAAAAAATTAGTTAAGACTGCTATTCTACGATGCTTGTTAATGCTTGTTAATCCTGATCCATTTACTCTTCCTCATAAAGTTATTGCATCTTCTATCGTTTATTCCGTAGGTGAAATTCCCATTTCTGTTGGATTTATTTCTTACACGCATCATTTCTTTCTGAAATTGATGAACAAAGATTAATGTCTTGCATTTAAATCATATACCCACTAAATAATGACTGGTTTATGGTAACATAATTAACCATACAGCATAACATGACAGAAAACGTAATATGTCAAAGACATTGACAGTGTTCAAAGCCAAAATGTACAGAGAATATCACAATGCAGCAGCAAAAGAAAAATGTAAAACAGTCACGATGTTGAGATGTCATAAGGCAAATATGTCAAAGTCGACTGGTGTGTGTTATATCTTAACTATTTCACAGTGCATACAAACAAAATTTGAAAACAATCATACATAAAAAAATGGAAAATGTGTACGGTCTGATGTGTAACGACAAGAAAAACGACCTGCTAACCTTACCTTGCCGGGCACTTGACAAGAAAAAATACGATAATCATCAGTAATTAGTCATGTGAATATAATTGCATTAGTAAATGGCATCATAGTGTGTTGAATCATAAAGTGGTTTCATTCAATAAACGGTTTAATGTTTGAGATATGGTGATTGCCTTTCGATTTTCTGGTTCTCAAAGTTTCGACGTGTACAACATTGGGGTGAGGGATGCTGCGAATCCGATATGGACCTGCGTATAGAAGTTCAAATTTACTGCACTTACCTTTTAATTTACTGGATAAATAGTGTGTACGCACTAATATTTTCTGTCCAACGTGAAAGTCGCGGCGTGTACAAACCTGTTTTTGCTGTCTTCTCCGGCGCTCTGCGGCACGTTTGATGTTGTTCAGCGCAATGTCAATTATTTCGTGGTGTCTTAGTCGACGACATTTAGGGAAGTTTACTAATTCTTTAATTTTGTTTGGTGGTTCAACGTTTTTCAATATAACAGACGGAGATAGCATAGTGGATTCATTTGGAATGGAATTAATTACATCTTGGAATGAGAGTATGTGTGTGTCCCAATCAATATGTCTTTTGTGGCAGTATATTCGGCACAGCTTACCAATTTCTTTCATTAACCGTTCACAAGGGTTCGAAGAAGCATGGTACTTGGATATATAAATCGGAGAAATGTTCCTAGCTCGTAACATACGTGTCCATGTACCAGAACGAAATTGAGATCCATTGTCAGAAATTACTCGCATCACATGCCCTACATGAAATAGAAAATGTTTTACAAATGCTTTCGAAACAGTTTTAGCAGTAGCTTTGCGTAATGGAGTGAAAGTAACGAATTTTGAAGTGAGCTCAACAGCGACAAAGATGTAGCAAAAACCTCTGTTAGTTCTCGGAATTGGACCAAAAATGTCTACAGCGGCCATATGTCTTAATTTAACAGGTATAATGGGATATAACGGAGGAATATGTGAAGTGGTGTCTGATTTAGCTTTCTGGAAAATTTTACAAGACGCTAAAACTCGTCGTATACGTTTCTCCATGTTAGTAAAATAACAGTTCTGTCTCAGTATAAAAAAACATTTTCGTGCTCCGTAATGTGCGTAACTTAAATGAGTGTACCAGATTAGTTTGTTAACCAGTTCGTCAGGAATGCATAATAACCAATTGTTGCTGTCAGGATGAGAGCGGCGAACAGAATGTCATTGCGTACAGTGTAATGGTTTCTAATCGTAACATTATTCTTATCTTGCCAAAGGTGTTTAATTTCTTTCCACACGTTGTCTTTATTTTGCTCTTTTGCTATGTCCTGTAATGACGACGAAATAAAATTTTCAAATGCAACTTGCTGAATGTACATGACACTGAAATTTGTTTTGCAGAAGTTGGTTGCTACGTCTTGCTGATTGTTGCCGAGAGAACGCGATAGTGCGTCTGCTATAACATTTTGTGTGCCGGGAATGTGAACTATTGTAAAATTAAATTTCTGTAAATAAAGTTTCCATCTGCTTAATCTGTCGTGAGTAAATTTAGCCGAAAGTAAAAATTGTATCGCTCTGTGGTCTGTGTAAACGGTGGTATGTCTGCCATAAAGAAAATGCCTAAATCTCGTGAAAGCCCATACAACACATAATGTTTCAAGTTCTGTAACAGAATAATTTCGTTCAGCAGGTGACAGAATGCGACTTGCAAATGCGATGTTTTTAATTACTGTAGAGCCATCTTCTTCTATTTCCTGGAAAATATGTACGCCTAAAGCCGTGTTAGAACTGTCGGTGGCAATGGAAAAATTTCTAGTAAGATCTGGGTGCGATAACAGTGGAGCATTCAACAAAGCATGTTTCAGGTTCACAAATTCAGAATGTGCTTGCTTATCCCAAGACCAAATAGTGTTTTTACCTGTTAATTGACATAATCTGGGTGTGTCTAAAGCAGAGTGATGAATAAATTTACGAAAAAAGTTAATTAAGCCCAAAAAACTGCGTAGTTGCTTTTTTGTCGTAGGAACAGTAATATCACGTAGAGCTTGAAGTTTTTCCGGATCTGGTGCAATGCCTTCTGCTGAAATTACGTGTCCAAGAAATTTTATAGAAGTTTTGCCAAAGTGCGATTTACTAAGATTAATTGTAAGTCCTTGTGCACGAAAAGTTTGTAACAGTTGTTCAAGAATCAGATTGTGTTCAGACCAGTTAGCTTCTGCGATAAGAATGTCGTCTACATACGTCGTAATTCTGTCCTTAAGTTCTGTCGGAAGTATTGTGTTCAAACCGCGAATAAAAGCTGCAGAAGAAATAGTTAAGCCGAACGGTAATTTGCAAAATTGATAACAGTCGCCAAAACAAAGAAAAGCTGTATATTTTCTGCAATTTGGATGAAGTTGAATTTGCCAAAATCCCGATTTCAAATCTAATGTAGAATAAATAGCAGTACCGTGAAATTTTTGTAGAAGTTCCTCTAGTGTCTGTGGCCGATCTGTTTCATTAATAATAATGTCATTAATGTGACGTGAATCAAGTACAAGGCGAAGTGAGCCATCTTTCTTCTTAACAATATGTAGCGGGTTTATGTACGGACTAACTGCCGGTTCTATAATTCCTTGATCAAGCATATCCTGCAATTCTTTTTTAACCTGTTCTCTGTGGATATATGGAATAGGATAGTGCTTTGCTTTAAATGTGTCGTGCTGTTTCACTTGAAATTCATACATAAAGCCGGACATAGTACCAGGAATGTTGTCAAAAACTGGAGCTTGCTGTAAAAGAATTTCGTGTAATTGCGTTCGTTCGTCGTGTGTAGTTGCACTGCTCTCTTTAACCTTATCAGAAATCATTTGCATTACGTCGTAGTCAGCTTCGTCTGGAGTATTATAGTTGTGTACGTACGTATCTGTGAACAATGTGGGATTGCAGTCTATGTTACGTGTTGCGGAAATGACCTCTGTGCGGTTAATTGTTTGTTCTTCCGCAGATAAAGGGTGCTGAAGTTCTAAAGCCAATTGTACATTTTCATCCTTCACCATTAAATAAGAATTCTGAAAATCAATAACTGCGTCGTGTTGTACCAGAAAATTCGTACCTAAAATAACGTCTGTTGTCAATAAAGGAACAATCCAAAAATTTGAGTGGAAAGTATGACCTCCAATACAAAATGATAAATGCGTCTGTAATTTAACGTCTACTCCTTTACTCGATACTGCTCCCTTCACTTTTGTTTTGCCTAAAGGTAGTTTCGGATAGGTATTCTCTTTGTTACACTCGTTAAAAGTCTCCTCATTTATTACTGATATAGGTGAGCCGGAATCGATTACTGCTGAGAATTTCGATGAACCAATTTTAATTTCGATAACAGGATGTGAAATGGTTTTCTGAATAACTGGTCTTTCCTGCAAGAGAGTGTCTCTGATATCGTTAAAAGTAATTACATTTTCGTGAACAACATTTTGCATGTCAAAGGTAGTGCTTGTGTTATTGGAAGATGCGTCCTGTGCAGTATCTAGTCAGATTCTATCTGACGTGTTATTATTATTAGGAGGATTCTGTGGCATTTCTACTATTTGAACTGTTCTATTACTTCTTCCAGACGTGTTACGCTCTGGATGGTACCTACTGTCGGGTTCATTCATGAGAATAGGTTCTCGTGCATAATTTTGCTGTTGGTATGACCGACTGTTGTTAGATGTTTGCTGAAAATTGTCCTGATTATTTTTACGTCTGTCGTAATAGTCATTCCTATACGGTGCATTACGATAGGAATTGAAATACTGCCTTCTTTGTACGTAGTTGTTTCCTTGCTGCCGTACGTTACTATTTCTTGCATCAGGGACTATACGTGCACGCGGCGGAACATTAAAGCCTGGTTGACCTTGTGCTTTCCATTGTTGGTTAGGTATGCTAACCGGCTGGTTTTGATGTTGTTGTTGTGAAATACCTCTATTGTTACTAAAGTGTGGTTCCTGTTGCTGAAAATTTTGACGATATTGATAATTAAAATTTTGGCTGTTATTAGAATTTTGGTAGTTGTCGTTCCTAAAGCGTCTGTTACCTTTCCTATTGAAATTACGTGTCTGATCATAATTGCTGTACTTTTGTTGACCTTGGTTATTATAAGAAAAGTTTTTGTTTACAAAAGAATAATCAGATTGCTGTACTTCCAAGAGCTGTAAAACATCTCTGAACGCTGAAATATTTGACAGGCATGAACATAAGTGAGATAGAGAGATATAGTGTACATAAAAAGACAGAAATTTCGTAAGTGTACCTGTGTGATCGAAGATTATGTAACATAGTGTGCATCACCAAAAAAAAAATTGTTCCAAACTGACATGATGATAGGGAACCAGGATATATTTAACATGAACATGTACATATAAAAAAAGAAGACTGAAAGCTATAAAGCAGAAAAATATACATGTATTTGACATTGAATTTCCTATCTCTAGTGTCCGAAGTAAAGTTTGGAGGGCAAAAAAAAAAAAAAAAAAAAAATGTTTTCACTAAAAGCACGAATGTTACTGTGTTCACGCAGTTGTCTGAACAAGAAAAGAAAAAAAAAGAAAACAGTTGACCGTAACGTCCTTCGCATGCTGACGTCACACAACGAATCACTCGACACACGAATACTGCGACACTCGCCTGTGGAGCGGGATGGTGGTTCCTGGCGTGGAGAAAGCGGCGCCAGCTGGAAGCAGTGCGACTGGTGGTGTGGGCCAGCAATCTAATGTTTCTGGGAACCAGGCGCGGCACCCGGGAGTTGCTCCAGTCGTCCTCCACTCTCTGTAGCGGCACTGTGCATCGACAAGAATCTCGTGGGGTGGTAGGACAGCCTATTGTTGATGTGCAGTACAGCGCGGTACGGTGGCCAGCACACGTACGGCCTCTGATTGTATTGAGGACCGCAAGAATCGGGACAGAGCCGCAGGACAGGTAGTTGGACGTCCTAAGACAGTACACTTGGTCTTATCTAGAACGAAAAATTGCAATACGGGATTCTACTCTCAGAGTGACTGCGACACTCGTGGATTCATCTGATGGAGGATGAAAGCAGGATAGCAGATCGATCAACGTGGCCGATTGCTCTGAACTGCTCTCTGTAGGAGAGAACATAATCACGACAAACTGCAGTCCATCAATACCCAGCAGAGAACTGCTTTGGGCGTGCAGTCCGGCCTATTATAGTGATTTATGCAAATTGGTGCAGGTACGGTAAACGGCGTCCGCCATAAGTGCGCCTCAAGAGATCTCTCCGACTCTCCGTGCTGCCATTGTCAGAGTACGCCCTCGTCGTCTGGCACCTCTCCTGCAGTGGAGTCCCCATTTCTAGTGGAGTCCCCATTTCTAGTGGAGTCCCCATTTCTGCGTCACCGCTGAGCGGTCCCGCGCTGTCTCCTCGGCCAGCCGCCAACGGGGTCGCCCGTCCCGGTGGGATCCCGGGGTTGTGTCCGCCTTCAGCTGACCGGAGGCTGTCGGCCAGGTGGGCCGCCGCCTCGTTCAGCAGGTGGGCGGCACTCGCCTCTGAGCCGCCGCGGAGGGGCGGGGCGGGGCGTGGCTGACAGCCGCCTCGCTCAGGCGTCTCCCTGCCGCTCGGCCTCCATTTACTCCACACCGACCACCGTGCAGCGTTAGTTCTCGTCCAGCAGTCACTCGCTGTTCGCAGTACCTGCGCAATACTTACGACCTTTCATAAAGAGTGCCTCCTCAAAACTTTTTACTAAAACAGCATTCAGAATTTGTAAAGATTGTATTTTGTACATCCGATAAAACAAATTAATAGAGACGAATATTTACATGAATAGAACTGTTACCCTAACACAACACAAAATTCTTATACTCTGCCGAGAGACTTTATAATTAATGCTTATTGTAAAGAATAGTGACTTAACCTATGGGCCCATTGTTAATACCAGGGTACGACTCATTGAGATACAGAGAGGCTCAAGTACTCCACCCGTAACTATGACATACCCGTCACTGGAGCATGCTCACAACTACTGCTGACTCTTTAACTTCACTAACTACGCTATCTACAGGCGCCACTGCACGTCCCTCGCCGTCTCGGATCCCAGAGGCCTCGATGGATCCCTGAAACTGCTCAAGACATGGCGGACGCACACAAATAAACAATGAACACATATTAGACGAGATATAATTAGCTGCAATCGCCTTAGTAATGGAAATTAATAAAAATACTGTATGCAACTTATCGGCTACACCCGTTTCCCATACATACTCCCCCGTCCTGCCCCGCTGAGACAACTCGGTGGATGTTGCTGTCTCTGGCGTGGCCGATCGCTGACTCGGTCGCTACTCATCTGACATGGAACTGGATGTACACAAACTTACGGTGGAAAATTTACACACACAAAAAAAAAAAAAAACACGGCACACTTGGCAAGTTACAATGCAAGGACTCTCTACCTCTGTACACAATTTCTTGCAAATATCATACTTTTAGACTTGTCGTGTGTGCTAGGTCTCACACCGAGACACCAGTTACCTGACTTGTTGAGGAATTCCATACCTTCGGCATTACACCGCTCACACGGTAAATCCCGACGACCGCTGACGCTCAGAGACGTGACGTACCACCGTACGAGAAACTCGCCACACTGCAGAAAGGTGGAACGCGCTGTGGCGTGCCCAACACGCCAACGAAGAGAAAAGCCACACTGAAAGTAGGTGCAGCACCGCAGTTGTGTGCCCACGACAGCAGTGACAAATACCGCGCAAACAAACAAGTGGTGCAGCGCTGTGAGGCGTGCCCGGGACACTGTCCATATGCACCCAGTAGCTCTTCCTCAACAAACACTCAGTAATTGGTACGGTGTAAAGACAAAACACACGGGAAGGTGCACTCTGTGTTACCAATGACTCGGAAGAGTGGTGGCTCCCCCATGACATGGAAAGTACAGAAAAGTGAGTTAGACCGACCCTTCGTTTTCGGAGTTAACAAAGAATGCGGAAGGTCCATATGTCGCCTCGTAGCCCCTACAAGTTACACATGTACATGTTAAAGAATATAAATAAAAACAAAGTACCACACTTAATGTCTAATACGTACACAACAGAAAGATGTCTATTTTACAAATGTTTCCCTTTTGTTTCACACACAGGCAACACTTTTTTTCTGTACAAAAACTACGTTCTTGCGCTCCTCACATTTCAACATATGTAAACGGCTCTGTCCGAGTATTTGTGCGGATTTTCCACCCCGAGCCCAAACCGCACGGTCCTGGCTTCAATCTCGCCCTCCACTTCTGTTTCGGTGATTGGAACTCGGGTTAGGACCACGTAGTTCGACTCACTCGTCCCGCTCTCCATGTGAATCTCTGCGCCTCCAGCTCGTGTCGTACTGGCGGGTATCGTTTTGTCTCTGCAAGTTACTCTGCCGCCCCAATTTTGTCTCTTATAGTCCTGGCTCCCTCATGTTCCACCACGCTGATGGATGTTGTTATTGCGCGGTGCTCCACGAAAGTCGCCATTGTAATACTTATTTTGCCCTTTCCTTCCATCATGCGCTGCTTCTTTTTCGAAAATTAACTCCAACTCGGGCAGAAGGCTTTTCAATGTTTCGATATTCGCTCCGTACTTTCCTACAAGCGCTAGCTGGTAGTTGCTCGGCAGTTTCGCGAAACAGAACTTCATTATTTCACCATCTCTATGTGGCACATCAAGAAACTGATTCTTTCTAATTAAAGCCTCGAAGAGGCCTGACGCCTGCGGATATGGACACAAAATGATTTCTTCTTTTATTCGGTCTTGCACTTGGCGCGATCAATACTTTGCCAGTAACGCGTCGGTGAATTCTGGGTACATTCGGCATCTACCTGCAACACTACGCATTTTCTCAGCTGCCGTGCCCTCGATGTGCCCGCAGATAAATTCTAATTTTGTTGTCAATGGCCAAGATATTAGCAGCGTGTTAGAAAATTGTGACAGCCAAACTTTTGGGTGAAGTGAGCCTCCATTTTCCCGGAAATTTTGGAATTTGAGGATCGATAAAATGTGTTTGTAATCATAGTCTGGTACATCTAGCACATTTCTATTGGGCGTAGTATGACACGCGCCCGTCTCTTTGACGCGAACTGACACCTCCTGGTTCTGCGCCACAATGATACTGGAACTGAGCGTCAGTTGTCGCGGTCGGGCTGCGTCGCGCCGAGCCGGCCGCCGCCTCTGCACGCTGTGTACCAATTTGTACTCGGCGTTCCCGGCGTGCCACATCTTCTTCTACGCTTTCACGCCTTTGGGTGGTACCCGCAACGCGTTCTTCAACGCTTTCCGTTCTTTGCGTTGTGCTCGCAAGTGCTTCCTTCCACTGGGCTTTCATTGCATCGATTCCTATTGCATTCATGTGTCCAATTCGCCTTGCGATTCTTGCACGGTTATTTGCGGTTTTGGCCAATGTTTTGGCGCCAGCTGCCTCTACCCTTACTAATTCTGCATGTCTCTTGGCTTCGGTGGCCCTTTTCTTGGCTTCGACACTCGTCTTACCGACCTCCGCTATTTCATATCACATAATCGGTACTGTTTAGTTATGCGGCTCTGATGCTGGTGTCGCGATTTTGTATGTCGCGTGCTGGCGTTCCAGTGACGTGGCGGAATATAGGCGGATGATCGGGCTTTGGACTCATTCAATGACATACGTGTAGCGTACATAAAAACAGTATAATTTAAGCAGTGCTGGTTGAGCAAGGTCTCCCACCCAGCAACGTTATACCGTGTGCGGAACAACAATCTGACCAAAAGTGCAGGGCGGAAAGACAGTATGAAACGTAAGAATGTGAGTGTCGTAACTAAGGGTGGCACATGCGTATTTTCGGCGCTATAGGAACGTAATTAAAATCTGACATAGGGACGTCTTTACTCAAAATGAAAGGTAATCCACAGAAAATGTACGCGTGAACACAGTCTTTCGACTAATCAGTCTTCAGGACGAGAAAAAGCAAAACGTAGATCATCGCATACACGTTTATCATACTTAGCCGACGTACGAGACAGTACTTCTTTAGAAATGCAGACAATCACATGTCCATGTTTCATGTGGTAGTAAATGTATAAAGGTCGTGACACAAGCGTTTGTTACGTTATTATGGGGCAACATACGAGACCCTACACCATCGGTATTAATGAAAAGAGAGACAGTGCGCCGTTGCTCAATTCCCAATGCACAGAAAATGAAACACAACTTTTAATGGCGTCGGTCGCATTGCGCCTATCATCGTGAGTAGAGGCGAAATAATTTTATGGCGTCTGTGATGTGGAAGTGATGGCTCAGAGACCGCTCAATAGTGTGATATCAAGTTGTCTCTGTATCTCCATATACACCTGTCACACACTAACCTATGGAGCCAAGTTGCCCTCATTTGTCCTCCTGTCAGAGGCAACCCGTATTCTATTCATTTACGGTTTAGACTGTACTGAAATGTGGTGAATTTTGCCTCTACGCCGCCATCAAGGTGTTTGATACCTGCTGCGAGTTCCCATGTTTGTACTGAGCAGTCAAGATGAACGGTACGACAGAGACGACGACTACACGGGAAACAACATTCAGATGGCGAAAATTTGGGAAACCGTTTTCCTCTAATGATGTGGTTACATGTTAAACGTTATTCGACTTTGCTACGGCGAACAAACGTCAATGTCTCGAGCTTCATAACTTTTACACTCATGGTCTGTGCAATGCAGCTATCCTTTCACGAAGCGAACTTATCAGTCTTTTTGTAATACGAAGTGGAGACATTAACAAGTAGTGGAGAGTACGGAATCCTGGCAGACGCCAGTGGGGTCGTGATGTGGGGGAGGGGGAGGAGAAGACTGCACGTAAAGGGATGTCCAAAAGCCTCGTGCACGGCCACTGAAGCGTACGCAGCTGATTTATTAAGCGACCAGGATTACGCTCGTTGCGGGAAGATGTGTGAGATGGGCACTGCTGCAAACACATTTCACCAAAAAGTATTTTGCGTTTAGGCACGGCGACAAAACTTCTCAAACGCTACAGACCCATCCACACGGCTGTGCAAAAAGTTAGGGGCTGTCTTCTCTCCGGCCACTGTTTGCCGTAGCCCTCGCCACTAAGCGAGAGGCTGGCTCTGGCTATAAGCACATTTCCAGGATCCATATGGCAATGTTACGTGATAAGACAGAACTGGTATTGGCAGATCGATTTGCAAATACTGCCCTACGTACTGTGTAGTAGCAGTCCTACTATTAGACGTTCACAGATACGCTCCCCTACGTAAGTATATTACTGAGAAGTCGGAGATTCGAATACTAGAGAACAATTCTGTCATCACAAATGTCCCGCAGATGTGTTTGTCCCGTATTGCGCAATGACTTCGAGAGAGTGTGTAGACGTACAATTCGCGCCGATCTGTGGTACAGCGTTGCGATGTCGCCTGTTGAAACACGACGAATGGCACGTCTAATAAGAGGAAATAAAAATGACAGCTATTGTTTTCGTGGTCATTCAAAAAAGTTTCGGAATTGTTTTAATATATACCAAGAACGTGAAACAGACTACGGTGGAATTTCGAGATGTAAGACGCTGCAGGAATATTATTAGCATGTTGCCAACAGAGAGCACGTGATCCGTTTGACGAGGCGAACACAAAACCACGAGGAGTATAAGGTCTGCGCTCATAGCCCGGGCAGGTATCCGCCATCGGACAGATATCGGCCATTTGCACGCTTTCATAGAGGTTTAATACCTACACTAGAAGAAAAAGTGTCTTATTAAACGGAAAGAATCACCTCTTCAGAAAATCATGGATCTTTTTAGAGTACTTAATATATTATTCTAGTGAGAAGCAAAAAGGCCATGCTCACTCGATTTCACAGCTAGCACATGTGGCAATGCAGAGCCGTTCGTAATGAATGAGGCGAGTGTGTGGGTGTTACGACGTCACCTTAGTGTATGAGCAACATACGCCTGCAGTGGCCTTTAGATAATCAAATGCTGTTCCCCCCCCCCTCCCCCCACCCAAAAGAAAAAATGCAGAGATACTCACTAACCTCTTGATAGTACGAGATAAAAAAATAATAACAACTATTTCTTTTCGCGTCGCAATGGAAAACGCCATAATAACGATAACATGTCAAGCAGTCAACTCTTACAACACAAGTAAGGCCTGAATAAATTCGTCTCCGATGCTGATTTGACGGCGGTGAGTTTCCTGCTCTGCTAATGGTGCATTTGCTTGCCGACGGCCACCAACACGTGTGAAAACAGAGAGGGTATTACGAAACCTGAATATGCGTAGGACGATAATGCGGGAAAACAGTTAGCAATAAGCATAAATATTCGCTGTAGTATTTTAGGCAAAATTAGTTATGTTATTTAGATTCAGGTAAAATTAAGGTACATCAGTTCTGTGGAAAGACAGGCCGCAGAAGTGGGAATGTAGAGCAGAAACTTGCACCGTCACCACGGCTACCGTCTTTCCTTGAGAAGCTGCACAGGATCTCCGAGACTCGCAAACGTTTCAGGCATGGTGGAAGCAGTGCCGCAGACATCGACGCCTTCTGTGGCAGCACGGCTGCAGCCGGCTGGTCCAGAAAGAGACGATGGAGAGATTCGTTCAAATCTTGATTTCTTATTCAAATCTAACGCGACAAACACGCCGAAAGCATTTGTGTCCAGAATGCCGCTGCGAGGCACTCCGTTCCCACTTGTAACAGTACTGCTTTGGCGACATTTCAAAAATTCACGTCTTTGTAATTGTTCGTTTATGTATGGCTGAAGAAACGAAAACCTCTGAACTAATCATGATGATGAGTCTACGAAATGTCTAGCTTTCGAAAGAGAACGATTATGGAAATTATTGTGGCTTATATCAGGTAGTATCATTTCCTGGTGACGAATACGCCAGGTTGTTACTATTGCAACGAACGACGACTTTCCACGTCTGCATACGAGTTTCACAGCAATATATCATTGTCACTCCTTGTTAACAAACCGGTGGTCGAAGCTCACTTAACGTTTCTGAATACAACATCATAGTTAGGAAGAAACAAGACGATAAATATTTATAGCTCGTCCATTACTATTGCGAAAATATTGAAATGCTTTGAAATGCAAACAGAGTGCGTAATATAGCATACAAGCGTTTGCTATACACAGGTGGAAGTGTTATGAAAGCATGTCTCCACAAATGATTAGTGGATGTCGGTAGCATTTATTCCGATTGGAAAGAACGTTTAACTTTGGCGAGTTTGTGTGTGGAAGGCCAAAGTCTAAATGTGGGTTTATATAGATTGAACACATTCATGTGTGCTCCACCAACGTTACTTAACGTTTAATGGTATACTCGCTTCTAACTTCGATAAATGTAAAGTTTAACTCACGGTTGTGCATTTACTATCCTTTTTCCGTTTTCATTTTCTCCATAAAACCGTTATTATTCGCAAGAAAGTTAAAACGGCCGACATTGTGGAGCGCCAGCAGCAACAATAGGTCGCTGAGGCAGCGACAAACCTCTGTGGGCTGCAGGAGACGCAGAATTAGCGGAAAAATAAACTCAGCCTCTATCTTTCTACGATCTACAAGCGCGATCAAAAGTGCTCAACGTCAGTACCGTGTCACTATGCGAATCCGACGCCGGTTTTACGATTTTGTGTAACCCGTGCTGGCGTTCGGGTGGCGTCCCTTTTGGTAGTCGATCTGTGACGTGTGTGAAAAAACGCAAACGTAAGCAGTGGCGGTTGGGCGGGGTTTTGTCATCCTGCACTGTCACACATTATCAGACATGACCAGGGTGCTGACCGCAGTCTCAAATCTTCGATAAAATGAAAGTGCTTAAAACCGTAAAATGATGGAATGCTGTGGTAGTGTTTTTTTCCTTCAAAATACAATACGAAATCCGGCATCGGTGACCATGTTTCGGGAGTCGATATGATAGTGTTTACCTGACGAACCAGAAGCGGTAGCGGCAGATCGGTTTACAAAAAGCACATTCGTTAGCTGTTTGTAGAACTGTTAAATAGCGTTTATATTTTGTTTGACAGAATGAAAGCGATTATTAACATACTGTTACTCTTTCGAAGCGGAAACACAGAGAATCAAATATCTTATTTTTACGCTTAAAATTTCTCCTCCGTTCGACACTTGTAATTTTCTGCAAAAAGATACCAGAATTTCCGTGTCCATTACTATATACAAGGTCCTTAATCGTTGTGTGACAGAATGGTGCCCGTAGACATCTTTTTCGCGTTGTTTATTCCGTTTCAACGTCTTATTTCTCATATCAAAGCTTAATACGGCAAGTCGCATGCTGCCACCTGTCGGCCAGCGACTACACTGCGTCCTCTGTAACTCCTTCCGCAGTTAACTTCTTCTGCAACACGGGGCGCCATCAGAACGTCTTTCGATAGCGCTCTTTGGGGTGCGAATCACGCACTTCCAAGAAATAAAAACAGAACATTCGTACATAAAAATCTTTTGTAGTCGGCAACGAGGGAGGGCTGTAGCCTATTTGTATGAAAGAAGGTAAATTGAGACAACTGTGAGCCGACAAGACCGCCACATCAGAGAAACGGGCGGCTGCGGTTCCAAATCCGCCTCCACACAGCACCAGAGAATGTCGTATAACGCACTCAGGAGCCGTAGAATAGATTTCAGACTGTTTTCGTTCTCGAGCGAAGCGTTACTCAGCGCTTTCAAATAAGTAGTAGCGTATTAAAACATGAAATAAGTATATATTTTTTGTTTCTCTTGAAAATAATGGAAAGAAGTACATTCTTTTTTTCGTCACATTCCAACATTACCTGAAACATCATTTTTTTCCTGAGAGGAAGAAATTGATTTCAATGTCTGAAACCACTATGTTTCCTGCGAGGTGCACTTTTCAACTACTTAAAATATAACGCGGCATTATTTTTTATTTAGTTCTTCAGTAAAAAGGCACCAATCGTGGCATGGAGTAACAAGAGGCATAAGCAGTTAGGTGCGACGATGGAAGATACATTATCTGAATGGAGAAAGAGCCAAATTAACAACCGGCGGCAGTCTTCAGAGAAAGCGGTCGCGGATCACGTGTTGCGAGCGATCGACTGTCTGGCGAATCTTGAAACGGCAAATCTGAACTACATCGACAGCAGCGGGAGGCAAAGGCCGGGCAAGTTCTGTTACGTAGGAGGACTATCCAGAAATCTGTGGGCGGCGATGTGGCACCGTGTGGACAGATTAAAATCGGCGTAACTGGTCAGTGGGTGGGACACGTTACTGGAATGCATCTTACAACTGGCAGCAGATGCGAAATGACGTCTGCCTTTGTCATAGAAGATCAAAATCGCAGCATTCATTCTCACTATGCAGTACTTAACTCGGTTCGCCCTTTTACTAAATATTCAGTTTATACGGTAAAGTATGAATTACATGCAAAGGTAATTGTAAAATCATTCCTGTGTCGGAAAAAGAAATGCTCTGGCTGGAGGAATTGTTTCCAGGACGACTGCGTGATAGACGCAAGACTGCTATCTCGTGATAGCATTGCGCTGGTTCTTTACCTAAAAAAAAATACTAGAGTAGTAGTAGTAATAGTCCACTTCGTCATGAATTAGAGGCTCAGTTATATGTAGTTCATAAGAAATAGTGTAATTCCGTTGTGTTTAAAATGAAACTTGGCAAGTACGATAACTATAGTGAGTTTGTCTGTGGAGGGCCCAACTTAAAACCTGGGTTTCTATAATTGCTGGTAACTCAATCGCATGACGAAAGTTATCATTCAAAATGGTCATCGCATTAAACTACCAGAAACGTAGTGTTTGATTCCGAGTTGCCTCATTCGTTACTTCTTTCTGTTTTCATTCCTTTAACAGAATCCCAGTTACTCCGGAGAAACTCTGAATGTTAACTGCCATCATTCCGTGGCGCCAGCAGCAACAATCGACCGCTGATGCAGCGACAGAGCTCTGTGGTCTGCGGGAGACGGAGAATTAACGGAAAGATAAACTCAGCTTCTACATTACTACGATCTGCAATTGCGATTAATGTCCGAATGTGCTTACAACCAGTACAGTGTCACTATGCGAATCTGGTTCTGGTTTCGTGATTTTGTGGATCGAGCGCTGGCTTTCCACCGACATGGCGGAATATAGGCGGACAAGCTGGCTTGGTGTCATTCAGTGACATACGTGTAACGAACGTATAAAGCGAATAATTGAAACAGTGCTACTTGAGCGAGGTTTGCCATCCAGCACCGTTATACAGGGCATGGGGAAACAGTTTGACCAAAAAAGGGGGGCGGAAGGACAGCACGAAACATAGGAATGTGTATATGGTGACTAATGGTCGTTACTGCATATTTTCAGCGCTACGGAAACGTAATTGAAATCTGACATACTGAGGTCCTTGTTCAAAATGATAGGTATTTTACAGAAAATGTATACATAAACAGAATGTTTGCACTAACCAGTCGTCACGACGAGAACAAAATAAATTTCAAGCGTCACAAACACGTGTATCGCATTTAGACGACGACCGAGACAGTACTTGTTCAGAAATGAGGACAATCACATGCCCATGTTTCTTGTTTGAGTATATTTAAAAAAAGTGAAAAATGAGTGAAAAATGAGCCACCACTTAATTAACAGTAGTATGTATAGAGAATGTTTTAACTGACCACCGTTTCCATGCTGCCGTACCGCCTTAAATATTTAACTGCGATCTGTATTTTCTATACTCAGATTCCTTCGTTTGGCGCTCTCTTTGTGCCCTACGCTTTTGGTCAAATAGTTTTTCCGCCCTGTATATGCCAGACAATGCGTTACAGAACGTTGTTCGAATTCTCAGGAGTCCAGTACACTTAATCGTTCGTAGGATGTGCTAACAACGGCAAAATGTCAGAATGCGTTGGTAGCGATTTGTAACTTTAAAGTTCAGTAGACAGTAACTATGTAAAAGGAAATGTGACACGTATAACGAGGCACTACGGAATTAGACGTGTAATATGTTTTCTGATTGCAAAAAGTTCTCTAGTGGAGCGGTAACCGCATAAATATCGTGACAAGTGTGTCTGTCACGCTATTATGGAGCAACGTATGAGACCCCACAGAATCGGTATTAGTGAAAGCACGCACCGTTGCTCAGTTGCCAAAGCGTGCAAAATTAAACAAAACACTTAACTGGGTCTATGACATTGGAACTATCATCGTGAATGAAGACGAAATAAATTTATAGTGTCTATGATGTGGAAGTGATGACTCAGAGACTGATGAATACGGTGAAATTAATTTCTCTCTCTCTCTTTTTTTTTTTTTTTTTTTTTGATAAATATCTACGACACTATGCAACCAAGTAGCCCCTATTCCTTCTCCTGACCAGAGGCAAACACTATTCTACTTATTAACTGTTTTGACAATACTGAAATGTGGTGGATATTGCTTCTAGCCCTGCACCGAGGCGGGCTAACAGAATCGGATACCTGCCGCGAGTTTCCATGTTTGTACTGAGCAGTCAAGATGAAAGGCGCGGCAGAGACATCGACTACGCGGGACACAACATTTAGATGACCAAAATTTCGGAAACCAGTTTTCTGTTGTGATGGTTACATGTGAGACCTTAATCGATTCCACTAGCCGGAACGAACGCCTGCGGTGCGTTCCAAGCTTCATACGTTTCACACCTATGGTCTCCGCTGAGCAACTGTCGACGATGAAACAAACTTGGCGGTATTGTGAAAGGAAGACGTCAACAAGTAATGTAGAGTACGAATTCCTTACGGACGCCAGTGAAAATATAAGGTGGAGAAGTGTGAGGAGCAGATCACACGTAAAGAGATGTTCAAAAGTCTTATCCAGGCCCATTAAAGCGTTCGTGGCTGCTTTATTAATACACCGGAATTACGCTCGTTGTCGAAAGAAATACGAGGTGGGCACTGGTGGAAGCGTTTTGCACGTGAAAAGATTAGGCGTTTGGATGTGGGCAGAAGATTTGGAGTAGATTCACATTCACACCGCTGTACGCAGGGTTATGGGACGTTTTTGTCACCATCCACTGTTGTGTGGCGGAGCCTTTGCCACTAAGCGAGAGGCGGCTGTGGTTGTAGGGACACATCCAGCATCGATATCGCAGATGTAGAATGTATTAACAGTCCTACTATTTTACTGTCACTCACAAAACGATTTGAAGGCCGCATACACCTCCCCAAATATGTATATAACCGACAAATCAGAGATTCGAATACTAGATAATAATTGTATCAGAACGAATTTCCCGCAGATGTGCTTGTCCCTTACTGGGCAATCATTTAGAAAGAGTACGTAGACATACAAATCGCACTGGCTCGTGGGACAACTTCGCGATGTCGACTATTGAAACACGAGTGATAGCACGTTTAATAAGAGACAATCAATATATAATAACTTTAGTTTTACGTGATAACAATAGGACACTACGGCAGATTTTCGAGATTGGCCGAAGGTACGGAACACGGTTTGTGTCCAAAATTTTGCAGAGGCCGGCGTGCAGCTTGTAACGCATTCAGGCCCCGTGAACAAAGCTCTTGTGGCGTTGGTTCTCGCGACCGGCTCTGCCCAGCAACAGGACAGAAGAATATGGATGAGACAAGTTTTTTTGTTTTAATTTTCTGCCGCCTTCTAAGTGAATTACTGTTTGACTTGAACGTGTTCTTTGTCCTCACAGGTGCAGTGTGTAAAGGTTCTGGGTAGATATATTTTAATCTGTTTCCAGTTACGATTGGTATCTGTCGACACAGAGAAGCAACTGCTGGACTCTCTGCGTTTACATTCCGCATCGGCACAAAGATGATGACGTTGTCGACAATTTTTTATACGTGTTCACAATCGATGTCTGTTGACAAAATAGACGCTGATAATGCTTATATGATTAAGACTTGGCCGTGACTCAAGACGAATCTTTCTAGCCGTTACAAGTCTTCATAACCTTGGAGCGTAAATACGTAACTACTCTTAACACACAAAGCGTGTTATCCAGGTGAGCGCAATAAAACAGAATCTCATGCATTAACTGACCCGGATAAAAATGTTACGACGGTGTTTTTTGACGATTTCTATACTTGTTTTCTGGAAGATTTTCTGACACAACCTCCTCCTCTTCCTGCTCAGAAATTTGGGACAGCATCAGCTGGAGGCAGCTGTGACAGAAGGCCAGCCATGAATGTGCGGACTGCGAGACAGCACTGTTCGAATGCTTTAAAATGGAGCAGCTGGCCAGCGGCTAGGCGTGTGATTCGCACGCTGGAACGGACGCGCATCTCGTGAATGGCGGGCGACGCGATGAGCTGCTGTGGCCAGTAGCAGAACGATCGATTAGATGTACGGCATTTATTTGTTTTGATAACATATTGAAGCAGCAGCAGAACAAACAGTACACCATTTAAACGCTAAAACTTCATAATAGGACAAATCTTTCGCAATACTAAACGCATCGTCTTAGTAAGAAGACTGTAAGGCCGAGCTCTGTGGAAGGCAGGGGCTGCACGTGTGGCGCTGCAGAGTCGGCCGAGATAAACAGGGCGTGTGTGTCCGTGTTGTGACGTCACGGTTGTGTACCACGTAACGTGGCCTGCCGCGATGGAGATAGAATGTGCGTCCACTTTCCAAAGTACGTGTCTCTACATCTGCGTATTGTGCGTTTCCCGGGCTGCGTGGGCGGCAGTGAATTATCAACACTGCTTACTATGACAGTGCTTGCAGACCGGCACAAACACACGTGAAACAAAAGTCGTTACAGTCTGCCCAGTGGCGGAGCACTGAGGAATGTTTGGACACTCTTCTTTCAAAAGGGAGAATTTTAACCCAACTGACACCACAAGCTGCGCACCAAACCTGATTCAAAATCCTTGCACGGGTTGAAAGCAGGGATGCGTGTCGGTCGTCAGGTGTAAAACGCTACGAATGGCGAAGATTTTGAGACGACGGGATGTTAATCTCTAACTCGGTATACGGGCGTCCTCCATCAGTAACGTATTCGGTTCTTCACGCTTCATCTCTCGGTACTGTGTCGGTATCTCTACTGGAGTACTGATAGATCGTAGCCTCTTATTCTGTGTAAATTCGGACACCACGGATGTTATTTCTTAAAGCATAACAACACACGTCACACGTACTCCTGGGGAACGGCCAGAAAACTGTATGCTTCCCACCAGGCCGATATTTGCTCTTCTGTAGAAGGGGCCAGCTAAATGAGCCACAGTCCAACATGAACAGGAATTCTGTCGTTTGTGTGTGTGTGTGTGTGTGTCTGTGTGTGTGTGTGTGTGTGTTGGGGCTTATGGGACCTCAACATCGAGGTCATGAGCGCCCTGACACACATTAAAAGGAACGAATGTGGACAGACCTAATAAAACTGAAAAACACACTCAAAGAAAGCAGCAAAAGAAGGAAAATACTATATAAGAAAGTAAAACCGAAGGAAAGGGAAAACACAGCAACAAGAATGCCACAGGAAATTGTCATTGGCTGGCCACTGACATAAAATATGGGCGAGCTTGTCACACAGTGAACAAGTTAAAATCCTCTCCCTAAAATCTTTGTAAAAACATTTGACATGGCACAGAACTGTAAAACTTTAACCACATTGGTCCGAGTGTTGCCGAAAAGAGATGGCAGGTCCGCCGGCAAGTCAGCCGCGGCCCGCTGGTCAGAAAATAAAACACAATCCAATAAAACGTGGCGCACAGTGACCTGGACGCCGCAAGCACCACACATTGGAGGCTCCTCTCGCCGGAGCAGGAAGCCGTGCGTCATAGGGCTGTGGCCTATTCGAAGCCGTGTGAGGAGAACCTCGTCCCGTCGACGGGGCTGAAAGGAAGTACACCACACACGCGTTGTGGGCTCGACTATACGGAGCTTACTGTCAGCCACTTCCAGCCACTCACCCTCCCACCGACGCATGACTCGTGAGCTCAACAGCGAGGTGAGTGCGTGCAAGGGGACAGCACACTGAGATACTTGTGGGGCGAGGCACGCCTCCTCGGCTGCGAGATCTGCCCTTTAATTCCCAGCAATGCCGACATGCCCCGGAACCCAGCAGGAAGCTACAACCTTCCCCAGTCGCTGTAGTCGGAGGAGGGCATCCTGCATGGTCTGGACTATTTTGTCTGCCGGAGACAAACGTTGCAATGAGTAAAGGGCACTGAGTGAATCGGAACAGACAAGAAATTTAGGAGAGGAAGAAAGTCTCATCTGCTCCAGTGCCCGCAAGATCGCAGACAATTCTGCATCAAAGACAGTAAAAGTCTGAGGCAGTCGGACCTTGAGGGCACGATCCGGAGAAACAACTGAGCAACCCACGGAATCCCCTTGTTTCGACCCATCCGTAAAAACAGCTACATAGTCGTGGTGCTCAGATAAAATGGCAGAAAATGCTGCATTAAAAACGCTGGCAGGAGTGCAATCTCTCTTGTACTGCAATAAATCTAAAATCACAAGGGGGCTCTTCAGTAACCAGGGTGGCAGGCGGTTAAAACCCAGGATTTGGGGTTGTACAGACTCCACACCGAGCGACTCTAGAACACGTTGCACACGGATCCCAAACGGCAACGTAGCCCGGGGACGGCGGGAAAAAAGGCGGTCCAAAGGTGGACGGGCAACAAGACGGTGGGCAGGCGAGCTGGGAGCTGCAAGAAACTTACCAGCAGGAGCTGCCGCCGGATGGTAAGTGGCGGTTCGCCAGCCTCAGCACAGAGGCTGGTACGGGGCTGGTCCGGTAAGCAGCCGTGGCCAGTCGGATCCCAGCACGGTGGACAGCGTCAAGGATCCGCAAATGAGACGGCATCGCTGACCCATATACTGTGCACCCATAGTCCAGCCGTGAGCGCACAAAAGCTCCATAAAACTGAAGGAGTCTCGCCCTGCCCGCTCCCCAAGACCTGTGGCTGAGGCACTTGAGGATGTTCAGTGCCTTCAGCGTTCTGGCTTTCAAGTCACGTACGTGTGGCAACCTGGAGTAAAAACTTAGGCCCAGAAACCGCACTGTGTCTCTAACATATCGGACAGTATCCCCCATATGCAAGGCAGGCAACGTAAAAAGACGACGAGAACGGTTTAAATGAACACAAACACACTTATCGGCAGGAAACCGAAAACCCGTCTTTGCAGCCCACTCCTCTAACCGCCGCACTGTTAGCTGCAATTGACGGCTCGCGGATCCAACACTGGAGGAGGAACAGAAAACAGCAAAGTCGTCCACAGACAAGGAGCACTGTACTGGACTCCTCACTGTAGACGTTGTACTGTTTATGGCTATGGCAAAGAGGGTAACGCTTAAAACACTGCCCTGGGGGACACCGTGCTCTTGCTCAAAGCTGTCGTTTGTGAAAATAACGAATTGTCAGGACAGTGTGTCAAACGTTTGCTGTCGTTCCACCTGGCTCAACGCAACAAGGATAGATACCGGATTAGCACTGCGAGTCTTGAGGAAATTAGCTTAGCTGAATTGCTACACGTGTGACGCTAATACGACACGGAGATGCGTCGTTGAAATGAGTGCTGAATACTGCAACTGCCTTATCCACCTGGTTTCGAACCTCGGCACGGCAAGGATAGATGCACTTGCCGTCTACATGTGTGTGTCTATGGTCTAAGGTATGAAACGCTGTGTGTGTGCCCAAAGTTTCACGTGCGCCAACGAGCGCCGTACAACGCAAACAGGCGCCGTAAAATAAAATAAAGCTTTGGTGGCGTTCGTTCTCGCGTTCTGCGCTGCCCAGAGGCACGACAACAATATCGCTGGCGCAAGATTTTTTTATATTTTTATCACCTTTCCAGTAAATTAGTTGTTAGTTTCCATACGGTGCTCTTCTTCACAGGTGCAGTGTGTTAAGGCCGTTTAGAGATCTTTTTCCGTATCCGTTACCAGATACGAAAGCAGTCTGTAGAAAAACAAGGACAACAGCTGGACACATTGCCACGAAGTAAAACATGTTGTCATACTGCGATTATATTCCACGTCGATGGGAAACAGACGACGCTGTCAACTTGTTTATTAAACCTTGACAATCGATGGGTGGTGACAACATATCTGCTAATCCTGTGTACTTGTTTAAGGTTCCGCCTCGGGCCGAGAGGAATTTTTCTAGCCATCATACGTTTTCAAAGCCGTGGGGTGTAAATAAGTTCCATCCCTTACCGCTACGCATATTCTGCACCACGTGTGTCATTAAAATGAGCATAATATAAGTAGCACAAGCGTTAACTGGCTTGGATAGAAAGGTTCTGAAGGTATTTTTTGGTGATTTCTATACGTCTTTTCCAGAAGATTTTCTCACAGAATCGTCTACTTCTTAGGAGTGTAGGATACAATCAGCTGGACGCAGCTGAGACACAAGTCCATCCATGTATGTGCGGTGTGCGAAAGAGCACACTTCGAATGCATTACAATGTTACAACTGCCAGCGATTCACGTGTCGGAATGGACACGCATCTCGCAACTGGACGGCTACGCCAGGCTCTGCTGCTCGTAAATATTAAAAATTAAGTCGCTGTGCCAGTTAGGGATTCACTCTCGATCAGATTATGCATATACATTTTTCTCCCGCTTTCGTTTGCTTCAGAAAACCGCCATTACTCGCGGCAGACTTTAAAATTGACATCTTTCCGCGTGGTAGCAGCAACAATCAGTCGCTGAGGCAGCGACAAAGCTCTGTCGGTTGCAGGACATGGAAGACTAACGGAAATAGAAATTCATCTTACACATTACTGCTCTCTACATTTGTGATTAACTTTTAAATATGCACATAATCGGTACAGTGTAACTACGCGGATCTGATACTGGTTTCGTGATTTTCTGTGTCCCGTGCTGGCGTTCCAGGGACGTGGCAGAATATGGGTGGCAGTCACCCAGTGACACATGTTCAGCGTTCGTAAAAAATGAATAATTTAAGCTATTCTGGTTCAGCGAAGTTTGCCATCCGGCGTCGTCATACAGCGTGCGGAAACGCAGCATGAAATACAAAAATTTGAGTATAGCAACTAGGCTTCGCGATTGAATATTTTGGCGGCACCGGAACGTAATTAAAATCCCACACACGAGCGTCTTGGCTCTAAATGATTGGTAGTTTACAGAAAATGTATACGCAAACACAGGCTGTGTGAACTAACCAACCGCCACCATGAGAACAAGATAAATTTAAAGGGCCACTTACACGTGTATCACTTAGGACACTGCACGTTTTTAGAGATGAAGAGAATCAGATGTGCATGCCTCATGTTTCAATATGTCTTAAAAAGGTGAAAATGAGTAAGAAGGGAGCCGCCACTTATTGCTATAAGTATGTCATAGCAAATGTTCAAAGTGGCCACAGGTGCCATATTGGCATAGCGCCCGAAATATTCAACTGACAATTGCGATACCGAAATTCCTTCATTTGATGCTGCCTTCTTGCTCTGCACTTTCGGTCAAATTGTTTTTCCCCACCCTGTTTCTTCTAGACGTGACGCGACAGTAATGGTCGAATTCTCAGCCATCCAATACACTTCGTCTATGGTAGAAAGTGCTAAATACGGCAAAATGACGGAATGCGTTACGAGCGATTTATAACTTTGATGTTCAGTAGACAGAAACTACGTAAAAGCACATGTGATACATTTAACCAAATCGTTACGAAGCGAAGCGTAAAATAAGTTTCTTGATTAGAAATCATTGCCCACAGTGGGCAATGATTTCTGAGGAGTGTGTAGACACACAAATCGTGCCAATCTGTGCTACAACTGTGCTATGTCGGTTATTTAAAACCGACGGATAGCACACTTCAGAAGAGGAAATAAAAATGATAATTTTGTTTTTCGTGGTAAAAAAAAACATTGCAGGATTTTTTAAACATATAGCAGAAATGTGAAAGAGACTACTGTCAAATTTCGAGATGGAAGACGCGACGGTAAGATTGTCAGCATGCTGCCAACAGAGGACAGGAGATCCGTTTGTCGAGGCGAAGACAATGCCTTAAAAAAGGTATTTTTGCGCTTATCGCCCAGAGAGTATAACACAGTCGAACGGATATCCGCCATTTACACGTTTTCAAACTGTATTACACTTACAGTAGAACAAAAATGAGACGCTTTGAAATACCGAAGAATTTACTTACTTACACGGCTAGCATATGTGGCAGTGCAGAGCCATTCGTAATGAATGAGACGCGAGTGTGGCTGTCATGACGTCACCATAGTGTATCAGCAAGAGACGCCTGCCCTGATCTTTAGATAATAAAGTACTGTCGCAAAGAAACTGCATAGATACTCACTAAGCTCTTGATAGTACGAGACACAATAAGAACAACTTTCTCTTTTCCATCATCATTGTCATCATGACAATCATAACACTCTCTTAATATGTGGCCGGAATATGTATAGGGCCACAGCCCCACTTCTCAATGGAAGATGCTGTAATAAGGAAAACATGTCACCAGTGAGCTTGAAGAAACACGGGTAAGGTGAGAAAAATAATTTGTAAGGTGCAGAGTTGCAAACGGTTGCATATGGCGTTTTAAAGGTAGAGCCAAACAAAAAGTGCGCCCTTGACATTCCCTAAGTTCCTAAACAGACGGGACTTTTCGAGTGCAAACTGTCTTTTATTAGTGTGGCCAATAATAGAGTAAGCTGTGTATGTTCCAGAATACATGTAAAATTTTGTAAGTACCTTTGTAGGTACGCAAATCACGATGCTGGTTTGTCGACGATGAGTTTTCTGCGCTTGTGATGATGCATTTGCTTGCCGACGATCACAAGCACATACGAAAACAGTTGAGGTGTTACGAAACCTGAGTACATTTAAGATGAGTAATGCGAAAAAGCAGTTACTAGTAACTGTAAATATTGGCTGTGGTGTTGTACGCAAAATTAGTTACCTTACTGATATTCAAGTAAAACCTAGGCCTATCACTTGTGTGAAATGCGGAGGAGAATGTACAGCAGTAACTTGCAGCCGCATGGCGGCTATTGCCATAGCGTTGAGAGATTACAGAGGACTCTCAAGACTTGTTTACGTTTTAAACATACGGGAAGCAGCGTCGCAGACGTCGACACCTTGTTCGGCAGCACGGCCGGTGTTAGCTGGTCCAGAAAGAGGCGGTGGAGAGATTCGTCCGAATATTGATTTGTTACTCACGTTTCACCCGGCCAAGAACGGCGAAAGTGTGTGTCAGAAGAATGTCGCTGCGACACACTCCGTCCCCAGTTTGAACGGAATTTTCGGCACAGTGCTGGTTTAGCGGCATTTTATAAATTTCACGTCTTTGAAACTGTGGGTTTATGTAATACTGAAGAACTGAACGTCCTCGAACTGAGGAGAAATGCATTAAATAATTGACGGAAGATTTAGCCTTGGAAAGAGAACAATTGTGGAACTTACTGTCAGGTTATAGTGACGAACACGATAGCTACTTTCTGTTGGGATGATCGACGACTTTTGCGATTCGCTTTCCCCTCCGTGCGTGCGAGATTCAGACGCTGTTTCACGACAGTAGATCGTTATCACCGCGTGTGAAGGAACCGGTGGTCGACCGTCACGTGACATGTGTGAGCGCAGAGACAATAATAATGAACCCAGATGGTGATATTTTTTTATATCTCCTCCGTCACAGTCATTGAACTGTTTTAATATGCGGGCAGACGGTATAACGGAGCACGCATCATCTGATGTTGCAAAGTGCAAGTGTTATAAGAACGCCAGTAGTGGTTACTCGAAGCCAGTATCGGTTTTGAGTGAAGAATAGGATACATTGTTTCGTTTGGGAAGGAAGATAACTTTGCGAGTTTGTCTGCGAAGGCGTAACTCTAAACGTGGGTTTACGTAGCGTAGGTCCAGTTGTGTGTGCCCTACCGACGTAACTCACCGTTTACAAGTTTACTCGCTTATTACTGTGCCGAACCCAAAGTCTGGCTGGTGGTCGCGCATTTATTATCATTTCTTCCCGTTTTCATTTACGTCAGAAAGGAGCCATAACTCGCGACAGACATTTCGGAGCGTTGGCATCAACTGCCGGCCTCTGAGGCACCGACGAAGCTCTGTCGACTGCAGGAGACGGAGAAGAAATGGCGGAAAGATAAAGTCAGATTCTACACTACTGAGATCTGAAGGTGCGATTAAACGTCTTCAGAGTCAATACAGCGTCAGTATGCGAAACCGAAGGCGGTTTCACGATTCTCTGTAACCCATGACGAGGGCGCTAACCGCATCCTCAGGCGTCGAATATTTATTCTTTCACAGTGTCGAATGTGCTTCGAAACAGCTAAATGATGGATTGCTGTGATATCGATTTTCATTTTTAAAATCCGGCAACTGAAACCGCATTTCGACGATTGATACGAAAGTGTTGACATGACGATTCGGAAGTGGTATTCGATCGGTTCATGAAAAACAGATCTGCTAGCCGCATGCAGTACTGTTAAAGTGCGTTCCGTCAGATTGTCTCCAGTGTCCAGAGCCACCCACTCCAGACCTCGGGCTGGAGCCCGCCGGTACCTGCCTTAACGCCGCCTTTGCGGCTGAGCGGCCAGCCCTGCGGGAGGGAATCCCAGAGCCGGCACATCCGGAGCACCTCTCAGCTCCCACTGCGAAACGTTCCCACCTGCCTGCCACTCGGCTGGCGCACGCTTCAGCTTACTGCGTCCACAGGGCTCGGCGATCACTGTACTAACAGCAAGTTCTGATGTTTGCACCTAACGAAATTGTAGATCCCCATATACGCCGTCGTCTGTCGCTGAGCAACTGCGGACCATATATTTACCCAAGCGTTCGTCTTAAACTGTGCTCATGTATTCTCGCTCAGTGTAGACGCGGAAACTCCGCTAACGGAGTTTCTGTCTGTACAGAAAATGAAAGCGCCGCATGTGTCGTCTCGCCTTAGAAATGACCAACTATTCCGATAGGAAGTGAATCAAACATTTCACACTATCTCACACTAAATCGCTGCACAGTCTCCACAGCGCTAACACAGTGCAATCTCGTACCGAAACGCCGAAAATTCGGCGTGTGCGCCTGACACACTCCTTCTGTTGTTCTCTGCTGCTACGGTCCACAGGAACGGTACACCACTCTTTCAGTAGATTGAAAACCACTCACAACTCCTTGTCCGTTCTTCACACGGTCAAACACGCCGGTATTGACTGCACACATCTCCTCACGAAGGTAACGACATATGTACTCCTCGCATTTTAACTAAATTACCGGAATTTTTTAAGCACCGCGTGCCTCGCGTTTAGCGGGAATATCAACTAATGAAACCAATCGAGGGTGCAACGGACTTGTGTACACTACAAACGAACCAATATTTCGTCATCTTGTACACACGTGTTTTAATTGTCGCATTGTACCCAGAGGAAACTAAAGCTGTAATTTTTCCCGAGGGCATGCAGCTTTACTGTGTGCACGGAGAGCTGCATCAAACCAGTCTCTGGACTGAAGACCACAACAACAACAACAACAACAACAACACAGTGGAGGGAGGCTGAACTTGTATTTCAGCCGATAATTGCGACTGTGTGTGTGCGTGGAGAGATGCCGAACGATACTTGTGGCCTGCGATTTGCTTATACTGGCGCCAAAGACCGCGCACCTGACAACTTCCGACCACTCGAGTCTAGCAATGCTGCGCCTTATCAGCACTTGGGAGAGTGGCCAGCACAAACGATTCGCCCCTGTTTAACGTTGCGCCTGTTGGCCGTTCAGATACAGACAATAAAGGTCATACTAGATTCGGATAATTTTCTAGAAATACGTCCACATCTGGAGCATTCCTTACAGGTAATTCTCGAATACAACACCCTTTCCTGGGCTGTTCGTTCGCGCGCATTAAATGTGCTTTGACCTGTTTTAGCAGACGCATTATGACCAGCGGAAAGATTGACTGCGTCAATGAAACACTGCTTGTGATATTCGATTGCCTCGGTACGGTAGCGGATGGGGCCTCTCCCGTAATAGGTCTCGTGTAATTCGCCCACCCGTCGACAACTGAACTGAAATGTTGCCGTGTGTGTTGACACATTTCCCAGACTTTAGTGATGTCGGAACTGGGGTGAGCAACAGCAAGATAACTTGAACTGAAAGAGACAGGCGTATCTTTGTGATGGTATTCCGTAATTTGAGAGCGCATTGGAAGCCACAATACTCAGAAAAATAAGCAGGCAAAATTTCCGCACGACACCTTCTCTGGCACCATGAGGATAGTGACACGGTGCCAAAAAAAAAAAGGCGATGGACATTTTCAAAATAATCTTGACCTGTTACCAAAGCTTAACCCGCAAGAACACGGGCAGGGTCTGACGCAAGAATGCCGTCGCAAGCAACTCCGTTCCCAGTTGTAACGGAATTTTCGGCCCAAAGCTGTTTCCGCGGCAATTTATAAGCACAGCGTCATTGTAATTGTCCGTTTATATAATACTGACGTATTACAGAGCGGTGAACTGGAAAGAATTTCTATTACGATGATGACGTGAAGGCTTTTCTTAGCTGTAGTTAAATCGGAAAAACGTACCATTTCTTACCGTGTTTGCTGTGAATGTTGTTTCAGTCTATTCCCCTAAGTAAATAAATAAAAAAATAAAACAGAAGATGTACCCCGAGCTGGCAAATCACTTAATCGTCTCGCTAGTAGGGAGACCTCCGTGTTGAAAACGGAGATTTAGCCGTTGAGAAAAGTTTGCTACCGTTACTAACTAGAGACGCTTCCTTAGTTCTGATATAAAGAAGTACACATAGCGATAGGTGAATGACATACACAGACTCGAATGACGTCGTTAAATATACTGACACGAAGCGCCTTTTTTTTTCTTTCGTGGGGTTTGTACATGCAGGAACAAAGAGGTGCTATAGTTTCTTTTGACCAGAAGACAACATAACTTCAAATGTTACCAATTCTGACTGAACTGGAAGCACCTAAATACTGCGTCCAAAACCATATCTGCACTGGCTCCAAAACTTTAAGAGTAGCCGGAAGTTTCGATGTTTACATCGAAGCATCGGTCTGAGCGAAACAAGAGTCGTAGTATGCATCATTCATAGAAATGTTCTCGAGTACGGCAAACGCTTTACTACATAAAATTCATTGTGTCACTGACAAATTAAAAATTCTAATAGAACATAATAACTCTTGTACAGCAACTGTGTTTCCCGTAATAGGGTCACAGTTTTCAAAGATTACGTACATCTACGATTCCCGCCAATTTCTAGTACAGTTTTCTAGTATGGACTATTTAACCGCACCAGGGAGTGGAGAACACATTTGGTAAAAGCAGATATTAATTATATATTTCTTCTGTGCCGTCATCAAGGCAACTTTGATACTGATACGTGGCCGGAATGTGTAAGATATTGCAGCACTACATCGCGGATGAAGGTGCCACTACAAAGTTAACACTTTGCAGTAGAAGTTGCGCGATACGATTGTTGTGGTAGAAAACGAAGCTATGGAAATTTGTGGGTTTGGCACTTGTAACCCGCTGTGTTCCAAACTACCGGCTAGTTATACGATATTTATTTGCTATAAAAGTTTATTAAAGCTGTTGCAGATCAAAAAGTACGCCTTTTAAACACGTAAAGTTGATAATAGGAGGAATCTTTCAAAACGCTAAACGTATCATCTTAGTGAGGAGAGTATAAGGGCAAGATCTGGCGACGGTATGGGCTGAACACGTGGGGTTTGAGAGTTGGTCGTAATAAACAGGACGCGAGTGCCAATGTTGTAACAGCCCGGTTGTCTATCATGGAACGCGATGAGCATGGAACACAACTAAATTCCCTAAAGTATGTGTCTACACATGTATATGCGTTTTCATGGCTGGGTTGACAGTGGTGAGTTGTCGGTACTGCTTAAGATGCAAGTGCTTGCCGACCACGACAGACACACGTGAAACAAAAGTCGTTGCAGTTTGCCCACTGACGGAGCGCTGAGGAATGTCTGGACAGTCTCTTTCCAAAGAGAGAATTTCAAGCCAAACGACCGCACACGCTACGTGGCCAACGTATTCCAAAATCCTTGGATTGGATGAAAGTAGGGATGAAGGCTATGTCGGTCGTCAGATCTAAAACTCTACGAGTGGCGAAGATATTTGACACGACAGAAAGTTAACCTCTGACCCACTTTTATGAATTTACAAGTAACGTTTTCTGGTACATCTCGCTTATTATCTCGATATTGTGTCGATATCAGTACTGGATGAAACACAAGTCATAGCTCTTTATTCCGTGTAAAAATCGGAGATTACGGATGCTACTTCTTGAAGCATAATGCCACACGTGAGGTGGCTATGTGCTTCCCGCCAAACCGATATTCAGTCTTCCGCGGAAGCGGCCAGCTAAATGAGGCGCAGTGCAGCAAGAACAGGAATTCCTCGAATTGTTGCAGTTTTGTCGTTTGTTAAAATAAAGAGTTGTCAGGACAGTGTTTGAAAAGTTTGCTCTCGTTCCACCTGGCCAAACGTAACAAGGATAGTTATCGCATTAACACTGCGAATCTTGGGAAAATTAGGTTAACTGAAATACAACAAGAGGAGATGTTGAAGTCAGTGTTTGATTGCAGGCATTGATAATGTAATTGTCTAGTCCACTGGGTTTCGAACATCAGCACAGCAGGGGTAGAGGCAGGCGCCGTGCATATGTGTGTCTGTATGGTCGAACGTATGAAACGTGGTGTGTGTCCACAGCTTCACACTCGCCAGCCACGAGCGGACGGCGCAGTCGAGCACCGTAAAATGAAGCTTTCACTGTCTTCGGTCTCGCGATCGGCGCTGATCAGCGGCAAGACACAATAATATCGCTGACGCAAGCTTTTTCCTGTTTACCGCCTCTTCCGTGGATTGATTGTTGACTTGAATGCGCTGTGTCTCCTCTCATGTGCAGTGTGTAAAGGCCCTCAGCGGATCGTTTTCCATCTGTTACCATTTAACGAATGCAGTTTGTGGGAACAGAAGGTGAACAGCTGGACACATTGCGACGAAGTAACACAGATTCTCACACTGGGTTTAAATTTCACACTGATAAAAAACAAACGATGCTGTCAACTGTTTTATTACATGTTTAGAAGCCAGTGGCTGGTAACATCTCCGATAATTCTACGTACATGATTAAGAGTTCGCCTTGACTCTAGAGGAATTCTTCTAGGCATTACGCGTCTTCAAAATCATGGAGTGTAGACACGTCCCGCCCCTTTCCGCTACGCCTATTCCGCAAAACGCATACCCAGGTGAGCATAATAAAACGGCATCACACGAGTTAACTGGCTTGGATAAAAACGTTTCGACGGTATTTTTAGACGATTTCTATGCGTGTTTTCCGGAAGTATTTCTCACACAATCGCCTCCTTCTCAGTAGTGTAGGGTAACATCATGAATGGGCGGAGTGCGAAACAACACAGTCCGGGTGCTTACAATGGTACAACTGGCCAGCGACCTGGAGAGCGATTCACACGTGGGAAAGGACACGTGTCTCTCGCAACTGGAGGGATACGCGAGGTTCTGCTGTGGGTAGAAACTGAAAATTAAATCGGTGCATCAACTACGGATTCACTCTCATTTCGACGATGAACATTTTTTTCCCGTTTTCATTTACTTCAGAAACCGTCAAATGTCGCGGGAGAGCTAAAACCGCCAACGTCCCGCGATGCTGACAGTAACAGCAACAGTCGCTCGGGCGGCGCCAAAGCTCTCTCAGTTGCAGGAGGCGGAAGATTAACGAAAAAATAAATGCAGCTTGAACAATACCACTATCTGCATTTGTGATTAACGTCGAAATGTGGTTCAAAAATGGTTCAAATGGCTCTGAGCACTATGGTACTTAACATCTGTGGTCACCAGTCCCCTAGAACTTTGAACTACTTAAACCTAACTAACCTAAGGACATGACACACATCCATGCCCGAGGCAGGAATCGAACCTGCTACCGTAGCGGTCGCGCGGTTCCAGACTGAAGCGCCTAGAACCGCACGGCCACACCGGCCGGCCGTCGAAATGTGCTCGTAATCAGTACAGTTAAGTTATGCGGATCTGATGCTGGTTTCGTGATTTTATATGTCGCGTGGTTGCGTTCCAGTGACGTGGCGGAATATAGGCGGACGATGGGCGTTGGAGTCGCTCAATGACATATGTGTAGCGTATGTGAAAAAGTGAATAATTGAAGCGGTGCTGGCTGAGCGACGTTTGCCTTCCAGCAACGTTATACGGGGTGAAAGAAAACAATTTGACCAAACGTGCAGGGTGGAGTGACAGTGGGAAACATAGAAATTTGAGTAACGCAACTAAGGGTCGCAAGTGCGTACTTTCGGCGCTACAGGAACGTAATTAAAATCTGACATAGGGACGTCTTCACTCAAAATGAATGGTAATTGACAGAAAATCTACCTGGAACACAGACTTTCGACTAACCAGTCTCCAGGATGAGAACAAGAAAAAGTTAAAACACCACATATACGTTTATCATACTTAGCCGACCTACCAGACAGTACTTCTTTGAAAATGAAGACAGTAATATGTCCATGTTTAATGTTTCAAGATGTCTAATAAAGGTCAAAGTAAATGAGAAATGAGTCACTACCTAATTAACGTAAGTATGTCGACTTCTCACGAGTCAATAGAACGCGCTGGAAACGGCAAAATGACGAAATGCGTTGGTAGCGGTACACAACTTTAAAATTTAGTAGACGGTAAGTACATGAAAGAAAATGCGATACGTTTAACCAAGTTGCTACTATGTAAGATGTAAAATACGTTTCTCGATTACAAAAAGTCCTCGACCGAAGTAGTGAATGTATAAATGTCGTGACAAAAGCGCCTGTCACATTATTATGGGGCAACATATTATGAGCCCCTACAGCATCGGTATTAATGAAACGAGAGACAATGCACGACTGGGCAGTTCCCAATGCACTGACAATGAAACACAACTTTTATTGGCGCGGCTGCATTGCTCCTATCATCGTGACTAGAGACGAAATAATTTTATGGCGTCTGTGATGTGAAAGTGAAGACTCAGAGACCGATGAATACTGTGATACCGACTGCTCTCTGTACCTCGATGTATACTTGCGACACAGTAACCTATGGAGCCCAGTTACCCTCATTTGTTCTATTTCTGTACGGTTTTGACTGCACTGAAATTTGGCTGAAGTCCTCTATGTAGGTATCTAATTACCAGCTGCAAGTTTCCATGTTTGTACTGAGCAGTCAAAATGAACGGTACGGCAAACGCGGATCTCAACATTCAGATGAAATTTTGGAAACCGTTTTTCACTAATCATGTACTTACATGTTAAACATCAATCGTCTTTGCTAGGGTCAACAAACGTCGACGTCCGGAGCTTCATAATTTTTACACGCATGGTTTCTGCAATCCAGCTGTCCTTGACGAAGCGAACTTATCAGTCTGTGTGTAATATGAACAGGAGACATCAACAAATAGTGCAGAGTACGGATTACTGACAGACGCGCGATGGGCACTGCTGCAAACACATTTCACCAAAAGGCGTTAGGCGTTTAGGCACGGCGACAAAACTTCTCAAAGACTGAAGACCCATCCAGACCGCTGTGCACAGAGTCAGGGGGTGTCATGTCACCGGCCACTGTTTGCCGTGGCCCTTGGCCCTAAGCGAAAGGCTGGCTGTGGTTATAAGCACATTTCCAGGACGATATCACAGAGTTGGCGTAATGAGACAGAACAGCTATTGGCAGATCGGTTTGCTAAGACGGCCCTATGTATTACGAAGTAGCAGTCCTACTATTTGACGTTCACAGAAACAGACTGAGTACCAGATACGCTTCCCTACGTCATTATTTTACTGAGAAAACGGTGATTCAAATACTAGATAACAATTCTATCATCGCAAATGTCCCGCAGATGTGTTTCTCTCATATTGGGCAATGACTTCGAGATAGTCTCGTAGATATACAAGTCGCGCCGATTTGTGGAACATCTTTGCGATGTCGACTATTGAAACACGACGGATAGCAACGTTTTATAAGAGGAAATAAAAATGACAAATTTGTTTTCTTGGTCATAAAAAAAATTGCGGGTTTGTTTTAACATATAGCAATAATGTGAAACCGACTACGGTAGAATTTCGAGACGTGAGACGCTGCAGGAATAATACTAGCATTTTGCCAACAGAGAGCACGTGATCCGTTTGTCGAGGCGAACACAAAGCTATGAAGAGTGTAAGGTTTGCGCTTGTAGGCCGGTGAGTTAAAACACGATCGGACAGATATCTACCATTTACACGCTTTCAAAGTGTGTTTGTATCTATACTAACAAAAAGAGTCGTATTAAATGGGAAAAAATAATCGGTCCAGAAAAGCGTGATCTTTTTAGTGTACTTAATGTATTATTCTAGTGAGAAGCTAAAAGGCCCTGCTCACTCGATTCCAGGGCTAGGATATGTGGCAGTGCAGAACTGTTCGTAATGAATGAGACGCGAGTCTGGATGTTAGGACGTCACCATAGGGTATCAGCAAGAGACGCCTGCCGTTGCCTTTAGTTAATGAAGTACTATCCAAGAAAATAAAAATAAAAATAAACTGCACAGATGCTCACTAAACTCTTGATAGTACGAGAGAAAATAGTAAAAACTTTTTCTTTTCGCGTCGGAATGGAAAATTCCATAATAAGGTCAACATATCAAGCAGTCAGGTCCTAGAAAACGAGTAAGGCCAGAATAATTACATGTAGGCGACAGAGTTGGAAACGGTTACATACAAACGGCTGAGATGTTTTTAGAGTGTATCGAAGCTAGAGCCAGACGGAAAGTAAGCCCTCGAAATTCCTTAACTTCCTACAACGACGGAGCTGCTCGGGTGCTGAATGTATTGTCTTAGGGTGGCCAATAATAGACCAAGCTCTGTCGCTTCCAGAATACTTGCGAACTATAATAACCAGTTTTCTAGGCTAGCAAAATTCGTCTCAGATGCTGGTTTGACGGCGGTGAGTTTTCTGCTCTGCTAATGGTGCATTTGCTTGCCGAGGGCCAAAAAACACATGGGAAAACAGTGAAGATATTACGAAACCTGAATATGTTTAGGACGACAATGCGAGAAAACAGTTAGTAATGAATGTAAATATTCGCTGCAGTGTTTTAGGCAAAATTAATTACGTTATTTATATCCAGGTACAACCGAGGGACATCAGTTCCGTGAACAGACAGGCCGCAGAGATGACAATGTGCGGCGGCGACTTCTACCGCCACGCCGGCTGTTGTCTTAGCGTCCACAAGCTACAAAGGATCTCCGAGACCTGATAGCGTTTCAAGCATGGTGGAAGCAGCGTCGCAGACATCGTCACCTTGTTTACCGTTTTAGTGAGTTTGATGGGGGAGGGAACCAAACAGCCAGGTCGTCGGATTAGGGAAGGACGGGGAAGGAAGTCGGCAGTGCCCTTTCAAAGAAACCGTCTCGGCATTGACCTGAAGCGATTCAGGGAAATACGGAAAACCTAAATGAGGATGGCCGCATGCGGGTTTTAACCGTGGTCCTCCCGAGTGCGAGTCCAGTGTGCTAACCGGCGCATCACCTCGTTCGGTGCACCGTTTTAAGCACATTCATTTTATCGAGGAATGAGTGCGGAGCACTTGAGATTGCGGGCAGCACCCTCGGCACGTCATGTGTGACGGTGCCGGATGACAAAACATCGCTCCAACAACACTGCTCGCGTTTGCTTTTTCTCACATACGTCACTGAATGACTTCTAGAAGAGACGTCCGCCTATGTTACTCCACGCCACTCGAACGCCAGCACGGGTTCCACAAAATCATAAAAGCAGCGTCGGATTCACAAGGACACGGTACTGACTTTGAACGCATATAATCCCTATCGCAGACCGTAGAAATATAGAAGGTTGAGTTTATTTTTCCGTTAATTCTCCGTCTCCTGCGGTCCACAGAGCTTTGTCGCTGCTTCAGCGACTGATTGTTGCTGCTGGCGCTCCACAATATCGGCAGTTCATAACATTCTCGCGAATGATGGCGGTTTTATGGAGAAAATGAAAAGGGGAAAAAATTATAACAACTGCACAATCACCAGTGAAACTTTACGTTTATCCAAGTTGTAAGCGAGTAAACTTTTAAACTGTAAATTACCTCGGTGGGGCATACCTAACAGTATGTAGTCTATATAAACCAGCATTTAAAGTTAGGTCTTCTACACACAAACTCGAAAAGGTACCGTTCCGTCCAATCGAAATTACGCGTCGTATTCTTCAATGTAAAATGCTACTGACTTCTACCAATGACTTGCGGTGTCTTGCTTGCATAACACTTCCACCTTTCGACAGCAAACGATTGTGTACTACTTTACACACTCTGTCACACATAAAAGCACTTCAATATTTCGCAGTAGTAATGGGCGAACTATAAAGATTTATCGCTTCTTAATTATCAAGTCGGCATTCTCATACGCAATGTGAGCTCCGAGCACCGGTTTGTTAACATGCAGTGATGACGTTTTATTGCTGTGAAATAGCGGTTAAAACTCGATTGCAGACGTGGAAAGCGAATCGCAAAAGTCGTCGTTCGTTCCAACAGAAACTAACTACCGTATTCATCACTAGAAAATGATATTAACTGATATAAGCCACAATAATCTACATAATCGTTCTCTTTCCAAAGCTAATTGGTTTGTAGGCTCATCATCATAGAATGAGGAAAGACAGGAACTAACTAATAAGCACCTGACAAAAATTGAATGTAAAATTGTTAATAATCATTCTGGTCGTAACAAGGTATTATAGAGATGGATTAAATTGATTATATTGATACCTACAAAATATACTGGTGTTCGAATGTGATGATATCCTCGATAAGGCGAAATAAATGATTAGATACAGCGAGACACGTGGCGCGTGCTCCAGGGAGACAGGGGTGCCATGTGACGTCACACGTCCGTCTGGGCTGCCGCTACGTCTGTAACGGACATCAGCCGCTGTGGCCGCCATTAAGACTTGACGGACGTCTCAGCTGCCACTGCGGCCCTATGGTGGCAGACATCTGCAGCCGAGTCCTAGTATTTTGTGCTCGTTGTTCTTTGTTGCCGCCAAAATTGCAGCATTCATTCACACTATGCAGTACGTAATTCGGTTCGCCCTTTTACTAAATGTTCAGTTTATGAAGTTAAATATGAATTAAATGCAGAGGTAATTGTAAAATCATTCCTGTGTAGCAAAAGGAATTGCTGCGGCTGGAGGAATTATTTCCTGGATGATTGCATGATAGGCGCAAGACTGCTGTCTCGTGTGAGCATTTTGCTCATTCCTTACCTAAGAAAAATACTGGAGTGGTAGTAGAAATAGTCAACTTCGTCATGAATTACTGGCTCGGTTATGTGTAGTTCATAAGAAATAGTGTAATTTAGTTGCGTGTGACATGAAGCTTGGTAAGGACGATAACTTTAGTGAGTTTGTCTGTGGAGGGCCCAACTTAAAACCTGGGTTTGTGTAATTGCTGTTAACTCAATCGCTTCACAAAGCTCATCGTTCAAAATTGTCACCGCATTAAACTAACAGAAACGTACTGTTTGATTCCTAGTGGCCGCGTCCGTTACTTCTTTGTTTTCATTGCTTTACAGAATCCCAGTTACTCCGGAGTAACTCTGGACGTAACTGCCTTCATTCTGTGGCGCCAACAGCAACAATCGACCGCTGATGCAGCGACAGAGCTCTGTGGACTGCAGTAGACGGAGAATTAACGGAAAGATAAACTCAGCTTCTACATTACTATGATCTGCATTTTCGATTAATGTCTGAATGTGCTTACAGTCAGTACAGTGTCACTATGCGAATCTGGTACTCGTTTCGTGATTTTGTGGATCGCGTGCTGGCTTTCCAGAGATGTGGCGGAACATTGGGGGGACAACCTGGCTGGGTGTCATTCAGTGACATACGTGTAACGAACGTATGAAGTGAATAACTTATACAGAGCTGTAGGAGCTAGTTTTGCCATCCAGCACCGTTATACAAGGCGTGGAGAAACAATTTGACCAAAATTGCAGGGCGGAAGGAGAGCATGAAATAGGAATGTGTGTATGGCAACTAAAAGTTGTAAATGTATATTTTCAGCGCAGCACGAACGTAATTGAAATCTGACATACGGAGGTCCTTGTTCAAAATGATAGGTAATTTACAGAAAATGTATACGTAACCAGAATGTTTGGACTAACCAGTCATCACGATGGGAACAAGATAAATTTAAAACATCACTAACACATGTATCGTATTTAGTTGACGAAGGAGACAGTACTTGTTCAGGAATGAGGACAATCATATGTCCATGTTTCTTGTTTGGATATATCTTAAAAAGGTCAAAATTAGTGTAAAATGAGCCACCACTTAGTTAACATGAGTATGTGTAGAAAATGTTCAAACTGACCACCGTTTTCATGCTGGCATAGTGGTTTTTCTCTACTCAGATTCCTTCATTTGATACTGTCTTCGTCAGATTGGTTTTCCGCACCCTGTGTACGCCAGACGATGCATTACACTCTGTTGTTCGCGTTCTCACGAGTCCAGTACACTTAATCTTTGGTAGAAAGTGCTAAGAACGGCAAAATGGCGGGAATACGTTGGTAGCGACTAGTAATTTTAAAATTCAGTAGACAGTAAATAGGGAAAAGGAAATGTGACACTTATAACGAAGCACTACTGAATTAGACGTGAAATACGTTTCTTGATTACAAAAAGTCCTTCTAGTAGAGTGGTGGACGCAGAAATGTCGGACAAGAGTGTCTGTCACGCTATTGTAGGGCAACGCATGAGGCCCCACATAACAGGTATTAGTGAAAGCAAGCACCGTTGGTCGGTTGCCAAAGCGTTTAAAATTAAAGACGAAATAAATTTATACCGTCTATGATGTTGAAGTAATGTTTCGGAGCGGCATGAATACGGTGAAATTGATTATTCGTTCTTAGTTCGATATATATCCACGACACAAGGACGATACTCTATGGAACCAAGTAGCCCCTACTCCTTCTCCTGACGAGAGGCAAACACTATTCTACTTATTAACTGCTTTGATTATACTGAAATGTTGTGAATATTGCTTCTAGCCCTGCATCAAGGTGGGCTAACAGAATCGGATACCTGCTGCGAGTTTCCATGTTTGTACTGAGCAGTCAAGACGAACGGCGCGACACAGACGGCGGCCATGCGGGACACAACATTGGGATGACCAAAATTTCGGAAACCACTCTTCTGTAGTCATGTTTACATGTTAAACCTTAATCGATTCTACTAGCCGGAACGAACGCCTGCGGTACGTTCCAAGATTCATACGTTTCAGACCCATGGTCTCCACTGAGCAAAATATGGACAACGAAACGAACTTAGTGGTGTTTTCGTATTGCGAAACGAAGAGGTCAACAAGTAATGTAGAGAACGAATCCCTTACGGACGCCAGTGAAAATATAAGTTGGAAGAGTATGATGAGGTAAGACGTATGGGGATGTTCAAAAGTCTTATCCAGGCCCACTACATCGTTAGTGGCTCCTCTGTTAACCGACCAGGATTACGCTCGTTGTCGAAAGAAATGCGAGGCGGGCACTGGTGGAAGTGTTTTGCACGTGAAAAGATTAGGCGCTTAGGGATGGCCAGAAAACTTGTGATAGAGTAATCAATCAGTGTTGTGTGATGGAGCCTATGCCCCTTGCGAGAGGTTGGCTGTGGTTATAACGACATTTGCAGCATCGATATTGCAGTGTTTCCGTGATAAGACAGAACTGCTACTGGCCGATCGATTTGCAATGACGGCCCTATGTGGAATGTATTAACAGTCCTACTATTTTACTGTCAAAGAGACGATTTGAAGACCTCACGCATGTCCATAAATATGTATAGTACCAACAAACCAGAGATTCAAACAGTAGATAATAAACGTATGATAACAAATTTCTCGCAGATGTGCTTGTCCCACACTGGGGAATGATTTAGAAAGAGTACATAGATATACAAATCGCACTGACTTGTGGGACAACTCTGCGATGCGACACGAGGGACAGCTCATTCAATAACAGGAAATCGAAATGATAACTTTTGTTTCACGTGATAATAAAAAAAAATTTTCAGAGTGCTTTAATAAATGGCAGGAATATGAAGGACACTACGGCAGAATTTAGAGGTCGGCCGAAGGTACGGAAAATAGTGTGAGTCCAAAGTTTTACACTGGCCAACGCGCGGCAAATAACGCATTCAGGCACCGTGAATGAAGCTCTGGTGGCGTTCCATCACGCGACCGGCTCTGCCCAGCAACAGGACAAAAGAATATGGATGACACAAAGTTTTTATTCTAATTCTCTACCGCCGTTTGTCTTGAACGTGATCTTTGTTCTCATGGATGCAGTGTGTGAAGGTCCTGGAAAGATCTTTTTTTTCAGTTGCCAGTTACTGGTGGAACATGTATAAGCAGAGAAGCAACTGCTGGACACATTGCCCCAAGGAAGGAAACAGTTTCTCACACGGCGTTTAAATTCCGCATCGGCACAAAACACGTGATATTGTCGACTGTTTTTATTACATTTTCACAATCGATGCCTGTTGACAAAATACACGTTGATAATACATATATGATTAAGATTTCGCCTTGACTCAAGACGAATCTTTCTAGCCGTTGCAAGTCTTCATAACCTTGGAGCGTAAAAATACGTTACACCTCTTACCATGCATCGCGTGTCATCTAGGTGAGCATAATAAAGCAGAATCAAATGTGTTACCTGGCACGGATAAATATGTTTTGACGGTATTTTTTGACGATTTCTATCCGTGTTTTCTTGAAGTTTTTCTCACAAAACCTCCTCCTCAGAAGTTTAGGATACCATCAGCTGGAGGCAGCTGTGACAGAAGGCCACCCATGAATGTGCGGACTGCGAAATACCAGTGTCCGGATGCACTAAAACAGTGCAACTGGCCAGCGACTAGGAGTGTGAATATGACATGTGGGAATGGTTACGCATCTCGTAAATGGCAGGCGACGCGACGTTCTTCTTAGGGCATATTCGAAAAACTTTTCCCGCTTTCCTTTAGGCCAGGAAACCGCCGTCACTCGCGAGGGAGTGGACCTGCCGACATTTCGGAGCGCCAGCAGCGACAGTCAGCAGCTGAGGCAGTGGCAAAGCTCTGTCGGCCTCAGGGACGGAGAACTGGCGGAAAAATGTATTCGGCTTAACTGTGTATAGAAGAGTGGCAGGGGTAATATACAGGGAGCGAAAGGCTATTTACAATTTGTACAGAAACCAGATGGCAGTTATAAGAGTCGAGGGGCATGAAAGGGAAGCAGTGGTTGGGAAGGGAGTGGGAAAGGGTTGCAGCCTCTCCCCCATGATATTCAATCTGTATATTAGGCAAGCAGTGAAGGAAACAAAAGTAAAATACAGATTCCTAGTAGTATGGACTTTTCGGAAACGTCGAGGAGCGGACACCAAACTTCGTACGAAAACCTTGAAATGATACATTTCTTCTCAATTGTCATCAAGGCGGCTTTCATACTGAGCTGATACGTGGCTAGAATGTTTAAGAAATCACAGTACTACTTCGCAGAGGAAGAAGCAAACTGCAACGAAAACTCTTTGGCAACAAAGGCTGTGCGATTCGATTGTCGATGCAGAAAACAAGCGAGGGAAATTTGTGCGTTTGGAACTTGTAATCCCCGTTTTCCTGGCGATCGTTTAGATGTACGCAACTTATATGTTTTGATGGTATATTAAAGCAGTAGCAGAACACCATTTAGATGCTAAAGCTTCATAATATGGCAAATCTTTTGCAATACTGAACGTATCGTCTTAGTGAGAAGACTGTAAGGCCGAGCTCTGTCGACGGCAGGGGCTGCACGTGTGGCGCTGCAGAGTCGGCCGAGATAAACAGGGCGAGTGTGTCCGTGTTGTGACGTCACTGTTGTGTACCACGTAACGAGGCCTGCCGCGATGGGGACAGAATGTGCGTCCACTTTCCAAATTAGGTGTTTACATCTGCTTATTATGCGTTTCCCGGGCTGGGTGGACGGCAGTGAATTATCTGCACTGCTTACTATACAAGTGCTTGCAAACCGTCTCAAATACACGCCGAAGTGGCCGAGCGGTTCTAGGCGCTACAGTATGGAACCGAGCGACCGCTACGGTCGCAGGTTCGAATCCTGCCTCGGGCATGGATGTGTGTGATGTCCTTAGGTTAGTTAGGTTTAAGTAGTTCTAAGTTCTAGGGGACTGGTGACCTCAGCAGTTGAGTCCCATAGTGCTCAGAGCCATTTGAACCATTTTCAAAAGTGGTGTGTGTCCGCATGCACCGAAGAGCAGCGTATAACGCAGTCAGGCACCGTAAAATAAAGCTTTGGTGACTTACGTTCTCACGATCATTGTTCTCCGGCGACATGTCAGAGTAATATCGCGGACAGAAGATTTTTTGTTTTTTGTTTTTATCGCCTTTCCAGGAAATTAGTTGAGACCTTCACTGCGGTTCTCGTCTTCACATATGCAGTGTGTAAAAGCCGACGATAGATCTTTTTTCTTATCCGTTACCAGATACGAACGGAAGGACAACGTTTGGACACATTGTACGAAGTAAAACACGTTCTGACACTGCGATTATAATCGGCGTCGATACGAAACACACGACGCTGTCAACTTCTTTATTTTGTCTTGACAATCGATGGGTGGTGACTACATATCTGCTAATCCTGTGTACGTGCTTAAGGTTTCGCCTTGAGAGGAATTTTTCTAGCCATCATACGTCTTCAAAACCGTGGAGCTCCGTCCCTCATCGCTACGCATACTCCGCACAACGCACGTCACGCAAGTGAGCATAATAAAAGTATCACATGCGGTAATTGGCTTGGACAAATATGTTTCGACGGTATTTTTTGACGATTAGTATACGTGTTTTCCGGAAGATTTACTCACAGAATCTCCTCCTTCTCAGGAGTGTAGGGTAAGATCAGCTGAGACAGAAGGCTATCCATGTAGGTGCGGAGTGCGAAACAGCACACTCCGAATGGATTACAAAGGTACAACCGCCAGCGACTAGGAGTGTGATTCACGTGTGCGAATGGACACGCATCTCGCAATTGGCGGCAACGCAAGATTCTGCTGTTCCTAAATATTAAAAATTAAGTCGCTGTGGCAATTAGGGATTCACTATCGTTTCGATGACGAACGCTTGGATATATATTTTCCTCCCGTTTTCGTTTATCTCAGAAAACCGCCACTACTCGCGGGAGAGCTAAAATTTACACCGATCCTCGTGGTAGCAGCAACAATCAGTTACTGAGCCAGCGACAAAGCTCTGTCGGTTGCAGGAGACGGAAGACTAGCACAAAAAGAAATTCAGCTTCTACATTACTACTGTCTACATTTGTGATTAACTTTTAAATTTGCTCACGCTCTGTACAGTGTAATTATGAGTATCTGATGCTGGCTTCACGGTTTGTGTGTCGCGTGCTAGCGTTCCAGTTACGTAGCAAAATATTGGTGGACGATCGGCGTGGCAGTCATTGAATGACACATGTGCAGTGTACGTAAAAAATTAAAAATTTAAGCAGTGCTGATTCAGCGAAGTTTGCCATCCCGCATCGTTGTACAGGGTACATAGAAGATATATGATGAAAAGTGTAGCCTGGAAAGGCTGCACGAAACACAGAAATTTGAGAATAGCATTTAGGCGTCACAATTGCACATTTTCGGCGCTACCGGAACGTAATTAAAATCTCCCACACGGGCATCTTGGCACCAGATGATGGCTAATTTACCGAAAATGTATACCTATGAAATGATCGATAAAAATAAATGATTGATTGCAGCGGACACAAGAAGACTTGGTTGCCAAGTGACGTCACACGTCAGTGTGGTCTGCAGCCGTCTCTAAACGCCCCTCAGCCGCTGTCGTCACCATTAAGACGTCACGGAAGACTCAGCTGTCACGACAGCCCTGTGATGGCAGACATCTATAGCTACGTTTTTCTACTTTTTTGCTTGTTTATCGTTGTTGCCGAGAAAACTGCCGCATTCATTCACGCAATTTGGTAGGCCTACGTAATTCAGGTTGGAAGGTCACATCTGAATTACATGTAGAGGTAATGACAAAATCATTCATGTGTCGCAACAGGAAATGCTCTGGCTGGGGGTATTGTTTCCTGGGTCATAGCGTGCTAGACACATGACTAGTATCTCATGTGAACGTTTTGCTCGTTCGTTACGTAAGGAAGATACAACAGTAGGAATAGTAACAGTCAACTTCGTCGTGAATTACAGGCTTAATTATGTGTAGCTCATAAGAAATAGTCTGATTCAGTTGTGTGTAAAATGAAATGCAGCAAAGACGATAACTTTTAGTGAGTTTGTCCGTTGCGAGCGTAACTTTAAACTTTGATTTTTTTAATAGATAAAACTCTTTATCTTTTAAAATTGTCGTCGCATTAAACTAAAAAAAGTGCTGTCTGACTGCTAGCTGCCGCGTTCGTTACTTCTTTCTGTTTTCGTTTGTTTATTAGAATCCCAGTTACTCCAGAGAAAGTCAGAATCTAACTGCCATCTTTCCGTGGCGCCTACACCAACAATCGACCACTGATGCACCGACAGAGCTCTGTGGTCTGCGAGATATGGAGAATTAACGGAGAGATAAACTCGGCTTCTATATTACTACGATCTGCATTTGCAGAACGTGTATACGTAAACAGAGTATTTGAAGAACACGACAAATTTAAAGTATCACACAAGTGTATCGGACTTGGCTGACGCACCATGTTTCGTTTTTCAATATCTCATAAAAGAGCCACAATGAATGACGGATAAGCAGCCACTTAATTAACATAATTGTCTGTAGCGAATGTTCAAACCTACCCACCGTTGTCATGCTGACATAGCGCCTTAAATATTCACGTGCGGCCTCTGGCTTCCATATTGAGATTCTTTCATTTGATGCCGTCCTTGTGCCCTACACTTTTGGTCAAATTGTGTTTCCGCACCCTGCATATGCCAGACGAGGCGTGACAGAGGGTTAGTCGAATTCTCTACAGTCCAGTACACTTAATCTTTGATGGAAAGTTTGGAAAACGGCAAAATGACGGAATGCGTTGGAAGCAATTTGTAACTTTAAAATTCAGTGGATGATAAGCATGATACGTTTAACAAAAGCGCTAAGGAAATAGATGTGAAATACGTTTCCTGATTACAAAATGTCCTCGGGTAAAGTAGTAAGTGTACAAGTGTCGTGACAAGCGTATCAGTCACGCTATTATGGGGCAACACGTGAGACCGCACAGAGTCAATATTAATGAAAGTAAAGACTAAGCACCGTCGGTCAACTGCCAAAGCATTGAAGACGAAGCAAAATTTTTAACTGCGTTGGTCACATTGTTACCATCAACGTGAGTAATGGCGGTACTCTTTTTTATCGTCTGTGATTCGGTATTGATGACTCAGAGGCTGTGGAATACGGCGATATTAACTTCTCTTTGTATTTCAATAAACATCTGAAACATGTGGACAACAATCTATGGAACCACGTAGACCTCGACCAGAATTTAATATTTTCTATGATTTAACACCTAGCCTGGTTACACGGGACACAACATTCACAAGACGAAACTTTGGGCAACTGCTTTTCTCTAGTCATGTTTGCATATGAAACGTTAGTCCGAAGAAGCCTCTATTTTGCGAGCTTCATAACATTTACGCTCATAGCCTCTGCAATGCAACTATCCTCGGTACAGCGAACTTTTCGGTGTTTCCCTAATATCGAGAGGAGACATTAACAAATGGTGCAGGGTACGGACTTGTTACGGACGCCAGTGAAAACATGGGGAGCAGGAGGAGGTTGCACATAAACGGATGTTCAAAAGTATCCACGTCCGTTAAAGCGTTGGAAGGTGCTGTATTGAGCGACAAAAGTTACTTTTACTGGTGCACGGTTGTGAACTAAGTGTAGATACAGGTTGCGCACTTATTTCTTTTGCGGCTTTGTGGTACCCACTATTCAAACACGATAGAGACTGGACGGCATACTTGACAACAGGTTGCAAAAAGGATAACTTTACGTGTTTCCACATTGTCAAGAAGACGAGGCTGGCCTGTTTTTATACACGACCGGAATGTGCAGGAGACCACAGCAGCATTTCCGGAAAGAAGATGTCACAGCGATGTAAACATGTCGTCTACTCGGCTCGCGCGATCCTTTTGCACAATCAGCAGACAGAGAGATTAATAATTATATTAGCTGGCAGCTGTAGCTAGCAGAGTTGAAACCAGTCGGAAAGATGTCCGCCGTTTACGTTTTCAAGGTGTACTAAGCGCATGGTAGAGCAAAAATGAGACACATTGAAATGGAAAGAAATTGTTTCTTCAGTACTTTAGTAATAAGAATGTGAGGCCAGGGTCACTAGATTACAGGGGTGGCGTGTTTGCCAGTGCAGGATCGTCGGTAATGAATGACTCGCTAGTGTCGATGTTGCGACGTCTCCACAGTGTATCAGCGAGAGACGCCCTCCCCAGACCTGAATATGTCTAACACAACTGAAGCGAAGGGAACAGTCAATTCTGGGAAGCGCGCCATATTTCTAACATTTTCCCTCGTTTGCCACTTGCCTCATCTAAGTGTAATACTTTGCCTAGCGTTTTACGTAAAAATATTTAGAGTACTGTTACCAACAAAAAGTATAGGTATACAGACTTTTGTATAAGAAAAGGGCTTCACATTTTTCTGTCGTCAGAGATGCCGCAAAAATCAGATTTCCCAGGAAAAAAAAAAATTCAATTTGTGCAGCGGCTATTCTACGGAGGAGTTGGTCGAATCATTTGCGTCCGGACGTGGGGGAGCAGCGTCGCAGACGTCGACACCTCGTCTGGCAGCACGACGACAGTGATGCGGAGCCGAAGTAAAGGAGACGAATCTTTCTAAAGTAGTCCTGAACAGATACAAAAGTTCAACTCGACAAGAGCACGGACAGCGTCTGACACAAGAATGGCGCCGCGAGCCACTCCGTTCCCCGTTGTAACGGAATTTTAGGCGCAACAGTTTACTGTAAACACTGTGTGATTTAAATTGTCAGTTCATCTGATTCTGACGAATTACAGGGCGGTGAACTGGAAGGAACAGCGATTACGATGAGAAGTTGAAGGTTTTTCTTAGCTGTAGATTAATCGGAAGAACGTAACATTTCTTATCGTATCTTCTGTGGATTAGGGGAGACCACACTATGCTGATTCAGTCTATTCACCTATGCGATGAAATAAAAAAAATTAAACAGATTTACCCCTAGTTCCCAAATGCCTTCATCGCCTCGCTAGTACGGACGACCTCCAGATTCAGCCGTTGACAAAAGTTTGTTACCGACGCTTCCTCCTTTCCCAAACAGAGCAGGGCACACAGCGAGAGGTGGATAACGCACACAGAAATGAATGACTTCGTTAAATATACTGATATCAGCTGTCTTTTTTTCTCCTTTCTGCTCTCACTATAAAGCTACGGCACAAGAGTAACACACACTGTGTGACGTGGTGGTTGTACGTGCAGGAACGGTAAAGTATAATCTGCCGGAACCAAGAGGTGCTATCAGTTTCTTCTGACCAGAAGACAAAGTAGCTTCAAATGTTACCAATACTGACTAAACTGAAACCAGCAAAATACTTCCTCCAGAACCACATCTTCACTGGCTCCAAAAGTTTAATAGCAACTGGAAGTTTCGATGTTTACGTCGAGGCATCGGTCTGAAAGAAACAGAAGTGCCGTAGTATGCATTATTCATGCAAATCTCCTGAGTACAACAGACGCTTTGTTACGCAAAAGTCAGTGTATCAATGACAAATTAAAACTTCTAGTAGTAGACAGTGGTTCTAGTACAGCAACTGTGTTTCCCGTGATTGGGTCACAGTTTTCAAAGATTACGTACATGTATGACTGGCGCCAGTTTCTACTACAGTCTTCTAGTAAGGACCATTTAAACACGACGGAGAGTGGACAACGCGTTTTGTAGAAGCAGATATTAATGAGTAATTTACTCTGTGTCGTCATCAAGGCAACTCTGATATTGATTTGATACGTGGCCGGAATGTGTGAGATGTCGCAGAACTACTTTGCGGAGGAAGATGCAACTACAACGTTAACACGGAGGAATCTTTTGGAACACTGAACGTATCATCTTGGTGAACAGAGGATAAGGTAGGGGCTGCATATGTCGGTTGTGACAATCTCTCGTAATAAACAGGACGGGAGTGTAGAGGTTGCAACGTCACGGTTGTGTATCATGGAACGCCATGTGTATGGAACATATGTCAATTTTCCACAGTATGTCTACACATCTGCATATGCGTTTCTAGGGCTGGGCTGACAGCGGTCAGTTCCCACGCTTGCCGACCATCACAAAGACACGTGAAACAAAAGTCGTTACAGTTTGCCCACTGACGGATCACTCAGGAATGTTTGGACACTCTTTCAAAAGCGAGAATTTCAACCCAAATGACAACAGCACACGCTACGCGGCAAACATTTCCCAAAATCCTTGAGTTGGATTAAAGCAGGGATGTCGGCTGTGTCGGTCGTCATTTCTGAAACTCTACGAATGGCGAAAATTTTTGACACGACAGAGCGTTAATCTCTAACCCACTATTATGAATTTACTCTACAAGCAACGTTTTCTTCTTATCTCGATATTGGTTCGTCATTTGTACTAGGTAAAGTACAAGTCGTAGGTTTTTATTCCGTGTAAAAATAGGACGTTACGGATGTCACTTCTTAAAGCATAATGCCACACATGAGACGTAGTCGTGAGGAAATGGCCAGAAAACTATATGATTCCCGCCAACCGATTCTGTGGAAGAGGCCAGCTGAATGAGCCACAGCCCAACAAGAAGAGAAATTGGTCGCATTCCTGTAATTCTGCCATTTGTGAAAATAAAGAGTTGGCAGGACAGTGTTTGAAACGTTTGCTGTCTTTCCACATGGCCAAACGTAACAAGGACAGTTATCGCATTAACGTCGCGAATCTTGCAGAAAGTAGATTAATTGAATTACCAAATGAGTGATACTAATGCAACAAGATCAGTTGTTGAAGTCAGTACTTGATTCCAGTTGCAGATGGTGCAACCGTCTAATCCATTTGGTTTCGAACCACAACACGGGAAGGATAGATGCAGGCGCCGTGTATACGTGTATCTCTACGGTCTAACACATGAAGCCCGGTGTGTGTTCACAGATTCACATACGCCAGCGAGGAGCACATAACGAAGTCAGGCATCGTAAACCAAAGTTTTGGCGGACTTCATTCTCGCGATAGGCGCCACCCAGCTACACGACAGAATAGTAAAGCTGAGGCAAGCTTTTTCCATTTCTTTGCCTTCTCAGTGAATTAATAGTTGACTTGAATGCAGTCTTCCTCCTATCATGAGCAGCGTGTAAAGGCATTCGAGGAATCCTTTCTTATCTGTTACCATTTAACACCTCGATACAAAGAGATGATGCTGTCAACTTTGTAATTACGTCATCATAAGCGATGCCTGATGACAACATATTCGCTAATTCTACGTACACGACCAAGATTTCTCCTTGGCTCTAGAGCAATTTTTCTGTCCATTATACGTCTTCAAAACCCTGGAGTGTAAATACGTTCCAGCTCTTACCGTTCCACGTACACTCCTGGAAATGGAAAAAAGAACACATTGACACCGGTGTGTCAGACCCACCATACTTGCTCCGGACACTGCGAGAGGGCTGTACAAGCAATGATCACACGCACGGCACAGCGGACACACCAGGAACCGCGGTGTTGGCCGTCGAATGGCGCTAGCTGCGCAGCATTTGTGCACCGCCGCCGTCAGTGTCAGCCAGTTTGCCGTGGCAGACGGAGCTCCATCGCAGTCTTTAACACTGGTAGCATGCCGCGACAGCGTGGACGTGAACCGTATGTGCAGTTGACGGACTTTGAGCGAGGGCGTATAGTGGGCATGCGGGAGGCCGGGTGGACGTACCGCCGAATTGCTCAACACGTGGGGCGTGAGGTCTCCACAGTACATCGATGTTGTCGCCAGTGGTCGGCGGAAGGTGCACGTGCCCGTCGACCTGGGACCGGACCGCAGCGACGCACGGATGCACGCCAAGACCGTAGGATCCTACGCAGTGCCGTAGGGGACCGCACCGCCACTTCCCAGCAAATTAGGGACACTGTTGCTCCTGGGGTATCGGCGAGGACCATTCGCAACCGTCTCCATGAAGCTGGGCTACGGTCCCGCACACCGTTAGGCCGTCTTCCGCTCACGCCCCAACATCGTGCAGCCCGCCTCCAGTGGTGTCGCGACAGGCGTGAATGGAGGGACGAATGGAGGCGTGTCGTCTTCAGCGATGAGAGTCGCTTCTGCCTTGGTGCCAATGATGGTCGTATGCGTGTTTGGCGCCGTGCAGCTGAGCGCCACAATCAGGACTGCATACGACCGAGGCACACAGGGCCAACACCCGGCATCATGGTGTGGGGAGCGATCTCCTACACTGGCCGTACACCACTGGTGATCGTCGAGGGGACACTGAATAGTGCACGGTACATCCAAACCGTCATCGAACCCATCGTTCTACCATTCCTAGACCGGCAAGGGAACTTGCTGTTCCAACAGGACAATGCACGGCCGCATGTATCCCGTGCCACCCAACGTGCTCTAGAAGGTGTAAGTCAACTACCCTGGCCAGCAAGATCTCCGGATCTGTCCCCCATTGAGCATGTTTGGGACTGGATGAAGCGTCGTCTCACGCGGTCTGCACGTCCAGCACGAACGCTGGTCCAACTGAGGCGCCAGGTGGAAATGGCATGGCAAGCCGTTCCACAGGACTACATCCAGCATCTCTACGATCGTCTCCATGGGAGAATAGCAGCCTGCATTGCTGCGAAAGGTGGATATACACTGTACTAGTGCCGACATTGTGCATGCTCTGTTGCCTGTGTCTATGTGCCTGTGGTCCTGTCAGTGTGATCATGTGATGTATCTGACCCCAGGAATGTGTCAATAAAGTTTCCCCTTCCTGGGACAATGAATTCACGGTGTTCTTATTTCAATTTCCAGGAGTGTATTCCGCACGACGCGTGTGATCCACGCGAGCGTAATAAAACAGCAGCACTGAGTTATTTGGCTTCGATAAAAACGTTTTGACGGTACTTATTTACGATTTCCTTACATGTTTACCGGGAGATTTTTTCACTCAATCGCCTCCTTCTCGAGGGTGTAGCGTAACATCAGCTGGAGGCAGCTGTGACAGAAGGCCATCCATGAATGTGCCGAGTACGAAACAGCACAGTCCGGATGCGTTACAGTGGTACAACTGGCCAGCGACTAGGGCTGTGATTCACATGTGGGGAAGGACACACACCTACGCGAGTTCTTGCTGTGGGTAGACATGCGTCAAGTAGGGATTCGCTCTGATTTCGATGATGAACACTTGCATCTGAATTCTTCTCCCGTTTTCGCTTATTTCACAAAACCGCCATTACTCGCGGGAGAGTTAAAACCGCCAACATTCCGCGGTGCTGGCAGCAACAATCGGTCTCTGACGCAACGACAAAGCTCTGTCAGTTGCAGGAGACGGAAAATTAACAGAAAAATAAATCCAGCTTCTACATTACTACTATATGTATTTGTGACTAACGTCTAAATGTGCTGACAATCAGTACAGAGTAATTATGCAGATCTGATGCTGGTTTCGTGATTTTGTGCGTCGCGTGCTGGCTTTCCACTGATGTGACGCAATGTGGGCGGAAGACCGGGGTGGGGAGTCATTCAGTGACGTATGTGTAGCGTACGTTAAAAGTGAACAATTTAAGCAGTGGTGGTTGAGCAGGGTTTCGCCATCCAGCATCGTTATACAGGGTCCGGAGAAACGATTTGACCAAAGGTGTAGGGCGGAAAGCCAGTGTGAAACATAGTGAGTACAACTCGGGGTCGCAAATTTGTATTTTCGCGCTACAGGAACGTAATTAAAATCTGACATGTGGACGTCTTTACTCAAAATGAAAGACAATTCACACAAAATGTAAGTGTAACCACAGTCTATGGACGAACCAGTCTCAGGAAGGTAACAAGGAAAACTCAAATCATCACATACACGTGTATAATACTTAGCCCACGTTCCAGGCAACACTTCTTTAGACAATCACATACGCATGTATTATATTTCAAGATGTCTTCAAAAGGGCAAAGTAAAGGAAAAATGATCCACCACTTAATTAGCGTCCTGTATGTCGCAGCAAATGTTAAAATTGCCCACCGTTTTTATGCTGGCACAGCGCTATCAATATTCAACAGCGTTCTCTAGTTCCTATACTCGGATTGCTTTTTTCAATGCTGTCTTTCTGCCCTACACTTTGGGTCAGACTGTTTTTTTTTCACATACTGTACATGTGAGACACGACGAGGCAGAATGATGGTAAACTTCTCAGGAGTCCATAAAAGTGCTGGAAACGGCAAAATGACGGAATGCGTTGGTACTGGTAGATAACTTTAAACTTTAATAGAAAAAGTGCGATACGTTTAACCAAGGCGCTAGAATGTAAAATACGTTTCTTGATCGCAAAAAGTCCTCGACTGAAGTAGTGAATCTACAAATGTCATCACAATAGCCTCCGTCACGTTACTGTGGAGCAACATATGAGCCCCTGCAGCATTCATGAAACGAGAGACAGTGCACCGGTGGTCAGTTCCCAAAGCACTGAAAATAAAACACGATTCTTAATGGTGTTGGTCCCATTGCTCCTATCATCGTAAGTGAAGTATTTTTACAGCTTCTGTGACGTGGAAGTGATGGCAGCGACCGATGAATACCGTCATATCAACTCCCCCCACACGTTAACCTATGGAATCAAGTAGCCCTCATTTCTTCTTCTGATCAGAGGCAAACCACATTCAATTTATTTACGTTTTTGACTGTACTCAAACGTGGTGAATTTTGCCTCTAGTCCTCCGTCAAGGTATCTGACACCTGCTGCGATTTTCCATGTTTGTATTCAGCAGTTAAGACAGAGACGACGACTACACGGGAAACAGCATTCAGGTGAGGAAAATTTCGGAAACCATTTTTCTCTAATGATGAGGTTGGACGTTAAACATTAATCGGCTTTGATAGGATGAACAAACGTCGATGTCCAGAGCTTCATAATTTTTACACACATCTCTCTGCAATGGAGCTGCCCTTGACGAAGCGAACTTGTCATTTTGTGTAATATGAAGAGGAAACATTAACAAGTAGTGGAGAGTACGGAATCCTGGCAGACGCCAGTGGAGTCTTGATATGGGGGAAGGTGAGGAGCAGATTGCACGTAAAGGGATGTCCAAAAGCCTCGTGCACGGTCACTGAAGCGTACGTAGCTGATTTATTGAACAATCAGGATTACGCTCGTTGCGGAAAGAAGCGCGAGATGGGCACTGCTGCAAACACATTTCACCAAAAAGCGTTTGGCGTTTACGCACGGCGGCAAAACTACTCAAAGACTGAAGACCCATTCAGACCGCTGTGCACAGAGTCAGGGGGTGTCTTGACTCCGGCCACTGTTTGCCGTAGCCCTCGCCACTGAGCGAGAGGCTGGCTGTGGCTATTAGCACATTTCCAGGATCCATATCGCAGTGTTTGCGTGATAAGACAGAACTGCTATTGGCAGATCGGTTTGCAAATACTGCCCTACGTACTATGTAGTAGCAGTCCTACTATTTGACGGTATATTCATAATTTTTACTTATCGACCGTCTGACAGCAACTGAATAAAACACAATTTTAGTGCCATACGCGTTTCGCCTTTATTTTCTGCAAGACATCATCAGTGGCAGGTTGCGTGGACAATTTCTTACATATTACGCTCCTGTTGCATTTTCGGTGTTCTTCTTCTTACGAATGCGAATTTGCTGTTTTTTCCCACATTACACAGCACTATGAACTGAACGCTTGTTTCAATGCAATGTTTTGGTTTCTGCTGCCGACTGTCAGACGGTCCATAAGTAAAAATTATCAATATACCGTAATATTACACGCAACTGAGGAAGACAGGATTACAAAAGTTGAAGATGTCTGCTATTTGACGTTCACAGAAACGGACTGGGTACCAGATACGCTTCCTAATGTAAGTATATTACGGAGAAATCGAAGATTCGAATAGTAGAGAACGATTCTATCATCGCAGATGTCCCGCAGACGTGTTTGTCCCATATTGGGCAATGACTTCGAGAGAGTATCTAGGAATACAAATCGCACAGATGTGTGGTACAGCTTTGCGACGCCGTCTGTTGAAACACGACGAATGGCACGTTTAACAAGAGGGTATAAATAATGACAACTTTTATTTTCGTGGTTTTTCAAAAAACATTGCGGAATTGTTTTAATATATACCAAGAATGTGAAACAGACTACGTTACAATTTTGAAACCATAAGGAGTATAAGGTTTGCTTGTAGCCCGGTGACTTAAAAACGATTGGCCAGACATCCGCCATTTGCACGCTTTCAAAGAGGGTTAAACGGAAACAATCACCTCTTGAGAAAATCATGCATCAAGGAAAACATGTCAAGCAGTCAGCCCTTACAACACAAGTAAGGCCTGAATAAACACATGTAAGCGACAGAGTTGCAGACGGTTACGTACTCACCACTGAGATGTTTCTAGAGTGTACTGAAGATAGAGACAAACAAAAAGTATGCTCTTGAAATTCCTTAACTTCCTAAAACGACGGAACTTTTCGAGTGCCAAATGTATTTTCTTAGCGTGGCCAATAACAGACCAAGCTGTGTCGGTTCCAGAATACATAATGTAATAGGCAGCTTTCCAGGTAAGCAAATTCGTCTCTGGTTTTACGGTGGTGAGTTTCCTGCTCTGCTAATGGTGCAATTTGCTTGCCCACGGCCAAAAACACGTGTGAAAACAGAGAGGGTATTACGAAACCTGAATATGCTTTGGACGATAATGCGATAAAACAGTTAGCAATATATGTAAATATTCGCTGTAGTATTTTAGGTAAAATTAGTTGCGTTATTTATACTGAGGTAAAACCAAGGTTCATCAGTTCCGTGGAAAGGCAGGCCGCAAGAGATGGGAACGTAGAGCAGAAACTTGCACCGGCACCGCGACTACAGTCTTTCCTTGAGGGGCTGTCAAGGATTTCCCCGACTTGGTTGCGATTCGAGCAGGGGGGGGGGGGGGGGGAAGCAGCGCCGCAGACATCGACGCCTTCTTTGGCAGCACGGCTGCAGCCGGCTGGAGCAGAGAGAGGCGATGGAGAGATTCGTCCGAATCTTGATTTCTTATTCAAATCTAACGCGCCAAACACGCCGAAAGCATTTGTATCCAGAATGCCGCTGCGAGACACTCCGTTCGCAGTTGTAACGAAATTTTCGGCGCAGTACTGCTTTCGCGACGTTTCAAAAATTCACCTCTTTGTAATTGTTCGTTTATGTACTGCTGAAGAAACGGAAACCTCTGAACTAATTACGATGATGAGTCTACGAAACATTTAGCTTTGGAAAGAGAACGATTATGGAAATTATTGTCGATTATATCAGTTCGTATCATTTCCTGCTGACGATTACGATAGATTCTTACTCTCCACGTCTGCATACGAGTTTTAGACGCTGTTTCAGAGCAATAAATCATTGTCTCTCCACGTGAATAAATCGGTGCTCGGCACTCACATTATGTATGTGAATGCCAACAAGATAAGTAAGAAGGAAGAAGACGTTGAATCTCTATAGCTCGTCCATTACTATTGCGAAAATATTGAAATGCTTTCAAATGCGAACAGAGTGTGTAATATAGCACACAATAGTTTGCTGTAGGGAGGTGGAAGTGTTATGCAAGCATGACGCCACAAGTGATTACTGGAAGTCAGTGGTATTTTTCATTGAAGAATACGATGCATAATTTCGATTGGACACAACTATAACTTTTGAGAGTTTATGTCTGAAGGGCCTAACTCTAATTGTGGGTTTATATAGATTAAATACAGTCATGTGGGTTCCATTGACGTTATTTATCGCTTAAAGGTTTACTCGCTTCTTAGTCCGATGAATGTAAAGTTTGACTGACGCTTGTGCACTTACTATCCCTTTTCCGTTTTCCTTTTCTCCATTATGCGCGCGAAAGTTAAAACTGCCGACATTGTGGAGCGCCAGCAGCAACAATCAGTCGCAGAGACAGCGACAATGCTGTGTGGGCCGCGGGAGACGCAGATTTAACGGAAAAATAAACTCAGCCTCTGTCTTTCTACGATCTGCACGGGCGATTAAAATTGCCCAACGTCATTACCGTGTCATTATGCGAATGCGACGCTGGTTTTACGATTTTGTGTAACCCGTGCTGGCGTTCGGGTTGCGTCCCTTTTGGTAGTCAGTGACGTGTGTGAAAAAATGCAAACGTAAGCAGTGGCGGTTGGGCGGGGTTTTGACATCGTGCACCGTTACACATAATCAGACATGACATGACAAGGGTGCTGACCGCAGTCTCAATTTTCGATAAAATTAAAGTGCTTAAAACCGTAAAATGATGGAATGCTGTGGTTTTTTTTCTCGCTTCCAAATACAGTACGAAATCCGGCATCGGTGACCATGTTTCGCGAATTGATGTGATAGCGTTTACATGTCGGACCAGCAGCGGTAGTGGCAGATTCGGTTTATGAAAAGCACATTCGGTAGCCGTCTCTAGCACTGTTAAATAACGTTTTATATTTTGTTTGACACAATGAAAGCGATCATTAACAAACAGTTTCTTTTTCGAAGCGGAAACACAGAAAAACAAAGATTTTATTTTTAAGCCTAACATTTCTCCTTCGTTCGACATTTATAATTTTGTGCAACAAGATATCAGAATTTCCGTGTCCATTACTATATACAAGGTCCTTGATCGTTGAGTGACACAATGCCGCCCGTAAACATACTCTTTTTCACTCTGTTTATTCCTTTCCAACTTCTTATTCGGTATATCAAAGCTAAACACGGCAAGTCGCATGCTGCCATCTGCCGGCCATCGACTACACTGCGTCCTCTGTAACTCCTTTCGCAGTTGACTTATTCTGCAAAACGGGTCGCCATCAGAACGTGTCTTTCGATACCGCTGGTTGGGGTGCGATTCACGCACTTTCAAGAAATAAAAACAGAACATCTGTACATCGAAATCTCTTCTGGGCAACGAGGGAAGGCTGTAGCGTGTTTGTATGACAGAAAGTAAAATGTGATGACTGTGAGCGGACGAGACTGCCACATCAGAAAAACAGGCGGCAGCGATTCCAAATCCGCCTCCACACAGCCCCAGAGAATATCGTATAACGCAGTCAGGCGGTGTAGAATAAATTCTAGATGGTTTTCGTTCTCGAGCGAGGCGTTGGTGAGCGCTTTCAAATAAGTGGTAGCATATTAAAACATAAAATAAGTTTATATTTTCTATGTCCTATGAAAAAAATGGAAATAAATAAAGGTTTTTTTTCGTCACGTTCCAACACTAACAGAAACATATTTTCTTTTTTCCTGAGAGGAAAAAAATTGATTTCAATGTCGGGTGCAAGTATATTCCCTGCGAAGCGTACTTTTCAACTACTTAATATAATACGTGGCCTTAATTTCTCTTTAGTTCTTCAGTGACAGGGCACAATTCGTGGCATGCAGAACAGGAGACATAAGCAGTTAGGTGGGGCGCTGGAAGATACATCATGTGAATGGAGAAAGAGCTAAAGTAACAACCGGCGGCAGTCTTCAGAGAAAGCGGTCGCGAATCAGGTGTTGAGTGCGACGGACTGCCTGGCGGATCTTGAAACGGAAAATCTGAACATCAACAGTAGCGGGAGGCAAAGGCCGGGCAAGTTCTGATAGATAGGAAGAGTATCTAGCGATCTGTGGGCGGCGATATGGCACCGTGTGACAGATTAAAACCGGCGTAACTGGTCAGTGAGTGGGACAGGATACTGGAATGCATCTGACAACTGGCGGCAGACGCAGCATTACGCTGTGCTCACAGTTTTGGACATTGGTTCGCTGGCTTGAGTAGAGAGAGACTCCAATGTTTCTCTTAACCAGGTACACGGATTGACATGTGTCTTTTTCGTGGAAGATCGGAATTTGCTTATGAATTATAAAGATATGTTATGCGGCGAATACTACTAAAGATGTACACGGTAATAGTGGGGCAACTTTGAAATGTACAAGCAAAAATCCATGACGTTTACTGAGTGTAGAATGAGGAAAGTCGGCAACAAACGAATAACCAGACAAAAATTGAATGTAAAATTGTTAATAATCATGCCGCTCGTAAAAAGGTATTATACAGTGCATTTAATTGATTATACTGATACCGAGAAAATGCACAGGTGTTCAAGGGTGAGAAGCTATCGAAATGCTCGATAAAGATAAATAAATGATTGGATACAGCGAGACACGTGGCGCGTGCTCTACGGAGACAGGGGCGCGACGTGGCGCCTCAGCCGCTGTGGCCGCCATTAAGACTTGAGGAATGACTCAGCTGTCACTGCAGCCCTATGATGGCGGACATCTGTGGCCAAGTCTTAGTATTTTGTTCTTGTTTATCACGGCTGCTCAAAAAAATGAAACATTTATTCACACTATGCAGTGTGTAATTCGGCTCACACTGTTACTAAATGTTCAGTTTATAAAGAAAAATATAAATTACATGAAGGGCATTTCTGCTCTGGCTGGAGCAATTGCCTCCTCCACGATTGCATGATAGACGTAACACTTCTATCACGTGTGAGCATTTTCCTCATTCTTTACCTAAGAAAAATACGAGACTAGTAAAATTCATAGTCAACTTCGTCATGAATTACAGGCTCAGTTGTGCGTAGTTCGTAGGAACGTGGCAGGGACGATATCTTTAGTGAGTTTGTCTGTGGTGGACGCAACATAAAACCTGGGTTTCTGTAATTGCTGGTAACTCAATCGCATCGCGAACATTATCGTTCAAAATTGTCATCGCATTAAATGAACAGAAACGTACTGTTTGACTGCCAGTTGCCGCTTTCGTTACTCCTTCCTGGTTTGATTTCTTTAATAGAATCCCAGTTCCTCCGGGGCAAAGCCTGAATCTAACTGCCATCATTCCGTGGCGCCAACACCAACAATCGACCGCTGATGAACCGACAGGGCTCTGTGGTCTGCAGGAGACGCAGAATTAACGGAAAGATAAACTCGGCTTCTGCATACTACGATCTGCGTTTGCGATTAATGTCTGAGTGTGCTTGCAATCAGTACGGTGTCACCGTGCGAATCTGGTGCTGGTTTGGTGATGTTGTGGATCGCGTGCTGGCTTTCCAGTGACGTGGCGGAATGTAGGCGGTCAACCTGGCTGGGTGTCATTCAGTGAGATATGTGTAGCGTCTGTAAAAAGTGAATAATTTAAGCGGTGCTGGCTGAGCGACGTTTGCCATCCGGGAATGTTATACAGGGTGCGGGAAAACAATTTGACCAAAAGTGCAGGGCGGAAAGACAGTACGAATCATAGGAATTTGAGTGCCGCAAGTAAGAGCCGCAAATGCGTAATTTCGGCGCTACAGGAGTGTAAATAAAATCTGACATGGAGACCTCTTTACCCAAAATGAAAGGTAATTTATAGAAAATGTACGGGTGAACACAGCCTTTGGACTAACCAGTCTTCAGGATGAGAAGAAGAAAACTTTAAAACATCACATACACGTTCATCATACTTAGGCGACGTACCACACAATATTTCCTTAGAACTGAACACAATCGCATGTCCATATGTAATACTTGAAGATGTCTTAAAAAGGTCAAAGTAAATGAAAAATGAGTCACCACTTAATTAAGTAAGCGTGTCGTAGCAAGTGACATAATGATAGTCGAACTCTCACGACTCCATAGAAAGTGCTGGAAACGACAAAATGACGGAATGCGTTGGTAGCGATATACAACTATAAAATTTAGTAGACGGAAAGTACGTGGAAGAAAATGCGAAACGTTTAAGCAAGTAGTAAATCTATAAATGTGGTGAGAAAAGCGTCTGGCACATTATTATGGGGCAACATATTATGAGCCCCTACAGCGTCGGCATTAATGGAACGAGAGAGACAATGCACCATTGGTCAGTTCCCTATGGACTGAAAATGAAACGCAACTTTTAATGGCGTTGGTAGCATTGCTCCTATCATAGAGACGAATTAATTTTATAGTTTCTGTGATGTGGAAGTGATGACTCAGAGACCGATGAATAGTCTGATATCAGCTGCTCTCCGTATCTCGATATATCCCTGTGACACAGTAACCTACGAGACCAAGTTTCCCTGATTTGTTCTCCTGGCAGAGGCGAACTATATTCTATTTACGGTTTTCACTGTACTGAAACGTCGTGAAATTTGCCTCAAGTCCTCCATGTAGGTATCTGACACCTGCAGCAAGTTTCCATGTTTGTACTGAGCAGTCGGGATGAACGATACGACAGAGACGACGACTGCACGGGAAACAACATTCAAATAAGGAAAATTTCGGAAACCGTTTTAATCACGTGGTTACATGTTAAACAGTAATCGGTTTTGCTAGAGTGAGCAAACGTCCATGTCCCGAGCTTCATAATTTTTACACGCGTGGTCTCTGCAATGCAGCTGTCCTCGACGAAGCAGACTTATCAGTCTTTGCGTAATACGAGGTGGAGACATTAACAGATGGTTTAGAGTACGGATTCCTGGCAGACGCCAGTGGAGTCGTGATGTGGTGGAGGGTGAAGAGGAGATTGGAAGTAGAGGAACGTTCAAAAGTCTCGTGCTCGGCCATTGAAGCGTTCACAGCTGATTTCTTGAGCGATCAGGATTACGCTCGTTGTGGAAAGAAGTGCGAGATGGGCACTGCTGCAAACACATTTCACCAAAAAGCTTTGGGCGTTTAGGCACGGCGACAAAACTTGTCAAAGACTACAGACCCATCCACACGGCTGTGCAAAGAGTTAGCGGGTGTCTTGTCTCCGGCCACTGTTTGCCGTAGCCCTCGCCACTAAGCGAGAGGCTGGCTGTGGTTATAAGCACATTTCTAGGATCGATATCGCAGAGGTCGCGTGATGAGACGGAACTGCTAATAGCAGATCCGTTTGCAGAGACTGCTCTATGTAATTAATAGTAGCTGTCCTACTATTTGACGTTCACAGAAACGGACTGAGTACCAGATACGCTTCCCTACGCAAGTATGTTACTGAGAAATCGGAGATTCGAATAGTAGGGAGCAATTGTATCATCGTAAATGTCGTGGCAGTTGTGTTTGTCCCATATTGGGCAATCGCTTCGAGAGAGTGTGTAGACATACAAATCGCGCCGATCTGTGGTACAGCTTTGCGATGTCGACTGTTGAACCGCGCCGAATGGTACGTTTAAGAAGAGGAAATAAAAATGACAACTTGTTCAAACAAATGTCGGGCTTGCAGCCGGTCGTCGTTCAATACTTCGCACGATATTTCAACTGGGCACCTGCCAGTCATCTTCAGGTGAGCCGTCGCAGACTGGCGATAAACGACGACGACGACGCACATGATGGAGGGTTGAACCCTCAGCCGGGAACGAAGTTCTAGCGCTTTTTTAATGCGCCTCTCCTTCTTCATTGGTGAGGTGAAAATGTGGGTGTGACATGACGGGTGGTATTGTCCTTGACTGCTGTGCTGGATTTTTTTTTTTTTTTTTTTTTTTTTTTTTGTGATAAAGAAAGATGAAAGGATAGTTAGAGAGACAGTGAGAGAAATGGAAAACGAAGGGCCGAAGTGACTGGCCGATGGTTTAAGCTAAGGCTCCGCTACTGGGGCAATGGCCGCGCGTGGTGTTCGTTACTGAATCTGGCGTTGTTTACGTGCAATGTCTTCCATGGCTTCCATAGTTTCGCTGTCCATCCTCCGCCGACCAGACCGGGACTTTTCCTCCACGAATTCGTCTATAAAGTAGCTTAAGGCATCCCATTGAGAGGGGGTGAATATGGGGTGTGAATTTATCTGTTTTATTTCCTTCTTCGTGAGCACTGCCATAAGCGAGTCACGGTATACGTACGTGCGGAATTGAAGCGGTCGATGGGGGAGAGATAAAATTCACAAAAATGACAACATTTGTTTTCGTGGTCATTCAAATAAATCGCGGGATTGTTTTAATATATACCAAGAATGTGGAACCGACTACGGTAGAATTTCGAGATATAAGACGCTGCAGGAATAAAATCAGCATGTTGGCAACAGACGTCACGTAATCCGTTGGTCGAGGCGAACACAAAGCCGTGAGGAGTACAAGTTTTGCGCTTGTAGCCCAGTGAGTAAACACGATCGGACAGATATCCGCCGATTACTCGCTTTCCGAGTGTGTTAATACCTGTAGAGAAAGAAAAGTTGTATTAAATGGAAAAAATCGTCTGTCCAGAAATGCATGGCTCTTTTGAGAGTAGTTGCCGTGTTATTCTAGTGAGAAGCAAAAAGGCCGGGCTCACCCGATTTCAGGGCTAGCATATGTGGCAGTGCGCAGCCGTTCATAATGAATGAGACGCGAGTGTGGATGTTATGACGTCACTGTGGTGTACGAGCAAGTAACTCCGGCTGTGGTCTCTAGTTAATGGAGTACTGTCGCAAAGAGACAGCACAGCTACGCACTAAGCTGTCGATAATACGAGATACAGTAATAACAACAACTCATTCTCTATCCATTATCATCACGACAATTGTAACACTCTTTTAGTGAGTGGCCGAATATGTAAAGGGCCACAGTACCACGTCGCAATGGAAGGTGCCAAATTAAGCAAAACATCTCAAGCCGTCAGCTCCTAAAACAAAAGTTTAGGCCAGATTAATTATACGTAAGCGACAGAGTTGCAGACGGTAACATAAACACCTCTGAGACGATTTTAGAGTGTATTGAAGCTAGAGCCAAACAAAAAGTATACCCTTGAAATTCCTTAACTTCCTAAAACGACGGTCTTTCTCGAGTGCCACATGTCTTCTCTTAGTGCGGTCAACAACAGGCCAAGCTGTGTCGGCTCTAGAATAGATGTAAACCTTCACAAGTTGCTTTCTCGGTAAGCAAATTTGTCTCCGATGCTGGTTTGACGACGGTGAGTTTCCTGCACTGCTAATGGCGCATTTGATTGCCGGCGGCCACAAACACATGTGAAAACAGTGAGGGTATTAGGAAACCTGAATATGCTTAGGACGATAATACGAGAAAACAGTTAGTAATAAATGTAAATATTCGCCGTAGTGTTTTGGCAACATTACTTACGTTATTTATATTCAGGTAAAACCAAGGAACATCTGCTCCGTGAGAAGACAGGCCGCAGAGACGAGAGTGTGCAGCAGTAACTTGTACCGTCACGGCGGCTGCTGCCTTAGCGTTGGGAAGCTGCAGAGGCTCTCCTAGACTTGATAACTTTTAAACCGTGGTGGAAGCAGCGTCGCAGACATCGACACCTTGTTTGCCAGCACGGCTGTAGTCGGTTGGTCCACAAAGAGGCGACGGAGAGATTCGTCCGAACTTCGGTTTGTTATTCGCGGCTAATCCGGCGAAGAACGCCGAAAGCGAGTGTCTGAGCAATGTAGCTGCGGTACACTCCGTTCCCATTTGTAACGAAAGTTTCGGCACGGTTCCAAGTCTCTGTAATTGTTCGTTTACGTATTGCTGAAGAAACGAAAGCCTCTGAACTAATTACGGTAGTGAGTTTACAAAACATTCAGCTTTACGAAGACAACGGCTATGGAAATTACTCTAGCTTATATAAGTTAATTTCATTTTCTAGCGACCAGTATCATGGGTAGTTTCTCTTGGAACGAACGTCGACTTTTGCGATTCGGTTTCTACGTTTGCATACGAGTTTCAGCCGCTGTTTCAGAGCGATAAAACATTATCAATCCCTGTTAACAGGCAGCTCACACAACGTTTGTGAATGCCGACATGATAATTAAGCAGTAACAAGACGAAAAATCTTTTTAGCTCGTCAATTACTATTGCGAAAATATTGAAATGCTTTTATATGCGGACAGTGTTTAATATAGCAGACAATCGTTTGCTACAAGGAGGTGGAACTGTCACGCAAGCACGACGCCACAAGTGATTAGTGGAAGTGAGTAGTATTTTTCATTGAGGAATGCGATGCTTAATTTCGATTGGACAGAATGATAATTTTTGCGAGTTTGTGTGTGGAAGGCCTAACTCTAAATGAGGGTTTAAATGGACAACATACAGTTATGTGTGCCCCACCGACGATGTTTATCGTTTAAAGGTTTATCGTTTACATGTAAAGTTTGATTGGTGGTTGTGCATTTACTATAATTTCTCCGTTTTCATTTTCTCCATAAAACCGCCATTGTCAGCGAGCAAGTGATAAACTGGCGACATCGTGGAGCGCCAGCAGCAACAATAGGTCGCTGGGGCAGCGACAAAGCACTGTGGGCTGCAGCAGACGCAGAATTAACGGAAAAATAAACTCAGCTTTATCTTTCTACGATGTGCAAGCGCGATTAAAAGTGCCCAACGTCAGTACCGTGTCATTATGCGAATGCGACGCCGGTTTTACGATTTTGTGTAACCCGTGCTGGCGTTCGAGTGGCGTCCCTTTTGGTAGTCGGTCAGCGACGTGTGTGAAAAAACGCAAACGTAAGCAGTGGCGGTTGGGCGGGATTTTGTCATCCTGCACTGTTACACATTATCAGACATGACCGCAGTCTCAATTCTTCGATAAAATGAAAGTGCTTAAAACCGTAAAATGATGGAATGCTGTGGTAGTGTTTTTTTTCCTTCGAAATACAGCAAGAAATCCGGCATCGGTGACCAGGTTTCGGGAGTCGATATGATAGCGTTTACATGACGAACCAGAAGCGGTAGCGGCAGTTCGGTTTATGGAAAGCACATTCGTTAGCCGTGTGTAGAACTGTTAAATAACGTTTATATTTTGTTTGACAGAATGGAAGCGATTATTAACATACCCTTACTTTCTCGAAACGGAAACATAAGAGATTCAAAAATTTTATTTTTACGCTAAACATTCTCCTCCGTTCGACATTTATAATTTACTATAAAAAGGTATCAGAATTTCAGTGTCCATATTATACACAATGGAGCCCGTATACATCTTTTTCGCGCTGTGTATTCCGTTTCACCGGCATATTCCCTATATCAAAGCTCAACACGGGAAGTCGCATGCTGCCATCTGTCGGCCATCGACGACACTGCGTCCTCTGTAACTCCTTTCGCAGTTACCTTCTTCTACAACACAGGGCGCCATCGCAGCGTATACCGCTGATTCGGGTGCGAATCACGCACTTCCAATAAATAAAAACAGAACATCCGTACATCGAAATCTCTTGTAGTGGGCAACGAGGGAGGGCTGTAGCCTATATGTATGACAGAAGATAAAATGAGATTACTGTGAGAGGACAAGACCGCCACACCAGAGAAACAGGCGGCTGCGGTTCCAAATTCGCCTCCACACAGCACCAGAGAATATCGTATAACGCAGTCAGGAGTCGTAGAATAAATTTCAGACTGTTTTCGTTCTCGAGCGAAGCGTTGCTCAGCGCTTTCAAATAAGTAGTAGCATATTAAAACATAAAATAAGTTTATATTTCGTATTTCTTTTGAAAAGAATGGAAATAAATACTGTTTTTTTCGTCACATTCCAACACTCCCCGGAAAATCTTTTCTTTTTTCCTGAGAGGACAAAAAATTGATTTCAATGTGAGGTGCAAGTATATTGCCTACGAAGTGTACTTTTCAACTACTCAAAATAATACGTGGCATTAATTTTTCTTTAGTTGTTCAGTAAAAGGGTACAATTCCTGGCATGGAGAACAAGAGACATAAGCAGTTAGGTGCGGCGCTGGAAGATACATCATGTGAATGGAGAAAGAGCTAAAGTAACAACCGGCGGCAGTCTTCAGAGAAAGCGGTCGCGAATCAGGTGTTGAGTGCGACGGACTACCTGGCGGATCTTGAAACGGAAAATCTGAACATCAACAGTTGCGGGAGGCAAAGAGCGGAAAAGTTCTGTTACGTAGGAGGACTACCCAGAAATCTGTGGGCGGCGATATGGCACCGGGTGGACAGATTAAAATCGGCGTCACTGGTCAGTGAGTGGGACACGTTACTTGAATGCATCTTACAACTGGCAGCAGACGCGAAATGACGTCTGCCTTTTTCATAGATCAAGTTTTGCTTGCAAATCATACAGACGTGTTAAGCACCTAATACTACTAGAGATGTACCTTGTAAAGGCGGACCAAGTTTCAGAGGTGCACGCAACTTGTTTGACACTGGGTTTAGAATGAGGAAATACAGTAAATAACGAACAAGTTCCCGACAAAAATTGTTAATAATCGTGCCGCTCGTACAAAAGTATTATACAGAGCGTTTAAATTGATTGTATTGATACCGACAAAATATACTGGAGTTCAGAGGTGAGTAAATATGGAAATGCCCGATAAAGAGAAATAAGTGATAAGATATAGTAACACACGTCGTGCGTTGTGTTGGAGATGCGGATGCCTTGTGACGTCACCCCACACTGTGGGCTGCTGCTGCATCTGTGGACGAGCCTCGGCAGCCGTGGCCGCCATTAACATTTCACGAATGACTCAGCTGCCACTGCAGCTCGGTGACGGCAGATATCTGTAGCCGAGTCTCAGTATTTTGTGCCAGTTGTTCTTTGTTGGAAAATCGCAGCATTCATTCACACTATGCAGTACTTAACTCGGTTCGCCCTTTTACTAAATATTCAGTTTATACAGTAAAGTATGAATTACATGCAAAGGTAACTGTAAAATCATTCCTCTGTCGGAGAAAGAAATGCTCTGGATAGAGGAATTGTTTCCAGGATGATTGCGGGACAGACGCAAGACTGCTTTCTCGTCTGAGCATTTTGCTAATTCCTTACCTAAAAAAAATACGAGAGTGGTAGTAGAAATAGTCAACTTCGTCATGAATTACAGGCTAGGTTATGTGTAGGTCATAATAGATAGTGTAATTCCGTTGTGTGTAAAATGAAACTTGGCACGGACGATAACTATAGTGAGTTTGTCTGTGGAGGGCCCAACTTAAAACCTGGGTTTCTGTAATTGCAGGTAACTCAATCGCATCACAAAAGTTATCATTCAAAATTGTCATCGCATTAAACTACCAGAAACGTAGTGTTTGATTTCGAGTTGGCTCATTCGTTACTTCTTTCTGTTTTCATTCCTTTAACAGAATCCCAGTTACTCCGGAGAAACTCTGAATGTTAACTGCCATCATTCCGTGGCGCCAGCAGCAACAATCGACCGCTGATGCAGCGACAGAGCTCTGTGGTCTGCGGGAGACGGAGAATTAACGGAAAGATAAACTCGGCTCCTACATTACTATGATCTGCAATTGCGATTAATGTCCGAATGTGCTTACAATCAGTACGGTGTCACCGTGCGAATCTGGTGCTGGTTTCGTGATTTTGAGGATCGCGTGCTGGCTTTCCAGTGACGTGGCGGAATATAGGCGGACAAGCTGGCTTGGTGTCATTCAGTGACATACGTGTAACGAACGTATGGAGCGACTAATTTAAACATTGCTGTTTGAGCGAGGTTTGCCATCCAGCACCGTTATACAGGGCGTGGAGAAACAAAAATGCAGGGCGGAAGGACAGCATGAAACATAGGAATGCGTGTATGGCAACTAAGGGTCGTAAATGCATATTTTCAGCGCTACGGGATCGTAATTGAAATCTGCCACACTGAGGCCCTTGTTCAAAATGATAGGTATTTTACAGAAAACGTATACATAAACAGAATGTTTGCACTAACCAGTCGTCACGGCGAGAACAAGATAAATTTCAAGCGTCACAAACGCGTGTATCGCATTCAGCTGACGAACGAGACAGTACTTCTTCAGAAATGAGGACAATCACATGCCCATGTCTCTTGTTTGAGTATATTTAAAAAAAGTGAAAATGAGTGAAAAATGAGCGGCCACTTAATTAACAGGAGTATGTATGGAAAATGTTGTAACTGACCACCGTTTTCATGCTGCCGCAGCGCCTTAAATGTTTAACTGCGACCTGTATTTTCTATACTCAAATTCCTTCGTTTGACGCTCTCTTTGTGCCCTACGCTTTTGGTGAAATAGTTTTTCCGCCCAGTTTATGCGAGTCGATGCGTTACAGAATGTTGTTCCAATTCTCAGGAGTCCAGTACACTTAATCGTTCGTAGGATGTTCTAACAATGGCAAGATGTCAGAATGCGTTGGTAGCGATTTGTAACTTTAAAGTTCAGTAGACAGTAACTATGTGACACGTATAACGAGGCAGTACGGAATTAGACGTGCAATATGTTTTCTGATTACAAAAAGTTCTCTAGTAGAGCGGTAACCGCATAAATGTCGTGACAAGTGTGTCTGTCACGCTATTATGGAGCAACGTATGAGACCCTACAGAATCGGTATTCGTGGAAGCATGCACCGTTGGTCAGTTGCCAAAGCGTTCATAATTAAACAAAACACTTAACTGGGTCTATGACATTGTAACTATCATCGTGAATGAAGACGAAATAAATTTATAGTGTCTATGATGTGGAAGTGTGGATTCGACTGATGAATACGGTGAATTTAATTCCTCTATATTTTTTTTTTTTTTTTTTTTGTTCGATAAATATGTACGACACTATGGAACCAAGTAGCACCTATTCCTTCTCCAGACCAGAGGCAAACACTATTCCACTTACTAACTGTTTTGACAATACTGAAATGTGGTGAATATTGCTTCTAGCCCTGCACCAAGGTGGGCTAACAGAATCGGATACCTGCCGCGAGTTTCCATGTTTGTACTGAGCAGTCAAGATGAAAGGCGCGACAGAGACATCGACTACGCGGGACACAACATTTAGATGACCAAAATTTCGGAAACCAATTTTCTGTTGTGGTGGTTACATGTGAGACCTTAATAGATTCCACTAGCCGGAACGAACGCCTGCGGTACGTTCCAAGCTTCATACGTTTCACACCTATGGTCTCCGCTGAGCAACTGTCGACGATGAAACAAACTTGGCGGTGTTTTCGTATTGTGAAAGGAAGACGTCAATATGTAATGTAGAGTACGAATTCCTTACGGAGGCCAGTGAAAATATAAGATGGAGAAGTGTGAGGAGCAGATCACACGTAAAGGGATGTTCAAAAGTCTTATCCAGGCCCATTAAAGCGTTCGTGGCTGCTTTATTAATAGACCGGAATTACGCTCGTTGTCGAAAGAAATACGAGGCGGGCACTGGTGGAAGCGTTCTGCACCTGAAAAGATTAGGCGTTTAGATGTGGGCAGGAGACTTGGAGTAAATTCACATTCCCACCGCTGTACGCAGGGTTAGGGGATGTTTTTGTCACCAGCGACTGTTGTGTGGCGGAGCCTTTGCCACTAAGCGAGAGGCGGCTGTGGTTGTAGGGACACATCCAGCATCGACATCGCAGATGCGGAATGTAGTAGCAGTCCTACTATTTTACTGTCACTCACAAAACGATTTGAAGGCCGCATACACCTCCCGCATATACGTATATAGCCGCCAAATCAGAGATTCGAATACTAGATAATAATTGTATCATAACGAATTTCCCGCAGATGTGCTTGTCTCACACTGGGCAATCATTTAGAAAGAGTACATAGACATACAAATCGCACTGGCTCGTGGGACAACTTTGCGATGTCGACTATTGAAACACGAGTGATAGCACGTTTAATAAGAGACAATCAAAATACTAACTTTTGTTTTACGTGACAATCAAAAAAATTTGCAAGATTGTGCCGGCCGAAGTGGCCGTGCGGTTAAAGGCGCTGCAGTCTGGAACCGCAAGACCGCTACGGTCGCAGGTTCGAATCCTGCCTCGGGCATGGATGTTTGTGATGTCCTTAGGTTAGTTAGGTTTAACTAGTTCTAAGTTCTAGGGGACTAATGACCTCAGAAGTTGAGTCCCATAGTGCTCAGAGCCATTTGAACCATTTTGCAAGATTGTTTTAATATATGGCAAGAATATGAAGGACACTACGGCAGAGTTTCGAGATTGGCCGAAGGTACGGAACACGGTTTGTGTCCAAAATTTTACACAGGCCGGCGTGCAGCGTGTAACGCATTCACGCACCGTCAAGAAAGCTCTTGCGGCATTGGTTCTCGCGACCTGCTCTGCCCAGCAACAGGACAAAAGATTATGGATGAGACAACTTTTTTTGTTTTAATTTTCTACCGCCTTGTCAGTGAATTACTGTTTGACTTGAACGTGTTCTTTGTCCTCACAGGTGCAGTGTCTAAAGGTTCTGGATAGATATATTTTAATTGTTTCCAGTTACGAATGGAATCTGTCGATGCATACCGCATTTAAATTACGCATCGGCACAAAGCAGGTGACATTACCGACAATTTTTTGTACATCTTCACAATCGATGTCTGTTGACGATATAGACGCTGATAATGCGTATATGATTAAGACTTGGCCGTGACTCAAGACGAGTCTTTCTAACCGTTCCAAGTCTTCATAACTTTGAAGCGTAAATACGTAACAACTCTTGCCACACAAAGCGTGTGATCCGTGTGAGCATAATAAAACAGAATCTCATGCATTAACTGACCCGGATAAAAATGTTTTGACGGTGGTTTTTGACGATTTCTATACGTGTTTTCTGGAAGATTTTCTCACACAACCTCCGCCTCCTCCTCAGAAATTTAGGATACCGTCAGCTGGAGGCAGCTGGAACAGAAGGCCGCCCATGAATGTGCGGACTGCGAAACAGCACTGTCGGGATGCATTAAAATGGTGCAACTGGCCAGCGACTAGGCGTGTGATTCACATGTTGGAACGGACACGCATCTCGTGAATGGCGGCCGACGCGACATCCTGCTGTGGGTGGATTTTAAAAAATTGCAGATAACAGCCATCACTCGCGAGAGAGTCGAACTGCCATCAGTGGCAAAGCTCTGTAGGCCTCAGGGGATGGAGAAATATGTTCGGCTAAACTATGTGTAATAATTCGCACGTGTGTTTTGCCAACTATATTGACAGTACTGTTAACGACGCAAACAGATCAGATTTCGCAACTGTAGTTTCAACCTGGACAGCGGCTGTACTCCAGAGTAATTCGTCGAATCATTGACGCCCCGACGTGGGGAAACAGCGTCGCAGACATCGACATCTTCCCTGGCAGCACGACGACAATGTTACGGTCACCAAAAGAAGAGCGATGGAACTTCATAAAATAATCCCGAACCGCTACTCAAGTTTAACTCGTCAAGAGCACCGACAGCGTCTGACGCAAGAATGGCGTCGCGAGCAACTCCGATCCCAGTTGTAACGGAATTTTCGGCCCACAGCAGGTTTCGCGGCAATTTATAAACACCGCGTCATTTTAATTGACCGTTTATCTCATACCGAACAGCTATAGAGCGGTGACCGAGAAGGAAATCCGATTACGATGATGAAGTGAAGGCTTTTCTCAAGTGTAGTTTAATCGGAAGACCGTAATATTTCTTATCGTGTTTTCTATGGGTTAAGGGAGACAACACTATGCTCTTTCAGTGAATTCCCCTAGTCAATGAAAGTAAAAAACAGAAGATTTACCCAGAGTTGGGAAATTGCTTCATCGCCTCACTAGTAAAGACGACCTCATTTCATGGCAGATGTGGTTTGGAAAGTGAGTTTCAGCTGTGGGCAAAAGTTTGCTACCGAAACTAACTAGAGACGCTCCTTACTTCCCAAATAAAGCATCGCATACGGCGAGAACTGAATAACAGCCACAGAAGTGAATGAGAGGAACTCATATATAATGATTAAATCGTTGTTTTCCTTTCTGGTCTCAATATACACCTGCGGCACAACCTGAGCAAAACGCGTGTGACGTTGTGGTCCATGTGTAGGAACGGTCAAACATAGCCTGTCGGAACAAAGAGGTGCTATCAGTTTCTTAAGACCAGAAGACAAAACAGCTTCATTTGTCACCAATCCTGATTAGACTGAAAGCTGCTACACGTAGCCTCTGGAACCGTACGTGGATAAACTCCAAAGCAGTTTCGATATTTACTTCGAAGCGTCGGTCGGAACGAAAGAAAAGTAGTATGCGTCATTCACAGAAATATTCAGAGTACGTTATAGTGCTACAACGATGAAAAATAATATTACGACAATTTCAAACCTTATTTTCATAAAATAAACAATAACTGACGATATTAAAATTGTAATTATAATTTTATTATTTTAATTTTTGTGCTCTGTGAATCAAAGACTTTCTATTGCACGGAATAAACTAGCATTGTTTGTACTACGAAACTATATATGATTCTTAAGTGAGAACTAATTCTATGTAAGACATTTTGTCTGGGCGGGTTTTGTGCTCGTACTGGTCGGTAGAGAAAGAAAAGTTTCTTAATCGATGTATGTAATGTGAATGTATAAAGGCTATAAAAAGGAGAGAGAGGCAGAGAGAGAGAGAGAGAGATAATTCTCGCGGACAATGACCATATTGTATAAGAAAAGGTAAATACAAGTTATTCAAAACAAATATCTCTAAAGCGTATCGTACTGTGATTTAAAAAGACTGAAAATTGCGGTGTTTAATCTAAACCTGTCCTGCATAACAGCGAAGAACATTTATGTCATCATATTTTTTCTTCGTTTGACCACGGTTGTGATTCGCATGTTACTTTTTGTTACGCGACGTGTTAGGAATATTTTCATTATACGCGCAAAAGCGCACACAGCTTTGATCGAACCTGCATCTTTCGGAAACGATAACTCTTAATCAGTACAATGACGCGAATACCGTCTGAATCGCAACCGTGATCACAAAAGTGTTTCCTGGACCTGATTTTTATAAATGTGTAGACTTGAAAGCGAACAATATTACACCATCGCTGGCTCGCAACAATTGAAAGAAAACAAAACAGGGACTGAACAACTTTAAATTTTAAGGCCGTCATCGTTACGAAATCTGAACGACGTAAGTTAATTAATTAAATATTAACAGGAAGAGAATTATTAAATTTTAAATATTAAATGATAGCAAGAATTTAAAGCATTTTAGCAGCAGTACGTTTCCTTGCATTAGTAGCTGAGTATCAGATACCATCATATCTATTTAAAAGATAGTGCGTAAATAACATTGCCACCTTTTATAATTATTGTTCTAGCAATTCAACGTGACACGCTTTCCTATGTAAAGTCAGTGTATTGGAGACATATTAAACATTTTATTAGTACACACTAGTTTTAGCTTAGCAACTGTGCTTGCCGTAATTGGGACACGGTTTTTAAAGATTATCAACATACACAATGCGTGCCATTTTGTAGTGCGGTTTCCTGGTATGGACTTTTCGGACACGTCGGAGAGCGGACACCACACTTCGTACGAGCACCTAGTAATGTTAAATTTCTTCTCTATTCTCATTAGGGCAACTTTCATGCTGATTTGATACGTGGATGGAATGCATAAGAAATCACAGCACTACTTCGCAGAGGAGGAAGCAAACCACAACGAAAACTCTTTGGCAACAAAGGCTGTGCAATTCGAATGTCGATGCAGAAAATAAAGCTATGGAAATTTGTGCATTTGGAACATGTAATCCCCGTTTTCCTAACGATCGATTAGATGTACGCCATTTATATGTTTAGATAACATATTAAAGCAGTAGCAGAACAAACAGTACACCATTTAAAAGCTAAAACTTAATTATAGGACAAATCTTTCGCAGTACTAAACGCATCGTCTTAGTGAGAATACTGTAAGGCCGAGTTCTGTCGAAGGCAGGGGCTGCACATGTGGCGCTGCAGAGTCGGCCGTAATAAACAGGGCGAGTGTGTCCTTCCATGGGTTGAAAGCAGGGGTGCGTGTCGGTCGTCAGGTGTAAAACGCTACGAATGGCGAAGATTTTGAGACGACGGGATGTTAATCTCTAACTCGGTATACGGGCGTCCTCCATCAGTAACATATTCGGTTCTTCAAGCTTCATATCTCGATACTGTGTCGCTATCTCTACTGGAGTATGCAGGGACCATAGCCTCTTGTTCTGTGTAAATTCGGACATCACAGATGTTACTTCTTAAGGCATAACGACACACACCACACGTACTCCCGATGAAACGGCCAGAAAACTGTATGCTTCCCGCCAGGCCGATATTTGCTCTTCTGTAGAAGCGGCGAGCTAAATGAGCCACAGTCTAACAAGAACAGGAATTCTGTCGTTCGTGAAAATAAAGAATTGTCAGGACAGTGTGTGAAACGTTTGCTGTCGTCCCACCTGACCAAACGCAACAGGGATAGATACCGGATTAGCACTGCGAGTCTTGGGGAAATTAGCTTAGCTGAATTGCTGCACGTGTGACGCTAATACGACACGGAGATCCGTCGTTGATATGAGTGCTTAATACTGCAACTGTCTTATCCACCTGGTTTCGAGCCTCGACACGGCAAGGATAGATGCATTTGCGTCTACATGTGTGTGACTATGGCCTAAGGTATGAAACGCTGTGTGTGTGTCCAAAGTTTCACGTGCGCCAACGAGCGCCGTACAACGCAAACAGGCGCCGTAAATTAAAATAAAGCTTTGGTGGCGTTCGTTCTCGCGTTCGGCGCTGCCCAGACACGACAGAATAATATCGCTGACGCAAGATGTTTTTTTCCATTTTTATCACGTTTCCAGTAAATTAGTTGTTAGTTTCCATACGGTGCTCCTCTTCACATGCGCAGTGTGTTAGGGGCGATGATAGATCTTTTTCCTTATCCGTTACCAGATACGAATGCAGTCTGTAGAAACACAGAAGGACAATAGCTGGACACATTGCCACGAAGTAAGACAGGTTCTCACACTGCGATTATATTCCGCCTCGATGCGAAACAGACGACGCTGTCAACTTGTTTATTAAACCTTCACAATCGATGGGTGGTGACATCTGCTAATCCTGTGTACTTGTTTAAGGTTTCGCCTCGACTCGACAGGAATTTTTCTAGCCATCATACGCCTTCAAAGCCGTGGGGTGTAAATAAGTTCCATTCCTTACCGCTACGCATATTCTGCACCACGTGTGTCATTAAAGTGAGCATAATATAAGTAGCACAAGCGTTAACTGGCTTGGATAGAAAGGTTCTGAAGGTATTTTTTGGCGATTTATATACGTGTTTTCCAGAAGATTTTCTCACAGAATGGTCTACTTCTTAGGAGTGTAGGATACACTCAGCGGGAGGCAGCTGAGACACAAGTCCATCCATGTAGGTGCGGTGTGCGAAAGAGCACACTTCGAATGCATTACAATGTTACAACTGCCAGCGACTAGGGGTGCGATACACGTGTCGGAATGGACACGCATCTCGAAACTGGACGGCTACGCCAGGCTCTGCTGCTCGTAAATATTAAAAATTAAGTCGCTGTGCCAATTAGGGATTCACTCTCGATCATATGATGCATATACATTTTTCCCCCGTTTTCGTTTGTTTCAGAAAACCGCCATTACTCGCGGCAGACTTTAAAATTGACATCGTTCCGCGTGGTAGTAGCAACAATCAGTCGCTGAGGCAGCGACAAAGCTCTGTCGGTTGCAGGACGCGGAAGACTAACGGAAAAAGAAATTCATCTTACACATTACTGCTATCTACATTTGTGATTAACGTTTAAATATATACATAATCGGTACAGTGTAATTACGCGGATCTGATATTGGTTTCGTGATTTTATGTGTCGCGTGCTAGCGTTCCAGTGACGTGGCAGAATATGGGTGGCAGTCACCCAGCGTTCGTAAGAAAAGAAAAATTTAAGCTGTTGTGATTCAGCGAAGTTTGCCATCCGGGGTCGTCATACAGGGTGCATAGAAACAATCTGACCAAACGTGTATCGTGGAAACGCAGCATGAAACACAAAAATTTGAGTATAGCAACTAGGCTTCGCGACTGAATATTTTGGCGGCACCGGAACGTAATTAAAATCCCACACACGACCGTCTTGGCTCCAAATGACTGGTAGTTTACAGAAAATGTATACGTAAACACAGGCTGTGTGAACTAACCAACCGCCACCATGAGAACAAGATAAATTTAAAGCGCCACTTACACGTGTATCGCACTTAGCTGACTTAGGACACTGCACGTTTTTAGAGATGAAGAGAATCAGATGTCCATGTCTCATGTTTCAGTATGTCTTAAAAAGGTGAAAATGAGTAAGAAGGGAGCCGCCACTTATTGCTATAAATATGTCATAGCAAATGTTCAAAGTGGCCACAGGTGCCATGTTGGCATAGCGCCCGAAATATTCAACTGACACTTGCAATACCGAAATTCCTTCGTTTGGTGCTGCCTTCCTGCTCTGCACTTTCGGTCAAATTGTTTTTCCCCACCCTGTTTCTTCTAGACGTCACGCGACAGTAATGGTCGAATTCTCAGCCATCCAATACACTTCGTATATGGTAGAAAGTGCTAAATACAGCAAAATGACGGAATTCGTTACGAGCGATTTATAACTTTGAAGTTCAGTACACAGTGACTACGTAAAAGCACATGTGATACATTTAACCAAATCGTTACGAAGCAAGATTTAAATACGTTTCCTGATTAGAATGGGCAATGATTTCTGAAGAGTATGTAGATACACAAATCGTGCCAATCTGTGGCACAACTGTGCAATGTCGGTTATTTAAACGGGACGGATAGCACACTTCACAAGAAGAAATAAAAATGATAGTTTTGTTTTTCGTGGTCACCAAAAAAAAAAAAAAAAAAAAATCGCGGTATTTTTTAACGTATAGCAGAAAGGTGAAACAGACTACTGTAGAACTTCGAGGTGGAAGACGTGACGGGAACATTGTCAGCATGTTGCCAACAGAGGACAGGAGATTTGTTGGTCGAGGCGAAGACAATGCCTTAAAAAAGTATTTTTGCGCTTATCGCCCAGAGAGTAAAACACAGTCGAACAGATATCCGCCATTTCCACGTTTTAAAACTGTTTTACACTTACAGTAGAACAAAATTGAGACGCTTTGAAATGGCGAAGAATTTACGTTTTTCAAAAAACCATAATGTGTCAGAGCACTCACTGTATTATTTTAGTGAGGAAAATGTGAGGCCAGCCACACTCCATTACAGAGCTAGCATATGTGGCAGTGCAGAGCCATTCGTAATGAATGAGTCGCGAGTGTGGATGTTATGACGTCACCATAGTGTATCAGCAAGAGACGCCTGCCCTGATCTTTAGATAATAAAGTACTGTCGCAAAGAAACTGCATAGATACTCACTAAGCTCTTGATAGTACGAGACACAATAAGAACAACTTTCTCTTTTCCATCATCATTGTCATCAGGACAATCATAACACTCTCTTAATATGTGGCCGGAATATGTAAAGGGCCACAGCCCCACTTCGCAATGGAAAATGCTGTAATAAGGAAAACATGTCACCAGTCAGCTAGTAGAAACACGGGTAAGGCGAGAAAAATAATTTGTAAGGTGCAGAGTTGCAAAATGTTACATATACACGACTAAATGTTTTTATGGCGTTTTTAAGCTAGAGCCAAACAAAAAGTGCGCCCTTGACATTCCCTAAGTTCCTAAACAGACGGAATTTTTCGAGTGCTAATTTTATTTTCTTAGTGTGGCCAATAACAGAGTAAGCTGTGTAGGTTCCGGAATACATGTAAACTCTCGTCAGTTGCTACCTTTCCAGGTACGCAAATTCGTCTCCGATGCCGGTTTGACGACGATGAGTTTTCTGCGCTGGTAATGATGCATTTGCTTGCCGACGACCACAAGCACATACGAAAACAGTTAAGGTATTACAAAACCTGAATACATTTAAGATGAGTAGTGCGAAAAAGCAGTTACTAGTAACTGTAAATATTGGCTGTGGTGCAGTACGCAAAAATAGTTACGTTACTTATATTCACGTAAAACCGAGCCCCATCACTTGTGTGGAAAGACAGGCCGCAGAGAGGAGAATGTACAGCAGCAACTTGTAGCCGCACGGCGGCTGTTGCCGTAGCATCGACAGATGACAGAGGAGTCTCAAGACTCGTTTACGTTTTAAGCACGGGGGAAGCAGCGTCGCAGACGTCGACACCTCGCTTGGCAGCACGGCTGGTGTCAGCTGGTCCAGGAATAGGCGGTGGAGACATTCATCCGAACCTCGATTTGTTACTCAGTCTAAGCCGGCCAAGAACGCCGTTGAATGTCGTTGCGACACACTCCGTCCACAGTCGTAACGGAATTTTCGGCGCAGTGCTGTTTTAGTGGCATTTCATAAATATCTCGTCTTTGAAACTGTTACTTTATGTATTGCTGAAGAACTGAAAACCCTTGAACTAAGAAGAATGCAATTAACAGTTGACGAAACATTTAGCTATGGAGAAAGAACGGTTACGGAAATTACTGTCGCTTTTATCAATAAGTACTGTTTTCTAGAGGCGAACACGATAGTTAACTCATGTTCGGATGAACGACGAGTTTTGTGATTCGGTTTCCACATGTGCTGTTTGATGACAACAAATCATCATCTCTCCGTGTGAGCAAACCGGTGGTCGACGCTCACATAACATATGTGAATACTGACGTGATAATCAAGAGGACCAAAGGTGACAGCTTTGAGTATCTCCTAAATTACTATTTCGGAAATATTGAAGTGCTTCTACATCGGACAGAATGTGTAATAGAGCTCACAGCCGTTTATTGTAGTGAGGTTGAAGTGTTATGAAAACATTACGCCACAACTGATTACTGGAAGTCAGTGGCATTTTTCATCGAAGAATACGATGCGTAATTTCGTTTGGACATAACGGTAACTTTTGCGACATTGTGCGTGGAAGGCCCAACTCTGAATGTGGATTTATGCAATAACGGTTATGTGTGCCCCATTGTCGTAATTTTTGGCTTAAGGCTTTGCTCGCCTATAACTTCGCTAAACGTTACGTTTGACTGGTGGTTGGGCAATTATTATCATTTTCCTCCGTTTTCATGTACTTAATAAAATCGACATTACTAGCTAGAAAGTTCAACTGCCGACGTTGCGGAAGGCTAGCACCAACAATCAATGGCTGGGGCACTGACAAAGCTCTGTGGGCTGCAGAAGAGGGAGAATCAACAGAAAAATACATTCGGCTTCTACGTTACTAAGATCTGCAAGCATAATTAAATACGTTCAAAGTCAATACAATGTCATTATTTGGCGATTTCGTGTAACCAGTGCTGGTATTCGAGTGACGTGGCGGAACATGGGTGGACGACCCGTTTGGAAGTCATCCAGAGACGTATGTGCCACGTATGTGAAAAAAGGCGTAACTTAAGCAGTGCTGTTTAAGCGAGATTTTGTCATCGTGCACCGTCATTCACGCCAGAGATGAGCCGACTTGAGCGCTGACCGCATTCCCAGGAGTTCAATACTTACTTAGTCTCTGATAAAATGATTGTGCTACAAACGGTAAAATGATGGAATGTGGTGGTAGTGTGTTTTACCTTTAAAATACAGTAAAAAATCCGTAACCGGTAACCGCATTTCGAAAACCGATATGATAGTGTTTACATGATGAACCACAAGCGGTGATGAAAGATCGGTTTGTGAAAAACACACTCGGTAGACATACGCAGAACTGCTAAGGAATGTTTTACTTTTTGTTTCACGCAATGAAAGTAAATATTAACATACCTTTCCTGTTACAAAACGGAAACACAGAGAAGCAAAGATTTTATTTTTACGCTTAACATTTCTCCCGCTTTCGATATTTACAATTCTCAACAAAAGGCTATCAGAATTTTCGTGTGCACTATTATATACAATGTCCGTGATCGCCGCGTGTCACAAGATGCCCAGTAGACATGTTACTCTTTTCCGCGCTGTTTATTTCTTTTTAGCGTCTTATTGTTTATATCACTGCCGTACACTGCAAGTCGCCCACTGCCATCTGTCGACCAACGGCTGCACTGCGTCCTCCGAAACTCCTTTCGCAGTCAACGTCTTCTGCCACGCGAGGCGCCAATAGAAGGTGTCTTTCCTTATCGCTGGTTCGGCGGGAATCACGCATTTTCGTGAAATGAATAAAAAAAATAGAAATCTGTTTTTGTGTGCGTGGAGAGAAGGCTGCGGTCTTTTAGCATGAAAGGAGTTAACACGAAATATGAAATAACTGTGAGCGAACAAGACTGCCACGTCACAGAGACAGGCGGCTGCGATTTCAAATCCGTCAGCACACAGCGCCAGAGAGTATCGCGTAACGCAGTCTGGCGGTGTGGAATAAACTTTGGATTGCCTTCGTACGACCGTAGCGATGGCCAGCGCTTTCAAATAAATTTGTATTACAGGTATGGGATAAGTTGATTTTTTTGTACTGCCTTTGTAGAGAATGGAAATAAATAGATCCCTTTTTTCGTCACAGCTTTCAACACTACACAGAACGTTTTTTCTCGTCCGAGGTAAACTCTGAATTGAATATCGGGTTCGAGGCTACTCGCTAAGAACTGTTACTTCCATCAGTTTAAAATAATAGACTACGTTGCATTAATTTTCATTTACCTCTTCGGAATGCAGATAACCATTCATGGCATGGAGTAACAAGAGGCATCAGTCATTAGAATAAACGTTGGAAGAAACGTTATGTGACTGGAAAAGGAGCTAAGTTCACAATCGGCGGCAGACTGCAAAGAAAGCGGTCGTGAAACACGGACTGGGAGCGACTGTCATTTGGCAAACATTGAAACGGAAAGTCTAAAATACATAAACTGGATATAAAGGCCGTGCACGTTCTGTAATAATCTGTGGACGGCGAAACAGCTCACTCTGGACAGATTACAATGGCGTAACTGATCAGAGACTACTGGGCGCGCACGTTGCAATCGGCAGTATATGCGGGGATGAGCTATGGGCGGAGTTTCGGACATACGTTCGCCGCTTCAAGTAGGGAGAGATTCCGACGCGTATCTTAAACAGAGATAAGGATTGACGTCTGTCTTTTTCGTAGAAAGATTAGTTCTGCGTGTAAATTACAAAGACATGTTATGTACCTAATACTTCTAGAGATGTACCTGGTAAAAAGGTCCAAGTTTCGAAGGTACGCGTGATTTGCTTGACGCTAATTGAGCGTAGAAAGAGGAAATGGGGTAACTAGCAAATAAGCTATTGATAAAAATTGAATGTAAAATTGTTGATAGTAATGCCCCTCGTAGGGGAGTATTATACAACACGTTTCATTTGTTTATACCGATCACAAAAAAAACTTACTAACGTTTCAGGTATGAGCAAATAGTGAATTGATCAAATGTAGCGAAACACGTTGTGGGTGGTCAACCGAGACAGGGGTGCCGTGTGACGTCACACCTCAGTGTGGGCTGCTGTGCGGTTGCTACAGCTGTAGACGCGCCTCAGCCGCTGTGATCACGGCCAAGGCTTCATGAACCACTCGGCTGCAACGATAGCTCTGTGTTGCCACTATTCTACAGCCAAATCTCGGCACTGACTGGTTGTTTATTGTTGTTGCCACCAAAATTGCAGCAATTATTCACACTGTGCAGTATGTAATTCGGTTGGCCCTCTTACTAAATATTGAGTTCATAAAGTTACAGATGAATTCCATATAGAAGTAATCACATAATCATTCCTATGCCGCAACAGAAAATGCTCTGACTGTAGAAATTGTATCCTGGATGATTGCATGCTAAACGCAAAACTGCTATTTTGCTCGTTCTTTACCTAAGAAAGATACGATAGTAGTAATACAAACAGACAACTTCGACATGAGTTATGGCCTCAGTTCAGCTCATAAGAAGTAGTCAGAATCAGTTGCCTGTAAAATGAGAAGTGGCAAGGACGAAAACTTTAATCAGTTTGTCCATCGAGGGTATATTGCAGATTCCTGTGATAGCTCTCAGTTCCACTGCGTAGTTTATTGTTTAAAATTGTCATAGCATTAAACCACCAGGAACGTTGAGTTTGACTGCTAGTTGCCACTTTCGTTACTTCTTTCCATTTTCATTTATATCGTAGAATCCCTTATACTTGGAGGAAATTTGAATTTTACTGCCATCATTCCGTGGCGGCAACAGCAACAATCGACCGCTGATGCAGCGATAAAGCTCTGTGGGTCGCACAGTACGGGAAACGGTCGGAGAAACGAGACGAGACATATTCATTGCTGCTTTCTGCAATTGCGATTAATATCGAAAGTAGCACACGTTTAATACAATAGCTTTACAAGAATGTGATGCATGTATCGTAATCAAAGTCTTAACTGTATTGTTCGCCGAAACTTTCAAAAATGACCATTCTACGTGAATCTATTGTGAAACGAATCAAAATTATATACACCTCTTAACCGAGCCAGTCAATTTACTTCCTCGCATCGTCAGTCAGGATGACCGTGTGTAAATAGTGTCTTTGCATTAAGCATTTAGAAGATGTTCACTACAACAACAACTTGCAATGTCATTTTACTTAGGAAATTTATACTATCTCAGCAAACAAGAAGTGAATGATGTCGATGTGTGTAGGTTCCCTAGCCCCATGAACTGAGTAGCTGTGACGTAAAGTCTTTATGTTATCTCGTTATATGCATACGACAGACTAACGAATCTGCCCCTTGGATGGGACAGTGTACTGATACGAATTGTTAAGCTCTGTCTGTGGAAACAAATAATCGCTTTTAGTTTCTCCTGACCAGAGACTACTTTCATTCTACTTACTAACAATGACAACAATATCGGAAGGTGGTAAATGTTTCCCATTTTCCTTAATGTAGGTGAGCGACAAGAATAAAATACTTGCTGTAAGTTACACAATGGCGATATCGAGACATTAGTATGAACCATGCAACAGAATTCTTTGCGGAGGTTTCAAACACATGGTGGCATTACACTAGGCCCTGAATCACAGCTATCGAACTGATTCGGTAAATTTAAGAGTTTCACATGTGTGTCTGTGCACGATTTTCGCTGCATGCTTACTAAGATTGCAAGGGGGGACGGGAATGGTTACCTCATCCAAACCAAGCGACAGAGGTAGATACGTATGTGACACTTATCCATAGCTTTCATACTGACTGCATGCGATGAAAGAGTTGAATTTATGAAATGTGATACATTATGAATCCATAAACAGCATAGGGAGCTCCCTAAAAGCAAGTACCTTGAAAGACTTTATGTATGAGCCAAACATTGATATTATTCTAGTTACAGAAGTAAAGGATACTGCACTACACGATGTATTGCGATATAGCGCTGTAATTAATGCTGGAACTGGAGATGAATTAGAGACCGTGATACTCGCGAAAGAGGGCGTAATAGTGGATCACGTTGAAAACTCACATGTAATACAGTTGTAGCTTGTACTGTTTACAACACCTGGCTATTTAATATATATGTTCCACCTGGTAGCAGTAAACGACGTAAACGAGCAGAGTTCCTTTAATTACAAAATGGTCCCTCTCTTCAGATTTCATTAAGGTAATATCATTTTGGCAGAAGATATGAAAGGCGTTCTACGTCCAAGAGGTCAATCTCCTAATCGGAACTCTTCTATTGAATTATAAAACGTAAGACAAGAGTACCATTATATTAACACGTAGAGCATAAAAGAGCGACATGGCTGGGTTTACATAAATTATTAACTGCTTGGAAGGTCGCTCGTACAGGCTACACCTGTGGAACAGAGACCAACGTGCTGCAGACAGAAGTGTGGCGCAGCAGCTGCACTGAGCACGCTGCACTCGCGTGCACAGCTGATGTGGAGCGACAGGGCGCCCACCACACCAGAAGTCATGACGGAACCTCAACCCTGCACACCTACTGCCAGATGCCGAATGCTGCGACCGTTCCCGCAAAAATATGCAGGAATGGGAAGGTAACTTCACATCCTATATTTCTTTCCTCAGTTTGTGGACAATATGCACGAAAGTAAACTGTCTTCAGAAGGTGTGCTGCCTTTGGGATATGTGCTGTCCTTTGGATGAGAGCTGTATTTAGGAAATGTGCTGTCTTTGCAAGGTGTCCTGCATTTGCAATGTGTGCAGCCTCCACAAGATGTGCTGCCTTTGCAAGGCAGTTGTTCTTTGCAAGGTGTTCTCCTTTGCAAGATTTTCTGCCATTGCATTCTGTCCTGTCTTCGCAAGGTGTGCTACTTTCGTGAGGTGTGCTGCCTTTGCAAGCTGTTCTGCCTTGACACAGTGTGTAGCCTTCGCAAAGTGTGCAGCCTATGCTAGGTTTTCTGCCTCTACTATCAGAAGATGTGCTACCTTCACAAGATGTGCTGGCTTCTCAAGGAGTGCTGCTTCACAAGAAATGCTGCATTAGCTAGGTGTGTTGCCTTCACAATATGTGCTGCCTTTGCAAGGTTACCTTGCGGAAGCTGCATATCCGGTGAAGGCAGTCAACCTTTCGAAAGTAGCAAACCTTGCGAAGGTAGCACAGCATGCAAAGGAAGAAGACCATGTGAAGGAATAAGACACTGCAAAGGCAGTACATATTGTGAAGGAGGGCCAACTTGTGAAGGCAGCACACCTTGTGAAGCCAGTACACTGTATAAATGCAGCATACAGTATGAAGGCAGCACACATTGTGAAGAAGCCGGCCGCAGTGGCCGACTGGTTCTAGGCGCTTCAGTCAGGACCTGCACAACTGCTATGGTCGCTGGTTCGAATCCTGCCTCGGGCATGGATGTGTGTGATGTCCTTAGGTTGGTTAGGTTTCAGTAGTTCGAAGTTCTAGGTGACTGATGACCTCAGATGTTAAGCCCCATAGTGCTCAGAGCCATTTGAACCACATTGCGAAGACAGAATCACTTGTGAAGGCTGCAAACATTGCAAAGGCAGCACACATTGTGAACATAGCACAATTTGCTAAGGCAGCATACCTTGTGAAAGCTGCACAGATTGCGAATGCTGCACACCTTGAAATCCCTGCAAGCACAGTTTGCGAGGACAGCACAGCTTGCGAGGACAGCACGGCTTGCGAGGACAGCATGGCTTGTGAGGACAGCATGGCTTGCGAAGACAGCACGGCTTGCGAGGACAGCACGGCTTGCGCGGACCGCACGGCTTGCGAGGACAGTACGGCTTGCGAGGACAGCACGGCTTGCGAGGACAGCACGGCTTGCGAGGACAGCACGGCTTGCAAGGACAGCACGGCTTGCGAGGACAGCATGGCTTGCGAGGACAGCACGGCTTGCGAGGACAGCATGGCTTGTGAGGACAGCATGGCTTGCGAAGACAGCACGGCTTGCGAGGACAGCACGGCTTGCGCGGACCGCACGGCTTGCGAGGACAGTACGGCTTGCGAGGACAGCACGGCTTGCGAGGACAGCACGGCTTGCGAGGACAGCACGGCTTGCAAGGACAGCACGGCTTGCGAGGACAGCATGGCTTGCGAGGACAGCACGGCTTGCGAGGACAGCACGGCTTGCGAGGACAGCACGGCTTGCGAGGACCGCATGGCTTGCGAGGACAGCACAGCTTGCGAGGAGAGCACTGCTTGCGAGGACAGCATGGCTTGTGAGGACAGCATGGCTTGCGAAGACAGCACGGCTTGCGAGGACAGCACGGCTTGCGCGGACCGCACGGCTTGCGAGGACAGTACGGCTTGCGAGGACAGCACGGCTTGCGAGGACAGCACGGCTTGCGAGGACAGCACGGCTTGCAAGGACAGCACGGCTTGCGAGGACAGCATGGCTTGCGAGGACAGCACGGCTTGCGAGGACAGCATGGCTTGTGAGGACAGCATGGCTTGCGAAGACAGCACGGCTTGCGAGGACAGCACGGCTTGCGCGGACCGCACGGCTTGCGAGGACAGTACGGCTTGCGAGGACAGCACGGCTTGCGAGGACAGCACGGCTTGCGAGGACAGCACGGCTTGCAAGGACAGCACGGCTTGCGAGGACAGCATGGCTTGCGAGGACAGCACGGCTTGCGAGGACAGCACGGCTTGCGAGGACAGCACGGCTTGCGAGGACCGCATGGCTTGCGAGGACAGCACAGCTTGCGAGGAGAGCACGGCTTGCGAGGACAGCACGGCTTGAGAGGACAGCACGGCTTGCGAGGACAGCACGGCTTGTGGGGACATCACAGCTTGCAGGGACAGCAAAGCTTGCGGGGACAGCACAGCTTGCGGGGACAGCACATCTTGTGGGGACAGCACAGCTTGCGGGGACAGCTCAACTTGAGAGGACAGCTCAACTAGAGAGGACAAATAAACTAGAGAGGACAGATAAACTTGAGAGGACAGCTCAACTTGCAAGGACAGCTCAACTTGCGAGGACAGCACAGCTTGCGAGGACAGCAAATCATGCGAGGACCGCAAAGCTTGCGAGGACGGCAAAGCTTGCGAGGACAGCACAGCTTGCGAGGAGAGCACAGCTTGCAGGGACAGCAGAGCTTGCGAGGTTAGCACAGCATGTGAGGACAGCACAGCTTGCGAGGAAAGCACAGTTTACGAGGACAGCACAGCTTGCGCGGACAGCACAGCTTGCGAGGACAGTACAGCTTGCGAGGACAGCTCAACTTGAGAGGACAGCTCAACTTGAGAGGACAGATCAACTTGAGAGGACAGCTCAACTTGCGTCGACAGCTCAACTTGCGAGGAGAGCTCAACTTACGAGGACAGCTCAACTTGCGAGGACTGTTCAACTTGAGATCACAGCTCAACACGAGACAACAGCACAACTTGCGAGGACAGCACAGCTTGGGAGGACTGCACGGCTTGTGAGGACAGCAAAGCTTGCAAGGACAGCACGGGTTGCGATGACGGCACGGCTTGCGAGGACAGCATGGCTTGCGAGGACAGCACGACTTGCGAGGACAGCACAGGTTGCGAGGACAGCACAGCTTGCGAGGACAGCACAGCTTGTGAGGACAGCACAGCTTGCGAGGACAGCTCAGCTTGCGAGGAAAGCACAGGTAGCGAGGACAGCACAGCTTGCGAGGATAGCATGGCATGCGAGGACAGCACAGCTTGTGAGGACAGCACAGCTTGCGAGGACAGCACAGCTTGCGAGGACAGCACTGCTTGCGAGGACAGCACAGCTTGCAAGGACAGCACAGCTTGCGAGGACAGCGCAGCTTGCGAGGACAGCACTGCTTGCGAGGACAGCACAGCTTGCGAGGACAGCACAGCTTGCGAGGACAGCACAGCTTGTGAGGACAGCATAGCTTGCGAGAACTGCACAGCTTGCGAGGACAGCACAGCTTGCGAGGACAGCATAGCTTGCGAGAACAGCACACCTTGTGGGGACAGCACAGCTTGCGGGGACAGCTCCACTTGAGAGGAGTGCTCAACTAGAGACGACAGATCAACTAGAGAGGACAGATCAACTTGAGAGGACAGCTCAACTTGAGAGGACTGCTCAACTTGCGAGGACACCTCATTTTGCGAGGGCAGCACAACTTGCGAGGACAGCAAATTTTGCGAGGACAGCAAAGATTGCGAGGACACCAAAGCTTGCAAGGACAGCAAAGCTTGCGATTATAGCACGGCTTCCGAGGACAGCACGGCTTGCGAGGACAGCACGGCTTGCGAGGACAGCACGGCTTGCGAGGACAGCACAGCTTGCGAGGACAGCATGGCTTGCGACGACAGCACAGCTTGCGAGGACTGCACAGCTTTCGAGGACAGCACAGCTTGCAAGGACAGCACAGCTTGCGAGGACAGCACAGCTTGCGAGGACAGTTCAGCTTGCGAGGACAGCACAGCTTGCGAGGACAGCACAGCTTGCGAGGACAGCTCAAATTGAGAGGAACGCTCAACTTGCGAGGACAGCTCAACTAGAGCAGACAGCTCAACTTGAGAGGACCGCTCAACTTGAGAGGACAGCTCAACTTGAGAGGACAGCTCAAGTTGAGAGGACACCTCAACTTGGGAGGACAGCAGAACATGAGAGGACAGCACAACCTGAGAAGACTGCACAACTTGAGATGGCAGCTCAACGTGAGAGGACAGCTCAACTTCACAGGACAGCACAACTTGAGAGGACAGCACAACATGAGAGGACAGCACAACTTGAGAGGACAGCACAACTTGAGAGGACAGCACAGGTTGCGAGGACAGCAAAGCTTGCGTGGACAGCAAAGCTTGCGAGGACAGCACGGCTTGTGAGGACAGCACAGCTTGCAAGGACAGCACGGCTTGCGAGGACAGCACGGCTTGCGAGTACAGCACGGCTTGTGAGGACAGCACGGCTTGTGAGGGCAGCATGGCTTGCGAGGACAGCATGGCTTGCGAGGACAGCATGGCTTGCGAGGACAGCACGGCTTGCAAGGACAGCACAGGTTGTGACGACAGCACAGCTTCCGAGGACAGCACCGCTTGCGAGGACAGCACAGGTTGTGAGGACAGCACAGCTCGCGAGGAGAGCTCAACTTGCGGCGACAGCTCAACTTGAGAGGACAGCTCAATTTGAGAGGACAGCTCAACTAGAGAGTACAGCTCAATTTGAGAGGACAGCTCAACTTGAGAGGTCAGGTTAACTTGAGAGGACAGCTCAACTTGAGAGGACAGCTCAACTAGGGAGGACAGCTCAACTTGAGAGGACTGCTCAACTTGAGAGGACAGCACTACTTGACAGGACAGCACTACTAGAGAGGACAGCTCAACTTGAGAGGACAGCACAACTTGAGAGGACAGCACAGCTTGCGAGGACAGCAAATCTTGCGAGGACCGCAAAGCTTGCGAGGACGGCGAAGCTTGCGAGGACAGCAAAGCTTGCGAGGACAGCACAGCTTGTGAGGAGAGCACAGCTTGCGAGGACAGCAGAGCTTGCGAGGTTAGCACAGCATGTGAAGACAGCACAGCTTGCGAGGGCAGCACAGTTTACGAGGACAGCACAGCTAGCGTGGACAGCACAGCTTGCGAGGAGAGCACAGCTTGCGAGGACAGCTCAACTTGAGAGGACAGATCAACTTGAGAGAACAGCTCAACTTGCGTCGACAGCTCAACTTGCGAGGAGAGCTCAACTTACGAGGTCAGCTCAACTTGCGAGGACAGTTCAACTTGAGATCACAGCTCAACACGAGACAACAGCACAACTTGCGAGGACAGCACAGCTTGGGAGGACTGCACGGCTTGTGAGGACAGCAAAGCTTGCAAGGACAGCACGGGTTGCGAGGACGGCATGGCTTGCGAGGACAGCATGGCTTGCGAGGACAGCACGACTTGCGAGGACAGCACAGGTTGCGAGGACAGCACAGCTTGCGAGGACAGCACAGCTTGCGAGGACAGCACAGCTTGCGAGGACAGCTCAGCTTGCGAGGAAAGCACAGGGAGCGAGGACAGCACAGCTTGCGAGGATAGCATGGCATGCGAGGACAGCACAGCTTGTGAGGACAGCACAGCTTGCGAGGACAGCACAGCTTGCGAGGACAGCACAGCTTGCGAGGACAGCACTGCTTGCGAGGACAGCACAGCTTGCAAGGACAGCACAGCTTGCGAGGACAGCGCAGCTTGCGAGGACAGCACTGCTTGCGAGGACAGCACAGCTTGCAAGGACAGCACAGCTTGCGAGGACAGCACAGCTTGTGAGGACAGCATAGCTTGCGAGAACTTCACAGCTTGCGAGGACAGCACAGCTTGCGAGGACAACATAGCTTGCGAGAACAGCACTCCTTGTGGGGACAGCACAGCTTGCGGGGACAGCTCAACTTGAGAGGAGTGCTCAACTAGAGACGACAGATCAACTAGAGAGGACAGATCAACTTGAGAGGACAGCTCAACTTGAGAGGACAGCTCAACTTGCGAGGACACCTCAACTTGCGAGGGCAGCACAACTTGCGAGGACAGCAAATTTTGCGAGGACAGCAAAGCTTGCGAGGACACCAAAGCTTGCAAGGACAGCAAAGCTTGCGAGTATAGCACGGCTTCTGAGGACAGCACGGCTTGCGAGGACAGCACGGCTTGCGAGGACAGCACGGCTTGCGAGGACAGCACTGCTTGCGAGGACAGCACGGCTTGCGACGACAGCACAGCTTGCGAGGACTGCACAGCTTTCGAGGACAGCACAGCTTGCAAGGACAGCACAGCTTGCGAGGACAGCACAGCTTGCGAGGACAGCACAACTTGCGAGGACAGCACAGCTTGCGAGGACAGTACAGCTTGCGAGGACAGCACAGCTTGCGAGGACAGCACAGCTTGCGAGGACAGCACAGCTTGCGAGGACAGCTCAACTTGAGAGGAACGCTCAACTTGCGAGGACAGCTCAACTAGAGCAGACAGCTCAACTTGAGAGGACCGCTCAACTTGAGAGGACAGCTCAACTTGAGAGGACAGCTCAAGTTGAGAGGACACCTCAACTTGGGAGGACAGCAGAACATGAGAGGACAGCACAACTTGAGAGGACTGCACAACTTGAGATGGCAGCTCAACTTGAGAGGACAGCTCAACTTCACAGGACAGCACAACTTGAGAGGACAGCACAACATGAGAGGACAGCACAACTTGAGAGGACAGCACAACTTGAGAGGACAGCACAGGTTGCGAGGACAGCAAAGCTTGCGTGGACAGCAAAGCTTGCGAGGACAGCACGGCTTGTGAGGAAAGCACAGCTTGCAAGGACAGCACGGCTTGCGAGGACAGCACGGCTTGCGAGTACAGCACGGCCTGTGAGGACAGCACGGCTTGCGAGGGCAGCAAGGCTTGCGATGACAGCATGGCTTGCGAGGACAGCATGGCTTGCGAGGACAGCACGGCTTGCAAGGACAGTACAGGTTGTGACAACAGCACAGCTTCCGAGGACAGCACAGCTTGCGAGGACAGCACAGGTTGTGAGGACAGCACAGCTCGCGAGGAGAGCTCAACTTGCGGCGACAGCTCAACTTGAGAGGACAGCTCAATTTGAGAGGACAGCTCAACTAGAGAGTACAGCTCAATTTGAGAGGACAGCTCAGCTTGAGAGGACAGCTCAACTTGAGAGGACATGTTAACTTCAGAGGACAGCTCAACTTGAGAGGACAGCTCAACTAGGGAGGACAGCTCAACTTGAGAGGACTGCTCAACTTCAGAGGACAGCACTACTTGACAGGACAGCACTACTTGAGAGGACAGCTCAACTTGAGAGGACAGCACAACTTGAGAGGACTGCTCAACTTGAGAGGACAGCTCAACTTGAGAGGACAGCTCAACTTGGGAGGACAGCACAACTTGAGAGGACAGCACAGCATAAGAGGACAGCACAGCTTGCGAGGACAGCACAGCTTGTGAGGACAGAACAGCTTGAGAGGACAGCTCAACTTGAGAGGACAGCACAGCTTCCGACGACAGCACAGCTTACGAGGACAGCACAGCTTGCGAGGACAGCACAGCTTTCGAGGACAGCACAGCTTGTGAGGACAGCACAGCTTGTGAGGACTGCACACCTTGCGAGGATAGCACAGCTAGCGAGGACAGCACGGCTTGCGAGGACAGCATGGCTTGCGAGGACAGAACGGCTTGTGAGGACAGCACGGCTTGCGAGGACGGCACAGCTTGCGCGGACAGCACAACTTGTGAGGACTGCACAACTTCCGAGGACAGCACAGCTTGCGAGGACAGCACAGCATGCGAGGATAGCAATGCTTGCGAGGACAGCTTAGCTTCCGAGGACAGCACAGCTTGCGAGGACAGCACAGCATGCGAGGACAGCATAGCTTGCGAGGACAGCACAGCTTGCGAGGACGGCACAGCTTGCGAGGACAGCACAGCTTGCGAGGACAGCTCAACTTGAGAGGAACGCTCAACTTGCGAGGACAGCTCAACTTTCGGGGACAGCTCAACTTGCGAGGACAGCTCAACTTAAGAGGACAGCTCAACTTGAGAGGACAGCTCAACTTGAGACCACAGCTCAACTTGAGAGGACAGCTCAACTTGAGAGGACAGCTCAACATGACAGGACAGCACAACTTGAGACGACAGCACAACTTGAGATGACAGCACAACTTGGATGAACAGCACAGCTTGCGAGGACAGCAAAGCTTACGAGGACGGCGCGGCTTGTGAGGACAGCACGGCTTGCGAGGACAGCACGGCTTGCGAGGACAGCACGGCTTGCCAGGACAGCACGGCTTGCAAGGACAGCACGGCTTGTGAGGACATCACGGCGTGTGAGGACAGCACGGGTTGCGAGGACAGCACGGGTTGCGAGGACAGCATGGCAAGCGAGGACAGCATGGCTTGCGAGGACAGCACAGGTTGCGAGGACAGCACAGGTTGCGAGGACAGCAAAGCTTCCAAGGACAGCACAGCTTCCGAGGACAGCACAGCTTCCGAGGACAGCAAAGCTTCTGATGACAGCACAGCTTGCGAGGACAGCACAGCTTGCGTGGACAGCACAGCTTGCGAAGACAGCACAGCTTGCAAGGACTGCACAGCTTGCGAGGAGAGCACATCTTGTGAGGACAGCACAGCTTGCGAGGACAGCACAGCTTGCGAGGACAGCACAGCTTGCGAGGACAGCACAGCTTGTGAGGACAGCATAGCTTGCGAGAACAGCACAGCTTGCGAGGACAGCACAGCTTGCGAGGACAGCATAGCTTGCGAGAACAGCACACCTTGTGGGGACAGCACAGCTTGCGGGGACAGCTCAACTTGAGAGGAGTGCTCAACTAGAGAGGGCAGATCAACTAGAGAGGACAGATCAACTTGAGAGGACAGCTCAACTTGCGAGGACACCTCAACTTGCTAGGACAGCTAGACTTACGAGAACAGCTCAACCTGCCAGGACAGCTCATCTTGAGAGGAGAGCACAACTTGAGAGGACAGCTCAACTTGAGAGGACGGCTCAACTTGAGACGACAGCTCAGTTTGAGACAACAGCACAACTTGAGAGGACAGCTCAACTTGAGAGGACAGCTTCACTAGAGCGGATAGCTCAACTTGAGAGGACAGCTGAACTTGAGAGGACAGCTCAACTTGAGAGGACAGCTCAACTACAGAGTACAGCTCAACTTGAGAGGACAGCTCAACTTGAGAGGACAGCACAACTTGAGAGGACAGCACAACTTGAGAGGATGGCACAACTTGAGAGGCAGCACAACTTGCGAGGACAGCACAACTTGCGAGGACAGCACAACTTGGGAGGACAGCAGAGCTTGCGAGGACAGGAAAGCTTGCAAGGACAGCAAAGCTTGCGAAGACAGCACGGCTTGTAAGGACAGCACGGGTTGCGAGGACAGCACGGCTTCCGAAGACAGCACGGCTTGCGAGGACAGCACGGCTCGCGAGGACAGCACAGGTTTTAAGGACAGCACAGCTTGCGAGAACAGCACATCTTGCGAGGACAGCACAGCCTGCGAGGACAGTACAGCTTGCAAGGACAGCAATGCTTGCGAGGACAGCTCAACTTGAGAGGACTGCTCAACTTGAGAGGGCAGCTGAACTTGAGAGGACAGCTCAACTTGATAGGACAGCGCAACTTGAGAGGACAGCTCAAATTGAGAGGACAGCTCAACTTGAGACGACAGCTCAACTTGAGAGGACAGCTCAACTAGAGAGTACAGCTCAACTTGAGAAACAGCTCAACTTGAGAGGACAGCTCAACTTGAGAGGACAGCTCATCTTGAGAGGACAGCACAACTTGAGAGGACAGCACAACTTGAGAGGACAGCACAACTTAAGAGGACAGCTCAACTTGAGAGGACATCTCAACTTGAGAGTACAGCTCAGTTTGAGAGGACAGCTCTACTTGAGAGGACAGCACAACTTGAGAGGACAGCACAACATGAGAGGACAGCACAACTTGAGAGGACTGCACAACTTGAGAGGGCAGCTCAACTTGAGAGGACACCTCACCTTCACAGGACAGCACAACTTGAGAGGACAGCACAACATGAGAGGACAGCACAACTTGAGAGGACAGCACAACTTGAGAGGACAGCACAGGTTGCGAGGACAGCAAAGCTTGCGTGGACAGCAAAGCTTGCGAGGACAGCACGGCTTGTGAGGACAGCACAGCTTGCAAGGACAGCACGGCTTGCGAGGACAGCACGGCTTGCGAGTACAGCACGGCTTGTGAGGACAGCACGGCTTGTGAGGGCAGCGCGGCTTGCGAGGACAGCATGGCTTGCGAGGACAGCATGGCTTGCGAGGACAGCACGGCTTGCAAGGACAGCACAGGTTGTGACGACAGTACAGCTTCCGAGGAGAGCACAGCTTGCGAGGACAGCACAGGTTGCGAGGACAGCACAACTTGCGAGGACAGCACAACTTGGGAGGACAGCAGAGCTTGCGAGGAGAGGAAAGCTTGCGAGTAGAGCAAAGCATGCGAAGACGGCACGGCTTGCGAGGACAGCACAGCTCGCGAGGACAGCACGGCTTGCGAGGACAGCACAGCTTGCGAGGACAGCTCAACTTGAGAGGACAGCTCAACTAGAGAGTACAGCTCAATTTGAGAGGACAGCTCAACTTGAGAGGACAGCTTAACTTGAGAGGACAGTTTAACTTGAGAGGACAGCTCAACTTGAGAGGACAGCTCAACTAGGGAGGACAGCTCAACTTGAGAGGACTGCTCAACTTGAGAGGACAGCACTACTTGACAGGACAGCACTACTTGAGAGGACAGCTCAACTTGAGAGGACAGCACAACTTGAGAGGACAGCTCAACTTGAGAGGACAGCTCAACTTGAGAGGACATCTCAACTTGAGAGGACAGCACAACTTGAGAGGACAGCACAACTTAAGAGGACAGCACAACTTGAGAGGACAGCACAACTTGAGAGGACAGCACAACTTGCGAGGACAGCACAACTTGCGAGGACAGCACAACTTGGGAGGACAGCAGAGCTTGCGAGGAGAGGAAAGCTTGCGAGGAGAGCAAAGCTTGCAAAGACGGCACGGCTTGCGAGGACAGCACAGCTTGCGAGGACAGCACGGCTAGCGAGGACAGCTTGGCTTGCGAGGACTGCACGGCTTGCGAGGACAGCACGGCTTGCGAGGACAGCACGGCTTGCGAGGACAGCACAGGTTGTGAGGACAGCACAGCTTCCACGGACAGCACAGCTTACAAGGACAGCACAGCTTGTGAGGACAGCACAGCTTGCGAGAACAGCACAGCTTGCGAGGACAGCACAGGTTGCGAGGATAGCACAACTTGAGAGGACAGCACAGCTTGCGAGGACAGCTCAACTTGAGAGGACAGCTCAAATTGAGAGATCAGCTGAACTTGAGAGGACAGCTCAACTTGAGAGGGCAGCTCAACTTGAGAGGACAGCTCAACTTGAGAGGACAGCTCAACTTTAGAGGACAGCTCAACTTGAGAGGACAGCTCAACTTGAGAGGACAGCTCAACTTGAGAGGGCAGCTCAACTAGAGGGGAGAGCTCAACTTGAGAGGACAGCTGAACTTGAGAAGACAGCTGAACTTGAGAGGACAGCTCAACTTGAGAGGACAGCTCAACTACAGAGTACAGCTCAACTTGAGAGGACAGCTCAACTTTAGAGGACAGCTCAACTTGAGAGGACAGCTCAACTTGAGAGGACAGCTCAAGTTGAGAGGACAGCTAAACTTGCGAGGAGAGCTCAACATACGAGGACAGCTCAACTTGCGAGGACAGTTCAACTTGGGAGGAGAGCACATCTTGAGAGAACTGCTCAACTTGAGAGGACAGCTTAACTCGAGACGACAGCTCAACATGAGATAACAGCACAACTTGCGAGGACAGCACAGCTTCCAAAGACAGCACAGCTTGCGAGGACAGCACAGCTTGCGAGGACAGCACAGCTTGCGAGGACAGCACAGCTTGCGAGGACAGCTCAACTTGAGAGGAACGCTCAACTTGCGAGGACAGCTCAACTTGCGAGGACAGCTCAACTTGAGAGGACAGCACAGCTTGCGACGACAGCACAGCTTGTGAGGACAGCACAGCTTGCGAGGACAGCACAGCTTTCGAGGACAGCACAGCTTGTGAGGACAGCACAGCTTGTGAGGACTGCACAGCTTGCGAGGACAGCAACCCTAGCGAGGACAGCATGGCTTGCGAAGACAGCATGGCTTGCGAGGACACCACGGCTTGTGAAAACAGCACGGCTTGCGAGGACAGCACAGCTTGCGTGGACAGCAAAACTTGTGAGGACAGCACAACTTGCGAGGACAGCACAGCTTGCGAGGACAGCACAGCTTGTGAGGATAGCAATGCTTGCGAGGACAGCTCAGCTTCCGAGGACAGCACAGCTTACGAGGACAGCACAGCATGCGAGGACAGCATAGCATGCGAGGACAGCACAGCTTGCGAGGACAGCACAGCTTGCGAGGACAGCACAGCTTGCGAGGACAGCTCAACTTGAGAGGAACGCTCAACTTGCGAGGACAGCTCAACTTGCGAGGACAGTTCAACTTGCGAGGACAGCTCAACTTAAGAGGACAGCTCAACTTGAGAGGACAGCTCAACTTGAGAGGACAGCTCAACTTGAGAGGACAGCTCAACTTGAGAGGACAGCTCAACTTGAGAGGACAGCTCAACTTGAGAGGACAGCTCAACTTGAGAGGACAGCTCAACATGACAGGACAGCACAACTTGAGACAACAGCACAACTTGAGATGACAGCACAACTTGGATGGACAGCACAGCTTGCGAGGACAGCAAAGCTTGCGAGGACAGCGCGGCTTGTGAGGACAGCACGGCTTGCGAGGACAGCACGGCTTGCGAGGACAGCACGGCTTGCCAGGACAGCACGGCTTGCAAGGACAGCACGGCTTGCGAGGACAGCACGGCGTGTGAGGACAGCACGGGTTGCGAGGACAGCACAGGTTGTGAGGACAGCACAGATTGCGAGGACAGCAAAGCTTCCAAGGACAGCACAGCTTCCGAGGACAGCACAGCTTCCGAGGACAGCAAAGCTTCCGATGACAGCACAGCTTGCGAGGACAGCACAGCTTGCGTGGACAGCACAGCTTGCGAAGACAGCACAGCTTGCAAGGACTGCACAGCTTGCGAGGAGAGCACATCTTGTGAGGACAGCACAGCTTGCGAGGACAGCACAGCTTGCGAGGACAGCACAGCTTGCGAGGACAGCACAGCTTGTGAGGACAGCATAGCTTGCGAGAACAGCACAGCTTGCGAGGACAGCACAGCTTGCGAGGACAGCATAGCTTGCGAGAACAGCACACCTTGTGGGGACAGCACAGCTTGCGGGGACTGCTAAACTTGAGAGGAGTGCTCAACTAGAGAGGACAGATCAACTAGAGAGGACAGATCAACTTGAGAGGACAGCTCAACTTGCGAGGACAGCTCAACTTGCTAGGACAGCTAGACTTACAAGAACAGCTCAACCTGCCAGGACAGCTCAACTTGAGAGGAGAGCACTATTTGAGAAGACAGCTCAACTTGAGAGGACGGCTCAACTTGAGACGACAGCTCAGTTTGAGACAACAGCACAACTTGAGAGGACAGCTCAACTTGAGAGGACAGCTCCACTAGAGCGGATAGCTCAACTTGAGAGGACAGCTCTACTTGAGAGGACAGCTCTACTTGAGAGGACAGCTCAACTTGAGAGGACACCTCAACTTGAGAGGACAGCTCAACTTGAGAGGACACCTCATCTTGAGAGGACACCTCAACCTGAGAGGACACCTCAACTTGAAAGGACACCTCAACTTGAGAAGATACCTCAACTTGAGAGGACAGCTCAATTTGAGAGGACAGCTCAACTTGAGAGGACAGCTCGATTTGAGAGGACAGCTCAACTTGAGAGGACAGCTCATATTGAGAGGTCAGCTCAACTTGAGAGGACAGCTACACTTGAGAGGACAGCACAACTTGAGAGGACAGCACAACTTGAGAGGGCAGCACAACTTGAGAGGACAGTACAACTTGCGAGGACAGCACAACTTGCACTAACAGCACAACTTGGGAGGACAGCACAGCTTGCGAGGACGGCACAGCTTGCGAGGACAGCACAGCTTGCGAGGACAGTGCAGCTTGCAAGGAGAACTCAACTTGCGAGGACAGCTCAACTTGAGAGGACAGCTCAACTTGAGAGGACAGCTCAACTACAGAGTACAGCTCAACTTGAGAGGACAGCTCAACTTTAGAGGACAGCTCAACTTGAGAGGACAGCTCAACTTGACAGGACAGCACAACTTGAGACGACAGCACAACTTGAGATGACAGCACAACTTGGATGGACAGCACAGCTTGCGAGGACAGCAAAGCTTGCGAGGACAGCATGGCTTGTAAGGACAGCACGACTTGCGAGGACAACAAGGCTTGCGAGGACAGCATGGTTTGCGATGACAGCACGGCTTGCCAGGACAGCACGGCTTGCGAGGACAGCACAGCTTGTGAGGACAGCACAGCTTGTGAGGACAGCACAGCTTGCGAGGACAGCTCAGCTTGCGAGGAAAGCACAGGTAGCGAGGACAGCACAGCTTGCGAGGACAGCGCAGCTTGCGAGGACAGCACTGCTTGCGAGGACAGCACAGCTTGCGAGGACAGCACAGCTTGCGAGGACAGCACAGCTTGTGAGGACAGCATAGCTTGCGAGAACTGCACAGCTTGCGAGGACAGCACAGCTTGCGAGGACAGCATAGCTTGCGAGAACAGCACACCTTGTGGGGACAGCACAGCTTGCGGGGACAGCTCCACTTGAGAGGAGTGCTCAACTAGAGACGACAGATCAACTAGAGAGGACAGATCAACTTGAGAGGACAGCTCAACTTGAGAGGACTGCTCAACTTGCGAGGACACCTCATTTTGCGAGGGCAGCACAACTTGCGAGGACAGCAAATTTTGCGAGGACAGCAAAGATTGCGAGGACACCAAAGCTTGCAAGGACAGCAAAGCTTGCGATTATAGCACGGCTTCCGAGGACAGCACGGCTTGCGAGGACAGCACGGCTTGCGAGGACAGCACGGCTTGCGAGGACAGCACAGCTTGCGAGGACAGCATGGCTTGCGACGACAGCACAGCTTGCGAGGACTGCACAGCTTTCGAGGACAGCACAGCTTGCAAGGACAGCACAGCTTGCGAGGACAGCACAGCTTGCGAGGACAGTTCAGCTTGCGAGGACAGCACAGCTTGCGAGGACAGCACAGCTTGCGAGGACAGCTCAAATTGAGAGGAACGCTCAACTTGCGAGGACAGCTCAACTAGAGCAGACAGCTCAACTTGAGAGGACCGCTCAACTTGAGAGGACAGCTCAACTTGAGAGGACAGCTCAAGTTGAGAGGACACCTCAACTTGGGAGGACAGCAGAACATGAGAGGACAGCACAACCTGAGAAGACTGCACAACTTGAGATGGCAGCTCAACGTGAGAGGACAGCTCAACTTCACAGGACAGCACAACTTGAGAGGACAGCACAACATGAGAGGACAGCACAACTTGAGAGGACAGCACAACTTGAGAGGACAGCACAGGTTGCGAGGACAGCAAAGCTTGCGTGGACAGCAAAGCTTGCGAGGACAGCACGGCTTGTGAGGACAGCACAGCTTGCAAGGACAGCACGGCTTGCGAGGACAGCACGGCTTGCGAGTACAGCACGGCTTGTGAGGACAGCACGGCTTGTGAGGGCAGCATGGCTTGCGAGGACAGCATGGCTTGCGAGGACAGCATGGCTTGCGAGGACAGCACGGCTTGCAAGGACAGCACAGGTTGTGACGACAGCACAGCTTCCGAGGACAGCACCGCTTGCGAGGACAGCACAGGTTGTGAGGACAGCACAGCTCGCGAGGAGAGCTCAACTTGCGGCGACAGCTCAACTTGAGAGGACAGCTCAATTTGAGAGGACAGCTCAACTAGAGAGTACAGCTCAATTTGAGAGGACAGCTCAACTTGAGAGGTCAGGTTAACTTGAGAGGACAGCTCAACTTGAGAGGACAGCTCAACTAGGGAGGACAGCTCAACTTGAGAGGACTGCTCAACTTGAGAGGACAGCACTACTTGACAGGACAGCACTACTAGAGAGGACAGCTCAACTTGAGAGGACAGCACAACTTGAGAGGACAGCACAGCTTGCGAGGACAGCAAATCTTGCGAGGACCGCAAAGCTTGCGAGGACGGCGAAGCTTGCGAGGACAGCAAAGCTTGCGAGGACAGCACAGCTTGTGAGGAGAGCACAGCTTGCGAGGACAGCAGAGCTTGCGAGGTTAGCACAGCATGTGAAGACAGCACAGCTTGCGAGGGCAGCACAGTTTACGAGGACAGCACAGCTAGCGTGGACAGCACAGCTTGCGAGGAGAGCACAGCTTGCGAGGACAGCTCAACTTGAGAGGACAGATCAACTTGAGAGAACAGCTCAACTTGCGTCGACAGCTCAACTTGCGAGGAGAGCTCAACTTACGAGGTCAGCTCAACTTGCGAGGACAGTTCAACTTGAGATCACAGCTCAACACGAGACAACAGCACAACTTGCGAGGACAGCACAGCTTGGGAGGACTGCACGGCTTGTGAGGACAGCAAAGCTTGCAAGGACAGCACGGGTTGCGAGGACGGCATGGCTTGCGAGGACAGCATGGCTTGCGAGGACAGCACGACTTGCGAGGACAGCACAGGTTGCGAGGACAGCACAGCTTGCGAGGACAGCACAGCTTGCGAGGACAGCACAGCTTGCGAGGACAGCTCAGCTTGCGAGGAAAGCACAGGGAGCGAGGACAGCACAGCTTGCGAGGATAGCATGGCATGCGAGGACAGCACAGCTTGTGAGGACAGCACAGCTTGCGAGGACAGCACAGCTTGCGAGGACAGCACAGCTTGCGAGGACAGCACTGCTTGCGAGGACAGCACAGCTTGCAAGGACAGCACAGCTTGCGAGGACAGCGCAGCTTGCGAGGACAGCACTGCTTGCGAGGACAGCACAGCTTGCAAGGACAGCACAGCTTGCGAGGACAGCACAGCTTGTGAGGACAGCATAGCTTGCGAGAACTTCACAGCTTGCGAGGACAGCACAGCTTGCGAGGACAACATAGCTTGCGAGAACAGCACTCCTTGTGGGGACAGCACAGCTTGCGGGGACAGCTCAACTTGAGAGGAGTGCTCAACTAGAGACGACAGATCAACTAGAGAGGACAGATCAACTTGAGAGGACAGCTCAACTTGAGAGGACAGCTCAACTTGCGAGGACACCTCAACTTGCGAGGGCAGCACAACTTGCGAGGACAGCAAATTTTGCGAGGACAGCAAAGCTTGCGAGGACACCAAAGCTTGCAAGGACAGCAAAGCTTGCGAGTATAGCACGGCTTCTGAGGACAGCACGGCTTGCGAGGACAGCACGGCTTGCGAGGACAGCACGGCTTGCGAGGACAGCACTGCTTGCGAGGACAGCACGGCTTGCGACGACAGCACAGCTTGCGAGGACTGCACAGCTTTCGAGGACAGCACAGCTTGCAAGGACAGCACAGCTTGCGAGGACAGCACAGCTTGCGAGGACAGCACAACTTGCGAGGACAGCACAGCTTGCGAGGACAGTACAGCTTGCGAGGACAGCACAGCTTGCGAGGACAGCACAGCTTGCGAGGACAGCACAGCTTGCGAGGACAGCTCAACTTGAGAGGAACGCTCAACTTGCGAGGACAGCTCAACTAGAGCAGACAGCTCAACTTGAGAGGACCGCTCAACTTGAGAGGACAGCTCAACTTGAGAGGACAGCTCAAGTTGAGAGGACACCTCAACTTGGGAGGACAGCAGAACATGAGAGGACAGCACAACTTGAGAGGACTGCACAACTTGAGATGGCAGCTCAACTTGAGAGGACAGCTCAACTTCACAGGACAGCACAACTTGAGAGGACAGCACAACATGAGAGGACAGCACAACTTGAGAGGACAGCACAACTTGAGAGGACAGCACAGGTTGCGAGGACAGCAAAGCTTGCGTGGACAGCAAAGCTTGCGAGGACAGCACGGCTTGTGAGGAAAGCACAGCTTGCAAGGACAGCACGGCTTGCGAGGACAGCACGGCTTGCGAGTACAGCACGGCCTGTGAGGACAGCACGGCTTGCGAGGGCAGCAAGGCTTGCGATGACAGCATGGCTTGCGAGGACAGCATGGCTTGCGAGGACAGCACGGCTTGCAAGGACAGTACAGGTTGTGACAACAGCACAGCTTCCGAGGACAGCACAGCTTGCGAGGACAGCACAGGTTGTGAGGACAGCACAGCTCGCGAGGAGAGCTCAACTTGCGGCGACAGCTCAACTTGAGAGGACAGCTCAATTTGAGAGGACAGCTCAACTAGAGAGTACAGCTCAATTTGAGAGGACAGCTCAGCTTGAGAGGACAGCTCAACTTGAGAGGACATGTTAACTTCAGAGGACAGCTCAACTTGAGAGGACAGCTCAACTAGGGAGGACAGCTCAACTTGAGAGGACTGCTCAACTTCAGAGGACAGCACTACTTGACAGGACAGCACTACTTGAGAGGACAGCTCAACTTGAGAGGACAGCACAACTTGAGAGGACTGCTCAACTTGAGAGGACAGCTCAACTTGAGAGGACAGCTCAACTTGGGAGGACAGCACAACTTGAGAGGACAGCACAGCATAAGAGGACAGCACAGCTTGCGAGGACAGCACAGCTTGTGAGGACAGAACAGCTTGAGAGGACAGCTCAACTTGAGAGGACAGCACAGCTTCCGACGACAGCACAGCTTACGAGGACAGCACAGCTTGCGAGGACAGCACAGCTTTCGAGGACAGCACAGCTTGTGAGGACAGCACAGCTTGTGAGGACTGCACACCTTGCGAGGATAGCACAGCTAGCGAGGACAGCACGGCTTGCGAGGACAGCATGGCTTGCGAGGACAGAACGGCTTGTGAGGACAGCACGGCTTGCGAGGACGGCACAGCTTGCGCGGACAGCACAACTTGTGAGGACTGCACAACTTCCGAGGACAGCACAGCTTGCGAGGACAGCACAGCATGCGAGGATAGCAATGCTTGCGAGGACAGCTTAGCTTCCGAGGACAGCACAGCTTGCGAGGACAGCACAGCATGCGAGGACAGCATAGCTTGCGAGGACAGCACAGCTTGCGAGGACGGCACAGCTTGCGAGGACAGCACAGCTTGCGAGGACAGCTCAACTTGAGAGGAACGCTCAACTTGCGAGGACAGCTCAACTTTCGGGGACAGCTCAACTTGCGAGGACAGCTCAACTTAAGAGGACAGCTCAACTTGAGAGGACAGCTCAACTTGAGACCACAGCTCAACTTGAGAGGACAGCTCAACTTGAGAGGACAGCTCAACATGACAGGACAGCACAACTTGAGACGACAGCACAACTTGAGATGACAGCACAACTTGGATGAACAGCACAGCTTGCGAGGACAGCAAAGCTTACGAGGACGGCGCGGCTTGTGAGGACAGCACGGCTTGCGAGGACAGCACGGCTTGCGAGGACAGCACGGCTTGCCAGGACAGCACGGCTTGCAAGGACAGCACGGCTTGTGAGGACATCACGGCGTGTGAGGACAGCACGGGTTGCGAGGACAGCACGGGTTGCGAGGACAGCATGGCAAGCGAGGACAGCATGGCTTGCGAGGACAGCACAGGTTGCGAGGACAGCACAGGTTGCGAGGACAGCAAAGCTTCCAAGGACAGCACAGCTTCCGAGGACAGCACAGCTTCCGAGGACAGCAAAGCTTCTGATGACAGCACAGCTTGCGAGGACAGCACAGCTTGCGTGGACAGCACAGCTTGCGAAGACAGCACAGCTTGCAAGGACTGCACAGCTTGCGAGGAGAGCACATCTTGTGAGGACAGCACAGCTTGCGAGGACAGCACAGCTTGCGAGGACAGCACAGCTTGCGAGGACAGCACAGCTTGTGAGGACAGCATAGCTTGCGAGAACAGCACAGCTTGCGAGGACAGCACAGCTTGCGAGGACAGCATAGCTTGCGAGAACAGCACACCTTGTGGGGACAGCACAGCTTGCGGGGACAGCTCAACTTGAGAGGAGTGCTCAACTAGAGAGGGCAGATCAACTAGAGAGGACAGATCAACTTGAGAGGACAGCTCAACTTGCGAGGACACCTCAACTTGCTAGGACAGCTAGACTTACGAGAACAGCTCAACCTGCCAGGACAGCTCATCTTGAGAGGAGAGCACAACTTGAGAGGACAGCTCAACTTGAGAGGACGGCTCAACTTGAGACGACAGCTCAGTTTGAGACAACAGCACAACTTGAGAGGACAGCTCAACTTGAGAGGACAGCTTCACTAGAGCGGATAGCTCAACTTGAGAGGACAGCTGAACTTGAGAGGACAGCTCAACTTGAGAGGACAGCTCAACTACAGAGTACAGCTCAACTTGAGAGGACAGCTCAACTTGAGAGGACAGCACAACTTGAGAGGACAGCACAACTTGAGAGGATGGCACAACTTGAGAGGCAGCACAACTTGCGAGGACAGCACAACTTGCGAGGACAGCACAACTTGGGAGGACAGCAGAGCTTGCGAGGACAGGAAAGCTTGCAAGGACAGCAAAGCTTGCGAAGACAGCACGGCTTGTAAGGACAGCACGGGTTGCGAGGACAGCACGGCTTCCGAAGACAGCACGGCTTGCGAGGACAGCACGGCTCGCGAGGACAGCACAGGTTTTAAGGACAGCACAGCTTGCGAGAACAGCACATCTTGCGAGGACAGCACAGCCTGCGAGGACAGTACAGCTTGCAAGGACAGCAATGCTTGCGAGGACAGCTCAACTTGAGAGGACTGCTCAACTTGAGAGGGCAGCTGAACTTGAGAGGACAGCTCAACTTGATAGGACAGCGCAACTTGAGAGGACAGCTCAAATTGAGAGGACAGCTCAACTTGAGACGACAGCTCAACTTGAGAGGACAGCTCAACTAGAGAGTACAGCTCAACTTGAGAAACAGCTCAACTTGAGAGGACAGCTCAACTTGAGAGGACAGCTCATCTTGAGAGGACAGCACAACTTGAGAGGACAGCACAACTTGAGAGGACAGCACAACTTAAGAGGACAGCTCAACTTGAGAGGACATCTCAACTTGAGAGTACAGCTCAGTTTGAGAGGACAGCTCTACTTGAGAGGACAGCACAACTTGAGAGGACAGCACAACATGAGAGGACAGCACAACTTGAGAGGACTGCACAACTTGAGAGGGCAGCTCAACTTGAGAGGACACCTCACCTTCACAGGACAGCACAACTTGAGAGGACAGCACAACATGAGAGGACAGCACAACTTGAGAGGACAGCACAACTTGAGAGGACAGCACAGGTTGCGAGGACAGCAAAGCTTGCGTGGACAGCAAAGCTTGCGAGGACAGCACGGCTTGTGAGGACAGCACAGCTTGCAAGGACAGCACGGCTTGCGAGGACAGCACGGCTTGCGAGTACAGCACGGCTTGTGAGGACAGCACGGCTTGTGAGGGCAGCGCGGCTTGCGAGGACAGCATGGCTTGCGAGGACAGCATGGCTTGCGAGGACAGCACGGCTTGCAAGGACAGCACAGGTTGTGACGACAGTACAGCTTCCGAGGAGAGCACAGCTTGCGAGGACAGCACAGGTTGCGAGGACAGCACAACTTGCGAGGACAGCACAACTTGGGAGGACAGCAGAGCTTGCGAGGAGAGGAAAGCTTGCGAGTAGAGCAAAGCATGCGAAGACGGCACGGCTTGCGAGGACAGCACAGCTCGCGAGGACAGCACGGCTTGCGAGGACAGCACAGCTTGCGAGGACAGCTCAACTTGAGAGGACAGCTCAACTAGAGAGTACAGCTCAATTTGAGAGGACAGCTCAACTTGAGAGGACAGCTTAACTTGAGAGGACAGTTTAACTTGAGAGGACAGCTCAACTTGAGAGGACAGCTCAACTAGGGAGGACAGCTCAACTTGAGAGGACTGCTCAACTTGAGAGGACAGCACTACTTGACAGGACAGCACTACTTGAGAGGACAGCTCAACTTGAGAGGACAGCACAACTTGAGAGGACAGCTCAACTTGAGAGGACAGCTCAACTTGAGAGGACATCTCAACTTGAGAGGACAGCACAACTTGAGAGGACAGCACAACTTAAGAGGACAGCACAACTTGAGAGGACAGCACAACTTGAGAGGACAGCACAACTTGCGAGGACAGCACAACTTGCGAGGACAGCACAACTTGGGAGGACAGCAGAGCTTGCGAGGAGAGGAAAGCTTGCGAGGAGAGCAAAGCTTGCAAAGACGGCACGGCTTGCGAGGACAGCACAGCTTGCGAGGACAGCACGGCTAGCGAGGACAGCTTGGCTTGCGAGGACTGCACGGCTTGCGAGGACAGCACGGCTTGCGAGGACAGCACGGCTTGCGAGGACAGCACAGGTTGTGAGGACAGCACAGCTTCCACGGACAGCACAGCTTACAAGGACAGCACAGCTTGTGAGGACAGCACAGCTTGCGAGAACAGCACAGCTTGCGAGGACAGCACAGGTTGCGAGGATAGCACAACTTGAGAGGACAGCACAGCTTGCGAGGACAGCTCAACTTGAGAGGACAGCTCAAATTGAGAGATCAGCTGAACTTGAGAGGACAGCTCAACTTGAGAGGGCAGCTCAACTTGAGAGGACAGCTCAACTTGAGAGGACAGCTCAACTTTAGAGGACAGCTCAACTTGAGAGGACAGCTCAACTTGAGAGGACAGCTCAACTTGAGAGGGCAGCTCAACTAGAGGGGAGAGCTCAACTTGAGAGGACAGCTGAACTTGAGAAGACAGCTGAACTTGAGAGGACAGCTCAACTTGAGAGGACAGCTCAACTACAGAGTACAGCTCAACTTGAGAGGACAGCTCAACTTTAGAGGACAGCTCAACTTGAGAGGACAGCTCAACTTGAGAGGACAGCTCAAGTTGAGAGGACAGCTAAACTTGCGAGGAGAGCTCAACATACGAGGACAGCTCAACTTGCGAGGACAGTTCAACTTGGGAGGAGAGCACATCTTGAGAGAACTGCTCAACTTGAGAGGACAGCTTAACTCGAGACGACAGCTCAACATGAGATAACAGCACAACTTGCGAGGACAGCACAGCTTCCAAAGACAGCACAGCTTGCGAGGACAGCACAGCTTGCGAGGACAGCACAGCTTGCGAGGACAGCACAGCTTGCGAGGACAGCTCAACTTGAGAGGAACGCTCAACTTGCGAGGACAGCTCAACTTGCGAGGACAGCTCAACTTGAGAGGACAGCACAGCTTGCGACGACAGCACAGCTTGTGAGGACAGCACAGCTTGCGAGGACAGCACAGCTTTCGAGGACAGCACAGCTTGTGAGGACAGCACAGCTTGTGAGGACTGCACAGCTTGCGAGGACAGCAACCCTAGCGAGGACAGCATGGCTTGCGAAGACAGCATGGCTTGCGAGGACACCACGGCTTGTGAAAACAGCACGGCTTGCGAGGACAGCACAGCTTGCGTGGACAGCAAAACTTGTGAGGACAGCACAACTTGCGAGGACAGCACAGCTTGCGAGGACAGCACAGCTTGTGAGGATAGCAATGCTTGCGAGGACAGCTCAGCTTCCGAGGACAGCACAGCTTACGAGGACAGCACAGCATGCGAGGACAGCATAGCATGCGAGGACAGCACAGCTTGCGAGGACAGCACAGCTTGCGAGGACAGCACAGCTTGCGAGGACAGCTCAACTTGAGAGGAACGCTCAACTTGCGAGGACAGCTCAACTTGCGAGGACAGTTCAACTTGCGAGGACAGCTCAACTTAAGAGGACAGCTCAACTTGAGAGGACAGCTCAACTTGAGAGGACAGCTCAACTTGAGAGGACAGCTCAACTTGAGAGGACAGCTCAACTTGAGAGGACAGCTCAACTTGAGAGGACAGCTCAACTTGAGAGGACAGCTCAACATGACAGGACAGCACAACTTGAGACAACAGCACAACTTGAGATGACAGCACAACTTGGATGGACAGCACAGCTTGCGAGGACAGCAAAGCTTGCGAGGACAGCGCGGCTTGTGAGGACAGCACGGCTTGCGAGGACAGCACGGCTTGCGAGGACAGCACGGCTTGCCAGGACAGCACGGCTTGCAAGGACAGCACGGCTTGCGAGGACAGCACGGCGTGTGAGGACAGCACGGGTTGCGAGGACAGCACAGGTTGTGAGGACAGCACAGATTGCGAGGACAGCAAAGCTTCCAAGGACAGCACAGCTTCCGAGGACAGCACAGCTTCCGAGGACAGCAAAGCTTCCGATGACAGCACAGCTTGCGAGGACAGCACAGCTTGCGTGGACAGCACAGCTTGCGAAGACAGCACAGCTTGCAAGGACTGCACAGCTTGCGAGGAGAGCACATCTTGTGAGGACAGCACAGCTTGCGAGGACAGCACAGCTTGCGAGGACAGCACAGCTTGCGAGGACAGCACAGCTTGTGAGGACAGCATAGCTTGCGAGAACAGCACAGCTTGCGAGGACAGCACAGCTTGCGAGGACAGCATAGCTTGCGAGAACAGCACACCTTGTGGGGACAGCACAGCTTGCGGGGACTGCTAAACTTGAGAGGAGTGCTCAACTAGAGAGGACAGATCAACTAGAGAGGACAGATCAACTTGAGAGGACAGCTCAACTTGCGAGGACAGCTCAACTTGCTAGGACAGCTAGACTTACAAGAACAGCTCAACCTGCCAGGACAGCTCAACTTGAGAGGAGAGCACTATTTGAGAAGACAGCTCAACTTGAGAGGACGGCTCAACTTGAGACGACAGCTCAGTTTGAGACAACAGCACAACTTGAGAGGACAGCTCAACTTGAGAGGACAGCTCCACTAGAGCGGATAGCTCAACTTGAGAGGACAGCTCTACTTGAGAGGACAGCTCTACTTGAGAGGACAGCTCAACTTGAGAGGACACCTCAACTTGAGAGGACAGCTCAACTTGAGAGGACACCTCATCTTGAGAGGACACCTCAACCTGAGAGGACACCTCAACTTGAAAGGACACCTCAACTTGAGAAGATACCTCAACTTGAGAGGACAGCTCAATTTGAGAGGACAGCTCAACTTGAGAGGACAGCTCGATTTGAGAGGACAGCTCAACTTGAGAGGACAGCTCATATTGAGAGGTCAGCTCAACTTGAGAGGACAGCTACACTTGAGAGGACAGCACAACTTGAGAGGACAGCACAACTTGAGAGGGCAGCACAACTTGAGAGGACAGTACAACTTGCGAGGACAGCACAACTTGCACTAACAGCACAACTTGGGAGGACAGCACAGCTTGCGAGGACGGCACAGCTTGCGAGGACAGCACAGCTTGCGAGGACAGTGCAGCTTGCAAGGAGAACTCAACTTGCGAGGACAGCTCAACTTGAGAGGACAGCTCAACTTGAGAGGACAGCTCAACTACAGAGTACAGCTCAACTTGAGAGGACAGCTCAACTTTAGAGGACAGCTCAACTTGAGAGGACAGCTCAACTTGACAGGACAGCACAACTTGAGACGACAGCACAACTTGAGATGACAGCACAACTTGGATGGACAGCACAGCTTGCGAGGACAGCAAAGCTTGCGAGGACAGCATGGCTTGTAAGGACAGCACGACTTGCGAGGACAACAAGGCTTGCGAGGACAGCATGGTTTGCGATGACAGCACGGCTTGCCAGGACAGCACGGCTTGCGAGGACAGCACAGCTTGTGAGGACAGCACAGCTTGTGAGGACAGCACAGCTTGCGAGGACAGCTCAGCTTGCGAGGAAAGCACAGGTAGCGAGGACAGCACAGCTTGCGAGGACAGCGCAGCTTGCGAGGACAGCACTGCTTGCGAGGACAGCACAGCTTGCGAGGACAGCACAGCTTGCGAGGACAGCACAGCTTGTGAGGACAGCATAGCTTGCGAGAACTGCACAGCTTGCGAGGACAGCACAGCTTGCGAGGACAGCATAGCTTGCGAGAACAGCACACCTTGTGGGGACAGCACAGCTTGCGGGGACAGCTCCACTTGAGAGGAGTGCTCAACTAGAGACGACAGATCAACTAGAGAGGACAGATCAACTTGAGAGGACAGCTCAACTTGAGAGGACTGCTCAACTTGCGAGGACACCTCATTTTGCGAGGGCAGCACAACTTGCGAGGACAGCAAATTTTGCGAGGACAGCAAAGATTGCGAGGACACCAAAGCTTGCAAGGACAGCAAAGCTTGCGATTATAGCACGGCTTCCGAGGACAGCACGGCTTGCGAGGACAGCACGGCTTGCGAGGACAGCACGGCTTGCGAGGACAGCACAGCTTGCGAGGACAGCATGGCTTGCGACGACAGCACAGCTTGCGAGGACTGCACAGCTTTCGAGGACAGCACAGCTTGCAAGGACAGCACAGCTTGCGAGGACAGCACAGCTTGCGAGGACAGTTCAGCTTGCGAGGACAGCACAGCTTGCGAGGACAGCACAGCTTGCGAGGACAGCTCAAATTGAGAGGAACGCTCAACTTGCGAGGACAGCTCAACTAGAGCAGACAGCTCAACTTGAGAGGACCGCTCAACTTGAGAGGACAGCTCAACTTGAGAGGACAGCTCAAGTTGAGAGGACACCTCAACTTGGGAGGACAGCAGAACATGAGAGGACAGCACAACCTGAGAAGACTGCACAACTTGAGATGGCAGCTCAACGTGAGAGGACAGCTCAACTTCACAGGACAGCACAACTTGAGAGGACAGCACAACATGAGAGGACAGCACAACTTGAGAGGACAGCACAACTTGAGAGGACAGCACAGGTTGCGAGGACAGCAAAGCTTGCGTGGACAGCAAAGCTTGCGAGGACAGCACGGCTTGTGAGGACAGCACAGCTTGCAAGGACAGCACGGCTTGCGAGGACAGCACGGCTTGCGAGTACAGCACGGCTTGTGAGGACAGCACGGCTTGTGAGGGCAGCATGGCTTGCGAGGACAGCATGGCTTGCGAGGACAGCATGGCTTGCGAGGACAGCACGGCTTGCAAGGACAGCACAGGTTGTGACGACAGCACAGCTTCCGAGGACAGCACCGCTTGCGAGGACAGCACAGGTTGTGAGGACAGCACAGCTCGCGAGGAGAGCTCAACTTGCGGCGACAGCTCAACTTGAGAGGACAGCTCAATTTGAGAGGACAGCTCAACTAGAGAGTACAGCTCAATTTGAGAGGACAGCTCAACTTGAGAGGTCAGGTTAACTTGAGAGGACAGCTCAACTTGAGAGGACAGCTCAACTAGGGAGGACAGCTCAACTTGAGAGGACTGCTCAACTTGAGAGGACAGCACTACTTGACAGGACAGCACTACTAGAGAGGACAGCTCAACTTGAGAGGACAGCACAACTTGAGAGGACAGCACAGCTTGCGAGGACAGCAAATCTTGCGAGGACCGCAAAGCTTGCGAGGACGGCGAAGCTTGCGAGGACAGCAAAGCTTGCGAGGACAGCACAGCTTGTGAGGAGAGCACAGCTTGCGAGGACAGCAGAGCTTGCGAGGTTAGCACAGCATGTGAAGACAGCACAGCTTGCGAGGGCAGCACAGTTTACGAGGACAGCACAGCTAGCGTGGACAGCACAGCTTGCGAGGAGAGCACAGCTTGCGAGGACAGCTCAACTTGAGAGGACAGATCAACTTGAGAGAACAGCTCAACTTGCGTCGACAGCTCAACTTGCGAGGAGAGCTCAACTTACGAGGTCAGCTCAACTTGCGAGGACAGTTCAACTTGAGATCACAGCTCAACACGAGACAACAGCACAACTTGCGAGGACAGCACAGCTTGGGAGGACTGCACGGCTTGTGAGGACAGCAAAGCTTGCAAGGACAGCACGGGTTGCGAGGACGGCATGGCTTGCGAGGACAGCATGGCTTGCGAGGACAGCACGACTTGCGAGGACAGCACAGGTTGCGAGGACAGCACAGCTTGCGAGGACAGCACAGCTTGCGAGGACAGCACAGCTTGCGAGGACAGCTCAGCTTGCGAGGAAAGCACAGGGAGCGAGGACAGCACAGCTTGCGAGGATAGCATGGCATGCGAGGACAGCACAGCTTGTGAGGACAGCACAGCTTGCGAGGACAGCACAGCTTGCGAGGACAGCACAGCTTGCGAGGACAGCACTGCTTGCGAGGACAGCACAGCTTGCAAGGACAGCACAGCTTGCGAGGACAGCGCAGCTTGCGAGGACAGCACTGCTTGCGAGGACAGCACAGCTTGCAAGGACAGCACAGCTTGCGAGGACAGCACAGCTTGTGAGGACAGCATAGCTTGCGAGAACTTCACAGCTTGCGAGGACAGCACAGCTTGCGAGGACAACATAGCTTGCGAGAACAGCACTCCTTGTGGGGACAGCACAGCTTGCGGGGACAGCTCAACTTGAGAGGAGTGCTCAACTAGAGACGACAGATCAACTAGAGAGGACAGATCAACTTGAGAGGACAGCTCAACTTGAGAGGACAGCTCAACTTGCGAGGACACCTCAACTTGCGAGGGCAGCACAACTTGCGAGGACAGCAAATTTTGCGAGGACAGCAAAGCTTGCGAGGACACCAAAGCTTGCAAGGACAGCAAAGCTTGCGAGTATAGCACGGCTTCTGAGGACAGCACGGCTTGCGAGGACAGCACGGCTTGCGAGGACAGCACGGCTTGCGAGGACAGCACTGCTTGCGAGGACAGCACGGCTTGCGACGACAGCACAGCTTGCGAGGACTGCACAGCTTTCGAGGACAGCACAGCTTGCAAGGACAGCACAGCTTGCGAGGACAGCACAGCTTGCGAGGACAGCACAACTTGCGAGGACAGCACAGCTTGCGAGGACAGTACAGCTTGCGAGGACAGCACAGCTTGCGAGGACAGCACAGCTTGCGAGGACAGCACAGCTTGCGAGGACAGCTCAACTTGAGAGGAACGCTCAACTTGCGAGGACAGCTCAACTAGAGCAGACAGCTCAACTTGAGAGGACCGCTCAACTTGAGAGGACAGCTCAACTTGAGAGGACAGCTCAAGTTGAGAGGACACCTCAACTTGGGAGGACAGCAGAACATGAGAGGACAGCACAACTTGAGAGGACTGCACAACTTGAGATGGCAGCTCAACTTGAGAGGACAGCTCAACTTCACAGGACAGCACAACTTGAGAGGACAGCACAACATGAGAGGACAGCACAACTTGAGAGGACAGCACAACTTGAGAGGACAGCACAGGTTGCGAGGACAGCAAAGCTTGCGTGGACAGCAAAGCTTGCGAGGACAGCACGGCTTGTGAGGAAAGCACAGCTTGCAAGGACAGCACGGCTTGCGAGGACAGCACGGCTTGCGAGTACAGCACGGCCTGTGAGGACAGCACGGCTTGCGAGGGCAGCAAGGCTTGCGATGACAGCATGGCTTGCGAGGACAGCATGGCTTGCGAGGACAGCACGGCTTGCAAGGACAGTACAGGTTGTGACAACAGCACAGCTTCCGAGGACAGCACAGCTTGCGAGGACAGCACAGGTTGTGAGGACAGCACAGCTCGCGAGGAGAGCTCAACTTGCGGCGACAGCTCAACTTGAGAGGACAGCTCAATTTGAGAGGACAGCTCAACTAGAGAGTACAGCTCAATTTGAGAGGACAGCTCAGCTTGAGAGGACAGCTCAACTTGAGAGGACATGTTAACTTCAGAGGACAGCTCAACTTGAGAGGACAGCTCAACTAGGGAGGACAGCTCAACTTGAGAGGACTGCTCAACTTCAGAGGACAGCACTACTTGACAGGACAGCACTACTTGAGAGGACAGCTCAACTTGAGAGGACAGCACAACTTGAGAGGACTGCTCAACTTGAGAGGACAGCTCAACTTGAGAGGACAGCTCAACTTGGGAGGACAGCACAACTTGAGAGGACAGCACAGCATAAGAGGACAGCACAGCTTGCGAGGACAGCACAGCTTGTGAGGACAGAACAGCTTGAGAGGACAGCTCAACTTGAGAGGACAGCACAGCTTCCGACGACAGCACAGCTTACGAGGACAGCACAGCTTGCGAGGACAGCACAGCTTTCGAGGACAGCACAGCTTGTGAGGACAGCACAGCTTGTGAGGACTGCACACCTTGCGAGGATAGCACAGCTAGCGAGGACAGCACGGCTTGCGAGGACAGCATGGCTTGCGAGGACAGAACGGCTTGTGAGGACAGCACGGCTTGCGAGGACGGCACAGCTTGCGCGGACAGCACAACTTGTGAGGACTGCACAACTTCCGAGGACAGCACAGCTTGCGAGGACAGCACAGCATGCGAGGATAGCAATGCTTGCGAGGACAGCTTAGCTTCCGAGGACAGCACAGCTTGCGAGGACAGCACAGCATGCGAGGACAGCATAGCTTGCGAGGACAGCACAGCTTGCGAGGACGGCACAGCTTGCGAGGACAGCACAGCTTGCGAGGACAGCTCAACTTGAGAGGAACGCTCAACTTGCGAGGACAGCTCAACTTTCGGGGACAGCTCAACTTGCGAGGACAGCTCAACTTAAGAGGACAGCTCAACTTGAGAGGACAGCTCAACTTGAGACCACAGCTCAACTTGAGAGGACAGCTCAACTTGAGAGGACAGCTCAACATGACAGGACAGCACAACTTGAGACGACAGCACAACTTGAGATGACAGCACAACTTGGATGAACAGCACAGCTTGCGAGGACAGCAAAGCTTACGAGGACGGCGCGGCTTGTGAGGACAGCACGGCTTGCGAGGACAGCACGGCTTGCGAGGACAGCACGGCTTGCCAGGACAGCACGGCTTGCAAGGACAGCACGGCTTGTGAGGACATCACGGCGTGTGAGGACAGCACGGGTTGCGAGGACAGCACGGGTTGCGAGGACAGCATGGCAAGCGAGGACAGCATGGCTTGCGAGGACAGCACAGGTTGCGAGGACAGCACAGGTTGCGAGGACAGCAAAGCTTCCAAGGACAGCACAGCTTCCGAGGACAGCACAGCTTCCGAGGACAGCAAAGCTTCTGATGACAGCACAGCTTGCGAGGACAGCACAGCTTGCGTGGACAGCACAGCTTGCGAAGACAGCACAGCTTGCAAGGACTGCACAGCTTGCGAGGAGAGCACATCTTGTGAGGACAGCACAGCTTGCGAGGACAGCACAGCTTGCGAGGACAGCACAGCTTGCGAGGACAGCACAGCTTGTGAGGACAGCATAGCTTGCGAGAACAGCACAGCTTGCGAGGACAGCACAGCTTGCGAGGACAGCATAGCTTGCGAGAACAGCACACCTTGTGGGGACAGCACAGCTTGCGGGGACAGCTCAACTTGAGAGGAGTGCTCAACTAGAGAGGGCAGATCAACTAGAGAGGACAGATCAACTTGAGAGGACAGCTCAACTTGCGAGGACACCTCAACTTGCTAGGACAGCTAGACTTACGAGAACAGCTCAACCTGCCAGGACAGCTCATCTTGAGAGGAGAGCACAACTTGAGAGGACAGCTCAACTTGAGAGGACGGCTCAACTTGAGACGACAGCTCAGTTTGAGACAACAGCACAACTTGAGAGGACAGCTCAACTTGAGAGGACAGCTTCACTAGAGCGGATAGCTCAACTTGAGAGGACAGCTGAACTTGAGAGGACAGCTCAACTTGAGAGGACAGCTCAACTACAGAGTACAGCTCAACTTGAGAGGACAGCTCAACTTGAGAGGACAGCACAACTTGAGAGGACAGCACAACTTGAGAGGATGGCACAACTTGAGAGGCAGCACAACTTGCGAGGACAGCACAACTTGCGAGGACAGCACAACTTGGGAGGACAGCAGAGCTTGCGAGGACAGGAAAGCTTGCAAGGACAGCAAAGCTTGCGAAGACAGCACGGCTTGTAAGGACAGCACGGGTTGCGAGGACAGCACGGCTTCCGAAGACAGCACGGCTTGCGAGGACAGCACGGCTCGCGAGGACAGCACAGGTTTTAAGGACAGCACAGCTTGCGAGAACAGCACATCTTGCGAGGACAGCACAGCCTGCGAGGACAGTACAGCTTGCAAGGACAGCAATGCTTGCGAGGACAGCTCAACTTGAGAGGACTGCTCAACTTGAGAGGGCAGCTGAACTTGAGAGGACAGCTCAACTTGATAGGACAGCGCAACTTGAGAGGACAGCTCAAATTGAGAGGACAGCTCAACTTGAGACGACAGCTCAACTTGAGAGGACAGCTCAACTAGAGAGTACAGCTCAACTTGAGAAACAGCTCAACTTGAGAGGACAGCTCAACTTGAGAGGACAGCTCATCTTGAGAGGACAGCACAACTTGAGAGGACAGCACAACTTGAGAGGACAGCACAACTTAAGAGGACAGCTCAACTTGAGAGGACATCTCAACTTGAGAGTACAGCTCAGTTTGAGAGGACAGCTCTACTTGAGAGGACAGCACAACTTGAGAGGACAGCACAACATGAGAGGACAGCACAACTTGAGAGGACTGCACAACTTGAGAGGGCAGCTCAACTTGAGAGGACACCTCACCTTCACAGGACAGCACAACTTGAGAGGACAGCACAACATGAGAGGACAGCACAACTTGAGAGGACAGCACAACTTGAGAGGACAGCACAGGTTGCGAGGACAGCAAAGCTTGCGTGGACAGCAAAGCTTGCGAGGACAGCACGGCTTGTGAGGACAGCACAGCTTGCAAGGACAGCACGGCTTGCGAGGACAGCACGGCTTGCGAGTACAGCACGGCTTGTGAGGACAGCACGGCTTGTGAGGGCAGCGCGGCTTGCGAGGACAGCATGGCTTGCGAGGACAGCATGGCTTGCGAGGACAGCACGGCTTGCAAGGACAGCACAGGTTGTGACGACAGTACAGCTTCCGAGGAGAGCACAGCTTGCGAGGACAGCACAGGTTGCGAGGACAGCACAACTTGCGAGGACAGCACAACTTGGGAGGACAGCAGAGCTTGCGAGGAGAGGAAAGCTTGCGAGTAGAGCAAAGCATGCGAAGACGGCACGGCTTGCGAGGACAGCACAGCTCGCGAGGACAGCACGGCTTGCGAGGACAGCACAGCTTGCGAGGACAGCTCAACTTGAGAGGACAGCTCAACTAGAGAGTACAGCTCAATTTGAGAGGACAGCTCAACTTGAGAGGACAGCTTAACTTGAGAGGACAGTTTAACTTGAGAGGACAGCTCAACTTGAGAGGACAGCTCAACTAGGGAGGACAGCTCAACTTGAGAGGACTGCTCAACTTGAGAGGACAGCACTACTTGACAGGACAGCACTACTTGAGAGGACAGCTCAACTTGAGAGGACAGCACAACTTGAGAGGACAGCTCAACTTGAGAGGACAGCTCAACTTGAGAGGACATCTCAACTTGAGAGGACAGCACAACTTGAGAGGACAGCACAACTTAAGAGGACAGCACAACTTGAGAGGACAGCACAACTTGAGAGGACAGCACAACTTGCGAGGACAGCACAACTTGCGAGGACAGCACAACTTGGGAGGACAGCAGAGCTTGCGAGGAGAGGAAAGCTTGCGAGGAGAGCAAAGCTTGCAAAGACGGCACGGCTTGCGAGGACAGCACAGCTTGCGAGGACAGCACGGCTAGCGAGGACAGCTTGGCTTGCGAGGACTGCACGGCTTGCGAGGACAGCACGGCTTGCGAGGACAGCACGGCTTGCGAGGACAGCACAGGTTGTGAGGACAGCACAGCTTCCACGGACAGCACAGCTTACAAGGACAGCACAGCTTGTGAGGACAGCACAGCTTGCGAGAACAGCACAGCTTGCGAGGACAGCACAGGTTGCGAGGATAGCACAACTTGAGAGGACAGCACAGCTTGCGAGGACAGCTCAACTTGAGAGGACAGCTCAAATTGAGAGATCAGCTGAACTTGAGAGGACAGCTCAACTTGAGAGGGCAGCTCAACTTGAGAGGACAGCTCAACTTGAGAGGACAGCTCAACTTTAGAGGACAGCTCAACTTGAGAGGACAGCTCAACTTGAGAGGACAGCTCAACTTGAGAGGGCAGCTCAACTAGAGGGGAGAGCTCAACTTGAGAGGACAGCTGAACTTGAGAAGACAGCTGAACTTGAGAGGACAGCTCAACTTGAGAGGACAGCTCAACTACAGAGTACAGCTCAACTTGAGAGGACAGCTCAACTTTAGAGGACAGCTCAACTTGAGAGGACAGCTCAACTTGAGAGGACAGCTCAAGTTGAGAGGACAGCTAAACTTGCGAGGAGAGCTCAACATACGAGGACAGCTCAACTTGCGAGGACAGTTCAACTTGGGAGGAGAGCACATCTTGAGAGAACTGCTCAACTTGAGAGGACAGCTTAACTCGAGACGACAGCTCAACATGAGATAACAGCACAACTTGCGAGGACAGCACAGCTTCCAAAGACAGCACAGCTTGCGAGGACAGCACAGCTTGCGAGGACAGCACAGCTTGCGAGGACAGCACAGCTTGCGAGGACAGCTCAACTTGAGAGGAACGCTCAACTTGCGAGGACAGCTCAACTTGCGAGGACAGCTCAACTTGAGAGGACAGCACAGCTTGCGACGACAGCACAGCTTGTGAGGACAGCACAGCTTGCGAGGACAGCACAGCTTTCGAGGACAGCACAGCTTGTGAGGACAGCACAGCTTGTGAGGACTGCACAGCTTGCGAGGACAGCAACCCTAGCGAGGACAGCATGGCTTGCGAAGACAGCATGGCTTGCGAGGACACCACGGCTTGTGAAAACAGCACGGCTTGCGAGGACAGCACAGCTTGCGTGGACAGCAAAACTTGTGAGGACAGCACAACTTGCGAGGACAGCACAGCTTGCGAGGACAGCACAGCTTGTGAGGATAGCAATGCTTGCGAGGACAGCTCAGCTTCCGAGGACAGCACAGCTTACGAGGACAGCACAGCATGCGAGGACAGCATAGCATGCGAGGACAGCACAGCTTGCGAGGACAGCACAGCTTGCGAGGACAGCACAGCTTGCGAGGACAGCTCAACTTGAGAGGAACGCTCAACTTGCGAGGACAGCTCAACTTGCGAGGACAGTTCAACTTGCGAGGACAGCTCAACTTAAGAGGACAGCTCAACTTGAGAGGACAGCTCAACTTGAGAGGACAGCTCAACTTGAGAGGACAGCTCAACTTGAGAGGACAGCTCAACTTGAGAGGACAGCTCAACTTGAGAGGACAGCTCAACTTGAGAGGACAGCTCAACATGACAGGACAGCACAACTTGAGACAACAGCACAACTTGAGATGACAGCACAACTTGGATGGACAGCACAGCTTGCGAGGACAGCAAAGCTTGCGAGGACAGCGCGGCTTGTGAGGACAGCACGGCTTGCGAGGACAGCACGGCTTGCGAGGACAGCACGGCTTGCCAGGACAGCACGGCTTGCAAGGACAGCACGGCTTGCGAGGACAGCACGGCGTGTGAGGACAGCACGGGTTGCGAGGACAGCACAGGTTGTGAGGACAGCACAGATTGCGAGGACAGCAAAGCTTCCAAGGACAGCACAGCTTCCGAGGACAGCACAGCTTCCGAGGACAGCAAAGCTTCCGATGACAGCACAGCTTGCGAGGACAGCACAGCTTGCGTGGACAGCACAGCTTGCGAAGACAGCACAGCTTGCAAGGACTGCACAGCTTGCGAGGAGAGCACATCTTGTGAGGACAGCACAGCTTGCGAGGACAGCACAGCTTGCGAGGACAGCACAGCTTGCGAGGACAGCACAGCTTGTGAGGACAGCATAGCTTGCGAGAACAGCACAGCTTGCGAGGACAGCACAGCTTGCGAGGACAGCATAGCTTGCGAGAACAGCACACCTTGTGGGGACAGCACAGCTTGCGGGGACTGCTAAACTTGAGAGGAGTGCTCAACTAGAGAGGACAGATCAACTAGAGAGGACAGATCAACTTGAGAGGACAGCTCAACTTGCGAGGACAGCTCAACTTGCTAGGACAGCTAGACTTACAAGAACAGCTCAACCTGCCAGGACAGCTCAACTTGAGAGGAGAGCACTATTTGAGAAGACAGCTCAACTTGAGAGGACGGCTCAACTTGAGACGACAGCTCAGTTTGAGACAACAGCACAACTTGAGAGGACAGCTCAACTTGAGAGGACAGCTCCACTAGAGCGGATAGCTCAACTTGAGAGGACAGCTCTACTTGAGAGGACAGCTCTACTTGAGAGGACAGCTCAACTTGAGAGGACACCTCAACTTGAGAGGACAGCTCAACTTGAGAGGACACCTCATCTTGAGAGGACACCTCAACCTGAGAGGACACCTCAACTTGAAAGGACACCTCAACTTGAGAAGATACCTCAACTTGAGAGGACAGCTCAATTTGAGAGGACAGCTCAACTTGAGAGGACAGCTCGATTTGAGAGGACAGCTCAACTTGAGAGGACAGCTCATATTGAGAGGTCAGCTCAACTTGAGAGGACAGCTACACTTGAGAGGACAGCACAACTTGAGAGGACAGCACAACTTGAGAGGGCAGCACAACTTGAGAGGACAGTACAACTTGCGAGGACAGCACAACTTGCACTAACAGCACAACTTGGGAGGACAGCACAGCTTGCGAGGACGGCACAGCTTGCGAGGACAGCACAGCTTGCGAGGACAGTGCAGCTTGCAAGGAGAACTCAACTTGCGAGGACAGCTCAACTTGAGAGGACAGCTCAACTTGAGAGGACAGCTCAACTACAGAGTACAGCTCAACTTGAGAGGACAGCTCAACTTTAGAGGACAGCTCAACTTGAGAGGACAGCTCAACTTGACAGGACAGCACAACTTGAGACGACAGCACAACTTGAGATGACAGCACAACTTGGATGGACAGCACAGCTTGCGAGGACAGCAAAGCTTGCGAGGACAGCATGGCTTGTAAGGACAGCACGACTTGCGAGGACAACAAGGCTTGCGAGGACAGCATGGTTTGCGATGACAGCACGGCTTGCCAGGACAGCACGGCTTGCGAGGACAGCACTGGTTGCGAGGACAGCACAGGTTGCGAGTACAGCAATGCTTCCAAGGACAGCACAGCTTCCGATGACAGCACAGCTTCCGAGGACAGCAAAGCTTCCGATGACAGCACAGCTTGCGAGGACAGCTCAGCTTGCGTGGACAGCACAGCTTGCGAAGACATCACAGCTTGCGAGGACTGCACAGCTTGCGAGGACAGCACATCTTGTGAGGACAGCACAGCTTGCGAGGGCAGCACAGCTTGCGAGGACAGCACAGCTTGCGAGGACAGCACAGCTTGTGAGGACAGCACAGCTTGCGAGGACAGCACAGCTTGCAAGGACAGCACAGCTTGCGAGGACAGCACAGCTTGCGAGGACAGCTCAACTTGAGAGGACAGCTCAACTTGGGAGGACAGCTCGACTTGAGAGGACTGCTCAACTGGAGAGGACAGCTCAACTTGAGAGGATAGCTCAACTAGAGAGGACAGCTCAAGAGGACAGCACAACTTGAGAGGACAGCACAACTTGCAAGCGTAGTAGACCTTGTGATTAACCTTGTAGTGCCATAACTATTGTACATTCAGTAACTGTTTCATTTGCAGCAACCTTTCTGTATACAGTAACACTTGCATGTACAGATATATTGATATGAATAGGAAGAATTTCACTTTCAGCAGTTTTCGCTAATAGAACAGTAATAGTGTGTGCTGCAACTCTTGCATGTACAGTATCTCAAATGTGCAGAGTAAGTTTTGCGTAAGCAGTCTCTCCTCCATGCAAGGTATCTCCTGCAAGTTCAGTAACAGATGCTTTTGCAGCGGAGTTGTGTGTATTAACCACAGAACTTGAATAGACTTCTTTGCATGCTGTAATGCGGAAAAAAAGAGATGGGGAGGAGAAAAAGCAGTATGTAGAAAGAAGAGAGGGTGGGAGGGAGTGTATGAGGAAAGTATGTTTGAGACAGTTGAAGAGGATAGTAATATGGGGAAGGATGAGAGGAGGAGAAGGAAGCCTTGGTGAGAAGAGGGAGGATGTATCGGGCAAAGAGGAAACGACAGAGAGAAATTAGGAAGGATCGAAAGAAACAGGTAATATAAGTGTAAAGTGAATGTAGGAGGACAGAGAAAAATATATATACATAGTGTGCAGATGATATGTTTACTACAATCGAGAACACGCAAAAACGCTGTACAGGCAGTGAAGTGGAGACGCAAAAGCTGAAAACAAGCACTAAGTCTGAGGTGAGGCAAGAAGGAAGAACTTCCACAACATTAGACGCTACTGAATAATAAAGTGGGGAAAACAAAGTGTAGAATGGTAGTCGAGCCACATGGTGGCTAGAATAAAAGACACTCGTCGGTGTGGTGTTCAATATCAGTCATGCTGTCTGTCTAGACAACAACAGGAATGTACAGATCAAACAGGTGCATCGAAATTCCTGACGACTGGAGCATTACAATAATCAGTACCATAAGCTGTGCTGTGTGGTGCCAAATAACAAGTTGTCAGATGAGAATCAAAGGCAAGAAATCCACTGTAATACAATAGATGAGAGACAGACTTATCAGAACTGCTAGACATGCCTAATGCCGCATAAATCCACGCTGCCACTTGTGCCGCCCATTCACATAACGTAGTGTTACAAATGAAGTGCCTGCCGAAAACGCGGAGGGATTTCTATAGACTGTAACAATAAAAGAAAGGAAAGTGTGAAGAGCGTGTGACACAGGGCAGCCGATACGTTGTACGCCAAGGACGGAATACGTAGGAAAGCGCGGTCCAGTATTGCGATAGGGGGAGTGGTGGGGGGGGGGGGGTTAAGGGGCACAAAATGCGGCCCGTCATTCGTCGGAATTCGCAGCTCGCGGCCGATATCCCGTGGTGCGATTCCAGGGATGAGCACAGCCTCTCACAGCCGCCTGGAGGCGCCATAAAATTTTGACTGTTCACACTCAGCACTTTCATATCGACATGGCGAACATTCATGTTCAGCTTTTGGCTTCCAGGCTGCACTTCCTGAGTTAGCAGGCTTCAATGTAATATTGTTGCAACAGCAGCTTCCCGACTGAGAAAGCAAAACAGAAATTTACAGATCACACACACACACAAATCGTCGCAATTGGGCTGTATTAAAATAATTGGAGTATTACATAATAATTAAACCACAAGCAGTGCTGTGTGACAGCAGTGAAAGGGTGTCCAGAAGGAAATCCAGAGGAAAAAAATCCGCTGTAATACACGCCATTAGAGGCGGGGGTGTCACGCCTGCTAATACAATTAACGGCGACTATGTTAATTGCTGCTTGGGGGCTGGTGTGTCTGATGGCTTGGCAGCGCACGAACTGCTTGCTTACTTGCTTCCCAACTTAACAAGCGATGAACTTAACAAGCGATGTCGCAACCAAATTATTTCAACAGTCACATTTGTATCGCCGGTGTGGCTTGTGGCCGTTTTGCTTTGTGTGTGGGGGGGGGGGGGGGCAGGGAGGGTGAGTGTAGCGCGCAGCCTGTTGGCTTCGCAGCATGCATTATGTCCCGCTCCTAGCTGCCCGAACCAAATTATTTCAACAGTCACATTTGTATCGCCGGTGTGGTTTGTGGCCGTTTTGCTTTGTGTGTGTGGGGGGGGGGGGGGGGGCGGAGGGTGAGTGTAGCGCGCAGCCTGTTGGCTTCGCAGCATGCATTATGTCCCCCTCCTAGCTGCCCGACTTAGCAACCGACTTTGCAATGCGACTCCGCTGCGCTCCGCTTGGTCCCCGTCCCGTTATAAGGCGATCACTCCGAACAAGTGGCAGCGAGAGACACGCGTACACTGAACGGGGCAAATATCGGCGGGCGGAATATCTTCTGCGTCAAAGCCGCCTACATCACTTCACTTACAGCATGAATCTTTGAAACCGCCAAGCGACTACCGTTCTCAGTACGTGATATCAATTTCAGCTCGATACCACCTTACTGTCCCAGGCAAAAACGCACTCAAAGACGCAAATGCAAACCGAAAAGAAAAACCGATTACACAAACTCACGCAAAAGCTACTTCTTCGTCACATGTAATTACAAATTAACCACTTTCCGATACTCTCCTTTCATTCTACTGTGGAAACTAGTATTTTTTTACGTCGCCACACGGTCCTATATCAAAGCAAACTACGCTCACTGGGCCAGGCGGCGCGGCGCGGCGCGTCTCTGCTCTTCGTGTTTCAAATCATGCTGCATAAACGTCCGTAACTCCTCGATGCCTTCACTTACAATTTTCAAACTCTGACACCGCCAAGCGACTACTGACCTCAGTACGTGATATCAATTTCAGCTCGATACCACCTTACTGTCCCAGGCAAAAACGCACTCAAAGACGCAAATGCAAACCGAAAAGAAAAACCGATTACACAAACTCACGCAAAAGCTACTTCTTCGTCACATGTAATTACAAATTAACCACTTTCCGATACTCTCCTTTCATTCTACTGTGGAAACTAGTATTTTTTTACGTCGCCACACGGTCCTATATCAAAGCAAACTACGCTCACTGGGCCAGGCGGCGCGGCGCGGCGCGTCTCTGCTCTTCGTGTTTCAAATCATGCTGCATAAACGTCCGTAACTCCTCGATGCCTTCACTTACAATTTTCAAACTCTGACACCGCCAAGCGACTACTGACCTCAGTACGTGATATCAATTTCAGCTCGATACCACCTTACTGTCCCAGGCAAAAACGCACTCAAAGACGCAAATGCAAACCGAAAAGAAAAACCGATTACACAAACTCACGCAAAAGCTACTTCTTCGTCACATGTAATTACAAATTAACCACTTTCCGATACTCTCCTTTCATTCTACTGTGGAAACTAGTATTTTTTTACGTCGCCACACGGTCCTATATCAAAGCAAACTACGCTCACTGGGCCAGGCGGCGCGGCGCGGCGCGTCTCTGCTCTTCGTGTTTCAAATCATGCTGCATAAACGTCCGTAACTCCTCGATGCCTTCACTTACAATTTTCAAACTCTGACACCGCCAAGCGACTACTGACCTCAGTACGTGATATCAATTTCAGCTCGATACCACCTTACTGTCCCAGGCAAAAACGCACTCAAAGACGCAAATGCAAACCGAAAAGAAAAACCGATTACACAAACTCACGCAAAAGCTACTTCTTCGTCACATGTAATTACAAATTAACCACTTTCCGATACTCTCCTTTCATTCTACTGTGGAAACTAGTATTTTTTTACGTCGCCACACGGTCCTATATCAAAGCAAACTACGCTCACTGGGCCAGGCGGCGCGGCGCGGCGCGTCTCTGCTCTTCGTGTTTCAAATCATGCTGCATAAACGTCCGTAACTCCTCGATGCCTTCACTTACAATTTTCAAACTCTGACACCGCCAAGCGACTACTGACCTCAGTACGTGATATCAATTTCAGCTCGATACCACCTTACTGTCCCAGGCAAAAACGCACTCAAAGACGCAAATGCAAACCGAAAAGAAAAACCGATTACACAAACTCACGCAAAAGCTACTTCTTCGTCACATGTAATTACAAATTAACCACTTTCCGATACTCTCCTTTCATTCTACTGTGGAAACTAGTATTTTTTTACGTCGCCACACGGTCCTATATCAAAGCAAACTACGCTCACTGGGCCAGGCGGCGCGGCGCGGCGCGTCTCTGCTCTTCGTGTTTCAAATCATGCTGCATAAACGTCCGTAACTCCTCGATGCCTTCACTTACAATTTTCAAACTCTGACACCGCCAAGCGACTACTGACCTCAGTACGTGATATCAATTTCAGCTCGATACCACCTTACTGTCCCAGGCAAAAACGCACTCAAAGACGCAAATGCAAACCGAAAAGAAAAACCGATTACACAAACTCACGCAAAAGCTACTTCTTCGTCACATGTAATTACAAATTAACCACTTTCCGATACTCTCCTTTCATTCTACTGTGGAAACTAGTATTTTTTTACGTCGCCACACGGTCCTATATCAAAGCAAACTACGCTCACTGGGCCAGGCGGCGCGGCGCGGCGCGTCTCTGCTCTTCGTGTTTCAAATCATGCTGCATAAACGTCCGTAACTCCTCGATGCCTTCACTTACAATTTTCAAACTCTGACACCGCCAAGCGACTACTGACCTCAGTACGTGATATCAATTTCAGCTCGATACCACCTTACTGTCCCAGGCAAAAACGCACTCAAAGACGCAAATGCAAACCGAAAAGAAAAACCGATTACACAAACTCACGCAAAAGCTACTTCTTCGTCACATGTAATTACAAATTAACCACTTTCCGATACTCTCCTTTCATTCTACTGTGGAAACTAGTATTTTTTTACGTCGCCACACGGTCCTATATCAAAGCAAACTACGCTCACTGGGCCAGGCGGCGCGGCGCGGCGCGTCTCTGCTCTTCGTGTTTCAAATCATGCTGCATAAACGTCCGTAACTCCTCGATGCCTTCACTTACAATTTTCAAACTCTGACACCGCCAAGCGACTACTGACCTCAGTACGTGATATCAATTTCAGCTCGATACCACCTTACTGTCCCAGGCAAAAACGCACTCAAAGACGCAAATGCAAACCGAAAAGAAAAACCGATTACACAAACTCACGCAAAAGCTACTTCTTCGTCACATGTAATTACAAATTAACCACTTTCCGATACTCTCCTTTCATTCTACTGTGGAAACTAGTATTTTTTTACGTCGCCACACGGTCCTATATCAAAGCAAACTACGCTCACTGGGCCAGGCGGCGCGGCGCGGCGCGTCTCTGCTCTTCGTGTTTCAAATCATGCTGCATAAACGTCCGTAACTCCTCGATGCCTTCACTTACAATTTTCAAACTCTGACACCGCCAAGCGACTACTGACCTCAGTACGTGATATCAATTTCAGCTCGATACCACCTTACTGTCCCAGGCAAAAACGCACTCAAAGACGCAAATGCAAACCGAAAAGAAAAACCGATTACACAAACTCACGCAAAAGCTACTTCTTCGTCACATGTAATTACAAATTAACCACTTTCCGATACTCTCCTTTCATTCTACTGTGGAAACTAGTATTTTTTTACGTCGCCACACGGTCCTATATCAAAGCAAACTACGCTCACTGGGCCAGGCGGCGCGGCGCGGCGCGTCTCTGCTCTTCGTGTTTCAAATCATGCTGCATAAACGTCCGTAACTCCTCGATGCCTTCACTTACAATTTTCAAACTCTGACACCGCCAAGCGACTACTGACCTCAGTACGTGATATCAATTTCAGCTCGATACCACCTTACTGTCCCAGGCAAAAACGCACTCAAAGACGCAAATGCAAACCGAAAAGAAAAACCGATTACACAAACTCACGCAAAAGCTACTTCTTCGTCACATGTAATTACAAATTAACCACTTTCCGATACTCTCCTTTCATTCTACTGTGGAAACTAGTATTTTTTTACGTCGCCACACGGTCCTATATCAAAGCAAACTACGCTCACTGGGCCAGGCGGCGCGGCGCGGCGCGTCTCTGCTCTTCGTGTTTCAAATCATGCTGCATAAACGTCCGTAACTCCTCGATGCCTTCACTTACAATTTTCAAACTCTGACACCGCCAAGCGACTACTGACCTCAGTACGTGATATCAATTTCAGCTCGATACCACCTTACTGTCCCAGGCAAAAACGCACTCAAAGACGCAAATGCAAACCGAAAAGAAAAACCGATTACACAAACTCACGCAAAAGCTACTTCTTCGTCACATGTAATTACAAATTAACCACTTTCCGATACTCTCCTTTCATTCTACTGTGGAAACTAGTATTTTTTTACGTCGCCACACGGTCCTATATCAAAGCAAACTACGCTCACTGGGCCAGGCGGCGCGGCGCGGCGCGTCTCTGCTCTTCGTGTTTCAAATCATGCTGCATAAACGTCCGTAACTCCTCGATGCCTTCACTTACAATTTTCAAACTCTGACACCGCCAAGCGACTACTGACCTCAGTACGTGATATCAATTTCAGCTCGATACCACCTTACTGTCCCAGGCAAAAACGCACTCAAAGACGCAAATGCAAACCGAAAAGAAAAACCGATTACACAAACTCACGCAAAAGCTACTTCTTCGTCACATGTAATTACAAATTAACCACTTTCCGATACTCTCCTTTCATTCTACTGTGGAAACTAGTATTTTTTTACGTCGCCACACGGTCCTATATCAAAGCAAACTACGCTCACTGGGCCAGGCGGCGCGGCGCGGCGCGTCTCTGCTCTTCGTGTTTCAAATCATGCTGCATAAACGTCCGTAACTCCTCGATGCCTTCACTTACAATTTTCAAACTCTGACACCGCCAAGCGACTACTGACCTCAGTACGTGATATCAATTTCAGCTCGATACCACCTTACTGTCCCAGGCAAAAACGCACTCAAAGACGCAAATGCAAACCGAAAAGAAAAACCGATTACACAAACTCACGCAAAAGCTACTTCTTCGTCACATGTAATTACAAATTAACCACTTTCCGATACTCTCCTTTCATTCTACTGTGGAAACTAGTATTTTTTTACGTCGCCACACGGTCCTATATCAAAGCAAACTACGCTCACTGGGCCAGGCGGCGCGGCGCGGCGCGTCTCTGCTCTTCGTGTTTCAAATCATGCTGCATAAACGTCCGTAACTCCTCGATGCCTTCACTTACAATTTTCAAACTCTGACACCGCCAAGCGACTACTGACCTCAGTACGTGATATCAATTTCAGCTCGATACCACCTTACTGTCCCAGGCAAAAACGCACTCAAAGACGCAAATGCAAACCGAAAAGAAAAACCGATTACACAAACTCACGCAAAAGCTACTTCTTCGTCACATGTAATTACAAATTAACCACTTTCCGATACTCTCCTTTCATTCTACTGTGGAAACTAGTATTTTTTTACGTCGCCACACGGTCCTATATCAAAGCAAACTACGCTCACTGGGCCAGGCGGCGCGGCGCGGCGCGTCTCTGCTCTTCGTGTTTCAAATCATGCTGCATAAACGTCCGTAACTCCTCGATGCCTTCACTTACAATTTTCAAACTCTGACACCGCCAAGCGACTACTGACCTCAGTACGTGATATCAATTTCAGCTCGATACCACCTTACTGTCCCAGGCAAAAACGCACTCAAAGACGCAAATGCAAACCGAAAAGAAAAACCGATTACACAAACTCACGCAAAAGCTACTTCTTCGTCACATGTAATTACAAATTAACCACTTTCCGATACTCTCCTTTCATTCTACTGTGGAAACTAGTATTTTTTTACGTCGCCACACGGTCCTATATCAAAGCAAACTACGCTCACTGGGCCAGGCGGCGCGGCGCGGCGCGTCTCTGCTCTTCGTGTTTCAAATCATGCTGCATAAACGTCCGTAACTCCTCGATGCCTTCACTTACAATTTTCAAACTCTGACACCGCCAAGCGACTACTGACCTCAGTACGTGATATCAATTTCAGCTCGATACCACCTTACTGTCCCAGGCAAAAACGCACTCAAAGACGCAAATGCAAACCGAAAAGAAAAACCGATTACACAAACTCACGCAAAAGCTACTTCTTCGTCACATGTAATTACAAATTAACCACTTTCCGATACTCTCCTTTCATTCTACTGTGGAAACTAGTATTTTTTTACGTCGCCACACGGTCCTATATCAAAGCAAACTACGCTCACTGGGCCAGGCGGCGCGGCGCGGCGCGTCTCTGCTCTTCGTGTTTCAAATCATGCTGCATAAACGTCCGTAACTCCTCGATGCCTTCACTTACAATTTTCAAACTCTGACACCGCCAAGCGACTACTGACCTCAGTACGTGATATCAATTTCAGCTCGATACCACCTTACTGTCCCAGGCAAAAACGCACTCAAAGACGCAAATGCAAACCGAAAAGAAAAACCGATTACACAAACTCACGCAAAAGCTACTTCTTCGTCACATGTAATTACAAATTAACCACTTTCCGATACTCTCCTTTCATTCTACTGTGGAAACTAGTATTTTTTTACGTCGCCACACGGTCCTATATCAAAGCAAACTACGCTCACTGGGCCAGGCGGCGCGGCGCGGCGCGTCTCTGCTCTTCGTGTTTCAAATCATGCTGCATAAACGTCCGTAACTCCTCGATGCCTTCACTTACAATTTTCAAACTCTGACACCGCCAAGCGACTACTGACCTCAGTACGTGATATCAATTTCAGCTCGATACCACCTTACTGTCCCAGGCAAAAACGCACTCAAAGACGCAAATGCAAACCGAAAAGAAAAACCGATTACACAAACTCACGCAAAAGCTACTTCTTCGTCACATGTAATTACAAATTAACCACTTTCCGATACTCTCCTTTCATTCTACTGTGGAAACTAGTATTTTTTTACGTCGCCACACGGTCCTATATCAAAGCAAACTACGCTCACTGGGCCAGGCGGCGCGGCGCGGCGCGTCTCTGCTCTTCGTGTTTCAAATCATGCTGCATAAACGTCCGTAACTCCTCGATGCCTTCACTTACAATTTTCAAACTCTGACACCGCCAAGCGACTACTGACCTCA